>NC_138858.1:52185662-53385662 GCF_965183815.1 Platalea leucorodia | reverse complement strand
CAAAATGAAGGTGCAGAGGAAAGATACACTTCTTCAGACCTTCAAAAGCTCAGCAATTATTGTTCAGCCGCTCCTATTTGCTTCTGGGTCAGCATTACTGAACAGGTACATCGTTATGAAGAATTGACCATTATGCAGAAATTACCAGGTACTTCAGCCTCTGAAAACTGAGAACAATTTAGCTACATTAGCACGTTACTTTCCCCTCTATAATGAACTCTGCCATGCTGACACTAAAGACCACCCATTTGCAAAGGAAGGCAACACTTCTGTAAAAATGTTTGCAAAGTACTCATTCCTTTCTGCTCTGCCTTGAAATTCAGTATTTCAGCATCGATTTTCTTCTAAACGCTTCCATTCTCAGACAGAAGTCAAGTTTTGATATAGCGGACATCTTATCTCCTAGTTACAGACTTTCTGTGGTGCCCTAAAATATCATGTTGTCCTTCATGTCAGTACATACTGTATTAAAACAAACAACAATATTTTATTAGCAGAAGAATGTGACCCACTAACCACCACACTTCAGAATGTGGATGGTATAGATTTCACTCACGTTACCTCCTTGCTATTGCAAAGCAGGTTGGGGGCAGACTGAATTTACAAAAAGCTCTGGAGGTCACAGTAGAAAATGTGTTTCCCAAGAAATAAATTCTGTAAAAAGTTGGCTTTTGATTTCATTGCTCGTGCAGTACTGCCATCTCGTGGTCCTTTCTGCTACAGCTTGCGGGGAAGCGGCAGCAAAATGCCAGTGGGAACAGCCTGCTGATGCTAGGCAGAAATAGTTGATGCTGTTAAATTGTGATCCTGCCAAATGCTTACCTGAATGCATGAGCAAACTCTGCTTAGTTCATCTGCCAAAGCCTATGGGAAGACGCTTTAGAGCAGAAAAGGATCCTGCAAACACAGAGGCTTAGAAAGGAACTTTCAAAGAGAAGGAGCTTACCCTGCAAAGGCAACAGCCCAGTTGTGTTTTCAGACAGAAAACTAACAATAACAATGAATTATTATCCTCACCTGGAAAAAAAAAAAAAAAAAAAAAAAAGGCAACTAAAGTTGAGTGGTTTGATTAGGAAAGGGGCAATGTTGGATGTACTAAACCAAATAAAGGACTGCTGGAATAAGTGCCTGGTGAATAGCATGAAGTGTCTGACTTTGAGTATAATATTCTCCCCCTTGCCCAAAGACCTAAAGCTGTAAATGTGTGGTCCTCAAGGACTTCATTGTTAAGGATTTTAAACGTGTAAAATGCTCAAAGCAAACTATGAGAGGATGTAATGGAATTTAAACTGTAAGGAATTATTCATAAGCAAAGAAATTAACAGAGTAAGACTAAGGTTGTAAATCAATAGATTTATGAATCACCTATTGAAATCAATGGGACAACGCACTTGCTCAAGATTATACATGTGCTTACGTACCTCTCTGAGTCAAGGTTATATGGTGATGAATAAATTACTCTGCAAGGCAATTGACGTATCAAGAAAGATGTACGTTTAAGATTGAGACATCTTGATTGCTTTCTGTTAAGATGATGAAGATGTTGTTGAATAATACACAAATAATCCATTAAAAATCTTTTCATCTTCCAAGTTGGTCTTCTAGTTGCTGTGTAAATACCATTTAAGACTAAGACATGATCTGTTAACAGATACGATGGGTAAATTTGTGCCCATGCCTGACTGGTGACCCCAAAGAATGCTCACTAGTGTTTGTGTTTGGGCCGTTCAGCTGAATTTTGTTTGTTAGCATCAAAAAATGGAAAGTTGTGAGTACATTGCAATGCTTCCACTCGAACTAAACACTAGTTATTTATTATGCATTTCTATCAAGATTAAACTTAGGTGATTTTTATTAATGACCATTATTATGGGTGATATAAAACTTATAGTTTGCAATTTATGGAGATTTTTACGAAGAAAATCTTTCTGGCTCATGCTTCCCTTCTCAGTTGGTTGAGGAGACTTTCAAGGTTAACGGCAATACAGTGGCAAACAAGTGCCTGAACTCTTGGTTTGAGACAGAATTTATTTTGACCTACGGGTTTGTTGTTTTTTTTTTTTTTTCCTTTTTATTTATTGATAATTGAGTGGCCATATACTGTCTTTCATGTAGCAAAGCTGCTTTCTGAACCCACTAGCCATCACTGCACTGAACACTTTTTTTGCTCCAGGTAGGAAGTCGAGTACTAATTGCTAAGTACTTAGTATCTCATAGCAAAAGCATTCTGAGCTTATTGGCTCTTCTGTGCTCACATGCAGAGTTTTTTCATTTTCTTACCACAATATAACATTTCCCTCAGCAATTTGCAGGTTATATACATGCTTTCCTCTGGCTCTGAGAAAGACAACTCTCAGTGTAGAGAAGACAAGTCTGTGATTTCATGTTGAGTGCAATACTGTATGTCAGGCTGCTCTGGAGATAGGCATTTCCCCCTTTTCTGTCCTGACATATTCTATTCACCTCACAGTGTTCCTTTTTTGGAAACTAGGTGGGTCCCGGGAACTGTGTGTGGACCTTTCAGCCATGTGGAAAAAGATCACTGCTACGTTTTGGACCACTACTGCTACTTAAAACATCTGTGGACTTTATGAACCATCTCTTCCAGCCAGGAGTCAAATGTCAGGTACAATGAATAAGAAATACTCATCCTGAGGATCATAAGAATGCAGCATCATGTAATTATTTCTTGTGTTGTTCTCATTGAGGAAGCCTAGAGGTACCAACCAATACCTGAGTCCACATGTGCTGCACTCCAAAAGAACATCACAAAGAGGCAATCACTGCCCCAAGAAGTGTGCCTGTGAAAGTAAAAGCTAGGGAAACACAAACACTCCACATTTTTGTGGAGTGATATGCTGTAGCTCATGGCTGCTTTTATACCAGATTGAGCTGACTCTGTGAAAACTTCAGCCTTAGTAACTCTTGTGCATGTGACATTTTTCAAAGGACATCTTCTCTGAGGGTTTGTTGTTTTATTTTTTTTTTTTTTTATCAAATATTTTCCAACAATAAACAATTGTATGAGTGGCACTTTTCAGAGCCTCTGGATGGATGTTTTGAAAGCATTTTAGTTTAACAAAATTGTTGCATGAGGATTCAGGCTGTGGAAGCCTTGTGAATGAATGTTTCATTTTCCTCTTGAAGCTTTTAATCACAATAGTCCCTTCCCTTGGCAGACAGGTGATGCCACATTGTTACAGAGCTGTACTACTTCAGATTGCAAAAGAGCCCGTTCCTATAAAAACACACCCAGGGAGTGGCCAGGGAATAAGTGAAATGAATCACGGACCACAACAAAGCTCTTCCTGTCATTCAAGGCTCACTTGCCAAATGCAGGAGATAGATAAAAATTTGAGGGAGAGATGAAAAAAATGTTGTCATAAAGAAAAAACACACTGACCATTGCAAGCAATCTTGTTTAGAGTTGTACAAATAAAGGTTAATTCCAGTGAGACTAACTGCTACTAGCATTTATGATGACTGGAATTTGGAGTGACTACTACATTTGGGCATACTTGAGTAAAACGAATAGCAATAGTCACTTTATATGTCATGCGTTGAAAAGGGAGTGCTTTGTTCTCACCTAATTTTGGTATGTTCTATAGTTCTTGCCTTACGCTTTGCTGGGGAAGATGAAGGGACTGATTTACACGAGATAACTTGCCAACATTTACAGAGACAAAAGAAACCGAGCTAATTATAAGAGCCTTGAAAAGAATTCAAATAATTCATCAAACCTTATGCTGGCATATCAGGGAATAATGGCAAGCTGGACATATCCAGCAAAATCCTGAGGCTGTTGGAAATTTGATACCACAATCTGAATTCTGCTAGTGGCCTCAGCTGAAGCTAATTGTGAGCATCATTTATATGCTCCAGATTTCACCATGCCTTACACATTTCTTGAAGTAAGGACGGAAACCCAACTGTTATGTTTTAAATCCATCTGCAATCCAACCTTTCATTCAATTCTGCATTTTTCGGCTCCAGTAGATATTATCATTATGCAATGGATTTATCTAATCAAACCTGTTCAAGACATGCTTTTGATGTATTTCTGTAGGAAGGTGCCAGATGATCTCACTGTAGTCCTTGTACTTTGGGATGAAGCACCCTGACTCATGTCTTCTCAATGACATTTTTCATAGGTTCAGATCACTGGGAGAACATCCTCTTGGATAAGTTTAGCCAAGGTTTGTCAAGTGTGCCTACTGAAAGTGGAGCTGTCTTAGCAGAACTGGTATGATTTCAGCAAATGTTGCACAGCTCCTGATTACACTGAAGTTAGTAGGAGAAGCACTTGTTCAGTGCTTCTGAAGACTGAACCCATCTTTTCAGGACAGGTTAGAAAATGTTGGTCTAGTTGGTTAAAATGGGCACGGGTGGAAACCTACAGGATATGTACCATTAGACTCACTTGTGTCTGTTTTATGGAAATTCTGACAGTAAACTGCTTTCAGCATATGAGGAGGAAAATGCGTAAATGTTTTTCAGTTCTAGAACTTGGGAAGATACTTGGACAATGATTATTGCAAAGTTTATGTCTTATAAAAAATCAAGTGTAAAATGTATGCTGTTTAAATTAGGAGAAATATATATAAATATACAGAATCTTTTCCCAAGTAACAAGTGATAGGACAAGAGGAAACAGCCTCAAGCTGTGCCGGGAAGGTTTAGATTGGGTATTAGGAAAAATTTCTTCACTGAAAGGGTTGTCAAGTATTGGAACAGGCTGCCCAGGGAAGCACTTGAGTCACTATCCCTGGAGGTATTTAAAAGATGTGTAAATGTGGCGCCTGGGGACATGTGTTAGTGGTGGATTTGGCAGTGTTAGGTTTACAGTTGGACTCAATGATCTTAAGGGTCTTTTCCAACCTAAATAATTCTATGATTCTATACACAGGTATATGGATATACACAAGTGTTATCATTTTTTTTTGACTGACTGCATCTCTGAAATAGCAATTGTAAAATTATGAAATACCATAATATCTGGTACAGAGAGCTTGAACTCTAAAACCTGATACAGATGTGATGAATGAATCAGTTCATCGTAAATAGGTTATTAGACATGACTGTACTTGGCCCACCTTTATAGTATTACAAGAAGTAAATTGTTCAATGAAATACATAGGGACATGTTGATAAAAATTTAAAAATTAGAGTTGCAGGAATTCATAAAAGTAATTCCAGGAACCTCCTTAGTCCTTCTTTTTTTATCTTCATCAAAGAGGATGTGAAGTAGCACTTAGCATCAGAAAAGATATTTATTTCCTTTGAGATATTAAAAAAGGCTTCAAAGGAAAACTTAGAACATAGTGGTTTAACTGAGACCATTCTTTCTTGAAAATGTATCTCATCAGAGAAGAGAGCATCCTGAGAAAATCATGTTTGAGACCACCTGAGGAACCTGAACATACATAAGTCCATAGGACCTGACAAGATGCATCCCAGCGTCCTGAGGGAATTGGCTGATGTAGTTGACAGTCCACTCTCCGTCATATTTGAAAAGTCATGTCAGTCAGGTGAAGTTCCCAGTGACTAGAGGAAAGGGAACACCACAGCCATTTTTAAAAAAGGGTAAAAAGGAGGACCCTACGAAATACCAACCAGGCAGCCTCACCTCCATGCCTGGTAAGATCATGGAGCTGATCCTCCTGGAAGATATCTCAAAACATGGAAGACAGGGAAGTGATTAGAGACAGCCAACATGGCTTCACCAAGGGCAAATTGTGCCTGACTAATCTTGTGGCCTTCTACAATAGAGTGATTGTATCAGTAGACAAGGGAAGAGCAACTGATGTTATCTATGTGGACTTCTGTAAGGCCTTTGACACGGTCCTCCACAACATTCTTGCCTCTAAATTGGAGAGATATGGATTTGACGGATGGATGGTTAGATGGATAAGGAATTGGCTGGATGGCCGCACCCAAAGAATTGCAGTTAATGTCTCGATACGCAGGTGGAAACCAATAGCGAGTGGTGTCCCTCAAGGATCCGTACTGGGACCAGTACTGTTTAATAGCTTCATCCATGACATAGTGGGATTGAAGCTGGGATTGTTTAGTTTGGAGAAAAGGAGGCTCATGGGAGAGCTTATTGCTCTCTACAATGATCTGAAAGGAGGCTGCAGTGAAGTGGGGGGTCGGTCTCTTCTCCCAAGTAACAAGTGATAGGATAAGAGGAAATGGGCTCAAGTTGTGCCAGGGGAGATTTAGATTAGATATTAAGAAAAATTTCTTCACAGAGAGAGTGGTTAGGCATTGGAACAGACTGCCCAGGGAAGTGGTACAATCACAGTCCCTAGAAGTATTCAAAAAACCTGTGGATGTGGTGCTTGGGGACATGGTTTAGAGGTGGACCAGGGAGTTAGGTTAACAGGTTGGGCTCAATGATCTCAGAGGTCCTTTCCAACCTTAATGATTCTATGATTCTATGATTGTAATGCACCCTCAGTAAGTTTGCAGATGATACCAAGCTGAGTGGTGTAATTCATTTGCTTCAGAGAAGGGATGCCAGCCAGAGGGACCTTGACAGGCTTGAGGTGTGGGCCCATGTGAATGCCATGAAGTCAAACCAGGCCAAGTGCAAGTCCTGCACGTGGGTCAGGGCAATCCCCAGTATCAGTACAGACTGGAGGATGAATGGATTGAGAGCAGCCCTGCAGAGAAGGACTTGGTGATAGTTGTGGATGAAACATTGGACGCAAGCTGGCAATGTGCACTTGTAGCCCAGAAAGACAATCATATCCTGGACTGCATAAAAAGAAACATGGCCAGCAGGTCGAGGGAGATGATTCTCCCCCTCTACACCACTCTCATGAGACCCCACTTGGAGTCCTGCATCCAGTTCTGGGGTCCCCAGCACAATAAAGACATGGATCTGTTAAAGCGGGACCAGCTGAGGGCCACAAAAATTATCAGAGGGCAGGAATACCTCTCCTGTGAAGAAAGGCTGAGAGAGTTGGGGTTGTTCAGCCTGGAGAAGAGAAGACTCTTGGAAGAACCTATTGCAGCCTTTCAATATATAAACGGGGCTTATAAGAAAGACAGAGAGACTTTTTACCAGGGTCTGTAGTGACAGGACAAGGTGCAATGGTTTCAAAATGAGAGAGGGTAAAGTTAGGTTGGATATAAGGAAGAAACTTTTTACAATTAAGGTGGTGAGACACTGGAGGAAGTTGCCCAGAGAAGTTGTGGATGCCCCATTATTGGAAATGTTTGAGGTCAGGTTGGAAGGGGCTTTGAGCAACCTAATCTAGTGAAAGACATACTTGCCCCTGGCAGGGTGTTTGGATTAGATGAACTTTAAAGGCCCCTTCTGACCCAAACATTACTATGGTGATATGATTCTATGTTTTTCCAGACAGCATACCTCTTTAATACTATTCAAGTTTTGTCTTAATGTTTATTACAAAATTGCAGTAGCACTCTCTGGTCGACCAGTCAACTACATTAGAAATATTTTCTGTATGTTTCCTAAGCTTAATATTTAATTTATATTATTTCAAACAAAAGCGTGAATACAAATAATCAAGTAAAGTTAGTAAAGCTAACGTTTGTAAATTACATGATATTTTTCCTGTCTTTCTGAATTTCCTACAGTGCAAAATGGACAGATTTAAGAAGATTCATTACATTATTTTCTATCGAATTTAATGGCACTTCAAGAGAGGTGAAACAGAAAGCACAAGCAAATGAAGGATAATCATTAAAACTTATGTATGTATTGCATATACACATATACACACATACATATGCATGCACACAGATGCATGTTATATGGCTAAATACACATGCATGCATATATATGAACTGTAACATTTTCCAAGAAAAAACTATTATGATGTGCCTCAGTTTTCAAGAGAAGCTGGCGCTTTTTGCCTTTGAAAATTCCAGTCATATATCTGCCACTAAGATATTCACTTTTTCTGGCATGTTTCTTGGGGGATGTAAAGAGAGACCTGAGTTCTGTGAGTCTGCTGGCCGTCCCACAGCTGTACAAGACAGGAGCTCCCAGCTCACTCTTCCCAGCTGTACCGGTGTAGGGATGCTGTATTGCATCTGCTTCACACCATGGAAAGCCAAGCTCATTTGGGAAAGGGGAGCTTAGTACTGGAAGCAATCTGCAGACACTACAACAGGAGGCAGCCTGGAATACCATCCCTGTGGAAGACCACAGTATGTTAGATGTATGGGGTGCTCTGCTAATGTGACTTCTAATATTTTACTGCGAGCTGTTCTGAGCTGCCGTGGCTTTCACCACATGGTAGTGCATAGTACTGTGTAGATATAACTGGCAGCGTAACTTAGCTAACATTTCCAGTAAGACGCTTGTCTTTGGTAAACTCTCTTCCTGTCTCCCTGTCTGCACTCTTACTAAATATCTGTTCCTGAATATGTCACTGGCTGTCTCCACAGTTAATGTTTGGGTGCATTTATGCTGCCATAATCTAGCTTTTCTCAAACCCACTGTTTCACCTGCTCAGAGAAGGGATCAAAGGCTAATATGATTATATTGAAGCAAATGACCACTCTGAATTTCAGGACTAGATGCACACTTTGACTTAGAAAAATGCACATCTCTTCAGACGAATTGAATATGTCTGCTGGAACTGGAGGCAAATAGAAGAATCATATTAAACTGAACAGTTGTTACTGCTTTTGTTGCCTCCACCATGTTCTGCATTTTCTTTCACACAACCATTCTTCAAGAGAGGCTCCACACACCATTGTTTGTTTACTTACAGTGGAATTATGATTTACTGTCAGGATTATGTGAAGAAGGAGTGAAACATTTAACTATGTTAGTCATATACTGAAATGATATTGGAACACATTGCTCAGTGCTGTTGGAGGGATGAGGAAGGAGGGAAGAGAAATTCTGTAGAGCCAAAAAAGCGAGGAAAGTGCTTCCAATAAAAAGTTCTTACCAGCTCTGTTTCTCTACCTTCTCCCTGATTGCTCCAGGAACCTGCTTCCCAAATGCGTCTTTTTCCTTGGATATCTGTGTTTTAGAAACTGCAGCTCAACATGTATTTCAAATTATTTAGATATGTGTGTTACAACATTCCAGAGTAGAGGACACTCTACCTATCGTAGAAGAAATTGTTGGCATAACATCATGGATGTTTGGGAAGCTCTGACTCACTCTGCAGAGGATAATGGGTGAGACTTGGATTGAGACCAGGAGCCTTTCACTGGAAAGGGTTTCCACTCAATCTGCAGTGTGGGCCAGGACACCATTGTGAAAACTGGTCCATGCCTCGCTGGCTTCTGAAAGCCAATCTGCCCCTTGCTGAAAGGCATGCTTTCATTTTCTAGCACTTTCTCCATGTTCTCAGATGAGACCAAATCTAGCTTGATCATAGGAGACATCCGCTTCAAAATAGATTTTTATATTTTGACTCTTTAGATCAATGCTCTTCATGAAAGTAGCATGGTGTTCCTAAGCTGTCTTAAATAGGATTTTTCTCTCCTTGTATGCTGCTTCCCTCCTCTTCCCCCACAGAAAGTGCTTCCTGATTTAACTTCTTTTGTTGGTTGTGTCCCTTCTTCATTTGCATTGACCTGGGGCAATGCACACAATTTCTGTGGTTTCATTCAGTGTGAGTAAAAATGGCTGACAATTTGAATAAGCTCCATGAATAGCAAGCAGCCAGGGATACCTGGAGTGTAGTTGAAGTTTTGTTAATTAAAAAATTAGGTCTAAACAGCTCCAAGCAGAATAATAGAGCAGATCCTATCTCTCTCTCTTTAGTCCATCACCACAGTATCTGTGTTGTTTGGAAACCACTCAGAGTCAAGGAGTCTGACAGAAATTTGCTTCACCCGCTGTCAGTGTAGCAGCCAATCGGCACAGCATAATCAGCTGTTGCTGGGTGCAAAACAGCAACCAGCTCCAACCTGTTTTGCAAAGTTTCTCCCCCACTTTACTGCTGTCAAGAAGTTGTTCTCCCTCCTTCTTGCTCAAAAATGGTTGTCTGTCCCTTCAGTTACCCCTGTGCTTCTAAAGGATCCTAGGCTTTTCACGTTTTACAAACCTACAAAATAAATACTCTGGCATCTGTCAGTTCAGCTGTATCTGTACACTGGTGTTGCAAGTTGCACGGTAAATTCATTATAGGGATGCTGTCAAGTAACTGTGATGGTGTTACACTGGGGAATGTTTATAAAAGAAGAAGCAATAAACACTGGAAGTGGTATACCTTGTAGAAATTATTTTAAAAAGATGACTAGCCCCACCTAACCAGAAATAAAAAGAAACTATTAGGAAAATAGGCTGTATGCAAAATTGACATTAAGAGTACCACAAGCAACACATTCTAGGCAGGAGAAACTTGGTTTGATGATATGTGAAGGAAGGGAAATAAGTTGCATTTTGATTCCATTAATAAATGGGGGGGGGGGGGGAGGGGTGGAAATGGAAGATGCATAGGGGTCATTTCAACGGGAGTGTCTGCAAGACACTAAGGAAGACTACGAAAAGGGAAGTTTTAAACACAAATGAGACATGATTCCAATCTCCGGAGCAAAAATGAAAGAGGTTTCGGTCATAGTCTTTGAAAATCAGAGCAGGACTAGTGATACTTTCAGGTGAAAAAATAAATGTTGTGCAAATGAGGACTGAAAACTGAAACCAGGAGAACTATAAGTAGTGTGTGATAGGGAATGGAAAATGTGTTCGGACAATGCAGGAAGAAAGAAGAATCATAAATAGACACAAGGGATATATTACAAAACCATAATATTTATTTAAGTAACACTCAATATTTATTCATGACTTGCTCACCTGACAAGTCATAACAACTTTCCATTAACTGGAAAGAGAGGACTGAAACAAAAACATAAAACAATCTAAACAGGTTGTTGTTTCACATACAGAAGCTTCAACAAGATATGGACCTCTGGATTTCTTTTGTCTATTTGGCACCTTTGTCTCTTCATAGCCATGAACTAGCCTAAGCTAAAAATAGTATACTGCATTAAAATCAATGGGGATCACTAAAATCAGACCTAAGTTGCTACAACTACTTTGACTGGGAAACTGGGTGCTTATTCAAATAGAAAAACAACGAGAGTGCCTTCTATTTAAAAATTACTTAGAAGAGTCTTGGACAATCACAGCCAGCTGAGTTACCATGTTTAAAGAAATTACAATCCTTGATCTGTATGTTACCACCTCTAAGCTGAGACAGAGTAAATTGATTATTTATCTCCTGTGTTGATGTTGCCATATGAGATTAATTTCCTCATACTGTGAAATCAGTAATGTTTGAATGAAATCAGCTTATGTTTGAAGAAACATAAGCTTTTGTCATTTGTGTCTGAAAAAGATGAATTTTGGAGAATTTTTCCCTAGAAAAACAGAGACAATTGGGAAGGGAAAACAAACATATCAAGTCTGACATGTTATGCAACACAGAGACTCCCTTGGGTGTCAATAAATATGGCAGGGAGGGTTTTATGGATTAGAAGTCAAAAGAACAAAACAGAACATCGCATCTTTACAAGAAGTGTCTCATAATGAAGAAACTCTAAATTAAATGAGATGTTTCCTCCAATGAGCCCCAGTAACCAAAGCAAACAAAAGAATAATAATGAGCCTCAGAAATATTACCCATGAAAGAGGATCAGGCAGTTTCTTTGATGAAAAGTGAAAATCACCCCAAATCAAACAAGCCTCTGCACATCGTCACGCTGAGTTCTCACATTCTTGGCTGCAGGCACATTTCAAATGTAACCTGGTTTGACAAGTTGCACTTGAAGAATGCCAGGACTAGAAAATCTACGTCTTGCAAACTATACAACTACAATATTAACTTTTTGTATTGATTTATTAATATTTTTCCTTTTGGTATACTGAATGTTGAGGTCCTTTCAACCATGTCTGAACATTCTTCCCCAAAACTGTTTGTCCCAGAAGTGAACAGAGAATGACGAATACTAAAATGTAAGAAAAAACTTGACCTGGGTATAAGACTCTGAAATTTACTTTGAAGGCTGTGTTTGGGTAGAGGGCTGTCAGAATAAATTCTGCCTTTATCATACTTCGTGCAACCATGTGAATTCAACAGAATTGCACAGGGTGTATATAACACAGCTTGGTCCATTTACTTCTACCATTATCTAACCTCCTTTAGTTCTGGGTGTAATCAGATTAGAGTGGATTAAATCCTGTGCCAGCAGATTCACAGAATCACAGAATTCCTCAGGACAGCTTTTATATTCTAGGCTACAGTCATACAACATTCTGTGCAGTCAAGGATAACATTCTAACTGCCTAGCAGAGATTTTCCAAGAAGTTCCAGTTAATGGAACATTTTGATAATTTGAGTAAGGATAATTATACTGTGAGATACTGAAGAATGATGTCCAGAGTGATAGAGACTTTTAAAATGTACTTCATTTACTATAACTACTACCTCTGTTTAAGTGGGAGGGCCGTTTTGCTAAGGGTTGGAGCGTAGATAGTGCTTTCCCCTTATTTTACTCTCAACATGTTAATATTGGGTTTGCCCTTGGAATTACTGGGAAACTTCCTGGCAAGAGCATCATGAGGTGCATCAGGTCAGTAACTACTCTTTAAGGCCATCTAGGAAGTATGTGCATGTCAAAAAATGAATGCATTGCACCAATTAGACTTCAGGCTGTTGTTTTGCCAAAACAGGAGGAATGTTCCAGGGTTTCATTTGTCTCCTAGAGTCAAGGTGAGGAAGATGGTCATGGTTAATGAACAGCAGGTTTTAGCTCTGCTTGCTGTCATGGAAAAGGATATACATTTTTTGCAGCAATGCTTAATTCCTGAAGGGAGGCAGTAAATCAGTTCTGTGTAATATTTTGCTGGGCAAATATAGAAGCAAAGCATATTAGCCCATGTATTCATGTTTAGCAATTTTTTTTAGCATATTTGCATGGTCTGGGGGAGTCCTTTAGCTCAGGACAAGATCTGACATAGACATGTGGTATTGCAGTCTGAAACCAATGTAAAAAGCCCCTGAACTCTAGGAACCTAAACTCTAAGCAAACTCTTGCTTAATGCTGCAATTTTGAAACATACACTGTCCCTCTGTATCAGCCTGGTGCTGTTCTAGTTTTGCATAGGCTAATCAACTGTGTCACTAAATCGTGACACCTATCATAAAAGTACTTGAATCACCATTTTAGGACAATATCTGTTGAAACAGTTATTGGAAAAAAGATGTAACTTCTAGGAGGAGGGCCCAATATGCTTCTCTCTCCCTCTCCCTGTTGCTGATGATTGCTCTAGCCACTAGTCTATAAAATTATAAATCCTCTTGTGTATACTCGCACTTTATCTCTCTTTCTCCCTTTCCTCCCTTCACAGCCCTCCAGCCCTGGAAAATCTTCAGTTCTTTGGTGAACAGAGATACAATTCCAATCAGGAAGATGGAGAAGAAGTGGTATGGCACCTCAGGCTAAGTGCTGGGTCCTTCACTTGGGTCACAAGAACCCCATGCAACGCTACCGGCTTGGGGAGGAGTGGCTGGAGAGCTGCCTGGTGGAAAAGAGCCTGGGGGTGTTGGTCAACAGCTGCCTGAATATGAGCCAGCAGTGTGCCCAGGTGGCCAAGAAGGCCAATAGCATCCTGGCTTATATCAGAAATAGTGTAGCCAACAGGACAAGGGAAGTGATCTTCCCCCTGTACTAGGCACTGGTGAGGCCACACCTTGAGTACTGTGTTCAGTTTTGGGCCCCTCACTACAAGAAAGACACTGAGGTGCTGGAGCGTGACCAGAGAAGGGCAATGAAGCTGGTGAAGGGTCTAGAGCACAAGTCTTATGAGGAGTGGCTGAGGGAACTGGGGTTGTTTAGTCTGGAGAAGAGGAGGCTGAGGGGTGACCTTATCACTCTCTACAACTACCTGAAAGGAGGTTGTAGCGAGGTGGGGGTCGGTCTCTTCTCCCTAGTAACAAGCAATAGGACGAGACGAAATGGCCTCAAGCTGTGCCAGGGGAGGTTTAGGTTGGATATAAGGAAAAACTTCTTCCTCGAAAGGGTAGTCAGGCATTGGAACAGGCTGCCCAGGGAAGTGGTTGAGTCTCCATCCCTGGAGGTATTTAAAAGACATGTAGATGTGGCACTTAAAACATGTGGACATGTTTCAGTGGTGGACTTGGCAGTCCTAGGCTTATGGTTGGACTCAATGATCTTAAAGGTCTTCTCCAACCTGAATGATTCTATGATTCTATCATTAGATAGTTACTACAGTTTTGGGGGAGTGAGGAAACAGATGCTAGAAGGGAAGAGACTGTACTGAACTTGGGTCTCCTGTGTTGTGGGTAAGTGCTGTAGTGACAAAGAGTGCAGCCTAATCCCATTTTTTTAAAAGGCACAGTGATACTGCAAAGAAAATTGTCAGTAAAACCGAGGCAGCCCTGAGTAAGATGTGGAAATGGTGAAATCTGGTGGAAATTGTCTCAAGCTGCACCAGGGGAAGTTTAGGTTGGATATGAGGAAAAACTTCTTTACTGAAAGGGTAGTCAGGCATTGGGAGAGGCTGCCCAGGGAGGTGGTTGAGTCTCCATCCCTGGACATATTTAAAAGAAGGGTAGACGTGGTGCTTGAGGACATGGTTTAGTGGTGGTGGACTTGGCAGTGCTAGGTTAACGGTTGGACTCGATCTTAAGGGTCTTTTCCAACCTTAATGATTCTATGATTCTATGATTCTATGATCTCAGATAAATTCCTAGCTTCCATGGTTCCTCTCAGCTTTGCTCATTGCCCGTGATTGTGGGTCCATCTTTAGCGTACCTCCACATCTTGGCCTCCATTTGAAGTCATTAACTCCTCACTAACAGTTTATAGGAAGACTGAACACCTTACACAGTCTTCTGTATTCCTATCATGAAGGCAACACATTAAAGATTAAAGCACCTAGGTTTTGGATTGTTAAATCTTTTAGCAGAAACATTTTTAACTTTGTTCTCCAGTATATGTACATACAGTTGTGTATCAAGCCACTGTGTCCACTACTCATATTCATATGAAAAATGTCGTTGTACTGCACACTGCACTTCAGGAATGGAGCACGAAACTCATATTTGATTTCCTTGTGCAGAAGAAAAGCTTCAGAGACCCATGACTCAAGTCAAATCATGGCTAATTTCACCCCAACACCTCAAATTTCTTCAATTCCAACATAACTTCTTTTCAGTGAATGTGAAATACTTAAGTGAGATTCTGCTTTCATGTTCTAGTACCAGAAATCTTGAGGAAAGAAGGTTTCGTCTGCTGGAGTAAACTAAACAAGCAAAACAACGCAGAAGCATTTGGGAAAATACAGTACTTTGGAAAAATTTCTTTTGAAAGGGAGCGTCGAGAAAAGAAGACTGGAAATCATTCTGCAATGTCAGCTTTAGGACTTTTTTCGCCTTCTGCTGTAACAATGCTCACTTTGTAGAATACTACAGCTTAGGATACAAAAAGTCAGTTTCTTTGGAGAAATAGACAATGGTATCTGAATAGCTACCAAAAATGAAAGAGAAAAGAAGGAAAGAAAGAAAACAGATTCATTTGGGGCCTGAGAAGTTTTGTGAAACATACATTTCTGTAAAGTTGGCAAGACTAGTGGGTGCCAGACGATAATTGGAAGGGGCCCTACAGGCACAAGCTCAAGCCAGGACTTACTCCCGTTAATCACAGAAGATGTAAGAGGCCAAATGTAGTATACAATTAAGGCAGGCTATTGCAGAAGAGGAAATAGGTCACACAATAGGAAGATGTTCTTTCCCCTCCCTACCTCTTGGCAAGACATGACACCACAGTAGGCAATAGTGAAAGATGCTCGAGAAACTACTGCATCAAGTAAGGACACATGTACAGCTGGGTTAAAAAAAGATAGATGCAACAGGCAAAAAAAATATGTCAGAATGAATATTAATCACAAGACTGATAGTATTCAAACAATTTGGGGAGTTTCAAACTAGAGATTCAGCTTGTAGGAAAAGAGCTGACAGATTTCTCTGAAGGTTGGAACATTCATAAGACCTTATAAATCATAGGGAATATGTAGGAAATGTCAGAACAAAAACCATGAAATAAGGGGGTAAAAATCATATTTCCTGGAATTTCACAGTTAGATTTTCAGAATCAGCTTTTCAACACGTTAACCTGTTTTCACTGAAAGTCTGAATTTAGAATATCAAGAGTTGTGAATCCAGCCAAAATGTCTTCATCCTTAAATATAGGGACTGCACTGAGCATTTTCCTCAGAAAGAAGAAATGGATCAAGTGTCTACCCTTAAGGCTATAATGATCCCATCTTTGAATCAGCCAGCTAGAATCTGCATCCAGTAAACTCAGCAATTGAAGCCAAAATATCTAAAGGAAGAGGAAATCAACCACAAATGAGCAACAATAACATTCTTAAAGGTACTATGGGATGAAAGATTTTTACTTTTCTGGTCAAAAGGCTCTTATAGAGACACAGAAATAAGCACCACTTATCTTAAATCTCCTGTTTACCTCTCTGTGAATCTCAAACAGGAAGCCATCTGAGCTGTCCAGAGGTTATTTGAAGCCAGGCTACCACTCTGCTGGCTTAGATGTCACTAGGAAATGGATGAGATCTGACAAAGGTGTCCAGACTTTTGAAGGCATTGAAAACTGGAGATGTAAGTCCTCAAAAGAGCTTGTAAGACTGTGAGAAGCCCACACTGTCAAATATGTACCCAAACCTTCATCTTAATTCTTCTATGAAGACTGAAGTGGTCTACAGCTAAACATTACTTAACTAGCCTAAGTCTCAGGAAAGGCAATAGGTTTTGTATACAAAATATATATAAAAATACAGTGTTAAAAAAAATCTCAAGCAGAGGAAAATCTTGAAAGGTTGCATTCAAGTGTTCAAAATCCAAGCCACTGCACCTATTCCATCAAGTCACCTCTGAAGAAAAGCTCAAACGCCTAAGAAGGATGCAACACTAGGAATTGGCTAGGGCCAGGTTCTGCGTATGAGTTTGCATATATACAAGGAATTTTTCTGGAATTTAGACTTTAGTATAAATTCTTAAACTACAGTGAAAGAACTTTGGATTTTTGTAATAAGCCAGTTGTGTTCATAGAGGCCATCTGGTGTAATTTCATATTTGGCATCCTCAATCTGTCTTTACATATAGAGGCTTAATGCTTATCATATTTCACTCTATGATTTTTTTCCTTCCTTCGTAAGAGAATAGAAGACTTCTCAATTCACTGGTGAGAAATAAAGAATTGGAGCTCTAGGTGTAATAATGTAATCGGTATGTAAGACTGGGAGAAAATCCAATTTTTTCAACATTCACATGGTCTTATTTTGCAGTTCTGGAGCATCATGATCAAACTTTTTAAACAGCAGTTTGAATGTTTCTTCTAAAAAAAATCTTCAATTAGTTCAAGAATTTATTACCTGTCTATTGAGGAAACAATGTTCTGCAAGGCTGGTTTAACATTAGCTGGATAACCTGTGGAAGATGTGTTTACATATGTTTTTAGAAGAAAAATAAAGGTGTAATGAAGGAAGCTGATTCATGGCTGAGGAAGTGTCAAGCCTTCTCTTAAAAGGCAAAGCTGGAATAAACTCATAATGAAGAGAATTTGGCAGCAGGGTAAGCAAGAAAACAAGGCAGCTGCAAAGGAAGGCATTAATCTCTACAGGCTCTGGATCAAAATTAGCTGTCCCGATACATTTAGGGATGGGAGACATCACAGTATGTTAATTCCAAGGTGTAAGAAGTGTCAATAAGATATGACATGTTGTTAAAGGATGAAAATATGAAGTAAAGAGAAGGTGACCCAGAAAGGGCAGGTCCCAGTAGTGAATAAATCATGCAAAGATACATGCAAAACTCTGATCAGCAGCAAGCCAGCTGGAATTTCCTCCATTTGAGAGGAGGATGAGCTGTTTTGATAATAATATCCCCAAAGAGGTGTCAAGCTTTGAAAAATCTGGCTGCAGAGTCAGAACATCATAAATGGAGTTTATTTAGGTATCTTGGAGCAGGATACTTTTTCCTATGCCTGTTAACACAATACAGAGGATTAACCCAATTACAGCTTCTCTCATCTTTTTGCCCATGGGCAGGGGCAATGAGAGACCATATGAAAGATTACTTAATATGTAAAAACTCGAAGCATCTTCTTTCTCAGTGCCAGCTGGTCCATAATATCTTCTGTGCCTCAAATTTATATTGGGAGGGTGATATCTTAAGCCTTATGTCTGCAAATTATGATAAAAATCACATATAAACCTGCAATATTCTGGTCCTGTTCTTGCTCCTTGGTGACCTCAGACCGAGTCAGCTAGAGGACTAATGCAAGAAAGTAGCAAATACCTTATATGAACTTCTCATCAAATTTATGCCCAGAGAAAAACTGTCTTGAGTAGATGAAGAGATACAGTTCAAACTAATAGTTGGAGCTATGCCACAAGTAAAGGTAAAAATACAGAGAATTAATACATGGAACACAGAGAAAACAGGAAATAAAGAGAAATAAACAATGCAGATCGTTCTGCGTCTTGCACAGAGGCAGGAAAGATTTCATGAAGTGGAATGAGGCATCTACCCATCTATGCATAGATGAAATGGTCTAAAAAGGGAGAATCCAGATCAGCTGGTCAATTGTTAAGAGAAATTGCTGACCATTACTCCCTTTGTTATGGGGAAAGTTTCTGTTTGGACTTACTTAGAAATTTTCACCACTGGTGTTCCGTCTTTCTATAGCAGTACTGCCAGTAGCTTGCTAAGGATTAAGCCTTGGCAGACTACAGAGTTTGCTTTGAAGTATGACTCAGAAAGAAGGTGAAATCACTTCAACCTGGAAGCTGTTAGATCTTAGCTACAGATGAAACAGATGCTGTGAGAGGAGGAAAGCCTACACCCTGCAAACTGCTTTGAGGTCTCTTGCACAGTCACTGGGAGATTAACCTTATACCTACACAGTAGGAAGAGGCGGGACATATCCTTCTGTGCACATTCAATAGATGTAGAAAGCCTCAGAGTAGCCAACCAGCCTCCTTATCCTGACCCCTAAGCATCCCCATAAGGATCTTTCTTCCCCTAGTCTCACCTTGGATGGGTATGTGTGAGTATTAATTTTCAATAACTCATTCTCCAGAGGTGAGATGTTTGCTTAGGTCCAGTTCAAATATAGTTCATTCTTGCACCATTGGGATCGGGAACTCATCAGAGAAATCTATAAATATTGGTCAGAAATATGAATACTGAAGTGCTGTGGAAATATGCATGCATAGCAAAAATGTATGTTTACCATTCTACTATACTCCTCCTCGGAAAGGCTGTGTCCCTTGCTACCTTGATTCATCCTTTCTCTAAAAAGTAGGTTCTTGGTGGATTTATTGGTGGTGAATCAGCCTTCCTACAAACACATCTGTTTCTGCAAACTGTGTCATAGTCCCTGTATTCGTTCCTCATGGCAAGTTCCGCTAATACCACACTAGCTTGCTGATTTTTCTTACTTTGTGTCCCATGGGCTTTTGGAGAAAATAAAGTGAGGATGCACACAATACAAACAACTTGAACTCTGCCTATAAATAAAAGATTACAGATCAAGGTTGACAAATTAATCCCTTGATTAATTTCAAAGGAGTTACCATAGGTCAAACCAATGGCATGCTCTGTGCCATACCTTATCTTATTAGGGATTAATATGCTTTCAGAGAAAGGTTCACAAAATCCTCCTTTCATCCTGAGATTTGCTTCCTAACCACCTTTAATGAAATGAATTTTCATAACAAGTGCCCTTAGTAGTTATATCTTTTCCCAAACAATGTTGAGTCATTTGGCCTAATGCAGTGTTTCCCTTGGCACATGAAAAAAGGAAGCTTGCCACAGCAAAAACAGAATTTTACTTATGAATTCAGAGACAGTCTTGTTCTGTGAAAGTATGAAGAGGGTCTAGGTAGCACCAGAAAAAAAATGTCCCATGTTTAAGATAAAAAGCATCTATTTGATGCTTTCAGCATTGAGTAGATTTTGAAAATGATTTGTGGCCTAGCTAGGGTGGTTACTGCTAGATCTTAAGAAATAAGCTGTAAATGTGTATGTGACCCTATAAGATAAATGAGAAATACCAACAAGAATTTTTTCTTCAGCATTCAGCTCAGGATACTAGTGAACCACAAATGGCATGATCAAAACAGAAAAACACATACATGGGTTCAGTGTAACCCATTAATGGTTGCTTTCAGCAAACTTGTGTGCATGCCTGAGCAGAGCACAGAGCCACTTTGGACCAGCAGGTCTCCCAGGGGTCTCTTTATGCTACAAGATAGAGCTACCAGGGTATTGTCCTGGAAATGCTGGTTGTTAGTGGGAACAGGACTGGAAGGGGAATAGGAGAGACAATGGATACCGTCTTTATGTGAATCCAGTGAAGGTAATACTTTGTAAATGTAATTTAAAGAAGTAAGATGGCTATTCCAGGTGGTGGAGGGACTGTTGGCTCTGGAGAATGTGTAGTGTCCAGAGAAATGCCTCTGTGTCAAGAGATGGGTTAGCATCACTGGTGGATTAAATTCCTTTTACCCGCTGCCTAACAGACATGGCACTAGGAAGAGCAGCAAGCAACTTCATGCCCCAGGGACAGTCATTTCATTTCTTTCTGTCTCTGATACTCCTCTCAGTGTTGCTCACATCTAATTTCACAGGAAGTGGTTCAGGAGAAGATGTGTGATTCTAGATGTATTTGCACGTGACCTGGACTAACTGAATCTTGTGACTTTGATTGGCATCTTTAGAAATACTACCAATAAATAAGTCTATATATTTTACAAGACTGCAGTTTTTATACCTAAGCAAATATATTATTTTTGGAGAAGCACAGGTTTTCGGCATCAACACATTTTATCATGAGCTGGCCAGCCTGTTGTATGGACAGCAGCCAGCAAATGGAAAAGATGCGCTAGATTCTCACCAAAGAATAAAATAACTTCCCAATGTTTTGAAGTCTTTTGTAAACTGTTATCAGCTCAAGGCGAACAACAGCGACCGTAGCATCTGACTGACTCATCTTTCCAGCGCGCCCTTTGTCTCTTTCTTCTTAACTCCTCTGAATTCATTTCAGTTTAGATTCCGTTAGCACAAACAAAAATGCAGACAGCGAGTCAGCCTGCCCAAATGCAACTGTGTCCTCACTGATGCTTCCAAACAACCTGAATCCTTCTAGCGGGAGGTTTTGTTTCTGGAACAGCCTGACCCCAGTACCCAGGAACAAAGTAATCTTCACACTCACCTTCCCAGTGTCCTTCAGAAAAAAAATTTTTAAACATATATCTGTACACAGCACACATCCACAAATGTATTCACAGATCAGAAATTAACCTGACATCAAAGCTAAAAGTAGTAGTTGCAATGTAAGAGTGAGAGTATATATGTAACAAGGATGGGTTCTGAACCAATCTAAATACCATAATAATCAGGACCATGAAGTTAAGCTGTTAGCCTTTGACTTGGATGACAGGATCCCTCACCATGAATTCGCACATTTCTATAAAAAAGTTAATTAGACTTCTGCAGGGAGGAGGAGAAGTCCATCGCAATCTGAAACAAATTGAGTCTGAAGTACATAAATTGAGCTATATCTTCTCTGGGGATAATGTATTCGACACTGAGTTGATTCATGCCTTCGTTTGGAAACTCTTCCTAGCCCACATCTGTACAGGTGCCTTATATAAGAACATAGCTATGACTCTGGAGAATTTCAGGTAGTTGCATTTGTCATCCTTTGTTCCCAGTGGGCAGCATCATAAAACTCCTTGATGTTGCAAGTAACCATGGACATCTGTCATCTCCCTCCCTCCCTCCCTCCCTCTCTCCCTCCCTCTCTCCCTCCCCTCCTTCCTTCCTTCCTTCCTTCCTTCCTTCCTTCCTTCCTTCCTTCCTTCCTTCCTTCCTTCCTTCCTTCCCAGAAATATTTAAGCCTGAACAGAAATAGGTCTAATGCTGAGGAACAGCAGTCTGGGAAGTGTGCTCTTAAATCTGTTTCTGCTATGCTACATGGTCCACAGTATGCAAATTTGCATGATGAAAAGTGCTCTTTTCGGTATTATGGTGCAGTACTTTGCGTCAATAATAAACATTTAAAAGTTCTCAAATGTATTTTAGAGATTGCTGTAATGATACAGGTTTTTAAATAGACCCCAAATGCTAATAGAAATGTCATTCCCTTACAACCCCTTCCAAAAATGTATAATGAGAGTTTATTTGATAGATGAAACCCCCTCCTAAGCATTTAAATAGAAACAAAAATTCTTATTTCCTTGTAGGATTGAAGGGAGAAGGACCACCAACATTTTTTGCCTTCTGGTCATCTGGAACCAGTGCAATCAATCCTTTTCTGTTTGTTTGTTTGTTTGTTTGTTTTGTTTTTGTTGAAACTGTTGGAGTTTTAGCACCAGGTTTTAAAGACTCAAGTAAGGATATCATAAAGGAAAGATAAAAAAATCCAACAGATTAAAAGTAATTAAAAAAAATTAACCCCACAAAATCCAGGAAATTCACAGTGCAGGAAAACCCTTCATTCATATGTTCAGTGTGTTTGGAAAAACACGCTATGAGTTGTTCCAGTTTCTATCAAAACTTAGGAAACATCTACTGGTAACAGGAACTATTTGACCAAATAATTAGGAATGTGCTGAAAGAGGCACTAAAGCTAGCTAAATAGGAATGTTTTTACAAACCGAGGTCCTAGTGAATTAAACAGAGAAGGCCACACTTACTTACTTACTTAAATATGCTGCAAAGCAGAGGTTCAAAACATTCTGTCAAAATGTAAAGCTTGCTTGAAAGTCTGAGTCAAGATCTTAAAATCTCAAATCAAATTTCATTTTTAATTTTAAAAGGATAGGAAATTTGATGACATAGTGACTTTAAGAATATGACTGGAATCCCAAAGATTTAGAACAACAGAAAATAACAATCTAATGGTTTGTTGGTTTTTTGTTTTTTTTTTTTTTCAATTTCTAGTAGTTTAAAAGTCCTTGGCACTGCTGATTAACAAGTTTTATTTTTAAAAACATGTCAAAAGTCCTATTATGTCTTGTCTTGTCTTGCCTTGTGTTTTCCACAAAATCAGTAGGGTTTGTGTTTTAAAACATTACTTGCTGGAAAACTGTAATGCTTTGTCTTCTGTAGTGCTTTGTGTTGTAACTATCCATCAAAAAAGAAAAGAAAAAAGGAAGTTGTATTTTCCTGTTTGTTAGTGCCTATCCAAAGGCATGCAGCATATGATAAACAGTAAATTTTTATTCCCCTCTGTCCTATGTTGGAAATTATTACAACTCATTCTGACGTTGATGAGCAGGATAAAAGTGAATTGACACATAGCACTGTTTGGTTTCATTGCTCTGATGAAACTTGTTGCATAACGTGGACAATACACAGAGATTTTACAACTGGGTGTCACGAGCAAACCTATTGTTAACAGGCCCTTATTTCCCTTGACAAGCCAATACTGCTGAACCTATCGCTTGCTCTGATTAGACATGTGTGCTGAGCATCTGGTTATTCATGCACCTGTTTGCTGCATTAATCACACAGTGAAACTACTGTCATCCCAGTGTCATCACCTGCTGAGGAAGCAGTGTTCTGGCCTCACTGGTATATGGAAATGTGGATGTGACAATTGAAAAGCTCCTCTGACCTGGCTAAGAGAGCACCTCACCAGTGTTTCTGGTGATACTAGACAGAAGATCGTGAGTGCATTTGGACTTAAGGGGCACGTTTTCACAGAAAAAAGATTATGTTCTGGAAAGACTTTCTGGCAAAAATCTTTTTCCTTTACAAAATTGAGTGATTTTTGACACTGATGATTCAGAGGGCTGCTTATTGTCATGCTGTGAGTCCAGGTTTTGTATTTCTTCCCCTAATGAGGACACATGATTTCTTTTCCTGATACCTAGTTTCTAAGTGCCTGCTGTTTACAAGCAGAGAACAGAAAGGGAATGGCATCTAATTTTAATCCTGAGCATGTATTTTTTATTTATAGCGTAGAAAAGGATTGTGGTTTTGGCAACCGTAAACCATTGTCACAGAAATCCACAAAACAGACTTTGAGTTCTAGGCCTTTATTTTCTTCAAAGTGTAGTGCTATAAACCTGGAATAAGTTCATTCAAACAGAGCGTTGTTGAGACAAGAGCACTGGCATCTCAGCAAAAGTTTGCTCCAGGTTAGACCCTAAAATACAGCCAGAAAAATGTTCTCATTGCCTCTTGAGCTCATTTTTTAAAGTAATCCAAAGAATTTAGAGGTAGAAGTACTATTTAATTTCTTTTCTGTATAGGCTGAACAATGCTGAGAAGACCAAATGTGTTTTTAAGGTTGGATCAATTTTTTTTTCAGTTTAAAAACAGTTTAATCTATACAATTTATTTTGAGACACTTTTCTGCAGAAAAGTTTCCTTTTCTACAAAGTTTTTGTTTTCATATTCTAAATTTTAAAGGAGAGTAAGTGGATCAAAAGTTTTACAAAACCCACCTAAAGAGGGTGGGAAGAAAAAACCTTGCATGCAAGCCAGGGAGGAACAGCCAGCTGCTGGCTGTGTCCCTCAGGAGGTTTTTTCTCACTTGCCTGTCAGGCACCACAGCAACTGCCAGCCACAACCTGCAAATAGCCACCCAAAATGCTACAAGCCGGGCTCTCCTGGAGGAGACGTGTTTGTGCCCCGTTGCCATGGGACCTCTCCCTTGTGTGATCACAGGAGAGCGTGTGACTGCATGCGTTCCCGCAGGCGTAGAAGCGCTCGTGACCTTCGCGCTGGTGGAAACCCACTGATGGCACACATAGCTGGGGTCTCTCTCCACCCAGGAGATGGAGTCTGTGCTGGAAAACTCCCCGCTCCCAAGTTAACCAACCAAGTTAACTTAATCATGTTAAGTCAATTTGTTATGCCAGCAAGTGAACAGCATGTTCTTGGCTGAAGCAGTTCATGTGAAATCTAGGGGCAAGAGGAGCACATTAATGACGGGTCTTAACCCTTGGGAGCCAGTGGCTCGGAGCAGACCCACAGGTGGGTTTGGCTGCAAGATGCTCATGTGGGAGCACTGGCACCTCCAGGTTCCTGCTCTCTTCTCCACTTGGGCAAAGCCTCTGAGTCAGCACTGCCTTCATGTCTCATGAGGTCACTCACCTGCAGGTAAAACCTGAGTACACTGCTGCCTTTCTTACAAACTAGAGTTTCTCATTCTTTTTACAAGTGTATGCAACACACAGGGGGGTGGTACTAGCAGTCAGGTCAAGGATATTTGCTTAGTCAGCCTGAAGAAGAGCAAAAATATTCAAAAAAAACCTCCATAAAAATACCAGCTAAGTATTTTTAAAACAATTTAATGAGGGCCAGCTAGCACTTCTGTGTTAATTGTAGCTGGTATACATACAGCTTCTATCAGCTGCATTTTATTTTGTGAAAATTGAGAACATATAGGTTTCATTTTTAATGTTTACCCTGAACCTGTGATTTTCAGTGACTGTTTGAGATAAGAAATACTTTTTTATTTTGCCATTCCCCCTCTGTATCACCAGAGCTACTGATATCTCTTTAATGGTAACTGCAGCGTAACATATTTTCATATTTTGGAGTACATACTGATTACAAGCTTGAGTTTGACATGTTCATGTTTTTCCTGTTAGAAAATCAGTAATGGAAAAAACAACATAAAGGGGAAAAAAAATACCCTATACAGATATACGTGCACTGATTTGTCCTCTGTGTCTACATAGGTATACATATAAAAGTACACTTAAGTAACATTCAGTACCAAGTTTTATATTACAAGCTTTGAACATTAATTTCTACTTAGCAATTTTAACTAGTATATGTAACTTTACCTAATATATTTTGGTCTATAACATGACAGTACTCTTGCCTCAGAAAAACTGATATTTCACTGATGAAGTTGTTTTCTTCAAACGGAATTAAAAACAGCAAGTGAGGAGCTGATAATATAATTTATCAAAATCTGCTATATTTTTTATGCATAGGATTCTGTGTGTTATTTCTCACTGAATTATCCCAGCACATAAGCACCGTGATGTGGAGTTATCATCAAAGCACTTGAGTCTGGACTTGGAAGCTAAAGTGCCAAGGGATCTACTTGTCTCTCTTCCTTTGAGACGAGGCATATGGTTTCGTGCTTCTGATTTCTCTCTGGGGTGCTCAGATGAGTGGTAACAGATAAAAATGCAGAAGGTAACATTTTTTGGTTTTAGGAATGATCCCTGGGGGTGAGTGTTACAGAAAATTATACTGCCCTCCAAACTTCAGAAGAAGTTCCTTCCCAATATCTGCCTGCTTTGAGACTTGCAACTACCAATAATTACATCTTCAGTGATAAGAATTGTTCGTGAGCTTACAATTAAATCCAGTGCATTTCCCTGTCCATTTTGACATTTTGGACCAATATCAACTTGGAAGAAGGAGCAGTGTCTGTTGAATTGCAATGGGTAAATGTAACCTGTTTTTTTTTTTTAATAAACCTGCAGTATATGGACAATGTTTTCCCTCAGGGGAATGTTCTCATCGGCTTGATTCATGGAAAGTTACTCATCTCCCTACCTCAAGGAAAGAATATGTACCTAATTCCTGAGAATAGACTATTACATCACACGTGAAGAGATGGTTCAATGTGAGGCAAAGTTGTGAGAACTTCCAAAGGCAGCAAAGTTTGCCACGCAATCAGATGCTGTTCAGATGAATTTGTGTTGCATCTACAGGAAATACTTCACAATTAGCATATTATGAACATTCTTGTGCTGTGAGATGACCTAATACTACTGGCCTTTTCCACTTCTGATTTTGCTTGAAGTGCAAGTTACAGCAGATATTCTTGCGTTACTTAACTAATTGTCATCACTTGCTTCATTCATTCCATGATATAATATGTGGTACCCTGTGAAAGGCTTGTAAAAGTGTGTTTGCACATCATTATTATGGAGTACTGATGTCAAACTGGGAAAATGCCATGAGGTAAATCCTTAATAAATCATTGACCTCTGAGAAATGCAAGACACAAATAGATTATGCATACTTGGACATATAATACGGATGAAAAAGTGCTACATGAGCTTATTTGGCCTGAATATTGTTAAAGACAGAGCAAACAGGCATGACAGTAAGTTTTCTGGGGTACAAGATACAAACTGGTACAATTAATTTTGTGAACAAAATTCACTGTGACTGGAGCCTTTTGATGTGGCTGAATATTGTTCTCACCTGACACTGCCTGCCCTTGTCTGATCTTAAGTGTGGATCACAGAATCTTGCTGAAGAGTTGGCTGGAGTAGCAAGATCATTTCAACATAATATCATTTTAATATAAAGTATGTTTTTGTTGGCTTCTAAGCACCTGATTATCTTTCTGAAAAAGAAATAAGGCTTAAACTGAAATTTGCAGAAACTATTTTCCTCTGCCCCCTGCAACTTATGTAGATTAGGGAAATCTAACCTAGGAAAGTAAAGGGGAAAACAGTTGTTGTGTGATTAAGGTATTGGATTAAGACTTAGAAGTTGTTTTTAGCAATCCCTTCCATTTTGCCTTATGCAGAACTCTTTCTTAGTCTGAAGAATGAGAATAAATCCCTGCTCTGCCAATACTTGCTGTGTGGTTTCTGGGAAGTCATTTAGACATGTATCCATGGAGGTGAAGAAGTGGATCCAAGCTAACTCAGTTTATGCTTGGAGGAGGCTGGATGTTACTTGGAAGTTAGAGAGCTGTGCTAATAGTGTGCTGTGCTTGACCTAAGAAGCCTTGTGCTTACAGTCTGGGTTTATTAGCTTGAAAATAAAGTCATACCAACACAGCAGTATGGCATCTGTCCAATATGGCTCAGAGGAGCCTGGGTCTGTCCACACACGTCTGTGTTAGCAAGACCTTGCTTTTTCTGGACTAGCTGCTCATGGTGAACATCTATGTTTCAGGTCTATAATTGACCCATTTAGTGCCACAAATCCAAAACTGAGTTTCTTAAAGCCCTTGTTCAGCTGTGGCCTCATCCTGCAGTTGATTAATATCCACAAATGTTCTTCTGGCTCCTAAAGGTCTCCTTGGTGTGCCCAGGACTGCCTCAGACTTGAAAACACTGAGTTAGAAATTTCCTTTTCCATTTAACCTGTAGAGCTGGACCAATGGGTGTGTTCAGCACATTCCTACCCAAACAGCCGCTGCTAAAGGCATTGTCTGGAGCAAAGGAAGATGGTCTTTTTCATCAGAACCTCACTGGTTCATGTACTGGTTAGACATATAGCCTGTCTCTGTTCACCAGTCTATATTAATGAGTAAAGACACAGCGTTCATGTGGAAATCAGGTTTCCCATCCCTGTTTTATCTCATGGGTTGACTTTTTCAGCATTTATTGCAATGAGGATGGATATAGGCCTGACAAAGAGCCTGGTGGGGCCCTCGTGCCAAAGAAAAACCGTCTGCTCTCGCGAGCGAGGCAGGCAGGTGTTGGGTGCTGCTGGCGCGACTGCGGGAGATTTAAACAGGACCCTAGGGAGCGCGAGCAACCAGGAGTGCGGCGAACAGGACCCACAAACAGGGCATGGCGCATCAGAAAGGACGTGGCGCGGCAGTTTGCGCAGCAGTTGGTGCAGGCAGAGCGAGCAGGCAGCTGGCAAGCTCTCCTTGTGGTCTACACCCTTCCAGAAGAGATTTAGCCATGGTTTCCACTCGGACAAAAGCCATCGCCAGAAGGGATGTGGTGATGCAGACACAGCTCCCACTAAAACATGCAGCCACCCAGGTCTCTGGCTGCAGGGAGTGCCAGGGCCTTGCTCTGATGATGGAGGGCTGCCGAGACAACATCTGCATGAGGTGCGAGCAGGTGGAGGATCTGCTCAGCATGGTGGCAGAGCTGAAAGAAGAAGTAACAAGACTGAGGACTATCAGGGAGTGCAAGAGGGAGATAGACTGGTGGAGCCACTCCCTACCATCCCTGAGACAAGCACACCAGATGGAAGCATCAAGAGAAGGAGAGGCTCCCCTACCCTCTTGCCACCAGGCAGAAGGAGGGGACCTAAAAGATGGAGGAGGATAGATGCAGATCCCTGCTCAGTGCAGCAGGAAAATCCTCTCCCAGCCTACCTCGCCCCCCCAGGTGCCCTTACACAAAAGGTATGAGGCTCTGGAACTCGAGGGCCAGGAGGATGAAGATACAGACAGTGATCCATCCAAGGGGTTGACTAGGGGGAACCAGTCAGCCCCACGCATTACAATGGCCACTGATAAGAAAAAAAGAAGGGTAATTGTCACAGGCGACTCTCTTCTGAGGGGAACAGAGGGCCAGATATGCCAACCGGACCCCTCCCATAGGGAAGTCTGCTGCCTCCCTGAGGCAAGGATAAGAGACATTACTAGGAAGCTCCCTAGGCTGGTAAAATTGTCCGATTATTATTCACTATTCGTTGTTCAGGTTGGCAGTGATGAGGTAGCTGATAGAGGCACAAAGACAATCAAAAGGGACTTCAGAGAACTGGGTCGATTACTTGAAGGATCAGGAGCACAGGTAGTGTTTTCCTCCATCCCGTCAGTAGGCGGGAGGCATACAGAAAGGAACAGGAAGACCCATCTTATTAACATGTGGCTCAGAGGCTGGTACCAGAAGTGGAATTTTGGATTTTTCAATCATGGGGCAGTTTACATGGCACCAGGCCTGCTGGAGACAGATGGGGTTCACCTGTCTCAAAGAGGGAAAAGGATTCTGCCTCAGGAGTTAGCAGGCCTTATTGAGAGACCTTTAAACTAGATTTGAAGGGGGAAGGGGATAAAACCAGGCTTGCTAGGGATGAGCCTAGGGGTGGCATGCCTGTGTTGGAGAAGAGATCTATAGCCCAACTGAAGTGCATTTACACCAATGCATGCAGCATGGGCAATAAACAGGAGGAGCTGGAAGCCATCACACGGCAGGAAAACTATGATGTGGTCGCCACCATGGAAACGTGGTGGGATGACTCACACAACTGGAGTGCTGCAATGGATGGCTACAAGCTCTTTAGAAGGGATAGGCAAGGAAGGAGAGGTGGTGGGGTAGCCTTGTACGTTAAAGAATGTTTTGATTGTCTGGAGCTCAACGAAGGTAATGATAAGGTTGAGTGCTTATGGGTAAAGATCAGAGGGAAGGCTAATAAGGCAGATATCCTGGTGGGAGTCTGTTACAGACCACCCAACCAGGATGAGGAAACAGATGAAGTATTCTACAAGCGGTTGGCTGAAGTCTCACAATCTCTAGCCCTTGTTCTCGTGGGAGACTTCAACTTACCACATATGTGCTGGAAATACAACACGGCAGAGAGAAAGCAGTCTAGGAGGTTCCTGGAGCGTGTGGAAGATAACTTCCTGATGCAGCTGGTAAGCAAGCCAACCAGGGGAGGTGCCCCGCTGGACCTGCTGTTTACGAACAGAGAAGGCCTGGTGGGTGATGTGGTGGTTGGAGGCTGCCTTGGGCTCAGCGACCATGAAATGATAGTTTTCAACTCTTGGAGAAGTAAGGAAGGGGGTCAGCAAAACCGCTACCCTGAACTTTAGAAGGGCAGACTTTGGATTGTTTAGGAGTCTGGTTAGCAGAGTCCCTTGGGAGGCAGTCCTGAAGACCAAAGGAGTCCAGGAAGGCGGGATGTTATTCAAGAAGGAAGTCTTAAAGGCACAGGAGCAGGCCTTCCCCATGTGCCGAAAGACGAGCAGGCTGGGGAGAAGACCTGCCTAGCTAAACAGAGAGCTTTGGCTGGAACTCAAGAAAAAAAAGAAGAGCTTACCACCTTTGGAAGAAGGGGCAGGTGACTTGGGAGGACTACAAGGATGTTGTGAGGTTATGCAGGGAGAAGATCAGAAAGGCGAGGGCCCAGCTAGAACTTAAACTGGCCACCGCCGCTAAAGATAACAAAAAATGTTTTTACAAATATATCAGTGACAAAAGGACGGCCAGGGAGAATCTGCCTCCTTTGTTGGATGCAGAGGAAAACTTTGCCACAAAGGATGAGGAGAAGGCTGAGGTACTTAATGCCTTCTTTGCCTCAGTCTTTAATAGTCAGACTGGTCATCCTTGGGGTTTTCAGGCCCCTGAGCTTGGAGATGGAGACAGGAAGCAGAGTGAAGCCCCAGTTGTCGAAGAGGTGGCAGTCACTGACCTGCTCCTCCACCTGAAAGCTCACAAGTCTATGGGGCCAGACAGGATTCACCCAAGGGTACTGAGGGAGCTGGCAGAGGAGCTTGCCAAGCCACTCTCCATCGTTTATCATCAGTCCTGGTCAACCAGGGATGTCCCAGATGACTGGAAGTTAGCAAATGTGATGCCCCTCTACAAGAAGGGTCAGAAGGAGGACCCAGGGAACTACAGGCCGGTCAGCCTGACCTCGGTGCCGGGAAAGGTCATGGAGCAGATCATCTTGAGTGCCATTATGCAGCAAGTGCGGGACAACCGGGGGATCAGGCTCAGCCAGCATGGGTTTATGAAAGGGAAGTCCTGCTTCACTAACCTGGTCTCCTTCTATGACATGGTGATCCACTTAGAGGATGAGGGGAAGGCTGTGGATGTTGCCTACTTGGACTTTAGTAAGGCCTTTGACACTGTCTCCCACAGCACTCTCCTGGAGGAGCTGGCTGCTCACGGCTTGGATAAGTGCACTCTGCGCTGGGTTGAAAACTGGCTGGACGGCTGAGCCCAGAGAGTGGTGGTGAATGGAGTCAAATCCAGTTGGCGGCCGGTCACAAGTGGTGTTCCCCAGGGCTCAGCGTTGGGGCCGGTCCTGTTCAACATCTTCTTTGATGATCTAGATGAGGGGATTGAGTGCACCCTCAGTAAGGTTGCAGATGACACCAAGTTGGGTGGAAGTGTCAATCTGCTGGAGGGTAGGAAGGCCCTGCAGAGGGACCTGGACAGGCTGGATTGTTGGGCTGAGGCCGACTGTATGAGATTCAACAAGGCTAAGTGCCAGGTCCTGCACTTGGGTCACAAGAACCCCATGCAACGCTACCGGCTTGGGGAGGAGTGGCTGGAGAGCTGCCTGGTGGAAAAGAGCCTGGGGGTGTTGGTCAACAGCTGCCTGAATATGAGCCAGCAGTGTGCCCAGGTGGCCAAGAAGGCCAATAGCATCCTGGCTTATATCAGAAATAGTGTAGCCAACAGGACAAGGGAAGTGATCTTCCCCCTGTACTAGGCACTGGTGAGGCCACACCTTGAGTACTGTATTCAGTTTTGGGCCCCTCACTACAAGAAAGACACTGAGGTGCTGGAGCGTGACCAGAGAAGGGCAACAAAGTTGGTGAAGGGTCTAGAGCACAAGTCTTATGAGGAGTGGCTGAGGGAACTGGGGTTGTTTAGTCTGGAGAAGAGGAGGCTGAGGGGTGACCTTATCACTCTCTACAACTACCTGAAAGGAGGTTGTAGCGAGGTGGGGGTCGGTCTCTTCTCCCTAGTAACAAGCAATAGGACGAGACGAAATGGCCTCAAGCTGTGCCAGGGGAGGTTTAGGTTGGATATAAGGAAAAACTTCTTCCTCGAAAGGGTAGTCAGGCATTGGAACAGGCTGCCCAGGGAAGTGGTTGAGTCTCCATCCCTGGAGGTATTTAAAAGATGGGTAGACGTGGTGCTTGAGGACATGGTTTAGTGGTGGACTTGGCAGTGCTAGGTTAATGGTTGGACTTGATGATCTTACAGGTCTTTTCCAACCTTAACGATTCTATGATTCTATGATATGGAAAATGGAGGGGACTAGAGTGTCTTGTGGCTGCAGTGATGGTGGTTGGCCAGTCAGTTGGGAGGTGGAAGCATTGGGATCCAGTACTACCAGAAGGAGGATGGCATTGAACCCAAGTCTTTCTTATCATAGCTACAAGTCACTAACATGTCACAATATGTTAAAAAAAAAAAAAAAAAAAAAAAAAAAAGAGACTGAGCTCTTTACCTGAAGCGAAAACAAGTGTGCTTACTTCGAGAAAATCTTTAGATTCTCCACAGAAGAGAAGAGCTTCCTCTGTAAAGCTGGAGTAATGGGGAGGTAAGGGTGGCTGATAATGATTAAGGAAGCATCCTTGCCTTCGCTGTTTCTTCTCAGCCACCTTAAGAAATTTCTGATGCAGATGATCACATTCTAGGGATCCACACTACAGAGGGATCCTATCCTTTATCTTGGAAGGTAAGACACTAGATGGAGAAATATGTTCTGCACTAATATGTCAAAATTACTTCTGTGGTTTCTGATTCCCTGTCAAATGGTGATGATAGCACCACCTTATCACATAAGGATATGGTAAGGAAAGATACTTGTTCTGTTATCTCCATTATTACTGAATTCCTGAGTGTAAAGAAGGAAAGGACATATACACTATGGGAAAAGCCATTCTGGTTGCAGATTCTTCTGACAGTTGGAGATTTCTTCAAGAAGAACCTATCAGGTAAGGTGACCTAATGTGGACTCTAGCCTGAATAAGGAACAGCTTTTTGGGGGTTTTTTCCTTCCCTCTTCTGGCCACTTAAACATTTGATAGTTTAATATGGTAGTAGAGTCTGGAAAATATATGGAAGCTGTTCAAAGAATATATGCTTGTTATGTCCCTTGTTGTATCATTATTCTGTACATCACTATGGTTACTGCAATAAAAAGATAGATTTTTTTGTTCCTTTTGTAACTTAGCAGAATAGTGGATAAATATTTACTACATAACATAGAAACTAAATCTCTGAAGTTCTTTAAAACAAATCTCTAATGATGGAATATACTTTACTCTACTAATTTACATGTCCAAACAAACATTCATTGCATGGATTTCGGTCATTTCTATGTTAATTTTGCGCTAGAGCTAAAAGGAAAAATTCTGTTCAGCAGAGCTTGTAGATTTATTTCTCTTTTCCTTTGATCACATCTAGGGTCTTTCTGCATACTACATTGTAAATCTAAGCACAAACACTCCTGGGATAGTCAGATGCATGCAAGCTGATGAAACAAAGAGAAAACCCAAGCTGAAATGTATTCACTAATCTAAAACAAATAATTCCTCGACATGGCAAAACTGAAATTCTTTCTGTGCCTTTCTTGCCAAGACTTCCTTGGTCTCCTGTTCTCCAGCTAATATTAATTTTTTTCAACAACAGTGGCTTGGTCAAAATCTCAAATATGTGACTGCATTAGTTCCATATATGTGTGTGTTACTTCTGATTATTATTTAAAGTAATCCCTGTGGGCAGGGTGCACGCACCTGCTTCTTTAGCAAGATCAGGTGTGACTTAAGCTTCTAGAAAGAGGCACTGGGTTTCTCTTTTCTTTTTCTGCCCTGTGTTCCACCTCTAGCTGTGTAACACATTTTTGGCCAGATTTCTAAAACAGCTTAGCCTCTAAGCTCTGTTGAAAGTCTGACCATACAGCTTTGGGGCCCAAATGGGAACAGAGCCCGCTGCAGAATCCAATCTGAAAAACTCTGGTGTGGTTGACAGGACACTGCAATAAAAAACAGCTGCTTATGTCTTGGGAAGTTGCCTCTTTTGGAAATAACCACAGTGCAATGCTCCTGACAGTGGCAGCATTAAGATCAGCGCCCTGCTGTATGTTCCCCTCTGACTAGCAAATTTGAGGGCTGGCCATTTTATTCTGTTAGCAGGCAGAAACACCAAGTATCAGCTCCCATTAAAAGATATTTTTTAGTCTGAGAGTGCTTTCTCATGATAAGAGAGTAGCAAACAAAATACCACTTCTGGCAAAGCTCCTCTCTTTCACTGTCCTTCCTCAGATCCATGCTTGTCCTGATGGCCATCTTCTGGCTCAGGGAAGCATATACATAACAATCCTCTGCTCTGAATACTGGGGACAAACTGCAGCTCCTGTTGATTTCAGTACAAGTTTCACTGAGATTGAGAGTCAACTGGACTAAATCATATCTTGTTTCAATAAGTGCACTTGTGGGTGACTTTAGCAGGATCTCTTTCCAAATAATCGTCTAAACAAAACTGGGCTTGGCTTTGGTAGGTGCGTCCCCTGAAGCACATGCTGGGTTACAAAGATTTCTGAAAGAAGCTGTGGGAATGAAACAAAGTCTACTACAAGGGAGAAGCATGTAAAATGCAGAAAACTTTATATGTTGTAATTTAGTATTAAGTCATAGCTATTACAGGATACTGTTTGTAGTTTTCCACCTCATTCCTAAAACTATTAATAAATCACTTAAAGTATATAAACTCATCAGTAAACTGTACTCAGCAATACTGTAAGAAAGGACTTGTGACTCTACTGGCATTAAAACTACAAACAGATGGCTTGTAAAGCAATTCACTGACTGAAGATGGGGGGAGATCTACCCAAAAAAATCAATATAATTAGACATTTTTTATTACACTGTGCTTACGTAATTCCTCTCGTTGAGTAAGGTTTTGAACAGGAAGGAAGACAGCCTTTGGCTGCAGAAGTGCAGATAATAGTATTGACAGCCACTAGATTTGAATATCTTATGTTTGCTCACAAACAAAATAGTAATGACTAAGATGCAATAAACGAGAACAGCTGGTCAACACCCCACATAGTGTTCTCTCCATTTGTGAAAAGTTACCGGAATTCAGTTCCTTTTGCATTTTTACAAAACTTTAAATTAAGGTGTGTCTTAAGTGTAATCTTCTTAGAGATTTTCTTTTCTACAAGATTACTTTTTCTGCACACGCAGGTTTTTTGGTTTTTTTTTTTTTTTAATACAACAAAATACTGTATTAATCCTCACTTAGCTGCAGGAGATTACTGCCCTTACTCCAGAAAAGGGCAGTCTTATGTCAATATGTTTTCCAGGTGGGGCAAATGCAAATACTCAAAAGCTGTCTCTATGCAAAACAGAAGAATAATGACGTAATTCTTGAGCTAATTTTCTTAAATGGCTGTCTGTTTCCCTGGCTAGTTTGAATTAGTATTGTTGGGTTAGGATTTTAAGCTGTCTTTCCATGTTCAACAAGAAAGCTTCACCCGTTGGAGTCTGTGGATGAAACAGAAACATCTGCATCCATTATTTTTCAGAAACTCTCATGTGTCTGAAGAAGGAATTTAAAACCGAAAAAGTGCAATATCAAGGCATTCTCCCTTTTAAAAGTATTCTTCAGCCACCCCAGGGCATGACTCTGGGCTTTTTGTCAGCTGGGGTGGTAATGCTAAATTAACAAGCTTTTGCACTGGAAATATTCTGTAAAATGGTAGGTGGAAGAGCTGACTTTCCTTGTATCAGAGTGCTCACGCACACTCTCTAGAGACCACCTCTAAATGACAGGATGGCCTGATGGGCCTAATGCACAACCTTTTTGTCCACAAGGACTTTTTATAGTTGCAGCTAACCAGTGTTATCTCTCAGCCATACACACAAGCTCTGGTACAAGAGGGGTCATCCATCAAAACTTGCCTGGCCTTTATTGATAAGCTGCTAATATGATGGTTTTGGTCATGGGCCAAGTGAACATTTTAGTGGTGCTTTTCCACAAATGCCTTTGCACTGTATCTGTGGACACCCTGAAAGGACCAAGTCCTCCCACAACTTCTTCAGAAAGCCCTGACAAAGCAGTACAAGTAATGGCGATGCTGAGGTGCACTCTTGGAAGTCATGCAAGCGCATACTGTGTGCCAGTATCAGGGTGAACATGTAAACTCACACGTTATCGCTTAGCATGGCTACTGTTTTTACAAGTGGGCTAAAACAGGATTGTGGACAGCTCAAGCCTGCAAAGTAGGGAATCTACACTGTATGTGTGCTCTAATGCTGAGGGTCTTTAGTGTCTTCGGCGTTCGTCAGCTATGCCAGCTGTTTTTCTGGGTGAATGCAGTTATTAAATCCCAACAGAAATAAAACTAGCCATCTGCTGCAAATCCTTGATTTTCCTTGTATTTTCACTGTGTGTGACAATTTCCATGTTGTTCTAGAAACAAAGATTTTGAGGCACATGTCCATTATTCTCTCCTGTGATAATACTGCAGGTAAACTATGTATAAAAAATATCAAGGAAATATAAAGATTCAGTACTTCTTCATGCAGTAATTTTAATCCTAAAATAATTAAATGTTCCTCGAAGTTGGAAGCTTAGTAAGAACATTGCCATGAACCAGATGTAATTTCCATTACCTCTTTGTCTTCCTACTCCTCTTTGTATGTCTTCTAGGCTGTAGATTATTATGGTGTCTTCAATGTTTTTTCGTAACTAGATCCAGCTTAATGTGCTGTAATTAAGAGTGCTAGCCATTTAAGGGCTGGAACGAATGTCCTATGAGGAACAGTTAAGGACTTTGGGCTTGTCTAGTTTGGAGAAAAGGAGATTGAGAAGGGACCTCATTGCTCTCTACAGCTGCCTGAGGAGGGGAAATGGAGAGGGAGCTGCTGCTCTCTTCTCCCTGGGATCCAGTAATAGGATGCTTGGGAATGTTTCAAAGCTCCACCAGGGAAGGTTTAGACTGGACATTAGGAAGCATTTCTTTACTGAGAGGGTGGTCAAACACTGGAACAGGTTTCCTAGGTAGGTGGTTGATGCTCCATGCCTCAGTCTTTAAGTGGCATTTGGACAATGCCCTTAATAACATGCTTTAACTTTTGGTCAACCCTGGACTGGTCAGGCAGTTGGACTGGACAATCGTTGTAGGTCCCTTCCAACTGAAATATTCTATTCTATTCTATTCTATTCTATTCTATTCTATTCTATTCTATTCTATTCTATTCCATTCCATTCCATTCCATTCCATTCCATTCCATTCCATTCCATTCCATTCCATACTATTCTATTCATTTTTTGAGTTGTAGCAGTAAACCATGAGAGAATGTCATCGGTTAGGATGATGCTGAATCAACCTTCAAGTATTTAATAACACACTTGTATGTCTAGGCCTGTGAAAGGAAAGTCCAAGGTCAAGTATATGACAGAAAAGGGCCAGCAAGCCTCTTCAGCAGTGTCTTTCAGAAGTAACTCTTACTGAGTACATGGAGCTGAATTTTACTGCTAAATTGACCTGACATAAATGGGCTCAGAGATACTCTGGTTAGCTTTGCCCATACTCACTCTGGAACAAAAGGTCCTGGAGACTACAGCACGGAAATATCTGTATGGGTTGCCTATGATCCAGTTCAGGTCAAGAAGCAATATTGCTGGTTTAACCCCGACTAATAAGCCCTTACAAAGTATCTGTACCATTGCGTTCTACTGCCTGGTGGCAAGCATGGCTAAAACCACTTCACTTGTACAATGATGAGCAGTAGTGAAAGACCTTCAGATAATTCAGGTTAATAAGTAACGTCAGTTCCTCAGAGGGCCTAATCAATTTCCTCATGTGTCAGAATTGCCCTAATAGTATGACCATTCAGAAAACAAACGTTTTTTTTCCTGTGTCAATCACAGAAACACCACAGAAAGATGTGAAGAATCCCATTAATTAAATCCCCCAATTAAAAATACATAAAGCATAGACAATCAGAACATTTTCACCTTGAGTACAGCTTATGCAGTTTCTATTATTTTTAAAGCAGAAATTTAATGTATAAAGTTTTGTTGTGGTATCTGCATGTAGAGCAGTCGCTTCCAAATTTTCTCTTTCATGGAGTGCTGATAGTTAAATGAGGAGGTTACTGTTTTGCTCTTTTACATTTTTACTTCCAATATAAATATATTTTAAAATGACATGAATAATCTAGCCATGTTGAAGACAATAATGTCACTCCTTTTTCTAGAATTACCTTCAGGTTTTAAAGCGATAGTTTAGGCTGACGGTCCAAAGCATGTTTTTTTCAAAAAGGCTCATAATTTCTTAGTGTCAATATGAAAACCAATGGGAACTGTTTAATGTTTATCATACCACCTAAGAGACTCAATTATCTGTCTTTGATCTGTTCAGGAAACTGGAGTATATGGTGCCTCTGATTTTAAAGCTTAAGAGTTACATTGCCTAAGCTTAGATCTCCAGCTTAAAATAACAAAGTAATGGAAACAATATGAGGTTCAAAATGGGAATAAACACTGTCAAAGCAATTTTTGAGGGGAATTACATTCACTGGCAAGTGGGAGTGACTTTCATATTCAAGACATGTTGAGAAGTGCAGACCATTTCTCAGGAAATACATTATCCCCAATCCGATTCTGCCCCAAACCGAAAAACTTCAGCAACTCTGGAGTTTGTTTGCCATTTCCAGAACTCAGGGTGGTCATTTATTTCATGGCAGAATCAGGGAAAGGATCTGCTTTGCCCTTTTGGAAATTATCTCTTGAGTGCAATGCTAGGAAGCCTTGTGGCTCTTGGGTAATACCAAAGAACTTGCTTATCTTGGAGCTTGTTTGGTCTCAATTTCTGCCAAACTCCTCCCCCTCTTTGCTCTCCAGTGACAGCTGTGAGCACAGGTTCTTCTGGGTCATTTTCTCAGCCATGTTATGGAGCCAAATGTGCTCATTTCCTAGCACTGTGTGTGCAAGGTTGCCGCGATGAGTCATGAAGCAAAAACTTGACAAACTGAAGTCCCAACAGTCATGTTTTCCAGGCCTGAAAGAAAAATGTTTAAATTCTGATGCATTCAATCCGAAAGACTAAAAACGAAGAGAGGAAAGCGATGACGACCTCAAGCTTAGCTACAAAGGGAGGATTGAATGTTTTGTTCCCATTTGATTGGAATAATGAGCTCTGGGCCCAAGTCACCTGTTCTAGGACACGGAGACCTTTTGTTTGGCAATAACCAGCTTCACAGGAACTGCCTTGCGAGAAGTGTTCAGGATCCATCCTGCTCTGTAGAAAACATAGGTACAGATCCTCGAAGCCCCATTTTGATTTCCTTCCGTTATTGTCGGGAACCCATGAGTGGCTGCAGGAGCTCTTTGGTGTTCAGAAGGCCCTTAAGGACAGCATTTCATTTCTTTAGAAGATTAAATGGTAGCAAGGCAAAGAAGTTTTACACTTGTATGCAAAATGTTTGAAAAAAAAAAAAAAAGACAGCCACTACTTTGTTTTATAGATGCATCCACTGCAGTAAAGACTCTTTTAGCCATGTTGGAACATAGCTTGCTAGTAATCTTCATATAGGCTGTTTGGCCCTATTAATAATTGCTATGAATGGTCACTCTCCCCATTTTAATCATGTGTTCATGAGAAGGCCATTTTCTGCCAATATCATGAAAAGTCTATTATTTCATGCAAGAAAGGCAAAGATCAACATAATGCAACAGAACGACTGCCCCTTATTCTTTATTGTTCTGAGATCTAAGCCAACATATTTCCTTTTTCTACAGAATATTTTAAAGGCCAGATGTTGGGGTTTTGGTGTCTTTAAAATACTGGACCACCAGATCTTAACATGCATTAAGAGTTCCAAGTTCAGGTGTAAGAAAGTACGTTATAACAAAGCAAACTTGACAACTTGTTTTTATTGCCTTTAGAAAGAGGGTCTTGAAATCCCAGTTAAATAAACTGTGGGATTTTTCTTAGTAGCTGTGGAACAGTTATTAAAAAAAAAGACAAAAAGACAAAGTACATCTGTTAGTGTCAGTGAATCATGGGGAAAGTATATGCAAGTGTGCTATATAGGTACAATGTGATGTGTAGCTGGCTTAAGGCTAGATCTGCACCCCACAGGCATCAACAACAGCAACACCATAAAATCTTCCCTGCACTTCAGTTGCTTTTGGATCAGGTTATGTATGTGTGGTGTGGCCTTGGTTCAAAATAGTAGCAATAATGTCCATAATTAATATTTAGCCCTAGAGGGGAAGTAAAAAACCTGTCCCCCATTACCAAAATTAAAAGAATCATAGTCACAATTGTGACTATATTAAAACATTTGTGGCTGGAAACCTCCATTTTTATTGATTTTTTTTAGAGCAAAAGGCAAGTTAATGGGATAAAATGTCAAGTTATACATTAAAAATAAACACCTGGCAAAGGACTGCCACATCTGGAGCACGCCATGGTATTTAAATTATGTTTGGCTTGTCACTCTGTGTTTCGCAGCTGTTACAGCACAGAGAAGGATAATTAAAAGCAGCAGGTTACCATGGCATTTAATTGACTGCTGCTGAACAATTTGTGTGTTCGTGATCTGAGTGAAAACCATTGGGCAAGTTGTGGCTTTGAAGGAGGAAGATGATGTTTATGAGTGACAATGAGTTTATTGAAGCCATTTACCTTATGCTCTGGGGCAAGAAGCAAAGATTTCAGAGCATTGAAAAGCTATAGGAATCATAATGTAGTTACATTAGGAAGGTGCTTAAAGCAGAATAAACTCTATCTTGCTTAAAGAGAAATCCGAAATACATACACTAACATGCCACAATATCAGTTATATCAGCTAAGGCTCTGAATCACTAAATAAAGAAGGGATCACATGGAAAAGATAGTTGGATACCAACAAAAAAAAAAAAAATTAAGAATGGAGGAAATTGATTGTCGTAGTTTGACTGCTTTTCTGGTGCTCTGAGCACAGGCCTCAACTCAGGTACAAACAGGTTTATTTCAGGATCACAGATGACATATAGCAGAGATTCCCCTTCAGTTCCCAGCTCAGGGGGAGCTCAGTAGCCTCCTGTGGTGTGCTTGTAACTTTGAATTTGAACACACAAAAACTCAAAGTGGCGTGACAGCTGAATCTCTCCCTCTCCCCTAGCAACTGTTTATAACCACATTCCTGGAGCAAAAAGCAATGTTTTCAACTCTGATAAAGACCTGTTGTGAGCTTGTGGCAATCTTCATGTGAATGCTAGGAGCTACATGGAAATTTGAAGACTTTCACCACTGCCTAGTATGGTCCAAACAGATAATGGTAAGATGTGTTTGGTCAATGTCCATAAATTCCAGATGAGCATTCTTCTGAGTTTACCGAGGTTTCATTCAACATTTCATTATTTTGCATCTTCATCTAAAAAAAAAAACCCAAACATTTTGTCTCAAGCTAGTAAACACCTCACCTTTCTTCTGTCCTGAAATCTTTCTGATGCAAAGTGGCCTGGCGTAGTCAGACATAGTGGTATTCCAGGTCATTTACAACCCACCAAATGTTCAGATATTATGTATCAGGCTGGCTATTTCCTGAGATAGCTAGAAACAAGCATGGTTTTGAAGTGTGGCTTGAATTCTTTGTGTTTGCTTTCATTTCTGAAGCTGCAAGATGCAGTCATGTTATGTGTTCTTTCTTTTCTACATAACCTGGCAAGTATGAAACTATTTTTTTCACTTAAAATAAAAACCATGACTCTCACATATTCACCTGTCTCCAGAGGCTGAAGTTTAAAGAATAGAAACCAATGGGTAAAAAGGGACTTCAAGTCTCAATCCTTTGATCTGAAAGATCTAGAGCAGTAGAAAACTATGGCTATATAACAAGGGTCTTTATTTAACTGAAACACTCATGTAATAATAGCTAATGAAGCCATTTCATTGGAGTTAATTAGCAGGCACTACATGAAGTATGAGCACTCTGCATTGTGAGTGGCAGAGATGTCATCTTCTCCATGAGTAACGCAGCTTCCCCTGACAGGGGAGCAACCTAGACAGAGGAGACAGGAAAGGGATCTTTAGCCCTCACCCTTCCCATCCCTGCCTGCTGGCAAAACTCAGCTGAACAGCTGCAAAGAAAGAAATGGCCACAGAGGTAATTCCTCTTTTCAGGGCAGTGCAATTATGTGCTGCTCCTCACTCCAGGTCATTTCAGAGCCAACAATGATCTGCCCATGCATTTTCTTCTGTATCCTTTTTTTAAGGTGCTCCAGGCTCCTTTCAATATCGTCTAAGCTTCACAGTTGATGTTGACAGAAAAAGTAAGTGGTCAGGGATACATGATAATATTTTTTCTTTTACCTTGCATGTTCTTGTATTGTTCTTGTATTGCATATGCTTGGTTTTAGTGGGGGGAGAGAGAGAGTGGGTGTATCAGGAGTTGGTAATCAGTTGGCTTATTTTCAAAATAACCATAAATAATTTTGGTTGTGATTACACCAGACTGGTTTTGTGTTTCTTCTCTACACAATTTTCCTCTTGAGAGACTAATTGTAGAATAGCAGTGCAAAGCAATTATAAAAGTGCTAAACTTTAACCTAATGTGACCTTTAAACATATGTTTACCTATGAATTTTCTCCTGAAGAAGTTTTATGGTTTGTTTGGCATAAAGATTCCTTCAGGAACGGTATCTGTCTCCCCACCCACAGCAGTACCAGAAATCTATATCACATGAAATATCAGTTTTCTTCACTTACAGTGTATTCCAACCGAATTCATTCGAAGTGTGAGAAAACATGGGCTAAACCCCAAGATCCCATGTTTAGAACCTTGGTACTGCAAACCATTGCTCATATGAAAAATCCTTAGCCATACAGTATGTTCTTTTGTCAACAGGTTTATTTTCACACACATTTATTAGGTGTTACTCAAGGGAACTCCTAATATCAGGAATAAATATTAAGCAGAAAAGTACATTCAGCTCTGTAGAAATTAATAAGTATGGGGACAACCTAAAACAACAGAGCTTGATTTTATCACCTCTAAATTTCACCACTTTAAGCTTTATCTTATAATAGTTTCTTAATGGTACATAAACCATAACATAAAGAACTTTAAAACTCAAATCATACCAAATAGACCAGAGAGAGTATTAACACAGCAAAACAATTTACTGTTTTGTAAGGCTCCAAGCTTGAATAAAAGGAAGTATGCAAAATCACCAATTCACAGCTGTGAAAACAAAGGCAAAAGGAGAGGTTGTGGATAAAAGATAACTATTTAAATGGAAAGCTATTTTTTTTTTTCATATCAAAGCAGCAATCTATCATTTCTTTTACATAGTGATAGATCTTTTGCAATTAAATTTACCATTAAGTTTACAGGAGGAAAAATCCCTAATGATATCACAGTAAGGCATCACAATGCCTTATTTGGTATGATTTATTTGCTGGTGTTCATTGACTGATCATTATGTTTCAAGGTTGTGTGTTTATCTGTCAGTCAGGCCCTGGGGGAGCAACATTTCCTCACTTCAGACTGTAACCAAATGCTCACAAGTTGTGGTCCTGCATGTCTTCATCTTGAGACCAGATCCTAGTAGCCAAGAAAAAGATTAACTGAGGTGGCACATAGGACTGGTGATCAGTGATCTGAACACAGGTGCTTTGGCTTCTAATTTTATCCATGCCACAGACATATGTTATTTCTATAGACCTACCACTTTCCCTCTGAATCTCTACTTGGTTTTCCCTTGGTCACCTCTGTGTAGCCTGTTCAGGCTGTGTTCAGGCTTTGAAGTGAAACACTGAAGCATGTGTGTAAGTATGTATTGCCAGATCAGGCCAAAGGACTTGGCACTGTGCAGAATTTAAACTCGATTTCAGATTTATGCTTTGAAAGTTTGTGTATGCTATTAATTAACATGCACACTATATACTAGTCTGCAATGGATGTTTGTTTCTAGGAATCAGGGCATGATATTAAGAAAGGGGAAATTCAAGCAGAGTGGAGGAGAAGGAGAAGCGGGTGTTCTATTAGGGTCTTTTTGTTTCATTTGGGGGGTTATTTTTTTTTGTTTTAATAGATGTCTTTCTCCAGATCTCTGTATTGGGAAGGAGGTGCAGGGTGGGAAGCAGTATGAATATCTGTTGTACAGCTGATACTGAAAAGCATTAAAACATTTACTCTAAATAGTTTATCACCTGATTCTGTTCTTCTGCAGAGCCAAGACTGGACACAAAAATGCCACTTTGCTCTGTAAGCACAGCATAAAGACCTGGGAAATTACAACCAGGAAAAGATTGGAACTTTGCTCTAGTTAGTGCCTAGTAAATCCTTAACAGGCAGCAAATGTACCCAGATAAGTACCTTGGTACAAGCAAATCTGAACTATCCTCTGACTGTGATTAACAAAAGCTGGAGGAGTTTCTTCACAAAAAGTCCTCAGTACTAATATTTCTAAAACCAATGATGTTTTCTGTGCTTAGAATTTTTCCCCTTTTGCACAGATTCCCATTATCAAATACATACATTCTGCTTGGGAAAGAACAGAAATACAATATCATTTAGTACTTTATGCCTGCTGGGAATAAACCATAATCTGATTTGGAAGAGGGTTCTGGAAGAAGCTAAAATCTTATGTTTGTTTGCCAAGTTGCAAAGGATGATATTTGAGATACTGAAAACCAGTCCCTCATCACAATGCTGAACACTACTCTGCTGCCTGACATAGTGAATGAAAAAAATTTTATATGAAAACAGTTTGATATATTTTACACTGATAAACCTTGCTTCGCAAATCTTCCAGTTCTGGTAAGGGATTTGATAGTGTTATTTCCTCATTACTGATCAGAGAAACTAAGGTACAAATGACTTTTCAGAGGACACCGGGCAGGAGTATTTCCACTTAGTTCTTTGCACTGTCTTTATTTAAGAAGCAGTGATATTTTCATTTGTATTTTTCAAATTTGAATTCAATCTTTAAATTCCCTTTGAAGTCAATAGGCTGAGTTACCAATTAAAATTAATTGCTCTGCCTTGGCTTGCATTATTGTATGGGGATTATGGCAAAGCAGGCCATTGCTTTGAAAGCAGAGGCCAAATCAAGACAAACTCTACTCCTCATACACGAGACCCCAGTGTGCTCTGCTGAGAAAAGTATTCCCACGGCCTGCATGAACCGCATGCAGCTTCCCTTCTGCCGATGTGCGGAGTTAATAGCTCTTTGCAGTAAACTGGCCTGTGACAAGCAGGGACATGGATCTTGGGCTCTTGTGGGAAGCAAAGACAGCACCTGTGAAATCATTGAAAACTAGACTGAATGCTGCATGCCATCAGCATGAACCAGCAGCTGAGTTAATCTCTGCCAGCTCTTTATTTGGCTCAGTTCTGTTGGTTTTACCATCTTTCATTCCATTGCTTTTGGTTGGCTTTACCTTCAGAGATTGTTATTTTGATCAAATTTCTTTTCTTTCTTCCAAACTGTGCTCTTAAATCTATGCCTGCAGCTCCTGACATTTTTTTCTTTCCATTTTCATGCATTGTGAAGCAGTACATACAGTCAGGGGAAAAGAAGTGAAGCTTATACATGTTATCTCAATTGCGTGTTTGTAGAACAGGTATTCTACCTTTTTTCCTAGTAATATAAACTAGCATTCACATTTAGTAGTTTACAATGTCCATATTCAGCAAAAAAATGGTGATTTATTAGCTGTATTTCGAATACAGTGGAATTACACAGTTCATCATAGGAAGATTTCAAATTCTTTGGATCTGACTGTTCATAAAATAAGAATTCTGCAAACTGACTCTATAAAAATAATTGATAGTAATATAAGGACTTGTGCAATCATGTAAGGATTTCAAGGAATATGCAAAGACACCAGAAGCTGTATCTGAGCTTTATGCTGGACAGTAAATTTGTGATGATTTTAAGATCAAAATCTTGTAAGGTTGCATGTGTAATTGCACATTTTCTGAGTACCTCACCACACTTCCTACTGAGCGTTTCTTCACAAAGGGGTAAAAGGGAAAGGGGAAGACTTTGTGATCTTCCCAAGCTTCATGAGACCTGTGAAGGTGGTCCCTCTTCTCACCCAGAGCGTAGCCACTACAAGAACTTCAGTGCCGTCTGCCATTCACCCCATATCTTGGAAGTTCACCTTGCCTCTCAGATATCAATTCTGTATGTAAATATTAATTAATTAATTAATTAATTTCTACTCAAATCCAGGCATGTTAAAAGATAGATATGCACCCAAGAACCTCCTCCTCAAGCCAGGCTGTGGTGAACATTAGAGATGTTCCCCTCTTTGGGTCTGATACACATGCTTCTTACTGTTTACTGGAAGTTTACAACCATTATGATTTACACAGTTATGTGAAAATAACTCATCATGTGAGGTCAGCTGCTGTCAGAAGTGTCTCTTGAAAAACATGACAGTTGCATTGTGCTCAAGACTGAAATAGAAGAGGCTGGACTAGTTTTGCACCACCGAAGGGAGTCATCTGTACTGATCGGTGTGAGGAAACTTGCACTTACCAGAGTTGATTCATTCTGAAATAGAGGAAATTAGTTTCATTTAACTAAGGCTTCCATGATTCATATTAAGCTAAACAAAAATAAAGCATAATAAAGGTTATCAGTCATAAAACCTGTTTTTATTCTTCTCCAAACCCACAGCACATATTGCCTCCATAAAGGAAGAGACTGAAGCAATTCATTTTTATTCCTGTGAGTAGAGAGAGCACAGGTAAGTTCTCCCCACCACATGGCTGACCTACTTCAGAAATTCCTGCCACACACTGGGAGAAGAGAGTTTCCCAAGTCCTTAAGTGGTAGGAGTTTTGAGAGAAAGGAGTTTCTTAAGACATTGGGATCGTAGGTCTGCTGACGAATAGAGTGCATCTGATAGCTGCTTTTGAAAACTTCCTCCTGTGGTAATACTCATGATGTTCATTCTGATCCTGCCGCAGTGCTGTCGGAAAGCTCTGCAGTAGAATCCATGGCCAGAACATTAAAACAGACATTGTTTTGTGTGCCAGAGCTGATAGCCATATCTCTGTACAAGGCTGCCTAAGATAAACCGAGGGCGGGTGAAGGTTACAGACATCTTCACTTTTTAATGATTAAAAAGTCTTTTTCCTTGAGGAAACAGAGGCAAATCTCAGTAATCTTCTCCTTTTCTTACCAAGGATATGCACTCTCTCTCCTTCTGTATGCAACCCCTTTTCTAGGGCTTTGCCAGGAACCCTAAGGGCTCAGTTCAAATTCAAAGGGGGTCACTCACAAAGTGAGTGCCTCAAGATTGCACCTTCACTTTCTTGGGAAAGATTGAACTAACTTTTCAGTTACTCAAGAAGGTAATTTCCTCCACTTGGGGAAGGGAAGAGGTGAGAGAAAAAAAAAAAAAGAAAAGGAACAAAACCCAGAGAAATTATCAAAACACTATTAAAATATTTTCTTAAAGGGAAAGTAAGTCCAACAACAAGTTGGAGTAATATTCCTCTTTTTTTCCTCAGGAGGTACTGCAAGGCCAGATAGATTTTTCTTCCCTTCTGGAGTAGGACTTACTTGCAGGTGAAGAAAATCAAGTGCTAGGGTAACGTCACCAGTCCTGCAGGGGAACAAAGCCCAGATCAAGGCAATGCTGCTCAGGTGGTGTGAGCTGTGTCCCCTCTGTGAGCTCTCCAGATTACTACTTCTCTTCAGCTGCTCTGCTACCTAGTACAGCTTTCCCAGGCCTTCGTGTTATGTTGGCTGCCCACACAGATCACGTGTATTATTTAGGAATATATAGTCTTTTTAGACATGTGGATCATTCTAAATCTTCCATTTCTTAGCCCAGAGGTAACTCTGAATTTTAAAACAGTCTTTTCCTTCCACCAACAGGAGACCTGTAAGCAAAGATGTTTTCCCTCTCAGCTGTACCTTTTTCCACACAAGGCTGGAAGTTGTTCCCTGAGATATGATGGGAACAGACTCACTTAACCCTTGTTATGTGAGCCAGACTTTTGTGTTCCATTACCACTGCAAACCATTACCATTTTTCCATTTTGTGGAATGCCTCTTCCTTTTATTTTTAATAGAAATGCCTCCTAAACACAATAAAACAACATATGTAAAACATTCAGGCCTGTCTGTTAGCCTTTTCTACTTATTTGTTCTTCTTTCCACTGGGTACCTACAAGGTGCTGTGCTTCTGTTTGTAAACTTTTGGGAATTTGTTTTCTCTTTTGCTTTTCCTTTTGAGGAGGTGCTTTCTCTTTTAGATGCTGGGCACCAGATTTTTACACAAAAAGAGGTATTTTTTTATGCAGTATATAAAACTAATGAGGCCTTAAAAAGAAGTTGTTCTCTATCCTTCCTCCCCTGTCCTTTCCTTCCCTTCCTCCCCTTCTGCCCTTGAAATCCAGATCTTGAGAAGACCAGAAAAACAGTCTGGTGAAGATAAAGGGAGCAAAGGAAGCACAAGTGGAAGTGTCTGAATGTAATCTGGTTGTATACCCACTTTAAAGAGTGGTCAAGTTGTTAAAGAGCAAAAATAATGCAGAGTAACATCTGTAAGTCTAAGCAAGCATACTTCTGACTAGTTGTGCTAGGGTGGCCTATCACCCTTATCTAATGTAGAACCATGTGTCTTTGGGATGAAAAATATATTGTAAAAGATATTTTGTAAAGGTAAATAAGCTGGAGGAGCTACAACAATTTATTAGGAGCTGGTAGTAATTGATGACACACAGTTTACATGAGGCATAACTATCCAGTAGAGTTATAATAGTCCCTCGGGATTTGATACTAGGAAGCCACAAGGAGGTGTTAAAAGAGGCACTGGGAGGCTCCAGATTTTCCACAGCAAGAACTCAGAAGGACTTCAAATAATTAATAATAATTAATTATTAATAATAATTAATAGTCCACTTCGACAAAGGAATAACTTCTGTAGGTGCATTACACTGGCTGTTTTCCCCTTGTCCTCTCTGAAAAGCACCATTTTGTTCGCTATTCGGTTCATAATTGCAAGGGTTTCTCAGGTTTCTTTTGGTGGCCTAACCTAACTTCTGTTAGTGAGGAGGTTGCTGAATCTGGCCCTTACTGGGTGGACTACAAGTAAGAGTGGCTGACACAGTGAGACAATAAGAAGGTGGGGACTTGTGCTTCCAAATCCTCCTGGTGCGTAAGGACACTTCCCCCTCCTCACCTAACCTTTTATGATGAACAGGAACAGAGAGCAGCAAAGTGTACAACTGTTGCTGTATCCTTCACGAAAGCCAACCATCAGGCTTCTGACCAGATTGGTGTTTGCTGAGCATCAGAAATCAAAGAGGTTTCATTTCTGTCTGTCTGTATGGAGTACAGGCAAGAGACAGGCCTTTGGTGCAGCCTTGGCTGTAAAAACTTTTATACAAGTGCACTGCGTATAAACAGGGCACCAAAACCATATCAGACAGGCAGGTCCTGGTTGCTCCTCCAAGGCTGAAAAATCCCCTCAGCACCCCAGGGCAGGCATGGGGAGGGGAGCAATATGCATTGCCACCTCTGGGTGACAGAGTTGCCTGCTTCATCTTCACCGGCTTTGACACTGCAGAGGTGAGCTGCTCTAGGGAGACTGTGAGCTGCAATGCTGCCAGGCAACAGTGGCTTCCAAGGGCAGCAGACCTCAGGGGCTGCTGTGAACTGTGCTGGGGGCTGAAGAGGTCTTACTTGTAAGTAGCCCATGGGTCCTGGCTGTGATTCTCTCATATTTGTGCCTTAGGGTGCCTTGGGAAATGCAGTTACTGCTTGATCTGAGGAAGGGATTGCTTTAGCACTGCTCTGGCAGGTCCACTTCCCTGGGCCTGAGACTGTGGTCACTGTGCTTCTCCGTGTGCCAAGATTATAATGAATGGCCAGGGTTTGCGTGAGGAAAGTAGAGAAACAAAAGGTATGGGCAATTCAATTCACCGTAGGACACCAGTCTGAAACTTTCCCCTTCATACTTGTTAAAAGTTAAGGGACCCAACATCCCTGCTTTTCCCAGTCTTCATTTTTGTCCTTCCAAAATGGCCTGGCTTGAGGATTGGAGGAGTGGGCCAAGAAACTGGAACAGAGATAGGAATATATGTGAGAAGGAGGAAGACATGCTTGTCCTATAATGGACCTGAGTGTTTGGTGGTGTTTTTTTAATCTGCTAATAGCAGCCTCTGGTGGTTTATAGCAGCTCTTACAGCTGTTTAGTGAATAGCAGCTTGCTATAGAACGGCTTCTGTTAGAAATATCAGTATCAGCTCCTAGATGGCAATTGCACTTTAATGCAAGCCAGCTTTCCAAGATAAGAAAATCATCCCACTCTCTTATGCCAGCTTTACTATAAAGAACAAACATCTTCCCCAAACAATCATTAGTATTTCCTTTTTATGCTGAGAATATGCTTCAGATAATGTCTTATTCAGGTTACAGTAAAAACAGGGGGCTGCAACAGAAAGTGAGGGCACATCTGGCCCCTGCTTTGAAGTCTGTGCCAACCAGCTAGTGAAGGCAGGTGCAAAGAGTATCATTATCCCAATTTTATAGATAAGAAACCAAGGCGCAGAAAGATTGGTTCCCAATATGAGCCGTGTATGCAAGGAACAGAGATGAGTCGGGTGGTTATCTGTACTTCGTGACCTATGGAAAAAACAAAATGTATGCAACTGATGCAGCTCTGTTTTGGTTTTGTTATCAAATCTTCCACCTCAGAAACAATGTGGAAAACCCAATTACAAGAAGAAAGGTATAGGCAGAAATATCCCAACTATTTCCTTCTGTATTCTGCCTTTTTAAATATTATATGCACATGGTTCAGGCCTCGCGCATCTGCTATAATCCTGAGGGCTGGTGTAAGAAAAGGAAAAGACAGGACCATATCGAAACAGCTGTTTGCTGTGAGAAGAACGTGGTGCATCAGCTCTCCCTAGTGGGATCACAAATCCTTGCACTGAAAGAACTGGCTGGTCATGGCTGTATTTGCTCTGTAACTTTCCTCGAGTAAGTGTATCTACTGACCATGTACTCACAGGGGTTCTTTACTGACAATTAATTAGATGCAACAAGAACTAGTGATTCAGTGAAGGAACTTAATTTTGAGAGAAGTACAGCTGTGCTTTTGTATGACCCTCTTGGACACCTTAGGATTCCTGAAAAGCTTCCTTTCTCCTGCCTGCAAGAAAGAGTAAATGAATGATACCATAATTTTTCTTTTTTTTTTTCTTCTGTGTAGCAGCAACTTCCAATGAGTGTATCAATCATTTCAGTTTCTCAGTGTTATTCATTTTTAATTGTAAAATTTTTGTTTACATGAATGCATTGCGAAGCAGAGACCTGCTCTTTGTCCCAGTACAGTAAATGATAGTACTAACAATAAGTGAATCATACCTCTTTTCCAGCATGCTGAATCCTAGATTTGAAAAAGCCAATGGTTCGAACTGACCATGATTTTAGATGAAGGGTCAGTCACATAAAACTTAAACATATAAACACATCAACAAATCCCCTGTCACTCATTAAAACCCTTGCTAGTTTTCAGCAGGAATTGTGATTTACTGATGGTTCTGCAGAGGTCATGGTCATCTTCTCTTCCTAGAACCATATGCATTTTGCGGGTGTACTGCCTTCCAGGGAATGAAAAGTGACAGCTGCCAAATTAAGGCAGACACATTAAAATTAGAAATAATATGTAAGTATTAAACACTGCAGAAGATTAATCACTACATGAACTAATCATGAAAGGAGCATGTTCTCCACCTCCTAGCGTTGTCCAGGCAAGTCAGGATACTGTTCCAGAGGCAGGCTTAAGCCACAGTGTGTGCTGTTGGACTTAGTGTAACAGTAACTGCATGGAATTCCCTGGGCTTTATTATGTAGGACTGGCTGGATGAGTTAATGCTCTCTCTGGCTTTAAAACTATGAATATATGAATTACAAAACCTTAAAGAATTGGGTGAGATTTCTTAAGAGTTATTTATGGCACAGATGTGCTGAATGTGTGCAACATTTGCTTTCCCAAAATGAAAAAGAAATTACTTTTAGTAAACGTTTTCAAACACAGCTTTTTGTTCATATTCTTCATAATAGGATTAAATTGTATTTTTTGAGATCAAGTTTATACTCTTTCAGGTCAGATTTTCAAAACTATGTAGACACATGACTTCTACAAAGTAGTGTCATCAAATGCCTTTATCAATAGCTTAAGGTAACAAACAAGACCTATGAGCATTTGTTCCTTAAATAAACATCCTTTTATTCAGTTGAATAGTATTTAGTATAAACCTTCAATTAAAATAATTCCTGTTATTGCATTAAGTTAGTTGAAGGAAAGTTTGAATGAGATTAAATTACTGTCCACATTTTTTTCCTTATTTTCATCCCCACTGAAATTTCTATAGGTATTTAAAATTAGCACACACCTGCAAAAAAGTAATTGCAAATATATATATGTTTATCTTTTTCCAATATATCTTTTTATAATGTCAAAGTCTAAAACAACTCAGTGAAAATCAAGATCTGATCAAGCTCTTTATCTTGTGGTCAGTGGAAATTGTCCCATTGACTTGAAAAAATTTTGGAGGAAAGGCTTTCAGGTGCTGGTTTTAAACTAAATAATTGTCTTCTGTAACATTACTGTGGACTAGAGAAGAATCTCTAGGAAATTTCTTTGAAAGTGAACAAACATTTGCCACACATGTCTAATGCCTTAAAAACTACAGGTAACTTGTTGTTCAGCTCAGCACCTTATCAGACATTACACTGTCCTCCTAGGTGGGGTGCTATATGTGGGTGATTTAGAAATAAAGTCTTAACCTCTTATCCCATGGGAACAGTCACTTCCTGGCCTTAATACATATTCAAAGAACCCCTTTCAAGCTCTTTATTGTTTTTGAAGTTGTTTTATTTAAATATTCCACTTGCATAGTTCAGCACTGATTGTTAATGCTGAGGAGCCATACACTGAAACCTTACAGTAACTGTGTGAGGTGCAGTGTGCCACTCTTGGACCAGAACTGAAACATATCAAAATACCAACCTTGAGCCAAAATGCCAAACCCATAGCATTTCTAGGAGAAACAGTTCGGCAGAGATTGTGACGAAAGAGACATGCAGAACTCACTACCTTTCCTTTGATGATCCAATGCATGTTAGCTTGCCTGTTCTCAAATATAAACTCCTCTTACACTACCTACAGTCTCTGACACAGACTAGCCAGCAACTACAGCATAACAACATATGGAGCAGATAGAGCAATTTGAACAGGTTTCTCTGTTCGTAAACTTGATTTGTTGTTAGCTAAAATCCTCACTTAATCCTCAGCTGCTTCTCTAACCTCAAGTTTCTTCCTTCTTTTGCATGTAAGAATGGTGGTTAATGCCTGAAAAAGGAGAGCACTCCTTTCTATACCACTACAGAGGTCTGGAAGCTGACAGGAGGAAAAGAAACGCTAAAACATGTTTAACTGGCATATGGTTTTGCTGTATCTGCTATATATGGCACCACAGACTGTGAATAGGAGTTTGTGGCAGGGCATAAGAAGTGCCGATATTGAAAATTCAAGAGGACATCTGTATATAATTACAGAGATGGAAGATTCTCTTTTAGGGAAAAATCAGCTCATATTGTATTTTGAGGGGAAATATTATTTTCCTTCTTTAAGGGAGGAAAGCTTTTCTTCTTTAGTTCATATGCATATCATATCATCCCTTTCCTAAAAGGTACAGAATTTGTTAGGTATATTACCAGCTCTCATAGTATGTTCTCATCCTTAGCACTGTCATACTCTCTGCAGAACAAGCACACCACAGTTCTGACATGGAAGATGGGACCTCAGCTACGTCCATTGCCAAGTATCACTTCTTCCATGATCAGTGCAAAAGCTCATTGTGTTACCTGCCGGACATATGGCCCCCAAAGAAGTAACGGCCCTTCTGTGTCAGCCCAGCTCTCACTGAACACAACAGCAGCCATCCACCAACTTCTGTGGGCATAGAAGGGGGACACAAAGATGGAGAAAACCTTTAGAATTACACATTCACATAGGAGACCTAAATCTTTGTGTCTTTACTGTATATTCTTTTTCAATGCCTTCTTATCAGGCAAGAAGATACAACTAATAAAAATACCTTATACCATAAAGTATTCTAACCAGTCCACATAATAACTGTGTTCAGAGGTTTGTACCTCTGCTGCTAGGGTGACCTCTTTGCAACCCCCCACTGACTTAAAAATCCAGATGTAAAAGAAAACATAGTCTTTATGCTCTTATGTTGATATAATTGAAGTACACCCATGCATAGGGGTTGAATGTGTGTTGTGGTCTCAGAAGGCTTGCACTAAAAAATACCAGAAAATAATCCAGAGCCTGGATTTATGGGACCACAGAAAAAGGAATTGCCTGCACATTTGAAGCAACAGTAGCATATGTAAAAGTAATTTTTCAGTTGGAGGAGTTTGGCAGGAGGTAGGAAATCATTTCTAATGCACCACATAATGGAAAAGAACAGCTCAGACCCTGGACCAGCACCATCCAGTCCTGAGAAAGCTGGTGAGACAGCCATTCCTGCCTATGTGTGTGTGTACACAGTCCATACGTGCACACCCGCATGTATGTTTGCAGCCTTTTATTATGTAAGACAGAAAAGATGCCTGGATTTTTATAATTTTTTTAGTATGTGCTGTCTTTCATAGGAGGGAAGACTGACAGGATAAAAGATGCCTGCGTTGAAATGTAATCATAAAGAAGAAAAATGTCTGAAAAAAAGCAAAACTAGCTATCATGATACATGGAGAAAAGTGTTACTGAAGAATTCTATACCAAGAGAAGGAAAAAGAGGATATTAAAAACAGAGAGGAAATGCATTTTTGGTATGAGTCTGATTTTCTTCCCTTCAGCCCTCTCTTTCTTTCTTCAACACCTTAGTTTTAATGTTTCACCCTGTGTGCAGTCCTTGAATCAATTGAAATGCAGTGATAAATTTTGTCTTCCCTGCTCCTCCCCATTCATTAAAAAATACTAGCCTTCACTTTTTTTATGATGTTCTGCTTTGATACCTTCCAATTGATCATATGTAAAGTTCTAGAAAATGTCAAAATCAGATCCAGAGGCAAAAATGTATAATTAGCAGCTGTGTTGGAATATCTTTCCAGTATTTGGTCCCTTTTCCCCAGCAGGAAGACGAAATAGCATATAGTAGTAGACACCCTTAGGAAACAGGGGATAGCAATGTTGGGAAGTCCCAGCCATGGTGAAATCAATGGGACCAGAATTACCTTCTCCCTGTTTCTTTTGCACCAGCCAGTTCTACCCCTCTCTTAACTATGTTTTTTAAAAAATCATAATTATGTGCCTTTCAGCAAAAGCAAGAATCCCATCTGTTGCAATGTGATTCCAGCATACTGCTTTGGGGGAACTACTAGCTGGATTTCTAAATGGTTAAGGTTGCCTCCGCTTCTGCTGTTTGCATTCATTAATTTAAGAGAAAGGATGACACAGAGCACTCTGTGCTTCTGAAGATGTGTTCTTCTGCATATACTGTCTTGTGCATGATGAGGCAGGAAGAGATGAAGGTTTGACTCTCCATAACAGTCATTTCTCTTTATATCAGTCTGACTTCAAGAAGCGGTCTTCCTTTTCCTCCTATCTAACCTTGGCATGCTCTAGATGTAAGTCCCCATCTTCATCCGCAAGACCTGTTCATGCCTACAAAGCACTTTGGTTAATACCACTTCAGCACTTTGCTCTGGCTACACTATCTGTATCAAAGGAAAGGAAATACTTTAATATTGTTTGAGTTACAGTGTGTCAGGACCCTGTGTGCACACCCACCCCATCCACAAGGTCTGCCTGTCTGATCTTAAGGCCGGATCAGTTGTGGTGTTGCTGTGCAGACTTGAAAAGAGCTGTTTGAGGAAGAGCCATGAGAATCCTCCACCAGGGATGTCTTCCCTCTCTCTGGAGCTCTTTGCCCATATGTTGCAGCCATACCCATGCCTGGTGATGTATGCTATTGATTGTCACACACTGATTTGACAATCACACAATCCTGACTTCGGACCTACCCAATCTCTACAGGCTTGCCTGGTGACTGCTGGACCCTGGCTGACCCAGGCTGTGGCCACCAGACCTGCCCTGCTCTCCTGGCTTGGCCACCACAATGGGTCCTTGCTGGGAAGGGCACTGCCCCTGCAGCATGGTGCCACCTTCAACCCCAGCTCCCCTCCCCTTGCAGAGCAGCCTGCTCCTGACACGCAGCTCTGCAGTTGTTTTCTGCAAACCTCCCAGAGAGATAGGGCTGGTTTATCACTCTGCCTCTCCGCAAGAGCTGTGCCCCCCTGGAGCCCCGCGACTGGGTCCATGGGGTCCATCCCCTTTTCTACCTTGACCGAGTGAGTCCATCAAACACACAACACTGAGAGGACAGGATTGCAGGTTTGTGTATTATATAACCCTTAATCTTTTGTTAAGATAACCAGTATGTTTGTTCCTGAGTTAATTCCCACCCGCTGGGAGAGGCTGGGAGAGTCTGCCCATCCTGTCTGTGCTTGCTATCTTCATCTCCCCCAGAGCCTGGCAGATCTCACCAGTGCTCCCTAGGTGGTCCCACTCCTGATCTCCTTCTAGGACAACAGTACCTTTAACCTCAGGCCTAGCAGAACATTCACTGGCATGGAGTCTGTTCCAGGATATTTTCCAATAAAACAACCATCACTGAGATTCACTGGCATCTCCTATTGTGATATTTCAGGAGGTCTCCCCCTTTTCAGCTGCACTGTAAATAACACTGTGCCTTCTGACAGGATAATATTTTGCAAAGAAATCAATAGCTGCACATTATTTGTGCGGAAAAAACACTAGTTCCTTCTTCACCAGGGTTTACATGAGCTTCACTTGCAACATCCGGGGCTGAGACCAAAACCGTTAAAACTATTGTTTACAGTAGCTTTTTGAACAGACCTGCACTAAAAGCAAGACATGGGGAAAAAAATGTCATTTGGCTGCAGATGTTAAGGGCTTGATCGGCCTCCTCTGGCTGGTGCCTGCCATATGCTGCCTGGAGGCCCAGCACGGCAGCTGCTCTTGGTGCTATAACGGACGTGTGCAATGGCAGCGTGCTAGCAGCCTGTCCCTGTAACAGTGGAAGAGAGCAGTGCAGGACTGTCTTCCAGACCAACTGGATTTAAAAATAATGATAATAAAAGTAATATTCAGGGAGGGTTCCCGTTCTGCCCATCCCCTCTGGCCTGGTTATTTTTTTAGCTTCTTCTTAAAAAAATGCTGCAGTTATTGTGCAGGTCAGACAGGATGGCAAATTTGGCTTAACAAATTACAGACCAGGAAGATGACATGGGGATAGTTTCTTTTTAAGCTGTTCTTTGTCAATTAGCCCAATTTTGAGGCAGGGGGTGGAGGAAGGGGGAGCTACCTGGATGGTACAGGGAAGCAGCTGGAGAAGAGGCTATCCCTCTCAGCTCTAGTGCTGCAGTGTAGCTTAAACTTTGCTCTGTTGACCTGTGGTATTCCCTTGTCCCTTTGGGAGAAGAAATGTCAGCTTGGATCATATGCTTGTCAAATGGGTGATGTCTGCCTGCCAGTGCCAGCTTCCTCCACTGAAAATATCCTAATTAAGACAAACTGCAGCAATGACCTCTAATTTCTTCAGACCCAGTCCCAGCAGATGCTGAACACCTCCTATGAATTAAGCATCAATAGGAATCAACAACACTCATTGCTGTAAGAGGCTGTGATCTTCGCTAGCTAAATGAATATGCCATTCAGCATAAAAAAAAATACTGAAGTTGTCTGATACAAGAGATCCCACATCCTCAGCCAAAAGGGACAAATGGTGAGGGTGACAGCATGTTCTTGTATAGTGTATCCCATGTGAATATGCCTAACCACTTTGCTAGTCCTCATCACCCTCTGATGATGGTGACGGTGATGGTGAATGATGAAATTCTCCAATAGGCAGAGAAACGTGACTGGCACTGGTGAACCATTAGTGACTGTACAAATAAGGCAGTGTTGTTTCCCAGACCATAATGCTTAAAAGAATGGGAGTTGGAGAAAACCTCAAGAAGAGGGTTTGTACTTCAACATGTAAAAGACATTAGGATTTTTTAAGACTGCATGTTTAGATCTTTTCTTTATCCTTTCAGTAGCTGCACAGCACAGCATTTACCAGCTGTCTGCAGATTTTCAGTACTACAGAAGATGCAGGGTGCGTCGTGACCGTTCTGCCCATGAAATCCCTGTACAGGTATCCTAAGCACAGCAGTCTAAACTTTGGTCTCTACAGATTAATGGCTCTAACATATCTGGTTTGCTAATTGCAGGTGGCTCATTTTACACTTTGCTTCACATACAGGCTACATTATGCAGGCCTAACACTAACTTTTTTTACATTTACTTTTTAATAGGGAAGCAAGTTCAAGACTTTGACAAGAAGATATTAGAGCAGTTTTTGTATTCCCCCTGTCCTTCCCATACCCCAGCAGATTCTTAGACAGATTTCCTTCCCACTGAGATTAATTAGAAGTTAAACAGATGAACAGCCTAAGGATGATGTCCTCTGTTGTGTAATGAAGCACTCAGAAATGAGGAGGCCATCGTGGTTTCCACCCTCTTGGAGCCTGCCTGTCTTGAAGTGACAAAACCAGTATTTTCCTTGATTTCACCCTGGCAAATTGCAGAGCTGCATTTTTTAATCTCACAAAAATAGATACGTTAGATATTCACAATGCTTGAAATTTTGACTGTAGTTTGTGTCACCAGGGTAACTGCTTTCATGCAAGTAAGTCTCTATGAGCTCACATTGCCATAACAGTTACAAGCTGATGGCCCCCATGGCTGACGCAGCCTGTGATAAGGGAACCTCATCTCCTCCTAATTTAGTGTATTAGGATGTATTCAGTAGTCATTTTCACCTGCATCCTGACTTCTGCTTTAGCCCATTTTTCTCTGCCAGTAGAGTGATGGCATGCCTTCTGTTCATTATGCATGTTCTTTTGTTTCTACAGTAGTCGTAAAGATGTACAAGATTTTCTTTAAGGAAGGCTTTTTGACCTTTACTGGCACTGGTTCCTACTGTTCTGTCATGTTAAGAGTAGCTCTGAAGATCAGAATGATCGGAACAGCAGAGTAAGTGTTTCCTCTACATATTTTCCGTTAAGAAGCTTGTGAAGTAAACTACGTATCTCATGCTGATACTGCACTTTTGAAACAGAAATCTAGATTTGTTATAGCCCCAGAAGGAAAAAAAAAGCAATATGTTTTTTATTACTGAGCGAGAATAATCTTAGGAAGTCTTCATAATTATCAAAGGAAAATGGAGGGACTGAAGCCAGAATATAGAGAACTAGTTATGTTCACTTGCTTTTGTAAATGTTTATCTCTTGAAATCATGAACTGAAGAGGTACATTGTTTTCTCTGTTTGATTGTTGTTGACTGCATTTGAAAAAAACATGGCACAGTTCAGTGTGTGGAAGCGACTCACAGACTGAAGATAGGCATTATATCTTGGCATATGTTAGGAAACCATATAGATATTGAATCTGCACATAGAAGTCCTTTTTTTTGGCACAATGTTATATGCTGGTCATCATGTGGCTTCAACAGGCTTAGGAGTAAGGACTGAATCCTGTCATATTTTGAATGATCATCACACATTGACTCGTTATTATGTTGTAGGATTTCACTATTAATAGAGAATAAGATTTTTTTTTTCATGACAACTTAATGAATGGCATTTATAAATTCCTACAATGTAAAGACTGCTGATTGATTGCTTTCAAGGCAATCTTACACTGTATTGAAAGGGTTGTGCCAGCTCCAATATGCAAACAGCAAGTGCTGTGGTCAGGCTGGTTGCTTTGGAAGCTATTTCACCAAGTGTACTTAAGTCACTAGAAGCTGGATGTTTTTCATAAACGTGTTTGGATAACTTTATTCCCATGAGGTCTTTGTTCTTTCCATGTTGACCTCTCTGACTCTTTTTACATTTGGTGTGAATTGTTGGATGGGGTGTCCATGAAGCAGGAGGAATAGAAAGGAGGTGGAAGGGAGAAAAGCACGTCAGGACCTCCTTGAACTGGTGACACCAGCTAATTTTTGCAATATGAGAGTGGCCTCCCAATGTCTGCAAGACTTTCTGTTAGATTATGTGATAAAGCTCATCTGCGCACTCACCAAGGAGCACAGAATGACAATGGCAGGAGGGGGGACCCCAAATAATACGCTGTCCTGGTTACTCCCAGGCCCACCCCAGGGTCACCAGCCCATCAAAGGCCCATCACACAAGCCCTGAGGAGCCCACGGGCAGGACAGCAGGTGGGAACCCAAATCAAAGGCTCCTGAGGAATGAAACACCTTGCTATGGCCCTCCCAGGGCTGTTCGAGGAGAGCTCCAGCCCGTGCCCAGCAGGAAACCCATGACCAGCAGCCATCGGGATCACCCCCAGGTCACGCTTCTGACTGAGGAGGGTTGCTGCCCAGGTCTGGGGGACATGTGGCTGCAGGGGAAGAGCAGCATGGGATCCCATAGGATTTATTATGGGATGTTTAAGGAGGAACCAAAGGTGTGAAAAGGGGGTTGAGGTGATCTGGAGAGGACAGGAGCGGGAAAATGAAGTGTAAGGGGGTAAAAAGGGCCGGTGGCAGGTAAGTAGTGGGCTGGTGGGTACGCTTGTCAGCCATGCCCTGTGCCTGGCCAGCGCAGCCTGTCACAGCTACTCACCACAGTCCTTCCTCACTCTGTCACTGACAGCTCTCCAGTCTGTGTGTGTGTGTGTGTACATGTGTGTGCACATGTGTATGTGTGTGTGCACACATATGGGGTCTGAGTGCAGTGGCTGGGGTCAGAGGGTGGGTGGGACCCCCATGTCCGTGGTGTAGTGACCACAGAAGGCGGGGGTGTGCGAGTGAGTGTGCAAGCACCAGCAAAGATCGTGCTGGATGGGGCACTGGGCTGGTGAAGTGTCTGGGAGCCAGCAGGTATGGGGGTCTCTGAGGGTGAGGGCACAAGGGTTTTGGCTATGGGGACAGGTGAGTCCCAGCCAGCTGTCTGTGTGTGCGTGTGTGTGCGCACTCAATGGTCTGTCCCAGCAGCTGGCATGGAGTTGCAGCCTTGGGGGCTGTATGTCCCAGTGCCAGCAACTGTGGAAACTGGGATCCAGGGACAGCTGCTGGGCAAGTTGAGGGTCTGAGCTGGATGCCAGAGGGACCCACCTCATGCACTCGTGGACCTCCATCCTGCTCTGCCAGAGAGGGGAGCAGGATAAGGCCCTTGGTGCTGCCTGTTTCTGTGCAAGTGCTCTGGGTGTCTGTCTGATCCATGTGTCCTGACACATGTATAGGTACATATGTGGTGTGTGCATGTGCTCTGTGTGTATCTGCCTGCTAGGAACGCATCTCCAGACTCACTGCTCGTTGGACCCAGGGACATGAAGCTGAGCAGCCTTGCCTCTCACAAGCTCTTGGATCCGGCAGGATATATTTTCCTCTAACATTTTCAACAGGCTTATATTCTGTTGTTATTAAAGAAATGGTTAAAGATGATGAGCACTCTCGTCAGGTCCTCCTTGGAACAAGAACATTGCCTACACGGGCAGAGGGGAAATAGCAACATACTCAGAGAAACCTTATTTGCACTTCATACTAGAATACAAATAGCTGGATATGATATAGCAATGATTTTCCCAACACTGCTGTAAGACATGCTTTGTCCAATGTAAAAATCTGTGTCTTCCTTAACTATAGCACAAATTATTCCAGGTATGTGGATTTTCTGAGTCATTTAAGGCTTTTAATTTTCTGTTTACAAATGTTGCAAATATAGATCATTATTTATATACCTTATTTGTCTGGGAGATGATTAGCATTGCCTTCCACCCTATCCACACCACCATTTTGGCAAAGGTAGATATTAATACTCAGAAAAAGGGATAGTGTTCACTAGGGAAATACCTGTTTGGTGTGTTTCTAAAGCATACTAACTCTGTACTGCACCACAGCTCTGTTTTTAAGCACTGTTCAGTAGTCTGAAACTTGTAGAAATTCTTACCTCTTCCTGCAATGCACACAATCAAATTGGAAGTGGTTCTTTCCACAAAGAAAATGCTATTTGCAAAGACTATTTCCACAGTAGTACACGGACAGCTAGGAATGTAATGTTCTTCTTGTTTAGAGCTTGCTTTTTTAGTATGTTATACTGAACTTCATCTTCACTCCAAGGTGGCTTTGGAAATGTTTTCAAAGAAAGACACATATTCTTGCTGGTTACTACACTTCTGATTGCGCTGTGCAACACAACTGAAGGCGAAAAGAATCCTAACTAACTCAAAGTGGATCTGCATTACACATTGTAAGCAACTCACTAAATCTCACATGAATCTCCAGCTGTTGTTAGTCATTTACCAGAAAACACATCTGTATCGTCTACATCGGAATTTAATGTATCTTCTAGTCTTTTAGAGTCAAATTTAATACCACAATACTGTTTTTTTTCTTTATTGATTTTTTTTTTTACTTAAATGTGCAAGTCCCTAGAATGAAGATATGTAAGATGATTGTTACAATAAAAGGTTTCTAGTAGGTTTCTACATCTGCTGATTACCAGTTTCAGCTACAAGCAAAGCCCTACGGCCCAGCAGAAAAGTTAAAATATACTAGAATTTACTTGTGGAAGGTTTTGATTTTCTTTATATGAAAGCAGTTTATCTTTGAATGCTCAAGAGTAGCTATTTTCATTATCAGGATGTGGCTTCCTGAACATTAGTTTCTAAATTTTTGCTGATTCCTGCTTGTCTGCAGTGCATGGAAGTCTTCTCTGTTACTGCAGAGCTGTTCATTGTCTCCACCAAATTAGCTAGCTGACATACAGGTTGCATTATTTAAACCTCTACTGGAAACTTACTCTTCTTTATAAGTGATTTTCCTGTGTTTTCCCCTGGAAAGTAAAACTCACCCTGACTGACCCCATTTGGTGTTCCTCCAAAAGGGTTTTTTCTTCCTAATGGGTCAATCTGTATGTTGATTTGCTTTGGTTCATTCAAATCACTTTGCCTTTTGCATTTGCCAAAGAACTGATAAACACCAGTTGTCACAATTTCCTCAGCTGGTCATTTAGGCTGTCACTCAATGAAATGATGAGTCTGACTTTTAAGTCATTATGGGACACGACTGACTCCATAGAGAGATAATACAAAGTGCTGTTCTGCTACAAACTCACTCCACTGCCTCAGATACATTCAAAATGGTATCAAGGCGCAGGAGACTTCATATGGGATTACGTGTTGTCTGCCTTTCTTTCGCTAATGAAGGTGATGAAGATCAAATGTATGCACACAGGCTATCTTTATATTTGAATGCAGAAATATGTCTTTTCTGCATTATCTTAACTTGTCCTTAGAAAAATCTTCAAGCATAGAAGCCTGTAGAAATGGAAATATAAACTGAAACCTGGCATAACAGCGTGGAAGATACAGTCTAGACCGTCACCCGGCTGCTATGTGTTCTACAGTTCTGCAGCTGCCAAGATGGGCAACTCTCCCTCCCACCTTCAGCAATACAGCCCTGACCCTGTTCTCACATCAGCACTAGGGAGACCATGGCTACACACCGCTACATCAGGTTAAGGTAATCATGGCCAAGGCCATTTAGAAAACAATTGTTTTCTCCAGGCACAAGCTGCCCTTCCACCATAGTTCATCCCCCCTCCAAAGCATGCTGATCCAATCCCAGCAGGACTGAGGCGTAAAATGAAGCAGAGCACAGGACTAAAACAAAACATACTGTCTTAAATGGGGTCACTTCAGTACAGCCTTACAAAAGGTTATCCTGGCATAGGAGAGAACTCAGTGGACTTCAGCACACCACAGGTGGGGCAGCTGGAGGAAGAAACATTTTCATTCATTTCCATTGCCAGAGAAAACAAACATCAGACCTTCTTCTTCTGTTGTGTTTCTACATTGTAATTCTTTCACTGGTAAAATCAAAAGAAAGGGGATCCTGACCAGAATTCACATAGTATTTTTACATAGTTTTTTTTCATATTATTTTTTATTTAAAGCTAGACTGTTTCACAAATCTGGGTTACAGCGACACACAATCCCTTTAGTCTGACCTGCCACGTCTATACCGCTATGGTTGCACAGCTCTGCAAAGGAAATGACTTGTATGAGCACTTAGACTTTTTAAGGAATTTTCCAACAGACTTTCTTGTGGTTGGCTCTGAGCTTCTTTTAACAAAAAAAATCTGTAAGGTTGAGGAGAGAAGGCTGTCTTCTAGCTGGACAGGTATTGCACAGAGTTCTCCTTGTTCCTAAATGAATGGGTACAGCATCATCTAGTTTCCACTGAAGCGTGTCAGGCACGTAGAATTCATTCTCTGCAATCTTTGCTTCAAGCTCTGTATTCCATAAGATGTGCTCACACCAGCAAAAGCATTCAATGAGGTATTTTTGGAAAATGAATGCAACTGAAGCAAATTCTGTACAGTAGCTGTTGAAAATTTCCTTTAATGACTTACTCTTTCTGATAGAACTACTGATAGACACATACACAATTAACTGAAGACTTGTAATTTCTTGGATGAACTACATTAATCTGAAATTCAGTTTGAAGCTATACAACAGGCATGGTTAGTCATTTTTCTTTTGCTTCTATCCAAAAACACAAGTCCTCCAAACTCTGGCACACTGGTAGAGTATCACAGGTCTCACTAGAGTAAGAATTTACCATTTAAAGCCACCACAAACAAAAATGCAAAATCTCTTGCCTGACTTTCAAATTTATGTGCCTATCCAAATTAACAGCACAGGGCAAGTTCAGGCCAGCTTTGCATTGCAGCGAGACTGGGCCCATGGATCTCCTCCAAGCTTCATTCTCTTAAGTAATCCTTGCTCTCACATCATCAGAGCCTACTTTTGCTACAAGTTCCTTGCTTTTCCCACCAGGACAGTGAATTGGACCACACATCTAGTCCTGAAGAAGCGGTCAGGTGAGATGGCTGATCTGGTGTATCAGCTGGTACCAGAGATAGAAAGAAGAAGTCCCACATCTGGCAGTGGAGAGCCACGTCCTCCCTCCATCCTGCTCTGTGGTTTCTCTCTTCTCTTGGTGAGCCAGTTCATGTCACAAACCTGGCCAGCCCTGCAGTCCCTTTTTGGTGGAGATAGCTTTCTGTGAGAGCCATTAATTGAATCTTTCCACCCACCAGGCCCAAGTGTGAGAGCCCATGGGTAGGGTGTGGCAGGGGCTGCATCTACCACGTGGCAGAAGCCTCAGTAGCTCCTGTGAAAGAGACCATTTGGCAAAGAGTTTTGTTTTGCTTTAACAAACGGCTGGAAAGTAATGGTAATTGCAGGTTCAGTCTCACTCATGCACTTAACAGCTCAAATGTTAGCCTGTCTTTGAGACTGACAGGTCTTTGGTTCAGCAGCATGTGAAAACTGGTCTCCCATTTTCTTCTTTTAATGAGGATTTCCTTTTTTAGTGAGGGGAGAAAACATTCCTCCTCCAAAACTTTTTCAAAAAGTCGTAATAATCTCTGTGTGTTTTTCGTTTTAAAATCTTCAGCTCCCCTAGAACTCCTTTGAGTCCTGTTTTTCATCCTAGCAAGAGAATGCTTTAAATAAAGATGTAAAAGGGGGGGGGGGGGGGCAGGGGGGATAGGGGACGTGGTTTTGGGGGGCAGAGGAGGGTTGAATTGTTAATTATGAAACAAGTGCAATACATATATTTGAAGTTACAGCCAGCCAAAATGATTTTTTTTAAATGTAGACTGAACTACATAATTATTGTTTGAAGGATCTCCAATTTATAAGCAAAAATAAATGTATATACAGAGGAATGTATTGAATCTTACTCAGTCTGAGGTTTTTTTACACTTACTGTGAATTCTTGAATCATTTCTTAATTTAACCATTTTTTCAACCCTGTTCAAGCATCACAAAAATCTCAAGCTATGAATTTTCTAATCTAAGAGTTTTCTAGAGTACAAAATTGAATTCAAAATACCTCTAATAAGCCATTACATACTAACATGAATTTCTCCATAGCCTGAAGGACTTATCAGACAAATATGCTTGTCAGATAGTAGAAAAGGATGATTTTCAAATAATTCTAAACTAGAAAATGATTGAGAAATTTAAAACTTCTTTAAGTCCTCAACTGACAAAAGTGCAAGTCCTGATTATTTTAAGCAACTTTTGCATTGACCTCATCTACTGATGTGAAGAAAATTTCACTTTTTATTTACCCATGTGATTTCAATAGTAAAAAGAACAGGTAGAAATGCTTCACTATTTACTATGTGCTGTTTATATGTCTGAGTTTAGTCAGGAGCTCCTTGTTCATTCACCCAGGCCTCCTATTGCCTTTGCTTGACCTCATGTCAGGATGGCCTACTATTGAGCTTTAAGGACACAGTCCTTGAAAATCAACCAGCTCTCCTGGATGCCTCTTCTCTCCAGGGCCATGTGTCCTGGAATGTTTCCCAGCAGATCCCTGGAGGGCCAAAGTCTGCTCTCTTTAAGTCCAGGGTTGCATTCCTGCTATTGTCCTTGCTCCCTCCTCTCAGGACTCTGAACTCCACCATCTCTGGTTCACTGCAGCCAAGGCTGCCCTGACCTTCACATCCCAGATCAGTTCTCCCTTGTTTGTAAGAACTAGCAGAGCATCCCTGTCGCTGGCTCCTCTGGCAGTATATCATTGGTGCCCACGTGGAAGAGTAGTGCAGTCTGGAAGTTACTGCATCCTGGATCCCAGACCCAGGCAAGCAAGAAGCCTCCCTAGATGGCAGTTCACACTGGCAGATCGGGGACCTCTGTCCTCCACCACAGGGAGTCTCCCACAGCTGTCACTCTCCTGGCCCTGATGCTGCTGCCTGACTGAGGCTCAGCTGGCTCAGGTGCTGCAACTGAACAGAGCTGACAGGGCACTGAACCTGCTCTGTAGCTGCCGATGAACAAATGGAGAAGGAGTCATCTTCCAGGTGCTGAAATTCACAAGCTTCCAGCCTTCACCATGAAAGCAGCATGTATTTCCCAGTCTGATAAGTGCAGACTTTGCCTGCCCCTCCCTTAATACAGCTGGGATCTTGTATCTTGAGGGTCTCAGGGGAGTCCTAGTCTCTCTGTTTTTTGCATTCTCTGATCCTGAGCAGTCTGGTGAGCTCCTTCTGCAATTCCTTTACACAGAGCCACTAGCAGCACACAACTGCACCACCACCAGCACTGCTGAGCACATGTGCACCACCCTCAGCTGAGCTTCTGGCTCCTTTCTGCATGAACTGCTACATCTGTTGGCTGTATCTGTTAGCTGGGCTCTAAGCTTTCTCTTTTGTTTCTAGTTTCACACATCTGTGAGAAAAAAATCTTACTGATGAACCACTTCATATTACTTACACGGTGAAAAGAGACCTTACCAAAATTTATATTCCTCTTAACTGTACTCATGCTGAAGTTGTGATCTGTGGATGTTCAAACTCCTCTTGAAACACAGCAACTGAATCTGGGTTTCTTTTTTCGGCCTTTCATCTTATCATAGCACATGAACTTTCAAAGCCATATCTGTGTCACATAGGTCTATTAGATTGCATCGGTCAGTTGCTAAGTAAAATTCTTTGTACCTAATACCCTGAAAACTGTATGTTACTGAGTCACCTTGGGGCAAATCCTTTTCTTGAATTTGCAGGTGTAGCTGGTGCTCCAGACTTTCCTGTTTACCTTGCAAGAGCCTAGCACTTCAGCTGGTTTTTACTTGAGACAGATCAATTCTCTTTCATACCCCTATTTGATGGTTCAGATGGCTCCTCTCTGCAGCCTGCTCCTTAAAGGAAAACACAGGTTCAAGCCTGCTGCAGAGCGCTGTCAGTACCACTCCCTCACACCAGTTGCAGCAGTTTGGACACCTCCCACGTCCTGAATCCCTTAGAGGCTGTGGAATGCAATGCAGTGAGTGCCTAGAATACTTTCATTTGTACTTGTTCCTTCCAGTCATACAAGATCTGCCAAATTTGTCTTTCTTGTAAGTTTATTCTAGTAAGCCATAGGCTTGACATTTTAGCATAGAAACAATATTGCAGACTTAATTACAGGACACAGTTCTAGTTTACAGTCTTAACCTGCATTAGCATCCTTCACCTAGACTATCTAAGATGCATCTCAATTATAGAGGGAACAGCTGGGTCTGCTAATACCTATCTGTCTGGTTGCTTAAGTTGCACTTTTTCATCTTGCTCTAAAAGCTTTCCAGACATATCTCTTCACAGCCTCTGTTTTTTATTGCAGATGAAATCTTCATATATTAGGTGGTTTTGGAATGAAATTGGTAAAATTATAGAATTTCAGTTCTGCAAAAGAAACTAACAGTATGTTCAATGTAAGTGAGGTGTTAAATATTTGTACTTCATTTTATCTTAATTTCGTTTCTTATATCTGAAGATATAACTCTCTCCTGTTACAAAGTGACATGACTCTGTTTACTGTTGACTCTTTCAACTCACTTATTCCATCACAGTCATCATAATAGTCTGTTGGAAGATTTAGGTAAGTCCAATCAAGCACCTGCAGGAACGTGCTAAAAGCACAGAGCATACCAAATATTCACATAATTTAAGGAGTACAGCTGCTGAAAAGAAGTCAGATGAAACGTATTGGCAGGGTGAAGTACGCTAGGTCTTGCTTTCACCTAGTAAGAAACCATTGGTGGTGTCTGAACAGTTGTTACCTCAAGAGAAGGCTGTCCTTAGCTTAGTGAAACCTGTGGGTTTGTAGTTCTTTGCCCCTGGGATCCTTTTCTGGGAGCAACAGTAGAAGCTCCCAGAATTCTTCTAAAAGTTAAGCTTAAGCAGAAACTTGGAGTGGGAAAGAGACCTGGGGTTTCAAAATACAACTGGAGTGGGATGCTGTGAGTTTCATGTCAGTTTAAGAATGAAAAATTCTTTTCCATTTGCAAGATTTTTACTCCACATAGTCTTATGGATAGAAAAGCAACATCTCTGACTCCTCATGGTTATCTTTTCCTTTTCCCTTGAAAGGATTGGTTGAAATCCACAGTTTTAAAACACCACCAGAATATGTGAAAATGTGCAGCAAGGTAAGAACTGTTGCTTTGTCCAAATTAATTTATCTATTTGTTTATTTTCCTTTTTTAAGTGAATCACACAGAAAAGTCCTAGGCATCATGTGACTGCAGTGAGCAATAAAAGGGAAAAATTAGAAACTGGAAACTTCAGCTATAACTATCTAAAACAGGCCTAAAACTTCCACAAAGAAAATAAACTTTCAAATGTGCCGCCCTTTTGGAATGGGCGGAGGCAATATATGGAGACACTTCGATGAGTGGATCATCGTGAACTGAATGATCACTGTATTTGGTGGGTATTTCCTCAACTTTGCAGTCTTTCTAGATGCCTCGAGTCAAAATTTGGCTGCAGCAGGTGCCTTTGTGGGCATCGTTGCTGTATAGTTGCTCTTCCAGTTATTAAATACAAAAGACTGTGTAATTTATTAGTTTGGAAATACCCCAATATGGGGGACAGCATTTCTAAGGCAGTAAAAACTTCAATGGTGTTAATTGTCCTTGTTTGTATTTACGTAATGACTAATGTGTTTATATAAAGTCTATGCTCTCCTGACAGGCTTCTAAGATCATCTATAAAGAAAGGATAAAAACTAAACGAGTTTTTTCTCCAGTTACAGGGAAACTTCCCGGGCTCAGTTCAGACCAGCCTCTGGGTAACTGTCAGGCTACACAGGCAGGCTGCTGCTGCACAGACACTCATGCACAGAACATTTATTTAAAAGAAAAACAAAGCTAATTTATTTGAATCTTGGCATAAAGTAATGCTCATAAGGGCAAGCAAATGTCTCAAGCAAGGGTTGGTCATGGCTAGGTCATGGAAGGAGTATCTGTTGCAAGGCTCCTTGCAATGATGTCTTCAGCTGTAACAAATGAGACTCCCTGAACTGCTGTTCTGCTTGGTCCTAACCAGCCAGATGGCCCACAGTCCTTCATGGCCACTCCAGCACATGCATAATCTACTGTTACTGATTGTCTTAAAGTATGTGCAAAGCATCTTGCTAACTTATCCATGCATGAAGGACCATTCTATGTAAATAATTCTGCATCTGCAGGACTAGTTTCTAGTAGCCACTTGCAAGTGTCTTAACTGTGTCCAAGCTCAGCAAGAACTACCGAGGCAAGTCTCTGAAATGGCCAGGTTATCCATCTATAGTGTCAAATGAGCCTTTTTAAATTGTTCTTGGAACAGCAGGAGCTGTCCTGGCAGGGATTCTTTAGGGTAGTCACAAATTCCCACCCAGAGACCTCTTGCACCACTTAGTTAAAAACTGTGTTGTGAAGGTGGCTAAGGGATCAGTCACCTAGTTTCAAGATGGTCCATTTTTTCAAACCAGTTCATTATCTCATCTATGAAAACAACTAGAAATGGAGTTTCTGGACCCTCCAGGGAAGTGATGACTAAAGTGAACCAGGTGTGCACACAAGTATTGCCCTGATACCCAGCAATACTGCCATTGCGACTGAATTATTACTCATATCTCACTTCTAAATTAAGTACCCTAACTCTTGCAAAATATTGGTATAAATTTGGTATAAATAAATATATGGTGCTTCAGAAATTATTCTCTAGAAGAAGATGTTACCATACAATGTGTTTGAAAAATGGTAGTTCAACTGAGGAAAATGTGGTTAATTTCTTAATCAGGCAACTAAGCATGAAAGCCTGGATGAGCACTGAAGTGTTTTTACTACATCTTTTCCAGCTCTGAACTCTTCAGTTCCCCTCCTCTCACCTTCATAGAATCATAGAATCATAGAATCAGTAAGGTTGGAAAAGACCTCTGAGATAACCAAGTCCAGCTGTTAACCTAACTGCCAGGTCCACCTCTAAACCATGTCCCTAAGCACCACATCCACACATTTTTTGAACGCTTCCAGGAACTGTGATTGCACCACTTCCCTGGGCAGTCTGTTCCAATGTCTAATCACCCTCTCCATGAAGAAATTTTTCCTAATATCTAATCTAAACCTCCCCTGGTACAACTTGAGGCCATTTCCTTTCATCCTGTTGCTAGCTACCTAGGAGGAGACACCAACCCACACCTCGCTACAACCTCCTTTCAGGTAGTTGTAGAGAGTGATAACGCCTCCCCTGAGCCACCTCTTCTCCAAACTAAACAATCCAGCTCCCTCAGCTGCTCCTCTTAAGACTTGTTCTCTAGACCCTTCACCAGCTTCGTTGCCCTTCTTTGGACACTCTCCATCACCTCAATGTCTTTCTTGTAGTGAGGGGCCCATAAATGAATACAGTATTTGAGGTGCGGCCTCACCAGTGCCGAGTACAGGGGCACTATCACCTCCCTGGTCCTGCTGGCCACACTATTTCTGATACAAGCCAGGATGCTATTGGCCTTCTTGGCCACCTGAGCACACTGCTGGCCTATGTTCAGGCGGCTGTCAACCAGCACCTCCAGGTCTTTTTCCACCAAGTAGCTCTCCAGCCACTCTTCCCCAAGCCTGTAGCGTTGCATGGGGTTGTTGTGACCCAAGTGCAGGACCCGGCATTGAGCCTTGTTGATCCTCATACAATTGGCCTCAGCCCATCGATCCAGCCTGTCCAGATCCCTCTGTAGAGCCTTCCTACCTTCAGGCAGATTAACACTTCCACGCAGCTTGGGGTCATCTGCAAACTTACTGAGGGTGCACTTCTTCAGTTCTAGCCAGAATTTAGATAAAAAATTATTATGACCTTTTTCCAGGTTTGCTAATGATAATCATCTTCTCCAGCATTTATCTAATTTAGTTAATCAAGAATAGTTTCAGTGACAGTGGCAATATTGTTTCTGACGCATCTGGATTTAAACTACTCTCTGCTGTTGCTGTTGGACAAAAAGGTGGTAAACGTCTTCATATACTGCTGCATTTCCTACTAATGAAGGCTCTGAACTAAACATCCAAAACATCTCCTGACATTTTTCTTAGCACTGCAGTGTCCCATCTGAAAACAGACAGCTGTGATACATCACAAGCCCTTTTCAGCCTTGTTTTGCCTTCAAAGAAAAGTGTCACGTGAAAACAGAGATGGGAAAGATATCATAAACATTTCATCTGAAATCTCGGTCAATGGACATTTCAGGCTAGAAGTGAGCAGTTGCTTTTAAGGAAATAAATTACCAGCAAAACAGATTGCCCTGCGAAAGCAGAAGACCACTCACCAAGCAAGGTCAAACTGATGCTGAAATGCTGGATGTTGAGAAGCTTTCCTGGCACACAGGAGCATCAGCTGCTACAACGACATTGTTCTTCCACTGATGCAAAGGAAATGGTGAGTAGGCGTCACTTTATAAGGTGATATAAGGTGTAAGAAATCCACCTGTGCTGATTTGCCTGCGGGCACCGTATTTAGATATGTTCTCCCAATGAGAGCAAATAATTTTTTTCTTATGGATTCTTTCAATGATTGCTGACTTTGCCTTTTCCAGATTACATTGAAGCTTTGGGGATAATTTCTATAATGATTTGATTGATTTTTAAAGAACATCATATTTTTAAGGGACTTAATAAGTAGTATTTTTTCTGAAAACTTACAGCACTCATTTTGCTTTCTGAAAATGGTCACCTGGAGAAGTAATTCAAGGAAGTGCGGAGCAGGTAAGCAGTTATATTTCTAAACTTAAGCAGATTCCCTTCTGGTGCCTTAGAAAGGCAGAAAAAGGTGCACTTGCCAGAAAATTTCTTTCCACGATTGTCTTGGCTGAGCGATGGCTTGGTCCTGACAGCTGTATTCTGAATGACAGCACCTTCCCAGCCAGTAAGTGTATTTTTTCACCACATGTTTACCAGATGTTGGATTTATTAGGCAAATTAAAATTGTTAATACAACTAAGAAATCCAGTTCATTATTTAACCTTATTATAAATAAAATATTATGTTTCCTAGAGGTATTGCCACACATAGGTTTTTAAGAACAGGTATTGTGGTCCAAGCTGAGAAAGTCTACACAAGATTTCAGGCCACTTGATATCCGCTCCTTGTAGGCTGTGTCCCTAGAACAAGAAATACAAAAAAAAAACAAAGCATGAGAACTTGCTAAGGTCCATCTTTGCGTTCTCATTTCTGTATATGCTGGGCAAGATAAATCATTGATGAATCCAAAACAGAACAAAGGACATCTGTGTCTTCAGCATTACCCATCAGTTGAGACAAGACAAAAGACTGTCGTATCTACTTCCTACAATTTGGTGTGAGAACTTAGATTTTCACAGGTGTTTTTTTAATCTATTTATGTTATTAGCTTGAAACAGCAGGACTTCACATACATCGATAACTTGGTTCTGCATTTTCTCTGTGCATTTGTATTCTTCAGTTTTTTAACCAAAAATACAGCTTGTTGAAAGATTTACACATCTACGGTATCTCTGGTACTGGATCATGGGAACTTATGCATTATTCCTGAAATTAAGGCTTGTGTTTGACCCTTTGCAACCTCCAAGCAGTTATACTGATATTTCAAAATACATTGCAAAAAATTTCACAATTTGTGAAAACTGCATAATTATGAGTGGCTGCATCTTATAAAACATAGATGTAAGTATCACAGATTCCATACGAATTTTTCCTTGGCAGACAATAGCATAAAATAGAACAGCATAAACTGTTCTGCATCAAAAAGATAGTATTTTCATGCTAATCAATTCCTACAGGCTGTTGTATAACAAAACTACATGGTTGCAGTAATATTCTCTCTCTAACTGGTTGGATAGATTTTTAAGCTATGGTGCAGGATAGTATGCAAATTTATGATGAATCTGAATATTAAGATGCTTCCAACTGTAAACAGATGCTTCAGATAACATTGAGACTATTTTGGAAAACTGCTTCTCTATTCTTTCTTCAGTTTTCTGCCAAAGAGAGCTTAAACACACAGATGTTTTGCTACTTGTAGTGCTTGCATGATGTTCAGCAATCATGTCTAACAATAGATCCTTCTCTGTGGCAGAAATTCTCATAATGGAGAGCCTGTACTAAAGTCTGCATTATAGATCCAGTTTTAGTTTATAAATGTGAAGACACCACACCAGACTTTTTTTCCTCAGTTGTGACATTGTCTTCCCCTTCTGTTATGCAGAAGGTCTGGTCCTTTACCTCACATTACAATGGCAAGGCTAACAAGCACTTTTTCAATATATTTAATCTACGGAATGGGGTTTGAGCAGTAGTTCTATTTGCACAGATGTATTCTTTGTCTCCTTTTACTGTCTCTTCCAGGCATTCTGTTCAGGCTAAAATGATGTATATGTGATGACAAATATCTTTCTCTCTTGCATTTGTCACATTACCAGACTGGCTGTACAGCACATGTTCTAAGTTTGACAGAAATTTCTATAGGCAAAGGTCACCTTTTCCAATCTTTGCATAAAATACTTTTCTCTGGGGTAGCTTGGCATCTGCATAAGCTCCTCCATACTAGGTCTTTAGAGAATTCCTAAAAACGTTCATCAGAATGTGCTTTTGCAGGTAACTCCTTCTGCATCTGACTGCATAGATTAAATCTCCACAGAAACAGCCTTAGTTGTGCTTTATTGACTGACAAACATAAGTATTTATTTCATTGCATTAGGTGTATTTACTGGACCTTTACTTGCTTCTGAGAGTTGTTAAGGTTCATTCAAATCTTATACTTTGTCACATGAGTAAGCTGCTGTACCTAAACCTGCCTGAATATCTGGTACTTGCAAAATGGTTGCGCTAAGCTCTGCATTCACCACTAGATTTACCATTAAATTACCCAGACAATTTGATAACAGATGTGGAATTTTCCTTTTGCTGACATAATGACAAATTACCTTCCTCCAAATTCCATCTCCAGCTTATGACGGATGTGCTTCTTGGACAAATCTTTTATCTGTTGAATTCCCTGTGACTCAATAGATGCACTTAGTCTTGCTGTGAGGTCAGTCTTCCAGACAAGCACAGATGATTGCAAATGGCTGCAAACTGGCCCTGGTATGTGAGTAACCAGTCTCTCATCCCGTGCTTTTCTTTTGTGCTTCTCACTTTAGCATACTACTTGACGTGACATTACCTTAGTACTTGGATCTTTAGAAGCTGTGCACATCGTATCTCTTTTCTGTACCCATCTCAAAGAATGACCATGGGCTCCTCCACCGCTTAACCCCATAGTTTTGGCCACTACTCCTGCAAGGACTGAAATATAATAATAAAGGTTCTGCATGTGCAAAGTCAGTCTTACCTCTATATCTTCTGCAATGTTTTTTTAATTGTTCAGTGCTATCACCCTGCTACCACTCATTGCAAGATGCCTGCTTTCAGTAATCTGGTATCACCCTATGACAACTGTAGGGATTTTGCTGTTGTTTTGTTTTATCTCAGGAACGGTGCTTCCAAGTTGTGCTATCATGAAATTGCTAACAATATAGATAGAAATATTTCAGAAGGAATTGGGTGTGTCCACACTGGGCTCACAAAATACAACATTTCCCCTTTCTCAGGAGGCACCGTTTATTTGTCAAGGTGTTAAAGATTTATGTAGTCCAGCTAGTGATCATTAAAAAATTGAAAGGCTCTGTTGTGGGTTTATGACTGCCTCGTGACATGAATGTTCTGTGGTAATGTCTTAGGCCCTGATGAAAACTTAGAAAGTATTGCTTGCAGTGAATTACGAAATACAGATTTTCCTAAGTTAGATAGGGACTTCTGCAGCAAAAAACTAGTACCTGCAGTGTCTTCTATGACTCTATATAAATCTTCTGACCAGAATTTTAAAGCAAAATGTCCTGATTTCATGATAACATACAAGTTACTGAACTCCAACTTTTATCTTATAGGAAAAAAATCAGGAATTTTAGAAAGTGATTAGAACCACCATCCGACCCTCAGAGGCAGTGTGCAATTCTGCTCTGAGGTAGCTGAGTTCAGATGCACAGAGCCTGGGGAGGGACAGTTTAAGCTGGGAGATGTCAGTTGCCCAGAGAAGTTGTGGATGTCCCCTCCCAGGAAATGTTCAAGGCCAGGTTGGATGGGGCTTTGAGCAACCTGGTCTAGTGAAAAGTGTCTCTGCTCATGGCAGGGGGGTTGGAACCAGATGATCTTTAAGGTCCCTTCCAACCCAAACCATTCTATGATTCTATAATTCGATGCCAAGCTTTTCGCTGCACAGCTGAGGAGGATGCTGCTCCACCCCATTTCTGACTCCAGGGCAAGGAACGTCCTGCAGCCACGCACCTCTGAGAGGACAGTCAGACTTGCTCTTACCAGTGTCTGGGAAAAGGTCAGGAAATCACTCCACCTGTCAGCTGCAGGTGCACCACAGCTTCAGGATGTCATGCCCTGTAGTCCTTTCAGAGTCAGAAATATACTTCCTGCCTAAGGATATTTATGCCTATGTATATCTGTATATGTATATTTATATATACACGTATATCTATGTATATGCATATATTCACAAGTTTTGGTAAGAATCCTTTTAATATCTGCTGTAGGTAGGCAACAGATGTTCTTCATTAATTCCAGCTCCTGGAATTCACATGCACTTGATAAGAAGTGATCTTCTCTTCTAATGAGCAACCACAGTTTTGTGTTTGAAAATCATTACATATCAGCTACTGGGATGTATTACAGCATGATTCAAACAGAAATTTAGAAGTTGGTCTTGCAGCCTAAATGATTTTAGATCTTTTTTTCCCTATTTGCAAGTCAACCTTATTCCATTTAATAAAAAGCAGCTATAATCCACATTCAGTCATGCTGCAAAAGCAATAATAGCCAACATAGAAAGGAAATTTTTTTTTCTCTCTGTTTTAGGTCTGGAAGTGCAGCAAGGTAATGCTAGGCAGCTAGTCTGAAAAAAATATGACATTTCAACTTGCAGCCCAGGAAAAATCTGTATTCTGATGGGGTCTTCAGGAACAAGGATATGCAGCATTGCTTTTTCCTTCCTCTCCGGTATGGAAGCAGAGTGTCATGGCTCTGACACGTTGTGTGAAAGTGAGGGTTTCTATCCAGCCCTTCATAACCAGTGGCAAAATCTGAGCCTTTAGAAAAAGATTTGCCATTTTAAGAATCACACTTACAACCCTGAATCTCTGTATTTTTAATTTCTTACACTTTCAAAAATATTTTATTGAATTTCTCACCTTAAACTTCTGTGTCTCATATGTATTATCTTTCAACTCCGAAGTCAAGAAGTGCTGTAAGACTCTAAATACCCAAACTCTGCTTTGTCTAAGTGTGTTGCACATGGCATACTGTCAAGAGGCACCTGGACAAGCTCGAGAAGTGGGCCAGTGTGAACCTCATGACATTCAATAAGGACAAGTGCAAGGTCCTGCACCTGGGTCTGGGCAATCCCTGGTATCAATACAGGCTGGGGGATGAAAGGATTGAGAGCAGCCCTGAGGAGAAGGACTTGGGGGTACTGGTAGATGAAAAGCTGGACATGAACCGGTAATGTGCTCTTGCAGCCCAGAAAGCCAACTGCATCAAAAGAAGCGTGGCCAGCAGGTCAATGGGGGTGATTCTGCCCCTCTACTCTGCTCTGGTGAGACCCCACCTGGAGTGCTGCGTCCAGCGCTGGAGTCCTCAGCACAGGAAAGACATGGACCTGTTGGAGAAGGTCCAGAGGAGGGCCACAAAAATGATCAGAGGGATGGAACACCTCTCCTATAAGGAAACACTGAAAGAGCTGGGGTTGTACAGCCTGGAGAAGAGAAGGCTGCAGGGAGACCTTATTGCAGCCTATCAATACTTAAAGGGGGCCTAGAAGAAAGATAGGGATAGTCTTCTTAGAAAGTCCTGCTGTGACAGGACAAGGGGCAATGGTTTTAAACTAAAGGAGGGTAGATTTAGACTAAACACAAGGATAAAATTTTTCACGAGGGTGGTGAAACACTGGAATGGGTTGCCCAGAGAGGTAGTAGATGACTCATCCTTGGAAACATTCAAGGTTAGGCTGCATGGGGCTCTGAGCAACCTGATCTACTTGAAGATGTCCCTGCCAATTGGACTAGATGACCTTTAAAGGTCCCTTCCATCCCAAAGCGTTCTATGATTCTATGATACTGAGGTGATCAGCAGCACTATTAAAAACTTTTAAGACCAAAATGCCCAGCCTGACAGCCAAGTGGATTAGCAACATTAACATGAGAATGGTCACCTGCATTTTCTTTCTTCATGAGTGCTTTTACCCAACAGAAAATAGGGGTAAGGTGAGATCAACTCAGAATCTCTCCAAACGAAGCTAAATCTAACTGCATTGCACTATGTGGGGGCTTGCAGCGGTGTGGAAGCTGTTACTGTGAAGTGCAGGGAATTGCTCAGCTGCAGAATCTTGCTCGTTGATCTAAATTCATGCAGTCAATGAGGAGAAGCTGTCTGTGATATTCCCCTGCCAACAAACAGAGACTCTTTCCTATTTCCCTTCCACACTTTTGGCTTTAAAATCTCTATAGTTCAAAAGTGCATTATTTCCAAAGCACTCCTTTTCTTTCTCACTATCTCTCTTTTAACTGGGCCACCTAATCTGCTACAGCCAGGCACTAGAGCCTTAGGAAAAACAAGTATTTAAACCATTATCTCTGCTTAGGCACACTGCAGAGAGAGAGAAAAAAAAGAAAGAAACAAAGATAAATCCTCCGACTGTTTTGACTTTCATCCATAATGCAGGATGCTAACATGACTCTTTCTGGACCTGCTGTATCTGGTAGGCAAGCCTCGTAAGCCCCGCTCAGGCCTTTGTCTTGCTGTCTGACACCTTATTAGCCTAGAGAAGAAATATGCAATGGCTCCCTAGGCAAGGGAAGTGAAGATTAATAATGAGTTTTGTTAAAGGTATTCTCTTTCTGTCATTCATATTTTTCTTCATTCATATGGTAAGAGCAATAGGAACTTGACAAAACCACAACTCTATTTTCCCATTAAAAATGAAAAGCAAAGACAGGATCTGTGCACTTTTTAATTATTTTTTCCTGCAGTCTCTGTGGATGGCTGGACATTTCTCAGAAGAAAGCTCCTCTGGCAACAAAAATATTTGATCCTCCATTTTCATCCTGAATAATTTTCCACATCAAAAGAAGAAATCAAGACTTCCTATTATGATTTGCATATATACATATCAACATCTACCAGGATGTGATTTAATAAATCAGAGCCTTTGGGCTAGGAATTCTGTGTCAATGGGCTTGCAGTTCATGTGCTCCCCTTGTGATAATAAAGCAAGGCAATTCTTCCACTGTTCTATAGATATTTAAATGGATTAATATGCCAACGTATTTATAATCAGTTGAAGCAATACTTACGTGATTTTTTTAGGTTAACAGGTAGACTTTTAAAGTATACGTTTAACTCTGCTCACATCCAAATTCATGAGTCCTAGTTGCTTTTCTGAATTAGCATCTTTCCTGGTTTCAACTGGGATGGAGTTAATTTTCTTCCGAGCAGCTGGTATAGTGCTGTGTTTTGGATTTAGGATGAGAATAATGTTGATAACACACTGATGTTTCAGTTGTTGCTGAGTACAGGTTACACTAGTCAAGGACTTTTCAGCATCCCATGCTCTGCCAGGTGCACAAGAAGCTGGGAGGAAGCATAGCCAGGACAGCTGACCCAGACGGGCCAAAGGGCTATTCCATACCGTATGACATCATGCTCAGTATATAAGCTGAAAGAAGAAGAAGAAGGGGGGGGACACATTCAGTGTGATGGTGTTTGTCTTCCCAAGTAAACGTTACGCGTGATGGAGCCCTGCTTTCCTGGAGATGGCTGAACACCTGCCTGCCGATGGGAAGTAGCGAATGAATTCCTTGCTTTGCTTTGCTTGCACGTGCAGCTTTTGCTTTACCTATTAAACTGTCTTTATCTTAACCCATGAGTTTTCTCACTTTTACTCTTCCAGTTCTCTCTCCCATCCCACTCAGGGGGAGTGAGTTAGCGGCTGTGTGGTTCTTACTTGCTGGCTGGGGTTAAACAATGACAGCATCTGAGTAATATCAACTGTGTACTTTAAGTGTGTTTTTAGAGTGAAAATTTGTGTAACAGTCTTGTTATTAATTGGGAATAAATTCCTGGATCAATCCAATTTAAGTCCTGCAAGCCAAAATAACTTTTTAATTAAAAGCCATGCACTACATGACACAGCTACTATAATGCAAACTGAAGAATAGATTATATCACAAATGTGAGTAAACAGTTGTGGAAGTATAACAGTAATATTAAGAAAAACAGTAGTATCACTCAATCAAATATTATGTATGTAATGACAGTACCAAGCAACCCCTTTTTCTTTTTCTTTTCTAGTATTGATGTTATATTGGCACCATTTCTAAATGAGTTGAAAAAAGTTGCCTCTAAGAAGCAGCAGCTGAACTAAGATAGACCTAAGAACATAGGAGCATTAAGTATTACCCAGGTGGGAAGCCTTTTTGTGTACATATAGATTATAATTTATCATTTGGTGGGGGACGGCTGTTCAAACGAAGGGCTCAGTGAAGAAAAGCTCTTAATAAAATCAATGTAACTAAGACCTTGAGGCAAATTACAAAGAACTATTGCTCTCCTCTTTGTCTTAAAAAGATGTATACCTCTAGATTGTTTGAGGACGAAATAGGACAGACTTCTCAAATAAGAAAAAAAATCATCAGCAGTTTAATTTAAAGATAAATTTACTCTTGGTGAATTTTGTCACCTTTACCTGACATATGATACAAGCAGGAACAAAGGGACCTATTGAGAATAGAAAAAGATAATCTTTGTTTTCTTTTCAAGAGAGAGAGTTTTATTAATGCTCTCTTTAGAAAAAGTAATATACTGATAAGGAAAATACGTTCTAACAGTGATAATGACACTGACTTGCATGGGGGGGCAGAGGGGAAGAAAAGGTAAAATAGAAGTCACATGAGAACTGTTAGAACAGATAACTTTGAAACTGCAGCATGAAGACTAGTATTTCACCACTTGGTGTCACTGTAGCAATTGGTATTTGTAATTACCTGCTCGTTTCTAGCTGCTGTTGCTTCTGTTGCTGCTGGATTTTTTTTTTTTTTAATCGTGGTCATTGTTGCTGGTTTTTACCAAGAATGAAAGGCAGCAATCAAACTGGTAGCTTCTAATAGCCCTCAGATCTAACAATGAATGTTGTTGAGCATTAAACCAAAAGTAGAAAGCCTTAGCCACCAAACTGATTTGCCATAAGCTAATTCAGAGATGGATAAAAACTTGCACACCTCAAGGTTTGGAAATCTCTAAAATCTGTTAATGTAGTTATTGGTGAACTTGACTAAGTTCACAATACTCTTCCCCTTACATCTATACCATTTTCACTCTTCCTAAAATAGGTATCTCCTGACATTGGTGCTTCTGTGCATATCTTTATCTCAGTGACACGGACAGCATTTCACACAGAAACAGTTTTATTTGAAAACTATTCAGATTGTAAACTCTTTTCAGGCAGCCATTGTCTCTGTGCTATATGTACAGTGTATGGGATGTCAGACAGGGCTCCTATCTTTCCTAATGCCCCTTGATATTAGAAAAATGCCCTAAACTTTCTATGAATTGAAAAAAGAAACAAAGGGAAAGAAAAAAAGCCACTCTAAGCTGAGAATATCCTAAAACTGAGGCTAGCACATGAGGATATGCTGTACCAGTGACAGAGCATACACATCGCTTGATGCCCATATGTAGCTAGCTGCAAAATTTCTTATCCAAAGGGTATAGACACACAGATGTTTTTGAATGATTCTTTAATAGATCTGTCTCTGCTCCTTTCCCTATTATCTTTCCTTGCCTGTTGTGGTGGGTTAACCTTGGCTGGCTGCCAGATGCTCATGGGCAAAACAGACCAAACTTGGGGAGGATTAATTTAATTTATTGCCAATTAATAACAGAGGAGGATAAAACACCTTCCCAGCACCGCCACCCTCTTCTTCCAGGCTTAACTTCATTCCTGATTCTTCTGCCTCCTCCCTGCTGAGGGGCACAGAGGAATGGGGGTTTTGGCCTGTTCATAACACTTCGTCTCTGCAACACCATCCTCCCCATGCCGTTCCCCTGCTCCAGCATGGGGTCCATCCCATGGGAGAGAGTCTTTCATTAACTTCTTCAGTGTGGGTCCTTCCCATGGGCTGCAGTTCTTCACAAACTGCTCCAGCATGGGTCCCTTCCACGGGGTGCAGATCTTCAGGAACAGACTGCTCCAGCGTGGGTCCCCCAGAGGCCACAGCTTCTGCCAAGAGCCTGCTCCCGCATGGGCTTTGCAGGGGCTGCAGCTTCCTTCATGGCACATCCACTTCCTGCACCATGGGATCCTCTATAAGCTGCAGATGGATATGTGCTCCACCGTGGTCCTCCATGGGCTGCAGGGGGACAGCCTACTTCACCATTGTCTCCTCAATGGGCTGCAGAGGAATCTCTGCCTTGCGGCCTGGAGCATCTCCTCCCCCTCCTTCTTCACTGACCTTCATGTCTGCACGGCTGTTTTTCTCACATTTTTCTCACTCCTCTCTCTCACAGCTGCTGCACAGCATTCGTTACCCTTTCTTAAACATGCTATCACACGGCTGCTACTAGTGTCACTGATGGGCTCACCTTTGGCCAATGGCGGGTCCATTTTGGAGCTGGCTGGAACCAGCTGTGTCAGACACAGGGGCATCCCCTGGTCTCTTCTTACAGAAGCCACCCCTGCAGCCCTCTCACTACAAAAACCCCACCAATACATCTGTTCTGTCTTTTTGGCCTCTAATTGTTTGCTGACCATGCATATTTTCGTACTTCACCCTCAGCGATGTCAAAGTAAAATGTAGAAATGAAGGCTGCAGTTAATATTACACATATTATGTGAGTCAAGTTTCCTAACACATGATTTCCTTGTTTTCAGTTTTGGCTTTAAACTTTGGCAAAGTTCTGGTAGACTGGCAAATTTATTTCTATCATCAGCCAGTGCAAGGGAGGCTGAAGTGAGGGACTAGCCATTAGCTTGAAGGCCAGTGCGGTGACTAGAGTTCAACTTAGTCCAATTTCTAAATGAGATAAATGACTCAATGCAGTATTGGCAAAGATACAGCATCTGTGAAACTGGCCAAATGGATCACAAACATAAGTAATTAATGCTCATAATTAACATAATAAATACAACAGTGTAAGGTAATGTGGCTTAAGACTATGTTAATTATATGTAAGTGTTTACATATTTTGACTATTTGGAGAGAATGTGCAGGTAACGCCATACCTCCCACAGCAGAGTGGAGGCTTGCGTTTCTGCATCTCCAGACCAAAGTTTTCAAATCACTTCTGGCAGGTTGCCAGATTTCTGTGCACTTCTGAGATTAAAAACCTGGCCAGTGTCATCTATTGTTCATCTAGACTCCAAGTTCTCAACAACAAAAACTACACTTTTTTCTGTCTTTTTTTTTTTTTTTTTCTGTATTTTGGATTGCTTGGGTCTTCTGGGTGCTGTAAATGATAATAACTGGAGAACAGGGAGGGAAGGTTTCTGAGATGAGGGTCTAATTCTCTTATTTCAGGATATGATGCTTTTTCTGTGTTAGGCCTCTTGAGTATCTACAGACCAGGAGTACATGCTAATTTAAGCTCATGCAGGTGCTCTTTCTGGAATAGCTGACCTGGAAACAGACAAGAATGTTTTTAAAAAATGACTTGTGCCTCCAACCAGTGGTGCTGATAATGTTGAGGGAGTCCACAGGGGACTGCCTGGGTCTCTTGCCTTGTAGTGAATGCTGGTGACTGAGCAGCAAACTGCAATAGAGACTGTCTCCAGGTAGATATGGGAACCCACATTGATTGTCCAACTTGAAAATACCTGCGCTTTGTTCAGGTCACTGTCTTTTTCTCCTCACATGCTGCCTTGAGGCTGAAAAGCTAGCAAAATTGATGAAAGGTGTGATTGACATGTCCTGTACTAATGAAAATCCTGTGTAAGGTACTCAGAAAGTGCTGAAGAAGTATCCAAACTACAGCTTCATGAGTAGCCCTATTAAAAACAGAAGTGAATTATATTATTTATTAACCAAAAAAACTTTACATTTATAACTTTTCTCTAAAAACTTGAAATTTATTCTGAAAAATACATGGTAGGTGGGAAGTTTATTTTCCCAGCCATTAGCTGTATTGAGAAAATGAGCACTAGCCTGGGATTTCTGTTTACATGTTTTGTTCAGTTTTTACTAGGAACTTTGTGTCTTCGTTATAGTTAAAGTTGTGATCTGGCATTCTGACCTAACACTGACGAAATTGGCTGTGGCTGATACTCAGGCCCAAATCTTTGCTGAGGAGGAGCAGTATGAAGAAAAGCTCATTCAGATGGGAATTGGTTTCAAGTGGATAATAAATTAGGATCCTGCAATTAGTATGAAAACTGGAAACAAAAAAAAGCTGCTATAAAACATGTAATTACATTCTACTGACAAATCAGGATCTTTTTATTGCATTTTTTATGAATAGAAGAGAGAAAGTTATCGAGATAAAAGCAGCAGTGTTAATGCTATACTATATTTTATACCTGATTTCAGTTCATCTGCCTTCCCATACACACACACACACAACTTGCCAGCAAGACAAAAATGTCTAAATTTCTAAAAGAACTTCAAAAGTTCCATTGGATATGCAGAAATTCTAAAAGATATAGAATACGTGTTCTGCCTTGCTACATGGGATGACTGTGTAAAAAGTGTGTTGAAACCACTGGGCCACATGCTGCTTTCAAACCAACCAGGTAGTTGGTTGTACATGCAAGCAGATCATAGAAGATTTCTGCTTTGCAGAAAACCCTGGAGCTATGTATAGGTTGTGTCCTGGAAGATGGTATTAGCCTCCTGAGCTAAAGTGGTAGTTTCCACTTGCAAAGTTGGATATTGATGTAACCAGTAGACATGGATTTGCAGTAATTTGCTTTGCAGTCTTTTCATGTGGATTAGAACTAAATCATCTGTCTGGCATACCCATTGCTATAAGAAGAAACCTGGATTCAGATTTTTGCACTTAGCATGGAGGCTGGGGATTTGCTGTGTGAATATTGGAAACATGCTTTAAAAATGCAGATGGTACTGCCATTTTTTGTCAAGCACAAGTTTCATACATCTGGGTCAGCTATGATGAAAAATTTTGCTTGAAAAATTTTGCTTGAAAAATTTCATCAATCAAATATCTCCTATGGATTCTTTTGTATTTTAGCTAAGGGAAGTACCTGAGGACTTTACTACTCACTGACTATTCTTGTCTTATCCAGATCTGAACTATTTATTTCATTCTCTTAGGTCAGTGCCAAAATGTATATCGTCCCGCTCTCCTTCATTCTCTGTCCAGGAACAAACAAAAACTCATTGAAACTTTCCTGCAGCTCCATATGGGAATATATACCCACGCTTCATATTAATATTCATCGGGAATACTTGAATAATCAACATGCAATTGTTCCTCTGCTCCTTTTTCATAGCAAACTGAATGGTTTCTTCACTGGATATCAGAATGGCTTTCACACACGTGACATGTTTGTGTACTACAAATTGCTTCATATCTAAAAGACAAGTTGTTCATCTGCAAAATATGCTCAGAACAATTTCTAGCTTTGCAACACTGTGTGCTAGTAATCCCTCATTATGCTATTTATTCCAGTACCAGGGAGTTTATTCCCAATAACAATGCAAAAGGTTCTGGGATGTTTTTACTGGAGGTTTCAAAATCCAGGCCCTGTATGAATGCTCAATTAATGCAAATATTCTTATGAGCAGAAAGGATTAGCTTAGACATTGGTAAAATACAATCCCCATCAGCAAAGTAATAACTATAGTAAGTAGCAGGAAGTTGTACTAGATAAACCACAAGCTAGAAAAGTGTGAGCAAATGTATTTATTTAGGGAATTTGAGACTAAAGTTTTTTCTCTTGGTAGTTACTCAAAGCTTATGAGCATATTGTGTATTTATTTGCAAGCTGCTTAAACATGTTAAGCAGGCATAGGAAAGACTGTTGGACTGCTTAGTTACTGTGTAAAAGAGTGATGATAAAAGATCTGCGCAAAAATGGACCTAATTTCTCACCCAGACAAATTTACTGTCAGAGACTGAGCTGTCACTTCTGCCTCATCTCTCCCTGGAAGAGAAAAAAGGTGAAGAAAGGTGTCAGAAAGAAAACAAGGCTCAGGTAATCTTCTAGAGCTGGTCTTGAAATGCCTTCATCCTGTGTCTGTTCTGCCTGTCTGAATGGGTGTTGGTATCACGAGAGATACATGAAGAGCTTGAGAACAGGTCGTGTGCCTTAAAACAAATACTTTTGCATCTTTGTCTATGTAGGCCTAACCATGGATTTGGCACCTCCGTTTTGTAGATGTTATAATGAACTACAAAATAGAGATGTCCTCTTATACAGTGTTAATATGATGAAGGCCAGGTATGTGAGAATGCTGTGTAATGCAATAATCAATTTCTTATTGTAGAAGATTTGTATTCACAAGAAAAATAATGAACAAAGCTGCTGTAACAGCTAAAAGGACAAGTCCTGGATGCATTGTCTTCTCTAACACTGGCTAGAGAAATAGAAAACTTGTTAAATGAGAGGTACAAATAGTTCCTGGAGAACCCCCAAGCTTGTAAGGATGCTGGAGCAACCAGCTTCTTTTGTTTCATTGCTGAGACAATGAGAAAAGGTAGAGAGGTTTGGGGGCTTTCTGGAGGATTCAGGGTTTTTTTGAGGAGGAAGGTGGATTGTGTGTGGTTGGGGTTTTTTTTGTTCTGGGTTGCAACTCTGGCCACCATTCTCACACAGACTGTATATCCTGTAAAGTACTCTTTATGCTAAGTATTACACTTTGATAACTGTTCAGATGTGTAAGTGGTGAGAGCACTTTACTTCTAATTTTCCTATTATCATAAGGTTGCTTTGGCTGCCTCCTTTTCCAAATCATTCTTCAGGCATACATGTGAGTGTGATAAATTATATTTCTGTGCTGAAATCCTTGGAACAAGATCCTGACCTGTAGCTTTAGTGCATTTCAGGTAAAATAAACAGTGTTTTTGTTTTAGATCTTCAGCATGTTTACTAATTTTAACCCAACTACAAAATTAAAATTTAAAAAAATCCTTGTCTCAAATATATGCTCACTAAAGAAGTACAGATAGTAGTTGCATAGAGTGCAAAAATGCAACAAAAAGTGAACAGCGACACTGTGCTTCTACACAAAGCATGCAACAGTAGCTATACAAAATTAATGTGCTTTCTAGCCTGCCTTTCCCTGGGATAAACCAGGATTAATGGAGTCCTACAGGCAAAGGCAGGTGGCACATCAGTCTTGGGACCAGAGTCTGGTGAAACCAAGAGAACTTTATCTATTGCTCTTACTGAAGTAGCCAAAATCATGAAACAGAGTGGAAGTAGATGGTACTACTTTATGACTGATACATTAGCTGAACAGCATGAAGGGACAGGTTTGTTATGGGTAAATGCTGTGGTTTAACCTCAGCCAGCAATGAAGCACCACACAGGTGCTCGCTCACCCTTCCCACTCCCTTTTTGGGTTGGGGGAGTGAATTGGAAGAGCAAAAGTAAGACAACTCATGGGTTGAGATAAGAACAGCTTAATAATTTAGTAATAATAATAATAGTAATAATAGTAATGAAAAGGAAAACAATGAGAGAGAGAGAGAAACAAAACCCAGGAAAAACAAGTGATGCAACCACTCACCACCTGCTCATCGATGCCTAGCATGTGCCTGAGCAGTGATTGCTGCCCCCTGGCCAACTCCCCCAGTTTATATACCAAGCATGACATCATGTGGTGCGGAATAGCCCTTTGGCCAGTCTGGGTCAGCTGTCCTGGCTGTGCCCCCTCCCAGCTTCTTGTGCATCTGCCAGAGCATGGGAAGCTGAAAAGTCCTTAACAAGTATAAACACTACTTAGCAACAATAAAACATCAGTGTGTTATCAACAGTATTCTCATCCTAAATCCAAAACATAGCACTATACCAGCTACTAAGAAGAAAATCAACTCTATCCCAGCCAAAACCAGGACAGTAGAAGAAATTCACTTGCACTGGACTTTTCATCCATGTTGTCAGGATCAAGGTGAGACTATGAGCTCCAGTTCCACTTATTTTTGTCCTCCACATGACAGTAGCATTTATATGATCCATCACATCAAACTGGGTACAAACACAAGTAAATTCAGGGCATGGGTCATTTTCTGGATGGAGTTTCTTTACCCAGATGTTGCCATTGGTGGGATAAGACACTGAAGCAACAAGGAGTTGGAGAAGTCCTTGAGCTTAAGTGACTTATAAAGTTGAACTTGAGAGCTGGTAATCAGGCCTCTAGCATGGCGTCCACACACATCAGTGTGACAGCTGACATAATTACTTATTATACTTTCACTTTGACAGAAGCATTTTGAGTCCCAGTAATTAGTGCCCGCAGAACTGCACAGAAGACTTTACCTGTTTAGGAAAACACATGAAGTCTGCTGGGAGGTTGAGGGAAAGGCTGTAGCTGATATTAAATGACTGCTATTCTTCAGGCCCAAGTGACTGCTTTATGTGACAATGATTGATTCAGCTCAGACTGAGTTTCAGTAACATTTTCACAGCTTTATCATACAAACTGTGCTTTCTTCCCATTTTCAGTCCCTTTTTGTTTCCTTGGGCTGGTGTAATCAACTTTCATGGAGAGGCCAGAGGAAAAATACACAGAATATTTGTCAAACTTATCAGAACACTTCCTTCCAAACCAGCCCGTTCACATCCAGCTGGGTTTTGCGTCTCCTCTAAATTATGCACTCAAAAAGGTTTTGGGAAGTAAAGGACTTTGAATTTGTCTTTCATCTCTGTTTAAGCCTAGGCTTTTTAATTGAGCTGTACACCCTTGCCCAGTAACAAAGATCACTTTTGAGAAGGTGAAGCACAGATAGGGAACCCTGATGGGCCTAACCTGCATCTGGTTTTTGTGGGTTTCTTTAGTTTATGGGAGCCTATGGGAAATCCATGAAACCATCAGCTGCTGTTCAGAGTTGATGCTCCAAATACAAGGCTTTGCAGTATCAGTTGCTCTGCAACTGCATCCAGCATGTGTATAAACGAATTATTAGTATGCAGTGTTCACCGGTCACAAAGATATGCCTGTTAAGTCAACTGCATTGATTTTTCTGGGAAACCACAAGCACAGCAGTTGGAAATACATTACCTAGCCTGCCACAGTAAGAGTTAGGCAGGTAAAAGGTGCCATATAGCACATCAGCCTAGAACTGCTGCAGTGGTGGAGCTGATCCATGAAGTAATGGAAGATCTCCATGGTGTTTTGCTGTGTAGAAACACTTTTTTGTGAAGAAAATAGTATTTCCAGTCCTTACCCTCTTCAACAGACAAAAACCCACAACGTGCTGCTGTGTCCTGAGTGTGTAAAGCATAGTGCAAGGAAGCTTAGGCACCTAAGAAGAAAACGCTACCAAAAATGCATGCAGTTCAGCCGTGTTAACTTTTGGTGTTTCAGGCTCCCAGTATTCAAGCTTCTTCAGGACTTCTTCACTTTCCTCTTGACAGGTTCTTGCTGTGAACCTAACAGCTAATACATGCGGCACTTTCACTAAGTTGTAAGTGAATATGTGAGATGTTCTCTAGAGGTCAGTGAAATATGAGGTAGGCAGGCATTAATGTGCTTTTCTGTATTTAGCCTGCTTTCTTGAAGTAGACATTGCTCATCAATACTACTTTTAGTATTGATAATACTAATATGCTGGCATTTTCCATGCAGAGAAGAAAAATTTGCATTTTCATAGAACTCCTGGTATTCAGCAGATACCATCATTATCTCCTCATATGTTGTACAAGAAGTCCCAGTGGTTTAGGAAATCAAGTCTATTTCATACTGTTTATTCAAATCTGTCTCTTCAATTTAAGGACTTTTTTCTGTCTTTTAGAGAATTGAAGCTGTTAACATTTATCGCAAACTAATGGGGGAAAGCTGGAATGCAATGATGGGAGCTACTGCCCAGCAAAGTATTGGTTCTGAGCAAAGTAATCTTGTTGCTGTGCTAGTGAGTGGAAAGAAACTTTAGCACAACTAACACTGAAATCAATTCTAGCAACCTAAGCTGTTCTTTAAAAAAAATACCTTTGCTATATGTCTTTCAGCCAGAGATGCAGAATGGGTGAGGGGAGACAGGATCACACATCTTTCTCAGTTCCTCCCATCCTTCCTCCTTCCCCCATTTATACCACAATTTAGACCCATTTTCTGTAGTAGTTCATGGTAATATATTAGACTCTTGGTATATATGTGTTCCTAAATTGCCCTAGAGCAGCTAGGTTCTGAAACAGCATACTTTTCAAGGCTTTTTTTTTTTTCTGAAAATTGAAAAAAAAAATCTGAAAAAAAAAATCCAGGAAAAGGGTGAAGATGTTTCCAGCATAAAAGCTGAACACCATCTTAAGAAGGTACTTGTAAGATAAGGTACCTTGGAGGAGGCAGGACCTGATAAGCAAAGATGTGTTACTTATGAACAGAATATGATGAGCATATACGAACTTATGTCAGATTCCTGGGCTGATTCCTTGGTAATTTACACTAAAAGAACTTCAACTGTACAAATGGTTGCGTTCTGAGATTCACAGATTTACATGCATTTTGAAGGAAATTGTTGAGCCTAGGTTATCATTGGTAGATGGACTGCTAATAGATACTCCTCTTAAATTCCCTATAGACTGCAGCAAGTTGTGTACAGGAGACTTTTGCCTTCATCTGTGGTCCTGAGTGCAAGCCACAAATTATCTCATGTGGGAATCAATGGAAGAGTTAAACATGACTGATTTTAATAGCAGTAGGTTTGCGTTTGCACCCCTTCTGAGCTCATGCTACAGCACCTGCTATAAAGAACTGTATTCTTCATTCCAGTGGGAGACTATTTAGATGTGGAATAGCAGACTGCTCATCAGATGTTGCTTTGTGGTCCAAAATCTGTGGAAAACATCAAAATTATGGTAGACTGTTCCTGAGTATATGCTAAGAATAGACATCACTAAAAAAATCCTTCCTTTTTTTTCTCCAAATAACCATAATTGGTATTACAATGTTGTAATATCATAGTACCATATGATATTATATCTTCTCTTCTGTAATAAGCAAGGTTTCAATATCATAGGTGCTGAGTAGTTAAGGTAGCAATAGTCAAGGAACCATAGTGCCAACTGTTGTGCCAAGACTTTCAAATCAGTGGCTGTAGAGCAATGCATGCAGTAGGAGCCTACTACTGGTTAAGATCCATTGCTAGGGAAAGAAGTTCAATACAGCTTTAGGAAAACAAGTCGACAGGAACAGCAAGACACTTCAGAAAGAAAAACAGGTGTCAGTGCAGCAACGTTAAATACATCCTTTTTCTGTACAGGGAAAATTTGACCCAGCGAAGTGTGAACATTATCTTCTTGTTCTGCGCCGAGTGAGAGCTTGTCATCTCACATCTAGGGACTGATGCTTCTTAAAGATTGCTGACATGGAGAGTAGGTTAGGATGGACACTTTTCTGTGAGGTTATTTTGACTGTCCATCCTGTTGGAAGCAGCTGTCTACCAAGCAGCGCTACAAGATTTGTAGTTGGGCTCTGGAGCTTGCTTTTGCAAATATATTATTGGTGGTTCACAGAAAGATCCTTAAAGGACTCATATAGTTCTGAGATACCTGCAAAGATGTGGACCTGCACCAAGATTTTACCACTGAGCTTGAAAGGAATAGTCTTGGGTAGAAATACAACCACTTTAAGATATGTGCCTTGTCTGTGTTTTAGTGTTCACAGTGATTTTTCTTTTCTTCTTTCAGTAGCTTATGTTTACCTCTCACCTTCCATCTCATTTTTGATTTTACCATAAACTTTTTTTCGTCTCATCTGTTTACTCTCTTGTTTTACTCTTATCTGTCTATTTTTCTTGCTCTGTCTCACCACTTGAATGCCAACAGAGGACATTTCTCCTCAGCCCTGCCATTTGCTATGTGTCTCTGCCAAGAAGAATATACAGATAGAGGCCTGTTGTGATACTGGTTATTTGTAGAAAGTGTTTAAGGATATCAGGGTACAAATGTATCATGATGTGAAATGGTTTGGTTCAAACTAGTTGGTTTGTGAATATTCTGATTAGCACTGTGGGGTACAGAGAAACATAGGATGTCCTGTTTCCTTGCAAATTTTTTCTTTAAAACTTGTTGGTTTATCTTTCTCACATGAAATTCGTAAGATTTTTAAATTCCAGTTCTGAATTATGAAGCTTGTTTTTTATTTAATTGGTAGATGCTTAAACAACTAAAATAATTCATCTGAATTACATGTGCTGTAATTTTCCCAGATTTTTTAATAACATTATTATTCATAGGAAGATGTTTCTTGTTCCAGTTCTGAACTGTGTTGATTTCAGAAAGCCAGCCTGCTTAGAAAGATCAGAACTCATTTTTTGGGGCACCTAACATGTATCACTAGGACAAAGTGATACATAATTCAAAACCTATAGCTTGTAAAAAAACCAACCAACCAAACAAACAAACAAAAATGACAGCTCATCAGCTTAACAAAACTGGTCTTCATGAATACACTTCTTAGACAGTTTCACTCTCTCTGTCGTCTAGTGACCACAGGACCTAAACCAAGGATAGTGCTGGAAATTACTCATAGTACTGTTCATGTTTAACTTGAGTTATTTATTTATTATGAAGCTCAGATCTTTTACTCACATGTATTTTCTTACAGTTCTCCATCGGAACATGGAGTACACTACATTAGGAAATGTCATGAAAAATGCTGAAAAACATTAAAAAGAGAGCTATTAATATTACCACCAGTTTGGCTGTTTTCTTCTCTGGTACTTTTTCTTTCATGCACATATCCAAAACCAAACCAGAGATTGGCTTACATTCCCTCTTTCTGAGTGCCAAGACTCATCCACCACTTTCCAGTTAAGCTGAAGCCTGGAAAAATTATAATCCTTTTGATTCACAGGATTTGAGAAAGCTAAATACCATGGGAATGGGAAGTATGAGTGAATGAATTAATAATTTTGTTTCTCTGTTCTTTCTGCTCCCCCCTCAGTCTCCTGTACAAACAGCTGTGGACCATAACTCACCAGGTTTTTGTCACTCTTCAGCATTTAGGACCAGAAAACAGTTGTGTTTTGAGGCAAGTTTACAGACTGTGCCATATGTCTACTGAGAACTTCCATTTTGAAGCAATCAAGAATTAGAAATCGCAAAACTATGCTGTGAAATGCCTTTAGGAACAGTGGGCATTTACTTCATCTGCCTGCTCTGTCTCAAGTCTTTGATGGAAGCAACAAAAATTTAACAAGAACTGGGCACGTTAAAGGGAGTAGCACAAGTTTTCCTTCTCTCCCATAAGTGATCGTATATATTTCCATTTTGATAATCAAACTCTGGATGGGCCAGCAGATCATGTGAAGACATTATCTTGCTTGACATTGAAATGTTCTTATTTGTCACTCAGATATTTGAGGAAATTATGCTGTTGTGTTTGTAAACGTGGCAATGTAACAGGACAGCATTGTCCAGCCCATTTATCAAAGCTCTCTTTGCTTTCATTTCAAGGCCACCTTCAAGCAATACTCAGTTCTGCAAGCACACATAATACTCGAGAGATCCAAGACCTTGACATGAACAAAGCTGTGTCTTTTTTCTTTTTTCAGTCCTAGTACATGGTGTTCTGTACAGTGAGCTGTTTCTTCCAGAGGTCACCAAGATGAAGAAAGGCAAAATAAATAGCCATATGCATGGGAACAGCTGTTCACCCCAAGGTGCTAGAGAGATCAGAGCAGGGGTTTCCTTGATCAGGTGCGGTTTCCTTGGAATGCTTTGCCTTATAACTTATCCCAGGCTATGAAGAAAACATGTGGTGGAAAAAAGCCTAACAAATACAGAAAATACAGCCATTAGACCAAATGGTGGCAGTCAGATAACCTCTTAAGGCCAGTTTCTGAGATGCAGTCATTAAAACTGCAATAGGAAAAAAGTAGGACTGCATATATGTCTTAGTGTCCAGGGTGTAATGCAAGTCATGAGCAGTTGGCTTCAAATATCTTCCAGGGCTGTGCCAACTCACACCATGAACCTGGAGACCTTCCCTTGGCAAACTGCAACCTTTCTAAAGCCAGACTATGGCTTTGATTTATGTATTAGTACCTACAGTGTGGTTGAAACATCTGAATACTCAAGAGCCCCTTGCACCAGCAGAAACCTAAACCAGAGGGGGCCTGGTGAACTGTTTCCTTCCCCCAAAGTCTGGCCATTCTTTTCCTATGTAACTTTTACAGGTATAGTCAGGAGAAAGAGAAGTCCAAGTCTGAACTTTGTCTGTTCTCTTCAGCATGCCATCCATTTTCCTTTGCTTGACCCTCACTTGTTTGTTTATTTGTTTGTCTGTACACATTGCAAAATCACCTTTTGCTGTTGTTTCCTGTTACATCAGATCAGCATGCATAATTTACCCTTGCTGGTTTTGTTAGTGAATACACAATAAAGTAGATTTGATTCTCAGTAGCCAGGATGGAGAAAAAAACTTCTGTTTGGGCCAATATATTGTAGTTAGAATTCACCTCAGTTTAGCAGACAAATATATTTTTTCATTATTATTATTAAAAGTAATATTCTAGTATAAAGTAAGACGTGTCTCTGGAATACCAAGAACTTCTATTTTTTTTTTTCCCTAGTTCACTGGAAAAGCATTTTCTGAAAAAAATGTGTTGCAGGGAACAGAAGGAAGTAAACTCTGCAAATTTTTCAGTGTCTCTGATAATCCTACTTCAAGATGTTAGAATCTACAGCAGTGAGACACTGCTCTATTATGCCAGACAGTATTTTCTGTATGCACTGTAATATCAGCTGTGAAATTATTATTTCTGAGTGACAAAGTCTCAGGAGACCATTTAGTTTTCATAATTATGTATTTCACTGACAAAATTTAAGCATTTCCATTCACTCTTCCACAGCACTGGAGCGGAAAATAAATATGGACGTAGTATTTTACCTTCAAGGGACATAATATTTTACCTTCAAGAAATTGTTCATTTTTCTATCCCAGAGAGAAAATCAACTCCAGGTTCTTCTCAGAGACTCATGTCCTCATGGAATAATGGGATAGGATCTAATAGAACTTTGAAATAGAACTAATAGAACTAATAGAACTTTCATTTACAGTGAAATGTTTGATGTGCAATGGGAAGCTGGACTATCAAAAGAAGTTATACTCCCAGGAAAATCTAAAGTAAGTTCAAAGGAACTCAATAGCCTGACAGGTTATTTGTTGAAAATATCCAGAACTGTGGAGTATCTAGAAATATATCCACTACTTTCTTACCCAAAGGATTACTGTTTTGATGCTGATGGCGTAAGAACAAGAAAAACAGAAGCACTGCAAATCCGTAGGTCTTCAGTTAGCAGCTTAGGGAGTATACCATCCTGAATGCTACAACTCAGTGTCATCTTCTGACTTAGGAGACTGGACTCTGCCACTTGGACAGTCTGAAATACTGACAACAGTGCAGCACCAGAAGGTCAAGTCAGTACTTACTTTATCAGGACCAATCTACACAAACCATAACAAAAACCTCCAAACTTTTCAAGTTCACTTATTTGTTTTACAAGTCCTGGAATACATTGGGGAAAAAAATGAAGTATTTGGCAAGTTTCTGTTGGTTTTCTGTTAGACCTGTTTCATCTGTCCGTGGCACATCTGTACTACTGACAAATGACTTAATCTTGGTAAGCATTGTTACAAGGTCTGTTTAATGAATTAATAATTGTCTATTATTTTCCAATTGCAAACATTAAATCCGTAGTTTTAACATGTTATAATGATTATAATATTTTATTTCCTGTGTAACTCTTAGATAGAGTGACCAGGCTCATTTTTCTTTCCTGCTCACATATTTTTATCAGCTAGCAATTAACCTTTAGTAACTGCTTTATGAAACCAAACATTTATTTCTGACAGTTTGTTTGAAGTGCAAATGTATTTCCAGAACGTCTTTCCATTTCACAGAACTTTTTAATTAAACTCTTTACTATGCAGCCTTTGAGGCTACAGTCACAAAGGATAGCAATGCTGTGAATAATAACAACAGAAGTACTAGAAAAAAAAATATTGAACTGAACGAGAAAAGCTGCCTATTGCTGATTAAATGAGAGTTCTCAGTGAGATCAGGATTGAGATTTATTTTTGTGGTGGACTGGCCTTGGCTGGCCACCAGGTGCCTACCAAACCATTCTATCACTCCCCCTCCCTCAACAGGACAGGGGAAGAAAAATACAATGAAACACTCATGGGCTGAGATAAGGATAGGGAGATTACTTACCAATTACCATCACAGGCAAAATAGTCTCAACTTGGGAGAATTAATTTAATTTATTGCCAATTAATTGTAACAGAGTAGGATAGTGAGAAATAAAAAAAAAAAAAAAAAAGAAAGAAAACTACAAAAAACTAAACCCCCCTGTGCCTAAAAACCTGAAAACTCTCCTTATGAAGACCTAGGAGGCAGCTTCATATGTTTCCTTCTTTAAAAGGTTGTTTCACCATGGCCTCAGTTAGAGAGCCATGCACTTCTTGTGCCTGTGTGCATATTCATCTCTTTCAGTTTATGACTGCCATAAAGGATTTAATTTTAACCAGGATTTCACAGTTGCATACTGCAAATGCATTGGAAGAATTTAAGACCAACACTCATCTTCACTAACTGGCATCATAAAAGTCCTCTGTTAATGCAGCTATTTATGTTACTGCTATTTATATGTTTTTAAAGTGTTTTGATTAGTTTTATCAACCAAGAAGTACTTAATTGAACAAATCCTGTTGAAAAAGAAAACACTGTAAATGTTTTTGCTGTTCTGTTTCTCAGCCACATTGATGATGTAACACCGTGGTACACTGTCTACTTTTGAAGCAATGGGCTTGCCAACTTTTCTGTATTGGGAGCACCTGAATTTACAAGTTCAGCGCTGTCACTCATGATTCTGTTAGGAGCCTCACAATGTTTTGCTAACATCACAGCTTCTGAGATTATTAGTGCTTGATTTTTATTTTTTTTAAAGTTAAATCCATAAACTCTCAGAATTTCAGGGGTAAAAAAGGAAAAGTTAAGCAAGTGCATCCCAGATACACACCAAGCAATTCACAACTCATTGCTCAAGCTGCTTTTCCAATTTCCTTTAGTAATATTCTAGGAATTCATTATTTTTAAACGGATATTTGCAGTGTTGAATTTAGAGTTGAATGATGAATACTTATGACGTATAGCTGCAATTAACGGAAAAGTTTTTGAACTTCTTCAGCTAAATTAAACCCACATTAGAAACATCAGATCATCTTTCATCCAGTGGAAGCACAGATGAAAAGCATCAGGTTACTACAACCCCTTCAAGATGTTCAACTCCATCATAAAGATCAAAAGTGTTTCTGAATAATGCCTTTTCCAAATGAACATCCTGTTAGACTGGGATATACTCTGCTGGTGAACAGATTGTTTAGCCTTATCTCCACAAATTGAATTATTTCCAAAAAATCCTGGAGGATTTAAGTGTCTTTTCTATTGTGAATTCAACTCGTGATAAGGTGGAGAAGCCATGACAATCTCAGTTGCTTTAATTAAACATATCATATGTCTCAAAATACATTTTCTCCATCTGTTTAACTCGGGTATTAGGGCAAGAAAAACACAATGGATTTCACAAACAAATCAGCTAATTAGGTAACATTTTCTGAAATTTGTGCACACTATCTAAGCAGCCAGTAAATGGTAAACAATAGGCTGTAAAGAGGGATTGCCACAAGGAATCCTCAACAAAGTCACTTATTGCTGCAAGAAGTATAGAATCAAGTATTGGAGCATGGGAGGAGCAATTTCCCACAATTTAGTGAACTTGGTTTAAATAATACTGCACGTTTTCTTTTCACACATATAAAAAACTATTAGCTACAAATTTGGTAGGACTCTGACTTCATAGAGTAAACCTTCTGTAATCAGAGATGGATCTTGTTTTGAGCCTTGTCTCGACCTACACTGCTGAGGTTCCTGCCTCACAAGACTGCAGTAATACAAACAACAGAAAGGAGCTCCAGTTTGCAGAAAGCAGGATTGTGCTTTGTTCCACTTCATTATATGAATTTTGAGCATCCTTGGAAGCGGTATTTTGAAGGTGATATTATGCTTATTCAAAGAATTTTTTCAAAGCTTTTTTTGTTAGTTCAGTTGATTTTGGTAAGGGGAAAAATGAAAGTGTGCAAAAAAAAGACATCAAGGAGACCATGACTAAGATTAGTGTTTGACCACGAACTTCACTGTTGAATCTCTACCAGGGTCTTGCTTACAGTCCCTACTATGCCTGAGGTGGGAAAACAAAATGTCCTTTATAGCTGAGCCTTCATTAAAGATGGAGATGGGGAGACAAGTCTCCATACAGAAAATCCATATAGGAAACCCGTATATGGGGTTGTGAATAAACTGGTTTTTCATTCTTTGGAGTCTGGTAAACTGTACTGTTGTCTGATTTATCTTCTTGGGCCTGCTTCTGGAAGTTTTATGAAGTGCCTAAATCAACTACTCTTGTCAAGCTAGCTTGAAAGTTGTGGTTTTTTTCTGCAGTATCATGTAAGGGTTAGGTTGACAGAGAGAACTCCCTCATGTGAGTTACTAGGGTGTTAAATCTCCCCTCTGCCACAGTTTGAGACTCCACTTTAGTCCAGGAACTCCCTGTAACTCAGTGAAATCCCAGAAATATGATTTAATTGCAAATATGATGGAAAAGGGCTTTTTGCGAAACAGAATGTTATTAGCAAGTACTCTGTATCATTAAACTTGACAGGATATGAGGTGAGAACAACACAGAAAGGAGCACACTATGATTTATCTCATTTTCACTGGATTTCTTGAATAAATCTGAAGCACTGCAATAAGAGTGGTATGAGGTACCAGACTGAATAACGACGGCAAAGGAGCTTTAACTGTTCTTGATCATTCTTCAGCTTAATGCCTATTTCTCTTCCAAGTCTAGACAACATGAAAATTAAGGCCAGGAGACAAACTTTTAAGGAAAGTAGGTATCCAAAGATGCAGAAAAATGTCAAGTAGGGTTTTCAAAGGCCTGACTGGGTAGTCAATAATGAGGATGGCTAGTTGATAATGAGAACTACCTTGTAATGTTTTTCTTTGGAGCTAAGTGTACGAGCACTGAAAATCCAATTAGACCACAAATGGGATTTAGGGATGAGGCAATAGAGCACTGATACTTAGCAGTCCTCAGGTAAGATGACCTAAAATGCATAAAGGAAGAAGACCATCCTTGAACAGGCTTGTTAAAAGCAGGAGTGGAAAACTGCTTCTCCTAAATATGTTGGGTCCTCACGCCCATGCCACTAAGAGCTTAAATGCTTAGCTTTGATCCAGACAAAGATGCATTTCTTCTCAGGAAAATCACAGCTATGTTTGTTTTCCTGGAGTCAAATGCATAAAGATGTTCCCCGTAGAAGTGATTTATCAACCATGCTGTTTTATTTTTTAGTAAAATGTCCCTATCCAGCAGCTGATATGTGCTGAAGGATTTTGAGTTATCTACTTGGATATTTTTTTTTCCAAGCTGTAATTAATATTCAGGATGTATGTGTCTGTGTGTGTGTCTCCCTTTTGTGTGTATGCACATTTGTGGTGGGGAAACTTGCATGATCTGAATGCAAACAGCAGTAGGTGTCACTACAACTGCTTGCTTTTCACTCTTACTGGATAGAAAAATATTAAGCAGTTAACAGTAGTCAGTAATGGTAGTACCTTTACTTCATTTTCTTTTTTGAGGCCTCTCGTAGCTCTTGATTTAATAGAGAACAGCTGATACATAATCTTTGCTGCTTTTTTTTTACTTTTCTTTCTGAAATGGTTCTGCAACTAAGTGCCTTCAAAGAGGCTGTCTCTAAAATGTCATTTTAAAATTACTTCTTACGTCCTCTTTTTGTCTGAGGAATGAGCATAGAAAATGATGTTACTATACCGTTCACTTTTTACATTCTTCTAAGGAACTGCACTAACTACTGTGCCAACATTTCATATACGAGATGTGTAGCACTGGTGTTATATACTTGCCTTTTGTAGTCAACTCTTTACATCAAATATGAACTCATTAAACAGTGCCAAGAGACCTCAACAGAGATTGGGAAAAGTAATTTTCAGCACAATGTGAAGACTTCAGGAAACTGGGCTTTTGCCTGAAGACTCTGACAAAATACCAGGAGGTACTTCCAAGTAAAATGATTGCACTAACAATGCCTGCAGCTGACTTGTGGCAGATTTGGGACTGGGATTGCAAGTGTGCTTGTTCCTGTCGTGTTGTTACTGACTCTAAAAGATAACTTTGTAGGTAAAAATGATTGCCCATTTGATCCATTTTTTACAAGAGTACCATCAGTAAAATGTGTTTATCTGCACTGCAAAAGGTAGTATAACATCATTTGGCTCTGTATTAGGAACCCTTTGCCACCACTTGTCCGGGATTAGGTTTTGTTTTTTACTGGTCTGGCATGACTTCTGCACATCTTTTCCAAGAATCTGCCTACGTGTATTGTGATTGTTTTATAAGGAACTCCGTATACTACCAGCCTGAGCTGCTGCTGCTGAGGCTTCAAGTGGCCTGTAATGTTTACCTTCCAAATCAATCCCTATGCTTCTGAGTGAGCTGCTTTATCTCAGCATGGAAACTGTTCCTTTTAAAATATTTCTAATCTCTCAAAGCATGGGGAAGTTCTTCCAGTGAAAGGATCCTAAAAAAAGTTGCTTACAACAATTTTTTGTTTCTGACTACAAGCAAAATAAGGTAGAAATACACAGTTGCTGTTTTTTTTATGACCTAAGGTGGTTGTACTGCTGTGATAATGTCTGAGTTGCTCAGCAGTAGAGCAGTAGTCAAAGGCCTGAGACACATCTCCAACAGGAAAGCCTGCCCAGACATTCTTCATTTGATTAGGGCCAACTTCTATATGGTAGCACATGTAATTCCTTCAGTTTAACGTCCTGAGACTTCTCTTTCTGACTGAGCTTTTAGTTAGGCCTTTAACTGCTCTGTGTTGATATAATAGCACTAATTTTCATCCCAGCTGCTCCAGAAGGGAAATGGAACCAACATATAAATGAACATTTTAACCTACCACTTGTATGCAGTGAAAATAGTCCCTGCAGTAACCCTGTTTCTTGCTCCCTCTGAAATTTTGTGAGAGGATCTCTCCATCCCTCCCATGGTAAAAAGAATAAGAGTTTGCCTCTGAATCAGCCTCTCTCTTCTCTTGTCCTAGAAAGCTTGTCCTGTTCTCAGGCTTTCACTCCATGGTAAGACAGCTGAATTTGCCTATTCAGCTAAGAAAACTTGAGCTGGCTGTATTTTGCAGTATGCTTGGAGCATTTTCCATACACTTTCCAAGGAATCTTAACACTGCCAATTATTTGCTTAGGTTTTTCCCCTCTTTGTTTAGTACGTGTTGACTGCCAATTTTTGTCTAGAAAACATATTTTTGATGCTTGAAACCTTTAGCAGCAAGGCTAAATAGTCAGAACTCTTAAAACATGTTAAGTAACCATAGTATTAAAGTATCTCACAGCATAAAGAATCAGTTTCATGCTAAAGAAATGTAGCAGTTGGTCAGTTCTAGGTAATAAGACTGACTTCAGCAAGGCTTCAGAAACATTTGTGTTGTAAAAGTTATTTCTTTGTCTGTAACTTTACTTCAGATATATGAATTACTATGGATTCCCTTCGTAACATTTCTACCAGTGTACAGTAGTACACAGGAACAGAAGAGATCTTTAAAACCAGGCAGAAATAGCTGTGACATTTGCAAGCTTTCTGTCAGTCATGATGATTGTTCCTTAGTATTATCTTCTGCTTAGCAAGGATGCTAAGGACAGTTTGCTCTTTGCTTCTACAGCTCCAGAAGTTGACCTTTAGACCATGAGATGCTGAACTTGACAAGTGATTTTGTTTCTGAAAATGCTTTCAGAGACAAAAATATCATTGACCCTTTGCAACATGACCTCTGACAGTTGAAATAAACCACAAATGCAAAGAACTGCTATAGAATTAGGGAAGGAAAATGAAGACCTCACCTCTTTTTCAAATAGTGCTGATTGCCAATTGAGAATAGAAAAATAATCCCCTATATTTTTTATATGCTGTCATTCATAATAGCAAGAAAACGTTTAAAAGAAGTGATGGATCATATGTGAAGTCCTGGAATTCTATAGAGCATTATTATGAGATGCAAAGAACAGCACAGATTTGCCATTAGATGCCTCTCCTTCCTTCTTGGTTCGTCCCATTTGCTGTGGCAGGCACACATCAGAAAGCTCTTCTGACAAAGGTGAATACCTGCATACACTGCAGGGTTGGCTGCCATTGCAGCAATTGTTACAAAAACACCATATCCATATACCTTTGTCAGAACCAATACTGAAATATTCAGTCTTAAAAATAAGGAGCAATTTAGCAACTGATGTTCAGAATAGGCAGCTGAAGATTAGTGTACACCGGGTAGACTTTTGTGCTAGGATAATTCTTAAATAATGAATGTCAATCTGAAGTTCAGTGGTTTTGCTCTTGTTAATCCTGATTTCACATTTGCATTTAAAAGCTCTTGTCAAAATCCCTTTTCTATTGCATGCAAATGTGCAGAAATTGAGAGGAAGTATCCCTTGAAAGGGACATAGTCTTTAATTGTTCAACTCTTGTCTCATCCTTTAAGCTTTCTACAGGTGATATACACACTTGCTTATCACCTAGGTATTTAAAATTACTATGGTTGAACTCTCTGATACATGATAGATGGATCATTAAGGCTTTGCTCTAGGAAAAGGAAAGCTTGGTTGTAGTACTCTTCCAGACATAAGCTCCCCGTTAAGATTAAGGTTTCTCATGTTTCATTTGCAAAATGAAGTTACTCTTTCCTGATATTGCAGAGGTGATGTGGACAATATATTGCTAGGTGGCAATGGCTTTTAGTTACTAGAGGAATGCGTAGCAAGCACTTGGATTGGAGACATGGTTGTGTTCAATCAACAAACTGGAGGCTGATCACCTCTGTAAAACTGATCCATTTCTATATCACAGTGCCAAAAGGCTGAGGATCATATATTAATATATATGTATGTGTGTGTACAGTGTGTTCATGCATGTATGTATATGTGTGTGTGTGTACAGTGTGTTCATGCGTGTATGTATATGTATGTGTGTATAGGTATACTTATTTATATATAAATTTATATACACACATATAATACTTATAAACAAGAATGAGGACAGAATGAGTATCATTAAAGACTGTGCTTTGTATTTGGTTTTACAACATTGGAACATCCTGCAGGAATGGGGAAGTATCTCAGTATGTGATGGTGCTGCTACTGATCTCAGATGAGCTCAGCCTTCCAGGCTGATGATCCACAGATGATCAGGACTTTTTCTCCTCTGACTCTAGAAAATCTGAATTATGTCTGTTTTTTATAAATTTGCATGCAACTGAGCTTAGGCAGGCAAGTGGGAGATTAATATCAAGGGAACTGAATCTCTGACCGATGATGCTGTTGTTTCCAGGGAGCTATCTTGCCTATTATTTCTAGTTAGCAGTTCAGTAACTTTCTGCCAGAGAGAATCTGGTATTGCTATTTTTGTCTGGCATTTTTAAAAGTAATGTTTTACATTCTGTCATCTAGGAAACCAGCTTCTTAATGGTCATGAGCAGATTTCTCAGGATTTCCTGGCCAAATTGGCTTGAACCGTAATCTTCTCTAGTACTTTCTGTTCTTGCATATTCATTCTTCATATGACTGTCTGCCTTTCAAACCTCCCCATATGCTCGGAAAGGCTCTCACCCAACCTGTCTCCAGGCTGTGGTCTAGTGGTGGCAGTTCAACTACAAGGAAACACTTGAGGTAACCAAGTTACCAGCCTATTCCTGTGTGTGGGAAGTGAAAGTGGGCAGAAAATGCGAGGGGAGCTCTATTGTCAGGCAGTCTCTTTTTATCAGAGAGAGATACAATTTTCTGTGAGAATCACTGGATCAAGCAAATCAGCCCAGAGCAGCAGCACAGTCCCCTGCTCTGACCTTGAGGAGAACACCTCCTTTGGAGGAGGCTAAGGGTGGTGGCAGGGTTATGGTGGGAACATCAGGAGTTTGGGGGCAGACAGCAGTATTTCAGTGTAACTGCAGTGAAAATAGTCAACAAGGGTAGAGAAGGGGTCATTATTTAACTTGTGCCAGCATATTGGGCTAGATCAGTGGATCCGCAGTACTCAAGCTGCTAGTCTGAACCACCCATGTGTGCCTGTATGCAATGTGCTGACTTCAAACTCCCCCTGGCTTTAGTTTATGCCAGGCTTTCACTCCTTATCTATCATCCTTTTGGCTAGTCTGAATTATGTGTATATAAGGGCTCTAGTGTGCCAAGTCACACTCAGAAGAAATCATAACTGTTTTAAGAAAGATGTGAAAAAATGTCAATTTTCCTGTGCTAAGGAACCGTGTATAACCTAGGCACTGTCCAGGTTTACTTCAACCTCCTTGGCTAGAACTGAAAGAGCGTTTGTGAACATGACTTACTTCGTGTTATGCCTACAGCATAGTCTTGTTTGAACAGATTTAGGGTGTACCAGGCTTTGTCCAAAGTTTGTCTGCAAAAGAGAGACTCTCCACAGGTCAGGGTATTCAGAATGAAAAATGGGATGGCATAATAGCAAACATGGCTGTGTAATGCCCTTACTGCAGAATCTCAGCTGTGAATTTCTGCAATTCATTGCAAGTTGTCTCTTGGATAAATTTTTGTATTAAAAAATCCAGATTTTGGGTCCTGACTTAGTCTCTGCATTCTGTCTTTTATGTTTAAGGCATTTGAGTAGAATACCACAGTAATTTCTGTGTTCTTGAACTGGGAGTAATTTTGTTGATTATTTTTTGCCTGGCTCTAACTGTTTTTGGAGAACAGTTTTTCATACTCAGTAGATTTAAAATACCCTTCTTGCAAATGTCTGGTAAGACTGATTTTTGAGCCTTTTTTTGTTGAAATGTTTCCTTCCTCAGCTTAGGATGAGACAGCCAACATGCCTGGAAAACCAGGCATGGTTCATTTCTGTTATTTAAGGACATGGAACATTCATACTCATCCTTGGAACGTACCTGTAGATCAAATTATAACAGCTTGGTTTTTTGTTTCAGGTTTGGATAACCAGTATCCATGATGCTGCACTGAACTTTGAAATGTGAGATTTTAGGAAAAAATGAGAGTGTAGAGTGAACCTAAACTACTCACTGTGCAAGTTTACCAATGATCATTACGGACAGTAGATACAGTTTCTCCATAAGAAATATTTTCCCTTGGAAATTCTTATTTTTATTTTTTCTCCTTTAAGTTTTTTTTTTACATTACCTGGCAAAGGATTTGGGAGGCCTCTAAAGGACAACTTATTATCAGTGTCATGCTGCCAGCTCTCACAGTTTCTGCCCAGTACCTCTTCTCTTGTTATCAGCTAATAACTGGAGCTTATCAGGAATTTCCTAGTGCAATCAAATTTAGTCAAAAAATGGTAGTTTATAGCATATCCTGTCCCAATACTTTGCATTCTCTAAGCTCCCTGAAGCTGCTTGATTAAGTTGATGTCTCATTGGACAGCAACTGCTGGTATTAATTGGGGGAAAAAGGATATCACTTTCTCTGAACATCTCTGCTTTGAGCAGCGTTGCTTGAAATGAGAAAAACAATTAAAGAAACAAAAGGAAACCCGTCTTGAGCTAATTTTTGGCCAGTTCTGTTAGAATTTGATGCATAGTTAATGAATAGTTTCCAAAGACACTCAAAGCATGTGAAACATTGTTCGTTCTGTGCCATGTGTGACTTGGGTGGAAAATTGACGTTCTGAGACTCGATTCAAATTAACATCAGGTGCCTACAAAAATTTCAACACATAGAGCTTAGGCTGAACTGTGCAGTCATGAAGTTATTACAATCAGACTGCAACCAGGTTGCATACATCCATTTCTAAAGAAAGGCACCTACATGTTGCTGCATACTTTCATTGTGCTTTCCTTTTTATGTATTTGTAAATAGCTATGCACCATGTCATATAAGTTTCTTTAAAGATATCATCCTCTATACGATGATTCTTTGACTGGAGAGATGACAGGTTTGTTATAACCTTCTGTTCCCTTTTTGCTCTCTTCACTAAAAGCTCTTGGACTTCAGCTCTTATTCAGCCTCACAAGTCTTCTCAATCTCTCTCGCATCCAGTTATCCTACGTGATCAGTATCCTAGTAGCAACCATCTTACTGTCTAAAATGCCACTCTCTTTTGTATCCTTTATTCTTTTGTATTCTTTTGTCATCCATATAGCCCTCTATACCCTTACTATCCTTCAAACTTTTGCTAGATAACAACCTCCCTTTTGTAAATACGCTAGTCAAGTGGTATCCATGATTACTCACGCTTGAGCTTAATCTTCTCCTTCAATTAAAGCCAATTGATTAACAAGGGAACCAATTAATTATTGCTTGTAAAATCCAGCCAAGCTAGAAAGGACTTTTGAATAGCAGTCAGTATGCTATGAATAGCAGAAAACATCTGAGTGTGCTGAAAGTTTATCTTGTAATGTTAGCAGATACGTGATGTGATATGATATCACTGGTTTTAGAATTGATATTAAATTTAACCTAATTTAGAAAGCTGGTCATGAAGTTTGGTTCTGTGTTTGTAGGAATTTGTAATACCAAGAACCATGTGACATTTGTGTTACTGTGAGTGTAAGTTCATTTCAATCTGGGGAAAGTTTGTTCTAGGTCTCTGAAGAAAAAAAAAAAATTGAGAATGGTATGTGAACACAATGAACAGAAGTATGAGGCAAGGCAGAAAAGACTATCCTGGAAGACGCAAGGTGACCGGCAATTTGGGTTACTAAAGTCAGACATCAAAGCATTAGAGAATGAGAGCTGGGCCTTTTTTAGTATTGGTAGAGATTTGGTCACCCAAGAAATCTGAATCAGAGTGAATAGCACTCTGTATTGCCAAGACTTCAGTAAGACATCACAAAATCAAATGATACCAGGGATGGCTGACAAATATTCTTTGAGTTTCTTATCAGAAAAGTACATAGATCCTTTTTAAAAATTACATCCACTGTGGGGGAGGGGAGGAAGCTGTTGCTTCTTTACCCTTGAGAAAGCTCCTCCTGCATTTGTTTATAGCTCTGTACACATTTTATAGGTAGATTATTTGCAACATTTTAAGGGTGGAAAAGTCTGTTAAAATAACTTTTCCCCGTTTGCATAGCTTAGGCCAGCTAGTAAATCATTCTGAAGTAGGTGACTTCAGATATATGGGAAGAAAAAGCAACTGCAGTAGGTTATCTTCTCCACTTCCTCTTGAGAATCAAAGGACGAGTAAACAAGTCTTCATTTACACGCAGAACCTTCTTCCACATCAGTTCTGTTCTTTATTATGAGTGTTGCACACTCTGCATCTAAGTTGCCAGAATGCTACATATACAGCAGAAGATAGGTGATGTTTTAGGAAATTTTATCAGTGAGAGAATACTGTTTCCTCAAGTGCCATGTGTCTTGTTGCTTCCTTGTATGGGAAGATGTTATGGTAGTTTTTCAGCTAGTTAGCTCACCTGCCTCATTTGGGGGACTTTTCATTCCCTCTCTTACGCTAAAGACAGACAGTTCACTGTGACCAGGAATGGTGCAAGAGACCTCGTACTGCTGTAGATAGGCTTAACACAGTTTACACAAATGCAGTGATAACTGGAGGCTTTGGAGACCTCTTGCTATGACAGAATTTTCCTACTCTGAAGCAAGCTTTGCAATTGTATTGGCAGGGGCAGGGGGTGGCGGTGGAGGTGGTGGATAAAATGCTTTAGACAACAAATATGTTTGTTCAGTGTATATAATGCCTAGAATGTCTTCTCACAGCACTTTCATTACCCTTCACTGCTTAACTGGTTCATGGATGTCAGATCCAGAGTGGACTTGTCTTTGATAAGCAAGTTATCTGAAGCAGAGTACAAAGCATACTTCTTCATTTGCATGCATTTTCTCAGAGGGTAAAGTACAGATCATGTCAATATCAAATGCCTGATATGTGGGTACTTGCTGGAGATTCACATAAAGACACACCAGGTCGTGAAACTGAATACGTAGTAGTGAATCTCCCTGTTTGTAAAAAGAAAAAGTTGCAGCTGACATCAGAATGTGTTATACACATCAGAAATGTGCGTAATGCATAGGAAGAGGGATGGCAAACCCAATTATTTGGAGGGTTGCTGATTGAGGTGTTTGGGCTTTCTATTGTGCTAATTGTGAATAGGTTCACAGAGAAGGTGATATATCCTGGACTGGAGCTAAATAAGCTAACTTTCCTTGAATATAGAAATTGTTACTGCTACATTGTAGACGTGGATGATTTGAGCAAACAGCAGGGCATAAAATCAATCACAATACTAATTATCTCATTATTTTGATTTTGCTCCTTCTTCTTCCAGCATCATTCTTTCTTTCCTCTGTGGGTGGTATAGACTGGTCCTTAAATGTATGTTGTTTAGGCAAACTCTTCAGTCATTTAGCTGACCTGCTATGGCATATGTCATAGAGCGTTGCTCAGTACAGTTTATATCGTATTTACACTAAACTAAAAGTTCCCTTTTTCATCTTAGACTTGTTACCTCTGCTTTGATTTTGGATCTTTCTGGTTCATCACAGACACTTTCTCTTCTGACCCTTGCAAAACTAGTTCTCAAATACTGCTTCTTTGTAGACATGGATTGCTCCTATGTGGATTCCCTTAAATAGTGTACTGATATACTTGGTAGTTGTTACTCTCTATTAAACAGACTGGAAGCCTGGAATCCTACCAGTGATCAAAGAGGAGAGGCAATTACAGTGATGCAATTCAGAAAAATTATTCTTTTGCTTTAGCAGTTTTAAACGCTAAAGTGATCACCAAATGTCAGAATTAAACTTGCCTGCATGACCTTAATTCAGCTCTGTCATGTGTGTATGTTATGGTAGTCCTTAGTAACTTGATCCCAAACAACTTTCTCTTGTGACTTCTGTCTCAGTTAGTGCCTGGAGCAGCTGATTCTCACAAAATTATTTTTTGTTCATGTGAGTATGAACTTTATGTATAATCTACTGCATTTTACTTAAAGTCATCTTTCAAGACAGGACTGTTGTTTTTATATAGGCTTTTTTACACTTCTTATTGTTATCACAGCTGTGTGATTCTTGAGCACTTATTTATCTCTGCTTTTCCTATAAAATGAGAGGAAAAGGCTTAAAAATCTCTTTTATATTCAGCACTACTGAGCCACACAAGATGGAAAAACGAAGAAATGTCAGGAGCAGTGGGTAACAAAATACTAGTTAGATGAAACCTAAAGGTTAAAACGGTATGTGTCCCCGTCCCCTACTACTCCTCCAAAAACCAATTATGTTAGATCAGTTTCATTAATGATTTGCAACAATAAGGAACCATGATGCCTGGCCAAATTAATACTTCTAGATTAAGTTTACAACGTACTAGTGAAAATCAGTAAAAGCCTTTATTTTTTTTTCCATTTTTCACTTTTATTTCATTCCCAGGACCCACCAAGAATTAAGCAATGTATTTTGTCTGTATTTTCTTTCAGTTACTTTCTGAAGAGCAGGAGATATGAAGAAAAAAAAACCTACATAAAAGACCTATTTTCCAAACCTTAAAATTAAGGTTAAAATTAATGAAGTTATCATTGTATCTTTTCCATATTTCCCATGCTGGCATTCTCCTTTTCTACAGGTACTTGACAAACACCAAAGCAAATACTTTTCAACTTTGAAGGAGAAAGGAAGATTTCCTGAGGGATTTTATATTTAAAAAAAAAAACTAGTACCTTTCTTCTCCTTATCAGTATCTCTGTTTCACAGTCTTGGCTGAATTTGGCAGCAATATTAATTTTATAGAAGAGTACCTTAAAGTCTGACAAGAAAGATTAATCAAAAGCAAACAGCTGCTGGCTTTCAGTTTTTGAGCTAAAAGCATAATCTATGAAGACATCACTGTAACACTAGAAAGGATTATTAGCCTCAACATCCAGAGGATCTTTCTTAGAAACTTCAAATATTCTAGATTTTGCAGGAGCAAGTCAGATGGTATTTTGACACAAAAGGAATAAGACCAACAGGGTTACCTGGGGGCTCAGTTTAATAATTTGGGAATAAGGGTTGGAGCATTATGCATTATAAATTCCAAGTGATTCATTGATCATTTTTTCTGCTGAAAATTGAAATAATCACCTGAGTTAACTTACTGTTAAACTCATTCCCAAACTCAGTGGAGAAGAAAGTAATTTAAATCAGCTCTAGATGAGTCTGGAGGTTTTGTAGGAAACTTCTGATCTGGTTCATCATGTACCTGCATGCCTTACGCATGTAACCTTCTTCAAAATGATCATTAGCTACTAGACTTTCTCATGTTTTAATTTTTGGGTGGCCAGTTTTAACCAGATGAAGGCCAGTTTTTAAGGAAGGTAGACTCTGGGGATGACCATCAGTGTTTTATGGAGCTCTAGGCACTGTTTACCTCCCTCCACCACCATGAATCAGACCTACAGAGTCTCAGGTAAGACATGCAGAAAAGAATTTGAACAGATGTGTTGTGTATGCATTGGCAAGAATCTTTACCCAAACTGCAATTGTTAAGTACTTTTGCAAGACTACATGTTAAAAAGAAATTTTCCAATTTGTTAGTGGCTTCTGTGTAACGGTCTTGCGGCTACAGTATATGACCTCAACAGTAAGAGAGATTAGCTCTCAGAATAAGTACCTGCTGTGATAAGGTTGTAGCACATAGCAGTCACCAGAAGGTGAACAATAGCACACAGTAAAGATCATCATAGCATGCATTTGAACAATGGGGAAAACTATCCACCCCAAAAACTGCTGCAGTTGAAACAGAGAAAATACTGAACTTGTGTAGAAAGCTATTCTGAGTTGTCTGAGATGCAGAATCACTTTCCTGGTAAATAACTTGGGGAGAAACTGAATAAGTGTATTTTGTTTAAAAAAACCAAACCAATACCAGCACCAAAAAAACTCACATGTAAGCAACTGCAAGAGAAAAAAAATCTGTAGAAAATGCTTATCATGAAACATCTACACAGAAAAAACGGCATCAAAATTAGACAAATATTCGTCATGAACAGAGAAGACTTTCTGTTTGAGAGTTCACAAGGGTGTTTCTGGCTTTTAGTGTATTCTCTGTGTTGTTTCTCTACATCAGATCTTCAAAGGTAGAAAAAGTTTTTCTCAAAGGCTTTCTTAGACATCTTCCATGTTGGGCTGATTTACAGAAACATGCTAAAGTAAAAGCATGTTCCTGTCAGTACAATATGCTTAAATTGCTTTTTATGCATTAAAGCTATTAGTTGACACACCCTGTTCATTGGGCTTTGGCAAACATGGTAGAATGTATCAGTTTTGTCATGGAGTGTAGTGAAGTTTTCATATACTGGATTTCAAAGGAACATCAGTGGAGAGGGATGTGGGAAACTATTTAAACTGAGAGGTAGATATTTTCAAAACAAGAAGAGGTATCTGTCTCAGAAGTCGCCCTTTTGTTCTTCCATGCTTCTCTTCAGCTGTGAACACTGGTAAAGAGTTTTATGTGGAGGTTAAGTTGAGAAACTGTAGTAGTGGAAAAAACCATTCTTGTTAGAAGATGATTGTTTCTTCACATGTGATGGACTCCTAGTGCCAGAGAAATCAAAAGTACTTTACCCAAGACTTAATTATCAGCTCTCTGTGCATAGAGCAATCTGCTACTTGTCTGCTCATTATCACCATAATAATCACTTTCTTACTTGTTTCAGTTTCCATGTGCTGTGGAAACATGATCTCCTACTTTGAGGCAGGCTAATTTCTGAGTTAAATATAGATCTGCTCTTCAATGGCATAAGCAGGAGGGGTTTGGTAACCAGAGATGGACATGACAGTTGGTTTCTTCACTTCCCAGGTATCACCAGAAATGTCTAAATGTCCCTGTATTGAATTCCTGGTTTGTATCTTGGGGATAAAAACCTTCTCTCTCTCTGTTCTCCTTCTTTCCTGTGGGAAGTCTGGGCTGCACACTGAAGGGAGACCGTTCCTCTTGCAATATTTAGTCAACATGTAGAACAAAGGAGCATCCTAGTGCTAGTGTTAGCCAGCATGAAGTCCCATGCATTTTCCTCTCCAAGAGGGTCTGGGAAGTTTCAGATTGGCAAAACTCCACTTGGATTTCTTTCCCAGCAAACTCTCAGGAGAAGCTTTGCTATGGTCAAGAGGCAGAAGCTTTCTAGTGCCTTATGCCACCAGTGACTTTCTCGTTCCCCGGAGTCTGACTCTCCCTGGCTGTCTGCTGGGACTCTAGCAGCTTACGCGGTTGTTGCAGCCCCAGGCAGCCTGGCACCTTTACAAGACCAGCTGGTTATCCCAGTACTGACAAGGGCACACACACCCCTGGCAGACCTGCAAGTCACACTGAGAAGCTCACTTCCCTATTTGCCTTTCCCCTTGTCGGATGCTCCCAAATCAGTCTTGATCCACACACATAAATAGGTCAGCCCACCTGCAGAAGGTCTTGTCCATGCTGAGGGTTGGGATAGACACGTTTCATTTATCACCTATGACTTCTTTTGCCCATAGAGGCGCTGAAATTTCCATCTAGTTCACAGAGATAATTTTAAAATTTTTAAAAGGAAATGAACCAATATTCTTTTGTTAAATATGGGTCACACTTGATGTGAAACACAGATTCAACATGCTTATGATTTTTGTTTGTTAACACCTCAAATTTCCTTTTTAGGCTTAATACCTTTTTCTGGCCCTAATGCACACAGGAATGTGAGAATAAGCTTCTCCCTTTCTATCATGCAGCCTCTTATGCAAAAGCATACTGAATTATATGACTAAAGGAACTAAGGAACATCCTTTCCTCCTCAGCTAATACAATTGATTTTTCCACATCTTTGCACTATATTCTCAAATTTGTAACACTAAGAGACTGGAAAAGAGGCATGTGCTTGCCCCTTTTATGACAAGATCACCTGTGTCAGCATCATCTCCTTCACAAATCAATGAAAAACCATTAGATAAGAAAACTGATGAAATTAAATGCTCCTCTGTTTGGAGCCAAGGTACGTAGTACATCTGCAGCAGCAAAAGGATCTGTGAATTATTACAGATTTAATCCCTTTGTTGTGCATGTTGCTGCAGTTATTTTTATTTCTATAATTTCCTTTTTTGGGGAGCTGATAAAATAGATTTTTTCCCTTGATAGTGTATGGGTTGCACCTGAAACATGAAATTTCCTTTCCTTTCCTTTCCTTTCCTTCCTTTCCTTTCCTTTCCTTTCCTTTCCTTTCCTTTCCTTTCCTTTCCTTTCCTTTCCTTTCCTTTCCTTTCCTTTCCTTTCCTTTCCTTTCCTTTCCTTTCCTTTCCTTTCCTTTCCTTTCCTCTTTCCTTCCTTTCTTCCTTTCCCTTTCCTTTCCTTTCCTTTCCTTTCCTTTCCTTTGCCTTTCCTTGCCTTTCCTTGCCTTGCCTTGCCTTGCCTTGCCTTGCTTGCCTTGCTTGCCTTGCCTTGCCTTGCCTTGCCTTGCCTTGCTGGCCTGGCCTGGCCTGGCCTGGCCTGGCCTTGGCCTGGCCTGGCCTGGCCTGGCCTGGCCTCCTTTCCTTTCTTTCCTGGCCTTGCCTTCCCTTGCCTTGCCTTGCCTTGCCTTGCCTTGCCTTGCCTTCCCTCCCCTCCCCTCCACCTCCCCTCACCCCTCCCCTCCCCCTCCCTCTTCCCCCCTCCCCCCTTCGCCTCCCCTCCCCTCCCCTCCCCTTCCCTTCCCTTCCCTTCCCTTCCTTCCCTTCCCTTCCTTCCCTTCCCTTCCCTTCCCTACCCTTCCCTTCCCTTCCCTTCCCTTCCCTTCCCTTCCCTTCCCTTCCCTTCCCTTCCCTTCCCTTCCCCTTCCCTTCCCCTTCCCTTCCCTTCCCTTCCCTTCCCTTCCCTCTCTATTATTTTGTTTTGTTTTGTTTTCAGGGAGAGATATTAATTCCATGTATGAAGATATAGCTATTTCTAATTCAGGAAAAGAAGAGGTCTGGATATTTTTGACATCGAATGTGCGACAACTCCCTGTCTGCCTTGTAGATCTTAATTGCGCACACTGAACTGCTCAAAGAAGAGAAGAATGCTTCTTCAATTAACCAGCTAAAGAAAAGGATGATAAATATTGGCAAGGCATATACATTTTTCCAAAGCATATTGTGGATCTCGTCTCTATGTAATTTTTTGTTAGATCTGTTGCCTTGGATAGCAACTAAGGCTTAAATCTAGACATGGCTGTTTAAGAAATGCTGTTGATCGTGCCATTCCCAATCCAATAAGTGTATTTAAGTCAAAAGCATTATCTATATGTCATGTGGGTTATATGGCAGGAGGCTTGTTTATACAGTACCTCTTTTACATAGTGGAAATATTTCAGATGAAGAGAAAGACTAACGGGTAAGGCCCTTTACCCATTTGAATGAGTTACAGTAGAAGAGTAAACTAAAGTTTCTGTAGCTTTAGTCTTCGTTGATGCCTCCAACAGTGGGTCTGCTGGTCCTTGTCAAAAAGGCATCCCTGCTGATTCCAATGCAAAGAGGCAGCCAATAAGCGACATTTCCAGAGAGAGAGGAGCTAAAAAGAATGGCATGTACTCTTCCAGTGAATTTCAGGGTTCAGGAGGATGTCAGGAGAACTCCTTTGTGACCTTGAAGGACACAGGTCTGCTCCTGCTTCGATCTCAAGACCGTGGGGCAGGTGCTGAGAGAGCACGGTGGAGAACTGTTTGACAAATGGCGGCCAAGCACCTCAGATGTCAGCTCTTCAACATGGCCCATGACTGCAGCTTGGTTTTGGCTCCAGCTGCCCCCGTCAAGGCCTAAAAGTTTTCAAATATCATTTTAAGGGCCAAATGCCTTGGAGACAAAAATAATCTATAGCGAAGAGGCAGAAGTAGAAATGAAATGAAGCCACAAATGGCCAGCAGTAGCCAACCAAAACCTGCTTCAGGTGCTGCAAGAACACAATTGTCTTGCTCTCTTGCAAATTTAAGTGTCTTCAATCAAAATCATAAGCTCAGTGCTTATAGCAGATGATCAAACATCACCAAAGAATTCACAGCTGCACTGAGAGAACAGCAGGCTCCCAAAATACGAACACTGTCTATTTTTTGCAGCCGTTACATGTTCCTAAGCACTTTCAAAAAATCATTCAACTTGTTCAGCCAGCAGACTTTACCAGGCGCTCAAGGGATTGCAAGGGAGAGAGAAGAGGAAGCTGCCTTTCCTCTCAAGGTGAAGACGGCTGACATCTCTGAACACTTTGGCTTCAACGTGATATACTGAAGTATTTATCCACCCATAGCACATTTTGTCATACGTGAAATAAGAGACTGAGCTTGACTTGCCAAATGGCCTCTACTAGCAATTTATTTCCTAACTATCTGGGGGCTGTTCAGTTCTAGAAACATTTGTGCAGGCAGACAAGTCCCTAGTCTGAATTTCAGAAAGGTCCAGACCAAGATTTCTCTTTAACCCGGGCCACCGTTATCAATTATGGCAGTGTTCTCTACATGGGGCTGCACTTGCAACTGAGCATTCTCATTGCCACCAAAAATTCTGGCAAAATCGCCTTCTTGCTCTCCCGGTGACAAACCATCAGTCTTGCTGGAAGAGTCTGGTGTGTTAATTTATAAGTTCCGGAACACAGTCTGTGAAGTACTTTAAACAGTTATTAAGTACAAGCGTACATAATTATATAGCTAATTTTGCACTGTGAGCTCCCTTTTCATGCACATAGGTCCATATAGCAATAAAATTTGTTAAAACTACACATGATACATTTCTTATTCTTATTGAAATACGTATTTTCACCTCTTTTTATAAAGCTGAAGGCAAGAAATGAGGCTGAATTTCAGAACAAACTGCACATTTGGTAATGGCCATTCATCCAGCTAGCTTTGTAGAAACATTAGATGGATTGCAGCTTCACTACGTCTTATGTGTGTCTTACATGACACCTGGCTGTAGCCACCTGTCTTTTGATCATGCATCTGCTTCCAAGATCCTCAGACTCTTCAGAGACTTTCGCGGAGGAAAGAATCAAGACTCTGCAAGAGCCCAGGCCATATTCAGAGAGCTGCAATGTGGCTCTGCCCTACACCCCTCTTTCTAGCTCAGTCCAGCTTACTACGTGTGCTGGGACACGGTGTACTTCTCTCTTCAGGGATGTTGCATCACCCACCAGCCGGATCCTGCACTACCTCCACCATTTGAAGGTCTGGCCCCAAGTTGTTTGGGGCACCTTTTCCTCCCTGGAATATGAGCTAACTCCAAAAATAACATGAATGAGTGTTTAACGCTAAAGTAACATTTAGCCTGTACCTGTAAGGAGGATTTAGCTAGTGTCATTGTAGTGAGAAGAATGATCACCTCTCACACCCGCTTTACTAGATGCTGATAAATTCAGCCTGAGCAGTTCAAAGATTCTGGAAAGGGTGTGTCGGGAGGTGGTGGAGGAGAGCAAGTGGGGAAGGAAAGGTGAACAAGAGAGAAGATGCTGCCTGTCTTATGGCATTGAAAACTTCAGCTCATAGTTTTGTCTGTCTCGAAGAAACGGCTTTTCCCGCACCCTAAGAAAGGATGGTAGATGCCGTCTTCTCTATGCTACCCTGACTGCTGAGGCCTTCTTAAAGAACAGCCCAGAGGGGTCAGATTTGCAGTGGATGAGATCTCTCTTGCTATGAAAATGAGACACTGCTGTACACACAGCCGTGGAGTTTGGACTGCTGTGCTCTCTAAATCGTAGGATTTTGTTTCCCGTTTTCTGGTACTGCAGTACTGAACCGACCTACAAGCAGCTGCGTCTGGCTACTCATTCACACTCCTGCTGCAATCAGGTCTTCACCTTACTCATTTGCCCGATCTACAGAGGCGTCCCTCCACTTTGGGGTTTCACGTGCATCTGTTGGTCAGCTGTGTGATGCCAGGGGAGACACAAGGGAGAGAGCAGACCACCTTTAGGTAGAATTAAACTACTGGGAACGCATCTTGGCATACATGATGGTGAAGAGATTAGACTTACACACGCATACAAAATCTCACGTGTGCACGCTCTCACATACTCCTCTCAACCTGAATCTACCTGTTTGCCTTGTGCTGTGACTCTTTGACTTTAGGGACTGCAAAGAGCAGGTAGTGTTCCCGTAGTTTCAGAGGCAAAAAGAAGGGCGCTTCTCTCAGAAAGGTGCTTCTCTTCATCTCTATCAGTTCTGGGTAGCCTTTGTATAACGTTTGGGCACTTGAAGTCATATGAAGAACCCCTCACACACATGGGGTCAAGTAGGGAGAGTGCAGACGTTTTTCCAATGTGCTGGGATCAGCTGGACCGCCTATAAGGGAAACCTGGGCTGGACTGGGCTGCTGTCCCTGTCTGACATGGGCACACTCTGCCACCGGTTGAGCAGAAGAAATTCAAGGCAAAAAGGCTCCAGCGGATCTATTTGCATTGATCTACTGAAGTGAATAGCAATAGTGAATAGTGAATTAGCAACATTTGCAAAAGAAACCACCTCCAGCTCTGCTGTAAATCCATCTCTCAGGAAAGCGCTTAAGACAAATCCTTCCATTTACCTGAGAGCCCTAAAAGAAGCCAAGAGCTGTCACAAGTTATGGGGAAACACGTCTCATCATGACCCAGATCAGGACGTTTCCAGATTATCCTGTGCTTGTACTGGAAAGGAATCAGACAGTAGGCACTTAGTCAGCATGTTTACTTGGACTCCATAGGAGACTTGTCATGACAAGACAAGCTATTACAACTGTTATTAGAGAAAGGACATTCCTTTCCATCCTTGGGTGAGTTTCCTTTGATAACTCCTCCTCATTCGGTATTCTTAGTAACAGCATTTTGTTTGCAACAAACCTAACCACCCGCAGCTAGGGCCAGATCCTCCACAGGTATAAATTGGATTAGTGACACGGAACTCGGCGGAGTTCCTCCAAACTGCGCCAGCCGAAACGGCAACAAATCAGCATTGGTGGAGTCAGGGACGGGTTTTCCTGCAGAATGCAAAACAATGGTTTTGTCTTGCTTTGTTTTCTCTCTTGTTCCTCCACTGAAAGGCGTGGGAAGTGTCTGCTCCCCTTTCATAAAATCAGTAACAGGCTTTCATTAGGAATGGTAAAGGATTTTAGAAGTGTAATTCCTGTATTTTGTATAAGCCCTAAGGAAGTCTCTGAAAGCTGTCTACCGTCTCCATTTCCAGTTGCTGATATTAATGAAGGTAGTGAGAACTCATTGATCATTTGGTCCGCTGTAAGCATCATAAGCATATTTTAGAAGAATTTATACAGCATCTTAAAAACCGCCTGAAGTTTCCTTAAGCACCTGTCAGTAAGGAAAGGGAGTGATGTAACTGTCTGGGCCAACCCCACATTCCCATAACATGGAGGAGCCTCCGTGCCCCAAGTATTCCAGGCACACCCAAACAATGTGTGGACTTTTTACCTGGTGACACTGTGGTTTTAACATAAGCAGAGAGCAGAGGGTGCCGTACTGACAGCCCTTTTCGTATCTACCTGTCAGCAACGGGGCAGGTGCATCTTTAGACTAGGCTCTCGTCTCCATCTCTGGTAATGTCGTAATGGGAAAAGGCAATAACCCTTTGCATTTTGCAGCAAGTCTGAGCTATTAGTTTTGTTCCGAGAATGCCCACAATAAATGCCATGTAAGAAGAACATTTGAAAGATGACTCTACATTTAAAACAAAAATACTGAAATCGTTATCTTTGTTATTCAAACCATGGAGGGTTACCGAAACAAAGTTTGCTTGAACTACTGCCTTTGAAAGGGGAGAAGTCTTCTTCTAGTGGGAACACTAACCAAAATACCTGGCAGTAGCATTGCTCGTAGAGCAAAACATACTGAACCACAAAAGCCTCAGGTCTTCTGTTAATAACAGTGACGAGAATGTATCTAACCACCCAATGTAAAAAATATGGCTCCAGATTTCTAAAATTAGAAGTGACTTTCTTTTTGAGGCCTATTTTTTTCTCCTCTTTGTTTCTCTAGTTTCAGTGTGCTTTCCACCTCAGTATCTTTTACCGATTTTAAAAGGCCCCATGTTTACGGACACTTCTTAATCCCCCAAGAATGTAAACATTTAAGATAAATACTTAACAATTATTGTTTGCACAGCCAGCTTTTTGGAGCAGGGGCTGTCTTTCTAGGTATTTTATACTGTTCCAGCATGATGGAGCCTGGTGTGTGATGGGGCCTCCTGCATGCTGTTATCTATATTATAACAGAGCACAGCATCGTTCATAGGGAAAGTCATTGCTGCCTGAGCCCCATTTCTACTGCGCTTGCAAAGGTTTGCTTTTGACAAATGTTTCACAGACAACAAGAAGGATATTCTGACCCCTATCAGATGTTGTGCTTGCTTCCATGTACTTTTACAGAGAGCTTGTTTGGAAATGCTGGAGGCCCGTCAGCATCTTCATGGCATAAAGGACCTGTGGCTTCCTCTGAGATGCCTCAGGCAGAAGGTAGGAAGACCCAGATTTTGCACAGTAGTGGGGGGAGGAAGGCTCCTGGAAGCATAAAAGCCATCCAGACACAAGGCTTTGGAGGCAAGGATATCTTGCACAGACTTTTGATATTCAGAGCAAAAGGGACATTGTAGGGCACCTCTGTCACCCACAGGACAGAACGCCTCATCACATGGCAGGCACTGCTCAGGGATAGTCTTTCTGTTTCCCTAGCTCGGGCACCCGTCTAGCATAACCTAAATCCAGCCTTTGGGGGAAGTCCAGAGCCAAATGCAAGTCCATCTGTTTCACGTTTGCTTTTAAATTTTTGAGAGCAATGAGAAGGCTTCCTTGCAAAGAGTTCTTGGTGCTCTAGTCAGCAGAGTTTCCTGGCTTTCAGAGCCGGAGGTATTGTGAAATGCTATTTGGCCCGCTTTGTGGGCGTTGATTTAGAGATGCCTGCCCTTGTGATTTAGTTTCCATCAAATTTCCATCAAATTATAATTACCAGTAACAGTGTCGGCTCTCATCTCAACTCCCTGGCAATTACCTCTGTGCTTTTAGGAGGCGAGGACTCTGAGTTTAGAAGGAAATTGGGTGGCTCAGGTGGTTTTCCACTTTGGTGTTAATCTTCACTTGTGCTGTTCAAAACGAGTAGGTTTCTCTGTGTGAAAACTGTACTTCATGTTCTCAGATGTAATTTATAGTCCATCGTTACTGAGAATACCTGATGGTCCCATGGACTCCAGAAGAACACAGGACGACAGCTGGCAGAATGGGTTAAGAGACGTGCGAGGCAGGCCTCCTTTCCCTTCTCTAGTATATACAGGCTGTGTGCTTCAGAGGCTTGAAAGTATTAACTCAGACTAGATTTGAGTGCAGTTCTTATGTCTCTGAGAAGACTTCGGTCTTAATTAAATGTGTGCCTGTGTTCTTCAGGAGCTACGGTGAAGGACAATCCGGCTTAGAGCATACGAAGAAGAAGACACCTGGAGTTTGTGGCGCCTACAAGCAACGAGAGAAAGAAATGAGGAAGGAGGACTTTGGGAGGTGAGAACAGTGAAGCACCAGAAAGTAAAGGAACAGGTATTCTTCCTTCCCAGAGAGCTGCTGGCAAGACGTAGGCGTAGGATTCTTTCCCTAGGGTTCAAGGTCATCATTGCACTGACTCTAAGGGATATGGACATGGCATTTTGTGTCAGGAGCCTTTCCTGAGTTATTTTAAATATTTCTGTTTTAAGATGTTCTGCAGTCCCTAACTGGTACCTTGGAATCTATTGACCTCTCTCATGCAGCAAAGGTAAAGTTGCTATACTCTTCATTCTCCTCATGTGTTTTCTGCCAAGAAAGGACCCTCATGTGTGTTGCAGCTAACCACACTCTTATGTATCACAGCTTTCACACTAATTACAAGAAGTCTCTTGTTGCGATTTACGACTTCTTTGCTGACCTCTAAGCCAGCTCTTCCTTTCGGTTTGCGAACCGTATTCCTCCTCTGGACAGTATATACTGCTGTTGTGAAAGACATTCCGCTTTTAAGTCCTAGTTACTCCTCGATAACATACAACCCCGTGTTTTCCATTGTAGTTTCTTCACACACCTTGCTGAACTGGAAAGCTAAACATTCTTTGATTTAGTTTCTCCTTCCGGCATTATATTTTCCTCATTGAAACGAACTAGTAAACGAGAACTATAATGTAGAAAAATTTTACTCTTCTCTTTTTCAAAAAGGCATCCTGTCCCTTCTTCCTCCCCTAAAAGGCAACAGATTTAACCAAAAGGATCGCACCTATCAGATGTATCTTTTGATGGAAAAAAGCAATTACAAAAGGAAAAAAAAGCCAGTATTCCTCCCTGCTTTCTTGCAGGAGGAAGAAATATCTCAGTATATCCCTCTTCATGAACATCCAGTTAGAGCCTCTTCCAGAAATTCAGTGCAAGAAAAAAGAATCTCTTTTGCCTGTTTTATGGGTAAAGAAATAAAAGAATATTTTGCAGCCTCATTAGTGCACAACAAAGGGACAAACATCATTGGCTGTTCAGCCCGTCAAACTAGGAGAGAATTTATCTGCTCCCGGCACAAATGGAAAAACTGTCCAAGCCTTGCCTTTCTCGCTGTGTGGTACAGGAATGGAGCTGCTCCAAATGCCAGCCCACAAAGAAATGCCTTCTTCACAAAGAAGAAAAAGACAATGTCACCACCGAGGCAAGTGGCAAGGCACAATTCTGCTTAAGGTCCGAAAAAACACCTTGTCCCCTCTTGTGGTGGAACAACTCATACACGTGTATCTAAATGAAAACGATGGTGTGGGAGGAAAAAAGGAAATCTCCCTTGGCCTTCATTGTAACACTTCTAGTGAGGAAGATCACCATCATGCCCTCTTGGCAGATCTAATTTTTGACAACGTTTGATTCCTTATGCATGCAGGAAATACACGGTCAACTTTGCTCAGGCTGAGAACTTGGACAGAGGACTCGAACACAGAACTCCATCCACTTGCAGGTAGGAAGCTTCCTAAATCTGCTGGCCTTCTCTGGAGACAAGAAAGGGCAAAATCCCAGCCCCAGAAAGAGCAAGACACATTTTCAGTTGCTGTTTAGAAGAGGCAGGAGTTCACAGTCAAATTCTTGATTTGCCCCAAATTTCAAGTCCTGACAAAAACCTAGCAACATAGATCATCTTAAGAGAGAACAAAGTGGTGAATACACACCCAGAAGAAAGTTTAACTTCATCATATGCAGAGGAAACATTTGCCCTGGAAGAATATTCATAACAGCTAACAGAAGATAGTTCAATGTTTTCTTTCTTTTCTCTCTGAACAATCACTTCCACTTTGTAAGGAGAGGAAAACAAATGGAGGAAGAAACCAACAAAACTGAAACTGAAACTGAGATTGCCCACAGAGTCAAGACAGCTGGGAAGCTCCCTAGAAAACGCACCTGCTTGTCAAATCTCAAGTTACGTGTTTTTTGTTGCTTGGTAACAGGCATCAAAGTGCCCTTTCATGTTTTATTTTCCTCTGTATCTGCTGTTTCTAGGGTATTTACTATGGCCACACCAGAATCCCATCACTGAACAGCTATCGTGGGGTCTGTCTCCTGAGTAAACACTCTTTTACAATCCTGACTTCTCCTAAACAGATCAATATTTGATTTGTGCTCAGAAGGATTAGGACGTGGAAATGCCTTTTGAAAAGCCTCCTTATCTGCCCAGGGTGCAGACACACCTGAGAACACTGTAAGAAAAAGCAAACTCATGGACAGAATGAGGGGGGAAATAAAGCAAAAAGGAAACAAAGAGAGAGAAGAAACCCCCTCATATCAAAACCTGCCAAATGTTCTTTGCAAATGACTTCACAAGGAAAAGCTCGGGTTAAAAAGTAAAAAGAAAAGGCATTTTGTCTTTGCATTGTAGAAACTGAACGGCTCTTTGCATAAGACTGCTTGCCTGAAACACCTTCTCTGCCTCCTGCCAGGCTCAAGAAAACGTCAAGCTTGCAGCAACAGTACTTTCATGTGTCCTGGTACCGCTTCAGTTGCTTCTGGGCCACCGTGAACAGAATCTGGAAAAATCTTTGACTCTTAGAGCCTGGACACCCAGTTTGGCTGAAAAAAACCCTCTCCTTAAAAACTGAGATTATCGGCTGTAAAAACATATTTTGAAAGCTGCTAAGCAGATGGTGAATACAAAAGGCTTTGCTGCTTATTTATTTTATCTTTTCAAATAAATGCCATCATTTGTCAGCGACCTTTGTGTTTTTCCCAACTCACAGTCTCGTTGCATTCCTGTTGTCAAGACTGTGAGAGGCGGCGTCTAAGAGTCCTCCTCACACTTTCTAAATGGCGATACAAAGCAAAGGATTATGGAGAATCAGGCCCTGCACAGAGCAGGTGGCAGCCGTCCTGAGGCAAGAAGGGAGTACTGTCACACTTTCAAGCCTATTGCTCAAATGCACAGCTTTTTCAGCAAGCACAAACCAAAACCAGCGAATGCTAATTGAACATCTGGCTCACAAGTATGTCCTTCAGCACTGTATTTCCTGCATGTATTATCACACAAAGTATTTTTAGTCTGTCCCCACCCAAATGTCCTGGCCAGCAGATGACTGCTCAGCTCAGCATGGTGTAGACTTATAAAGTGATATTTCATCAGCTTTACAGCAAGAAATACATGACTGTATTGGCTGCTCTCATTAGTTTCCATGGTGGTGGGACTGGCGTTCAACATTCAGGCAGACAATGTATTTTTCTTAACAGCCATGGCTGGGTCTGGAAGAGCGGGAGGAAAGCCTGTGCTCGAGGGCATCAGCATGGTGTCACAGTTCCCTGGCTGCTTTCCAGCTGGGCAGCCCGCTGCATGTGCTGGTGCCTGCCGTTGTCCCTCCCCACGTGCAGGACTTTGCACTTCCCTTTTCTGAACTTCTTGGGGCTCCTGCCTTCGCAGCGTACAACACTAGGGTGATGCAGAGAGCAGCACCAAATTGTGGCTCTGTGCAGGAGGAGGGGTTTGGTCAGTTTTGAGAAACATACCATTAAAATGATATTGTTTCATGGCACCAGTGATTTGACTGAAAATCATTCACTGACAGCTAGATTGTTCTTTCTTAGTCTTACTGTGCGTTACTTGCTATGCATTTTCATTGTCAACAGCATTGACAAATTTATGGACCAGAAGCTTTACTTTGGCTTCTGCTGGGATATTTCGCGAAGTACCAAATAGTGACTGTGACATAGATTTCCCCCTTTCAGGGGTAGGAAGCTGCTCAGAAGATAGGTTGAGACCCTGAAGAGGAAACACCCAGGCATGCCGGAAGTGCCAGGTCCTTCTGTTGTCATAATGATGACAAGTAGTTAAGCTGTACTGAGCACTGGATGCATTTTGGAGGACTGCAGAGATAGCAGCTAACTTCTTGTTAGACATGTATCGAGATCTGTAACACAAAGAGTGAGGCAACATTATCGCTGATCTGGAGCAGGTGATGGAGTGCACTCTCAAGTTTGTACAGGACACAAAAGCGGTGGGAAGCAGTCATATGTGCAAGGGCTGGACTGCCATCCAGAGGGATTGGGATAGTAGAGCTGGACCTTGCAAAGTCTGGGCAGGAGGAACGGGCAGCCCTGCCCTGCACTGGCAGGCCCCAGCAGTGATGTCGGCAGGGCTGGAGACCAGGTCTGGATGGAAGGCACTGGGTGCGCACGGGCAGCGAGCTGAGCAGGGTCCAGGCCTGTGCCCAGGCACCAGCGAGGTCCCGCGGTGGCATGAGCAGGGCACGGCATGGGGTGCCAGGGGACGGCGAGGTGATCCCCTCCGCTCAGCACCCGTCAGGCCTCACCTGGGACACTGCCTCCCGTTTTGGGGCCCCATACAGGAGGCACATCTGCAAACTGGAGGGGGTCAGGGGAGGACAGTGGGACAGTGGGGATAGAGCACTGCCCTGCAAGGAGGTGCTGGCTGCTTTGTGAGGGGTAACTCTCTTTGTCTTTGGGTTGATTTCCTTGCTTTTCTGTTTGTTTTGGCTCGCTTGCTTTTTTTAAAAGGCCATGCACGTGCCACCAAGAGAGAAAACAACCATGCAGTTCGACCTCCACCGCTTTTGTGATCTATCCAGTTTTGCTCTGTCAGGTCAGACCAAGCCCCCGGGGCATGGCATTTCTGCTTGCAAGCATTGGCTTTGAAAACCAAACCAAAGAGAGAAACAAACAGAAGAACTCTCCCCCAAAGGTGCACATACACTTAGAAAGACACTCTGGGGACAAGATGGTGCAAACTGATGTAATTTCAGTTTCGGTGAGCTAATATGCGTTTGGAAACCTTTGCCCCATCTCTGAACCACGATGATCTCTGTTCATGCACCACAAAGTACATTGGTGGTGGAGCTTCACACAGACCTCCTCGAAGCACTCGTAACACCCCAAGATCACACTGCGGGGGGAGGTGTTTCCAATGAACACTTACACTTAAACCAGAGCAGCCCTGAGGAAATGTTTGGTGCAAGGCATGCACACCTTTCACCAGAGGCTTGTGCCTCTGGTCCTCCATGGACCTCAGCCTCACCTGATCTGTCACCGTTCCTCTGCCCCGCAGAGCAGAATACCCTCAGTGGGGTGCCCCTGCATGCCATCCCTTGCGTCCAGCAGCCCAGGAACACAGCACTGTCATTGTAGTAGCAGACGACAGGCTCTGCACTGACTTTCCAAGGCCTCTGAGCAGAGGCTGCTCAGGCTTGCTGTGACAGGACATGCCCCGGCCAGCTGAGAGTGGGGCTTTGGCTGGTTTAGCTGCCACAGCACTTTCTCTGCTGACCAGGCAGTTGTGGTGCATTCATCACCCTTATGACAGTGTTGGCAGGGTGCAACACTGGGGTTGATGCAGAGAGCAGCACCAAGTCATGACTCCGCGCAGGAGGAGGGATTTGGGTGCTGCCATAGCGAGGCTGCAGCAGGCACTGCAGTCTGGGAGGAGAGCAGAGCCCCGGGACGTGGGGCCAGAGGGTGCGGCGAGGAGGAGGCCAGCCCTGGGGTGATGAGCAGTGGGGCAGGGGCTGGTGCTGAAGACCTCCCCAGCTGGAAACATCTGCCCCGGGACCGGCTGCAGAGATGCAGGTCTGGACCTGGGCAGCCCTTGCCTTCAGGGGGAACAATAAAATAGAACCTGGCATGTGTAGAAGGCCCCGTCAGCATTAATATCCCACCCCTCCTGGCCAGGGCTTCATGGCTGCACGGCCTCTCCCAACACACTGACTCCCAAGGAACCAGCGGACTCATGAGGAAATGGAGGACGCAGCACCAGGAAAGGGCGGGGAGAACACAGGTGGGCATAGAAATGCTACTGGCATTGTTAGTAACACCAAGACTCTGCCAGTAGTTTTCACGCATTTATTTTCTTTGGTAGATCTCGACGACTGAGAGCCTTCTGGTTGACTTCTGGGCTGGCACGTGCCCCAGCTCCTGGCCCTGCCCTGCTTTTGGCAGCTCCTGGGGCCCAGCTCTAGTTTTGCCGGCAGGGTGGTCTCTTGGGGGGCTGGCAAGAGTCTTGGGAGGTGCCGGCCCTGCTCTTCGGGGGTCTCCGTGGCCTCCCAAGGGAGCGGTCCCTGCCCCGGCTGGCACTGGAGGGACCTGCCACAGCCTCTCCCGGATCCTTGTGCCGCTCTTCCTGCTCCCCGTGGGTGGGAACAGGGGCAGGGGGAGAGCTGCTGGGACCCCCATGAAGAGCAGCGGTTGAGGCACTGGGGCGCTCCTCTTTGTCAGCTCCCGCAGGGCTGATGGAGGGGGCTGGGTCAGGGGCAGGAGACCCTCTCTGGGGGGCAGCAGGACGAGTGGCAGCCATGGGGCTGCTCTCCCACTCCTCGGCAGCATGGCCACCCTCAACGGCCAGCAGTCAGTGGGCCTCCCTGCTCAGCGTTGCGCAGTGACATCAATAAGGCGCTGTACAAACATTGCCGTGTGGTTTGGGAGGCTGAGCTGCAGCAGCCGGACCAGAACTTCTTCATGCAGCCCGACAAAGACAAGGGCAGACATGATGAGGTCCTCCACCATGAGTACCTGAGAACGCGGGTTCCCAAAGATTACTCTCAGCTCCTGACGCACTCAGGGTTGAAGGCGCTGGACGAGAGCTGGGTAGTCCTGGAAAAGGAACGCCCAGGTGTGTGGCTGGAGGCCGCCCAGAGGAGCCCTGGGCAGCCGGTGCTCCACAGGCTGTCGTTCTGTTGCTGCAGGGCTGTGGGCAGCTGGACGGCCAGGAACTCCTCCTGCCTGGCGGCCACCGACAAGTGATGTCGCAGGTGGTGTGAGGACATACTCCTCAAAGTCACCATCCGCCTGCACCGAGTGCACGGTGGAGACAGTCCTCCTCCTGCAGAGCAGGCACTCGGGCTCGCTGTCGGCCCACTGCAGGAGGCACACGTAACTGAACTGGTGGAGGCATGGCATCACATAGGCAGCATTGTCCCAGCTGTCCAGCCATATTGGACAGTGGTTCTCTAGCTCCGTGGCCATGCTCTCCACTCCCTGCGGTGGGCTGCGGGGAGCTGAGGATGACAAACTGCTCCCTCTCACTGGCGCTGCAGCAGCTGGTGTCACGCTAGAAAAGGGAGAGAGGCCACGGTCATTGGCTGGTCCACGGAGGGGTGGAAGAGATGCCCAGGTCCCTCAAGGAGGGAACTCTCCCAGCTCCCCACCCCAGGGTGAGGTTTCCCCACCCAGCTCACCTCTGCTGCTGTGAGCGCGCCTCCTGGGTGCCCCGGCCGCCTGAAGCTGCCAGCGCCGGGGATAATCCTTTGATGGCTCTGGGGCCGGGCACGCAGAGCTGCAAGCAACAACTCCGCAACCAGGACACCAGCACCAAGGCTTCGCTCAACACTCCAGCCTTGCAAACTGCTCAGCCAGAGTGCGGGCATGAGCCAGCTGGGGGGCACTCAGCGCCCAGATGTAAGCAGCGAACGGCACCTGGTCACAATCCGTCACTTGGGGACATCGCAGTCCATCCCTCGGTGACAACAGAACCCATCACTCGGGGACTCCTTTCTGTCTCCTGGATGTCCCAGGTCTCCTGTTCTGTAGTTCCTCTGCTTTGCAGCTATCTTCAGGCATGTGAGTGAAAGGGAATGGCACATCGTATCTTGGAACGCAGTGTGTTGCTGACTGTATTGAGAGAGAACTGTTAGAAGAGAAAGAAGTCAATTATGCTCTGCTAGTTCCACGCTTAAAAGGACCATAAGCAGCAGGACATAGAGTTATACCAAAGGAAAGGACTAATCTGTTGAAATGGCTGTTTCACTGTAATAGAAGCAGCTTAGTGATGCTTCTGTTTACTCCTAAATACAATACAGTCAGTATACAGCAAACATTTCTACAGCATTGCTCTCACATTGTCATATATTCTCTGCAATAGGTACAAAAGCCTTATTAGGTTGAGTAATATTTTCTGATTAACACATTTTTTAAGCTCAGTCATACGGACCTCAGAGGACGGTCTTGTTAGAGAACGTAGATGCTGAAAAAGGACACTATCATGGATGTCCCTGGCTGCCTAACTGGTTGAAGAAGTAGCTAAGGTTACATGAATACAGGAAGGCGTATACACTGTTGGCTAGCAATTTAAATCACATGGACCAAGCCTTCACTTTCTGAAAGTCAAAATTACAAACTGAATAGCTTTTGAAAAAGGTTGCTAAATACACATGGGCTGGCTGCTGTTTGTGTACTTTTTAATATTTTATGAGAAATGCCTTCTGTATTTGTGGGAATGTTTTCTGAGGCATAATTATGGTACAGTTTTTAGAAAATCTCTAGGCCGTTACTTTTTTCATACAACCTATGTTATTGAATAATTAATAGATTACATTATTTAATTAGATTGGAAGATATTACTTAAGCTTACAGGCTTTGTTCCATTCACATCCTAAGTTTTTCATTTTATTTACTCTATTTGGAGGACATAATTCTAGGCTGATCCTATGGTATGCTGGCACTTTATGGAAGGGTTGGACTATCATGCTGACTGGAGGAAAAGATTAAAGATGCTGTAAAGGAGAGCACGTGACGATGGAGTAAGTTGTCTGAAAACATGAATGATCTGTTAGAGAGCAAGCAGAACATGAAGCAAACGGTTAGGAGTGAGGGTCAGGCAGAGGAACGGTTTGGTTTATTTCTAATAATGGAAGTAGAGATGTGCGATTTTGTTGTTGTTGTTGTCGTTCCCTCTTGAATGATTTATTTTACCTTTTTTTTAACTTTTTTTTTTTTTTTTTTTATCCTCAAAGGCAAGGACAACACTGGGAAGTACTGAACCATTTCAGCTGACATAAAATTTACCAGATCAGCAGGAGACAGAGAAAATGTATGTATCCTATAGCATAATTGTTATGGGTCTTCCCTAGCAGTCCTAGATTTCCGACCATTTACTTAGCAGCAGAAACTGCACCTGTGTCCTGCATCGTGCTATGTCCCCTGAGGATGGCTCACAAGTATAAGCAGGGCAGAATTGTGCTACTTCCCTTTCTTTCTTTACTTTAGATAACCAAAAGGAAGTTGTTTGTTAGAACAGATTCTTTACACGACTGAAATACTTTCACAGAATCACAGAAAGGCTGAGGTTGGAAGGGACCTCTGGATGTCATCTTGTCAAGGCCACCCGCTCCAGCAGAGACAGCTAGAGCTGCTTACCTGCGATCATGTCCAGACTGCTCTTCAACATGCCTTCTCCTGTCACTGGGCACCGCCGGACAGAGCCTGCCTCCGTCGTCTTCGCAGCCTCCCGTCAGGCCTTTTTGTACACTGATCAGATCCCCCCTCAGCCTTCTCTTCACCAGGCTAAACAGTCCCAGCTCGTCCTCAGAGGAGAGGTGCTCCAGTGCCTTAATCATCTTCATGGCCCACTGCTGGACTCTCTCCAGTACGTGCAGCTCTCTCTTGTACTGGGGAAGCCCAGAAGCGGACGCAGTGCTCCAGGTGTGGCGTCACCAGTGCCAAGTGGAGAGGAAGGATCGCCTTGTTCGCCCTGCTGGCAAAACTCCTCCTAATGCAGCCCAGGACAGCGGCAGTGTTCCTTGTGGCAAGGGCACGTTGTTGGCTCATCGTCAGCTTGGTGCCCACCAGGACCTCCAGGGCTTTTTCTGCAAAGCTGCTTTCCAGCCGGGCAGCCCACCGCATGTGCTGGTGCCTGGGGCTGTCATTCCCCAAGGGCAGGACTTGGTGTTTCCCTGGGCTGAACTTCTTGGGGCTCCTGCCTTGGCAGGGTACGACCCTAGGGCGATGCAGAGAGCAGCACCAAGTCGTGACTACGCACCGGGCACTGCAGGCTGGTAGGAGAGCAGAGCCCCGGGACGTGGAGGCAGAGGGTGCGGTGAGGAGGAGGCCAGCCCTGGGGTGACGAGTGGTGGGGCAGGGGCTGGTGCTGGAGACCTCCCCAGCTGCAAACATCTGCCCCGGGACCGGCTGCAGAGATGCAGGTCTGGACCTGGGCAGCCCTTGCCTTTGGGCAGTTTGTTTTCCTTGATGGATCTAGACTACTGAGAGCCTTCTGGTTGACTTGTGGGCTGGCACGTGCCCCAGCTGCTGACCCCGCCCTGCTTTTGGCAGCTCCTCGGGCCTGGCTCTAATTCTGCCGGCGGGGTGGCCTCTTGGGGGGCTGGCAAGAGTCTTGGGAGGTGCCGGCCCTCCTCTTCGGGGGTCTCCGTGGCCTCCCAAGGGAGCGGTCCCTGCCCCGGCTGGCACTGGAGGGACCTGCCACAGCCTCCCCCGGATCCTCGTGCCGCTCTTCCTGCTCCCCGTGGGTGGGAACGGGGGCATCACGGGGGCGGCTGCTGGCACCCCCACGAAGAGCAGCGGCTGAGGTGCTGGGGCGCTCCTCTTCGTCGGCTCCCGCAGGGCTGCCGGAGGGGGCTGGGCCAGGGGCAGGAGACCCCCTTCGGGAGGCAGCAGGACGAGTGGCAGCCGTGGGGCTGCCCTGCCGCTCCTCGGCAGCATGGCCGTCCTGGAGGCCCAGCAGTCGGTGGGCCTCCCCGCTGCAGCGTTGCACGGCGACATCGATAAGCTGTTGGACGAATGTCGCCGCGCGATTCTGGAGGCTGACCCGCAGCAGCCGGACCAGGACCTCTTCATCCAGCCCAAAGAGGCCCAGGACGGACAGGATGAGGTCCTCCATCACGATGGCCGTTGAAGGCTCCTCCGCAAAGATCAGCCCCAGCTGCTGTTGCAGCCAGGGCAGAAAGCGTTGGAGGAGGGCTGGGTGGTCGTCAAAAAGGGACGCCCAGGTGTCGGGCTGGAGGCCGCCCACTGGAGCCCGGGGCACCGCCTCCACCGCCAGCGGCTGGGGTGTTACAGGGCGAGGAGGGCTGTGGGGGGCTGGATGCCCACGCCCTCCTCCAGCCTGGCGGGTGCCGGCCCACGCTGATGCCAGCCCAGATGGTCTGAGGACGACCTCCTCAAAGTTGTTGTCGGCCCGCACCGAGTGCACGATGGACTGCACTCTCCTCTTGCAGAGGGGGCACTCGGGCTTGCTCTCGGCCCACCGCAGGATGCATGCGTAACAGAACTGGTGGAGGCATGGCATCACGTAGGCAGGATCATCCCAGCTGTCCAGGCATACTGGACAGCGGGTGTCCAGCTCCGTGGCCATGCTCTCCACTCCCTGCGGTGGGCTGCGGGGAGCTGGGGATGACAAACTGCTCCCTCTCACTGGCGCTGCAGCAGCTGGTGTCACGCTAGAAAAGGGAGAGAGGCCACGGTCACTGGCTGCTCCACGGAGGGGAGGAAGAGATGCCCACGTCCCTCTAAGAAGGAAACCCTCCCAGCTCCCGAGAGTGACGTTTCTCCACCCAGCTCACCTCTGCTGCCGCGAGCGCACCTCCTGGGTGCCCCGGCCGCCTGAAGCTGCCAGGGCCGGGGATAATCCTTTGATGGCTCTGGGGTTGGGCACAGAGAGCTGCAAGCAACAACTCCGCAACCACGACACCAGCACCAAGGCTTCGCTCAACACTCCAGCCTTGCGACCTGCTCAGCCGGAGTGCGGGCACAAACCAGCTGGGTGGGACTCGGCACCCGGATACCAGCAGCGAGCAGCACCTGGTCGCAATCCATCGCTAGGTGACATCACAGTCCATCCCTCCGTGACAACAGAACTCATCACCCGGGGACTTGGTGATAACAGATCGGGGGATGTCATGATGGGCCGTCCTCACCATGGCCCTTGCCCCAGCAGCGCTGTGGCCCCACAACACGCATCTGGGCTTACCACAACGCCACTGCCCACTCCATCCCCCCAGCTCTTGTCTTGGTGCTCAGCATCGGTGTTTCACGTCAGTCACCAGGGCCTTGGCCGTGGCTTCCCAGGGCCCCGTCAGGTCACTCGGGCCATGGCAGACGTCTCCAGGCACACAGGGCAAGAGGGTTCACTGGGTAACACCTCGTGCCTCCCTGGCAGGCTGCAGCACAAAGTCCCACAGGCTCTCCCCACACCCCAGCGCTGCTGGCCAGCCCCCTGAGCTCCCCTGCTTCCTTCCATGGGGGGTCACGGGCAGCACTTGGCTCGCTCTCGCAGGTCTTCTCCTGTCTTTCTACCCTAGCCCGAGGGCACGAGGGTGATCCCCTCTGCTCAGCACCCATCAGGCCTGGATGAGGCACTGCATCCTCTTTGGGGTCCCGAGACAGGTTGACAAAACAGAGGCGCTCAGGGGAGGCAAGGAGGGTCTGTGGGGCTGGGGCTGGTTCAGCACAGAGCAGAGGAGGTCTCGGGGCACCTCACAGCACAGCCCGGTGCCTGCGGGGAAGGTACCAAGGGGATGGGGACAGGCTCTTCTCAGCACTGCCTGGTGAGCGGAGAGATGGTGGCATCTCCTGAAACGAGACGGGTTCAGGCTGGAGATGAGGAATCAAAGCCCAGATCCTTGTGAGGATCACGAAGCACTGGAGTGGGTTGCCCAGAGAGGAGGTGGGATCCCTGAGCCTGGAGGTCAGCCTTCAACACCCGAGTGGTCACAGCCCAGAGCATCCAGGTCTATAGTCATTGTTGGCCTTGCCCTGAGTCCGTGTTTGGACAAGGGACCTCCTCAGTCTCCTTCTAGCAGGAGTGGTTCAGTGGTTTGGATGTTGGTATGAGCAAGTACGAAGGGGAACATCCGAGTGTGGAAGCCTCACGACTGGCAGAAAAAGGGCTGTGAGAATCGCAGGTGTTGATGGCACTCACGCTAGCACTTCACCACGATCACATCTACGTGCTGCTTCTCAGGACACCCAGGCACGGACAATCGAGGAGATGTGAAGAGGCTCCAAAGGCTGTGTGTCTTGTCCTCTTTCTCACCACAGGTAATTCTGTCCAGACTCGGTGGAAATACACATTCAGCTGCTTGCCAGTAGGTGGATATGACAGTATGCATGTGAGTGGGTGAAATAAATTTTAGCTTCAAATCCAAATCTCCCTCCCTTTCTTGCTTTGAAATTTGCAACATTATTGAGATTTGTTGATACAGTTTGCAACAGAGGTTTTGGGCTGGAATGCCCAGAATGCCCAGCGAGATCCTCACAAACTCTGCCTAGAGACCAGTGGTGCAACGTGATCTAATGCAATCTCCCAGATACTCTGAAGGCAGGTTCCACGAGTGGACGCTGTGGTATTATTACATATTTCTTCAAAGGTGTAATACATGCAAACTTCCAGATACTCTGAAGGCAGGTTCCACGAGTGGACACTGTGGTATTATTACATATTTCTTCAAAGGTGTAAAAGCCTTTGCCTGTGTTCTCCATATTTTCCAGTTTCAAATTTGTTAGTTCTTCTTCATGTATTTTGGCACAGACCGATTTTAATTGATGCCACTGCATCAACTGTTGTATTTGACAAGAAAGCTGGGCTGGCTTGACCAAGAAAGCTGGAGCATGGCTGCCTCATGATAGTGTAATTGTTCCCAACTTTAATTCTTTAAATTGTGTTATTTTTCCTATAGGAAAATATAGCTTAGTTTGATAATTATGCTTCTAATTGTAGCATCATTATTTTGAAAAGAAAAAAAAAACAGCTTAAATTCAGCAAAGTGCTTTGAAAGTGCTATTTTTCCCACGAGAACTTGCATTTTCACATATGTAGTACTAATAACATAAAAGTAAGTTCTTGCCTGTGTTTTACCTGTTGCCTTCACGGCACTAATATCACGACAGAGAGATAGCCGCGTCTCAATTAGACCAACCCCAGAATGTCCGTACAGGAAAGTCAACACACTCCTCTCCTCCATGTGGACGAGCTCATACCAGAGTGCCCAGGTACTTCTTTGGAAGAGGCCACTTTTCAGAAGGACTGTGAATCCAACAGCTATGAAGGCGTCCTGCTTACGACGAAAAGTGTCAGCTTTTATGGAAAGTTAAGTATCTACGTGGAAGGCAAGGGGGAGTGGCAAGGGACAAATCCCAGTGGGCCGCCTCCACAGTTTCTCCTGTGTGAACTTGGGAAGCTGGTTAGATGCACTTACTGAAGGCACACAGGCAGTGAGCATCTCCCTATGCTTGCCGTCCTTGACTTTGTACAGCTTGAATGGCATCTCCGTGGACTGCGAAGGAAAACCTGAAAATCTCGTACTTGGTGTACTCATTCCTGAGAGAAAAGTAAAATGTCCATTGCTTTTCTGGAAACTTTGCTTAAAAGCTCCCTCTGATAATCGCCTGCATTACCAAATTGAATTTCTTTTTTTAATTTTCAAAACAGAACATGACAGGAACGTTATTTTCCATGTCTCCTCTCAGATTGTTAGTTATTCAAAAAGAAGAAACTGAAAGATGCCACCTCCCCAGCCAACTGTTCACTTGGGCATCCTGTGTCTTAAAACAGCCCCATACCAGTCTGGAACAGGTAGACAGGAAAATAGGGGTTTGCCAGTTTCTTCCTTGAGATTTGGGGTTGAAGTGGAAACACAGAGAGGCCAAGACTGTAGTCATGAGGAGGGGAGGGCAGGGGAAAATACTTTCCTCTCCGGTTCCGCTCTTCTCTACCAGGAAGGGCGCATGGCCATGGAGAAGTCCCTGCGACCCACACGCGCCTGGCCCAGCGCGGGGCACGCTCGTTGCAGGGAGGTGCCTCCAAAATGCAGCAGGACTCAGAGTTATCCCAGGCCCATCTCTCGCTGAAGTGACACCTGGCTCCTCAGCTGCAGCTGTTTTGGAGCCAGGGGGACTGAGAAGGAACGAAGACCACATGAACGGAGATGTCGTTTTCTGACTTTGAAGGATATTGGGAGAAACGGGACCGCTCGGGGGGGGGCACCGTGGCATTTGTTGCTGGAAACTTGCAGGTGAAGGGCCTTTAATGGGGTGCCTCATTTCTGCCACTTCCATGGAGCAGCAGGAATGTGGAGATCCAGAAACATGAAACGAGCCTAATTCAATCCCCTCGGGATGCCGGGTGGCACTCCTGTTGGCAGCCGTGTCACCCCCACAGGCGCCAGATGCCAGAGGGGAACGTGCTGTGCCCTGTGGGGAAGCAGGGGTCAGCCAAGAGAGCCACAACCACAAAGAGAAAGAAAAACTCCAAATAAATGCTGTCATCAGGCAGGATATGCTCTCCACCTGACTCAAGGTGCCCTTCAAATCCTACTAGAAAACATAGTGCACTGCTGGTAATGCACGTGTCACCAGGAGATGATATGAAGCAGTACACATGAGGCAGTACATTACTACATTTTGCTGTTTGTACTGGGAATATAAATATGTATACATGCATGTATACCTATAGACAAATACAGTACTTTCAGGCAGATGTCCATCGGGCCCTCTTAAAAGTTGCTATTTCTCTTAGAGGAATTTTTTTGCATCGCTCATTTTCATTGCACCAAAAAGCACAGGTTACCACCTGCGTTCCCTGGCACAGCGGTCAGAGGATGGTGATTAACCTCAGCAAGTGCTCAGTCAGTTCACAAGAAACCACGACCAGCTGTGACTCCGCGCAGGAGGAGGGATTTGGGTGCTGCCATAGCGAGGCTGCAGCAGGCACTGCAGGCTGGGAGGAGAGCAGAGCCCCGGGACGTGGGGCCAGAGGGTGCGGCGAGGAGGAGGCCAGCCCTGGGGTGATGAGCGGTGGGGCAGGGGCTGCTGCTGAAGACCTCCCCAGCTGGAAACATCTGCCCTGGGACCGGCTGCAGAGATGCAGGTCTGGACCTGGGCAGCCCTTGCCTTCAGGGGGAACAATAAAATAGAACCTGGCATGTGTAGAAGGCCCCGTCAGCATTAATATCCCGCCCCTCCTGGCCAGGGCTTCATGGCTGCACGGCCTCTCCCAACACACTGACTCCCAAGGAACCAGCGGACTCATGAGGAAATGGAGGACGCAGCACCAGGAAAGGGGGGGGAGAACACAGGTGGGCATAGAAATGCTACTGGCATTGTTAGTAACACCAAGACTCTGCCGGTAGTTTTCACGCATTTATTTTCTTTGGTAGATCTTGACGACTGAGAGCCTTCTGGTTGACTTCTGGGCTGGCACGTGCCCCAGCTCCTGGCCCTGCCCTGCTTTTGGCAGCTCCTGGGGCCCAGCTCTAGTTTTGCCGGCAGGGTGGTCTCTTGGGGGGCTGGCAAGAGTCTTGGGAGGTGCCGGCCCTGCTCTTCGGGGGTCTCCGTGGCCTCCCAAGGGAGCGGTCCCTGCCCCGGCTGGCACTGGAGGGACCTGCCACAGCCTCTCCCGGATCCTTGTGCCGCTCTTCCTGCTCCCCGTGGGTGGGAACAGGGGCAGGGGGAGAGCTGCTGGGACCCCCATGAAGAGCAGCGGTTGAGGCGCTGGGGCGCTCCTCTTTGTCAGCTCCCGCAGGGCTGCCGGAGGGGGCTGGGTCAGGGGCAGGAGACCCTCTCTGGGGGGCAGCAGGACGAGTGGCAGCCATGGGGCTGCTCTCCCACTCCTCGGCAGCATGGCCACCCTCAACGGCCAGCAGTCAGTGGGCCTCCCTGCTCAGCGTTGCGCAGTGACATCAATAAGGCGCTGTACAAACATTGCCGTGTGGTTTGGGAGGCTGAGCTGCAGCAGCCGGACCAGAACTTCTTCATGCAGCCCGACAAAGACAAGGGCAGACATGATGAGGTCCTCCACCATGAGTACCTGAGAACGCGGGTTCCCAAAGATTACTCTCAGCTCCTGACGCACTCAGGGTTGAAGGCGCTGGACGAGAGCTGGGTAGTCCTGGAAAAGGAACGCCCAGGTGTGTGGCTGGAGGCTGCCCAGAGGAGCCCTGGGCAGCCGGTGCTCCACAGGCTGTCGTTCTGTTGCTGCAGGGCTGTGGGCAGCTGGACGGCCAGGAACTCCTCCTGCCTGGCGGCCACCGACAAGTGATGTCGCAGGTGGTGTGAGGACATACTCCTCAAAGTCACCATCCGCCTGCACCGAGTGCACGGTGGAGACAGTCCTCCTCCTGCAGAGCAGGCACTCGGGCTCGCTGTCGGCCCACTGCAGGAGGCACACGTAACTGAACTGGTGGAGGCATGGCATCACATAGGCAGCATTGTCCCAGCTGTCCAGCCATATTGGACAGTGGTTCTCCAGCTCCGTGGCCATGCTCTCCACTCCCTGCGGTGGGCTGCGGGGAGCTGAGGATGACAAACTGCTCCCTCTCACTGGCGCTGCAGCAGCTGGTGTCACGCTAGAAAAGGGAGAGAGGCCACGGTCATTGGCTGGTCCACGGAGGGGTGGAAGAGATGCCCAGGTCCCTCAAGGAGGGAACTCTCCCAGCTCCCCACCCCAGGGTGAGGTTTCCCCACCCAGCTCACCTCTGCTGCTGTGAGCGCGCCTCCTGGGTGCCCCGGCCGCCTGAAGCTGCCAGCGCCGGGGATAATCCTTTGATGGCTCTGGGGCCGGGCACGCAGAGCTGCAAGCAACAACTCCGCAACCAGGACACCAGCACCAAGGCTTCGCTCAACACTCCAGCCTTGCAAACTGCTCAGCCAGAGTGCGGGCATGAGCCAGCTGGGGGGCACTCAGCGCCCAGATGTAAGCAGCGAGCGGCACCTGGTCACAATCCGTCACTTGGGGACACCGCAGTCCATCCCTCGGTGACAACAGAACCCATCACTCGGGGACTCCTTTCTGTCTCCTGGATGTCCCAGGTCTCCTGTTCTGTAGTTCCTCCGCTTTGCAGCTATCTTCAGGCATGTGAGTGAAAGGGAATGGCACATCGTATCTTGGAACGCAGTGTGTTGCTGACTGTATTGAGAGAGAACTGTTAGAAGAGAAAGAAGTCAATTATGCTCTGCTAGTTCCACGCTTAAAAGGACCATAAGCAGCAGGACATAGAGTTATACCAAAGGAAAGGACTAATCTGTTGAAATGGCTGTTTCACTGTAATAGAAGCAGCTTAGTGATGCTTCTGTTTACTCCTAAATACAATACAGTCAGTATACAGCAAACATTTCTACAGCATTGCTCTCACATTGTCATATATTCTCTGCAATAGGTACAAAAGCCTTATTAGGTTGAGTAATATTTTCTGATTAACACATTTTTTAAGCTCAGTCATACGGACCTCAGAGGACGGTCTTGTTAGAGAACGTAGATGCTGAAAAAGGACACTATCATGGATGTCCCTGGCTGCCTAACTGGTTGAAGAAGTAGCTAAGGTTACATGAATACAGGAAGGCGTATACACTGTTGGCTAGCAATTTAAATCACATGGACCAAGCCTTCACTTTCTGAAAGTCAAAATTACAAACTGAATAGCTTTTGAAAAAGGTTGCTAAATACACATGGGCTGGCTGCTGTTGGTGTACTTTTTAATATTTTATGAGAAATGCCTTCTGTATTTGTGGGAATGTTTTCTGAGGCATAATTATGGTACAGTTTTTAGAAAATCTCTAGGCCGTTACTTTTTTCATACAACCTATGTTATTGAATAATTAATAGATTACATTATTTAATTAGATTGGAAGATATTACTTAAGCTTACAGGCTTTGTTCCATTCACATCCTAAGTTTTTCATTTTATTTACTCTATTTGGAGGACATAATTCTAGGCTGATCCTATGGTATGCTGGCACTTTATGGAAGGGTTGGACTATCATGCTGACTGGAGGAAAAGATTAAAGATGCTGTAAAGGAGAGCACGTGACGATGGAGTAAGTTGTCTGAAAACATGAATGATCTGTTAGAGAGCAAGCAGAACATGAAGCAAACGGTTAGGAGTGAGGGTCAGGCAGAGGAACGGTTTGGTTTATTTCTAATAATGGAAGTAGAGATGTGCGATTTTGTTGTTGTTGTTGTCGTTCCCTCTTGAATGATTTATTTTACCTTTTTTTTAACTTTTTTTTTTTTTTTTTTATCCTCAAAGGCAAGGACAACACTGGGAAGTACTGAACCATTTCAGCTGACATAAAATTTACCAGATCAGCAGGAGACAGAGAAAATGTATGTATCCTATAGCATAATTGTTATGGGTCTTCCCTAGCAGTCCTAGATTTCCGACCATTTACTTAGCAGCAGAAACTGCACCTGTGTCCTGCATCGTGCTATGTCCCCTGAGGATGGCTCACAAGTATAAGCAGGGCAGAATTGTGCTACTTCCCTTTCTTTCTTTACTTTAGATAACCAAAAGGAAGTTGTTTGTTAGAACAGATTCTTTACACGACTGAAATACTTTCACAGAATCACAGAAAGGCTGAGGTTGGAAGGGACCTCTGGATGTCATCTTGTCAAGGCCACCCGCTCCAGCAGAGACAGCTAGAGCTGCTTACCTGCGATCATGTCCAGACTGCTCTTCAACATGCCTTCTCCTGTCACTGGGCACCGCCAGACAGAGCCTGCCTCCGTCTTCTTCGCAGCCTCCCGTCAGGCCTTTTTGTACACTGATCAGATCCCCCCTCAGCCTTCTCTTCACCAGGCTAAACAGTCCCAGCTCGTCCTCAGAGGAGAGGTGCTCCAGTGCCTTAATCATCTTCATGGCCCACTGCTGGACTCTCTCCAGTACGTGCAGCTCTCTCTTGTACTGGGGAAGCCCAGAAGCGGACGCAGTGCTCCAGGTGTGGCGTCACCAGTGCCAAGTGGAGAGGAAGGATCGCCTTGTTCGCCCTGCTGGCAAAACTCCTCCTAATGCAGCCCAGGACAGCGGCAGTGTTCCTTGTGGCAAGGGCACGTTGTTGGCTCATCGTCAGCTTGGTGCCCACCAGGACCTCCAGGGCTTTTTCTGCAAAGCTGCTTTCCAGCCGGGCAGCCCACCGCATGTGCTGGTGCCTGGGGCTGTCATTCCCCAAGGGCAGGACTTGGTGTTTCCCTGGGCTGAACTTCTTGGGGCTCCTGCCTTGGCAGGGTACGACCCTAGGGCGATGCAGAGAGCAGCACCAAGTCGTGACTACGCACCGGGCACTGCAGGCTGGTAGGAGAGCAGAGCCCCGGGACGTGGAGGCAGAGGGTGCGGTGAGGAGGAGGCCAGCCCTGGGGTGACGAGTGGTGGGGCAGGGGCTGGTGCTGGAGACCTCCCCAGCTGCAAACATCTGCCCCGGGACCGGCTGCAGAGATGCAGGTCTGGACCTGGGCAGCCCTTGCCTTTGGGCAGTTTGTTTTCCTTGATGGATCTAGACTACTGAGAGCCTTCTGGTTGACTTGTGGGCTGGCACGTGCCCCAGCTGCTGACCCCGCCCTGCTTTTGGCAGCTCCTCGGGCCTGGCTCTAATTCTGCCGGCGGGGTGGCCTCTTGGGGGGCTGGCAAGAGTCTTGGGAGGTGCCGGCCCTCCTCTTCGGGGGTCTCCGTGGCCTCCCAAGGGAGCGGTCCCTGCCCCGGCTGGCACTGGAGGGACCTGCCACAGCCTCCCCCGGATCCTCGTGCCGCTCTTCCTGCTCCCCGTGGGTGGGAACGGGGGCATCACGGGGGCGGCTGCTGGCACCCCCACGAAGAGCAGCGGCTGAGGTGCTGGGGCGCTCCTCTTCGTCGGCTCCCGCAGGGCTGCCGGAGGGGGCTGGGCCAGGGGCAGGAGACCCCCTTCGGGAGGCAGCAGGACGAGTGGCAGCCGTGGGGCTGCCCTGCCGCTCCTCGGCAGCATGGCCGTCCTGGAGGCCCAGCAGTCGGTGGGCCTCCCCGCTGCAGCGTTGCACGGCGACATCGATAAGCTGTTGGACGAATGTCGCCGCGCGATTCTGGAGGCTGACCCGCAGCAGCCGGACCAGGACCTCTTCATCCAGCCCAAAGAGGCCCAGGACGGACAGGATGAGGTCCTCCATCACGATGGCCGTTGAAGGCTCCTCCGCAAAGATCAGCCCCAGCTGCTGTTGCAGCCAGGGCAGAAAGCGTTGGAGGAGGGCTGGGTGGTCGTCAAAAAGGGACGCCCAGGTGTCGGGCTGGAGGCCGCCCACTGGAGCCCGGGGCACCGCCTCCACCGCCAGCGGCTGGGGTGTTACAGGGCGAGGAGGGCTGTGGGGGGCTGGATGCCCACGCCCTCCTCCAGCCTGGCGGGTGCCGGCCCACGCTGATGCCAGCCCAGATGGTCTGAGGACGACCTCCTCAAAGTTGTTGTCGGCCCGCACCGAGTGCACGATGGACTGCACTCTCCTCTTGCAGAGGGGGCACTCGGGCTTGCTCTCGGCCCACCGCAGGATGCATGCGTAACAGAACTGGTGGAGGCATGGCATCACGTAGGCAGGATCATCCCAGCTGTCCAGGCATACTGGACAGCGGGTGTCCGGCTCCGTGGCCATGCTCTCCACTCCCTGCGGTGGGCTGCGGGGAGCTGGGGATGACAAACTGCTCCCTCTCACTGGCGCTGCAGCAGCTGGTGTCACGCTAGAAAAGGGAGAGAGGCCACGGTCACTGGCTGCTCCACGGAGGGGAGGAAGAGATGCCCACGTCCCTCTAAGAAGGAAACCCTCCCAGCTCCCGAGAGTGACGTTTCTCCACCCAGCTCACCTCTGCTGCCGCGAGCGCACCTCCTGGGTGCCCCGGCCGCCTGAAGCTGCCAGGGCCGGGGATAATCCTTTGATGGCTCTGGGGTTGGGCACAGAGAGCTGCAAGCAACAACTCCGCAACCACGACACCAGCACCAAGGCTTCGCTCAACACTCCAGCCTTGCGACCTGCTCAGCCGGAGTGCGGGCACAAACCAGCTGGGTGGGACTCGGCACCCGGATACCAGCAGCGAGCAGCACCTGGTCGCAATCCATCGCTAGGTGACATCACAGTCCATCCCTCCGTGACAACAGAACTCATCACCCGGGGACTTGGTGATAACAGATCGGGGGATGTCATGATGGGCCGTCCTCACCATGGCCCTTGCCCCAGCAGCGCTGTGGCCCCACAACACGCATCTGGGCTTACCACAACGCCACTGCCCACTCCATCCCCCCAGCTCTTGTCTTGGTGCTCAGCATCGGTGTTTCACGTCAGTCACCAGGGCCTTGGCCGTGGCTTCCCAGGGCCCCGTCAGGTCACTCGGGCCATGGCAGACGTCTCCAGGCACACAGGGCAAGAGGGTTCACTGGGTAACACCTCGTGCCTCCCTGGCAGGCTGCAGCACAAAGTCCCACAGGCTCTCCCCACACCCCAGCGCTGCTGGCCAGCCCCCTGAGCTCCCCTGCTTCCTTCCATGGGGGGTCACGGGCAGCACTTGGCTCGCTCTCGCAGGTCTTCTCCTGTCTTTCTACCCTAGCCCGAGGGCACGAGGGTGATCCCCTCTGCTCAGCACCCATCAGGCCTGGATGAGGCACTGCATCCTCTTTGGGGTCCCGAGACAGGTTGACAAAACAGAGGCGCTCAGGGGAGGCAAGGAGGGTCTGTGGGGCTGGGGCTGGTTCAGCACAGAGCAGAGGAGGTCTCGGGGCACCTCACAGCACAGCCCGGTGCCTGCGGGGAAGGTACCAAGGGGATGGGGACAGGCTCTTCTCAGCACTGCCTGGTGAGCGGAGAGATGGTGGCATCTCCTGAAACGAGACGGGTTCAGGCTGGAGATGAGGAATCAAAGCCCAGATCCTTGTGAGGATCACGAAGCACTGGAGTGGGTTGCCCAGAGAGGAGGTGGGATCCCTGAGCCTGGAGGTCAGCCTTCAACACCCGAGTGGTCACAGCCCAGAGCATCCAGGTCTATAGTCATTGTTGGCCTTGCCCTGAGTCCGTGTTTGGACAAGGGACCTCCTCAGTCTCCTTCTAGCAGGAGTGGTTCAGTGGTTTGGATGTTGGTATGAGCAAGTACGAAGGGGAACATCCGAGTGTGGAAGCCTCACGACTGGCAGAAAAAGGGCTGTGAGAATCGCAGGTGTTGATGGCACTCACGCTAGCACTTCACCACGATCACATCTACGTGCTGCTTCTCAGGACACCCAGGCACGGACAATCGAGGAGATGTGAAGAGGCTCCAAAGGCTGTGTGTCTTGTCCTCTTTCTCACCACAGGTAATTCTGTCCAGACTCGGTGGAAATACACATTCAGCTGCTTGCCAGTAGGTGGATATGACAGTATGCATGTGAGTGGGTGAAATAAATTTTAGCTTCAAATCCAAATCTCCCTCCCTTTCTTGCTTTGAAATTTGCAACATTATTGAGATTTGTTGATACAGTTTGCAACAGAGGTTTTGGGCTGGAATGCCCAGAATGCCCAGCGAGATCCTCACAAACTCTGCCTAGAGACCAGTGGTGCAACGTGATCTAATGCAATCTCCCAGATACTCTGAAGGCAGGTTCCACGAGTGGACGCTGTGGTATTATTACATATTTCTTCAAAGGTGTAATACATGCAAACTTCCAGATACTCTGAAGGCAGGTTCCACGAGTGGACACTGTGGTATTATTACATATTTCTTCAAAGGTGTAAAAGCCTTTGCCTGTGTTCTCCATATTTTCCAGTTTCAAATTTGTTAGTTCTTCTTCATGTATTTTGGCACAGACCGATTTTAATTGATGCCACTGCATCAACTGTTGTATTTGACAAGAAAGCTGGGCTGGCTTGACCAAGAAAGCTGGAGCATGGCTGCCTCATGATAGTGTAATTGTTCCCAACTTTAATTCTTTAAATTGTGTTATTTTTCCTATAAGAAAATATAGCTTAGTTTGATAATTATGCTTCTAATTGTAGCATCATTATTTTGAAAAGAAAAAAAAAACAGCTTAAATTCAGCAAAGTGCTTTGAAAGTGCTATTTTTCCCACGAGAACTTGCATTTTCACATATGTAGTACTAATAACATAAAAGTTCTTGCCTGTGTTTTACCTGTTGCCTTCACGGCACTAATATCACGACAGAGAGATAGCCGCGTCTCAATTAGACCAACCCCAGAATGTCCGTACAGGAAAGTCAACACACTCCTCTCCTCCATGTGGACGAGCTCATACCAGAGTGCCCAGGTACTTCTTTGGAAGAGGCCACTTTTCAGAAGGACTGTGAATCCAACAGCTATGAAGGCGTCCTGCTTACGACAAAAAGTGTCGACTTTTATGGAAAGTTAAGTATCTACGTGGAAGGCAAGGGGGAGTGGCAAGGGACAAATCCCAGTGGGCCGCCTCCACAGTTTCTCCTGTGTGAACTTGGGAAGCTGGTTAGATGCACTTACTGAAGGCACACAGGCAGTGAGCATCTCCCTATGCTTGCCGTCCTTGACTTTGTACAGCTTGAATGGCATCTCCTTGGACTGCGAAGGAAAACCTGAAAATCTCGTACTTGGTGTACTCATTCCTGAGAGAAAAGTAAAATGTCCATTGCTTTTCTGGAAACTTTGCTTAAAAGCTCCCTCTGATAATCGCCTGCATTACCAAATTGAATTTCTTTTTTTAATTTTCAAAACAGAACATGACAGGAACGTTATTTTCCATGTCTCCTCTCAGATTGTTAGTTATTCAAAAAGAAGAAACTGAAAGATGCCACCTCCCCAGCCAACTGTTCACTTGGGCATCCTGTGTCTTAAAACAGCCCCATACCAGTCTGGAACAGGTAGACAGGAAAATAGGGGTTTGCCAGTTTCTTCCTTGAGATTTGGGGTTGAAGTGGAAACACAGAGAGGCCAAGACTGTAGTCATGAGGAGGGGAGGGCAGGGGAAAATACTTTCCTCTCCGGTTCCGCTCTTCTCTACCAGGAAGGGCGCATGGCCATGGAGAAGTCCCTGCGACCCACACGCGCCTGGCCCAGCGCGGGGCACGCTCGTTGCAGGGAGGTGCCTCCAAAATGCAGCAGGACTCAGAGTTATCCCAGGCCCATCTCTCGCTGAAGTGACACCTGGCTCCTCAGCTGCAGCTGTTTTGGAGCCAGGGGGACTGAGAAGGAACGAAGACCACATGAACGGAGATGTCGTTTTCTGACTTTGAAGGATATTGGGAGAAACGGGACCGCTCGGGGGGGGGCACCGTGGCATTTGTTGCTGGAAACTTGCAGGTGAAGGGCCTTTAATGGGGTGCCTCATTTCTGCCACTTCCATGGAGCAGCAGGAATGTGGAGATCCAGAAACATGAAACGAGCCTAATTCAATCCCCTCGGGATGCCGGGTGGCACTCCTGTTGGCAGCCGTGTCACCCCCACAGGCGCCAGATGCCAGAGGGGAACGTGCTGTGCCCTGTGGGGAAGCAGGGGTCAGCCAAGAGAGCCACAACCACAAAGAGAAAGAAAAACTCCAAATAAATGCTGTCATCAGGCAGGATATGCTCTCCACCTGACTCAAGGTGCCCTTCAAATCCTACTAGAAAACATAGTGCACTGCTGGTAATGCACGTGTCACCAGGAGATGATATGAAGCAGTACACATGAGGCAGTACATTACTACATTTTGCTGTTTGTACTGGGAATATAAATATGTATACATGCATGTATACCTATAGACAAATACAGTACTTTCAGGCAGATGTCCATCGGGCCCTCTTAAAAGTTGCTATTTCTCTTAGAGGAATTTTTTTGCATCGCTCATTTTCATTGCACCAAAAAGCACAGGTTACCACCTGCGTTCCCTGGCACAGCGGTCAGAGGATGGTGATTAACCTCAGCAAGTGCTCAGTCAGTTCACAAGAAACCACGACCAGCTGTGACTCCGCGCAGGAGGAGGGATTTGGGTGCTGCCATAGCGAGGCTGCAGCAGGCACTGCAGGCTGGGAGGAGAGCAGAGCCCCGGGACGTGGGACCAGAGGGTGCGGCGAGGAGGAGGCCAGCCCTGGGGTGATGAGCGGTGGGGCAGGGGCTGCTGCTGAAGACCTCCCCAGCTGGAAACATCTGCCCTGGGACCGGCTGCAGAGATGCAGGTCTGGACCTGGGCAGCCCTTGCCTTCAGGGGGAACAATAAAATAGAACCTGGCATGTGTAGAAGGCCCCGTCAGCATTAATATCCCACCCCTCCTGGCCAGGGCTTCATGGCTGCACGGCCTCTCCCAACACACTGACTCCCAAGGAACCAGCGGACTCATGAGGAAATGGAGGACGCAGCACCAGGAAAGGGGGGGGAGAACACAGGTGGGCATAGAAATGCTACTGGCATTGTTAGTAACACCAAGACTCTGCCGGTAGTTTTCACGCATTTATTTTCTTTGGTAGATCTCGACGACTGAGAGCCTTCTGGTTGACTTCTGGGCTGGCACGTGCCCCAGCTCCTGGCCCTGCCCTGCTTTTGGCAGCTCCTGGGGCCCAGCTCTAGTTTTGCCGGCAGGGTGGTCTCTTGGGGGGCTGGCAAGAGTCTTGGGAGGTGCCGGCCCTGCTCTTCGGGGGTCTCCGTGGCCTCCCAAGGGAGCGGTCCCTGCCCCGGCTGGCACTGGAGGGACCTGCCACAGCCTCTCCCGGATCCTTGTGCCGCTCTTCCTGCTCCCCGTGGGTGGGAACAGGGGCAGGGGGAGAGCTGCTGGGACCCCCATGAAGAGCAGCGGTTGAGGCGCTGGGGCGCTCCTCTTTGTCAGCTCCCGCAGGGCTGATGGAGGGGGCTGGGTCAGGGGCAGGAGACCCTCTCTGGGGGGCAGCAGGACGAGTGGCAGCCATGGGGCTGCTCTCCCACTCCTCGGCAGCATGGCCACCCTCAACGGCCAGCAGTCAGTGGGCCTCCCTGCTCAGCGTTGCGCAGTGACATCAATAAGGCGCTGTACAAACATTGCCGTGTGGTTTGGGAGGCTGAGCTGCAGCAGCCGGACCAGAACTTCTTCATGCAGCCCGACAAAGACAAGGGCAGACATGATGAGGTCCTCCACCATGAGTACCTGAGAACGCGGGTTCCCAAAGATTACTCTCAGCTCCTGACGCACTCAGGGTTGAAGGTGCTGGACGAGAGCTGGGTAGTCCTGGAAAAGGAACGCCCAGGTGTGTGGCTGGAGGCTGCCCAGAGGAGCCCTGGGCAGCCGGTGCTCCACAGGCTGTCGTTCTGTTGCTGCAGGGCTGTGGGCAGCTGGACGGCCAGGAACTCCTCCTGCCTGGCGGCCACCGACAAGTGATGTCGCAGGTGGTGTGAGGACATACTCCTCAAAGTCACCATCCGCCTGCACCGAGTGCACGGTGGAGACAGTCCTCCTCCTGCAGAGCAGGCACTCGGGCTCGCTGTCGGCCCACTGCAGGAGGCACACGTAACTGAACTGGTGGAGGCATGGCATCACATAGGCAGCATTGTCCCAGCTGTCCAGCCATATTGGACAGTGGTTCTCCAGCTCCGTGGCCATGCTCTCCACTCCCTGCGGTGGGCTGCGGGGAGCTGAGGATGACAAACTGCTCCCTCTCACTGGCGCTGCAGCAGCTGGTGTCACGCTAGAAAAGGGAGAGAGGCCACGGTCATTGGCTGGTCCACGGAGGGGTGGAAGAGATGCCCAGGTCCCTCAAGGAGGGAACTCTCCCAGCTCCCCACCCCAGGGTGAGGTTTCCCCACCCAGCTCACCTCTGCTGCTGTGAGCGCGCCTCCTGGGTGCCCCGGCCGCCTGAAGCTGCCAGCGCCGGGGATAATCCTTTGATGGCTCTGGGGCCGGGCACGCAGAGCTGCAAGCAACAACTCCGCAACCAGGACACCAGCACCAAGGCTTCGCTCAACACTCCAGCCTTGCAAACTGCTCAGCCAGAGTGCGGGCATGAGCCAGCTGGGGGGCACTCAGCGCCCAGATGTAAGCAGCGAGCGGCACCTGGTCACAATCCGTCACTTGGGGACACCGCAGTCCATCCCTCGGTGACAACAGAACCCATCACTCGGGGACTCCTTTCTGTCTCCTGGATGTCCCAGGTCTCCTGTTCTGTAGTTCCTCCGCTTTGCAGCTATCTTCAGGCATGTGAGTGAAAGGGAATGGCACATCGTATCTTGGAACGCAGTGTGTTGCTGACTGTATTGAGAGAGAACTGTTAGAAGAGAAAGAAGTCAATTATGCTCTGCTAGTTCCACGCTTAAAAGGACCATAAGCAGCAGGACATAGAGTTATACCAAAGGAAAGGACTAATCTGTTGAAATGGCTGTTTCACTGTAATAGAAGCAGCTTAGTGATGCTTCTGTTTACTCCTAAATACAATACAGTCAGTATACAGCAAACATTTCTACAGCATTGCTCTCACATTGTCATATATTCTCTGCAATAGGTACAAAAGCCTTATTAGGTTGAGTAATATTTTCTGATTAACACATTTTTTAAGCTCAGTCATACGGACCTCAGAGGACGGTCTTGTTAGAGAACGTAGATGCTGAAAAAGGACACTATCATGGATGTCCCTGGCTGCCTAACTGGTTGAAGAAGTAGCTAAGGTTACATGAATACAGGGAGGCGTATACACTGTTGGCTAGCAATTTAAATCACATGGACCAAGCCTTCACTTTCTGAAAGTCAAAATTACAAACTGAATAGCTTTTGAAAAAGGTTGCTAAATACACATGGGCTGGCTGCTGTTTGTGTACTTTTTAATATTTTATGAGAAATGCCTTCTGTATTTGTGGGAATGTTTTCTGAGGCATAATTATGGTACAGTTTTTAGAAAATCTCTAGGCCGTTACTTTTTTCATACAACCTATGTTTTTGAATAATTAATAGATTACATTATTTAATTAGATTGGAAGATATTACTTAAGCTTACAGGCTTTGTTCCATTCACATCCTAAGTTTTTCATTTTATTTACTCTATTTGGACGACATAATTCTAGGCTGATCCTATGGTATGCTGGCACTTTATGGAAGGGTTGGACTATCATGCTGACTGGAGGAAAAGATTAAAGATGCTGTAAAGGAGAGCACGTGACGATGGAGTAAGTTGTCTGAAAACATGAATGATCTGTTAGAGAGCAAGCAGAACATGAAGCAAACGGTTAGGAGTGAGGGTCAGGCAGAGGAACGGTTTGGTTTATTTCTAATAATGGAAGTAGAGATGTGCGATTTTGTTGTTGTTGTTGTCGTTCCCTCTTGAATGATTTATTTTACCTTTTTTTTAACTTTTTTTTTTTTTTTTTTATCCTCAAAGGCAAGGACAACACTGGGAAGTACTGAACCATTTCAGCTGACATAAAATTTACCAGATCAGCAGGAGACAGAGAAAATGTATGTATCCTATAGCATAATTGTTATGGGTCTTCCCTAGCAGTCCTAGATTTCCGACCATTTACTTAGCAGCAGAAACTGCACCTGTGTCCTGCATCGTGCTATGTCCCCTGAGGATGGCTCACAAGTATAAGCAGGGCAGAATTGTGCTACTTCCCTGGCCCAGCGCGGGGCACGCTCGTTGCAGGGAGGTGCCTCCAAAATGCAGCAGGACTCAGAGTTATCCCAGGCCCATCTCTCGCTGAAGTGACACCTGGCTCCTCAGCTGCAGCTGTTTTGGAGCCAGGGGGACTGAGAAGGAACGAAGACCACATGAACGGAGATGTCGTTTTCTGACTTTGAAGGATATTGGGAGAAACGGGACCGCTCGGGGGGGGGCACTGTGGCATTTGTTGCTGGAAACTTGCAGGTGAAGGGCCTTTAATGGGGTGCCTCATTTCTGCCACTTCCATGGAGCAGCAGGAATCTGGAGATCCAGAAACATGAAACGAGCCTAATTCAATCCCCTCGGGATGCCGGGTGGCACTCCTGTTGGCAGCCGTGTCACCCCCACAGGCGCCAGATGCCAGAGGGGAACGTGCTGTGCCCTGTGGGGAAGCAGGGGTCAGCCAAGAGAGCCACAACCACAAAGAGAAAGAAAAACTCCAAATAAATGCTGTCATCAGGCAGGATATGCTCTCCACCTGACTCAAGGTGCCCTTCAAATCCTACTAGAAAACATAGTGCACTGCTGGTAATGCACGTGTCACCAGGAGATGATATGAAGCAGTACACATGAGGCAGTACATTACTACATTTTGCTGTTTGTACTGGGAATATAAATGTGTATACATGCATGTATACCTATAGACAAATACAGTACTTTCAGGCAGATGTCCATCGGGCCCTCTTAAAAGTTGCTGTTTCTCTTAGAGGAATTTTTTTGCATCGCTCATTTTCATTGCACCAAAAAGCACAGGTTACCACCTGCGTTCCCTGGCACAGCAGTCAGAGGATGGTGATTAACCTCAGCAAGTGCTCAGCAAGAAACCACGACCAGCTGTGGAAGCTGCCTCCAAACACCTCCAGCCAACGCCAGGGCAGGGGATTGGGCCAAGGCAAACAGCGAAAGGGGAGACGGATGGATGTCCCCCATCTCTGCTGTACAGAACAAATATTGGTCATTGCAGAGACTCTCACAGACAGATTTCCTGGAACATACTTGTGTACGCGGCAGCTCAGGTAATACTCTTTTTTTTCTAAGCATTTTTTTATTTAGTGTCCTGCCAAATACATACATGGCAACCAAGCAATTTGAGTCTTTCATCCACTGCCAATTTTGTTTTTAAGGAAAAATCTTTCTTTGTTTTACTTTTCTGTAGGCAAAAATTTTTCGTACCTGAGTACAAATCAATATCTCCACAATGAAGGAAACAGGAAGAGAGAATGATAATAATCTTATGAATCAGAATTATGTCAAACTGCCTAGAAACTGACAAAAATTAGGGAGAAAAGCAGCTTCACATACCCTTTTTTTCCCCAAAAATTCACCTTTACTACAAGTTGAGTTATGTTCTGTATTTAATAATATCAAGCGTAAGCATTCAAGCTTGAGTCTAAGCTCCCACTGCATGCAAAATACACCATTTGGCATATCCGTTTCCTACATGTCTTATGGTCATTTTCAAGCATATTTCCACGATGGTAAGTTGGGGGGAAAAAAACCCATATCAAACTCATTAGTTTAAGTGAAAGCTGATAGTTGTCTGTACTGACTATAGCCTCCTAGTCTTGAGCTTTCAGATGGACATTGAATTTTATGAGAGCTGTGATAAAAATTTTTAGTCTTTTCAAAACTGCCATCATTTTTGCATGGTTGTTCATGGCGGGTACAATCTCACATAACATTATGCTTATTTATTTCCTAAGGAAACTGGCAAGGAAAAAAAGCAGAAGAGGGGACAGTCAGAACTGTAGCTTGGTGTCAGGGGGGCCTAGCTGGAGGGCTGTGCTTCAGTCGGTGCCCAAGGCCTCTGCCCTTTCGACGGGCACCACTGAGAAGAGTCTGGCTCTGTTGTCGTTACTGTCCCCGCCAGGTACTTATTGGTAAGATGCCCTGAGCTCTCCTTTCTCCGGGCCGAAGGGGCCCAGCTCTCCCAGTTTGTCCTCATACAGGAGATGCTCCCATCCCTTCGTCGCCTTCATCGCCCTTGGCTGAGCTCACTCCCCTATGTCCAGAATTCTTGCAAGTGCAGAAGCACCGGCACTTTGTTAGTGGTCGTGACAGCGGCGCAGGTTTTCCTGTGAAGAGCCCCGAGGCCTTTAGCGGGCAGCAGCTCCAGCAGCCAGGCCTGCTCACGAGCCGCGCCTCCACTTGCTGACGCTCCTGATCAGGGCTGCGCCCCGCCACAGTCGTGCTCCAGCTGATCCCAGCACCAGGAGGAGGAGCCCACGCCCGAGCAGGGGCAAGTGTGAGATGGACGGAGGGGCCGAGAGAAACTGGCAAGTGCTGCCCGACCCCCGTCCCTCTGCGCGCTCGGTGGGGCTGGAGGCCTCTGGGGGAAGGGGGGTGCTGGGCCTGGCAGGCCGGGGAGGAAAGGTGCTGCTTTAATGCCCGCCTTGGCTTCTCACCACCCAAATCTATGTTAGCTGGCAGTAAATTCCATTAATTTTTCCCAAGTGGAGTCTGTCTTGCCCACAACAGTAGTTGGTAAGCAGCCTCCCTGACGTTATCTTGACCCATGAGCTTTCTCATCCCATTTCCTCCCCCCGTCCTGCTGAGGAGGGCCTGGGTGAGAGCTTGGCCCTTCACCGTGGTTAACCTTCCACAATCTTAACTTTGCTGTCAGCCATCGATAGAGCATATTTGGCAGAGGATGTTCCGTGAGACCTTCCACAGCACCACTGATTCAGAAGAACGGAAATTGGCGGCCCAAATGAGTCCCCTCCATTCCTGTCTTCCCTGTGGTTCGGGACGTGACGATGTTTGGATGCCTTGCAGCAGGAGACAGTCCCTTATTGGTATATTACGTTGGCACTAGCTGTTTCCTAGTTAACCTCGGCACCGTAGTGACACAGCTCAGACTGAGGAGAGGGTGTATCAAAGTAGGGTCAGAATTTAGCCCTAAGTTCCCACCAGGAGAAGAGAGGAACTAACAGACTGGAAACCCTACAGCTGAGATCTGCAGAGAGGGGCAAACGGCAATAGTATCGGTGACAGAAGGGTTGTCACTGCAGCTCATTAGGCAGCTGGCTTTTATATCAACCTATAAATGAAAGCGTTTCCAGTAGGTGACGGTAGATACTTTACAAATACTTCACAAATTGAGGGCACCTTTTGCTGACCCTAAGCCCAAATATTATACTTCACAGCACCAAAATCCCCATTTATCACCTTGGCAATAGATAAGTGAAATTATCCTGATTCAGTTGATTGATTTAATCATCACATGTAAAATCACTTTGGGAAGATGCTTGCTCTGAGTCCTTCAAAGATGTGCACAGTTACAAGGCTAAGCGCTTCCAACAGCTTGCACGAGAAGCAACGCGTGTGTTTCCTCTCTCGTATTTATAGGCAGTGTGCACAGCACAGGGTTTTATGGGCAGAGCTGTCACACAGCCGGAAACAAGGAGGATTGAAATCATGTTTTAATATTGCCTGTGTTTGTGTCAGAGCACTTACAGAGAACAGCTCTGGTTCACTTGAGCTGTCCCCAAGTGAAGAAGGTCTTTTCCTGCTAGCAGCAAAGGAGACACAAGGTGGTTTTGAGAGCATCAGGTGTCGCAATGAGTTTAAGAAAGAAAAAGCTTGTTACAGAATTACTTTGTGCCACCCAGAGGCTTGAAGTTTTTACTTTACACCTTGAGAGTACTTGTTTCTGAGAGTTATTTGCATTTAACTATACTGCAATTTGTCATTTAAAACTAGTCAAATTCAGGCAACCGTAAATCTCCTTTACAGCAGGTTCCTTTTACGTACACTGCCTGGACTTGAGGAATGTTAAAGACATGTCATAGGAATCAAGTACCTTCTGTAGCAATACATCTCTGAATGCTATTTCTGTTTGTAGTGCTTTGTAATCAGCAAAATCGGGTTAAAAACTGCACTGCAGTTGCATGGTATTTTACTGCAGGGGCTCCTGAATTTGTGTTACATTATCACACTGTAGGGTCTGGAGAAAAGAAGGTTTATTCAAATACCCCATGTCCACACTGTGCTCTGTTCAAAACAGCAGCCTGCGGTTTGGGGAACGTCACTGTCAAAGGATATAGGGGGGGTCTTCCTTGCTGTGCTAAACGTGTCAAATAGGGGGTCTTCCTTGCCATGCTCAATTTGTTGTCATGTGTAGCTCAAACTGAGTGCAGGAATTATGCCTGCACATGGGGACTGTTGCCAAATGCAGAGAGCTGTATTACACTGCTGCAGAGGAGAAGGCAGTGATCTCTGTTAATGTGTAGTCCTGGGGTTTGTCACGACGGACAAACATCTTGCTATTTATAATCAAAACTCACAGTGCTTTTATTTTTCTCTCTGAAATAAATCATCTGGGGTAGAATACACTGGACGTGGGCCCACGGCTGTTAATCAGGCAGAACGCCCTTTGAAATCAACCAGCTCTTTACTTAGGTGAAACACCGGTAACTTCGTCCCAGCGCTTGCAAATTATGTTCCTTCAGCCTCTTCCCTGCTTTATTCTCCCGAGTGGTGCTTTAATCCTTTACTAGTCCTAGTAACATACCCATGGTGAAACCGTCTGATAATGGAACTACGGAGAGCAAAAGAAAAGTGTGAAAATATCGCAAGTCGGGCCTTGGAACCTGTAGTAACCTCTCAAAAATGTCACTGCTGCTTGTTGCAAAGCTGTGCTGCGTTCTTCTGATGCTTGTCTCCTGCAGCTGGCAAGAAAGCAGAAGGCTGACATAAGCTCTCAGTTTTGTTGTGTGACTAGCCTAAAGGAAATTAGATTGTGTGCTCACACCTGGTCTGCAATGAATTTGTTTTGCTGTGTCATGTGGCAGCACACAGGTGCAGTACTAGTGAAAACAGGTGAGGTAAAGCGGTAACAAGGGTGAAGGTATTGGAGGGGATAATATATACGGACAGAGAATTATGGGGTGCTTTGCTCTGTAAAGTAGTAGCTCTCATGCTTTTTCTTCCACTGCTCTGTGTTTGAGTTGCATCCTTCAACCTTGTCATTCCAGCTGCTCTTTGATACCCCTCGTTTGCAGGTCTCAATCTACCCATGGCCAAGGGCTGGAACATTGCAATAGCAGAGAAAAATGAAACACCTGTCAAACTCAGCCCTGTGGTAAGGAGAGGTCTGCTACAAGGACATCAGCTTACAGTAACACTATAGGGGAATGCAAAAGAAAAAAAGCTCTGTAGATCAGGATTTAGCCTCCCTCTGGAAATGTCTCCTACCATGAAAGCATCTGGCCCAAAATTCCTTAAAATTCCCTCTCTTAAAATGAGAAAGGAAGCATGTGAAAATTCACCTGTCTTCAGGACTGAGAGGTTCTTGATCTGTTAATGCTCAAGTGTAGCATTGGAGTGGAGGAGAAAAGCCCCTGAAGTGCGGTGCCCCACCTCCTCCACACACTGTACTGTGATGTGCTGGAGGACTTTTGCAAGGTTTGCCCCATCTTCATGTCACGTGCTCTTCTGACACTTCCGACACCAAATTAGAGGAGAACAATAACATCCCCTTTTCTTTGCCAAGTGTTACCTTCTGCATGAACAATTCTTGGCCCTTCTCTCAGGCTCCATCCTCTTTTTAATGTTTCCGCTTCTGCATTTTAGAATAGCATATACTATTTTCTGACCCAGCCCTTTTTAAAGGTATTATTTGACTAACCTCCCTCTGCAGTGACCTGAGCAGCTGAGTTTGTGTTTGTTACCTACTGTATGGTGGATGTGCTACAATGATTCTTGTGGCTAATGAGGAGCAGCACAACTCGAGGATTGTCACCTTCAAGTGCACATTAGGAGCTGGGCATAAACTAGCATTGTTCCATCCACATAGTAGATTCACAGGTTTTAGGGCCAGGAGGAGGCATTATGATCAGCATGTCTGGCTTCCCAAGTAAAAGAGACCTCAGAAATTCACCAAGCGAATCCTCTCTCAAGTCCAATAGCACACACTGGAACTGGAGCATATGTTACCGTTTTTTATTTCCTGGCTTTTCTCTCTCTTAGCTCTTTATCAGTTATTCAACTTGTCAGCCATTTTCACCTTTGCAAAGAGAAAGTGTTTTCAGTGGCTGACCTCCGTCCTTGTAGACTAATGGTCTGAAATGACATTGCTGCCTTACCTCCCATGCTCCATGCCTCAAATTCTGTTATTTTGTGTCCCCTTTGCATATTGCTGGGTGCAAGTTTTTGGTCGAGCTTTGTTCCTCAGCATGATTTTCTCCCCAAAGCAGATCACGCTGCTGCTTAAGTAACGGCCTTGTGCAGTCCCTTGTGCGCTGAATGTGAATTACTGACAGGCCAGGTTACATCTGAGGTTAGGACTAGCTTACTGTGAACAAAGAAAAGATTTTTTAGCTCCCATCAAGTGCCCAGAAGAGAAGCTCCCGCCGTGACGCTGCCGATTCTTTGTACTGGTTTCGATAAGGGTAGTCAGTTTAGCCGTGTACCTGGGAATATGACCCGTGGGGCGCGCAGATCAAGGCTTTCTTACAGCAGTTCCAGAAGGTCATTCCAGAGCAAATGGCTCTGGTTATTGGTTTGCAATCCTCTCTTCAATGTTTTGCCTTTTGATTCTTGCCTTCAATTTGATAACCTTTCTCAAGCTTTCTTTGCAATGCATTGAAACAAACAGCATAATTTGAACAGAACAAAGGGCATACTTAGAGTGTATCATATACTTTTATTTTAAATCAAACTTTTAGCAGAGCCTCTTCAGAACACCCAAAGCTCAGAACTCACCCTGTGGCACCAGATCCACCCCTGTGGATTAGTGTCAGGATCACAGGGACAAAGGAAGCTGCTCCCTGTCACTGCCTTCACTGCCAGGGCGTTACTCTGTCGTATTTCTGTGGGCTCTGATTGACTCTGCAAGGCAGCTCAATGACTAGTTGAAGTGTACGTGAAAGTTCCTGACTTGAGAAGTGTATCCAGTCTTTCCCTCCAGTGCACCGGCTGCCTCAAGGCACTGAGAAACCACTTACATTTCAATGCCTGACAAAATAGTCATGACACATGGGAAAAGGAAGCCTATGAAGGGAATAACATGGCAGTTCTGGGTCCTGTGCTTACAGCCGTGTGCTGTATTCAGTCGTGCTGTGCAGAATGACAAAATGCCGCTCTCTGGTGAAAAGGTCAAGTGCTATGCACTGATTTTTCAGTCAGAGAGACAAAAGAAGCTTTCTGTAACAGTTTCCATACCTGAAGCCTTTTTGCTGCACCAAACGGTATGCTAAGGTAGTTACAGTAGTTACTTGCTTGGCATACTATTTTGTCTGCTACTGCAATGGAGTACTGTAATATTTCTGTAATGAAGAGCTGGAAGTGTTTGAGTTTACTCTCAGATATTTTAAGGTCAATAACGTGTCCCACTGGTGAGGGCCAGCCAAAGAATGACTGTGCGTCCCTAATTCAGCATTGCCTTCTTGATCCTTCTTCAACAGAGCTAAACAGGAGTTCAAGCGCCTTTGACGTGATACGCCTTGCTTAAGAGGCATATGCTTAAATGCTTTGTTTAGTGCATTTGTTTAAATGCTTTCAGGAGTACTGTGAAAACAAGTTTCTCAGGACTAGAGGTATGACACCAGGATCAAAGTTAACTTTGTATTTTTTCAGGGCTTACTCAGAGAGGATTTGGGTATATCCTAGGTAATCTAGTTACTTCAGGAAGTCGAAACAGGAACTTCCAGGCCAGAGCAACACATTGCAACTGGTTTGAGACTTCCAGACACAAAATACTTATTTCAGTTGTTACCAAAACAAAATTTTGCAGAGGTGCTGATTTGACAGTTTGGCGGTTGCCTTAGAGCTGGTGAAACGACTTTCCTGATCTCAACAGACACTTTACCGTGCCTCAAACATACCCTTATGATACATCATACTATATATTACCAGGATTCTCAAATATGATTAAATTGATACATAGATTTTGGGAGGTTTGGGGTTTTTGGGGTTTAGGGTTTTGGTTTTGGTTTTGGTTTTGGTTTTGGTTTTGGTTTTGGTTTTGGTTGGGTTTTTTCCCAAATGCTGGAACAAGTGGCCCAGAGATGTTTGCGCCCCTCTTCCCTCCAGGCCCTTCACCATGGGACTCTGCCAAGCAGATCTTTGAAGAGGCCAAAGTTTGCTCTCCTGAAGTCCAGGCATACATTTTTCCTGCAGGTCCTACTGGTGTGCTTTGTGGCCCAAAAGTGATGTGGGGTTGGTCCTCTATTCAGGCAGGGCCTCTTTTCCCTGCCCTGACTGCCACGGGGCCTGGCATCTCCATTGGCAAGGCCAGGACAAGAGGCCCCGCACGACCCAGGGCCAGGCCCCAGGGTACTCAGCCCTGGGGAAAGAGGCCCTGCACAAGCCGAGAAAGATGGACATGCTGCTGCCATTGGGCACAGGCTTTCTTCCCACTCTTCCAGATCCAGCCTTGGCACCAGCACTTTTTCTTCCCTACTTGGAAAGGACCCCTCTTTTGGCAGATGGGTGCCATCAGGTCCCCAGTGCCCCTCACCACCACCCCCACACACCCCATTGCATGCTCTCTGCAGGACTTCCCCCAGCATGAAAGCTTGGAAAATAGCTTTTATGAAAGCTACTTCACATTTTTGACTAGCATCTTCTCTACTTTGGTGTTCTTTCTAGTTCTTCCATGGTGTGTCTCATCCGCATAGCAGATGGCGGCCATTTTAGAGCAGAGGCTCCTTTACACAATTATGTCATGTAGTGCCGTGGCTCTTACACTTTGGGCTTTCAGGCACTTACCGTAACACAGGTGCATGGCAGTGTTGCACTGATGCCCCGCTGTGATATTAAAACCACTAAGGAATGTGAAGATGTAGCTGGTACCTCCAGTTGTGCTTTGTGGTAGATTTTCCACAGCACACCCACGCATTGGAAGAAGTGAAAAGTTGATGATGAAAGTGATGGCCAAAGGCTGAAGCAGTGCTGTGGTACGTAAGGGCAATCTCTTTAGTATACAGTTTGTCCAGCATCTCTGAAAATTAGCAGTACTGTGTCATTACTTAATAAGCACTTCACAGATTTTGCTTATCTTGACTAACCAGCAGGTTACACTCCACCTTTATCTGCTAATGAGCACACTTCCCCATTATTCAAAGACACACCGTAAGTTCCCAGACCATACGTTTTCATACTACGCAGTTTTTTAGAGGAAGTGTTGCTGCAGCAGAATCTATGCCAGGAGCAAGCCATTATAGTAATGCATTTTCTCCCAAGCGACTCCACCTCATTCCCTGGCCATCGGTGACTGAGCAAGTGCTTTCTTCTCAGGAAGACACATCATCTCCAGTTGAAGATACCATGTGAGGTAGAACTTAATGTATCCTGCCATCACCACCTCCTATGAGTGGCTGTCCTTATTTGCAAAATTGCATGTCTTGCTTTAGGTTGAACTGCGTCAGTTGCCACTTCCACCTGCGCAGCTGCACTTGGCAAACTTCCTTCATAGTTTTAGGGACTTCTCTGTCATGCTGAAAGCAAAGTGTTGATCTCTTTAATAGGCTAGTGTATTCATTGTTATTCCAGTTTCCACTGTTAACATACGTCTAACTTTGAATTTCTATTGTCATTCACAGGCACACGTGTGTATCTGTAACAACCTGCAGAGAAAAGTAGGAATCTGTTATAAAATGCTGAAATCGTAACTTCTCTGGTTTGTTTCAGATATCACCTACCAAAGCGACTCAGCTTGTCCTAAACCCATTTGGAGAACAAAGCTTGGCAAGAAACCTGACCTTAACTTTTTGTGCTACAACCCTCTCTTCATTTCCTGGGTCTGCCGTTGGCTTAAGCTACTTTTTGCTGTTACTGTCTGAGCTGCTGTTACATAAGAAAAAGCTACAATAAAGGTGGATTTGAAGACCTACTCAACAGAACTTGACCGGCAGTGACCTCGCCTGTACAAGCGCCTTTGCCGTTAGAAGAAACCAAACCAAACCGGCTGAAAGCGGCAAAGTTCCAACAAAATCGTGCAAACTCAGCTCATAAGCATGCAGTAAGTGCACTTAACACGGGGGGTTCGCGTGTGCAAATACGCACAAGTGAATGGTAACAGGCGATATCATGGTTATGTAAATTGTAAAAATGAATATGTGACTCGTCTTAAGATTGCATATGAGGAATCAAGAGGTGTAACACTGGGTCCTTTGTGTGCTCCCAGCCGAGAGGCACCTTTATTGCCAGCAATAAAAAGGGGTTTTAGCTAGTGTGTACTTCTGCTGCCTTCTTTCCAGTACCCACTTATGAACTGGAAGAGAAGAAGAATGCAAGCAAATCCATTTCGGTAACACTGCTGCGGACCTGACTCTGTTCTAGTCATGCAGGACAGTGACTCTTTTCTCCTAGCGGTATTCAGGGCCAGAATTTCTTCTTAGAATGGCATCAAGTTGGAGGCTTTGCTGAGCTCAATGACAACTGAGCCATAAGTTTTCATAAAAACTCAAACTGAGAATATATAACTAAGGGAAGTGGAAACAGATTTCTTTGTTTTTACTGCTAGTAATACTATTTGGGACAATTCCAGTTCACACATGGTGCGGAAGGAGAACGTTAAAACTTTGGAGGGGATCAGAAATATTTTGTGTTTAGCATCAACAGGACCCAAACCAACTTTCAAACTTCTTGCAATATCAGTATACTTATTGGCCTTTAAAAACAGAGTAGGGATTTTTTCCTTAAAAATATCAAAACTGAGAATTTCAGCATTTTCAAATAAGAAGTAAAACATTCAAGAAAGTCAATGTGAAACCATGAAACATGCCATTTTGGCAACTCCAGTGTTTCTTTTGATTTTACCCAACTCTGCCATTTACCCAAACTTTTCATCCTTCAGCTACACGATAGCATTTCCCCTACTCAGTACCTCTCTTTGCTTGCAATTACGATCCCAAAAGCACACGCTTTTCAGAGAGTGTATTTTTCCTCTGCTCACCGTCAACACAGCGGAAAGCAACATTCACACAGCTGAGGTCTCGTGCTTGTTATTCATTGTCGTAAAGATTTAGAATGATAACAGCACTCCACAAAGGTGTGAATTTCCCCCACTTTAAGCTTTGAGATTACAATAAACACTCTGTATGCTCACCGCTTTTTATGCTCACTAATCATTGGGCAATGACTAATGGGATGAAATTTGACAAGTCCAAATGCCGGGTTCTGCACCTGGGACGGAGTAACACCAGGCACAAATAAAAATTCGGAGAGGAGCGGCTGGAGAGCAGCCCTGCAGAAAAGGATCCAGGGGTGCTGGTCGACAGCAGGCTCAATATGCGTCAGCAGTGTGCCCTGGCAGCCAAGAGGGCAAACCCCATCCTGGGGTGCATCAAACACCGCGTAACCAGCCGGTCAAAAGAGGTGATTATCCTGCTGTATTCAGCGTTGGTGCGGCCTCACCTTGAATACTATGTGCGGTTCTGGACCCCACAATTTAAGAAGGATGTGAAGGTCCTTGAACGCAGCCAGAGGAGGGCAACAAAGCCGGCGGAAGGGCTGGAAGGCATGTCCCGTGAGGAGCAGCTGAGGACTTTGGGCTTGTCTACTTGGAGAGAAGGCGGCAGAGGGGTGACCACATTGCTCTCTACAGCTGCCTGAAGAGGGGAAGTGGAGAAGGAGGTGCTGATCTCTTCTCCTGGGATCCAGCAACAGGATGCGTGGGAATGCTTCAAAGCTGCTGCAGGGGAGGTTTAGACTGGACGTTAGGAACCATTTCTTTACCGAGAGGGTGGTCAAACGCTGAAACAGGCTTCCTAGAAAGGTGGAAGACGCTCCACGCCTGTCAGTGCCTTAAAGAGAGGCATTTGGACAATGCCCTTAATAACAGGCTTTAAGTTTTGGTCAGCCCTGGAGTGGTCAGGCAGTCAGACTAGATGATTGGTTTAGGTTCCTTCCAGCTGGAACTATTCTATTCTATTGTTTTTTATTCTATTCACTTTAAAGGTTTTAACAAACAACAATGAAAATAAAAAGGAATAACTGCACCAGCTCAGGCAAGCATGTAACTCCCTGTAACTTGGGACAGACAAGTCCCTCTGTAGGTGGTCCTTTTACTTGAATGTTGGTTGAGTAAAGCTCCTGCTTATCTTGATGTTAGGAAGTAGGAAGTGGATAATTCAGGAAAGGATGAACCAGTAACTCTTTTTTGCATTGCCATGTTCTCAGCCTCTGCTGACTTCAGGGGGAACTTTGACTGAAAGGTTTCAACATCTGCTACAGCACGGAAGTAACCACTAATGGTATGAATTTTTAGTAACGTAGAATGGTTTCATTTTTTTTTAATTCAGGAGGTGAGACCACAGCCATGAGCCCAAGTCTTGATGTCAAATGCCCTCTACTGGCCATGAACTCATTTTCTTAGTGTTAAAAGTAAGGCATTTAGTATTCTGGAGAGTCGGTTCTAAGCAAAACTCACGTTTATCTGCAATCTTTTTTCTTCTTTTTTTTGTTCAGTTGCTGTCTTGCAAAGCAGGTCAAATTATTGGGACTGGCTTAAACTACTCCAGTGATTCAACAGGTGGCGTTTTTTTGCAAAATGTTCTTCATACTCTGTGTCTGTCAGGAAAGGCAGGCAAACAATTACTGCGCCAGGAAAGAAAGCAGAAAATTATTCTTTGGCAGAAAACGGTTCTCATTTCTGTGACCGTGTATCTTAATGCCCAGGCTAAAATCAGGGCCAAGTTATGAAGAAGCTGTGCAATATCCTTGTACAAATGTGTCCGGAAAAGCTTATGACCATGACAGAAATAGAGAAAATAGGGGACATGCCCAAGGTCATAATAGAAGAAAAATCTGTGATGAGGTCAGGATTTCAACCCGAATTTAAGGAGTTGTCATCACCTGTGACAAGTGAGACAAAGTCAGACTCTAAGGTGCCTGCAGTTCAGTTAGGGAGAGTGGAAGCATGCTTATTCACGTGAACTACGAATGCACGAGGACATTCCCCTTCCTGGAGCACTTACGTGACTTTGCCTTCCAACGCACGGCCACAACTTACTGCCTCTTTTCCTCGAGACACTCCTGGCACGCAGCTGTCTTCACTGTCCAAAGGGCAAGTTTGTCACTACAGAGCACCTCAATGAAAGCAAGCAGAAGAGCTCTTCCACTTCTTTAGCTGATAAACGCTCTGCTTACAAGCAGCTGTGCTTTGAAGAAACGTAGGAAATTATGAAATGTCAGGGACTTGAGGATGGGTGGTGAGCTTGTAGCCAAAAGCTTATTTTTCATAGCTTATCATGAAATCGATTAGTGGACCTCTACAGTTTTGTCTATATGCCAGCCGGAATGGAAATTGTCGGTTGGGAGGTGAAGAACAGGTTTGAATCCTCCAGGGTTATGGTTTTAGAGTCACAGCAGCTTAAAAGGCCACAGACCTCATGCACGGTGGCAGCTCATCAAATACACCTTTCAGCTTGTACAAACTAATAAGGCTACAGGTCACTGCATTCAGTGACACTGCTGACAACTTGACACACTAGCAAAGCAACTTGTACAAGAAGGAGTCCTCCTCTCTAAGATGGGAAGGGCAAATGGGACAGCTGGATCCTCCTGTGGTATTTCATCTTTCCTTGAGGCCTCTTATTTTGTTGGTTTTTACTTGTCATTCTTGATAACATAATAATAGGCAATCCAACATAAGAAGCAGGTGTTTATTCCAATTTATGTCTTTCCAGTTTAAGTTATTGCACAAAATACATTTTTGGCCTTTATGTTATTTATAAATTGCCTCTGAGGGTCGGTATGTTCTTTAGGCCAGGGTTTGCTCAAGGGAGCTATTAGAATGAAGACCTATGACCCTGTTAGGCAAAGATAAAAAGCAAATTCTGCAGAAATTTCCCCCTTCGGGCATCATTTCAACTCTCCTCTTAGAGTTTTGTGGAGATATGCTTGCTGGTAGGTACACTGTAGCTGTAGGTGGCTGAAGAAAGAATATTCCTGTCAACTGGGAACTCTGGAATAGTTGAAAAATGCTGTTCAGCACATACATTGAAACATGGAACAAGGGGAATTTATTGAATTAAATTCTGTCACTTCCCTCTGGGAAATAAACTGGCTACACCTAGTAAACGAAACAAGAGCTTGCAACAAGGTTAGGTAGAAAGAGATTTAGGGTAATAATTTGTCCTTAAGAACAGGCTAAAAAACTGAATACAAGTGGATAGAAGCCACAACAGGAAGACAGGGCTGAAATTAAATAGTTAAATAGTTATATAGGAAAGTAAACGAAAAGTTCACATAGCCATGAATGAATAGCCAACACACATAAGGACTGAGACAACTGGCTTGAAATCCAAACTTGTATAATTCGCTTGATGCTAACAACCACCCACCTCTACCAGTTGTGTCCCTTTCTGCTCCTGCCCGTTTTCATCATTTGTTTTGACAGTTGGAGAGGACAATAATTTTCCTGGAGACTCCATGCCAAAAAAATGGGCTAAAGACAGGGTACTCTAAGCAGAGAGTTTGAGCCGTTGCCTGCTTGTGATTCAAGGGCAATGAGTCTCTCCCACCTCCGTACTGAGCAGCAAGTGAGGAAGTTTCTCTCTGTGCAGAACTGGTTCATTTCGCCCTCAAATTATTGCATTATGCAAATATCAGAGTAAAGAGTGTCCTGGAAAAGGGTTTGGTCTCAGCTCTAGAATTACATGGGGAACTACAGAAAAAGCATCAGTGCTGTGCAACTAGTGGAAGCCTCTACCTACAGGGAGTGTGTTAGTCCATTCACTTTGGTATTGAATCTTAAATTCTGATGACATGGCAGACTTAGTCATGGCGGAGCACTCTATGCAATTTTGTTAACAGAAGAGCATAAGACTCTTTTTAGAGAGGTATTTCATGTGTTTTTATAGGACAAGGAACACTGAATTTAGACTTTTTTCCCCTTCATGTACAATACTAATAATGAATGGACATGAATGCTCTAACTTCTTTACAGGTCTCCACAAGTAGTTTCCGTGGATGCAGCAACCTCTGAATGCTCTGTTACCTGGTGAACAGAGAGAATCTGGTATTCTTCCACTATAACTCATGTCTTTTATTATCTTTCCTTGTCTTTTATGCAGTGCTCTAATTTAAAGACCGTAATACTCAAGATCACTGTGTACTGTCAGGAGAGATTCTATTTATACTGTCTGTCAGTATCTAAATCTGACTTTTGTGTTTTCCATTGCACAATGCTTCAATTAATGTACCTGACACAGCTGCATCTTTGGTAAAGAATATGTTGCAATCCCTTTTCAGCGCCACTTTAACAGCAGCAGGACACTCCTCTGGAAGAGCTGTGTTGCTTATACGTAGTTGGCTAACTGCCTAAGGCCAGTCTTAAGATTCTTCTTTCAAAATGTTTTGCTTTGCTTTCTCAAGCAAAAGGTGGTCAGGGTGGTTTTGAGTGATTGGATTCACATCCTTGCTTTCTCAAATCTTCTTGTCCTTTACTTTTACAGTAGTCTGATGAATCTTCTTGAACTCTCCCTCTTCCTTTCTACCCGCCTTTTGACAAAGGTAGATAAGAGAAACAGGCCAACTGACTTTTCATTTGGGAATTGAGGAACACAACTCTAAACACCCAACAAGTCCTTATGTTACACAGTACCGGACCACATGAACAGTCCGACTGCTCCAGTACCTCACCTCACATGGTGACTGGCACGATGCTCCTCTGGGACAAACAAAAAAGTCTGCAGAGAGTAACGAAGGGTAGTCAGATCACAAAGAAAACATCCTATTCATCTCCATTAGTCAGACATTCCCTGTGCAACCTTCCTGAAAGTTAGAATTTTTTGTTCACTGTCTATTTTGCAATACACACTACATGAATTGTGTATATTCTTGTTATTTTTTTTTTTTTTCCTTAGGAAGAGACATTAAGCACTTCTCCTCAATTACATCTCCTTTATGTCATATCTCTGATCTCTTTGACCCTTAAATTTGCACCATTTCATCATATACTTTCAAGCAAAAGTGTTGCTTTTTAAAACAGAAGAGGTAATACCTAATAAATTTTTAAATTGCTAATGAGCCATCTGTCACTTCTCTTTTGACGTACTTTGAAATACAGCAGCAATAGAGTTGCTGCTTCAAGTTTTGCTCTTCATTTATTCAAAATACCACATTTAAACAGACCCTCTTCTACCTTGCTCTTTGCTTTTTTAAGGATATGCTGCCACAGGGAAAATGACATTTGCTCATCACAGCATCTCAATTATTTTCTTGGCAACTACTTTCTCTTGAGAAACATAGATTTAATAAGAAGAGTATGCTTTCAAATTTCTATACATTTCAGAAATTCGTTTCAGTTACCTCTAATGAGAGGGCACACATCACAGTTCTTTAGAGAAGCTTTTCTGTACGAGAAGTCAAAACTTACTGTACAACTAGGGTTTTTCAGAGCAATGGGGAAAGACCACATTGTTTAACACGCCTGTGAAACATTGAATGAAGCCACAGCACGCCCACCAAAATACCTGCCTGTCCCAAAAGTGCTGGTCAGTGAGACCACACAACACCAGAGCTCCTGTCTGAAAGTCAGTGAATAGGGACAGAGGAACCTCAGTGACAATGAGCAGCAGTCAACTTAATTAAAAGCTGTCTATCAGAACTTGCTCCTCTGATTGAAAATTAGACTTTAACTAAACATAAATTTTCAAGGGAAAGTCTCTCCAATTTAAATTAGGGGTGAAAAAATATTCTTGGCATTTTTGTCAGGCCCAAATCAAAAGTTTCAATTGTTTTGAGTCTGTGGCTTTTCCTTTTTAGTTTTTCACCTTGGAGATTTTAAAGACATAATTTCTGCCAAAATTCTAATACTTTGCAACTAAAAAAAATCCTGTGGAAAAGCCTCCTTTTCTGGATTGTTCTACATGCATGTGCTCTTACCCCCTTCTGCCTCAGAATATTTAGTTTCTTAATTTTTGTCAAAACCCCAAGAATTTCTTCCAGAATCACAAGCCCTAGCACGTTGAGCTCTTTTGAACACAATGTCCTTAATTTGGCTGCCTCTGGGTGGGAACAGCACCCTCCTGAAACCTGACCCCTCTCTGATTTCCGATCCACTGCAAATGTGACCTATGGAGTCTACATCTCTGTCATCTGACACGCTGCGAAGCCTTATCCATCTGTGCGAGGTCTATGTGAGACAATTCCACCTCAGAAGCATGAAAGCACAGAGAAACAGGCTTGTTTACCACAGCAGGTTTTTTTTTCCTTCAAATGTCACCAATATTGAAAATATCTCCAGTATATCACATTTTCAATGTTGGTGTAATTTTTATTCTGAGATAAAGTTGTTTTATGTGCAACATCCTGAACAAAACCCCCTTATCGTTGAGTCTGGCCAGCTGAAGACGGTGTGAATGCCCCACAGGCACACAAGCTTCCCAATCCATGTTTCTGTTGGCCAAAAAAGATTAAAAAACCCACCCACCCAACCAACCAACCAAAAAATCCACCAACACTCTAAATGCAAGCCAAAAGATAAAACAAGGATTAAATTTAGTTATCCATTTTAAACAATGGTCAATCTTCTTGAGAATGCATTAAATAATCCTCCCTCTCAGGAGCCTGCAGTAGCTCTGGATCTTTCACAGATTAATCTTACTAACTCAGCTTCCTTAATGCCTTGTACACACTGCAAGAAGACGGGTAAACAAGAGTGAGCAGGACAGCGATTCTCATCTTTTAGTTACAGGACACAGGGGATTTCCATTTAGGATAATCATCCTTCCCCAGTGAATAAATACTCTATGCAGCCTTAGCAGTGAGTTGAAGATTGAGATGAACTGCCAAGAACGAACACGAACAGGTAAGGCTCAAACCTGCCCAATGGCAGTACTCTTAATGAAGTAACCAGCTCACTTTTTTTCCATAACAGCCTTCCGCTGACCACTAATTGAGCTTTCTGTTTTCCTTTTAGGTCCATCTGTGGATCAAACAGTAAGGGAACAGGTTTCCCCCATGGCGTACTGAGCTGCTCCTAGCCAGCACCAAGTCCCATGCATTTTCCTCTCCAGAGAGTCTGGGAAGTTTCTGATTGCAAAACTCCGCTTGGATTTCTTTCCCAGCAAAATCTCAGGAGAACCTTTGCTATGGGTAAGAGGCAGAAGCCTTCCAGTGCCTTATGCCACCAGTGCCTTTCTTGCTCCCTGCAGTCTGGCTCTCCCTGTCTGTCCGCTGGGACTCCAGCAGCATTTCTGATTGTTGCAGCTCCAGGCAGCCTGGCACCTTCACAAAGGAAAAGACCAGCTGGTTATCCCAGTAATGACACTGGTGCAGAGACCCCTGGCAGGCCTGCGTGTCACACTGAGAAGCTCAGTTCTCTATATGCCTTTCCCCATGTCAGATTTTTTGCACACGCTGAACTGCTCAAAGAAGAGAAGAAAGCTTCTTCAATTAACCACCTAAAGAAAAGGATGATAAATATTGGCAAGGCATATACATTTTTCCAAAGCATATTGTGGATCTCATCTCTATGTATTTTTTGTTAGATCTGTTGCCTTGGATAGCAACTAAGCTTAAATCTAGACATGGCTGTTTAAGAAATGCTGTTGATCGTGCCATTCCCAATCCAATAAGTGTATTTAAGTCAAAAGCATTATCTATATGTCATGTGGGTTATATGGCAGGAGGCTTGTTTATACAGTACCTCTTTTACATAGTGGAAATATTTCAGATGAAGAGAAAGACTAACGGGTAAGGCCCTTTACCCATTTGAATGAGTTACAGTAGAAGAGTAAACTAAAGTTTCTGTAGCTTTAGTCTTCGTTGATGCCTCCAACAGTGGGTCTGCTGGTCCTTGTCAAAAAGGCATCCCTGCTGATTTCCAATGCAAAGAGGCAGCCAATAAGCGACATTTCCAGAGAGAGAGGAGCTAAAAAGAATGGCATGTACTCTTCCAGTGAATTTCAGGTTCAGGAGGATGTCAGGAGAACTCCTTTGTGACCTTGAAGGACACAGGTCTGCTCCTGCTTCGATCTCAAGACCGCGGGCAGGTGCTGAGAGAGCACGGTGGAGAACTGTTTGACAAATGGCGGCCAAGCACCTCAGATGTCAGCTCTTCAACATGGCCCATGACTGCAGCTTGGTTTTGGCTCCAGCTGCCCCCGTCAAGGCCTAAAAGTTTTCAAATATCATTTTTAAGGGCCAAATGCCTTGGAGACAAAAATAATCTATAGCGAAGAGGCAGAAGTAGAAATGAAATGAAGCCACAAATGGCCAGCAGTAGCCAACCAAAACCTGCTTCAGGTGCTGCAAGAACACAATTGTCTTGCTCTCTTGCAAATTTAAGTGTCTTCAATCAAAATCATAAGCTCAGTGCTTATAGCAGATGATCAAACATCACCAAAGAATTCACAGCTGCACTGAGAGAACAGCAGGCTCCCAAAATACGAACACTGTCTATTTTTGCAGCCGTTACATGTTCCTAAGCACTTTCAAAAAATCATTCAACTTGTTCAGCCAGCAGACTTTACCAGGCGCTCAAGGGATTGCAAGGGAGAGAGAAGAGGAAGCTGCCTTTCCTCTCAAGGTGAAGACGGCTGACATCTCTGAACACTTTGGCTTCAACGTGATAATACTGAAGTATTTATCCACCCATAGCACATTTTGTCATACGTGAAATAAGAGACTGAGCTTGACTTGCCAAATGGCCTCTACTAGCAATTTATTTCCTAACTATCTGGGGGCTGTTCAGTTCTAGAAACATTTGTGCAGGCAGACAAGTCCCTAGTCTGAATTTCAGAAAGGTCCAGACCAAGATTTCTCTTTAACCCGGGCCACCGTATCAATTATGGCAGTGTTCTCTACATGGGGCTGCACTTGCAACTGAGCATTCTCATTGCCACCAAAAATTCTGGCAAAATCGCCTTCTTGCTCTCCCGGTGACAAAACATCAGTCTTGCTGGAAGAGTCTGGTGTGTTAATTTATAAGTTCCGGAACACAGTCTGTGAAGTACTTTAAACAGTTATTAAGTACAAGCGTACATAATTATATAGCTAATTTTGCCACTGTGAGCTCCCTTTTCATGCACATAGGTCCATATAGCAATAAAATTTGTTAAAACTACACATGATACATTTCTTATTCTTATTGAAATACGTATTTTCACCTCTTTTTATAAAGCTGAAGGCAAGAAATGATGCTGAATTTCAGAACAAACTGCACATTTGGTAATGGCCATTCATCCAGCTAGCTTTGTAGAAACATTAGATGGATTGCAGCTTCACTACGTCTTATGTGTGTCTTACATGACACCTGGCTGTAGCCACCTGTCTTTTGATCATGCATCTGCTTCCAAGATCCTCAGACTCTTCAGAGACTTTCGCGGAGGAAAGAATCAAGACTCTGCAAGAGCCCAGGCCATATTCAGAGAGCTGCAATGTGGCTCTGCCTACACCCCTCTTTCTAGCTCAGTCCAGCTTACTACGTGTGCTGGGACACGGTGTACTTCTCTCTTCAGGGATGTTGCATCACCCACCAGCCGGATCCTGCACTACCTCCACCATTTGAAGGTCTGGCCCCAAGTTGTTTGGGGCACCTTTTCCTCCCTGGAATATGAGCTAACTCCAAAAATAACATGAATGAGTGTTTAACGCTAAAGTAACATTTAGCCTGTACCTGTAAGGAGGATTTAGCTAGTGTCATTGTAGTGAGAAGAATGATCACCTCTCACACCCGCTTTACTAGATGCTGATAAATTCAGCCTGAGCAGTTCAAAGATTCTGGAAAGGGTGTGTCGGGAGGTGGTGGAGGAGAGCAAGTGGGGAAGGAAAGGTGAACAAGAGAGAAGATGCTGCCTGTCTTATGGCATTGAAAACTTCAGCTCATAGTTTTGTCTGTCTCGAAGAAACGGCTTTTCCCGCACCCTAAGAAAGGATGGTAGATGCCGTCTTCTCTATGCTACCCTGACTGCTGAGGCCTTCTTAAAGAACAGCCCAGAGGGGTCAGATTTTCAGTGGATGAGATCTCTCTTGCTATGAAAATGAGACACTGCTGTACACACAGCCGTGGAGTTTGGACTGCTGTGCTCTCTAAATCGTAGGATTTTGTTTCCCGTTTTCTGGTACTGCAGTACTGAACCGACCTACAAGCAGCTGCGTCTGGCTACTCATTCACACTCCTGCTGCAATCAGGTCTTCACCTTACTCATTTGCCCGATCTACAGAGGCGTCCCTCCACTTTGGGGTTTCACGTGCATCTGTTGGTCAGCTGTGTGATGCCAGGGGAGACACAAGGGAGAGAGCAGACCACCTTTAGGTAGAATTAAACTACTGGGAACGCATCTTGGCATACATGATGGTGAAGAGATTAGACTTACACACGCATACAAAATCTCACGTGTGCACGCTCTCACATACTCCTCTCAACCTGAATCTACCTGTTTGCCTTGTGCTGTGACTCTTTGACTTTAGGGACTGCAAAGAGCAGGTAGTGTTCCCTTAGTTTCAGAGGCAAAAAGAAGGGCGCTTCTCTCAGAAAGGTGCTTCTCTTCATCTCTATCAGTTCTGGGTAGCCTTTGTATAACGTTTGGGCACTTGAAGTCATATGAAGAACCCCTCACACACATGGGGTCAAGTAGGGAGAGTGCAGACGTTTTTCCAATGTGCTGGGATCAGCTGGACCGCCTATAAGGGAAACCTGGGCTGGGCTGGACTGGGCTGCTGTCCCTGTCTGACATGGGCACACTCTGCCACCGGTTGAGCAGAAGAAATTCAAGGCAAAAAGGCTCCAGCGGATCTATTTGCATTGATCTACTGAAGTGAATAGCAATAGTGAATAGTGAATTAGCAACATTTGCAAAAGAAACCACCTCCAGCTCTGCTGTAAATCCATCTCTCAGGAAAGCGCTTAAGACAAATCCTTCCATTTACCTGAGAGCCCTAAAAGAAGCCAAGAGCTGTCACAAGTTATGGGGAAACACGTCTCATCATGACCCAGATCAGGACGTTTCCAGATTATCCTGTGCTTGTACTGGAAAGGAATCAGACAGTAGGCACTTAGTCAGCATGTTTACTTGGACTCCATAGGAGACTTGTCATGACAAGACAAGCTATTACAACTGTTATTAGAGAAAGGACATTCCTTTCCATCCTTGGGTGAGTTTCCTTTGATAACTCCTCCTCATTCGGTATTCTTAGTAACAGCATTTTGTTTGCAACAAACCTAACCACCCGCAGCTAGGGCCAGATCCTCCACAGGTATAAATTGGATTAGTGACACGGAACTCGGCGGAGTTCCTCCAAACTGCGCCAGCCGAAACGGCAACAAATCAGCATTGGTGGAGTCAGGGACGGGTTTTCCTGCAGAATGCAAAACAATGGTTTTGTCTTGCTTTGTTTTCTCTCTTGTTCCTCCACTGAAAGGCGTGGGAAGTGTCTGCTCCCCTTTCATAAAATCAGTAACAGGCTTTCATTAGGAATGGTAAAGGATTTTAGAAGTGTAATTCCTGTATTTTGTATAAGCCCTAAGGAAGTCTCTGAAAGCTGTCTACCGTCTCCATTTCCAGTTGCTGATATTAATGAAGGTAGTGAGAACTCATTGATCATTTGGTCCGCTGTAAGCATCATAAGCATATTTTAGAAGAATTTATACAGCATCTTAAAAACCGCCTGAAGTTTCCTTAAGCACCTGTCAGTAAGGAAAGGGAGTGATGTAACTGTCTGGGCCAACCCCACATTCCCATAACATGGAGGAGCCTCCGTGCCCCAAGTATTCCAGGCACACCCAAACAATGTGTGGACTTTTTACCTGGTGACACTGTGGTTTTAACATAAGCAGAGAGCAGAGGGTGCCGTACTGACAGCCCTTTTCGTATCTACCTGTCAGCAACGGGGCAGGTGCATCTTTAGACTAGGCTCTCGTCTCCATCTCTGGTAATGTCGTAATGGGAAAAGGCAATAACCCTTTGCATTTTGCAGCAAGTCTGAGCTATTAGTTTTGTTCCGAGAATGCCCACAATAAATGCCATGTAAGAAGAACATTTGAAAGATGACTCTACATTTAAAACAAAAATACTGAAATCGTTATCTTTGTTATTCAAACCATGGAGGGTTACCGAAACAAAGTTTGCTTGAACTACTGCCTTTGAAAGGGGAGAAGTCTTCTTCTAGTGGGAACACTAACCAAAATACCTGGCAGTAGCATTGCTCGTAGAGCAAAACATACTGAACCACAAAAGCCTCAGGTCTTCTGTTAATAACAGTGACGAGAATGTATCTAACCACCCAATGTAAAAAATACGGCTCCAGATTTCTAAAATTAGAAGTGACTTTCTTTTTGAGGCCTATTTTTTTCTCCTCTTTGTTTCTCTAGTTTCAGTGTGCTTTCCACCTCAGTATCTTTTACCGATTTTAAAAGGCCCCATGTTTACGGACACTTCTTAATCCCCCAAGAATGTAAACATTTAAGATAAATACTTAACAATTATTGTTTGCACAGCCAGCTTTTTGGAGCAGGGGCTGTCTTTCTAGGTATTTTATACTGTTCCAGCATGATGGAGCCTGGTGTGTGATGGGGCCTCCTGCATGCTGTTATCTATATTATAACAGAGCACAGCATCGTTCATAGGGAAAGTCATTGCTGCCTGAGCCCCATTTCTACTGCGCTTGCAAAGGTTTGCTTTTGACAAATGTTTCACAGACAACAAGAAGGATATTCTGACCCCTATCAGATGTTGTGCTTGCTTCCATGTACTTTTACAGAGAGCTTGTTTGGAAATGCTGGAGGCCCGTCAGCATCTTCATGGCATAAAGGACCTGTGGCTTCCTCTGAGATGCCTCAGGCAGAAGGTAGGAAGACCCAGATTTTGCACAGTAGTGGGGGGAGGAAGGCTCCTGGAAGCATAAAAGCCATCCAGACACAAGGCTTTGGAGGCAAGGATATCTTGCAAAGACTTTTGATATTCAGAGCAAAAGGGACATTGTAGGGCACCTCTGTCACCCGCAGGACAGAACGCCTCATCACATGGCAGGCACTGCTCAGGGATAGTCTTTCTGTTTCCCTAGCTCGGGCGCCCGTCTAGCATAACCTAAATCCAGCCTTTGGGGGAAGTCCAGAGCCAAATGCAAGTCCATCTGTTTCACGTTTGCTTTTAAATTTTTGAGAGCAATGAGAAGGCTTCCTTGCAAAGAGTTCTTGGTGCTCTAGTCAGCAGAGTTTCCTGGCTTTCAGAGCCGGAGGTATTGTGAAATGCTATTTGGCCCGCTTTGTGGGCGTTGATTTAGAGATGCCTGCCCTTGTGATTTAGTTTCCATCAAATTTCCATCAAATTATAATTACCAGTAACAGTGTCGGCTCTCATCTCAACTCCCTGGCAACTACCTCTGTGCTTTTAGGAGGCGAGGACTCTGAGTTTAGAAGGAAATTGGGTGGCTCAGGTGGTTTTCCACTTTGGTGTTAATCTTCACTTGTGCTGTTCAAAACGAGTAGGTTTCTCTGTGTGAAAACTGTACTTCATGTTCTCAGATGTAATTTATAGTCCATCGTTACTGAGAATACCTGATGGTCCCATGGACTCCAGAAGAACACAGGACGACAGCTGGCAGAATGGGTTAAGAGACGTGCGAGGCAGGCCTCCTTTCCCTTCTCTAGTATATACAGGCTGTGTGCTTCAGAGGCTTGAAAGTATTAACTCAGACTAGATTTGAGTGCAGTTCTTATGTCTCTGAGAAGACTTCGGTCTTAATTAAATGTGTGCCTGTGTTCTTCAGGAGCTACGGTGAAGGACAATCCGGCTTAGAGCATACGAAGAAGAAGACACCTGGAGTTTGTGGCGCCTACAAGCAACGAGAGAAAGAAATGAGGAAGGAGGACTTTGGGAGGTGAGAACAGTGAAGCACCAGAAAGTAAAGGAACAGGTATTCTTCCTTCCCAGAGAGCTGCTGGCAAGACGTAGGCGTAGGATTCTTTCCCTAGGGTTCAAGGTCATCATTGCACTGACTCTAAGGGATATGGACATGGCATTTTGTGTCAGGAGCCTTTCCTGAGTTATTTTAAATATTTCTGTTTTAAGATGTTCTGCAGTCCCTAACTGGTACCTTGGAATCTATTGACCTCTCTCATGCAGCAAAGGTAAAGTTGCTATACTCTTCATTCTCCTCATGTGTTTTCTGCCAAGAAAGGACCCTCATGTGTGTTGCAGCTAACCACACTCTTATGTATCACAGCTTTCACACTAATTACAAGAAGTCTCTTGTTGCGATTTACGACTTCTTTGCTGACCTCTAAGCCAGCTCTTCCTTTCGGTTTGCGAACCGTATTCCTCCTCTGGACAGTATATACTGCTGTTGTGAAAGACATTCCGCTTTTAAGTCCTAGTTACTCCTCGATAACATACAACCCCGTGTTTTCCATTGTAGTTTCTTCACACACCTTGCTGAACTGGAAAGCTAAACATTCTTTGATTTAGTTTCTCCTTCCGGCATTATATTTTCCTCATTGAAACGAACTAGTAAACGAGAACTATAATGTAGAAAAATTTTACTCTTCTCTTTTTCAAAAAGGCATCCTGTCCCTTCTTCCTCCCCTAAAAGGCAACAGATTTAACCAAAAGGATCGCACCTATCAGATGTATCTTTTGATGGAAAAAAGCAATTACAAAAGGAAAAAAAAGCCAGTATTCCTCCCTGCTTTCTTGCAGGAGGAAGAAATATCTCAGTATATCCCTCTTCATGAACATCCAGTTAGAGCCTCTTCCAGAAATCCAGTGCAAGAAAAAAGAATCTCTTTTGCCTGTTTTATGGGTAAAGAAATAAAAGAATATTTTGCAGCCTCATTAGTGCACAACAAAGGGACAAACATCATTGGCTGTTCAGCCCGTCAAACTAGGAGAGAATTTATCTGCTCCCGGCACAAATGGAAAAACTGTCCAAGCCTTGCCTTTCTCGCTCTGTGGTACAGGAATGGAGCTGCTCCAAATGCCAGCCCACAAAGAAATGCCTTCTTCACAAAAAAGAAAAAGACAACGTCACCACCGAGGAAATCTCTCTTGGCCTTCATTGTAACACTTCTAGTGAGGAAGATCACCATCATGCCCTCTTGGCGGATCTAATTTTTGACAACGTTTGATTCCTTATGCATGCAGGAAATACACGGTCAACTTTGCTCAGGCTGAGAACTTGGACAGAGGACTCGAACACAGAACTCCATCCACTTGCAGGTAGGAAGCTTCCTAAATCTGCTGGCCTTCTCTGGAGACAAGAAAGGGCAAAATCCCAGCCCCAGAAAGAGCAAGACACATTTTCAGTTGCTGTTTAGAAGAGGCAGGAGTTCACAGTCAAATGCTTGATTTGCCCCAAATTTCAAGTCCTGACAAAAACCTAGCAACATAGATCATCTTAAGAGAGAACAAAGTGGTGAATACACACCCAGAAGAAAGTTTAACTTCATCATATGCGGAGGAAACATTTGCCCTGGAAGAATATTCATAACAGCTAACAGAAGATAGTTCAATGTTTTCTTTCTTTTCTCTCTGAACAATCACTTCCACTTTGTAAGGAGAGGAAAACAAATGGAGGAAGAAACCAACAAAACTGAAACTGAAACTGAGATTGCCCACAGAGTCAAGACAGCTGGGAAGCTCCCTAGAAAACGCACCTGCTTGTCAAATCTCAAGTTACGTGGTTTTTGTTGCTTGGTAACAGGCATCAAAGTGCCCTTTCATGTTTTATTTTCCTCTGTATCTGCTGTTTCTAGGGTATTTACTATGGCCACACCAGAATCCCATCACTGAACAGCTATCGTGGGGTCTGTCTCCTGAGTAAACACTCTTTTACAATCCTGACTTCTCCTAAACAGATCAATATTTGATTTGTGCTCAGAAGGATTAGGACGTGGAAATGCCTTTTGAAAAGCCTCCTTATCTGCCCAGGGTGCAGACACACCTGAGAACACTGTAAGAAAAAGCAAACTCATGGACAGAATGAGGGGGGAAATAAAGCAAAAAGGAAACAAAGAGAGAGAAGAAACCCCCTCATATCAAAACCTGCCAAATGTTCTTTGCAAATGACTTCACAAGGAAAAGCTCGGGTTAAAAAGTAAAAAGAAAAGGCATTTTGTCTTTGCATTGTAGAAACTGAACGGCTCTTTGCATAAGGCTGCTTGCCTGAAACACCTTCTCTGCCTCCTGCCAGGCTCAAGAAAACGCCAAGCTTGCAGCAACAGTACTTTCATGTGTCCTGGTACCGCTTCAGTTGCTTCTGGGCCACTGTGAACAGAATCTGGAAAAATCTTTGACTCTTAGAGCCTGGACACCCAGTTTGGCTGAAAAAAACCCCTCTCCTGACCTGTCCTCGTTCCTCTGCCCCACAGTGCAAAAGTACCCTCAGTGGGGTGCCCCTGCATGCCATCCCTTGTGTCCAGCAGCCCAGGAACACAGCACTGTCATTGTAGTAGCAGACGACAGGCTCTGCACTGACTTTCCAAGGCCTCTGAGCAGAGGCTGCTCAGGCTTGCTGTGACAGGACATGCCCCGGCCAGCTGAGAGTGGGGCTTTGGCTGGTTTAGCTGCCACAGCACTTTCTCTGCTGACCAGGCAGTTGTGGTGCATTCATCACCCTTATGACAGTGTTGGCAGGGTGCAACACTGGGGTTGATGCAGAGAGCAGCACCAAGTCATGACTCCGCGCAGGAGGAGGGATTTGGGTGCTGCCATAGCGAGGCTGCAGCAGGCACTGCAGTCTGGGAGGAGAGCAGAGCCCCGGGACGTGGGGCCAGAGGGTGCGGCGAGGAGGAGGCCAGCCCTGGGGTGATGAGCGGTGGGGCAGGGGCTGCTGCTGAAGACCTCCCCAGCCGGAAACATCTGCCCCGGGACCGGCTGCAGAGATGCAGGTCTGGACCTGGGCAGCCCTTGCCTTCAGGGGGAACAATAAAATAGAACCTGGCATGTGTAGAAGGCCCCGTCAGCATTAATATCCCACCCCTCCTGGCCAGGGCTTCATGGCTGCACGGCCTCTCCCAACACACTGACTCCCAAGGAACCAGCGGACTCATGAGGAAATGGAGGACGCAGCACCAGGAAAGGGCGGGGAGAACACAGGTGGGCATAGAAATGCTACTGGCATTGTTAGTAACACCAAGACTCTGCCGGTAGTTTTCACGCATTTATTTTCTTTGGTAGATCTCGACGACTGAGAGCCTTCTGGTTGACTTCTGGGCTGGCACGTGCCCCAGCTCCTGGCCCTGCCCTGCTTTTGGCAGCTCCTGGGGCCCAGCTCTAGTTTTGCCGGCAGGGTGGTCTCTTGGGGGGCTGGCAAGAGTCTTGGGAGGTGCCGGCCCTGCTCTTCGGGGGTCTCCGTGGCCTCCCAAGGGAGCGGTCCCTGCCCCGGCTGGCACTGGAGGGACCTGCCACAGCCTCTCCCGGATCCTTGTGCCGCTCTTCCTGCTCCCCGTGGGTGGGAACAGGGGCAGGGGGAGAGCTGCTGGGACCCCCATGAAGAGCAGCGGTTGAGGCGCTGGGGCGCTCCTCTTTGTCAGCTCCCGCAGGGCTGCCGGAGGGGGCTGGGTCAGGGGCAGGAGACCCTCTCTGGGGGGCAGCAGGACGAGTGGCAGCCATGGGGCTGCTCTCCCACTCCTCGGCAGCATGGCCACCCTCAACGGCCAGCAGTCAGTGGGCCTCCCTGCTCAGCGTTGCGCAGTGACATCAATAAGGCGCTGTACAAACATTGCCGTGTGGTTTGGGAGGCTGAGCTGCAGCAGCCGGACCAGAACTTCTTCATGCAGCCCGACAAAGACAAGGGCAGACATGATGAGGTCCTCCACCATGAGTACCTGAGAACGCGGGTTCCCAAAGATTACTCTCAGCTCCTGACGCACTCAGGGTTGAAGGCGCTGGACGAGAGCTGGGTAGTCCTGGAAAAGGAACGCCCAGGTGTGTGGCTGGAGGCCGCCCAGAGGAGCCCTGGGCAGCCGGTGCTCCACAGGCTGTCGTTCTGTTGCTGCAGGGCTGTGGGCAGCTGGACGGCCAGGAACTCCTCCTGCCTGGCGGCCACCGACAAGTGATGTCACAGGTGGTGTGAGGACATACTCCTCAAAGTCACCATCCGCCTGCACCGAGTGCACGGTGGAGACAGTCCTCCTCCTGCAGAGCAGGCACTCGGGCTCGCTGTCGGCCCACTGCAGGAGGCACACGTAACTGAACTGGTGGAGGCATGGCATCACATAGGCAGCATTGTCCCAGCTGTCCAGCCATATTGGACAGTGGTTCTCCAGCTCCGTGGCCATGCTCTCCACTCCCTGCGGTGGGCTGCGGGGAGCTGAGGATGACAAACTGCTCCCTCTCACTGGCGCTGCAGCAGCTGGTGTCACGCTAGAAAAGGGAGAGAGGCCACGGTCATTGGCTGGTCCACGGAGGGGTGGAAGAGATGCCCAGGTCCCTCAAGGAGGGAACTCTCCCAGCTCCCCACCCCAGGGTGAGGTTTCCCCACCCAGCTCACCTCTGCTGCTGTGAGCGCGCCTCCTGGGTGCCCCGGCCGCCTGAAGCTGCCAGCGCCGGGGATAATCCTTTGATGGCTCTGGGGCCGGGCACGCAGAGCTGCAAGCAACAACTCCGCAACCAGGACACCAGCACCAAGGCTTCGCTCAACACTCCAGCCTTGCAAACTGCTCAGCCAGAGTGCGGGCATGAGCCAGCTGGGGGGCACTCAGCGCCCAGATGTAAGCAGCGAGCGGCACCTGGTCACAATCCGTCACTTGGGGACACCGCAGTCCATCCCTCGGTGACAACAGAACCCATCACTCGGGGACTCCTTTCTGTCTCCTGGATGTCCCAGGTCTCCTGTTCTGTAGTTCCTCCGCTTTGCAGCTATCTTCAGGCATGTGAGTGAAAGGGAATGGCACATCGTATCTTGGAACGCAGTGTGTTGCTGACTGTATTGAGAGAGAACTGTTAGAAGAGAAAGAAGTCAATTATGCTCTGCTAGTTCCACGCTTAAAAGGACCATAAGCAGCAGGACATAGAGTTATACCAAAGGAAAGGACTAATCTGTTGAAATGGCTGTTTCACTGTAATAGAAGCAGCTTAGTGATGCTTCTGTTTACTCCTAAATACAATACAGTCAGTATACAGCAAACATTTCTACAGCATTGCTCTCACATTGTCATATATTCTCTGCAATAGGTACAAAAGCCTTATTAGGTTGAGTAATATTTTCTGATTAACACATTTTTTAAGCTCAGTCATACGGACCTCAGAGGACGGTCTTGTTAGAGAACGTAGATGCTGAAAAAGGACACTATCATGGATGTCCCTGGCTGCCTAACTGGTTGAAGAAGTAGCTAAGGTTACATGAATACAGGAAGGCGTATACACTGTTGGCTAGCAATTTAAATCACATGGACCAAGCCTTCACTTTCTGAAAGTCAAAATTACAAACTGAATAGCTTTTGAAAAAGGTTGCTAAATACACATGGGCTGGCTGCTGTTGGTGTACTTTTTAATATTTTATGAGAAATGCCTTCTGTATTTGTGGGAATGTTTTCTGAGGCATAATTATGGTACAGTTTTTAGAAAATCTCTAGGCCGTTACTTTTTTCATACAACCTATGTTATTGAATAATTAATAGATTACATTATTTAATTAGATTGGAAGATATTACTTAAGCTTACAGGCTTTGTTCCATTCACATCCTAAGTTTTTCATTTTATTTACTCTATTTGGACGACATAATTCTAGGCTGATCCTATGGTATGCTGGCACTTTATGGAAGGGTTGGACTATCATGCTGACTGGAGGAAAAGATTAAAGATGCTGTAAAGGAGAGCACGTGACGATGGAGTAAGTTGTCTGAAAACATGAATGATCTGTTAGAGAGCAAGCAGAACATGAAGCAAACGGTTAGGAGTGAGGGTCAGGCAGAGGAACGGTTTGGTTTATTTCTAATAATGGAAGTAGAGATGTGCGATTTTGTTGTTGTTGTTGTCGTTCCCTCTTGAATGATTTATTTTACCTTTTTTTTAACTTTTTTTTTTTTTTTTTTTAATCCTCAAAGGCAAGGACAACACTGGGAAGTACTGAACCATTTCAGCTGACATAAAATTTACCAGATCAGCAGGAGACAGAGAAAATGTATGTATCCTATAGCATAATTGTTATGGGTCTTCCCTAGCAGTCCTAGATTTCCGACCATTTACTTAGCAGCAGAAACTGCACCTGTGTCCTGCATCGTGCTATGTCCCCTGAGGATGGCTCACAAGTATAAGCAGGGCAGAATTGTGCTACTTCCCTTTCTTTCTTTACTTTAGATAACCAAAAGGAAGTTGTTTGTTAGAACAGATTCTTTACACGACTGAAATACTTTCACAGAATCACAGAAAGGCTGAGGTTGGAAGGGACCTCTGGATGTCATCTTGTCAAGGCCACCCGCTCCAGCAGAGACAGCTAGAGCTGCTTACCTGCGATCATGTCCAGACTGCTCTTCAACATGCCTTCTCCTGTCACTGGGCACCGCCGGACAGAGCCTGCCTCCGTCGTCTTCGCAGCCTCCCGTCAGGCCTTTTTGTACACTGATCAGATCCCCCCTCAGCCTTCTCTTCACCAGGCTAAACAGTCCCAGCTCGTCCTCAGAGGAGAGGTGCTCCAGTGCCTTAATCATCTTCATGGCCCACTGCTGGACTCTCTCCAGTACGTGCAGCTCTCTCTTGTACTGGGGAAGCCCAGAAGCGGACGCAGTGCTCCAGGTGTGGCGTCACCAGTGCCAAGTGGAGAGGAAGGATCGCCTTGTTCGCCCTGCTGGCAAAACTCCTCCTAATGCAGCCCAGGACAGCGGCAGTGTTCCTTGTGGCAAGGGCACGTTGTTGGCTCATCGTCAGCTTGGTGCCCACCAGGACCTCCAGGGCTTTTTCTGCAAAGCTGCTTTCCAGCCGGGCAGCCCACCGCATGTGCTGGTGCCTGGGGCTGTCATTCCCCAAGGGCAGGACTTGGTGTTTCCCTGGGCTGAACTTCTTGGGGCTCCTGCCTTGGCAGGGTACGACCCTAGGGCGATGCAGAGAGCAGCACCAAGTCGTGACTACGCACCGGGCACTGCAGGCTGGTAGGAGAGCAGAGCCCCGGGACGTGGAGGCAGAGGGTGCGGCGAGGAGGAGGCCAGCCCTGGGGTGACGAGTGGTGGGGCAGGGGCTGGTGCTGGAGACCTCCCCAGCTGCAAACATCTGCCCCGGGACCGGCTGCAGAGATGCAGGTCTGGACCTGGGCAGCCCTTGCCTTTGGGCAGTTTGTTTTCCTTGATGGATCTAGACTACTGAGAGCCTTCTGGTTGACTTGTGGGCTGGCACGTGCCCCAGCTGCTGACCCCGCCCTGCTTTTGGCAGCTCCTCGGGCCTGGCTCTAATTCTGCCGGCGGGGTGGCCTCTTGGGGGGCTGGCAAGAGTCTTGGGAGGTGCCGGCCCTCCTCTTCGGGGGTCTCCGTGGCCTCCCAAGGGAGCGGTCCCTGCCCCGGCTGGCACTGGAGGGACCTGCCACAGCCTCCCCCGGATCCTCGTGCCGCTCTTCCTGCTCCCCGTGGGTGGGAACGGGGGCATCACGGGGGCGGCTGCTGGCACCCCCACGAAGAGCAGCGGCTGAGGTGCTGGGGCGCTCCTCTTCGTCGGCTCCCGCAGGGCTGCCGGAGGGGGCTGGGCCAGGGGCAGGAGACCCCCTTCGGGAGGCAGCAGGACGAGTGGCAGCCGTGGGGCTGCCCTGCCGCTCCTCGGCAGCATGGCCGTCCTGGAGGCCCAGCAGTCGGTGGGCCTCCCCGCTGCAGCGTTGCACGGCGACATCGATAAGCTGTTGGACGAATGTCGCCGCGCGATTCTGGAGGCTGACCCGCAGCAGCCGGACCAGGACCTCTTCATCCAGCCCAAAGAGGCCCAGGACGGACAGGATGAGGTCCTCCATCACGATGGCCGTTGAAGGCTCCTCCGCAAAGATCAGCCCCAGCTGCTGTTGCAGCCAGGGCAGAAAGCGTTGGAGGAGGGCTGGGTGGTCATCAAAAAGGGACGCCCAGGTGTCGGGCTGGAGGCCGCCCACTGGAGCCCGGGGCACCGCCTCCACCGCCAGCGGCTGGGGTGTTACAGGGCGAGGAGGGCTGTGGGGGGCTGGATGCCCACGCCCTCCTCCAGCCTGGCGGGTGCCGGCCCACGCTGATGCCAGCCCAGATGGTCTGAGGACGACCTCCTCAAAGTTGTTGTCGGCCCGCACCGAGTGCACGATGGACTGCACTCTCCTCTTGCAGAGGGGGCACTCGGGCTTGCTCTCGGCCCACCGCAGGATGCATGCGTAACAGAACTGGTGGAGGCATGGCATCACGTAGGCAGGATCATCCCAGCTGTCCAGGCATACTGGACAGCGGGTGTCCAGCTCCGTGGCCATGCTCTCCACTCCCTGCGGTGGGCTGCGGGGAGCTGGGGATGACAAACTGCTCCCTCTCACTGGCGCTGCAGCAGCTGGTGTCACGCTAGAAAAGGGAGAGAGGCCACGGTCACTGGCTGCTCCACGGAGGGGAGGAAGAGATGCCCACGTCCCTCTAAGAAGGAAACCCTCCCAGCTCCCGAGAGTGACGTTTCTCCACCCAGCTCACCTCTGCTGCCGCGAGCGCACCTCCTGGGTGCCCCGGCCGCCTGAAGCTGCCAGGGCCGGGGATAATCCTTTGATGGCTCTGGGGTTGGGCACAGAGAGCTGCAAGCAACAACTCCGCAACCACGACACCAGCACCAAGGCTTCGCTCAACACTCCAGCCTTGCGACCTGCTCAGCCGGAGTGCGGGCACAAACCAGCTGGGTGGGACTCGGCACCCGGATACCAGCAGCGAGCAGCACCTGGTCGCAATCCATCGCTAGGTGACATCACAGTCCATCCCTCCGTGACAACAGAACTCATCACCCGGGGACTTGGTGATAACAGATCGGGGGATGTCATGATGGGCCGTCCTCACCATGGCCCTTGCCCCAGCAGCGCTGTGGCCCCACAACACGCATCTGGGCTTACCACAACGCCACTGCCCACTCCATCCCCCCAGCTCTTGTCTTGGTGCTCAGCATCGGTGTTTCACGTCAGTCACCAGGGCCTTGGCCGTGGCTTCCCAGGGCCCCGTCAGGTCACTCGGGCCATGGCAGACGTCTCCAGGCACACAGGGCAAGAGGGTTCACTGGGTAACACCTCGTGCCTCCCTGGCAGGCTGCAGCACAAAGTCCCACAGGCTCTCCCCACACCCCAGCGCTGCTGGCCAGCCCCCTGAGCTCCCCTGCTTCCTTCCATGGGGGGTCACGGGCAGCACTTGGCTCGCTCTCGCAGGTCTTCTCCTGTCTTTCTACCCTAGCCCGAGGGCACGAGGGTGATCCCCTCTGCTCAGCACCCATCAGGCCTGGATGAGGCACTGCATCCTCTTTGGGGTCCCGAGACAGGTTGACAAAACAGAGGCGCTCAGGGGAGGCAAGGAGGGTCTGTGGGGCTGGGGCTGGTTCAGCACAGAGCAGAGGAGGTCTCGGGGCACCTCACAGCACAGCCCGGTGCCTGCGGGGAAGGTATCAAGGGGATGGGGACAGGCTCTTCTCAGCACTGCCTGGTGAGCGGAGAGATGGTGGCATCTCCTGAAACGAGACGGGTTCAGGCTGGAGATGAGGAATCAAAGCCCAGATCCTTGTGAGGATCACGAAGCACTGGAGTGGGTTGCCCAGAGAGGAGGTGGGATCCCTGAGCCTGGAGGTCAGCCTTCAACACCCGAGTGGTCACAGCCCAGAGCATCCAGGTCTATAGTCATTGTTGGCCTTGCCCTGAGTCCGTGTTTGGACAAGGGACCTCCTCAGTCTCCTTCTAGCAGGAGTGGTTCAGTGGTTTGGATGTTGGTATGAGCAAGTATGAAGGGGAACATCCGAGTGTGGAAGCCTCACGACTGGCAGAAAAAGGGCTGTGAGAATCGCAGGTGTTGATGGCACTCACGCTAGCACTTCACCACGATCACATCTACGTGCTGCTTCTCAGGACACCCAGGCACGGACAATCGAGGAGATGTGAAGAGGCTCCAAAGGCTGTGTGTCTTGTCCTCTTTCTCACCACAGGTAATTCTGTCCAGACTCGGTGGAAATACACATTCAGCTGCTTGCCAGTAGGTGGGTATGACAGTATGCATGTGAGTGGGTGAAATAAATTTTAGCTTCAAATCCAAATCTCCCTCCCTTTCTTGCTTTGAAATTTGCAACATTATTGAGATTTGTTGATACAGTTTGCAACAGAGGTTTTGGGCTGGAATGCCCAGAATGCCCAGCGAGATCCTCACAAACTCTGCCTAGAGACCAGTGGTGCAACGTGATCTAATGCAATCTCCCAGATACTCTGAAGGCAGGTTCCACGAGTGGACGCTGTGGTATTATTACATATTTCTTCAAAGGTGTAATACATGCAAACTTCCAGATACTCTGAACGCAGGTTCCACGAGTGGACACTGTGGTATTATTACATATTTCTTCAAAGGTGTAAAAGCCTTTGCCTGTGTTCTCCATATTTTCCAGTTTCAAATTTGTTAGTTCTTCTTCATGTATTTTGGCACAGACCGATTTTAATTGATGCCACTGCATCAACTGTTGTATTTGACAAGAAAGCTGGGCTGGCTTGACCAAGAAAGCTGGAGCATGGCTGCCTCGTGATAGTGTAATTGTTCCCAACTTTAATTCTTTAAATTGTGTTATTTTTCCTATAGGAAAATATAGCTTAGTTTGATAATTATGCTTCTAATTGTAGCATCATTATTTTGAAAAGAAAAAAAAAACAGCTTAAATTCAGCAAAGCGCTTTGAAAGTGCTATTTTTCCCACGAGAACTTGCATTTTCACATATGTAGTACTAATAACATAAAAGTAAGTTCTTGCCTCTGTTTTACCTGTTGCCTTCACGGCACTAATATCACGACAGAGAGATAGCCGCGTCTCAATTAGACCAACCCCAGAATGTCCGTACAGGAAAGTCAACACACTCCTCTCCTCCATGTGGACGAGCTCATACCAGAGTGCCCAGGTACTTCTTTGGAAGAGGCCACTTTTCAGAAGGACTGTGAATCCAACAGCTACGAAGGCATCCTGCTTACGACGAAAAGTGTCGACTTTTATGGAAAGTTAAGTATCTACGTGGAAGGCAAGGGGGAGTGGCAAGGGACAAATCCCAGTGGGCCGCCTCCACAGTTTCTCCTGTGTGAACTTGGGAAGCTGGTTAGATGCACTTACTGAAGGCACACAGGCAGTGAGCATCTCCCTATGCTTGCCGTCCTTGACTTTGTACAGCTTGAATGGCATCTCCTTGGACTGCGAAGGAAAACCTGAAAATCTCGTACTTGGTGTACTCATTCCTGAGAGAAAAGTAAAATGTCCATTGCTTTTCTGGAAACTTTGCTTAAAAGCTCCCTCTGATAATCGCCTGCATTACCAAATTGAATTTCTTTTTTTAATTTTCAAAACAGAACGTGACAGGAATGTTATTTTCCATGTCTCCTCTCAGATTGTTAGTTATTCAAAAAGAAGAAACTGAAAGATGCCACCTCCCCAGCCAACTGTTCACTTGGGCATCCTGTGTCTTAAAACAGCCCCATACCAGTCTGGAACAGGTAGACAGGAAAATAGGGGTTTGCCAGTTTCTTCCTTGAGATTTGGGGTTGAAGTGGAAACACAGAGAGGCCAAGACTGTAGTCATGAGGAGGGGAGGGCAGGGGAAAATACTTTCCTCTCCGGTTCCGCTCTTCTCTACCAGGAAGGGCGCATGGCCATGGAGAAGTCCCTGCGACCCACACGCGCCTGGCCCAGCGCGGGGCACGCTCGTTGCAGGGAGGTGCCTCCAAAATGCAGCAGGACTCAGAGTTATCCCAGGCCCATCTCCCGCTGAAGTGACACCTGGCTCCTCAGCTGCAGCTGTTTTGGAGCCAGGGGGACTGAGAAGGAACGAAGACCACATGAACGGAGATGTCGTTTTCTGACTTTGAAGGATGTTGGGAGAAACGGGACCGCTCGGGGGGGGGGCACTGTGGCATTTGTTGCTGGAAACTTGCAGGTGAAGGGCCTTTAATGGGGTGCCTCATTTCTGCCACTTCCATGGAGCAGCAGGAATCTGGAGATCCAGAAACATGAAACGAGCCTAATTCAATCCCCTCGGGATGCCGGGTGGCACTCCTGTTGGCAGCCGTGTCACCCCCACAGGCGCCAGATGCCAGAGGGGAACGTGCTGTGCCCTGTGGGGAAGCAGGGGTCAGCCAAGAGAGCCACAACCACAAAGAGAAAGAAAAACTCCAAATAAATGCTGTCATCAGGCAGGATATGCTCTCCACCTGACTCAAGGTGCCCTTCAAATCCTACTAGAAAACATAGTGCACTGCTGGTAATGCACGTGTCACCAGGAGATGATATGAAGCAGTACACATGAGGCAGTACATTACTACATTTTGCTGTTTGTACTGGGAATATAAATATGTATACATGCATGTATACCTATAGACAAATACAGTACTTTCAGGCAGATGTCCATCGGGCCCTCTTAAAAGTTGCTATTTCTCTTAGAGGAATTTTTTTGCATCGCTCATTTTCATTGCACCAAAAAGCACAGGTTACCACCTGCGTTCCCTGGCACAGCGGTCAGAGGATGGTGATTAACCTCAGCAAGTGCTCAGTCAGTTCACAAGAAACCACGACCAGCTGTGACTCCGCGCAGGAGGAGGGATTTGGGTGCTGCCATAGCGAGGCTGCAGCAGGCACTGCAGGCTGGGAGGAGAGCAGAGCCCCGGGACGTGGGGCCAGAGGGTGCGGCGAGGAGGAGGCCAGCCCTGGGGTGATGAGCGGTGGGGCAGGGGCTGCTGCTGAAGACCTCCCCAGCTGGAAACATCTGCCCCGGGACCGGCTGCAGAGATGCAGGTCTGGACCTGGGCAGCCCTTGCCTTCAGGGGGAACAATAAAATAGAACCTGGCATGTGTAGAAGGCCCCGTCAGCATTAATATCCCGCCCCTCCTGGCCAGGGCTTCATGGCTGCACGGCCTCTCCCAACACACTGACTCCCAAGGAACCAGCGGACTCATGAGGAAATGGAGGACGCAGCACCAGGAAAGGGCGGGGAGAACACAGGTGGGCATAGAAATGCTACTGGCATTGTTAGTAACACCAAGACTCTGCCGGTAGCTTTCACACATTTATTTTCTTTGGTAGATCTCGACGACTGAGAGCCTTCTGGTTGACTTCTGGGCTGGCACGTGCCCCAGCTCCTGGCCCTGCCCTGCTTTTGGCAGCTCCTGGGGCCCAGCTCTAGTTTTGCCGGCGGGGTGGTCTCTTGGGGGGCTGGCAAGAGTCTTGGGAGGTGCCGGCCCTGCTCTTCGGGGGTCTCCGTGGCCTCCCAAGGGAGCGGTCCCTGCCCCGGCTGGCACTGGAGGGACCTGCCACAGCCTCTCCCGGATCCTTGTGCCGCTCTTCCTGCTCCCCGTGGGTGGGAACAGGGGCAGGGGGAGAGCTGCTGGGACCCCCATGAAGAGCAGCGGTTGAGGCGCTGGGGCGCTCCTCTTTGTCAGCTCCCGCAGGGCTGCCGGAGGGGGCTGGGTCAGGGGCAGGAGACCCTCTCTGGGGGGCAGCAGGACGAGTGGCAGCCATGGGGCTGCTCTCCCACTCCTCGGCAGCATGGCCACCCTCAACGGCCAGCAGTCAGTGGGCCTCCCTGCTCAGCGTTGCGCAGTGACATCAATAAGGCGCTGTACAAACATTGCCGTGTGGTTTGGGAGGCTGAGCTGCAGCAGCCGGACCAGAACTTCTTCATGCAGCCCGACAAAGACAAGGGCAGACATGATGAGGTCCTCCACCATGAGTACCTGAGAACGCGGGTTCCCAAAGATTACTCTCAGCTCCTGACGCACTCAGGGTTGAAGGCGCTGGACGAGAGCTGGGTAGTCCTGGAAAAGGAACACCCAGGTGTGTGGCTGGAGGCTGCCCAGAGGAGCCCTGGGCAGCCGGTGCTCCACAGGCTGTCGTTCTGTTGCTGCAGGGCTGTGGGCAGCTGGACGGCCAGGAACTCCTCCTGCCTGGCGGCCACCGACAAGTGATGTCACAGGTGGTGTGAGGACATACTCCTCAAAGTCACCATCCGCCTGCACCGAGTGCACGGTGGAGACAGTCCTCCTCCTGCAGAGCAGGCACTCGGGCTCGCTGTCGGCCCACTGCAGGAGGCACACGTAACTGAACTGGTGGAGGCATGGCATCACATAGGCAGCATTGTCCCAGCTGTCCAGCCATATTGGACAGTGGTTCTCCAGCTCCGTGGCCATGCTCTCCACTCCCTGCGGTGGGCTGCGGGGAGCTGAGGATGACAAACTGCTCCCTCTCACTGGCGCTGCAGCAGCTGGTGTCACGCTAGAAAAGGGAGAGAGGCCACGGTCATTGGCTGGTCCACGGAGGGGTGGAAGAGATGCCCAGGTCCCTCAAGGAGGGAACTCTCCCAGCTCCCCACCCCAGGGTGAGGTTTCCCCACCCAGCTCACCTCTGCTGCTGTGAGCGCGCCTCCTGGGTGCCCCGGCCGCCTGAAGCTGCCAGCGCCGGGGATAATCCTTTGATGGCTCTGGGGCCGGGCACGCAGAGCTGCAAGCAACAACTCCGCAACCAGGACACCAGCACCAAGGCTTCGCTCAACACTCCAGCCTTGCAAACTGCTCAGCCAGAGTGCGGGCATGAGCCAGCTGGGGGGCACTCAGCGCCCAGATGTAAGCAGCGAGCGGCACCTGGTCACAATCCGTCACTTGGGGACACCGCAGTCCATCCCTCGGTGACAACAGAACCCATCACTCGGGGACTCCTTTCTGTCTCCTGGATGTCCCAGGTCTCCTGTTCTGTAGTTCCTCCGCTTTGCAGCTATCTTCAGGCATGTGAGTGAAAGGGAATGGCACATCGTATCTTGGAACGCAGTGTGTTGCTGACTGTATTGAGAGAGAACTGTTAGAAGAGAAAGAAGTCAATTATGCTCTGCTAGTTCCACGCTTAAAAGGACCATAAGCAGCAGGACATAGAGTTATACCAAAGGAAAGGACTAATCTGTTGAAATGGCTGTTTCACTGTAATAGAAGCAGCTTAGTGATGCTTCTGTTTACTCCTAAATACAATACAGTCAGTATACAGCAAACATTTCTACAGCATTGCTCTCACATTGTCATATATTCTCTGCAATAGGTACAAAAGCCTTATTAGGTTGAGTAATATTTTCTGATTAACACATTTTTTAAGCTCAGTCATACGGACCTCAGAGGACGGTCTTGTTAGAGAACGTAGATGCTGAAAAAGGACACTATCATGGATGTCCCTGGCTGCCTAACTGGTTGAAGAAGTAGCTAAGGTTACATGAATACAGGAAGGCGTATACACTGTTGGCTAGCAATTTAAATCACATGGACCAAGCCTTCACTTTCTGAAAGTCAAAATTACAAACTGAATGGCTTTTGAAAAAGGTTGCTAAATACACATGGGCTGGCTGCTGTTTGTGTACTTTTTAATATTTTATGAGAAATGCCTTCTGTATTTGTGGGAATGTTTTCTGAGGCATAATTATGGTACAGTTTTTAGAAAATCTCTAGGCCGTTACTTTTTTCATACAACCTATGTTATTGAATAATTAATAGATTACATTATTTAATTAGATTGGAAGATATTACTTAAGCTTACAGGCTTTGTTCCATTCACATCCTAAGTTTTTCATTTTATTTACTCTATTTGGACGACATAATTCTAGGCTGATCCTATGGTATGCTGGCACTTTATGGAAGGGTTGGACTATCATGCTGACTGGAGGAAAAGATTAAAGATGCTGTAAAGGAGAGCACGTGACGATGGAGTAAGTTGTCTGAAAACATGAATGATCTGTTAGAGAGCAAGCAGAACATGAAGCAAACGGTTAGGAGTGAGGGTCAGGCAGAGGAACGGTTTGGTTTATTTCTAATAATGGAAGTAGAGATGTGCGATTTTGTTGTTGTTGTTGTCGTTCCCTCTTGAATGATTTATTTTACCTTTTTTTTAACTTTTTTTTTTTTTTTTTTAATCCTCAAAGGCAAGGACAACACTGGGAAGTACTGAACCATTTCAGCTGACATAAAATTTACCAGATCAGCAGGAGACAGAGAAAATGTATGTATCCTATAGCATAATTGTTATGGGTCTTCCCTAGCAGTCCTAGATTTCCGACCATTTACTTAGCAGCAGAAACTGCACCTGTGTCCTGCATCGTGCTATGTCCCCTGAGGATGGCTCACAAGTATAAGCAGGGCAGAATTGTGCTACTTCCCTTTCTTTCTTTACTTTAGATAACCAAAAGGAAGTTGTTTGTTAGAACAGATTCTTTACACGACTGAAATACTTTCACAGAATCACAGAAAGGCTGAGGTTGGAAGGGACCTCTGGATGTCATCTTGTCAAGGCCACCCGCTCCAGCAGAGACAGCTAGAGCTGCTTACCTGCGATCATGTCCAGACTGCTCTTCAACATGCCTTCTCCTGTCACTGGGCACCGCCGGACAGAGCCTGCCTCCGTCGTCTTCGCAGCCTCCCGTCAGGCCTTTTTGTACACTGATCAGATCCCCCCTCAGCCTTCTCTTCACCAGGCTAAACAGTCCCAGCTCGTCCTCAGAGGAGAGGTGCTCCAGTGCCTTAATCATCTTCATGGCCCACTGCTGGACTCTCTCCAGTACGTGCAGCTCTCTCTTGTACTGGGGAAGCCCAGAAGCGGACGCAGTGCTCCAGGTGTGGCGTCACCAGTGCCAAGTGGAGAGGAAGGATCGCCTTGTTCGCCCTGCTGGCAAAACTCCTCCTAATGCAGCCCAGGACAGCGGCAGTGTTCCTTGTGGCAAGGGCACGTTGTTGGCTCATCGTCAGCTTGGTGCCCACCAGGACCTCCAGGGCTTTTTCTGCAAAGCTGCTTTCCAGCCGGGCAGCCCACCGCATGTGCTGGTGCCTGGGGCTGTCATTCCCCAAGGGCAGGACTTGGTGTTTCCCTGGGCTGAACTTCTTGGGGCTCCTGCCTTGGCAGGGTACGACCCTAGGGCGATGCAGAGAGCAGCACCAAGTCGTGACTACGCACCGGGCACTGCAGGCTGGTAGGAGAGCAGAGCCCCGGGACGTGGAGGCAGAGGGTGCGGCGAGGAGGAGGCCAGCCCTGGGGTGACGAGTGGTGGGGCAGGGGCTGGTGCTGGAGACCTCCCCAGCTGCAAACATCTGCCCCGGGACCGGCTGCAGAGATGCAGGTCTGGACCTGGGCAGCCCTTGCCTTTGGGCAGTTTGTTTTCCTTGATGGATCTAGACTACTGAGAGCCTTCTGGTTGACTTGTGGGCTGGCACGTGCCCCAGCTGCTGACCCCGCCCTGCTTTTGGCAGCTCCTCGGGCCTGGCTCTAATTCTGCCGGCGGGGTGGCCTCTTGGGGGGCTGGCAAGAGTCTTGGGAGGTGCCGGCCCTCCTCTTCGGGGGTCTCCGTGGCCTCCCAAGGGAGCGGTCCCTGCCCCGGCTGGCACTGGAGGGACCTGCCACAGCCTCCCCCGGATCCTCGTGCCGCTCTTCCTGCTCCCCGTGGGTGGGAACGGGGGCATCACGGGGGCGGCTGCTGGCACCCCCACGAAGAGCAGCGGCTGAGGTGCTGGGGCGCTCCTCTTCGTCGGCTCCCGCAGGGCTGCCGGAGGGGGCTGGGCCAGGGGCAGGAGACCCCCTTCGGGAGGCAGCAGGACGAGTGGCAGCCGTGGGGCTGCCCTGCCGCTCCTCGGCAGCATGGCCGTCCTGGAGGCCCAGCAGTCGGTGGGCCTCCCCGCTGCAGCGTTGCACGGCGACATCGATAAGCTGTTGGACGAATGTCGCCGCGCGATTCTGGAGGCTGACCCGCAGCAGCCGGACCAGGACCTCTTCATCCAGCCCAAAGAGGCCCAGGACGGACAGGATGAGGTCCTCCATCACGATGGCCGTTGAAGGCTCCTCCGCAAAGATCAGCCCCAGCTGCTGTTGCAGCCAGGGCAGAAAGCGTTGGAGGAGGGCTGGGTGGTCATCAAAAAGGGACGCCCAGGTGTCGGGCTGGAGGCCGCCCACTGGAGCCCGGGGCACCGCCTCCACCGCCAGCGGCTGGGGTGTTACAGGGCGAGGAGGGCTGTGGGGGGCTGGATGCCCACGCCCTCCTCCAGCCTGGCGGGTGCCGGCCCACGCTGATGCCAGCCCAGATGGTCTGAGGACGACCTCCTCAAAGTTGTTGTCGGCCCGCACCGAGTGCACGATGGACTGCACTCTCCTCTTGCAGAGGGGGCACTCGGGCTTGCTCTCGGCCCACCGCAGGATGCATGCGTAACAGAACTGGTGGAGGCATGGCATCACGTAGGCAGGATCATCCCAGCTGTCCAGGCATACTGGACAGCGGGTGTCCAGCTCCGTGGCCATGCTCTCCACTCCCTGCGGTGGGCTGCGGGGAGCTGGGGATGACAAACTGCTCCCTCTCACTGGCGCTGCAGCAGCTGGTGTCACGCTAGAAAAGGGAGAGAGGCCACGGTCACTGGCTGCTCCACGGAGGGGAGGAAGAGATGCCCACGTCCCTCTAAGAAGGAAACCCTCCCAGCTCCCGAGAGTGACGTTTCTCCACCCAGCTCACCTCTGCTGCCGCGAGCGCACCTCCTGGGTGCCCCGGCCGCCTGAAGCTGCCAGGGCCGGGGATAATCCTTTGATGGCTCTGGGGTTGGGCACAGAGAGCTGCAAGCAACAACTCCGCAACCACGACACCAGCACCAAGGCTTCGCTCAACACTCCAGCCTTGCGACCTGCTCAGCCGGAGTGCGGGCACAAACCAGCTGGGTGGGACTCGGCACCCGGATACCAGCAGCGAGCAGCACCTGGTCGCAATCCATCGCTAGGTGACATCACAGTCCATCCCTCCGTGACAACAGAACTCATCACCCGGGGACTTGGTGATAACAGATCGGGGGATGTCATGATGGGCCGTCCTCACCATGGCCCTTGCCCCAGCAGCGCTGTGGCCCCACAACACGCATCTGGGCTTACCACAACGCCACTGCCCACTCCATCCCCCCAGCTCTTGTCTTGGTGCTCAGCATCGGTGTTTCACGTCAGTCACCAGGGCCTTGGCCGTGGCTTCCCAGGGCCCCGTCAGGTCACTCGGGCCATGGCAGACGTCTCCAGGCACACAGGGCAAGAGGGTTCACTGGGTAACACCTCGTGCCTCCCTGGCAGGCTGCAGCACAAAGTCCCACAGGCTCTCCCCACACCCCAGCGCTGCTGGCCAGCCCCCTGAGCTCCCCTGCTTCCTTCCATGGGGGGTCACGGGCAGCACTTGGCTCGCTCTCGCAGGTCTTCTCCTGTCTTTCTACCCTAGCCCGAGGGCACGAGGGTGATCCCCTCTGCTCAGCACCCATCAGGCCTGGATGAGGCACTGCATCCTCTTTGGGGTCCCGAGACAGGTTGACAAAACAGAGGCGCTCAGGGGAGGCAAGGAGGGTCTGTGGGGCTGGGGCTGGTTCAGCACAGAGCAGAGGAGGTCTCGGGGCACCTCACAGCACAGCCCGGTGCCTGCGGGGAAGGTATCAAGGGGATGGGGACAGGCTCTTCTCAGCACTGCCTGGTGAGCGGAGAGATGGTGGCATCTCCTGAAACGAGACGGGTTCAGGCTGGAGATGAGGAATCAAAGCCCAGATCCTTGTGAGGATCACGAAGCACTGGAGTGGGTTGCCCAGAGAGGAGGTGGGATCCCTGAGCCTGGAGGTCAGCCTTCAACACCCGAGTGGTCACAGCCCAGAGCATCCAGGTCTATAGTCATTGTTGGCCTTGCCCTGAGTCCGTGTTTGGACAAGGGACCCCCTCAGTCTCCTTCTAGCAGGAGTGGTTCAGTGGTTTGGATGTTGGTATGAGCAAGTATGAAGGGGAACATCCGAGTGTGGAAGCCTCACGACTGGCAGAAAAAGGGCTGTGAGAATCGCAGGTGTTGATGGCACTCACGCTAGCACTTCACCACGATCACATCTACGTGCTGCTTCTCAGGACACCCAGGCACGGACAATCGAGGAGATGTGAAGAGGCTCCAAAGGCTGTGTGTCTTGTCCTCTTTCTCACCACAGGTAATTCTGTCCAGACTCGGTGGAAATACACATTCAGCTGCTTGCCAGTAGGTGGGTATGACAGTATGCATGTGAGTGGGTGAAATAAATTTTAGCTTCAAATCCAAATCTCCCTCCCTTTCTTGCTTTGAAATTTGCAACATTATTGAGATTTGTTGATACAGTTTGCAACAGAGGTTTTGGGCTGGAATGCCCAGAATGCCCAGCGAGATCCTCACAAACTCTGCCTAGAGACCAGTGGTGCAACGTGATCTAATGCAATCTCCCAGATACTCTGAAGGCAGGTTCCACGAGTGGACGCTGTGGTATTATTACATATTTCTTCAAAGGTGTAATACATGCAAACTTCCAGATACTCTGAACGCAGGTTCCACGAGTGGACACTGTGGTATTATTACATATTTCTTCAAAGGTGTAAAAGCCTTTGCCTGTGTTCTCCATATTTTCCAGTTTCAAATTTGTTAGTTCTTCTTCATGTATTTTGGCACAGACCGATTTTAATTGATGCCACTGCATCAACTGTTGTATTTGACAAGAAAGCTGGGCTGGCTTGACCAAGAAAGCTGGAGCATGGCTGCCTCATGATAGTGTAATTGTTCCCAACTTTAATTCTTTAAATTGTGTTATTTTTCCTATAGGAAAATATAGCTTAGTTTGATAATTATGCTTCTAATTGTAGCATCATTATTTTGAAAAGAAAAAAAAAACAGCTTAAATTCAGCAAAGCGCTTTGAAAGTGCTATTTTTCCCACGAGAACTTGCATTTTCACATATGTAGTACTAATAACATAAAAGTAAGTTCTTGCCTCTGTTTTACCTGTTGCCTTCACGGCACTAATATCACGACAGAGAGATAGCCGCGTCTCAATTAGACCAACCCCAGAATGTCCGTACAGGAAAGTCAACACACTCCTCTCCTCCATGTGGACGAGCTCATACCAGAGTGCCCAGGTACTTCTTTGGAAGAGGCCACTTTTCAGAAGGACTGTGAATCCAACAGCTACGAAGGCATCCTGCTTACGACGAAAAGTGTCGACTTTTATGGAAAGTTAAGTATCTACGTGGAAGGCAAGGGGGAGTGGCAAGGGACAAATCCCAGTGGGCCGCCTCCACAGTTTCTCCTGTGTGAACTTGGGAAGCTGGTTAGATGCACTTACTGAAGGCACACAGGCAGTGAGCATCTCCCTATGCTTGCCGTCCTTGACTTTGTACAGCTTGAATGGCATCTCCTTGGACTGCGAAGGAAAACCTGAAAATCTCGTACTTGGTGTACTCATTCCTGAGAGAAAAGTAAAATGTCCATTGCTTTTCTGGAAACTTTGCTTAAAAGCTCCCTCTGATAATCGCCTGCATTACCAAATTGAATTTCTTTTTTTAATTTTCAAAACAGAACGTGACAGGAATGTTATTTTCCATGTCTCCTCTCAGATTGTTAGTTATTCAAAAAGAAGAAACTGAAAGATGCCACCTCCCCAGCCAACTGTTCACTTGGGCATCCTGTGTCTTAAAACAGCCCCATACCAGTCTGGAACAGGTAGACAGGAAAATAGGGGTTTGCCAGTTTCTTCCTTGAGATTTGGGGTTGAAGTGGAAACACAGAGAGGCCAAGACTGTAGTCATGAGGAGGGGAGGGCAGGGGAAAATACTTTCCTCTCCGGTTCCGCTCTTCTCTACCAGGAAGGGCGCATGGCCATGGAGAAGTCCCTGCGACCCACACGCGCCTGGCCCAGCGCGGGGCACGCTCGTTGCAGGGAGGTGCCTCCAAAATGCAGCAGGACTCAGAGTTATCCCAGGCCCATCTCCCGCTGAAGTGACACCTGGCTCCTCAGCTGCAGCTGTTTTGGAGCCAGGGGGACTGAGAAGGAACGAAGACCACATGAACGGAGATGTCGTTTTCTGACTTTGAAGGATGTTGGGAGAAACGGGACCGCTCGGGGGGGGGGCACTGTGGCATTTGTTGCTGGAAACTTGCAGGTGAAGGGCCTTTAATGGGGTGCCTCATTTCTGCCACTTCCATGGAGCAGCAGGAATGTGGAGATCCAGAAACATGAAACGAGCCTAATTCAATCCCCTCGGGATGCCGGGTGGCACTCCTGTTGGCAGCCGTGTCACCCCCACAGGCGCCAGATGCCAGAGGGGAACGTGCTGTGCCCTGTGGGGAAGCAGGGGTCAGCCAAGAGAGCCACAACCACAAAGAGAAAGAAAAACTCCAAATAAATGCTGTCATCAGGCAGGATATGCTCTCCACCTGACGACTCAAGGTGCCCTTCAAATCCTACTAGAAAACATAGTGCACTGCTGGTAATGCACGTGTCACCAGGAGATGATATGAAGCAGTACACATGAGGCAGTACATTACTACATTTTGCTGTTTGTACTGGGAATATAAATATGTATACATGCATGTATACCTATAGACAAATACAGTACTTTCAGGCAGATGTCCATCGGGCCCTCTTAAAAGTTGCTATTTCTCTTAGAGGAATTTTTTTGCATCGCTCATTTTCATTGCACCAAAAAGCACAGGTTACCACCTGCGTTCCCTGGCACAGCGGTCAGAGGATGGTGATTAACCTCAGCAAGTGCTCAGTCAGTTCACAAGAAACCACGACCAGCTGTGACTCCGCGCAGGAGGAGGGATTTGGGTGCTGCCATAGCGAGGCTGCAGCAGGCACTGCAGGCTGGGAGGAGAGCAGAGCCCCGGGACGTGGGGCCAGAGGGTGCGGCGAGGAGGAGGCCAGCCCTGGGGTGATGAGCAGTGGGGCAGGGGCTGCTGCTGAAGACCTCCCCAGCTGGAAACATCTGCCCCGGGACCGGCTGCAGAGATGCAGGTCTGGACCTGGGCAGCCCTTGCCTTCAGGGGGAACAATAAAATAGAACCTGGCATGTGTAGAAGGCCCCGTCAGCATTAATATCCCGCCCCTCCTGGCCAGGGCTTCATGGCTGCACGGCCTCTCCCAACACACTGACTCCCAAGGAACCAGCGGACTCATGAGGAAATGGAGGACGCAGCACCAGGAAAGGGGGGGGAGAACACAGGTGGGCATAGAAATGCTACTGGCATTGTTAGTAACACCAAGACTCTGCCGGTAGTTTTCACGCATTTATTTTCTTTGGTAGATCTCGACGACTGAGAGCCTTCTGGTTGACTTCTGGGCTGGCACGTGCCCCAGCTCCTGGCCCTGCCCTGCTTTTGGCAGCTCCTGGGGCCCAGCTCTAGTTTTGCCGGCAGGGTGGTCTCTTGGGGGGCTGGCAAGAGTCTTGGGAGGTGCCGGCCCTGCTCTTCGGGGGTCTCCGTGGCCTCCCAAGGGAGCGGTCCCTGCCCCGGCTGGCACTGGAGGGACCTGCCACAGCCTCTCCCGGATCCTTGTGCCGCTCTTCCTGCTCCCCGTGGGTGGGAACAGGGGCAGGGGGAGAGCTGCTGGGACCCCCATGAAGAGCAGCGGTTGAGGCGCTGGGGCGCTCCTCTTTGTCAGCTCCCGCAGGGCTGCCGGAGGGGGCTGGGTCAGGGGCAGGAGACCCTCTCTGGGGGGCAGCAGGACGAGTGGCAGCCATGGGGCTGCTCTCCCACTCCTCGGCAGCATGGCCACCCTCAACGGCCAGCAGTCAGTGGGCCTCCCTGCTCAGCGTTGCGCAGTGACATCAATAAGGCGCTGTACAAACATTGCCGTGTGGTTTGGGAGGCTGAGCTGCAGCAGCCGGACCAGAACTTCTTCATGCAGCCCGACAAAGACAAGGGCAGACATGATGAGGTCCTCCACCATGAGTACCTGAGAACGCGGGTTCCCAAAGATTACTCTCAGCTCCTGACGCACTCAGGGTTGAAGGCGCTGGACGAGAGCTGGGTAGTCCTGGAAAAGGAACGCCCAGGTGTGTGGCTGGAGGCCGCCCAGAGGAGCCCTGGGCAGCCGGTGCTCCACAGGCTGTCGTTCTGTTGCTGCAGGGCTGTGGGCAGCTGGACGGCCAGGAACTCCTCCTGCCTGGCGGCCACCGACAAGTGATGTCACAGGTGGTGTGAGGACATACTCCTCAAAGTCACCATCCGCCTGCACCGAGTGCACGGTGGAGACAGTCCTCCTCCTGCAGAGCAGGCACTCGGGCTCGCTGTCGGCCCACTGCAGGAGGCACACGTAACTGAACTGGTGGAGGCATGGCATCACATAGGCAGCATTGTCCCAGCTGTCCAGCCATATTGGACAGTGGTTCTCCAGCTCCGTGGCCATGCTCTCCACTCCCTGCGGTGGGCTGCGGGGAGCTGAGGATGACAAACTGCTCCCTCTCACTGGCGCTGCAGCAGCTGGTGTCACGCTAGAAAAGGGAGAGAGGCCACGGTCATTGGCTGGTCCACGGAGGGGTGGAAGAGATGCCCAGGTCCCTCAAGGAGGGAACTCTCCCAGCTCCCCACCCCAGGGTGAGGTTTCCCCACCCAGCTCACCTCTGCTGCTGTGAGCGCGCCTCCTGGGTGCCCCGGCCGCCTGAAGCTGCCAGCGCCGGGGATAATCCTTTGATGGCTCTGGGGCCGGGCACGCAGAGCTGCAAGCAACAACTCCGCAACCAGGACACCAGCACCAAGGCTTCGCTCAACACTCCAGCCTTGCAAACTGCTCAGCCAGAGTGCGGGCATGAGCCAGCTGGGGGGCACTCAGCGCCCAGATGTAAGCAGCGAGCGGCACCTGGTCACAATCCGTCACTTGGGGACACCGCAGTCCATCCCTCGGTGACAACAGAACCCATCACTCGGGGACTCCTTTCTGTCTCCTGGATGTCCCAGGTCTCCTGTTCTGTAGTTCCTCCGCTTTGCAGCTATCTTCAGGCATGTGAGTGAAAGGGAATGGCACATCGTATCTTGGAACGCAGTGTGTTGCTGACTGTATTGAGAGAGAACTGTTAGAAGAGAAAGAAGTCAATTATGCTCTGCTAGTTCCACGCTTAAAAGGACCATAAGCAGCAGGACATAGAGTTATACCAAAGGAAAGGACTAATCTGTTGAAATGGCTGTTTCACTGTAATAGAAGCAGCTTAGTGATGCTTCTGTTTACTCCTAAATACAATACAGTCAGTATACAGCAAACATTTCTACAGCATTGCTCTCACATTGTCATATATTCTCTGCAATAGGTACAAAAGCCTTATTAGGTTGAGTAATATTTTCTGATTAACACATTTTTTAAGCTCAGTCATACGGACCTCAGAGGACGGTCTTGTTAGAGAACGTAGATGCTGAAAAAGGACACTATCATGGATGTCCCTGGCTGCCTAACTGGTTGAAGAAGTAGCTAAGGTTACATGAATACAGGAAGGCGTATACACTGTTGGCTAGCAATTTAAATCACATGGACCAAGCCTTCACTTTCTGAAAGTCAAAATTACAAACTGAATAGCTTTTGAAAAAGGTTGCTAAATACACATGGGCTGGCTGCTGTTGGTGTACTTTTTAATATTTTATGAGAAATGCCTTCTGTATTTGTGGGAATGTTTTCTGAGGCATAATTATGGTACAGTTTTTAGAAAATCTCTAGGCCGTTACTTTTTTCATACAACCTATGTTATTGAATAATTAATAGATTACATTATTTAATTAGATTGGAAGATATTACTTAAGCTTACAGGCTTTGTTCCATTCACATCCTAAGTTTTTCATTTTATTTACTCTATTTGGACGACATAATTCTAGGCTGATCCTATGGTATGCTGGCACTTTATGGAAGGGTTGGACTATCATGCTGACTGGAGGAAAAGATTAAAGATGCTGTAAAGGAGAGCACGTGACGATGGAGTAAGTTGTCTGAAAACATGAATGATCTGTTAGAGAGCAAGCAGAACATGAAGCAAACGGTTAGGAGTGAGGGTCAGGCAGAGGAACGGTTTGGTTTATTTCTAATAATGGAAGTAGAGATGTGCGATTTTGTTGTTGTTGTTGTCGTTCCCTCTTGAATGATTTATTTTACCTTTTTTTTAACTTTTTTTTTTTTTTTTTTAATCCTCAAAGGCAAGGACAACACTGGGAAGTACTGAACCATTTCAGCTGACATAAAATTTACCAGATCAGCAGGAGACAGAGAAAATGTATGTATCCTATAGCATAATTGTTATGGGTCTTCCCTAGCAGTCCTAGATTTCCGACCATTTACTTAGCAGCAGAAACTGCACCTGTGTCCTGCATCGTGCTATGTCCCCTGAGGATGGCTCACAAGTATAAGCAGGGCAGAATTGTGCTACTTCCCTTTCTTTCTTTACTTTAGATAACCAAAAGGAAGTTGTTTGTTAGAACAGATTCTTTACACGACTGAAATACTTTCACAGAATCACAGAAAGGCTGAGGTTGGAAGGGACCTCTGGATGTCATCTTGTCAAGGCCACCCGCTCCAGCAGAGACAGCTAGAGCTGCTTACCTGCGATCATGTCCAGACTGCTCTTCAACATGCCTTCTCCTGTCACTGGGCACCGCCGGACAGAGCCTGCCTCCGTCTTCTTCGCAGCCTCCCGTCAGGCCTTTTTGTACACTGATCAGATCCCCCCTCAGCCTTCTCTTCACCAGGCTAAACAGTCCCAGCTCGTCCTCAGAGGAGAGGTGCTCCAGTGCCTTAATCATCTTCATGGCCCACTGCTGGACTCTCTCCAGTACGTGCAGCTCTCTCTTGTACTGGGGAAGCCCAGAAGCGGACGCAGTGCTCCAGGTGTGGCGTCACCAGTGCCAAGTGGAGAGGAAGGATCGCCTTGTTCGCCCTGCTGGCAAAACTCCTCCTAATGCAGCCCAGGACAGCGGCAGTGTTCCTTGTGGCAAGGGCACGTTGTTGGCTCATCGTCAGCTTGGTGCCCACCAGGACCTCCAGGGCTTTTTCTGCAAAGCTGCTTTCCAGCCGGGCAGCCCACCGCATGTGCTGGTGCCTGGGGCTGTCATTCCCCAAGGGCAGGACTTGGTGTTTCCCTGGGCTGAACTTCTTGGGGCTCCTGCCTTGGCAGGGTACGACCCTAGGGCGATGCAGAGAGCAGCACCAAGTCGTGACTACGCACCGGGCACTGCAGGCTGGTAGGAGAGCAGAGCCCCGGGACGTGGAGGCAGAGGGTGCGGCGAGGAGGAGGCCAGCCCTGGGGTGACGAGTGGTGGGGCAGGGGCTGGTGCTGGAGACCTCCCCAGCTGCAAACATCTGCCCCGGGACCGGCTGCAGAGATGCAGGTCTGGACCTGGGCAGCCCTTGCCTTTGGGCAGTTTGTTTTCCTTGATGGATCTAGACTACTGAGAGCCTTCTGGTTGACTTGTGGGCTGGCACGTGCCCCAGCTGCTGACCCCGCCCTGCTTTTGGCAGCTCCTCGGGCCTGGCTCTAATTCTGCCGGCGGGGTGGCCTCTTGGGGGGCTGGCAAGAGTCTTGGGAGGTGCCGGCCCTCCTCTTCGGGGGTCTCCGTGGCCTCCCAAGGGAGCGGTCCCTGCCCCGGCTGGCACTGGAGGGACCTGCCACAGCCTCCCCCGGATCCTCGTGCCGCTCTTCCTGCTCCCCGTGGGTGGGAACGGGGGCATCACGGGGGCGGCTGCTGGCACCCCCACGAAGAGCAGCGGCTGAGGTGCTGGGGCGCTCCTCTTCGTCGGCTCCCGCAGGGCTGCCGGAGGGGGCTGGGCCAGGGGCAGGAGACCCCCTTCGGGAGGCAGCAGGACGAGTGGCAGCCGTGGGGCTGCCCTGCCGCTCCTCGGCAGCATGGCCGTCCTGGAGGCCCAGCAGTCGGTGGGCCTCCCCGCTGCAGCGTTGCACGGCGACATCGATAAGCTGTTGGACGAATGTCGCCGCGCGATTCTGGAGGCTGACCCGCAGCAGCCGGACCAGGACCTCTTCATCCAGCCCAAAGAGGCCCAGGACGGACAGGATGAGGTCCTCCATCACGATGGCCGTTGAAGGCTCCTCCGCAAAGATCAGCCCCAGCTGCTGTTGCAGCCAGGGCAGAAAGCGTTGGAGGAGGGCTGGGTGGTCATCAAAAAGGGACGCCCAGGTGTCGGGCTGGAGGCCGCCCACTGGAGCCCGGGGCACCGCCTCCACCGCCAGCGGCTGGGGTGTTACAGGGCGAGGAGGGCTGTGGGGGGCTGGATGCCCGCGCCCTCCTCCAGCCTGGCGGGTGCCGGCCCACGCTGATGCCAGCCCAGATGGTCTGAGGACGACCTCCTCAAAGTTGTTGTCGGCCCGCACCGAGTGCACGATGGACTGCACTCTCCTCTTGCAGAGGGGGCACTCGGGCTTGCTCTCGGCCCACCGCAGGATGCATGCGTAACAGAACTGGTGGAGGCATGGCATCACGTAGGCAGGATCATCCCAGCTGTCCAGGCATACTGGACAGCGGGTGTCCAGCTCCGTGGCCATGCTCTCCACTCCCTGCGGTGGGCTGCGGGGAGCTGGGGATGACAAACTGCTCCCTCTCACTGGCGCTGCAGCAGCTGGTGTCACGCTAGAAAAGGGAGAGAGGCCACGGTCACTGGCTGCTCCACGGAGGGGAGGAAGAGATGCCCACGTCCCTCTAAGAAGGAAACCCTCCCAGCTCCCGAGAGTGACGTTTCTCCACCCAGCTCACCTCTGCTGCCGCGAGCGCACCTCCTGGGTGCCCCGGCCGCCTGAAGCTGCCAGGGCCGGGGATAATCCTTTGATGGCTCTGGGGTTGGGCACAGAGAGCTGCAAGCAACAACTCCGCAACCACGACACCAGCACCAAGGCTTCGCTCAACACTCCAGCCTTGCGACCTGCTCAGCCGGAGTGCGGGCACAAACCAGCTGGGTGGGACTCGGCACCCGGATACCAGCAGCGAGCAGCACCTGGTCGCAATCCATCGCTAGGTGACATCACAGTCCATCCCTCCGTGACAACAGAACTCATCACCCGGGGACTTGGTGATAACAGATCGGGGGATGTCATGATGGGCCGTCCTCACCATGGCCCTTGCCCCAGCAGCGCTGTGGCCCCACAACACGCATCTGGGCTTACCACAACGCCACTGCCCACTCCATCCCCCCAGCTCTTGTCTTGGTGCTCAGCATCGGTGTTTCACGTCAGTCACCAGGGCCTTGGCCGTGGCTTCCCAGGGCCCCGTCAGGTCACTCGGGCCATGGCAGACGTCTCCAGGCACACAGGGCAAGAGGGTTCACTGGGTAACACCTCATGCCTCCCTGGCAGGCTGCAGCACAAAGTCCCACAGGCTCTCCCCACACCCCAGCGCTGCTGGCCAGCCCCCTGAGCTCCCCTGCTTCCTTCCATGGGGGGTCACGGGCAGCACTTGGCTCGCTCTCGCAGGTCTTCTCCTGTCTTTCTACCCTAGCCCGAGGGCACGAGGGTGATCCCCTCTGCTCAGCACCCATCAGGCCTGGATGAGGCACTGCATCCTCTTTGGGGTCCCGAGACAGGTTGACAAAACAGAGGCGCTCAGGGGAGGCAAGGAGGGTCTGTGGGGCTGGGGCTGGTTCAGCACAGAGCAGAGGAGGTCTCGGGGCACCTCACAGCACAGCCCGGTGCCTGCGGGGAAGGTACCAAGGGGATGGGGACAGGCTCTTCGCAGCACTGCCTGGTGAGCGGAGAGATGGTGGCATCTCCTGAAACGAGACGGGTTCAGGCTGGAGATGAGGAATCAAAGCCCAGATCCTTGTGAGGATCACGAAGCGCTGGAGTGTGTTGCCCAGAGAGGAGGTGGGATCCCTGAGCCTGGAGGTCAGCCTTCAACACCCGAGTGGTCACAGCCCAGAGCATCCAGGTCTATAGTCATTGTTGGAACATCCGAGTGTGGAAGCCTCACGACTGGCAGAAAAAGGGCTGTGAGAATCGCAGGTTGTTGATGGCACTCACGCTAGCACTTCACCACGATCACATCTACGTGCTGCTTCTCAGGACACCCAGGCACGGACAATCGAGGAGATGTGAAGAGGCTCCAAAGGCTGTGTGTCTTGTCCTCTTTCTCACCACAGGTAATTCTGTCCAGACTCGGTGGAAATACACATTCAGCTGCTTGCCAGTAGGTGGATATGACAGTATGCATGTGAGTGGGTGAAATAAATTTTAGCTTCAAATCCAAATCTCCCTCCCTTTCTTGCTTTGAAATTTGCAACATTATTGAGATTTGTTGATACAGTTTGCAACAGAGGTTTTGGGCTGGAATGCCCAGAATGCCCAGCGAGATCCTCACAAACTCTGCCTAGAGACCAGTGGTGCAACGTGATCTAATGCAATCTCCCAGATACTCTGAAGGCAGGTTCCACGAGTGGACGCTGTGGTATTATTACATATTTCTTCAAAGGTGTAATACATGCAAACTTCCAGATACTCTGAACGCAGGTTCCACGAGTGGACACTGTGGTATTATTACATATTTCTTCAAAGGTGTAAAAGCCTTTGCCTGTGTTCTCCATATTTTCCAGTTTCAAATTTGTTAGTTCTTCTTCATGTATTTTGGCACAGACCGATTTTAATTGATGCCACTGCATCAACTGTTGTATTTGACAAGAAAGCTGGGCTGGCTTGACCAAGAAAGCTGGAGCATGGCTGCCTCGTGATAGTGTAATTGTTCCCAACTTTAATTCTTTAAATTGTGTTATTTTTCCTATAGGAAAATATAGCTTAGTTTGATAATTATGCTTCTAATTGTAGCATCATTATTTTGAAAAGAAAAAAAAAACAGCTTAAATTCAGCAAAGCGCTTTGAAAGTGCTATTTTTCCCACGAGAACTTGCATTTTCACATATTTAGTACTAATAACATAAAAGTTCTTGCCTCTGTTTTACCTGTTGCCTTCACGGCACTAATATCACGACAGAGAGATAGCCGCGTCTCAATTAGACCAACCCCAGAATGTCCGTACAGGAAAGTCAACACACTCCTCTCCTCCATGTGGACGAGCTCATACCAGAGTGCCCAGGTACTTCTTTGGAAGAGGCCACTTTTCAGAAGGACTGTGAATCCAACAGCTACGAAGGCATCCTGCTTACGACGAAAAGTGTCGACTTTTATGGAAAGTTAAGTATCTACGTGGAAGGCAAGGGGGAGTGGCAAGGGACAAATCCCAGTGGGCCGCCTCCACAGTTTCTCCTGTGTGAACTTGGGAAGCTGGTTAGATGCACTTACTGAAGGCACACAGGCAGTGAGCATCTCCCTATGCTTGCCGTCCTTGACTTTGTACAGCTTGAATGGCATCTCCTTGGACTGCGAAGGAAAACCTGAAAATCTCGTACTTGGTGTACTCATTCCTGAGAGAAAAGTAAAATGTCCATTGCTTTTCTGGAAACTTTGCTTAAAAGCTCCCTCTGATAATCGCCTGCATTACCAAATTGAATTTCTTTTTTTAATTTTCAAAACAGAACGTGACAGGAATGTTATTTTCCATGTCTCCTCTCAGATTGTTAGTTATTCAAAAAGAAGAAACTGAAAGATGCCACCTCCCCAGCCAACTGTTCACTTGGGCATCCTGTGTCTTAAAACAGCCCCATACCAGTCTGGAACAGGTAGACAGGAAAATAGGGGTTTGCCAGTTTCTTCCTTGAGATTTGGGGTTGAAGTGGAAACACAGAGAGGCCAAGACTGTAGTCATGAGGAGGGGAGGGCAGGGGAAAATACTTTCCTCTCCGGTTCCGCTCTTCTCTACCAGGAAGGGCGCATGGCCATGGAGAAGTCCCTGCGACCCACACGCGCCTGGCCCAGCGCGGGGCACGCTCGTTGCAGGGAGGTGCCTCCAAAATGCAGCAGGACTCAGAGTTATCCCAGGGCCATCTCCCGCTGAAGTGACACCTGGCTCCTCAGCTGCAGCTGTTTTGGAGCCAGGGGGACTGAGAAGGAACGAAGACCACATGAACGGAGATGTCGTTTTCTGACTTTGAAGGATGTTGGGAGAAACGGGACCGCTCGGGGGGGGGCACTGTGGCATTTGTTGCTGGAAACTTGCAGGTGAAGGGCCTTTAATGGGGTGCCTCATTTCTGCCACTTCCATGGAGCAGCAGGAATCTGGAGATCCAGAAACATGAAACGAGCCTAATTCAATCCCCTCGGGATGCCGGGTGGCACTCCTGTTGGCAGCCGTGTCACCCCCACAGGCGCCAGATGCCAGAGGGGAACGTGCTGTGCCCTGTGGGGAAGCAGGGGTCAGCCAAGAGAGCCACAACCACAAAGAGAAAGAAAAACTCCAAATAAATGCTGTCATCAGGCAGGATATGCTCTCCACCTGACTCAAGGTGCCCTTCAAATCCTACTAGAAAACATAGTGCACTGCTGGTAATGCACGTGTCACCAGGAGATGATATGAAGCAGTACACATGAGGCAGTACATTACTACATTTTGCTGTTTGTACTGGGAATATAAATGTGTATACATGCATGTATACCTATAGACAAATACAGTACTTTCAGGCAGATGTCCATCGGGCCCTCTTAAAAGTTGCTGTTTCTCTTAGAGGAATTTTTTTGCATCGCTCATTTTCATTGCACCAAAAAGCACAGGTTACCACCTGCATTCCCTGGCACAGCGGTCAGAGGATGGTGATTAACCTCAGCAAGTGCTCAGTCAGTTCACAAGAAACCACGACCAGCTGTGGAAGCTGCCTCCAAAAACCTCCAGCCAACGCCAGGGCAGGGGATTGGGCCAAGGCAAACAGCGAAAGGGGAGACGGATGGATGTCCCCCATCTCTGTTGTACAGAACAAATATTGGTCATTGCAGAGACTCTCACAGACAGATTTCCTGGAACATACTTGTGTACGCGGCAGCTCAGGTAATACTCTTTTTTTTCTAAGCATTTTTTTATTTAGTGTCCTGCCAAATACATACATGGCAACCAAGCAATTTGAGTCTTTCATCCACTGCCAATTTTGTTTTTAAGGAAAAATCTTTCTTTGTTTTACTTTTCTGTAGGCAAAAATTTTTCGTACCTGAGTACAAATCAATATCTCCACAATGAAGGAAACAGGAAGAGAGAATGATAATAATCTTATGAATCAGAATTATGTCAAACTGCCTAGAAACTGACAAAAATTAGGGAGAAAAGCAGCTTCACATACCCTTTTTTTCCCCAAAAATTCACCTTTACTACAAGTTGAGTTATGTTCTGTATTTAATAATATCAAGCGTAAGCATTCAAGCTTGAGTCTAAGCTCCCACTGCATGCAAAATACACCATTTGGCATATCCGTTTCCTACATGTCTTATGGTCATTTTCAAGCATATTTCCACGATGGTAAGTTGGGGGGAAAAAAACCCATATCAAACTCATTAGTTTAAGTGAAAGCTGATAGTTGTCTGTACTGACTATAGCCTCCTAGTCTTGAGCTTTCAGATGGACATTGAATTTTATGAGAGCTGTGATAAAAATTTTTAGTCTTTTCAAAACTGCCATCATTTTTGCATGGTTGTTCATGGCGGGTACAATCTCACATAACATTATGCTTATTTATTTCCTAAGGAAACTGGCAAGGAAAAAAAGCAGAAGAGGGGACAGTCAGAACTGTAGCTTGGTGTCAGGGGGGCCTAGCTGGAGGGCTGTGCTTCAGTCGGTGCCCAAGGCCTCTGCCCTTTCGACGGGCACCACTGAGAAGAGTCTGGCTCTGTTGTCGTTACTGTCCCCGCCAGGTACTTATTGGTAAGATGCCCTGAGCTCTCCTTTCTCCGGGCCGAAGGGGCCCAGCTCTCCCAGTTTGTCCTCATACAGGAGATGCTCCCATCCCTTCGTCGCCTTCATCGCCCTTGGCTGAGCTCACTCCCCTATGTCCAGAATTCTTGCAAGTGCAGAAGCACCGGCACTTTGTTAGTGGTCGTGACAGCGGCGCAGGTTTTCCTGTGAAGAGCCCCGAGGCCTTTAGCGGGCAGCAGCTCCAGCAGCCAGGCCTGCTCACGAGCCGCGCCTCCACTTGCTGACGCTCCTGATCAGGGCTGCGCCCCGCCACAGTCGTGCTCCAGCTGATCCCAGCACCAGGAGGAGGAGCCCACGCCCGAGCAGGGGCAAGTGTGAGATGGACGGAGGGGCCGAGAGAAACTGGCAAGTGCTGCCCGACCCCCGTCCCTCTGCGCGCTCGGTGGGGCTGGAGGCCTCTGGGGGAAGGGGGGTGCTGGGCCTGGCAGGCCGGGGAGGAAAGGTGCTGCTTTAATGCCCGCCTTGGCTTCTCACCACCCAAATCTATGTTAGCTGGCAGTAAATTCCATTAATTTTTCCCAAGTGGAGTCTGTCTTGCCCACAACAGTAGTTGGTAAGCAGCCTCCCTGACGTTATCTTGACCCATGAGCTTTCTCATCCCATTTCCTCCCCCCGTCCTGCTGAGGAGGGCCTGGGTGAGAGCTTGGCCCTTCACCGTGGTTAACCTTCCACAATCTTAACTTTGCTGTCAGCCATCGATAGAGCATATTTGGCAGAGGATGTTCCGTGAGACCTTCCACAGCACCACTGATTCAGAAGAACGGAAATTGGCGGCCCAAATGAGTCCCCTCCATTCTTGTCTTCCCTGTGGTTCGGGACGTGACGATGTTTGGATGCCTTGCAGCAGGAGACAGTCCCTTATTGGTATATTACGTTGGCACTAGCTGTTTCCTAGTTAACCTCGGCACCGTAGTGACACAGCTCAGACTGAGGAGAGGGTGTATCAAAGTAGGGTCAGAATTTAGCCCTAAGTTCCCACCAGGAGAAGAGAGGAACTAACAGACTGGAAACCCTACAGCTGAGATCTGCAGAGAGGGGCAAACGGCAATAGTATCGGTGACAGAAGGGTTGTCACTGCAGCTCATTAGGCAGCTGGCTTTTATATCAACCTATAAATGAAAGCGTTTCCAGTAGGTGACGGTAGATACTTTACAAATACTTCACAAATTGAGGGCACCTTTTGCTGACCCTAAGCCCAAATATTATACTTCACAGCACCAAAATCCCCATTTATCACCTTGGCAATAGATAAGTGAAATTATCCTGATTCAGTTGATTGATTTAATCATCACATGTAAAATCACTTTGGGAAGATGCTTGCTCTGAGTCCTTCAAAGATGTGCACAGTTACAAGGCTAAGCGCTTCCAACAGCTTGCACGAGAAGCAACGCGTGTGTTTCCTCTCTCGTATTTATAGGCAGTGTGCACAGCACAGGGTTTTATGGGCAGAGCTGTCACACAGCCGGAAACAAGGAGGATTGAAATCATGTTTTAATATTGCCTGTGTTTGTGTCAGAGCACTTACAGAGAACAGCTCTGGTTCACTTGAGCTGTCCCCAAGTGAAGAAGGTCTTTTCCTGCTAGCAGCAAAGGAGACACAAGGTGGTTTTGAGAGCATCAGGTGTCGCAATGAGTTTAAGAAAGAAAAAGCTTGTTACAGAATTACTTTGTGCCACCCAGAGGCTTGAAGTTTTTACTTTACACCTTGAGAGTACTTGTTTCTGAGAGTTATTTGCATTTAACTATACTGCAATTTGTCATTTAAAACTAGTCAAATTCAGGCAACCGTAAATCTCCTTTACAGCAGGTTCCTTTTACGTACACTGCCTGGACTTGAGGAATGTTAAAGACATGTCATAGGAATCAAGTACCTTCTGTAGCAATACATCTCTGAATGCTATTTCTGTTTGTAGTGCTTTGTAATCAGCAAAATCGGGTTAAAAACTGCACTGCAGTTGCATGGTATTTTACTGCAGGGGCTCCTGAATTTGTGTTACATTATCACACTGTAGGGTCTGGAGAAAAGAAGGTTTATTCAAATACCCCATGTCCACACTGTGCTCTGTTCAAAACAGCAGCCTGCGGTTTGGGGAACGTCACTGTCAAAGGATATAGGGGGGGTCTTCCTTGCTGTGCTAAACGTGTCAAATAGGGGGTCTTCCTTGCCATGCTCAATTTGTTGTCATGTGTAGCTCAAACTGAGTGCAGGAATTATGCCTGCACATGGGGACTGTTGCCAAATGCAGAGAGCTGTATTACACTGCTGCAGAGGAGAAGGCAGTGATCTCTGTTAATGTGTAGTCCTGGGGTTTGTCACGACGGACAAACATCTTGCTATTTATAATCAAAACTCACAGTGCTTTTATTTTTCTCTCTGAAATAAATCATCTGGGGTAGAATACACTGGACGTGGGCCCACGGCTGTTAATCAGGCAGAACGCCCTTTGAAATCAACCAGCTCTTTACTTAGGTGAAACACCGGTAACTTCGTCCCAGCGCTTGCAAATTATGTTCCTTCAGCCTCTTCCCTGCTTTATTCTCCCGAGTGGTGCTTTAATCCTTTACTAGTCCTAGTAACATACCCGTGGTGAAACCGTCTGATAATGGAACTACGGAGAGCAAAAGAAAAGTGTGAAAATATCGCAAGTCGGGCCTTGGAACCTGTAGTAACCTCTCAAAAATGTCACTGCTGCTTGTTGCAAAGCTGTGCTGCGTTCTTCTGATGCTTGTCTCCTGCAGCTGGCAAGAAAGCAGAAGGCTGACATAAGCTCTCAGTTTTGTTGTGTGACTAGCCTAGAGGAAATCAGATTGTGTGCTCACACCTGGTCTGCAATGAATTTGTTTTGCTGTGTCATGTGGCAGCACACAGGTGCAGTACTAGTGAAAACAGGTGAGGTAAAGCGGTAACAAGGGTGAAGGTATTGGAGGGGATAATATATACGGACAGAGAATTATGGGGTGCTTTGCTCTGTAAAGTAGTAGCTCTCATGCTTTTTCTTCCACTGCTCTGTGTTTGAGTTGCATCCTTCAACCTTGTCATTCCAGCTGCTCTTTGATACCCCTCGTTTGCAGGTCTCAATCTACCCATGGCCAAGGGCTGGAACATTGCAATAGCAGAGAAAAATGAAACACCTGTCAAACTCAGCCCTGTGGTAAGGAGAGGTCTGCTACAAGGACATCAGCTTACAGTAACACTATAGGGGAATGCAAAAGAAAAAAAGCTCTGTAGATCAGGATTTAGCCTCCCTCTGGAAATGTCTCCTACCATGAAAGCATCTGGCCCAAAATTCCTTAAAATTCCCTCTCTTAAAATGAGAAAGGAAGCATGTGAAAATTCACCTGTCTTCAGGACTGAGAGGTTCTTGATCTGTTAATGCTCAAGTGTAGCATTGGAGTGGAGGAGAAAAGCCCCTGAAGTGCGGTGCCCCACCTCCTCCACACACTGTACTGTGATGTGCTGGAGGACTTTTGCAAGGTTTGCCCCATCTTCATGTCACGTGCTCTTCTGACACTTCCGACACCAAATTAGAGGAGAACAATAACATCCCCTTTTCTTTGCCAAGTGTTACCTTCTGCATGAACAATTCTTGGCCCTTCTCTCAGGCTCCATCCTCTTTTTAATGTTTCCGCTTCTGCATTTTAGAATAGCATATACTATTTTCTGACCCAGCCCTTTTTAAAGGTATTATTTGACTAACCTCCCTCTGCAGTGACCTGAGCAGCTGAGTTTGTGTTTGTTACCTACTGTATGGTGGATGTGCTACAATGATTCTTGTGGCTAATGAGGAGCAGCACAACTCGAGGATTGTCACCTTCAAGTGCACATTAGGAGCTGGGCATAAACTAGCATTGTTCCATCCACATAGTAGATTCACAGGTTTTAGGGCCAGGAGGAGGCATTATGATCAGCATGTCTGGCTTCCCAAGTAAAAGAGACCTCAGAAATTCACCAAGCGAATCCTCTCTCAAGTCCAATAGCACACACTGGAACTGGAGCATATGTTACCGTTTTTTATTTCCTGGCTTTTCTCTCTCTTAGCTCTTTATCAGTTATTCAACTTGTCAGCCATTTTCACCTTTGCAAAGAGAAAGTGTTTTCAGTGGCTGACCTCCGTCCTTGTAGACTAATGGTCTGAAATGACATTGCTGCCTTACCTCCCATGCTCCATGCCTCAAATTCTGTTATTTTGTGTCCCCTTTGCATATTGCTGGGTGCAAGTTTTTGGTCGAGCTTTGTTCCTCAGCATGATTTTCTCCCCAAAGCAGATCACGCTGCTGCTTAAGTAACGGCCTTGTGCAGTCCCTTGTGCGCTGAATGTGAATTACTGACAGGCCAGGTTACATCTGAGGTTAGGACTAGCTTACTGTGAACAAAGAAAAGATTTTTTAGCTCCCATCAAGTGCCCAGAAGAGAAGCTCCCGCCGTGACGCTGCCGATTCTTTGTACTGGTTTCGATAAGGGTAGTCAGTTTAGCCGTGTACCTGGGAATATGACCCGTGGGGCGCGCAGATCAAGGCTTTCTTACAGCAGTTCCAGAAGGTCATTCCAGAGCAAATGGCTCTGGTTATTGGTTTGCAATCCTCTCTTCAATGTTTTGCCTTTTGATTCTTGCCTTCAATTTGATAACCTTTCTCAAGCTTTCTTTGCAATGCATTGAAACAAACAGCATAATTTGAACAGAACAAAGGGCATACTTAGAGTGTATCATATACTTTTATTTTAAATCAAACTTTTAGCAGAGCCTCTTCAGAACACCCAAAGCTCAGAACTCACCCTGTGGCACCAGATCCACCCCTGTGGATTAGTGTCAGGATCACAGGGACAAAGGAAGCTGCTCCCTGTCACTGCCTTCACTGCCAGGGCGTTACTCTGTCGTATTTCTGTGGGCTCTGATTGACTCTGCAAGGCAGCTCAATGACTAGTTGAAGTGTACGTGAAAGTTCCTGACTTGAGAAGTGTATCCAGTCTTTCCCTCCAGTGCACCGGCTGCCTCAAGGCACTGAGAAACCACTTACATTTCAATGCCTGACAAAATAGTCATGACACATGGGAAAAGGAAGCCTATGAAGGGAATAACATGGCAGTTCTGGGTCCTGTGCTTACAGCCGTGTGCTGTATTCAGTCGTGCTGTGCAGAATGACAAAATGCCGCTCTCTGGTGAAAAGGTCAAGTGCTATGCACTGATTTTTCAGTCAGAGAGACAAAAGAAGCTTTCTGTAACAGTTTCCATACCTGAAGCCTTTTTGCTGCACCAAACGGTATGCTAAGGTAGTTACAGTAGTTACTTGCTTGGCATACTATTTTGTCTGCTACTGCAATGGAGTACTGTAATATTTCTGTAATGAAGAGCTGGAAGTGTTTGAGTTTACTCTCAGATATTTTAAGGTCAATAACGTGTCCCACTGGTGAGGGCCAGCCAAAGAATGACTGTGCGTCCCTAATTCAGCATTGCCTTCTTGATCCTTCTTCAACAGAGCTAAACAGGAGTTCAAGCGCCTTTGACGTGATACGCCTTGCTTAAGAGGCATATGCTTAAATGCTTTGTTTAGTGCATTTGTTTAAATGCTTTCAGGAGTACTGTGAAAACAAGTTTCTCAGGACTAGAGGTATGACACCAGGATCAAAGTTAACTTTGTATTTTTTCAGGGCTTACTCAGAGAGGATTTGGGTATATCCTAGGTAATCTAGTTACTTCAGGAAGTCGAAACAGGAACTTCCAGGCCAGAGCAACACATTGCAACTGGTTTGAGACTTCCAGACACAAAATACTTATTTCAGTTGTTACCAAAACAAAATTTTGCAGAGGTGCTGATTTGACAGTTTGGCGGTTGCCTTAGAGCTGGTGAAACGACTTTCCTGATCTCAACAGACACTTTACCGTGCCTCAAACATACCCTTATGATACATCATACTATATATTACCAGGATTCTCAAATATGATTAAATTGATACATAGATTTTGGGAGGTTTGGGGTTTTTGGGGTTTAGGGTTTTGGTTTTGGTTTTGGTTTTGGTTTTGGTTTTGGTTTTGGTTGGGTTTTTTCCCAAATGCTGGAACAAGTGGCCCAGAGATGTTTGCGCCCCTCTTCCCTCCAGGCCCTTCACCATGGGACTCTGCCAAGCAGATCTTTGAAGAGGCCAAAGTTTGCTCTCCTGAAGTCCAGGCATACATTTTTCCTGCAGGTCCTACTGGTGTGCTTTGTGGCCCAAAAGTGATGTGGGGTTGGTCCTCTATTCAGGCAGGGCCTCTTTTCCCTGCCCTGACTGCCACGGGGCCTGGCATCTCCATTGGCAAGGCCAGGACAAGAGGCCCCGCACGACCCAGGGCCAGGCCCCAGGGTACTCAGCCCTGGGGAAAGAGGCCCTGCACAAGCCGAGAAAGATGGACATGCTGCTGCCATTGGGCACAGGCTTTCTTCCCACTCTTCCAGATCCAGCCTTGGCACCAGCACTTTTTCTTCCCTACTTGGAAAGGACCCCTCTTTTGGCAGATGGGTGCCATCAGGTCCCCAGTGCCCCTCACCACCACCCCCACACACCCCATTGCATGCTCTCTGCAGGACTTCCCCCAGCATGAAAGCTTGGAAAATAGCTTTTATGAAAGCTACTTCACATTTTTGACTAGCATCTTCTCTACTTTGGTGTTCTTTCTAGTTCTTCCATGGTGTGTCTCATCCGCATAGCAGATGGCGGCCATTTTAGAGCAGAGGCTCCTTTACACAATTATGTCATGTAGTGCCGTGGCTCTTACACTTTGGGCTTTCAGGCACTTACCGTAACACAGGTGCATGGCAGTGTTGCACTGATGCCCCGCTGTGATATTAAAACCACTAAGGAATGTGAAGATGTAGCTGGTACCTCCAGTTGTGCTTTGTGGTAGATTTTCCACAGCACACCCACGCATTGGAAGAAGTGAAAAGTTGATGATGAAAGTGATGGCCAAAGGCTGAAGCAGTGCTGTGGTACGTAAGGGCAATCTCTTTAGTATACAGTTTGTCCAGCATCTCTGAAAATTAGCAGTACTGTGTCATTACTTAATAAGCACTTCACAGATTTTGCTTATCTTGACTAACCAGCAGGTTACACTCCACCTTTATCTGCTAATGAGCACACTTCCCCATTATTCAAAGACACACCGTAAGTTCCCAGACCATACGTTTTCATACTACGCAGTTTTTTAGAGGAAGTGTTGCTGCAGCAGAATCTATGCCAGGAGCAAGCCATTATAGTAATGCATTTTCTCCCAAGCGACTCCACCTCATTCCCTGGCCATCGGTGACTGAGCAAGTGCTTTCTTCTCAGGAAGACACATCATCTCCAGTTGAAGATACCATGTGAGGTAGAACTTAATGTATCCTGCCATCACCACCTCCTATGAGTGGCTGTCCTTATTTGCAAAATTGCATGTCTTGCTTTAGGTTGAACTGCGTCAGTTGCCACTTCCACCTGCGCAGCTGCACTTGGCAAACTTCCTTCATAGTTTTAGGGACTTCTCTGTCATGCTGAAAGCAAAGTGTTGATCTCTTTAATAGGCTAGTGTATTCATTGTTATTCCAGTTTCCACTGTTAACATACGTCTAACTTTGAATTTCTATTGTCATTCACAGGCACACGTGTGTATCTGTAACAACCTGCAGAGAAAAGTAGGAATCTGTTATAAAATGCTGAAATCGTAACTTCTCTGGTTTGTTTCAGATATCACCTACCAAAGCGACTCAGCTTGTCCTAAACCCATTTGGAGAACAAAGCTTGGCAAGAAACCTGACCTTAACTTTTTGTGCTACAACCCTCTCTTCATTTCCTGGGTCTGCCGTTGGCTTAAGCTACTTTTTGCTGTTACTGTCTGAGCTGCTGTTACATAAGAAAAAGCTACAATAAAGGTGGATTTGAAGACCTACTCAACAGAACTTGACCGGCAGTGACCTCGCCTGTACAAGCGCCTTTGCCGTTAGAAGAAACCAAACCAAACCGGCTGAAAGCGGCAAAGTTCCAACAAAATCGTGCAAACTCAGCTCATAAGCATGCAGTAAGTGCACTTAACACGGGGGGTTCGCGTGTGCAAATACGCACAAGTGAATGGTAACAGGCGATATCATGGTTATGTAAATTGTAAAAATGAATATGTGACTCGTCTTAAGATTGCATATGAGGAATCAAGAGGTGTAACACTGGGTCCTTTGTGTGCTCCCAGCCGAGAGGCACCTTTATTGCCAGCAATAAAAAGGGGTTTTAGCTAGTGTGTACTTCTGCTGCCTTCTTTCCAGTACCCACTTATGAACTGGAAGAGAAGAAGAATGCAAGCAAATCCATTTCGGTAACACTGCTGCGGACCTGACTCTGTTCTAGTCATGCAGGACAGTGACTCTTTTCTCCTAGCGGTATTCAGGGCCAGAATTTCTTCTTAGAATGGCATCAAGTTGGAGGCTTTGCTGAGCTCAATGACAACTGAGCCATAAGTTTTCATAAAAACTCAAACTGAGAATATATAACTAAGGGAAGTGGAAACAGATTTCTTTGTTTTTACTGCTAGTAATACTATTTGGGACAATTCCAGTTCACACATGGTGCGGAAGGAGAATGTTAAAACTTTGGAGGGGATCAGAAATATTTTGTGTTTAGCATCAACAGGACCCAAACCAACTTTCAAACTTCTTGCAATATCAGTATACTTATTGGCCTTTAAAAACAGAGTAGGGATTTTTTCCTTAAAAATATCAAAACTGAGAATTTCAGCATTTTCAAATAAGAAGTAAAACATTCAAGAAAGTCAATGTGAAACCATGAAACATGCCATTTTGGCAACTCCAGTGTTTCTTTTGATTTTACCCAACTCTGCCATTTACCCAAACTTTTCATCCTTCAGCTACACGATAGCATTTCCCCTACTCAGTACCTCTCTTTGCTTGCAATTACGATCCCAAAAGCACACGCTTTTCAGAGAGTGTATTTTTCCTCTGCTCACCGTCAACACAGCGGAAAGCAACATTCACACAGCTGAGGTCTCGTGCTTGTTATTCATTGTCGTAAAGATTTAGAATGATAACAGCACTCCACAAAGGTGTGAATTTCCCCCACTTTAAGCTTTGAGATTACAATAAACACTCTGTATGCTCACCGCTTTTTATGCTCACTAATCATTGGGCAATGACTAATGGGATGAAATTTGACAAGTCCAAATGCCGGGTTCTGCACCTGGGACGGAGTAACACCAGGCACAAATAAAAATTCGGAGAGGAGCGGCTGGAGAGCAGCCCTGCAGAAAAGGATCCAGGGGTGCTGGTCGACAGCAGGCTCAATATGCGTCAGCAGTGTGCCCTGGCAGCCAAGAGGGCAAACCCCATCCTGGGGTGCATCAAACACCGCGTAACCAGCCGGTCAAAAGAGGTGATTATCCTGCTGTATTCAGCGTTGGTGCGGCCTCACCTTGAATACTATGTGCGGTTCTGGACCCCACAATTTAAGAAGGATGTGAAGGTCCTTGAACGCAGCCAGAGGAGGGCAACAAAGCCGGCGGAAGGGCTGGAAGGCATGTCCCGTGAGGAGCAGCTGAGGACTTTGGGCTTGTCTACTTGGAGAGAAGGCGGCAGAGGGGTGACCACATTGCTCTCTACAGCTGCCTGAAGAGGGGAAGTGGAGAAGGAGGTGCTGATCTCTTCTCCTGGGATCCAGCAACAGGATGCGTGGGAATGCTTCAAAGCTGCTGCAGGGGAGGTTTAGACTGGACGTTAGGAACCATTTCTTTACCGAGAGGGTGGTCAAACGCTGAAACAGGCTTCCTAGAATGGTGGAAGACGCTCCACGCCTGTCAGTGCCTTAAAGAGAGGCATTTGGACAATGCCCTTAATAACAGGCTTTAAGTTTTGGTCAGCCCTGGAGTGGTCAGGCAGTCAGACTAGATGATTGGTTTAGGTTCCTTCCAGCTGGAACTATTCTATTCTATTGTTTTTTATTCTATTCACTTTAAAGGTTTTAACAAACAACAATGAAAATAAAAAGGAATAACTGCACCAGCTCAGGCAAGCATGTAACTCCCTGTAACTTGGGACAGACAAGTCCCTCTGTAGGTGGTCCTTTTACTTGAATGTTGGTTGAGTAAAGCTCCTGCTTATCTTGATGTTAGGAAGTAGGAAGTGGATAATTCAGGAAAGGATGAATCAGTAACTCTTTTTTGCATTGCCATGTTCTCAGCCTCTGCTGACTTCAGGGGGAACTTTGACTGAAAGGTTTCAACATCTGCTACAGCACGGAAGTAACCACTAATGGTATGAATTTTTAGTAACGTAGAATGGTTTCATTTTTTTTTAATTCAGGAGGTGAGACCACAGCCATGAGCCCAAGTCTTGATGTCAAATGCCCTCTACTGGCCATGAACTCATTTTCTTAGTGTTAAAAGTAAGGCATTTAGTATTCTGGAGAGTCGGTTCTAAGCAAAACTCACGTTTATCTGCAATCTTTTTTCTTCTTTTTTTTGTTCAGTTGCTGTCTTGCAAAGCAGGTCAAATTATTGGGACTGGCTTAAACTACTCCAGTGATTCAACAGGTGGCGTTTTTTTGCAAAATGTTCTTCATACTCTGTGTCTGTCAGGAAAGGCAGGCAAACAATTACTGCGCCAGGAAAGAAAGCAGAAAATTATTCTTTGGCAGAAAACGGTTCTCATTTCTGTGACCGTGTATCTTAATGCCCAGGCTAAAATCAGGGCCAAGTTATGAAGAAGCTGTGCAATATCCTTGTACAAATGTGTCCGGAAAAGCTTATGACCATGACAGAAATAGAGAAAATAGGGGACATGCCCAAGGTCATAATAGAAGAAAAATCTGTGATGAGGTCAGGATTTCAACCCGAATTTAAGGAGTTGTCATCACCTGTGACAAGTGAGACAAAGTCAGACTCTAAGGTGCCTGCAGTTCAGTTAGGGAGAGTGGAAGCATGCTTATTCACGTGAACTACGAATGCACGAGGACATTCCCCTTCCTGGAGCACTTACGTGACTTTGCCTTCCAACGCACGGCCACAACTTACTGCCTCTTTTCCTCGAGACACTCCTGGCACGCAGCTGTCTTCACTGTCCAAAGGGCAAGTTTGTCACTACAGAGCACCTCAATGAAAGCAAGCAGAAGAGCTCTTCCACTTCTTTAGCTGATAAACGCTCTGCTTACAAGCAGCTGTGCTTTGAAGAAACGTAGGAAATTATGAAATGTCAGGGACTTGAGGATGGGTGGTGAGCTTGTAGCCAAAAGCTTATTTTTCATAGCTTATCATGAAATCGATTAGTGGACCTCTACAGTTTTGTCTATATGCCAGCCGGAATGGAAATTGTCGGTTGGGAGGTGAAGAACAGGTTTGAATCCTCCAGGGTTATGGTTTTAGAGTCACAGCAGCTTAAAAGGCCACAGACCTCATGCACGGTGGCAGCTCATCAAATACACCTTTCAGCTTCTACAAACCAATAAGGCTACAGGTCAGGTTTCCATGGGAACCCTACGTGAGTTATCTGCTCAAACCTCACTCAGTGTTTTTTAGCGTTATTATTATTTTCTCCAAAATGGGATTGGGCTACTCACCTTCCTTTGGCCCCATGGCAATTCCATGCATGACAACTACAGTCTTTTCTTGTACACGTTGACATCCCCTAAACAATGTCAAAGCTCTGCACAATGCTGAAAATCATGAGGAACCATTCCTTTGGGCGCTGCTGCCAAGAGTTTCGACTGACCTCCTGAGCTTCTTTTGTCCTGGAGCAGACGGCTGACCTTAGCAAGGGTGCAGCATGCACTCTCTCTGTTCACAGCACCGCAGAGAGGTCGGCAGACGTACCACTCTGTGCCGCTTGGGCTGGGCCCTAACTGTCCTGGAGACTGCCTACCCAGACAGCTGTTTTCAGCTGTGAGGGCTGAGCTCACCAGATGTGAGCCATCTCTGGTCTGAGAGCTGTTTAACAACTGTTAGGCATGCAACACTAGAGTGTGTGTGAGGAGGATTGACTGAGTGGAAGAGGCTTGTACCCTACTCCTGGGCTGTTAGCCCAGCCTGTTAGAGCCTCGTATAACCTGGGAGATACTTCAGGGGAGAGAGGCTGCACAAAGGCTTCCCTGACAGGGTTCTGGTGATCTGCTGCATTTGTAGAACCAGCCTCCTAGACACCTATACCCACTTGTTACCCTTCTTTGAACTCTTTTGGCCTGGTTTTGTCCAGTACAGCTCTTTGTGTGTGGATTTCCCCTTTACTGCCTGGGTGTAAGGATTGACCAGCAGCCTGTCTTGGACTTCACTAACGCTCTCGAGAGACAGGCAGCGAGACAATCCTATTTTTGCTGTGCTGACCAAGCAGTCATCAGAGTATGAAAAATTCCTGGAGCAGCAGCAGCAGCAGTGGCTGTCTTACATTGTCTGAATTTAAGTCTGTGTTATTTTTCTCATGGATTAAATCTGTTCTTTAATTGTGACTTCCAAAAGCAGGAATGTGGCGGGTTGCAGGGGAGGGGGTTCAGCTGTAAAAGCCAGTCTCCAGAATAACTGGTGAGATATTGTTTTCATGGAAAGCACAGGCATGTAACAGCAGTTGCTGTAAGATAGCATGTACAGGACAGTGGAGACAGAGGAGGGAGAAGCTTAAAAGCAGTGCTTCCAATTTTTCTTTCAGCGCAAGCCCTTTCAGAATGGTGCAGAGAAAGGCAGCAAACTCTTACAAGGTACTGTGAACAGGTATCATGCATTACAGGATGTTTTCTTCTTAGGGAGAGAAGCCCCAGCCCCACTTCTGCCATTGGACCCTGCAGTCAGGCTTGTACACCCCTGGGATTGCTGGGGCCCCCTCTGAACAAGCAGTGTCCGTCCCTGCTGAGGTCCTCGCAAATGTGGGTGAACTCCTTCAGACCAGGTTTGAGGGTCACAGCCTCAGCTTGGACATAGGATGTATGAGCCTGACAGCTGACAGTCCAGTTCTGTACAAGAAACTTTCCCTGGATCAAGTAACGTACTTGAAGGCAGAGACATGGAGTTTTACCTTCTAATTTAGAAAAGCTGTTGTCTTGCCTTCCTGCCACTCTAGCATGCTTTTTCTAGGAAATGTCATCTTCACATCACTTCTTCATGAGAAACACAATCTCCTTGTTCCAAGCTGGTAGTGGTGCCCTCATAACAAAATTAGCACACCCTTTTTCTAGAGCTTCTGCTTTGTGAGTTCACTGTGTAATACAGAACAAATTTGTCAAGACACATGGCTTTAAAAGGTTTCTCAGTATAGTTGCACATTACTTTCACCAACAGAAGAAACATGAGGTTGGGTAAACTGACACAACATTTGCACACTTTTTGCTGTACCTGTTTCCTGTTCATATTCTCTTTTGGGGTTCAGATGGTGACCTTCTGAAGTGAGGATAGCTGAAGATAGTTTCTGTGGCAAATTTCTGTGTCTCTGTCTCCTGGGTGGAGACACCTATTTGTTAAACTGGAGCCTGCATTATGAAAGCTTTTGGTGGTATCTTGGTGACATTTTGGTGGCAGGTTATTGAGCACCCTGGGAATAGTCACAACCCTTGAACCTGGAGGTCAATCTTCTAAGTCAGCACAGAAAAAGAGGACTTGTTGGGTGGGCTAAGGAAAGCAGCCCTCAGAGTTCCACCTCAGAGTTCACTCAGGTAATTTTCTTGCTTTCATTAGTGATGCAGTCAATCACGCACACTCTTGGTAAACACAACTTCTATTCAATACGCTTAAGCTCCTTGCAAAGCAAAGCAACAGAAATAATGAAGAGTGAAATCAACTGCGGACTAAGTTCTGGCTTTGTGAAAGGGGAGAGGGTGGGGTTCAGCATATTCTGCAGAATCATTCAAAATGCTAGGAGTGGTGCTAACACCAATCATTTCATATGAATTATACTTCTCACTGGTCCAGTGTTTAATGTTAGTTGCTTTCTTCAAAGTGGATTCTGAGCGGTTGAAAAATTCCAGTCATGTACTTTGTTTTAATTAACTTTTGCAGTTCTGAAAACAACTGAGAAATAAAAGAAAACAGTTCCAAGGACAACCTTGAGTAACTTCTTCAGGGACAAGTATATCCATAGATATACAAAGAAGAAAATGCATAAATATGATACTGAGCCTGTGGAATTAAAACAAAGGAATCCAGGAAATGCAAAGGTTAAATTTACCGACCTTTCATTGTCTCCCATCCTCTACTGCCTCTTCAGTTTGTTCGAAGGTGGTGTGACAGTGTGTTAATCATCAGCAATTTCTGTATCTATTTTATCTCCCTACTAAAATAATGAAGAATTTGTACATAGTTTTTTATAAGACTGAATAGGCTCTGAGGTGGACAGTTCTGTGAGCTGCAAAGGCTTAGAATTGGAGGCAATTACCTTTCAAGAAGATAAATTCCATCCTTGAAGAGGCATCATAATCAAAACATTCCAGCAAAAAAGAAAAGAAAAAAATGAGGTTAGCTGCTCTTGCTGTTGAAAACAATGTAAAAATTGCCGCTGACTAAAACAGAAACACAAATGGACCTTACAGAGCAGTCATTTCCCAGGAGAGCACAAGATAATAAAGATGAAGCAACAGTGCTCGAAAGAAAGCTTCAGAACTCTAGGAAACTGAAGAAATGACAAGTTTAAATTGAATACACAGCTTGTTAATACTTGACTTCTATGGCACTACTACTTTTATTCACCACTGTAAGTTCAAGGCATCCAGTTTGTTGCTAGGAAAAAAAAAAAAAAAAAATATATATATATATATAAATCCTCCTTGGTTTTTAGTGAAAGAGCCAAGTCACACAGACACAGGCAAAATCAATGTGATTCCTTAAAGATAACATGCTTAAACATCGATAGCAAGATACCTATTTAACATGAAGAGGAGACAAGCATTTGTCTAGCTTGAAAAAATGTGTACTTGATATGGCACACTGTTTTTTTCTGAATATTCTACATATGCTTCTGAACAATGGAAATCTAGCCTTACAAAAGCCAACATGCTTCTGAAAATGCAAATTTAGTCCTGCTGAAGCCAACAGGAAAAAAAATAAACCCATCTCTTTCAAGGAAAAGACAAGGAAAATGAAACTTACATGTTAATGCTGCTTAAAAAGTGAAAAGAGCTCTGGAGTGAAATGAAATGTGACCAAAACTGTATTTTCACTGACAATGTTTACATTTTCAGTATCTAAACTAAACAACTGCCTATGCCTCCCAACCTTTTCACAATGTAATGAACACTGATACTTCAAAAGTCTCCTAAAAATAGTTTAAACAGCTACTTTTAAGACACAAGTCCTTCTTTCTCCCACTTATATATATAAGAACATACATACACATGTTCTCATACACAGAATTAGAAAAGGCCATACTAAAGCAGGCTGACTTCTAACCCAAATAGTCAAGAGTGGCTGTCTGTGAAAGTGTTTAAGCACTGGATGGATAAAGCAAGCTTTCCTAGTCCTTATCATGGCATGTGACCTATGCTCAGAGTCTGTGCTCGGATCCTTGCCCAGCCAAAGCTACCTCTGAACTGATAATAAGGTATCTTTGAATTCATAAAAGCTTTTGTGTTTTTTTTTTCCCCCTGATGTTTTGAATACCTTTTGAACTGATGTAAATAAATCCTCTGACATTCACAGCACCTTGTGACAGAGAACGGCAGTGTGGCTGTGGGTTACCACCACCACCTTTTCTTTGTTTTGAACATGCCACACTACCCCCATGTTCCCTCGATAAGGTAAGACGGTGAACAAATATCCCCAAAGCATCTTTCCCACTCCAATCACTATTTTACAGATCTCTGTCATAGACTTTTTCAGTCATCTTTCATTTATTATTCCTAAAGGCTTTACATTGTTGTCAGCCTTTACTCTATTTTTTCCTGCTCTTCTATATTTTGAAAGGAGAGGAACCAGCGCAGTACCCGGTATTCAAACTGCAGAGGCACTATGGACTCAGACAGTGTGAAAATTTTGTTTTCTGTGCTACGTTCTTTTCTTAATAGTTCCTAACATTTCATTTGGTTTTGAACTCCATCTGAGCACTGAACTGTGTTTTCATAGGACTAGCTATTATGATGATCATCTCAGTGTCCACTGCTGTGTATGTCAAGTTGCATGTGTCTCTTTTCCCATGTGCATCCCTCCTCATTTACCTACACTGAGCTTCCTGACCTGGTCCTTAAAACATCTTAGGAGGTCCTTTCACAGTTATTCACGACGACTAGTCCTTACCTTACTATTCTGCATGGTTTAGTGTCATCTGCAAACATTGTCACCACTTCCAGACCACTAAGATGAATGCTGTATCTACATGGGGACTTAGCCTGTCATGATTCACCTTTTCTTTCAAATAGATTTATGCAAAATTTGAACACTGGGACTGAAAACATGATTCCAAGCTAACCACCTGAGCTGCTTTCCATACTCCTGTGTGTCTTGCTGAAGCAGAAGATCCTGGGGCAGAAGATAAATCCATTCTACTGACATTATTCAAGGAAATGGTCGTTCACTTGTCCTCCATATCAATTTTCACCAATACATCTTCCAATTGCCTGAGTGTCTCAGGGAACCATGCTGAGACAATGACTTCAAGGCGCCACTGGTGTCCAGACTCAGCTGTCAGGTACTGACCATGAGGCAACTGAGCTATCTACTCTACTACCCCTGAAGGTGTCAAGCTCAATACTTTGTCTGGAAATCTTACACAGCTGAAGCCAGAGAGTTTTGTGTTGATGAGCAGAATGTGTACTATTCCTTACACACCAGAAAATACATCTGAATGATGACACAAATTTCTCATGTTTTCAGTATATTACCTGTAGACTTTCTCTATGGGACCCAAGTGTTGTTCTGCTGATACACTGCGTCCTTTTATAGAAAATTAATGAGGCCAAGAAAATCAACTTTACAGTATACATTTGCTGTATGTAGCTAGTGAGCAAAGGAAGAAATCCACCTTTTTCCCCTCATAAATGCTACTGTCTTCCAGTTGAAACCATTTTCTGCTGATGAAAGCTAATTCATAGTGTCTCCAGTATCCTTCAAAGAACTTCTTCATTACCATTTAAAAATGCATAAAAGTCAGACATATGTGCACACAGGCATACACATGTATATATATCCTTCCGAGAGGCGGGCTTTCAAACTACCTTACATACTGACAGACAATAGATTCAAGGCGAGGCATGATATCAATGAGAGTTTTAGTAATTGTAAAATATTTACATAGGTCTGCACTGTAAGGGAGTGATTACCCTTCAACTTCATAAATCAACAAAGAAAACAAACCTGCTGCTGAAGTAAAGAAATGGTCATGAAAGCTTTGAGAAGGTAATAGCAAAAGATAGAGCTGATACACTTCACACTGCAACAGCCTTTGGAATAACCCGGAGCACTCTCTGAAGCATGGTTGTGAACACAGAGCCACGCACGGTAGCGAAATACCTTACTGCCCAGTGTACTACTGTTACGCACAGAGCTGCATGGAGTAGAGTGATTAGTCCTATACTTTCCTGAAGCTTTTGTCATGCTGAGTGTATTTTGGATATATTCTTGCACTTCTGAAAGCCTTAATTTGCTTAGTACTTTGAAAGGGCAGCACAGTTCCACTATATGGATTTATTTGCGGTGTCCCAGTCTGGACTAACAATCCTATGAATATCATCCTTATGAGGCGTTTCCTGCTCACTGTCTGCTAGCTGCCTCAGAGAGGAACAGTCAAAGAAATTGTCTGCTATTAAATAGATACACTGAACCAAGGTTTCTTTCATTTCAGATTTTACGTTCCTGCATGCTGCATACTTTTGAAGGGCAAGGAATGGCAAGGTCTTAGCACCTTAGTGCTGAATTTTCTTGAGTCACTTGCACAGCTCTCTACCACTTGGAGAGTATTGACAAGAATAACAACATATCCTGAGGTTTTTAAGTTTCCAAATCTGAGAAATTTATATTCTCTTAAGGTCAGCTCAACTTAAGGACAGAAAGGAAGGTGCACGGGTCTAAGGGTTTTTTGGTCTTCCTGACCTAACTGGTCCTGACCACATTCTTAATGATAACCTCGATCCTGATGTTAGGCAAAATGAACAGTTCACACCTGCCTAGAAAACTTTCTAGTATTAGAGAAAAATGCTATACAACACACAATTTTAGAGAAAAAGACTAAACAACAAACAAATACCACTCAAAATGCCAGAAGGCTCAGTGATGGGGTTGTCTTGGATCCCGAGGAAACGGACGGTCTCTGGAGCCAGAACAAGACCTCTGAAAAGCTCCATCCAAGCACTGTGTGCTCAAGAAGAAAGGTAGGAATAAAAATGTTTGGAAGTCTCTGTGGCTGGAATTCAATGCAGATTTTTTTCTGCAGGAAATAACACCTTGAGCACTTTGGTAATTGGTTTACTCCATCACCTTTGCTGACATTACCTGTGGGATGAATGTACACACTGCTCAAAGAGATAGACCTGACTGCTTTTCTTTTCTCTCGGTTATTTGTGCCTGCACTGTCACTGTTGGTTAAAGAGACCCAGGCAACTGACCTGGCTAAAGAATAACCTCTTTTCTGGCTAAGCCAGTTTTCATCTGGATCATTTTCCTGATGTAATTCTTGTGTCACCTGCCACACAAAGTCTAACGCTGTCTAACGCAAAGGCATGGAATTGCTTCTCCAGTTTGTCATTTTGGAGATTTGCACAACTTTTATGATACAATTAGCAAATCGTGTGTTGTGTGACAGGATACATCGGATGTTCTATGATAAAATTCGCACAGCATGGGTTATGTGAGCCACGTCATGTGTTGTGTGACCCATGTCATGTGTTGTGTGACTGAATTCTTGTGTGGAATCCTTGTGTTTGACAAATGTTTGATATATTCATATTGCGTTGAATATTTGACCTCATTTCATATTTTGAGAACAATTTGTCATATGCATATATGCACAGATATTGTACTGCTGTTGATGGAAAGAATTTAGCTTGCAGTTGTTGTGGAAGTTGAATAAGGTACATATCACTGTTAATTATAATTCCTTTCTAATTTGCACAGATTTTCTCCTACGGGCATCATACTAACTTTCTATCCATCATGCAGTAACCACTGGATTCTGTTTCCTGCATGAAAGTTCTGTGAAGATTCTCTGAAGCTCTAAAAAACATCCCATCCCACACTGCCAGCTACTTAGTACTTTTAACAAATGTTAATCTGAACTTAGTCTAGATTTAGAACAGTACGGCACAATGTGTATCATTTTTTACTTACTCAATAACAGCATCCTATATTCTCATCCTTCAAATCAAGGAGGGGGGAGGGCTACAATATATATACAGGCAGGACCTGTCAACAGCTTCTTAAGTCTTGCAGAAAATTGTATTTCTAGGTAAGTGACACATCTCACTTTGCAGGATTGAGCCATCGCTTTTCTGCGTGGTGCCAATAGCAAGAGACCTAACAGTAGTCTGAGATATCCAGTAACAGTAAAGACCATTCCCTTGGCTTAGTTGTTCTCAGTAGGCAGATGTGGGCAGCTCCCTGCTGTGGGTGTTAATGAATGGATTTCTGCTTAGCTCTCCACTGCATGAGGAGCCTCACTGCCAAACTCAAGATTTTCATATTCCGTCCAGAGATACAGTAAGCATTTCTAAGCTGCGCTGCACCCTGCCCCACTGCTTAGTGTACACAGCTGAGGGACCGTGTATGTACTAATTACCAAAGGAAATATATGAATTACTGAAAGAAGGCATAAGCTGAATTGATCTATCTGGCATTAATCAGAGCTAAAACAACCAGAAAGACCTCCTTTGAACTCCTAATTGGCACAGCCAAATGGGAAGTTGTTGACCATTGACCATCACAGCCAATCATTGAAGCAAATGCTCATTTTCTCAAGTTCAGTTTGAAGGATGCCTACCAGCAATCTCTTAACACCTTCCACTTATGTAGCACACCAACTGGGAAAAACATCTGTTCTGAGACAAAATGTGGCAGCAAGATTTCTTTCCCTTTATTGAAGAATCACTATCCATGAAAATTTGTGAAGAAATGACAATCAAATTTATTTTTTTCCTTATATAAATGAGTATTACACTTCATTGTCTCTGCAAGCAGAGATGTAATACTGTAAAATGTGCAGTGTATTTGAATTTCTACCACTGCAGACCTGTCCTCAGATGAAATTATCTAATCTACATCTGTTTATACCAGCTGAGGATACTGGACATTTGGTCCATCTATCCCATGCTGCGTATATTCGTTCATCACTTTGTCACTCACATCTCCACTGTTTTATTCTTGTGCCACCAAATACCACCACATTTGTGTCATTACTCACAAGAAGTAGGGAGAAAGCTTAAACTCCATGATCAGAATTCTTTTAGCTGTTTAACACAGATTCCTAACAGCCCTAGAAATTATGGCAGGACTTTTCTATCTTGTGCTATATCCTGATCAGTCTGAGATTATTATTTTTTTCAGTGAGGCACAGAAGGCGTGGGAGGCCTTTTGCCATTTTAACAGTTTGCCTCCCTGATTTGAACAGGATCGGACTGTTGCAATAAATAAAAATAGCTCCATTTCAGATTATCAGTCCCTTAATCAACCTAATATTCAGTGCTTGTTATAGATGCATAGATACACCCTTGGAGAGTGATATTTTAGCTTTATGGTGCACAGATGACAGCTTGAGCCGTATGTAAATTAACACATAGGAGTATACAGTAACGTAGGCTGAAACGCACCCTGGGAGGTCACTTAGTCCCTGTTTACTAGCAGGGAACAGACGTTTTTCCACGCAGCTGTGTAAGCAAGAAGTGCTTTTCTTTCACTGTTTGTTAAGAAATACCTCAAGAATCTGCAGTAGAGATCAAAACGGGGCGTCTTACTAACTCGCTAACAGAACAGCTTGTTATTGCCCCTTGTATCGAGGAGCTGAACGCCTCGGCCGGCGCCCACGGCGCTGGGCGGCCCCGCGGCCACCGAGGCGACGGACGCGCACGGCCCTGCCAGCCACCCCGAGCACGCGGTGAAGCCGCCCGGGACGGATTTTCATCTAAACTTCTTTCTTTGTGCAGTACCGGCCGTTTCCGCAACTGCAGCGACACGACGACGCGCCGGGAGGGCGGTGCGAAACGCCGCCCCGTCACCGCCTCCCTCCCCGCCGCCGACAAGATGGCGGCCGGGCGCAACGCACTTCCCTCCCCTTCCCTTCCCGCCCGCTGGCCGGCGCTCCCGACACGCACCGCGCCCGCCGTCACGGGCGCCCGCTTTCCCTATTGGTGAGAGGCGGTCGCCGCGCGCCGCGGCTGCTCCCGCCCCTCGCTCCTCCCTTCGCCCCCGTCGCCGCGGCGGCGAGATGGCGCTGGAGGCGCGGAGGATGGAGGGCGACGTGGAGGACGGCGAGCTCTCCGACTCGGACTCCGACATGCCCGGCGTCGGCTCCCCGGGGGAGCCGCAGCAGGTGGGGAAGAGGAGGGGGCAGGCGGCGAGGCCCGGGCTCCAGCCGGAGCCGCGCCACCCCTGGCGGCGGGCCGCGGGAGGCCCAGCCGGGAGAACGCGGCCGCAGGGCCCCTGCCGCCGCCGGCGCCCGTGGTGCCCCGCTGCCGGCCGGAGGGCGGGAGGCGCTGGACGGGCCCGGGGGCGGCCGAGCCGGGGCGGGGGGCGGCCGAGCCGGGGCGGTGCTCGGCGTTTGCGGGAGCGGGGGGGCCAGTAGCGCCCGGGCGGCTGGATCAGGGTCCCTTCCCCAGGGGTGGCCGCCTTCCCCGTGCCCCGGGCCCGGGAACCGGCTCCTTCCCCCGGCGCCCGTTCCTTTGGGAAGACCGCGTGCTGTCGCGGGGCGGGGGAGCTCTTGTCGTTGCTGGGCACTGGGTTGGGTGGGCAAAGGAGAGTGCGCACCGGCACCGCCGGTCGCTTCGAGAACAATGGAAACCAGCCGCTGTGACAACGCGTGAGAGCAGCGAGCGGCGATTACCGCCTTCCCTTGGCTGTACAACTCTTCTGCATCCGTGAGCTGCTGAAGAGGTGTTAGCTATTTCCACGTGTCTCATATCGTTTTCGTGTTAGAGTGTTACGAAGTTTATGAGGAATTTGTCGTGGTGTGCAGGCAGGAAAAGATTTCAAAGCAAGATAAATCGGTGTATGACACCGTGTGTATAAGGGTTTTTATTTTCTTTAGTTAGTTTATGGAGTTGTTACTGTTTTGCATTATGGAATACATTTTAAATTAAAGGTTTGTATCTCATAACGTGATAAAATAAGTTGAAGACTTCTGCTTTCTGTTTGCTGATAAGAGGAAGAAGAAGTGGTGCCATCATGTTGGTGAAAGCAGTAAGGTTAAAGAAAGAATTTTTATTTCACCTGAAACTGAAGGAAGAGATCTTATTTTTAAAGATCACAGGATAGCATATAACTTTATGATAGGAAACCAGTTAGGGAAAACTGGAATTGAGAGTAAGGAAAACGCTTACTGCAGATTAGCACAGACAACGTGGCCAAAAATTTCCAGCAATTGGGAGTAAGAATTCTGAGTTGAGTTAACCATGGTGCTTTTGCAGGTTATGCGTATTTGAGCAGGTTTGGCTTTCATATTTTAGTTATCCATCTGGTGTATGGGGAAACAGCATTTCTTGAATATATCTTTATAGCAATGGGACTTCTTTTGTAAAGTATGTTGAAACCTTAGGCATTTTTTGTCCTAATCGATAAGCCATAGTGAGTCTGTGGTGTCTCGTTGGTTTAAAGGAAGAACACCCCCAGGTTTTCTGTATGGTACTACTGTCCCCAGCTGGTCGTATGCTGTCACGATTGAAACAGAATCATAATACACACTTAACTTCTCAAAGTTTGAGCAGCATCCAACTTTTGTGGGTTTGGTTTTGCGTTTTTGGTCATTTTTTCTTCTCACTTGAGTCTGTGGGAACACTACTGTCGTTGCAGATCACTAGTCTTGACTCCTTTCAGACTCCAGAGATAATATTAATTTCTATGCTGTTAAAAAACCTTCTGCTAAGTTGCTGTGGTGGTTTATTTCTTTAATCTTTCTTAGAACTGCTGTGTGTCTTGTGTCTTTGTCTGAATCAGGAATTTTAATAGCTTTTCCTATCTTATTTATAAATTTTTTTATATTTATAACATTATTTTCCAATAATTCTAATTTCATTCAACAAAGATTACATCAAGTAGGTTAGTGACTCCTGATACATGTTTTCTATAGCAGCCATGCTGTCTTTCATATACAAGCATTCAAAATGCAGAAGTTTCATAGAATGCTCCTGTCAGTGGCAGTCCAAAAGATGCTCATAGAGAACTGCCCAAACAGTCACCAGAATTAAGTTTACTAGCTAATCAAATCTTTGGTGTGACTTGATAGCTCTTTTAATCTGAAAGAGTAATTAAATTAACGGACATCTACTTTTTCATTTCAGAAATCACATGATGGTAATGATTCAGTCAGACCATTCCATAGCAGCATTTCATCATGTGCACCAAGTGTTCCTTACCGAACAACCAAAAGTGTGGATTCAAGTGACGAAAGCTTCTCTGAATCTGACGATGACAGCTGTCTGTGGAAAAGAAAACGACAGAAGTGTTTCAACTTCCCTCCTGCTAAATCTGAGCCTTTTCCGCTTAGCCAGAGCCACCAAAAACAAACTGCTCTAGGTGGCAAGAAGGTCAACAACATTTGGGGTGTGGTGCTTCAGGAGCAGAATCAGGATGCGGTGGCTACTGAACTTGGGATTCTAGGCATGGATGGTAGTATTGACAGAAGCAGGCAGTCTGAGACTTACAATTATTTATTGGCTAAAAAGCTGATGAAGGAGGCTCAGCAAAAGGAGGCAGAGACTTTAGATAAAGAACTGGATGAATACATGCATGATGACAAGAAAACAGTGCCAGCAGAAGAAGAAAATGGGCAAGGCTTTCTCAAACGGAAGCGGCCTGTAAAAGATAGACTGGGTGAAAGACAAGAAATGAAATATCAAGGAAGGTATGAGATAACAGAAGAAGATTCAGATGAAAAAGTGGCAGATGAAATTGCTTATCGGTGAGTTTAATAGCAGTCTATCTTCACTTCCTTAAGTATTGGTGAACTGTTGATGGAAAAGAAGGGGGGGGGGGGGGGGAAGCTTTCTTACTGCTAAATATGTAAGATGTCATACCACGTTACAAAAAGCATGAGTGCCTTGTGCGTATTTCTGAAATCCTGGGATTAAAATGCAGCATTATGGCTGGTATCTTGTAGAAGCATACAGTAATACTGTCGGGTTTTTTTTGTTTTTTTTTTAAGATCCGCTGCAAAGGTTTGTTATTTAAAAACAATGGCAAGGAAAAATATTGTTTCTCATGACACAGTGTGCTGGTTTTGGCTGGGGTAAAGATAATTTTCTTCACAGTGGCTAGTATGGGGCTATGTTTTGGATTTGTGCTAAAACAGTGTTGATAACACAGGGATGCTTTCGTTACTGCTGAGCAGTGCTTACACAGAGTCAAGGCCTTTCTGCCTCCCACACCAGTAGGCTGGGGGCGCACAAGAAGTTGGGAGGGGACACAGCTGGGACAGCTGACCCCAACTGACCAAAGAGATATTCCGCATCATATGACATCATGCTCAGCATATAAAGCTGGGGGAAGCAGAAGGAAGGAGGGGTCATTTGGAGACATTTGTCTTCCCAAGTAAGCATTACACATGATGGAACCCTGCTTTCCTGGAGATGGCTGGACACCTGCCTGCCAATGGGAAGCAGTAAATGAGTTCCTTGTTTTGCTTTGCTTGCATGCATGGCTTTTGCTTTACCTGTTAAACTGTCTTTACCTCAACCCGTGAGTTTTCTCACTTTTATCCTTCTGATTCTCTCCCCCCACAATTGTGGGGAGACTGAGTGAGCGACTGTGTGGTGCTTAGTTGCTGGCTGGGCTTAAACCACAACACATGGATTTAGTAGTGGCTTTTTTAGGAAATACCCTGTGAGTAAAGATGCGTGTTTGGAGTTGGACACCGATGAACACCTGTGGTCACCATGAAAATCTCGCTAAGTTGTAAATCTTTGAAACTGTAGATAACTTGGACTGTGTAGTGTTTTGGAGAGCACAGCTGAAACACACGCATTCTTTACACAGAACGTGCTTGTCTGAAGAAAATGTTTTGCTGCTGTTGTAACCGAGGGCTGCGCCAAGGTTAGACATGAGCACTGAAATCAAGTCTTGCCTCTTTCTGTGTTGTGAAACCGAGCTGCAGTTCTGTGCTAATTTATGGAAGCCAGTGTTGGGGTTACCAAGTTCCAGCCATATGCACACTTATTACCATCCAATTCTTTTCGCAGTCCTGCTATTCAGTTATTGCACACTGAGCTGAGTCAGAAAACTTACCTGTCCAAAAGCGTGTTGCTTTTTTTGAAGAGTTAGTTTGCAGACAGATTTGTTTCCCGAACCAACTTGCAGCACAGTTTCCTTTGAGCTGGCACTGGCAGCGCGGGACGGGTGGTGTGAGGGAGGGCACGTGACTGCGGTCATTCTTAGTTAGATTGACTTAAACTGACACAATCTTTTTTCCGTGACGAAAGGGAAGAAAGTGATGTTAAATAGGGAACGAGAGTTACAAGATTTACCACTTGTTAGCTTGACATTTAAATAAAACCTGGGTTTATTGATCATTGTTGATTTCTTACATGTGATACTATTGCCAGATGCTGAGATACAGCAACTAGACAATTATTAATGCTGTTATCAGTTCTTGGTAGCTGCTCATTTTTAAATTTGAAAACTTTGAGCATGTTTCTTGCAATAAACTTTCCTTTGTTATATTGAGCTTCATGAAAATAGGGCAGAAGCCTCTCTTTCTAATCGTTTATGGTAGTAGTAGTGCTGAACTGCATCAGTAGGGTTGTGGTTATACACGTCACAGCACTGTTGTTCGATCTGTGCTGTGCCATCTCTGCCTGGATTCATAACCTTTTGTTGTGCTGGCTCACACAGTGAACTGAAATCGAAGAGTTTTTGTGACCATCTTCTGCCATTTTTTGCCCTTTAGCTGATCCAGTTCCTGTTGCAGTGCACAGCTGCTTGTTAAAGTACACATACAGGAGGATTGTGCAGGGCCAGAATGAACACTAGGTGGGGATTTGGCTGCTGAAGCTGCCCCTGCTACTAACAGAAGGTCTATTGAACTAGCTCTGTAAGGAATCCTGGTTATCTTAAAGTTCTCTGCATATTTGAGAAACATTTCCATCTCTTCCAATAATTCACAATTTAGAACTCAATCCTATAAATATTTAAGAAAGCTCTTACCTTCTGATGCCTTATCATTCATTGAACTCAGTGAGATTAAACACAACATATAAAGTTAAGTGGGTTGGGTAATCCTTTTCATGATTAGGACAATTGTCACTAAAATGTGAGTTTTAACATTTAATTTCAGGTGACTTCAGTCATACAGTTGAAGCTAGCCTGGTTGTTCTAAATCATTGTTCATGTCTGTGGTCAGACACCTTCTATTATGTAGTCACTGTAACATATGCAACTTTATAGCCCAGTAATGTCACTTGGAGCAATTAGGCTAGACAGGGGTCTTCAAGAAATTTTGGTAATGATGATGGTGGTCTGTTCGTTCCCGAAGTGTAAAACCACTGAGCTATAGTGCCTAGGACTGTGCTTAATGAGAAGCTTTGTCATTAAAAAATTAGAATTTAGCGTATGAACTCTGGACAAGTAGTATTGATTTGTGGGCTTACAATGTTTTCCAGTGAGAGTACGTGCTTTGGCACAGTGAATTGGTGCTATATAAGCCTCTCCCTTCATGCAGACTGACAATGAAAATTTCTGTGTGAGGACATTGTTGCTAACAAAAGAATACAATTTAACTCAGTAATATTGCAATATTTTTTTCTTGTTTGCATTCTATAGGTTGTCATAGATTAGGCAACATACTGATTTCTTTTTTATTATGTAGGTTTGTCTGAATGGCACATGATACAGGAGAGCTTTTACACTTACTGTTGTCTTCAGTTAATTGTTGATTTAACTGTAAAAGGTGCTGTAATTTTAACTGTGAAATGCACAGCAGACTTTTATACTTTAATTTCAGAGATTTATACAGATCTTTGCAGTTTCTTATTTGGTTTAACCTTTCACACATCAATAGAAGAAAAATAATCACTCAATGCATTTTCATTGAAACAAATTTTAAAAATGCATGCTTTAGAAAAACTGTCCCTCAGAAGCTCAGTATTTTGAAATCTGATTCAAGAAGCCATTGAAACACATTTAAATCTATAGAGTCTTTAATTTTAGCACATGAATTATTCATTATGGAAGTTCCATGGTCAATTTTACTTGAGAAATTATACTGACAATGAATGTGCCTTTTTTCTTTTTTCCCTCCTCTAAGGCTTTGTGAGCCAAAGAAAGATTTAATCGCCCGAGTAGTGAAAATAATTGGGAAAAGAAAAGCTATCGAACTGCTTATGGAAACGGCTGAAGTGGAACAAAATGGTGGACTGTTCATAGTGGTAAGAACAATGTGATATTGTGGGTTTGCGGGACACGCACAACTTTTTGCTTGTAGAATATTTACATAGTATTGTTGCATAGCTTTCATGTTGGACAGGTTCTCCCAGAGTTTCATGGCCTTCCCTTGCCATGAAAGTCTATAATATAATAAATAAATACTAGTATAACCTTCCATCAGGATTTGAGTAAATAATGAGAAGAATGAACCTGGAAATTGCCCAACTTTTTGTACTGACATTAGTATCTGATTTGCACTGATAACATTGTATCTGCTACTCTGCCTCCCCTAGGGGTCTTTAACTGGCAGACTTAAGAGTAAAGGATTCTGAAGCTTGAATAAAAGCTTGCAATGTTAGGATCCAGGTGAAGCCTCTGGCAAGTTGCTTCAGTAAGTCAGGTGGATGTTTGACAGCACTGACCTATCTACTGGGTTAATCAGCATGCCATCAGAGGTCAACATACGCAGTAGTGAGCATTTCTAATGTCGCATTTGAAGAGTAACTTTCAAAAGGGAATCTGTTAGCTTTATTAGAGAACCATTGGCTTGTGTATCAGTAGAGCAAAGCTGAGAACTGATTTCTGTTACAAATCATCGTAAAAATCCTGTACTTAATGGTTAGGTTATGAATTTCTCAGTATGTTTTGACTTTTATTAAATAATGAGCCTTGGTGCAAAAGTTAAGAGAAAAAAAAAAAGTGGGAGGAAACTAGTAAGTACTTTCAGACATTTGTTTATAATTTACACCTCTTAAGTTCTATCATTGGAAGCAGAGACGAGGGGGGGAAAAAAGGGGTTGGGGGCAAAAAAATACCCAGCACAAAGGAAAAAAACCACCACCGCTGCCTCCCTCCCCCCCCCCCCAAGCAATAACTTTTCAGCTAGCAACTTGTCTTAGAAGCAGTCTATTGTCTCGAAGGATTAAAGTACTTATTAACAAGTATTTACCAAGGAGATGAAAGCACACAACTCCTGGTGGCACAGGTTCCTTTGGCTGCAGATCAGAGTACGCCATTTGAAAGGCAGATCATACTGTTTTTCTTGGTGGGGATTTTGTGCTGATAGGATGACACAATTATGTGGTGTCTGCTGTTTCAAGAACATACTTAAAAATTTACCTTCTCTGTTCTTAGAACTTTTGGATTGTATTTTACTTTGTTATTTAGCAGAAAAGTAGTATCACATTTAATAGAATATCAGAGCACTGGAGTAACAGTTCAACTTCATATACTATCAATGGTAGTTGAATAATAGTATGATAATTAGTGCTTATAATTTGCAGAGGTTTCAAAGCTGAGTCCATTCATGCTTCAGTATGAGATATCGCACCCCTGCTGTTACACTGGAAACTGTTGAAGCATGGAACTAATATGTTGTGGGGAGAAACTTTAAAGTACATGTTGTGTTCATATGCCTTACGCAGAAATGGAAAATCCTGCAGATATGCAGCTAAGCTGTAGAATTGCTGAGCACAGTTTAAAAAAAAAAAAAAAAAAAAAAAACAAAACCAAGATGTACATAATTTTATGAAATTCGTTTTTGATATCTTATTGGGCTTATGTGTTAGGAATATACTGAATATTTAACCTAGTACATACATTATTGCAGATAGTTGTGAAAGTAGTTAGAATGCTATTTGCGTTTTGTTTCTTCACTACCAAAATCAGATTTAGTAGGTAGTTGAACAGTTTGGTATTATGTTCTAAAGCAAATTTTTTGTAACCTCATAGTTTACCTGTCCAAATGTAGCAAGCTTGTTGTTGACCTTCTTATGACTAGTTCAATCACAAATAAAACATAGCCAGGGTTGTTTTTATGTAATACCTAACACAGCAGAACTCAATTATTTTTATTCTCTCTCAATACAAAGCATTGTCTTAGATGGTATTTTTATATCAACACTTACATATTAAGCTTGCTATTACTAATTTACTCCTTCCCTATTAAGAACGGCACTAGGAGAAGAACACCAGGGGGCGTTTATTTAAACCTGCTGAAGAACACACCTAGCATCAAAGAAGAACAAATCAAGGTAAAATTGTCAAGACTGCAAATGATTGTCCAAAGTAAATTTTGTTTTTTTCTACTAGAAATGTTATGATTGAATCTCTCTCATTACGTCTAGCAAGTTTATATTCCAAAGAAACTAGCTTTTTGCATTCAAAATACAAGAAAAAAAAAAAAACACAAAAAAATTGATGAATTGCCATTCACACTAGGCAGAGAGAACACCTTTTCCATATTGCCAGTCACAAAAACCTGTTGAGGATCATGTGACTGTAGAGTCTGAAGAGATAAACATTGCTGTAAGGTATATACAAATTAAGGAAAATACAATGTTACCTGCAGTTGTATTTCTTCCTTTGGAGCTCTGCATCATTGTGCATGGATTGAATGGTGTTCTTTTAATAGAATATTTTTGTCCTATATAGCTCCAGCTGTAGCACTGGGCAGTATTTCCCATTAAAACAGATACTGGTCTGAACCTAGTCTGAATTGCTCACTGGCCTCATCTGTGGTGCTCACCAAATTAGTTTTGTCAGCTTGTAAATATTATTGCCTTTCCTTTTAGCGTATGAAATAGACTGGGATGGTATTTTCTTCATTCAATTAAAACAACTTGGTTTTTTCATAGTATTTACCACTTTAGTAAAGTTTTTGTTTAAAGAAAGATTCATTTATTCTGCTTGTACATGGCTACAGCTCACTCTGTAAACCATTCCAGCATCTTGTACTGGGAACTGAGAAACAAATCAACATAAACCGTGATTGCCTGTTTTATGGTTTGTTTTTTTTTTTAAAAAAAAACAAACCAACCTTTCATAACTTACAGTGGTCACAAAAAATTGCAAGTTTGATCACTTTACCCCATTACAAAAGAAGAAAAATTGCTTATCTACCCCTCTTCCATGCCTTGTAATTGTGTGTCTCATTCTTCTCTTGCTGATACCGGCAAATGTTTAATGAGGCAACAGTTTTCACTCAGCAAACTTGATTGATGGTGTGAGGCATCATTTGTCATACAAACCTGTGGGAAAAGTATGTGTAATCCTGTCATGACGGAGGCTGTCATGTGTACAACTCTCACACATTTGCATATCCTTAGCACTTGACTTCCAGCTTTTGGGGAGAAAAAAAGCGTTAATGTTTTCTGAATGTAATTTTTGTGTTTTAAAAAATAAGCAGGGAAAGAAAGGCATGTAGCAGCATTTAGCTCTGCTACATGATATTCACCCCCTTGAAATACAGAGGAAACTCGTAACAGTCCTGTTTTGTAGTAGAGTAGATGTTAATGAGGCTCACAAATGTTTGACAGTAAAGGTCGTGAGACCTGGGCTCAGATTTCAGTTGTGGAGGAAAGTTCTCTCAAGTTGTCATAGAACGTTTGGTCATATTTTCTCTACAGGTCCCTCTGTATGGCAGCATGACCCTCTGGTCTACCACCCATTCCTCCCAGTTCCGTATCATCAGCAAACTTGAAATGAAAACTTAGTGATACTTACATACGCTTTGAGATCGCTGAGCAATTATGTAATAAAATTTTGTATGGGGCATTTTCCGTAAGTGCAGTCTATCCTCATACTTCTATCATCAATAATGTGTATCTTAGATATTATTGAACAATATTTGCAATAAAAAAGAAAATTTTACTTCTGTATGTTTTCTTTAGGAAACACTAGTAAAATGAATATGCCAAACTTTTTTTTTGTTTTCTTTCAAGGAAATATTTTATCTGGAAAACCAAAAGGAGTATGAAAACAAAAAAGCTGCTAAGAAGAGGAGAATACAAGTTCTAGGAAAGAAGATGAAAAAAGCCATTAAAGGGCTCAACCTGCAAGAATATGATGATGCATCTCGTGAGACTTTTGCTAGCGATACAAATGAGGCTCTGGCTTCCCTGGATGATCTACAGGAGGGGCATCAAGAAGCAAAGATGGAACCTGAAGATATTATTGAAATTGATAATGCTCACGATTTGGAGATCTTCTAGTTCCTAATGTTCTTGATAACAAAGTCTCTATAAAACGTATTAAATGAGCCTTTCTTATAATCCCATGGCTTCTTGTTTTCATAAGCTGCAGAAACATGGGAAATATTTGATGCTAAAGAACATGACATAATTCTTAGCTAAATTGAACAGCATGAAAGATGTTAATTGTCCTATTTGTTTGCTGAGTCCTCAAAAACTTAACATTTTTCTAGATAACAGCTCTGTGTTACCATGTTGATTCCTTAGGAACTTTTGTTAGCCACATGTTAGGTTTAGGAATTAAGGCTATGTTTTAAGGAAATAGATCATATTTAATTTGCTGAAGCTAAAGAAATCATCAAGTGAGCAATGCTCCTCATTACGATTGCACAGAAAAAATAGTATAAAGTTAGTCTTGACATAAAAGAATGTGTGTTCTTAATATGGCAGTGTGTTGACAAGAATAGCAGTGTTTATAGGATTAAGACCTGTAAAAACAGATTGGTTTGTGAAATAAACTTAATTAATATTCAATGACCTTTGAATAACAACCTTGTAAATAAGCACTGTTGAGCAATGTATGTTTTAAATTTCTGCAACAGTTTAATCCTTCGTATGACAATAGTGGATTGAGCTTCCTGCCTGTTCTGTTTAGACTTTTTCCATGATTAGACACACACACACAACTTATACAGATCTTTTTGTTTGAAAACAAATATAACTGAATGCTTTCTCACTAGTGAGATTTTACTCATCTGTGTTCCCCACAAGGGTCTGTAGACTCTTCATGCTGGTATAAACCCTTTACCTTGCAGTTCTTGTTTCCAGGCTTCCTCTCATGTCTGCGGTAGGATAAAGTAATGTGTGATTGCAGAAGTTCTGAGTTTTTCTATGCTGATTCTTAAGAAATGAATAGTATGCAAAAAATGATTTTTTTTTTTTACTTGATGCAGAAGACTGTTGTGTAGTTTGTAAGTTCAGTTGAAGACAACTTCTATGTTGAATGTTGTTAATATAACCGAAGAATGTGTAACACTGATATGTATGATGTCTAAAATACTTTATCACTAATAAGTTGTGTTTCCTGTGACTAGACACTATTTTTCCACTATAAAATATTTCTGAAGTATTAATGAATGAATTCACTTTCAAATGCAACAACAAACTTCTGCACATAAATTTTGTTCACTTGGAGTCCTTGGATTTCAGAAGCAAAGCATACCACTAAAACACATAATGAGGTTATAATATTGAACAATCCAGTACTGTCAAGAGCTGGTATTTAAAGGACTACAACATTTGAAGAAAGAGTTCTTAACATACAGCACATTCCATTATATGCTTTACTAAATTTAGAGTTTTGACTTTTCTGCGTTTTTCTCTTCATGTGCCAGAGCTCCCTATTGTTAAGAAGTTATTCATCAGATGTGAAGCATGCCTTTGCTGGTAGTAGTTAATCTTGCTGAAATAACAAAAAGTTTTGATTTGTTCATTAACTTTCCTAACAAACCTGTGATGGTCAGAGTACTAAACTGGTAACTCATGTAAGGGAAACAGAATTTTGTACTATTAGTACTCTTTGTAGTAATAGTTTCATCCTAGTTTTGGGAGCTGCTTGGGAATGTCATAACAATTTTCTGGATAGAATCAGAAAATTTTAATGGTGGTTTAAGCAATTTCTTATTGTTATGTAATTTCCTGCTAATGGGCACTGTATTTTTTAAATGTTAGTAATTTTTATATTGTTTTCCCAGGTAAGGGGTGCTGAAACAATGTGTAAAGTCTTCTCTTTAACAAAAGGAAGACGATACAGAGTGTCCATTCCTTCCTTCCAGTGTCTAACTGGCCTTTGCTTACCTTCTGTTTTTTCTGTTTTCTATTTTCTTTGGCTTTCAACACAGTCCTTTCACAAGGAATCCTGTTCAAAACAATGAGCAACTAGTCTTCATTCCTATTACACCAGCAATTTCTTGTTCTTTACCTTTGGTATCAAAAAGATTGCACCAGGCAGCACCAGTTTTTGTGTAGCACTGTAGCGCCTGCAGTCGATCTTTAGTTTGTTGGTGGGGTCGCGGGGCTGATCCTCGCCTCCCCGCAGCCTGGCACAGGCCCCTGTCCTCTTCTGTGGGATGCAGCTGCTTGTGCTGGGGGGTGGTGGCGGCGGCCCGGCACTGGCCGCATCATGAGTCCATGTGTGACAGAGTTTGAGGCTCGTGTCACCAAGCCTTGAGTTGAGCATGGGCAGTGCTGGAGCTGAGGAGCCCAGGGCTTTGGAGTCTGCTGCTGCAGTCACCAGTTTCCAGCGGGACTGATGCAGATGTGCAAGGGTGAGAGAGAACAGGCTGTGACATTCCTGTGTATTGCTGTAGGTCTGGCTCTTCTCTGTATCTGACTGAGCTTGCCGGAAGGTGTTGAGAGGGATACAGTGGTGGTCATGTTCACCTTCCTCATCAAACAGCTTTTCACTACTCCCTCTTGATTTTCTTTCAAAATTACTGCAAGAGTAGCATGGGTGAGGCTAGAGGTTTTCTCTCTGAACTCCCACATATTCAACTTGTTTAGTCTGTCCTGAGCTGATACTTGCAGAGATAGCAGCTCTGTTCTGCTTGTTAGTTGACTGTGGCTTGCGACTCAACTGGCTTGCATGGTCTGTGTTTTGTCTGGGAACATACATGCCTGGCTGTTGAGATTTTAGTAGCTGATGGTTTACAGACAAAAATGCAAATATAAGGGTTGGGTTTTGTGTTCTTGCGTTTCTCTAATGAGCAGATGTGATTGAGGTATCATCTTTACTGCAAATGTAGACTGCGTATTGTTGGGACAAATATCACCCTCCATCCCTTAAGCTATAACAGTATAATAAGCCATCTCTGTCATGCCTGAAGCAGACAGTGAAAATGTGGGAAATGTGCTTTGGTTTGAAAACACAAAGCTTGTTTGTAACCAAAGATGTTTTTCTTCCGTATACTCCAAATTCAAATAAGAAAACAATGTTTTTCGGTATCACAGGGAAAATTAATTTAGTAATGATTCAGTTTTATAGTGGATCATGACAGCATCACTTTAATTACAATATTACAGATTCTCCTTCCCCTTCCAAGCAGATGATCTCATTAAGATGTTTTTATGTCCTGCAGGCTTACTAACTGCTCTTTGCCAAAATTCTCAAGCAAGCATGGAATGACCTAGTGCTTACTGTGACGCCTTGGAAAGAAGATACAAAGAATAATTTGAACTTAAAGGGTGATAGTGAGATCAGAAAGTGGTTTTGTATTGCACGCAGCTTAATAGTTGTCCCATACTCCCCAAGGTGCTGCTGGGTATCTGCAGCAACTCATATTGAATCCAGTTCCAAACATCAAGCCAGACAGCAATGTTTTGCTATTCTCTCTGTACCATATTCATAGTGCTAGTAGGACATTTTATCCTGGAGCTTATCACTGTCTAAAACATGCCTAAATCTTATTCTGTTTTTATCATAATTTAAAAAAAAAAAAAGTGTGACCATGACTCCTTCTATATGTTATGAGAAACGGTTAGAGACAGACAGTTGGCACATGCGGGGATATTCATTCTGTAGGACTGTGTGGTTTCTGAAAGATCTATAAGGGGCCAAAAAGGGAGAGGAAGGGGAAAACAGCAATAACAAGGTATAAAGGTAATGGGAGAAGTGAATGAAAAGGAGATGACTACATTAATTATGACAATCGCCATTACAGAGAAGTTGAACTCCTTGTGCTTTGTCAGAGTAAAAGTGTGGAGGGGTAGACTGGGTAATAAAGAAAATTATGAGTTTTTCAAAAGATGTATTATTTCAATCTGTCATAAAACTTTGCTATGACAACCCTCATTACTCATCCCCTTGACTTATGCCATCTGCTGCTGCTGTTTCGACACAGAAAACTCTGCCAGAGGCACTTTTTTAAAGCTCAGTTTATTTCAGTGTACAGAGGAGAATTGGTTCATGGCTCCAGTGAAGACGGGCTTACTTCGTACCCCACTCCTGTTTCTAATTCTTACTGGTCAGCAGCATGTCAAAGATACAAGTCCATTTCTGAGCTACTGTGGTACTTCAGTAATTCTGGGAATATCATAGAATCATAGAATTGTTAAGGTTGGAAAGGACCCTTAAGATCATCGAGTCCAACCGTTAACCTGTCACTGCCAAGTCCATCTATACCATGTCTTTGAGCACCGTATCTATCCGTTCTTTAAATACCTCCAGGGATGGAGACTCAACCACTTCCCTGGGCAGCCTGTTCCAATGCTTGACCATCCTCTCAGTGAAGAAGTTTTTCCTAATATCCAACCTAAACCTCCCCTGGAGCAGCTTGAGGCCATTTCCTCTCGTTCTATCACTCGTTACTAGGGAGAAGAGACCGACCCCCACCTCGCTACAACCTCCTTTCAGGCAGTTGTAGAGAGCAATAAGGTCTCCCCTCAGCCTCCTCTTCTCCAGGCTAAACAACCCCAGCTCCCTCAGCCGCTCCTCGTAAGACCATATCCAGTGTTGGAGCCTTCGCATCATAGTTTGTTCATGGGATTCAGGAACCTGGCAGAGACCACGATTGCAATTTCCTAGGACCACCTCTTGGCTTCAGCAGGCAGGTAGAGAGCGTGTTAAACTGTGGCAACCTTTGCAGCAACTGTGGCCTCTTGATAATTTGCACCTACTGCATCCTATCTGTCTCATTCATGGCCTGCCAGGCCCTTGGAAATTCTTGCAGAACAAAACTTCCTAATATTTAGAAAAGACATATTTGAAGCTTTCTCATCTCCTTATCTGCAACCCTGATAGATGACACTTTTTCAGAGATGCAGAAGGAGGAAGGAACACCCAACTGTGATAGATTTAATATGGCCCAGCCAAACACATTCCTCAAATCATAAATATACAGACCTAAATACTGATGGAAATGAGAAATACGCATCTGGAGTTATAACAGGAGGTTCCACACACAGGTATTCTAGATACTACCTTTTAGGTCAATTGTTTCTTTTTTGCTTGAGCAGAGAGATTAATTTTTCAGTTATTTAAAAAAAAACGTAAACCAACATTTTCGTATCATTAAATAAATGCAGCAGAATCTTTCTTATCTTGAAAACTTTTCCCCAGAAAGAAATTTTTTTTCCCTTGAAAGCTCATTTGTGATTCAGTATATCAGCATTCTTGTTGAAAACAGCATCCCTTTGAAAGGTATTCTCATTTTTCCCAGAAGTTGCACTTTTTTAATTTACCCCCTGAATTTTTAATTTGTTCTATCAGGGTTTTTTTTTTTTTTTCAAATGATAGTAAAGCTATTTGCAGTAATTATTTTCTATTTGTTCTTTAGTTACCACTGACAAGTTTCGCATTGACAGCCTCCAACCACTGGAATGTCTTTATTCATCATGCAGAACTTGCTGAAATATATACTGAGGCTCTGGAAGACAGTTTGTTCTTGGAACACGAAGAAAGACTTTGCCATGAAGATGAAAGAAAAGCCTCCAAGAAAAAATAAATGCCTTGGGAAATGTTAATTGCTGATATCCTCATGCATTCCTGTGTTTCTAGATACTGGGTAACCGTGATTGCTCGTGCACGCAGAAAACTCATGACCTGCTCTTTCCTCTTACAAGCAAGCTGGAACAGTATAGTATGTAATGTTGAAATGGCATACAAAACTCCACCAAACTGTTGTGTGGACTATTTTCTTTATAGAGAAAAGTTAAAAAAAAGTTGCCTTAATATTGACCTGCTGTCCTTGATAAAGAATATGAGAACCCAAAATACTTTGGACTCACTCAACACTGGTGAGGCCGCACCTCGAGTGCTGTGTTCAGTTTTGGGCCCCTCACTACAAGAAGGACATTGAGGTGCTGGAGTGTGTCCAAAGAAGGGCAACGAAGTTGGTGAAGGGTCTAGAGCACAAGTCTTATGAGGAGCAGCTGAGGGAGCTGGGGTTGTATAGTTTGGAGGAGGCTGAGGGGAGACCTTATTGCTCTCTACAACTACCTGAAAGGAGGTTGTAGTGAGGTGGGGGTCGGTCTCTTCTCCCTAGTAACAAGCAATAGGACGAGAGGAAACGGCCTCAAGCTGCGCCAGGGGAGGTTTAGGTTGGATATTAGGAAAAACTTCTTCCTCGAAAGGGTAGTCAGGCACTGGAACAGGCCACCCAGGGAAGTGGTTGAGTCCCCATCCCTGAAGGTATTTAAAAGATGGGTAGACGTGGTGCTTGAGGACATGGTTTAGTGGTGGACTTGGCAGTGACAGGTTAATGGTTGGACTCGATGATCTTAAGGGTCTTTTCCAACCTTAACGATTCTATGATTCGAAGATTTTGGTGGAAAAGCAGAATAGATGTAGATTTAGATGTACAGGAGATAGGTATCAGGCCAATCCTATGCTGCCTCCTTGTAAAGTCCTGATGGCTTTCTTCTATTTCTCCAACATCTGCTGAAAGAGACCTTATTCATTGTTTTCTTGTCCTTCTGGAGATATTACTGTGACCTGCCTTTTTTTTCTTTTCTTTTTTTTTTTTTTAAGCAGTACTTCTATTTCTCTGCCTAACTGAAACATAAATAAACACTTTTAACTCCTGTAGCAGCAATAATTTATTGCCAAGCCTACTACAGTGAACTAAGATTTTCTGAAGGAAGAATTTCTGATCTACAGTCCCTGACACCTTTTAAAAGAAAAGGAGAAAAATGCAGAAAAATTCTCACAGGTCATCAGGGAAAATATCCTGAAGATCTAAGTGAAGAATAAGCTGAAGTAAATGAAGGTATAAAATAATTAATCTCCACAAATGATAGCAGTTGGTTCCAGCCATCCAAATGCCTTCCCTGTAGAGCTGTCAGCCCAAACTAGATGCATACATCTAAGCAGTGGTGTCATTCAATTTTGTCTTGTGATTCTCTCGCGAACACCTCATTGTGTACACACCAAGTTGTCAAGCTGGAGGCTGGCAAGTGGGAAATCTAAGAAAAAAATCTTTAATTTTGCAACGGTTTGAGTATTTCATAAGTTTTCCAGAAAGTGTGTTTAATATCCTGGATACCTGTTTAACTTTTGCCTTATGTGATCCAAGTAAGTTTGACTATTGTAATGTTTCTCTGGATACTTTATTATTGTCTTTTAAAATATGATATGCTAAAGCTTTATTTTAGGTTACTCTCTTGAAAAATGTGTTTTATTCCAAGTTACCCTATCTTCATATTCTGTTTTGTAGTGGACTAACTCTATTAAATCCAATGGACAAAAGCTGGCTTCAAAGCTGTAGGAACTTATCAATAGAAATACAAAATTGCCATGGAAACAACCGAGAAGGGCTTTGAAGATTTCTACATAATTACTATCCATTTATTTTTGTGTACATAGAAATATTGATCTCCAAATGCTGTTATTTTTCCTTAAATGGTCTCAAATCTAGAAAAGTTGCATTTATATTTACTTAGGAGAATGTGTAGAATATATCTTGCACCTTGTTTCTCCCTGCAGAACTTCTGTCATAGTGGATAAAAATCTATCGTTGATACAATCTTCTTTTCTACAGAGGGCAATAAAAATGAGCTAATGCGTCATTGCTACTAATGCTACTAATGAGTCTATTTCCCTGCTCTGAAAACATGTAACATGTTCTGTTGTTGTTTTTATTTCCTTTTGATTTTTAATGTTACTCCTCTGAGGTATTTTCTGCAAACTGGTTAATTTCTTACATTATCCAGATTTTCCACAATGAAAGGCATTCAAGATTAGTTTCTCTGCAAGAACATCTACAGTACTTCTCAAAAGACTGATGCTTCAGTAAAATCATTTGCTAATTTTAACAAAATCTTTGGAGGCAAATTGAACTTTTTATGTGATCGGGTTGTCATTTTGCAATGACTTATTGATTGTATAGTGCTCTATTTTAGTGTTTTCAGTTTGGGATGACTATGTCTAAAGAAATCAGAATGTGTACGTGTGGAAGGAGAATAGTACTGTCATGTTCCTTTTTTTTTAAGGATTAATTATAACTACTCTTTTGTCAAAATACTTATAACTGGGAGTAAGAGAATACTGAGTACACTTGTGTGAAATTTCCCACAGAAATTGTCTGACAGTACCTGGTATCACAATTTAACATCTCAGTCTCTTTCCTCTGAGGGTTACGAGCGGAAGATATTCTTGGGTTCCTTCAATTTCTGATGCATTTGCAGGCTTGTATGCTCCCAGTTTAGCCAAAAGTATAGAGCAGATGAATACCTGAGCACTACAGCTGTAAAGCTATAATTGCCTTTGCAATTTTCAGAATGATTGAATGAAAAGAAGATGGTGCCAAGCAAGCAAGCAGCAAAAGACACGGCTTTAGGATTCCCTACGTTTATTGTCAGGTAACCAAAGAGATGATTTTTTCTTGCATTACTCTCCGTACCTTGGCAGTCTGCCTCCGCTCTCAAGAATTTTCTGTGCTCAGCAGCTATCTCTGGCAGTGTTACCGCCCCCGTGAGTTTCCTGTAGATAGATACAAAAGCATATACGGGATAAGCAGCATGCCAAGTAGCCTGACCTCTTGGCAAACCATTTTCTTTCCTCCCTCCCTTCCTTCCTCCTTGCTGCAGCTTTGTTTACTTTTTTCCAGCAGCCCCCAGGCATGTGAATCCTTAGGAGAGAAATGATTTCATATGCGAAAGGAAGACATAGGTCTGCTGCAATTTTCTCTGTAGAGCAACCCCCTAGAGAACAGAGGAGTGTGTAGACAAGACAAGCTTTAAAGTAATTCTGAGTTCACCTTAACAATTATGTGAGGAGTTAAACAGATGAGATTAAAGCAGATATGAAAGAGGTTGTTCATGAATATATCACTCTGCTGATATCTAAGAAAACATAGTCCCTGCTCAAGAAATTTCTAAGAGTGGAATCAATAGGATCCTCCAGCAAGCCCTTAAAAAAGCGGGAAATAGAATAGAATATTTCCATTTGGAAAGGACCTAAAACAATCATCTTGTCCGACTGCCTGACCACTCCACGGCTGACCAAAACTTTAAGCCTCTTATTAAGGGCATTGTCCAAACGCCTCTTAAAGACTGACAGGCGTGGAGCATCGACCACCTCTCTAGGAAGCCTGTTCCAGTGTTTGACCACCCTCTCAGTAAAGAAAGGTTTCCTAATGTCAAGTCTGAACCTCCCCTGATGCAGCTTTGAACCATTCCCTCGCGTCCTGTCGCTGGATGCCAGGGAGAAGAGATCAGCACCTCCTTCTCCACGTCCCCTCCTCAGGCAGCCAGCCAAACCCGGAGTCCTCAGCCGCTCCTCACGGGACATGCCTTCCAGCCCTTCCACCAGCTTTGTTGCGTTCCTCTGGATGCATTCAAGGACCTTCACATCCTTCTTAAACTGCAGGGCCCAGAACTGCATACAGAATGGTACACAATACTCCTTTGGCCTTTCTGGAGCTTTTGGGAGCTGCCAGTTTTGTCCAGGGAATCTTAAGCCTCCCAGCTGTGAACTGTAACTGATAACACTGCTAAACCATCTCTGTAACATTACCAAGACCCACGGCGCTGTGCTCTGGGGAGAGATGCACCCAGAGAGCCCAGGTCCAGCCCCATGACAGCCGAAGCAGGGCAACGAGAAGCCCCGTGGCACCCTGCTGAGGACAAGGAGAGCAAACGGTGGGCACAGCCGCAGGAAAAGGGGGAGAAAGCAGCACGGGTGGGGACAGCAACGCCACCTGCACTGTTAGTAGCACCGAGACTTGTTCTGCAGTTTTCAGGCCTTTATTTTCTTTTACTGCCTGACAGACTTAGAGGGCCGGGAGCCCTTGAGGGCCGGCGCACGCCCCAGCTGCTGGCCCGGCCCTGGTTTCGGCAGCGCCTGGGGCCGCCTTCTAGTGCTGCCGGCGGGGTGGCCTCTTCTTGGCTGGAGAAGAGGCCTCGGGGCTGCCGGCCCTCCTCTTCGGGGGTTGCCGTGGCCCCCCAGGGGAGCGTTCCCTGCCCCGGCTGGAAGCAGAGGGAGGTGCCACGGCCTCCTCGGGCTCCTCCTGGGGCTCTTGGTGCTCCCCGGGGAGAGGAACGGGGGCAGAGGGAGGGCTGCCGGGACCCCCACGAAGGGCAGCTGCTGAGGTGCTGGGGAGCTCGTCCGTGTTGGTTCCCTCAGAGCTGCTGGAGGGGGTCGGGCCAGGTGTGGGAGACCCTCCTCGGGAGGCCGTGGGGCCGGGGGCAGGCGCAGGGCTGCCCTCCCGCCCCCCGCCAGCATGGCCGTCCTCCAGGCCCAGCAGACGGCGGGCCTCCCCGCTGCACCGTTGCACGGCGACATCGATGAGCTGGTGCACAAATGTCGCCGCGTGGTTTTGGAGGGAGGCCGCCAGCAGCTGGACCAGGAGGTCTTCATCCAGGCCGAAGAGGACCAGGAGGGGCATGACGATGTCCTCCGCTATGGCTGCCCGCGAACGCCGGTTGCCAAAGATCGCTGCCAGCTCCTGACGCACCCAGGTCAGAAGGGGCTGGAGGAGAGCTGGGTGGTCCCGGAAAAGGGATGCCCAGGTGCTGGGCTGGAGGCCGCCCAGAGGAGCCCTGGGCACCATCCCCACAGGCTGTGGTCCTGTTGCTGCAGGGCTGTGGGCAGCTGCACGGCCAGGAGCGCCTCCTGCCTGGCGGCCGACGACCGATGACGCCGCAGATGGCGTGATGACATGCTCCCCAAAGTCATCGTCCGCCCACACCGAGTGCATGATGGAGAGGATCCTCCTCTTGCAGAGGGGGCACTCGGGCTTGCTCTCAGCCCACCGCAGGATGCACGGGTAGCAGAACTGGTGGAGGCATGGCGTCACGTAGCTGGCCTCCTCCCAGCTGTCCAGGCAGATGGGACAGCGGTCCTCCAGCTCTGTGGCCATGCTCTCCACTCGCTGCGGTGGGCTGGGGGGAGCTGGGGATGTTGAGCCGCTCCCTCTCACCAGCGCTGCAGCAGCGGGTGTTGCACTAGAAAGGGAAGAGAGGCCACCGTCATTGGCTGGGCCAGGGAGGGGTGGAAGAAATGCCCAGGTCCCTCAAGAAGGAAGCCCTCCCAGCTCCCCAGGGGGAGATGTCCCCGCACAGCTCACCTCTGCTGCTGCGAGCGCGCCTCCTGGGAGTCCCGGCTGCCTGAGCCTGTCAGGGCAGGGGAAAATCGTCTGATGGCTCTGGGGTCGGGCACTGAGAGCTGCAAGAAACAACTCCCCGAGCACGACACCAGCACCAAAGGCCTCGCTCAACACTCCACACCTCGCGAACTCGCTCAGCTGGAGTGCGGGCATGAGCCGGCTGGGGGAGACTCGGCGCCCGAATATAAGCAGTGAGGGACGCCTGGTCACAATCCGTTGCTCAGGGATGTCATAGTCCATCGCTCGGTGACATCACAGTCCATTGCTTGGGGACATCACGACAAGCCATCCTCGCCCATGGCGCACGCCCCGGCAGCACTGCAGCCCCTGTACACACATCTGGGGTTACAGCAGCACCACTGCCCACTCCATCCCCCATCTCTTGTCTTGGTGCTCAGCGTCAGTGTTTCACGTCAGTCACCAAGGCCTCGGCCGCGGCTTCCCAGGGCCCTGTCAGCTCGCTCTGGCCATGGCAGACATGTCCATGCACACAGGGCAAGAGTGTTCACTCAGTTTGACCACCCTCTCGGTAAAGAAAGGTTTCCTAATGTCAAGTCTGAACCTCCCCTGATGCAGCTTTGAACCATTCCCTCGCGTCCTGTCGCTGGATGCCAGGGAGAAGAGATCAGCACCTCCTTCTCCACGTCCCCTCCTCAGGCAGCCAGCCAAACCCGGAGTCCTCAGCCGCTCCTCACGGGACATGCCTTCCAGCCCTTCCACCAGCTTTGTTGCGTTCCTCTGGATGCATTCAAGGACCTTCACATCCTTCTTAAACTGCAGGGCCCAGAACTGCATACAGAATGGTACACAATACTCCTTTGGCCTTTCTGGAGCTTTTGGGAGCTGCCAGTTTTGTCCAGGGAATCTTAAGCCTCCCAGCTGTGACCTGTAACTGATTACACTGCTAAACCATCTCTGTAAAATTACTTAATGTGAGGAATAGATTTTAAATATTTTATTTTTATGAGGAAATTAGTTTAAACGGGCAAAAGCAGAAAATTATTCCCTGAAGATGTAATTACTTGCAATTTCAAAACTGCCATGTATTCACCATGATTCAGAAACTCCTAAAAATCACTAAAAGTAAATGCATGTGCCTTGACCTTTCAGATCAAGATAAAGCAGTTAGATGTTAGCAGTTCAACACACTATACTTTTAGCCTTTTAATTGAGAACACCATTTAGTATGATTTAATGAACCTCTTTCAAAAGCCTAGAAACTCTCTATAGTCTGGAAGCCAGTGTTTGTAAGGGAGTATGTACAAGTGGCCCGAGAAAGATGTTCACTGCTGTGTATGTACCAGGTCGTATCACAGGACACAAGGCTGTGCTAGTACTTTCATTTATTTATCAGACTTTGATCTGGCACTGGGCAGAAAAGAGAGAAAAACATTTCCAATGAAACAAAATTAGAATAATAAACAATGGTTTACTACTACGCTTTCTGGTTTTGTTCAGAAGAATTTTACCGTTAAAAATGTTGTTGGCATTTTTGAAGTTGTACTGAGGCTGTTTGAGAAAGCCGTTTTCAGAAATAGTTGGGTTTGGTTTTTTTCGTAACCCAGTGACTGCCCCTCCTTATCTATAGAGTTGTGTTGGGAAGAGTAAGTTTCTTTGAGAGATTTCACTACTTCTGGGGGGGAGGGGAAGAGGGCTTCAAGAGCAATATGTCAGAAAATGTCACCTCTATGTTACCTGAGCCACCTGTATGGCTGTTCCTGCATTCCTGCATGCTTACGACTCTCTCCAGAATATTGCGACTGGTCATCGTCACCTTTCCTGGTCATGCAGCATTGCGACTGGTCATTGTTCCTTCTCCCCACACAAGTACAACTGAGTGTTTGCTCCAGTTGTCTCTAAAGGTGATCAGACTTCACCTGCAGAACACAGACCCCTGGGACATCTTTAAATGTTTCAAATCAATCTGAGCAATAGTTTCTACCCTGTTTATTGTAGAGTATTTTGGAGAGAGAGTTGGACCTTCAGGGAGGTGGAGCTCAGCCTCACCTGGGAATGAGCTTACTCCCCCTTGCTGGAGAAAAGGAAAAACGTTAAGGGTCACAGGGCTAAGAGTATTTGAAAGGAGACCTGAGAGAAATTGGCTGTATTTTGTTAAACTGAAAAGACATATAGAAAAGAGTTAGGTTCAGTGACTCTGGAGTTTCAGGGTGAAGATGTGGGAATGAGACCGAAGTGAGCAGTTGCATCCCGGAAGGAAATCCTCTCCAGGTGCCGGACAATGTCTCTGAATCAAGAATGTGAGACAGCTAGGAGGAAATCTGGATCTGATGTGTGCTGGGAGGCCAAGCTTCCCCAGAGGAAGAGTAATTGAGGAAACAGCACTCTGTTGTCTAAAATCTGTTAAGGAGATGTTAGCAGAAGGAACTGGAGCCAAACTCAGTAAGCCTTGTTTTAAAGTGATGCTGGGGGCTCACTGAAATCCAAATAGGGGCACTCACCATACCCTTGGCTCAGCATCGACAAGAAAATGAAAAAAAAAAAGTATATATATATATAGCCAAACCTAATTTTAAAAAATGCTGACAGAGTGTGTCATCTCTCCCCTCCTCTAAGTGTCGCTCCTGCCCCAAGCATTTCCTCACAGAGGACAGGCATGGAAAACAGCTTTTTCTCGAAAGCAGCTGGTCGTGGGGTTAAGTTTGTGCAGGTTGTATGTGCTTATCACAGATGAACAGTAATCCTATTTACTTTTAAAAATAATAATCATAGAAAAGGTAATGCGTTAGTATTGCTTTGCGATTCCAAGCAGATTGAAAGCAGTTTTATGATGCTTGGCGGTAGAGCTATATTTTTTAACCTTTAAAGCTTAGTCAGGTAATTATGCAAGAATTACCAGGGGAGGAGGAAGAAATAATGAGTTTTCTGTCCTAAAGAATGCAGATGGTCCTTTCAAGTTTAAAGATTTAAAAAAAAAAAATAATAAAATTGTAACAATTCATTAGATTTTTAAGGTATCTGTGTTTAGGGCAGTCCCTTTCTGATGCTTGGCACTTAATTCAAAGTGAAGCATGAATTTTATCCCACACACTGAATAAAAAAATAAATTACTTCCTTATTCCCTCTTGGTTGTTACTATACGCCATATTTCTCTAGTGTAATGTTCTTAGATGTTTGTATACAGAAGAGGAGGTGGTATTTTGCAATGGCATATTTAGTGGAAATCACAGCCAAGAAAAATAAGCTACATCCTGGAAAGAAAGGCAGGGGAGAAAGCAACAGATTTTGTTGCTTTAGGTCTCTAGCCCAGAACTTCGGAGAGGATATCTTGCAGGTTCACTATTGTCTAGTTGTATGCATATTTTCAGAACTAAATCATCTCTGCAAGATGTTGAAGCAATTTTTGGCACAAGGCCTGAAAGAATTATTCACATGTCTCTGAACTTTTTGAACCAGTTGAGCAACTCTTTCAGCCTTCAAGAAGGCTGGAAGATGAACAGATTCTTAGAGTTTGCAAATGTAGTTCTAGAAAGGCATAGGATTTTTTTTTTTTTTTGCAGCCAGCGTATCAATATCTTAGCAATTACCTTGCTTGTATTACACTACTTTCTTTATAAGAACCTGTAGGAAGTACATTATTTTTTAAAAAGGCTTTGTTATCAAAAACTGTTTTTCTCACTCACAGGCTACTGCAAAGCATAGCACCTTTTATTCATAAGATTTCTGTCTACTAATTCAAAAAAGGCTTTGTTATCAGTAAAAATATTAACTCAAATTCTTTCTCAGTACTGTTGTCCTCTTTGCAGTGGTTAACATCGTTTGCTGTTTCAATAATGCTTCAAGAGAAGTAGACAGTATTTACTTTTGCAAATGGTTGCAGAATCAAATAAGAGCCTTTTATAAAATCCTGTCCTCTGCTGAGCAGAGCAGATCCCATTAAAGTTGGAGTGGATGAGCAGTCATTTATCCCTGGATGGAATTTGGCCCTTTGTGAGATGCCATTTGGAATTAATACCCAAATCTCTCAAACCATGAGGAATTAAGCTTCAGGATTCCAAAAATTCTTCACGTGCAAGGCAGCCAATGATGAGTGCAAAACAATTTTAAAATGATCCAAGTAAAAATATTGCCCAGGAGAAAACTGACAGACTACCTGAAACTTAGGAAGGTGTGGCTTAAAAACACTGATTACCTCCCTGTCCTGCTTAGAGAAATTTCTAAAGGTAATGTAAATCTAAATGTGATTTCTAGTTTTTAAGCAGGAAACACTGTAGTGGTACATGCAGGGCTTTTACATGCAACTAAGAACCACATGTACACTCAGTGTACTCAGTGCAAAAATGAAACTGATTTGGGGAAATTAGCACAAATGATGCCTATGCATTTGGGACTGCAAATGTCCAAATTCCCAGTGAGACACAGACACAGATCATAGTAATAAATTTAGAGTCTTGTTTGACAGAAAACAAAATACAGGAGCATGAATCTACAAGCATACATATAGGGCTCCTTGAAAACAGTTGCTGGTAAAAAAAGGATTCCCATTACAGAACAAATAAGCCTATCTGTAGTCAGTCCTTTGTTAATTTAGCAGCTGAGGGGAGTGGTAGATGGATGCTTCTCCTGGGAACAAAACGGAGGTTCCAGAGAGACATTACCTTGGAAATCCAACCCAGAGCATGATCACCAAGAGCTAGCAGCTCTTTCAAGAGATAACAGCTCTTCCTAGCTCTCTCTAGGTACTGGGAGTTGCCCACAGAGGAGGCTGTATGACCAGGCCTGGAAGCAGAACTGCATGAAGATGCCTTCCCCTCCCATGCCCACCACAGGTATTGTGATCCCTGAGTCGGCACAGGAGAGCATCCAGTTGATTCAGAAACGCATAAGATGATTGACTGCTGGCCAAGCCCATCCACTCTTCTTTCTTGCTAACAGCTCCTGCCTGACTACCCTTAGGCATGGCTGCACAAACCTTACTGTTTAATCCTTGTGGCTTCAGATCTGACCTTCTGCTCCAGCCAGCATGGCTGCGAGTCAGGCCCATGGCCCGGGCAGAAGCTGGGAGCTCTGCCTTACACCAGGGAACAGCCCCTGGGAGAGGGACGCACGTGCGCAGAGGACGGTCAGATTTGTATCGTTCATTCTTGGTTTATTTCATCTTAATTGCTCATTCGTGCTGGGGTAGAGAGATGATTTTTCAGAGAACTTGCTTGCTGGATACTAGAGGCAAGAACAAAACATTATTTCAGTCACTGAAGCTAAATGGAAATAAACAATTCTTAATTCTCTGTAGTTAACTTTAGGCACTCTTGCATCATTTAGCGTGGGTGTCAATGAAGGGAAAACTACAAGAAGAGTTATTTTATGACCATCATTATTCTGTGAAAGGCAGTTAGTAATAAAAATTATAGGGTCAGATCACTTTTACTGAAGTACAGGGTATCTGCGCAATAAAGGTCTGCATCCTAGTATAGGTCCTTCTTTCTGAATAATTTTTCCTGTACATACCAATGTGAACAAAGAAGTGTATGTTATTCTAGGAAGGTTCATCAGGAAGACATCGCTGGTAAGAGACTCCTTATGCCCTCTTACTTTCTGCTGGCACACCAAAAAAGAATGTTTATAATCATGTTACTGGTAATTTAAAGGGTAAGAACCTGCTAGTAATTTCTGCACCTAATTAAAGTTCTAATTCTATGACCTTTCAATGCACGAAGTAATTCTTAGTTTATAGTGAATTCTTGACCAGAAAGGTGTATTACCTACGTACACCTCAACGTCAACTTTCTCAGCCAACAGAAATTGATATACCCTCATATATAATAGTAGCTATTTATTGCAACACATTTTGTAAAGTATGACTCTTCGTATGCATGTGGTGATAGATGTACACAGGGGGCGAGTGACTGCTGAAATCTCTACCAGCAATCCACAGGCTCGCAGTAATGATATCAGAGCGAGAGGGCCCAGGTGGGCTCCGCTCCTGTGCTTCTGGGAAGGTTGCCTCTTACCTCTGCTCCAGCACAGGTAATGAAACCCACTGCGAACGGGTTCATACCCCGGTGAGGCACATCACCTCTGCGCCATTTAGAACCCACAACCTTGTGAATTAAAGGGTTTTCTGGAGTGCTGAGTTTGGCTTTGGTGTGTCAGCAACAGCGCTCCTGCACTCCAAGTCCTCTGCTCATGGACGTGTAGAGTCTTCACCGTTCAGACCACTCCACGCAGCTTAGCTGAGTGATGCAAGATGTGCAGTCTTCTGCATCGCTCTTCCACCAGTCTTCACCCAGAGGGTTACAATCCGCATGCAGCTTGAGGCTTTTATTAGAATATAGCTCTGCCTGTTAATTACCACTGTGAGCCAGGTGAAATGAAACAATACTTCAAGTACTGGCAGAGCCTGCTTAGTAGATTCAACATTTGACTTTTAAAGAATAATGAATAATAAAATAGTAAAATCTAGGAATATTTGTATCTGCATTGCTTTCAGGAAGTACAAACCCGCATGCTGAAATTAAATACAGCCATAGTAAACAATATAAAAACCTCTTAAACTCGCAGAGCTGAAATTCTGCTACACTCACTTGTGGTTACAGGACGCTATTCACAGAGTCCCAGAACTGGACATTTAGTAGCCAAAAACATGCTGCAACTTCATTCTGAAGTTTTGGTGCATCTTTTCTTTTGTTCTCAAAAGATTTTTTTCAAAGTGGCTACTTGAGTGGTTGCATCATTTTCTTGGCATCCGTAATCCCTTCTGCCTCATAACTCAGGGCTACAAATAGCTGGACTGTGAAAAGACACTGCTATGGCAGTTTTGAAGATTGCAATTTTTTCCTCTGCCAAGCAAGACTGGGGATGATTCAACAGATACAGCTAAAGCAACACTTAAAAATGGAAGTGGCTACCACTATCAACTTGAGGAGTCTGAAGCAAGCCTCCTTTTTCTGAATTTTCAGAAGTATAGAAAGCACATATTGAAGTTCCATTAGAGAGAGTACACTATAAGACGATATTACACATCTAAGAAATAATGTTTATTCTGGATTCTGCTAGCTGCAATTATGTCACTGCAAGAAATCATAACTGGCAGAAGAATACTATTGCTGTTGCTAGATATATGTTTATGTGTACATCTCGAAATGGTGTGTTTACCTCCCTCAATATCAGATCAGAAATACACAGTACTTCTCTGCACTTCCACGTATGCTAAAAATATAGGACTTAAGATGAAATATTGAAAATTGTATTTTCGAGTGTGTTTTAAATATGTGATTATCTGAGTGTAAGACAGTTTTAACATCGTGATTTGCTGTACAATATTTTGTTAGAATTTTGCCTAATACCAAGTTTTAATAGTTGGTCAAACCAACTAACTCATCAGACCTACATTTTTCTGGCCGTGTAAGTGAAACAAAACCAGATGGTGATCTTTCTTGAGTATTTTAATGATAATGTTATTGCAGCTTTTAATAGTAATTAAATTGAGATTGTATCAACAGACTGATCACACAAACACTAATAAAGCCAATCCTAAAAGATTTCCACAAACACTAATAAAGCAAATCCTAAAACATTTCTGGGATAAGATTGTGATGTACAAATGCAACCTCTTTGTCACCCTGTTGGTCAGCCAGATCCTGCTGCTGTTGAATACACTGGCTTCAACTGAAGCAGAATTGGGCTCTGGGGAAGAAAGAATTTACTATCTGATTTTATTTTCAGTGAATATCAAGGTTTTGTGGGGTTTTTTTCCTTATAGAAAAATGCAAAATGCTTAGGAGGAAGACTAGTCTTACATTGCATTGAAATGTCTGGCAGTTTACAATATCTTCCTTATGCTAATACTCTATATTAGAAATCCCTTGACATGTTGAGGTAATCACGGTTCCATACTCTGAAACATAGTACAGTTTTTATAAGACTTCTTTATGAATAAGACTTTTAAAGAATAACCCTACAACCTAGACGCCAAGCTTTCAAATCATAATTACTGCCTTGCTAATTTATTTTAAAAATTCATAAAGCTTTCATATGCTTCTATGTCCTTAAATGTATAGCATGAAAACTGGTATTTCCAATGCCTGTAGCACCCTTAGAACAAACACTGACACTCCTTATCTTCCCAGCCACATAAAAGGTTATTGGTATAAAACTAAACACAAGGGCATGTCTGCACTTGAAATCTGCTGCACGTTTATTATATTTGCACTGCCATCCACAGCAACTACTGCAGGAGCAGACAGACTGCCCATATTCCAATATTTCACTATTTTCCCTGAAGGTCTCAAAAAGCATTCTGTCATGACTCTGTCGTTAGGGGGTCTGGAGCTAAGTTCCTGGTGGGAGCAAAGACATCCTTAACACTGTGCGTCAGTCAGAGTGACTCTTCTTGATCCATCCCATCACCACTGCACATGGGTCGTGGTGCCTGGGGTCTCTTGTGTTTTTTCTGTGAGCTAGCACTGTTGTTCTTATGCTCCAGCAGTACGGGGGAGCCAGCCTGGTGAGCAGGTGATTCACGGTGTCCGAGAGAGTTAGGTATTTCTCCCATGGCTTTTCCAGGTGTTTATTCTCTTGAGGAAAGGAGCTCTTGACTGGCGAGAGAGCAGCATGTGTGAGAGACAAACAGGCTGTTAAACCCCAGTTTTCTGAAATTCTGTGCTAAACTCACTCAGAGATGTGGAGCACATCAACTACATAAGCGCCCACCTTAATGCAGAGAAACCGGGAAACTCACTATGCCCAGTGTTACCTGTCAGCTACTAGTTTAGATTTAGAGCAAGTGTTTCATTTTCTTTAAGATGTTTAATTTTACACTGACTCACACGTTCCACAATTTTTTTTCTCTACCTCTAAGGGGACAAGAATCTTTTAACTAAAACCTTGAGTTGTGATTAATCAGAGGAATTCATATAATTAGCCTCCAGAAAAAAACAACCAAACAACCAAACAAAAAAATCCCCCACAGTTTTGTAAAACTAATGAGAAAGTTACAGAAGTTGGCAACAGTTGATGTATTCTCTAACCATACCCTTACAAAGTGAATCAGAGTTGTTCTGTCACCAGCTACAGCAAAGCACTCTCATGTACTAGTAGGGTTAATACTTCCGTAATTTCTTGGCAAAAAGTTTTTCCCAAAAACTAGTACTTCTGTAGAAGCATAAGGCATCTGGGCTAACGATTGTGTTCTTTGCAAGGCAATTACGTATTTGTAATCGGGTTTATAGGCTGTTCTGCAGAAATGCAACGTTTCTAGTTTTGCACCGTCGTTTTTAAAGTGAGCTTAATCAGATCTTCATGTGGAGCCGTATAATTATCAGTTCCTGCTTCTCCTTTCCCATCTGCAGTTTCCTTTTTTCTCCTTTGGGGTTTTGCAGTCGCTGTGGGAAGTGACTTTAACTGCGACTAACAGTCATATCACTGCATCTCCCCTGTGGGTACCTCAGCAGTGGGGGCAGACTATTCCCCGGACATCATCTCAGCCAAAATCAACAACTCACCCCCATGTGTGCATTCCTTTAAACATGCATCCCTGCATGGTTTAGGATCTGCCTAAGCAAGGCAAACTGAAGAGTGGTATTTTCGATAACGAGTACTGAGGAGCACTGCGCTTCTTGCGATGGTTCTTTTTGCTTCTGTCTTTCCTGTGCTGCTACTCCAGACTACGTTCCCTTCTTCTCCCTCTGCTCTCGTCGATCTTGCAGCCTGTCACAGGCATGCACATACAGCGCGGCTGCACCCCAAATACCTTTATTCATCCCATTTTGGCTTCTCCTGGAGGAAGAGATCCCACAGAACACTACATAAAGTTTTCTAAGAAAATTTTCAATGTGGAAGATTCAGCAGAAATGAAAAATTAAGTTTCCGTTGTACCTTAAACAGTAATTTTTTAAAAATTGCAGATTTTTTTTTTTTTTCATTTCATTTGCAGGCAATTTTGATAGCTCTGTTTGAATCCTTGTGAGACACAACATAAAATTAATATTTTAAAAGTATTTTTTAGGCAAGGCTTCAAATTACGCATGAGGGGACCTATTAAGAGTAATGTAGTCATACATGAGTTATTACTACACAGAGCAGCAATTAGAAACACATGGACCACGCAGGACTTACAGTTATCTAACTGGCATCATTTTTGCGTTACTGAAGCCAGAACTCAGGGAGGAGTAGTATTATTATTATTATCCCATCTGCTCATGTGAGGAGTCTCCAGATTTCGCTGTCTTTCTAAACAGCTGCAGGCACCCCCGTGCTCCCCCCTCCTGCAACGGCAACATCTCAAGGGAAAAATAAAATAAGATTCTGTTTCCTAGCCACTGTGTCCCCAGAAGTAGTCTCTAGTCAGCACTAGATAAGCAAGGAAACTCACATTTTCGTTGACTTACCAGAATTACATACTGTAGTATTTATGATGTATATATGATAACACGGAAAAAAAAAGGGAATCTCCTGAAAGGGAAGTTTTTGCAGTGCTGGAGTGTAAACTTCACTGGGCTTTGGATCAGGCCTTGGTACGGTGTCACATGCATACAAGCTTGTTTCGTGCTCTGACATTATGAAAATCCTGACCAAAGTTTCAACTGTTTAACATTGAATATAGTGGACAGGAATAATAGCCCTGCCACATACTGCAGGACTTTTTAACTATTTTCTCTGTAACTCTTGCTGTTACAGAAAAACATTTGTATTCATTTTTTGTTGGTTTTTTTCTGTTTCTTGAAAGCACAGACTGCAGCATTTACTCTGTTTGACTCTTCTTTGGCACACATTTCCCAAGTGGAAACAAACAGTGTTTTCTAATAAATACTCAGATTAGGTAACATAGAGTTAATATATTTGTCTATTTCTTCTTTAGAAGAGTCCTATTTCAATCCCTGACGTAACCCTCAGAGTACTGACACATTTGCAGAATGTATTCACCGTGATTCTTGTCCACTTTAAAAGTAAATATGGTATAAATACAAATGATTATATATATTAAAAAATCTATTTTAACAATACCAAGTTGGAAACAGTAGAAATCGCTCATTTACTAGGAATTACTATGCTAATCTCTCAGAAACTTTTGCAGATTCTAGAAGTGTGTTTATTTAAATCAGTGTACAAAGAAAACCTTTGCTGCTAAATGGTGCATGTTTGGAAGGCTTTTCTTTAAAAATATCTCCGCGAAACACCTTCCACGTTTAGGGCAGGCGAGTCTAAATGTAGTGTAGCCTGCTGTGTCTCTAAGATGTGCACATGCCCGATATATACAATTTATGCTGACTGTAAAGGTATTAAGTTGTAGCTGCGGTGATGTTTTGAAGCTGTGTTGAAGTACTTTTACGTATTTCAGAGATCAGCTCTAAGAGCAGACCTAAGGGTATCAGAGTCATACTTAATAAGCTGAAAATGTTTTCAGTCGAGTTGTCAGCCACACGGGTAAACATCACGTTTCTTTGTTTTGGTTTGGTTTTCTGAGGTAGAGAAAACACTCCTGGTTCCCTTGGGCAGCAGCCTGGAGGCATGGGAGTGTCGGCGCTCAGTCCTTCAGGGCTGCCGTGTGCCTCTGCGCAGTGACCCCTCTGGCTGATTTAATAATGGCACTTACAGGCTTTTCTATACAAAGGAAGTATATCACAAATGCACGCTGCATCAGGCCCAAGCTGCCAAGAGCAAAGAGGAACCATGTTGATATTCAGTTTCACAAGTAAAGTGTCTGACATCAGCCGAGGCACAGTCTGAAGGCCGATTCTTTTCTTACTTTCTTTTTCAGCCTGGTAGAACAAGACAAATTCAATCACACAAGTAGCAGTGAGAAATCTCAGATATAAGCAACTGGCAGAGAAATCTGCTGGCATGATTACTGAAGATTAACCTGCTTCAATATGGAAGCTAATCGTGCCATTGAAACCACACAAAAGATTATATTTTTTAATAGTGAGATTTTAATAGATTCAACTATTTTTTTTTTAATGTATATAGGAAATTCTACATCAATATTTATTTTTTAATTAGATGGAAGCAACAACCTAAAAACAGAGATTGGTGGAAAGTAAGCATGGAATTGGCCAGATAAACATTTTGTTTTTCACTGCGTAATTATAATAAGCAAACTGATCTGGCCAGCCCCAACTACTACCATATTTTTTTCCATCTAATGTTTACAGTATTAGCCAACACAGTCTGCTAAGTAAGCCCCATCTAATTTCATCTCGTGTGGTATGCTGGAAAGCTAAAATGCAGTAGTTTCAAAACCAAAAAGTTAAAGTTTGAGGCTTCTGAGGAGAAAGGAGGGCCTCCATACAAGTAGTTTGGATTTTAAATACATCCTTTTAATTTGGGAGGTGAAATGAAACACATCCCACTCATAACTCTTTTGGCAAAAAAAAAATGCTTTGCTTCAGGCACACTAACTGCAAAACAAATACTGGGGGGCAGGGAAGGAATACTAATATATATTTTTATAATGAAATGAAAACTCAATCATTTAAAACCCAGCACTAAATTAAATCCTGGAAGTAGACAGAAACAAAGCCAGCACTAGACACCTGCAGAGGGCTCAGTTTGTACAACAATAAAATCTCCCAAACTTTGTCTCTCGTACCGCCCGTGAATACAGATCCTTTTCCTCTAGTGCCAGCTGCAGTGTAAAACTACCTTGGGCTATAATCCTACTTTGTTGACAATTTTATGTTGCAGCAGGTGCTATAGAGATTCCCCCCCCCCCCCCCCCCCCCAGCTGCTATCAGTCTTTTCAGCCAGCATTGCTGTTTTTCCAAAGGGCTGGAAAAGATCAAATTGTAATAACAGGCAGAGAAGGAAAAAGGAAGAAGGAGAAACAGATAATGGTTTGTGTCAACAAAGGCACCACGTGGGGAAAAGCAGGAGCTCCCCACTATGGCTAAATTACCTTTAGTTATATACAGCCCTGTGACTGGAATACTTTTTTTTTTCTTTGAGGGGATGTCACTTAACAGTGGAAATTTGCAAAAATTGTTTTGCTAAGCTAACTGAACTGAGAATGAATGTCCAGGAACTGAGAAGGGGCACCCAGCTCCCATAGGGGTGATCTCATGTCCGGTGGAAAACTACCGGGTTTCTGGAATCTCGTCGTGGCTCGTTCTAGAAGGAACCTTACTAAAAGACTTCGAGGAAATCTAAGTACGGGAAAATCTTAGTGTTTTCCTGCTGACAAGCCCTCTCTACAAGAATTTCTGTGAGAAGGACAGTTGCCTTTACAATCGAGACTTTGAGCTGTTCACCGTGTTCCTCTTTCCAGTTTCTACTTCCTAGCACCCAGCCGACAATGCCCGGTGGTCCTAACGTAAGCCGACCTCCGGCAGCCGCAGCCTGCTTAATCGCTGTGGAGGGGCAGTGCTGATCTAAAAAGCCGTAGTAAACCAGACCTTCAGCGGGTTCAGTCGGACGCGGGCGAACGCGGCTCCTCCACCCGCTGCACTCGCAGCGCTGAAGGGTTCGTGCTCTTCCCGAAAAATTCACGTTCGACTTGGAATTACGGACCCGACGCCGCGCTCGCCATGAGCCTTCAGGAGCCAGATTAACATCAGATAAGGAACATTCAAACGCTAGCGCTGAAACCCGGGTTGAGCCGAATCTCAACAACTGCATTTTGAACACTGAAATGAGAGGGCTCCTCTGAGGCAACTTAGAACCAGGCGCCCGGCACTGGCAGGACCGGGAGCCAAGCACCGTTTTCAATCACAGCCTGCAGCCTACAGACGAGGGAAGAGTAAATTTGGGATCGCAGATGCCCGGCGCAGCACGATCCCTTCTGCTCTCACGGGCGGCAGCCGCACTGGCGAGAGCATCGCCCCCGGGCCGAGCGGCCGCTGGCAGCCGGCGGGGAGCTCGGCCAGCCGAGGGCCGGCGGCCCTGGGGAACCCGTCTGGTACCCGAGGGGCGGCGGAGGGAGGCCCGAGGGGACAGCGCGCCCGCCGTCACTCCCCCACCCCGCGGGGACCGCCCGGGCGCGGAGCGGGGGGCCCCGGCCGCCCGCCCCGAGCCGGGGTCCGGCTCCTTTGTCCGCAGCCGGAGGCGGCAACAAAGGACGGGGCCGCGGCGCCCGGCCGCCTCAGCCGCGCGGAGGGGCGGGGCGGGGCGGGGGGCGGCCTCCCGCCCTCGCGCGCCGGCTGACAGTTGCGGGCGGCGGCGGGTTTTGAATTTAGTCTCCAGCCGGCGGCGGAGCGCGGCGCGCGTCGCGCCTCGGAGCGCGATTGGCCGGCGGGCGGTCACGTGGGCGGCGGAGGGTCGGGGGCGCGGGCCGGCGGGGCTGGGCGGGCGGCGGCCATATTGGATCGCGGCGCGGAGCCCGCCGGTGCGGCGGAGGCGGCGCGCGGTGTTGCAGGGGAGGCGGCGGCCGGCTCGCTGCCCGCCCGCCCGCCGCTCGGCCCCCGCCCCGACCGCCGGCTTCGTTCTTCTGTGACTGCCGCGGCGCATCGCGCCCGCTCTCCCGCCTTCCCACTCCGCTTCCCCCGTGGGTCGCGCTCGTCCCTCCCGCCGCTCCGCCATGGCGGCCGCCGCGCCGGTCGTCACGCCGCTGGGGCCGCGGAGCCGGGGCTCCATGGCCTCCACGCCGCTGAGCCCCACGCGCATCTCCCGGCTGCAGGAGAAGGAGGAGCTACGGCAGCTGAACGACCGCCTGGCCGTCTATATCGACAAGGTGCGGAGCCTGGAGACGGAGAACAGCGCCCTGCAGCTGCAGGTCACCGAGCGGGAGGAGGTCTGCGGCCGCGAGGTCACCGGCCTGAAGGCGATCTACGAGGCCGAGCTGGCCGACGCCCGCCAGGCGCTGGACGACACGGCGCGGGAGCGGGCCAAGCTGCAGATCGAGCTGGGCAAGACCCGCGCCGAGCACGAGCAGCTGCTGGTTAGGTGAGCGGGGACACGCGTGGCGGGGGGCGGGGGGCACGCGGGGGGGGGGCACGGGCGGGCTGGGGCTGGCGGCCGAGCTGAGCGGTGCTCGCCGCGGCGGCCCTTCCCGCCCGCCGGCGGGCGCCTCGGCTTTGAATGAATGGGCGAGAGGCAGCGTTGCCCCGCTCCGCTCCGCCCCGGCGGGAAGCGGCGGCCCGGCCCCCGCGGCGGGCCCGGCCCCGGTCCCTGGAGCGCCGCCCCGCGCCGCCGCGGCGGCCCGGCCCCCGTGGGGAAGGCGGGGGCTGGCGCCCGGCGCTCTGGGGAGCGAGCCCGGCGGCTGAAGCGGGGCTGGCGGCACCCTCGGATCTTCGCCCGGGTTCTCCCTCACGTCGCTGAGGGGCGACCCTTCACCACTGTCACCCCCCGTGCAGACAGAGGACTCTGTCCGTAAGGCTTGAGCGGTTGCAGGATGAACAATGCCGAGTGATGACAGTTTGTATAGTGGCTGTTGAGGGTCTGGGCTTTCTAAATGTCTTTTCCAAAAGATGTTAACTTCATAATACGAAAATACACGGGTAGGCAATAAGTAGGTTTTACCTAAACCAAAAAACAATTATAATTTCTGTTCATTTTGCTGGATATTCAGATGTTACAAAAGCTAGATTTGTGACCAGATAGCCTCAAGATTGCAAGCCTTATGGCTCAGTGCCAAGATCGGTGCTCTTGCAATGAACTGATTTGTGCCACTAGATTTTCCTTCTTACACATTTGACTTGATTCAGTTGTTCCTTTATTTGCTTCCTTGTTTGTGTTTACCTTAAATTTTATTTCGGTGACTACTGTAGTTTTTCATTACCAAGAGAGAATCTTCTGTTTGGGCTTTTTTCGACTGGTTAGGCCCACTTACCATTCTAACTTTAGTCTTGGGATCATGAAGTTTGTTAATGGATTGATGTTGGGGGGGGCGGGGAGAGCAGAGTTGTTAATCTTGCTCTACCATTGTATAACCTGTTAATTTTGATTTTTAGTTAAATACACTCTCAGTCCTGATTTTTCATAATGAAAAAGATATTTCATGTGTGAACCAGCATACTGCTGTTTTCATGTGTGTGCAGACAGCTCCAATATCTCTTGCGCTCTTAAGCTCTTAAGCTGTTATTTAAAAAACAAAAACAAACCATGAGCTTCTAATTAGTGAGTCTAGTTGTTCTTGTGGTTACTTCTTAGTGCCCCGTGAAGGTCTTGCATCAAAGAGATTGTTGACAGTGACAGGGAAAGCAAGGTGTAGCTGCAAATAGGCACCAAAATGACTTGACCTGAAAGTCAAACCAGGAATTTCCATCTCCTAGTGACTTTATGGAGGACAATACACTCTTCTGTCAGCTTCTCAGAAGAGCGTATGTGGAGGACTGGGCTCAAGATGCAATCTATAGTAGATTCCTTTTCTGTGGCTGTAATCGGGGCACTTAATAATGTGAACATGGGGGTTCTTCATATTCTCATTTACATTTTCCTGTGATGTACTTAGAAAAAACCTGATGATTTGGGGTGGGGACAAGGAATTGCTTTTGTGCTGCAGCTATGACCTCGTATGAAGAGTGAAGTCTTACTGCTTGATAGTCTGTCAATACCCGTCTCAAAGAGATCATCTTTGTACGCCACAGAATACAGATTATCGTTCGGGACAAGAACTCTTGAATAGTGTAGTAAAACAAACACTTAATGCTATTTAAGGCTACTAGATTCAACATAAACTTGTATGTGGCTATTTGTTGTTTGGTGGCAGACCTTACATGGCATGCGGTTTCTTAAGTCGTCTTTGAGTATTTTTAAGATGGATATCTTGGGGATATCTAAGCTTATCTGTAATTCTATTTGCAAAGTCTTAAAAAAGAGCAAACGTTTTTTTTTTACCTGATCTGGAGCACACTCCCTGATGACTTCTGTATTAAAGCTGTTAAGTCATATTAAAAGGTGACAAAACTACTCTTAAAACACTTCGCACAAGTGTGCACGGGAGTACAGGTAGCCGTAAAGATCTCAGTTTGCAAGGTGCCATGAGAATGTGTGTTCTCTTAATGGAATTTTCCTTGCCCTTTCAGAAAGCTGACATTCAGCATGGTGTATGCAATGGCTTCAGTTTAAATATGGGTAGAGTAACTGTATTAGTTCAGATCTGGCTAACAGAGCCACCTGAAAAAAACGGGGAGTTTTCTGCCATGTTTGATGCTATTGTTAGGTTCTTGCAGAGTAAGTTTTATCTTACCCTTCTTTGCAAAATACTTACCCTGGTCATCAGAGTGAGATTCATCTTATCTACCCTTGGTTGTGAAAGGTTGCTGGTGGATGCACAGCTGAGCCAATCTAGCAGTGTGCTGCTGTGAAAGCAAACAGTGCCATACATTCCCATCATCATCCTACTTATGGTTCTGACTGTTGTCTTGGTTGTTCAGCTACCTAACTTAGATCATTAAAATGGCAGAAAGGTGCTCTCTTCTGCTGATTTAGTTTTCTCTCAACAGAGAAGTACCAGGACTTGCATGTAGGAGGTGACTGAGAGCAAGGGGGAGAAGTCGGCTGAGTTGGGACCGTGTTGCTTGGTAAGCTGAAAACTGTTTGCTTGGCTTAGGTATACTGGTAGCCACATCATAAGAGTCAGATTAGTGATGGTAGGTATTTGGTTCCCTTTAGAGTCAATGGAGAGAAATGGTAGGACAAATTGCTCTCAAGATGTCCTGGGTCTGTGGAGGGAGCATAGATGATTCACTACTTAATTGAATGAAGTTGGGTAAAATGATTCATGGTCTAGCTGGCCTTCCTGTGCTATTTGAATATTTTTGCAGGTATTATTCTTGTTTCCCCAGACACACACGCAACTCTGCTTTCTCTAGTTAGTACAACATTCTTCTGAAGTGCTTTATCCATTTATTTTGTTCCAGTCATCATGTTTCAGTCCCTTGCCTAATTAGTGCATCGAACTAAAGCTTCTAATTACTTTCAAAGTGCTGTAGGACTTTTCTTATTCTTTCTTTATCAAAATTAATTTTAAGGCCCAGTTGCCTGTTTGTTGGAGTCTCTGATTTTCTGACCTCGGTCTCGCATATACGGTGTGATTTCCTGAATTTAAGCACCAGAAGCTTATTCTGTTCACATTTTTAAGCTCTCAAGAAAAGCTGCATTTGTTTCTATAGTTGATACTTCTATATATAGTGGACTTGTTGCATACTCTACTTCTAGAGTGCCTGCCAGGCAGTGGGTACTGCAGTAGCTAAATAAATATGAAGGCTTCTCTTGATATTTCAGATCTCAAAGGAAAAAAAAAGTGAGGTGAAAAAAACCAACCTCCCAATTTCTATTCTGAGGAAGGGATGGGAAAATGATATGCATGATTGTGAAAGTAAAAGGAGGCTTGTGACAGGGAGAACGGAGATAATACAAAATAAATCTCTTGTCTCAAGACTGTATTGTGGAAAAAAAAAAATCCATGTACTTTTCAGTTTAGGCGTACAGGACTCTTGGATAGCTCTTAGGAGGTGGAGAAGAGGGAGATCTTGTCTCTTACCTAATTTCTGAAATAACTGGGAGAACTTACTGATTTAACAGTATTTCCAGTTAATTTTCTCTTTCCTGATTAGGCAAGACTTTACTGTATGCTTTCCCATTGGTGACAGCTGTGGTAGAGACATCCCTCTACTTCCTTCTTTCCTTTAAATAGTATGCTCAATTGTGATTGCCATGTTTCTGCATTCAGAGGCTGTAGAAGACATGAGCAGTAGTTCAACAACCTAAGCTCATGCTGCTAATTGAAACTGGTCTTGGGAACTTCAGAATACTTGCTCTTGCTTCCATAACCACCCATTTTCTGGGTTGTGTGACTGCATGGTGAACTGAATTGAGAAACTGATCTAACTGGAAAACCAGCTGCGATCCTGTTCACCATGCTGCAGTACAGGCACTGTACTGAGAACAGCCGGGATTCACAAGAGTACAGTGTGCCTTCATCACTGTTTATAGCAGGATACCTGTGGCTGGTGGCTAGGCTACTATGGAGACAGTCCTGTCAAACAGGGGTATCAGTTTATCATCAGGTTGAAATTGATGGTGGCGAGGTGAGGAATTATGGCTTCAATGAAGATCTGCCTGTGAGTGGAGGACTAAAGGCGTTCTGGCCACATAGGCTTTAATGTTATATAGAAAAAATATCTGTGCCAATGGATTTCCAACTACTGGACTTCTTCATGAATAATGAAGGTGAAACTAGGTAGTTTCCTGCAAATAGCTAGATCCTTAGCTGAAATCTCAAAGTGTGTGATGATGCAATTAGCACCAAACTTCTGGCTGTTAATTTTAGGTAGAGTGCCCTTCCTACAACAGGGTAGTGTGGCCTTGGCTGGGACTTCAGATTACTGCAGATTTCGTGTTCCTGAGAGAAGAGCTAAATAGACAATGCAGGCAAAGTGGTGAAAGAGATGATCCTTAGGCATTTCATAATGTCATCATTAAGTGGCAGATAAAAGAGTAGAGCTCTGAATTGCTCCATCACTCCAGCATCCTACAGACTGGATTAAGTTTCTGCTTTTGAGGGGAAGTGGGTCATCCTTTCATCATTTGCAACAGCTGCAAACCAGGGAGAACTGTAGAGTCAAGATGATGGAGGAAAAATCCTGATGTGTAACCTGAGCAACTGACGTAACAACAGTTTGCATTGTGAAGTTTCACAGCTGTGTTACCTAGTAATGTTGAATGAGGGCAGTTCGGTAAGTCAGGCTTACTGTTACTGTTGTGTTACTCGGTCTGCTTAGGGCTCAAGTTTCAGGGTAGATTTCCATTGGTGAGGTGAATGTTCATTATGAGGACTTATTTAAGTGTACAGCAGGTCAAAATCCCTAGCTGGACTTGTCTGTATTCTGATCTGTCATGTGAGGTAATTGCGCTCTTTAGGAAGCATGAGCTGGTGTTAATGCTAGTTCATTTAGGAAACTCCTTGTTTACATTTGTCTTTGGCAGGCTGAGATTTCACTATGGCAGTTTTCCAATGCTGAAGTACATCTGCTCTCCTGTAAGAGGAGACAACGTGATAAAAGTAACTTGGAAGGAAATTATGTGGTGATTAGTGAAGATATTGGTAAAGGATATAACGGGCATTGACTATCATCAAGTGTTTTATAGAGTGCAAGCATTTGTAGTAAATGTAATTGTGGCAAGGAACCAGTTTTATGCATTTTTAATATCTAAGAGATTATTTCTCTGGCACTTTTGCTTTGATCTTCAGTTGGTCGTCTTTCTCATCTATATTCTGAAATGAATTTCTGTAGTGGGTTTAGGCAGTAAAATAAACATCAGTAATAGCTTGGTATCGGTTTATGGCTTGGATTACTGTGCAAACGTGCGGCACTCTGCAGCTGGTACCCTGAGCTCAAAAGAACCATGTTCTGTTAATGCAGGCAAAGTTGTAACAGCTGTTCCAGGGTTTCCCGTGGTGCATATGTGGTATGCTGCAATGAGCTAGAGGAACTGTTTTGGGAAAGCCGACCTGAAACTTTTTGAAGTGTATTTTCATTATTGTAGGTGATCTTGGGAAGTGAGGTGAAGATTGGTGGCTGGGGAACTGCTGAACTTTAATCTGAAATCTATCACTGTTCTGATGTGTACTGCAGAGTGAGCACCCAGAGGAGTAAGGAGGGGAGTGATGAACTTGTTGCACAATTTAAGCAATTGAACTGTAAGAATGTAATTTAGTTATCTGAGTGTCCTCCATGCAGCGTAGGATGTAACAATGCAAGGAATGAGTTGCTGTAGGGTTAAAGGTGGTCTCAAATATGTGGACATGTAATGATAACATGGTAATGGGCAGTGACTTGATACGTACTCACTGCACGTGTAAAGGTTCTACCTAGATTGCTGGATTCACGTGGTTGACTGAGCTCTTCAGGAAGGGTCACTGTTGAGCCAGAGTGTTGAGCTATCTCTAACCACTGAGTGGCTAGAGATATATATGTTTAGTGTTGATTTCAAACCCTCAGCAGCTGTCTCCAGTTAAATAAAATGGGTGATGTGAGACAAGTTGAGACAAGTTGAAACCAAGTTATTTATTTACAGGAAAGGCAAGCTTGTCCAATTACTCTTGTTGTCATGTTGATCAATATACAAAAACTTGAATGCTTTTAGACAGATGTTTCTTATGTTATTGTAAATAACTTCCTTGCAAAACATGGCCTTACTGCTTTGTGGGCTGTAGGGGAAAAACATGGAAAACTGACGGCTAGCTAAACAAAACATAAAGCATTAATGACTGGATTTTTTTTTATTTTCATGTTTCTCTACAACTGGAGTGGAAGACCAGCTCAATCTGCAGTACCATGTAATTTTATATGGCTGTAAATATACGCTGCATTATCATGAATTACAACACCTGTGTAGCTGTGTCATGAATTGGTGGAAAACCGATGTTTTTCAAGGAGGGTGTGGTTAATGTTGGTAGTGCTTAGCTTTGTGATCTGACTCAAAGTACTGGCAGAAACGAGTGGGTGGGTGTGGGAGGTGAGAAAAATCTCCTGTAGGGCAGTGTCATCCTGCACTTGATCAGTTTTAAAGGCACTTCAAATTACACCGGAGATGTAGCTACTGACTGAAAGGACCAGTCTTCCTGCTTACCTTGCATTAGGTGTGTGGTTTGTCTGGCTCCAGAAGGCCAGTTCAACTTATTAAATTGGTAGAAAATTATTTTGATCTTTTTCCCTGCGTGGCTTTTCTACTAACTTAGCAAGAAATTTAAGGAGATTACAGGAAATTCTAGGTTATTTCATGAACCTCACGAGGGCTGAGGGAAGACGAGTGATGGCACAAGAGCGTGGAAAGGGAGCCTGCCTCTTTCAGCAAGCTATTCAGTGACTTGGCCATTTTACTGAACTGCAAACCAAACTGGTCCAGGTAATCTCACCAAAACAGTGATTGCCCCTTGGTATCTGTATTTGAGAGCTTTGAGTTAGCTTTAAATGAGCTAGTGCAGATAACCAGACACAAGTTAACCACAGTACGTCGTAGTTGTGTCTGAGTTGATTCGCTCTGCTTTACAGGTTACCAAGTTTTGGGAATGGTGAGCAAATTAACCTTCTTAGAAATCTGTGCCTCAGCTAGACTGCATCTGCTATGAGAAATTACTTGTTTAATGGCGAGCTGGGCAGATGTACTGCAACTTTAAGGGTTATTTGTACTCCTGAGAGTGGCACTGTGGAATGCTTAGGGCTGTCCGGTTGCTTGAGTGGTTGGAGTGTATTGGGGAAAACAGACTGTGTTATTTTGTTGTGGTGTGTGCTGAGCCGTTTCTAAAGTATACGTGGCTGCAGCTCCCTTAGTGAGAGATGTGCTGGTAATGCTAGGTAGGTAGGAGTGAGACCAAGTTCTTTACACTCCGTAGTGCCTGTGTGAGTTAAATGTTGTGGGTTAAATTTATGAAGTGTAAGTTTTCCTTGAAGTACAGTGAAAATGAATGGGAACTGGCTCTTTTTTGGGCAGATCCTAGTTCTACGCTATTTTGAAAAAAAATTACAATTCCATGGATAAGAAGATCCACGCACTTTCAAGTCAAAAGAGAGAAAAACAAGCTACTTCTCTGAAGGATATGCAAGTCAGCAATTATTTCTTTGCTTTTATTTTTCTTTCATGAGCCAAACTACTTGAAGGAGTACAGTTCTGGCTAATTTCTGAACACTACAACAGGAGGGTGTTTGAGGTTTTTTTTGTTGTTTTGAGATGTAGCTTTGGCTTTCAGTGGAGGTAAAAGCTAGCTCTTGTTGAAAGGTTGAAGTTCTTCCTGGTGAAAATTACTAGGTGTAAGTGTGAAGTATATGTTGTATACATTTGATGTTTGTTTTTATAATTCACAGAGGTTTTTCTGATCTGGTTTCACTTCTTTCCCATATTCCTTTAGGGCTGGGATGACACTGCTGAGTTGCTGAGATTTTCATCTGGCTTTCAGCGTTTGAAGTGTTTAGCTCCAGTTTCTGTTTTTTCTGAGAATGTGTTTGGATGAACTGTCTCATAGTTAGACAACTCATAACACTAACAACCAATCGTGCTTAATTTTAGGTTTTTTTTTTTTCCCCTTCTGTGACTTCAGTTACATTAAATTATAGGATGGCTTCATAGCCAATCTTGTTGCAAACAAGCAAGGAAGGTACTTTGGGCTGATGTAACAGGTAATATCTAATTTAGTGGTACAGGTAGTGTATTGGGTTTTAATTGTATTGTTGTTGCTAGTCCATATTATACATCTTTTCTCTGCTGCCCCAATTGCAAGAGCTCTCTTCTCAGCTGCCGACCAGTTTGTAATTGGCAGAGGTATTTGCATTAAAAAAAATTTAAAAAAACAAAGTAACTTTAAGGGATGTGGGGAGTCTTCCTGTTTTGGAGTCCACGATAATCGGGGGTGGAGTGGGGGGTGGCACATTATGGGCCTGTGTATGTGTGACTTTCTAGTTTCAGGATCCAACTTGACAGGCTTGGTTTCAGCACACAGTCTTGTGAGAGAGCCTGTGTGAAATAGTTTCTCCATGTTTTGAATAAAGCTTTCTCCAGCAGTGGTCAAACGACAAAGGCCTGATGTGGGCCCTCATACTTCCCAACAGGTAATGGAGAGATTTTTATTACAGATGTACCATAGCAAGACAGCTTTCCTTCGCTCTTTTCCCTCCTCTGCCATACAGCCTCTTTGCATGCTGAAGTTTCTACAGGCCTGGGTGGGAGGAGAGGGACAGGACAGAGGCGTCCAGTGAATAATGCAGGGAGCTGGAAGTAGGAGCCCACATGGCCAAAGCCTAAATTCTGTGCCTTTGAATGAGCTGTGGACCCAACTGCTCTGAACTGTTGCGTGTAAGAAGTGGTATGTAAAATGCCATGGGAGGGGACTGGATAGCGTTGAGCAGCAGAAATGAAAAAAATAGTTGAGTATAGAAGAGTCGGTGTGTTTCTCAGGTTGTTGCAGTCTACCGCTTCGGTGAGCGTGGTGTTACTCAACAGGAGCAGGATTAGCTGGTGCTAAGTCTGTTATGTAAAGCCTGCCATCTTGTGGCTGTAGTGCTAAAATAGCCAGGCGTTATTTCTACAGATGTTTTTTTGCAAGCAGTTGTGCACACACATCTCTGGAGCACAACGTTGATTGCATATGCTTGCATGTAATCTTGGAAAAGCATCTTTTAAATTTGAGAGTCTCTTCTTTTAAAATTGTGTGTTGTTTTTACATTAGTCTTGTTTTGCTGAGAAGCATTGCTATTGTTTCTTCTAAGCGGAAAAAAATTATTGAAAAAGAGAATGCATTAATGCTGTAACACTTTTGAATCTTGTTCTTAAGAATCTCTATCCAATTTTCAATGTCCTCAGTTTAGTGTTGTGAATTCTGATTTTTTTTTTTTTTTCACTTCGGTGAAGAGAAATGTGAAAACTGAAGAAGGTGCTAGCTATTGTCTTATTGAGCCTGAATCTGTACATTCCTGTGAAATGTTCATAGTTTGATTGAACATCTAGAACTTCTATATGCTACTGCCCTTACTAGAGAATTGTGGGCATCTCAGAGAGAAAATGAACCAACTTCAAGGTGGAAGAACTTGTGTTACACATTTAAACACAGCTGCTTGTGCTATCTAAAGGTCAACAGTAATTTTGACTCCCGAGTATGGTTTTCCTTTCCCCTGTTTTTGATAGTAGCCCGTTGTAGCATTATTTGTGAATAATTAATTTAGGCTGAAGAGTGTGGGTTTGTGTTTGTGGCATTAATTTACTTTTTTCATTTGACTTCTTTGTTTGCATATGCTGTTTGAGGGAATAAACCCCTAGAAACTGTTTCACCACTTGTGTACACACAGAAACAAATTTGAGTGGTAATTTGAAAAGCTTTTGTGTTTACTTTCATAAAGAAAAAGACACCTGTACCTCTGTACCAATGCAGTTTCAGTGATGGCACAGACTATTGTATAGACAGGATTTGGGTATCTTTTCTCAGATCTGTGGAACTTTGCCATTATGGTTAGAAGGGTGCTGCAAAGCAGTTCGCTATGCTACAGCTTCTGCTTATGGAGGACCGGCTTATAGATAGTGAACATCAGTTCTCATAGAGAAGTTGGTCTGTTAATTGGATATGGTCTATTGGCAGCCCAGACAGTGCATCTGCACAAGTTTCTGTGTGGATAAAACGGCAATGACGATAATTTACTTGTTTCCGCCCTATGGGAAGAGCCTTCTGATGTGAGAACTTATTTCTTCCTATTAAGATTCTGGTGAAGGTAGGACACTTTTACAGTGGCTAGCTAGAGAGACAACGAGAGGTGCCTTCAATAAGCACACAGCATCTCCTTTCCGTGCATGCCTCTCAAACTTGTTTGACACTCTTGAGTTTCCCCTATATTTAGATTTCTACGCCCCAAGCAAAGCATCAAGCTATTGTTATATCAGATGAGAAAGCAGAACTAAGGAGTTTAAATTAGAGTTAACTAAGACAAGACAAAATGTCTTTCTTGGGTGTCTCTCAAGTTTAAGATTCAGATTGCACCTTGGTTTATTAGTCAGCAGTCTACTTTGGGAGCATTTCTAGACTTTTTTACCACTTCCTTTGATTTATTCCAGCTATGCAAAAAAGGAATCTGATCTTAATGGAGCCCAAGTAAAACTTAAAGAGTTTGAAGCATCCCTCAATTCTAAAGAAGCTGCACTGGCCACAGCCCTTGGTGATAAGAAAAGTCTGGAGGGAGAAATTGAGGATTTAAGAGATCAAGTTGCACAGGTAAGAAGAAGAAATATTTAACCATCAAGCTTCTGTCAGCAAATGAGGTGTTTTTATATATAATACGTCCATAGTAACAGCTGTCATTCTGGTAAAATGCAACTTCGTAGCCTGAAAATGGATGCAAACCTGTCATCAGGAAGCAGTATTGAGTAGGTGTCTGTGTCCAGTACTGTTCAGTTTATTAATAGCATGAATGGTGGAATAGAGTGCTTTTAAAATTGCAGACTTGGAAATTGCAGGGGACGGTACTTATGTTGAAGAAGGCAGGTTAAGAGTCAAAATAAACTTGTCAAATTGTAGAACTGTTTCAAGCGAGAGACTGACTTCACAAATACAGACAACGAATAACTGACAAGTAACAGTTTGTGATTCTCTCTGCCCTCTTTTTGGTTCTGCCTCTCCTCAATCTTCTGGGCATCTGATAGAACAAAGGGGGCGGGGGGGAAAGGTCTTGTGCTAGTTTTGTTAACCCTTTGAAACACATGATTTGTGATCTTAAGCAACACCACCTCAAAAGGATGATTTGAGGAGACCAGGAATTTGCCATATAGAAAAACTGAAGTTTTTTAAGGAAAATTGATAAGTAGACTTTTAATGCTAGCTACCAGTGTGAAATATCTAGAACTCACTTGTGCAAGCGATTGCAAAGGGAGGTGGGGGGAGACATTACTGGTGTAAATATTGGATTTGATTGTCAAGTTCAACCATAACATGTAGTTAGCTGTACTTCTAGGTAGCTGAGCTCATTGCGTTACATGAGTTCTGCTACATAATCATTGTTGTGTTGATTCTTCTATTTCTTTTTCTTTAAAGCTTGAAATTTCTTTAGCTGCTGCCAAGGAACAGCTTGGAAATGAAACTTTACTGAAGGTGGATCTTGAAAACCGTTGTCAGAGTCTCATTGAGGACTTGGAATTCCGTAAAAATATGTATGAGGAGGTAAATGCTTTAGTCTCAAGAATTCATATTTTTAAGGGAAGAAGACAACTGGGGGGTCATTCTAGAGTACTAAAATAATTTAGGTTGGGAGGGACCTCAGAAGTCATCTGGTCTAAACTGCCACTTAGAGCAGGGTTTACCTGTATTCTAGCTGGAAAATTTCCAACTTTTTTCTAGGAAAAATGATGTTAACTTAGAGCTTTTGTGATAAAATAGCTTCATGTATCATGTTGTTTCGTGTTAAATTCTACCTATGGTATTGCAATGTGCACATCTTTTCATAGTAATGAGAAAGTAGGTTAATAATTTCTCACATAATCCCTTCATGAGAAATAAAGTGGAGAGGGACACTCAAACAGGTGCTATGGACTTGTACTGCTTTTTAATTTCAGAACTTTCTAATAGGATGCTTTTGAATAATGGAAACAGAAGTTGATGAATATTTTCTTTTGGAGTTTTTTCTTACCACCTTCCCTTTCATTTGTACTTGAGGCTTTCCAGGAGGAACCTTAGAGCAGTAACAAATGTACCTAACCATACTGTCTTTTCTGTATGCCCATTTCCTTGCTAGTTGTATTTTCAGCTTTGTTCATGTTGTTGGAATCCTTTTTTCCAGAGACTACAGGCAAGCATACAAATAAATGGGGAAAATGCTGGTTAGTGAAAATGACTGTTTAATTTCAGTGCTTTCATTTTGTGCAAGCATAGAAGATACCTGAAGAAAGGGAGGAATGTATTTCTAAAATCTAATCGTATTGAGGTGTATTTGTTGAAAATGCAGACACTTCTCAGAAGGAAATGTGACTTTACATGCTGATGATATCCTAGCTCTTATTTCAATGACTGGCTATTGCAAAATAAGGTACTATGCAGATCAGACTAGGGAAATGACCCTGTGTTTCTACTAAAAGTTTTAATGTCAAACAGACTAATCTAATGCTGATCCACAAGGCTAGCTAAAATCTGCATCGCTATCTGCTCAGTGAATAGTCTTCTAAAACCTTTGTCTTATATCTACTGAATATTATTACGTTTTTCTGTTTTTCTTAGGAAATCAATGAAACAAGAAGGAAACATGAAACTCGCTTAATTGAGGTTGATTCTGGGCGTCAGATTGAATACGAACATAAACTGGCCCAAGCCCTTCGTGAAATAAGAGAGCAGCATGATGCACAAGTGAAGCTGTACAAAGAAGAGCTTGAACAGACTTATCATGCCAAAGTGAGAACATATTTTCATACGGTTGTCTGATGTACTTTATTTTTGTTTTCGTTAAGAGAAAGATGCCCTAATTGCTTGCATTTCAGAGGATTTTGTTATGGAGCTTGGTTTAAAATTACCATGCTTTCGAATGTGAATTTGCATTTTCAGGTCTGATTTTGGGAGCAGGTTTAATCCTCAGAAAGCACAATAATGAAAGAGAGGGAGCACTGTGTAAAGCTGAACTGCAGTGAAAGTGTGGTTAGTACTGGGATTACTATGAATTCAAGGGAAGTTCATGTGTTATTGTCTCAGCTGTAACATAGTCTTGATGATCAATAAGGTATCCCATGTTCTGTATAACAATTATTTCATAATAGGGCTTGCTGAGGAGACAGCATCCTGAGTCCTCTGACCCTGTACAAAACATGTGGAAGTTTTACCACACCCATTGCTTTCTGCTTTTCACTCTTCTGAAATCAGTTATACTTTGTAATTTCCTTCCTCTACTGTGATTCAGCATTTCTGTCAGGAGGGATCCTGATGTCTCAACTGAACCTGGTTTCTGTGGCTATACTTGTTGCAGTTAGTATTTTTAAAAACACGGTGGGATGTTACAGCAGAAAAGTTGATAGAAACTGAATTTATTTTTTTAGTCTAAAAATCCTTTCATAATTGAAGCTTTTTCGTTCCCTTTCTTCAGGTATACTGTTTCTGTATTTTTGGACTCCTTTATTTTAAAAAAGTTGTTTTAGATTCCATTTTGTCTGCAACTACAAGGTCAATAATAGTCTGGTGCTGCTCAAGTGGATGTGGTAGTGATCAGCAGGAATGATGTAGCCAGTTTAAAAAAAAAATAATTATTTGAGCTTGAAGTTGTGATAGAATGAAGCAGTAGTGACTCATGGCACAGATACTGTAACCTGAAGGCACATTACCAATTTGCTTATGTTGGCTGAAAATTGGTACATACTTGTTTTTCAAGAATTGGTAATTTCAGTTTAGCTTCTTCTATTTAAGCATACTCAAAACCAGTGCTACGGTAATGAAATATAGAGTTAAACATTGGCCAGCATGAAAACTGAATTTAGCAGTGCAGCTTCAGTAATGTCTACAAGGGAAACTTTTAAGTTTTTAATCCTAGAATAAATATTCAGAGGATTGTGATTTCAGGTAGGGCAATCCAGCAAGGTAATTAGGCCACCATATTTAACCTCTAAAGAAAGAGGTGTTTCATCGTGTTAGAGCTGCAGAGAGGAACTTTGCGGCTTAGTGTTTTTTGTGGGTTTTAGTGACTCATTTTTCTCTATTAAAAGTTACTTTGAAACTGATGTCTTAACTTGATCTACTGCAGCTTGAGCATGCTAGACTGTCTTCTGAGATGAGCAATTCTACAGCCAACTCGGTGAGAGAAGAACTGAATGAAAGTCGCATGCGAATTGATAATCTGTCTTCCCATCTTGCCAGCCTTCAGAAAGAGGTAACAAGCTGTTTGTGACTCTTCAGTCTTGCTAATTACAGTTGTTGGTTTTTATATTAAAGGGCTTTCTTTCACTTCACTTGTAAGTATGTTCAGCATCATGACTTGAATTTGTCTTCTGTTCTACTGTTGTGTACTTTTTCAAATTTCTTAATGTCTCCTTTTGACAAATTTGAATTTTTTGTGCAGTGTCCTGCTACAGAGTGAGTATTTGAAAAGTGGTACTGTTAACTGGCTTTTGCAGAAACTTTTGCGGATAGATGGGACAAGTTTAGACAAGAGCCCTGTATTAAAAGTTCTTGACATTCTAAGCAATTTAGTTCTGTTCTGTAGTAATTGGACAGCCTAGCATAGATTCCACAAAGCAACATTCAAAGCCAGAGCTGGAATATGCAATCTCTGTCTGTTTGGTGTCTCTTTTCATCCTAGATCCAGTTTGCATCTAGAACTCTTAAAAAAAAGAAAAAAAAAAAAAAAAAAAATTCTTACCAGGATTAGGATGAAATATGAGACTGAGAAAATACATGAAATAACTGTACTTGAGCACTTGTAGAGCAGGGTCTTTAGCAGAAACTAATTATACTTAGTCAGATCACAGAGCACATAGATCACACCTGAAGAAGTATGACACAACCTATGACAAGCCATATGTTCAGTACTAGCTTATTTGATGGGAGTAATGTCATGTGCACTGCAGTGGAAAATGTAGAGTGAAAATGAGACATGTTAGGAGTTGGTTCTGAAGTGGACTTTTGTAACTTACTCATCAGTTGAAAATAGAACAAAACATTTATTTTTTTGAAAAATGTAAAATATTAGTAATATTTGGCTGTGATTCTTTCTGCAATACATTTTGAATTATATTCCTCCTGTACAGTAGCCTCTTGTAGGACTTCGAAATTCTTTTTATGTCAAGTGAAGAATATAAATGCAGGGGATGTTACTTCATAATTTTCCGAATAACTTGGCAGATCCTAGTATCAGTCTTCCCAGTTTTCCTGTTATATAGGCAAGTTAGTATCTGGAAGAGATTGGGTGATGTAATGAATGTGCGTGAGGTTACACAAGAATTGGATTGAGAGTTTTGTCTGCCTAGGTCTTATTTCTGTCTTTAGATTACCATCATCTATCTTTTGGTGGTTCAGTCAACAGGTGTTTCTGAGAGTTTTTTTTCCTTCCTACTTGAGTTAGTTACCTGTGTTCTGTTGCTTACTTGGGAGTGACAGCTAGGTTCAGAGAATTTGCTTCTGAATTTGCAGAGGTGCTTGGTTGTTAACTTCAGGGATACCAAAGTCAGCTTCTGCAGTTTGACTGTAATTGTCCACCAAAAACCTGATTTTGCTGTTGTGGCGCTTTTGGGGGGCGGCTAGGGGGAGGGAGGGCGGGCAGGCTGAGAGTGCTAGTGATGTCAACCAGTAGAGTTTTGTTTTCCATTTGCTAGCACTAATTTCAGCTTTCTTCTCTTGGAAGGAGACAACCCTCTTATCACTGATGCTGGTCTGGTTTGAGTTACCAACACTGAGCTCTGTAGTAGTTTCCACTGGGATCTTCCATGTGACACTCAACTCACAGTATTAAATTCCTTATCTGACTCTTAAGATTGACAACCAGTTACACTGGTCCTCTGTGTCAGCCTTTTAGACTGCCTGTTTTCATTGTCTTGAGACTATGATGACTTCCTAAGTAGAGTGCCTACCTAGCAAACTTGGTGACTTAACCAGACAAGGTAATTGTGGGGCATTGGTTCTTGTGTCTGTCCTTTAATTAAAAACATCTCAAGAGACTTACCAAACAGAAGAAAGTATGCTCAGGGAAAGTAAACCTTAAAGCTGTCATCGTTTGGCCTTTCTTTGGTCCGTATTCCATTCTGTATGTATAATACTAAGTTCTACTGGCTTGATGTGATTTTTAAAGTATGTGACAAATTAGTTCTCTTCATGGAACAGTTACCACTGTACTTTCAGCAAACCTTGAAGGCTTTGATAACAGGCAGACAGGCTTTCACTGACAACAACCCCTGTTCCTTTAGAGGCACTTCCTCCCAGGATTCAGAATTGGCAGCAGTAAACTGAAGCAGGAAGTAGACATCTGAAAGCTAAAGAGCAATTACTTACTGCAGGATCTGAAGTACACTGAGTTGCACTTTGATTCTGTGTCCTGTCCAGCATGTCGTAAATGGTTTGACTCTTAAGTTCAACGTTTCTTGACTGAGTGTAGTAACAAGTGTAATAACATATCTTCAGATCTCAGAAAAACGGAATGGGTAGTTTTCTTCAAAGTATGTTGTAAGTTTCATTCAATCTTAAGGTGTTATATTTGTAGTAGATGAGGTCGAGAACAGAAGTTGAATATGGGCAAGTTTGAATTCAGAAAGCAGGGAGGATGCTTAACCTAATGTTTTGAATTCCATGTCACCTGAACAGCAGAGTGCGTGGAGGTTTGGGTAAGGTTTCCTTTGCACCATTGATGTTTTCAATGCTTTCTAGGCTAGAGCATGGCAAGATAGAGTGCAAGAGCTTGAGGACAGCTTGGCTAAGGAACGGGAAAACTATCGCAAAATACTGTCTGAGAAAGAGAAGGAAATGGCGGAGATAAGAAATCAGATGCAGGAGCAACTGAGTGACTATGAACAACTTCTGGATGTTAAACTGGCGCTTGATATGGAAATCAATGCATACCGGAAATTGCTGGAAGGTGAAGAGGAGAGGTACGAAAGAATATAGCAACAAGTGCGGGTATCTGTGCGCTTCCCGTGTTTCATTCTCTGTTAAAAGGCAGTTCTTACAGGGAATGCATTCATTAGGTGCTTTACTACTGTTTCCAAGGCACTGTTTTGTTTTTTTTTTTTTTTTTTTCCTCCCCCTCCTGTCTGACACACTTCTAAGTCTCCATGAGACCAAGCTGCTTGAGTGTCAGACCAATAGCTCTCAAGGGAACAAATACCTTTCTTCTATTAAGATTCACACTGAGGATGTAATGAATTGTCACTTGTAGGTCTGTGGTTAACATTCTTCTTCAGAGTTAATTACAGGGTTATTTAATTGTTAGCCAAATTTCTTTAAGTATAGCATAATTTTAATAAAGTAATAGCTGTTATGATTGCCCAGCTAATCAGCTAGTTGCATTTTCCATATCTGACGCCAGAGTTCAGCAATACTGAGAATTTTTGCCTGATAAGTCACAGCTGTCACTTAAAGTAGTTTAATACTTCACTGTTTTCTGAGTGACATCCTACTGGTCCAGGCTGATTCCTTTCAAGTGTGGGGACAAAACAGCAAAAGCTCTTGTGCTGTTGGGTTTTTGCATAAATTTCGTACAATGACTTAAGTCCCGCTATGAGTTTTTTCTTTACTTGTTCAATCGACCCAGGAGGGCAGCCTTTAACAAAGGCGTAGGAGATGCCTTTGTGATCTTAATGTAGTAGTCCATCAGTATTCCATGCTCCAAAAGCATTAATCAGCTGTTTGACAACATTTTATTCAATTCTTCAAAAAGTACCTAAGGCTTCACTTTTTCATGTAACATGCTTTGTTTACTATATTCCTGTACCTTTTTGCTGTATAATTTTATGGGGAGAAGAGAAGAGAGGAAGAAAGTTTATTAAAAAAAAAAAGTGGAAAAAGTAAGACCAAAGCGTGATGTATGCATATTTCTTCCTTTCTTCAATATAGGTTGAAACTTTCTCCAAGCCCGTCTTCCCGAGTGACAGTTTCACGGGCTTCATCGAGCCGTAGTGTGCGTACAGCCAGAGGGAAGAGGAAGAGGATTGATGTGGAGGAATCTGAAGCCAGCAGTAGTGTTAGCATTTCCCACTCAGCTTCTGCCACTGGAAATGTCTCTATTGAGGAGATAGATGTTGACGGAAAATTCATCCGCTTGAAGAACACCTCTGAACAGGTTTGAAAATGCATACATACCATGACTTTACAACGGGCTGATTAGAGGTAGAAGGCATCCTCATGTTGACCCTGGAGCTAAGGCACACCGTATAGGCGCCAAGAAACTAGTGTGTCACAAAATAAGCTTTCATACAGTATTCTGGATTGATCATGACTTCTTCGTAATGATTTTTTATGCTTTTCGTAGCAATTGTTTTATTGCTAGGTTGCCCACCCCCTGAAGTGTTCTGTCACTCCTCTGAGTTCTGCCTTGCAAGTGATCTGCCTGTAAAGCTTTACAGATAACATTGTCACTGATAGGAAATAGTGCAACCAAACATGAGGCTATGTTAAAAGCCTTTAAAGAACGTTCTCTGCCTTAAAAAGCCCCAGAAGAGGTACATACTGATGCAAAATAAATGTCTAGATGCAATTAATTGCCTGTGTTCCTTGTACTTGCATATAGCTTCTTTAAATTATAGGTTTCCTTCTTCCTTGGCTGCACCCACAGTTTTTAGGAGCCCTCAGTTCCCATGCCAAAGCCACCTTTGTGATTGCTACTGAGATTATTTCTTTCTATGAATAGGTTGGAGTTTGTATTGAGGGGAACGTACACATCTATTTATCAAAGGGTACTTGATTTGAGTAATAATCAAAACTTCTCTGTATGTTGCCCTCAGAATGATGCTGACTGTTATATTCCCCAGACCCCTTCTTCCAGCCCACCCTGACATTACTTATAATTTCTGCTTAAGAAGAAAAAGTCCTATGCTATATACAGTTCTGTGAGTCATCACAGGAGGGGTTGGAGACTGGAGACTGTAATTTCTTAAATTCTTTGTCTGGGAGAAGTGAGACTTGAGCATTGTCTCATTAGGACACCAGAATTACAAGACCTAATTTCTTGCAGCCTTGATTTCAGAGAGGGTTTAAGTACTTCTTGCCCTCTCCTGTGCTGTCTGTGCCTCAGCTGCGTGTAGAAGTGTTAGCTGCAGTCTTTGTTTTCAGTGACACATAGGCTTTGTCTAATGTCATCAGATCCTTTACCTTCACTAAAAGGCAGCTCATCTTCATGTTTTAGATAACAAATATTGGTCTGTTCCAAGCATCTCCATCCCCTCTAATCAATGAAGAGACGGACAGACTCCTCCAGATGATGATACATACATATCTTAATTACCTGCCTGGGGTGTTGGCTGAGAGTGCCAGCTTCATTTGCTGAATGGAAGAAACCTTGACAACTGTCTTGGTCTAGACAGCGAAGTGTTTAGATGACTAAATTCAGACAAATCAAAGACTACTTGTAGTGAGTCAGGACCTGCCATTTTTTGCCTTTTTGAGTTTTTCAAGCTTATGGAATTCCTCCGCCCCCCACTTTGTGTACCACATGGGTTCCCCGCCTTTAATTTAACTACACAGTCATTGTTCCATGGAAGGGCCATCGGTTCTGTCACCAGTAGCCATGGATGATTCATGGTTATAGCACTTTGCCAGGATCTAGATTTGAGCAACTGTCTGTAGTGCAGTGTAATAAGCTGTGCTTGAGGAATTTTCACAAGTGTTGGACACATATATATTTTTTTAATATAAATTATATATATATATATATATTATATATATATATAAAAATAGAAAATATATAAAATCCTCTTTAAGTATGGTATGTTTTGTTGCAATGACCAACTGAATGTCAGCATCCATTAAGATAAATAAGATTGTTTATTTTAGAGGATCTTAACTGTCTGTTTTCAGACTCCAGTGGCAACTGTTTAATGTTTGGGAACTGTTGGTGGGAGAATTTAAAAAAGATCTACTCTTGTTTTGAAATAGTTGTTCTGTAATGATGACTTGTATATGTTCTTCTATTAGATTTGCTAGTGCTTTTCAAGTAGCTGATAGGCAAAAAATAATTGAAAAATAATGTAGGTCTTGCAAAGGAGTATGTAGTGGGAGGTGTGCATATGTGGAAACACATTTTAAGAAGACTGACAGGAATATTTTGTTTTCAAAGAAGCCTGCTTGTCATTCTGTGCTTCAAGAACGTATTATATATTTGTAATGGGATTTTATTTATTTATGTATTTTTCTGGACCAAGCTATATCAAAACTCATGCAAATTATAAACATTAGTTAATATAACATCAGAACTGAAAAGCAGGATGTATTAAGCTTTAACTTGAAATGAGAGGTAAGACAAATTTAACTAAAATGATTTTAATTGCATGCTGAAGATCAAGTGATAATAAACATTTTTACTGAAAATTTTACGTGCCTCATGGCCTTATATGTAAAATACCCTACATGTGTAACAGAATGACTACTGATGGAAATTTTTTTCTTTTTTTTTATTAGGATCAACCTATGGGAGGTTGGGAGATGATCCGAAAAATAGGAGACACTTCTGCTAGTTACAGATATACCTCAAGATATGTACTAAAGGCAGGCCAAACTGTTACAGTAAGTTGTCAAGCTTCAGCTGTTCAGTTGAAATGGGCTTCAGGCCAACTCGAGTGTGTCAGTAAGACGCAAGGTTTTTAGTTTTGTCCTTTCTATGTACATGTTCAGAAAACAACTACCTATATTTGTATTGGGCATTAGTTGTATCAGTTGCTGGGAAGAAGTTGGACAGAAACACATTTTTCAGAAACCTGCTTTCTATGTGGAGCAATAGTTTTGACAATAAACAGGTGCATTTACATACTTAAAAGTCTTTACATTAAAAAATGTAGGGGTGTTTTATTGTAAGAAACTTTGGAAGTAGGTAGGCAGAGACTTGTATTTTATTAACTGGAGGAGATTCACCAGTGTCACTTAAATGGAATACACTAACTCAATAACTAACATGGAAATGTATAAGACTAGCAAATAATGCTCACATAGAATAATAGAACGCTTTGGGATGGAAGGGACCTTTAAAGGTCATCTAGTGCAACCCCCCTGCAATTGGCAGGGACATCTTCAAGTAGATCAGGTTGCTCAGAGCCCCATCCAGCCTGACCTTGAATGTTTCCAAGGATGGGGCATCTACCACCTCTCCGGGCAACCTGTTCCAGTGTTTCACCACCCTCATCCTGAAAATTTTTTTTCCTTGTGTTCAGTCTAAATCTACCCTCCTTTAGATTAAAACTGTTACCCCTTGTCCTGTCACAGCAGGCCTTGCTAAAAAGAGTATCCCCATCTTTCTGGTAGGTCCCCTTTAAGTATTGATAGGCTGCAATAAGGTCTGCCCGCAGCCTTCTCTTCCCCAGGCTGTACAACCCCAGCTCTTTCAGCCTTTCCTCACAGGAGAGCTGTTCCATCGCTCGGATCATTTTTGTGGCCCTACTCTGGACCTGCTCCAACAGGTCCATGCCTTTCCCATGCTGTGGACCCCCGAGCTGGATGCAGTACTCCAGGTGGGGTCTCACCGGAGCAGAGTAGAGGGGCAGAATCACCTCCCTCGACCTGCTGGCCACACTTCTTTTGATGCAGCCCAGGATACAGTTGGCTTTCTGGGCTGCAAGAGCACATTACCGGCTCATGTCCAGCTTTTCATCTATCAGTACCCCCAAGGGCTGCTCTCAATCCCTTCGTCCCCCAGCCTGTATTGATACCAGGGATTGCCCCGACCCAGGTGCACGACCTTGCACTTGTCCTTGTTGAACCTCATGAGGTTCACACAGGCCCACTTCTCAAGCTTGTCTAGGGCCCTCTGGGTGGCATCCCATCCCTCAGGCGTGTCAACTGCACCTCTCAGCTTGGTGTCATCTGAAACTTGCTGAGCGTGCACTTGATCCCACTGTCTATGTCATTGAGGAAGATATTAAACAGCACTGGCCCCAGTACAGATCCATGAGGGACACTGCTTGTCACTGCTTTCCATCTGGACATCGAGCCGTTGACCACTACCCTCTGGATGCAACCATCCAGCCAATTCCTCACCCACTGAACAGTCCACCCATCAAATCTATATCCTTCCAATTTAGAGAGGAGGATACTGGGGAGGACCATGTCAAAGGCCTTACGGAAGTCCAGATAGATGACATCCATAGCTCTTCCCTTGTCCACTGATGCAGTCACTCCATCACAGAAGGCCACTAGGTTGGCCAGGCAGGACATGCCCTTGGTGAAGCCATGGTGGCTGTCTCGAATCACCTCTCTGTCCTCCATGTGCCTTAGCATAGCTTCTAGGAGGATCTATTTTTGTGTGACTTCTTTTAACAGATCTGGGCTGCAAATGCTGGAGTAACTGCTAGCCCTCCCACTGACCTCATCTGGAAGAACCAGAATTCTTGGGGCACTGGTGAAGATGTGAAAGTTGTACTGAAAAATTCTCAGGGAGAGGTAAAGTACCTCAGATGTGTTTAAACTTGTCTTTCTATGGCGCCATCCCCTATCAAGATGCAGGTAGAACCGCTGTTGGGACTTTACACATGAATGCACATGTGTTTAGTAAAGTTTTCTCCTTTTGCTTTCCAACCAAGCATACTGTACCCTTGTCTGTCTTACTGCAATTTAGGAACGCAATCTATTGAAGCATGTGAAATTTTCCCTTTATTGAGTATAAGTAGTAGAAGAATAACTTGTTCAGACATTGCTCTCATGCCAGCAATTGGGCAGTGCCTTAGAATATGCTTTGGAAAGAAAAGATTTTAGTAAACTCTTCAGTGAGTTGTCGCTTAAATTAGTTTTCCTTAAAACTGTGTTTGTAGGGGGTGGGCAATGTTTCAGTGAAACACACTTTAAGCAATAAGGCATTAATTCTGGTAAGGTGGGAGTTAAAACTTTGGGTAGGACAGTTGCTATGGCATCTTGCAATTGAATGAAAATATTTAAATATATAAAAAAAGCAAATTTTAGAAGAACTCCATGAGTGTCTTGTTAGACTCTTAATCATTAAGGTATATGAATACTGTTTATGCACAGCTGTACGTGAAGTATATAGACAAAATCAGTACAAGTAGCTTTCCCAGCAGCTGGAACTCCCATTTCTCAAAATCTTAGTAGATTAGCACCAGCTCTTTAGAGGAGTCAAGTCTTAAAAATAAAACTCTGTTGCAGGAGGTTGCTCAGAGAAGCACTGTCTTTAGAACAACTATACGTGAAGGGGAAGAGGAGGAAGCTGAGGAAGAAGCAGCTGAAACTGTGGAGGAACAAGACTTTTACCACCAGCAGGTATCTTGTTTTAGGTTAACAAGGTTATTTAGGTTGAAAAAATCAAATATGCAAGTAATGAATTTTTGGAAGAAGTACCATACCTGTTTGGATGTGGGTGTTGTTTTATTTTTATTTTGTTTAATCAGTAATTTAGTGAAAGCATGAAGCTGTGTTATTAAAACCAGTATAAAAAAAATACTACTTTGTGTATTCCCTTGATGGAGAGAAGTAGATTTTTCTTAGAACAAGGTTTTAAAGCTTAAAGATTGGGGGACTTTTTGCTTTTTTCTTAAACTCTGTTCCTGGTAAGATTTCCCCCAGGCCAGTTGTTTATGGTAAAGTTTGGCTTAAGAAGGTACACCGAAATTTACTTAAATTTTTGAGAACTTAAATCTCTTGTTTTCTCTGATAGAGGAAATGAGAGATTTGAAGACACTAGCAAACAAAATGTCTCTTGCATGCTGAGGAAATGCAACTCTGAAGGCAGTGGAAGGTGTGAATTTGCAGTGACAATATAAAATATTTTGAAATGTAAGGGAAAATACTGAGATATAACATACTTGATTGTTCACATTCTGCGTTTTATCCACTGCCTTACTGTTTTGACCAGTTCTCCTAAAAAAAAAAAAAAAAGGAAATGTAACAAAGATAAGTTCCTGTAATGCAATGTTCAAGTTTGCTACTTTGCTGAAAACTTTGCTACATTACAGTTAGTATATATATCTTAAAGTCAGTTAGAAAACATAATATAGAACAGTAAGTGTGCACTTGTAAACAGTCAAAAAATGGAGAGACTTGGCTGTGTTGGAAATCGTATTTTTTTGCATCCATGGTTTTTGGCCTGTAATTGAATCATGACTTTGTGGCATTTAAGATGAAGTCAGGTTTTTATTGCAGTTACGCAAGCCACTGAAGTGCATCCAGCTGCTCTTACGGTTTCTGGGATTGTGTAGTTCAGATGAAGTGTGTGTCTTAGTAGTGTTACTTATAAAAATGTTAGAGAGATTCGATTTCTTTAGATAAAAACTCTCACGGTACTTGTCTATGCCCCTGCAGTACTCTCCACCTGTCTAAACTCAATGATGCTTTTTGACTCGAGATTCAAATATGATAATTATTTAAGTTGTGTTTTTCTTGTACCTGTCCTCCATTACCTCTCATAAGAAAGGATATCTAGCATTCTTTTACTTATGGGGGATAACAGGTCGTACAGCTGTGCATGCTGGCTCTTGCTTAGACCATGCCAGGCTAATAATTTCATATATTAAAAATGTATACTATATTATTTTGAGTTGCTAAATCTTTTACTGCTGGATTTTTTTTTCAAAGATGACTCTTTCTATTCATAACAGGCAGGCCCAAAGACATCTAACAGAAGCTGTGTGATCATGTAAACTTCCAGTCAGCCAGGTTCCTCAAATCATGGTAATCCTTGCCTACAGAACGGAGCCTTCTCAGAAGCACAACGTATTTTTGTATTTTCTGTATGTGAATTTTTAAGTTGCGAGTCTGATGGCCTTAACTTCCTTTGCCACTGAAAAGGAAGTTTTGTAAAAGAAGCATCTGTAACTTTCTCGCAGGATGTGAATTGTTGACTCTGAACAATGTACTGTTTGAAAAATGATGTCCCTATCCCCCAGATTTATATGCCAGTCTCTTTTTATTGAAACCTTGCTGGAATAGAAATATTCCAGTGTATTATGGGGATCGATTTTCTTAGATTACCACTCTAGACTAGTCCGTTGCTGTTGACCTCTTTGTATTTAGGTGCTGTTGGGGAAGGGGAAGGCATTTTCGATACTATAAACTCTTTTATACTGGAGACTTTTTTTTTCTTACAGCGCAATCAAGGCTATAAAACTTTTTTCTTAATAGAAAAGAACAGATTTCTTAAAAAAAAAAAACTTTAAGAAAAAAACCAAAAACAAATGAAAACAAAAAAAAAGAACGTAGCCCAGCTGATCATGTAAGCACTCAGAGGATGAGGGATGCAGTAAAACTCCATATTTTGGTACTCTTTTCCTTCATTTAGATTTTTTTATTCTGGAGGAGGATTCATGTTAAACGTGTTAGTTGTGTTGTTAAGATAGGCTAAGCAGCTTAAACTTTCTTAAATGATTTTTTAACAAATAGAAGGCTGTTTTAATATGGATTGTCTTGCTTGGTTACAATTTGTAGGAACAAAACCAAGTCTTTTAGGGGTCTAGCCTACATTTGTATGGAAAACAATTGTAATTTTGAGGAAAGCTTTTCTGTCCTTTCTGCATTAATCTAATGTCTGAAAAAGCTTTGAATAAAAGATCTCTGTTTAAGATGTTAAGTGAAGATTTTGGAATTCGTTTCTTCCTAGAACTGAGCTAAAAGTTGAATGAGTGTTGAATGCTTGGAACTGATAGGCTTTGAAGCTGGTGAAAGGTCCACGTAAATGGAACAGTGGCAATTGACTTGCAAAAATTTCTTCTAAATAATGGGTAACATAACTTCATATTTGGAAAATTAATTCTTTAGAGCTTTATTCAAACTCTGTCACATAACTGTTTCTGCATAGTCTTTGCTCATATGTTAATTCTTACTGGACTGGCTTTTACTACATCATACAAGTACCAGGCTGAGCAGTTTAAGCATAGCACGATGACATAAATAGAAAATTAGAAATACTGTAAATAGTTATCTTCTTCGTCTAAGTCTGGAAGTATTTTTAAATGCATGGCCAGAATTTTGGAAGTTGATTTGAACTTTTTTCTAGCATTAGTCTCATGATAAATTTAAGACTTTTTAAGGTGTCTTTCATCTTGGATAAATTCCCTTTTCTGGTGAACTACATGGTGGCATTTCAACCTTGTGCCAGCAGAAGGTGAAGGGGGGGGATGGCCAAGGGTTATGCAGATGGATGAGGATTAGAGGACTGCTTTGGACATTAATGCTGGCTTAAAAAACTGCATTAAACCACAATGTAATACTAGATTTAATTTCCTGTTTATACTTGAATGTTTACACAGTATAAATATTTTCATGTCTTTTAAGCATCACTCTGTATCCTATAACATTCTGAATACTCCTCAATTTGACCTATAGGAATAATGGTTTTCTCTTCATTGTAGTTGCAGGTATCTGTAGGCATATACCATATAAATGAACACGTATGTTGTAGGAAATGGTTCATTCCATTCCTTCTTCTTGTTTTCAAAATCAATAGCACAGGCTAGCGATGTATTCCGGTGAAGACTTGATTGGGCCAGTTAGATAGGGCTGTTAATCTCTCCAATCAGTAGTAAGAAAAATACTTTGCATGTAGGCATTGGGTACCTAATTCTTAATTCATAGTAGGAATCTGCCAGTATAATCAAGCATTCTTGGTTATAGCTTTTGTAGAGCCAGGGTTTTTTTGTCACCAGGATGATGAACAGTGCTGCTAACTCCCTTACCTGGATGTGTAGCTAGGAGCTGCTGCTTGAAACTAATTCTCTCTATAAAGAGAGCTTTTACAGAAGTCTTGTGAATATTCTGGTAAATCAGTACTCTTGTGATGGATGACAATGGGAGAAATGCTGACTTCAGAAAAATTATTTTGCTGTTAAGTATTTCTGTAAACTAGCGTAGAGAGTGTTGGGAAACACAAATGACCTTTCTGGGGAGTGTGTATGTGTGTTCACACTAAAGGTTAGAGTAAAACATCCTACCACCAGGTGGAGATCTTACTATGAAAATATTAAAAAAGAAACCAACCCAAAACTTCCCTAGTTCCATAATAACTTTTGACAGTTTCTGCTTTATTGAATGGAACAGCTTCTGTTCTCCCACCTCTTCTCCATCTTTCCACACTGAAGTCCAGAAGTGCATGTTGGTTACTGCAAGGTAGGGTGGACCTTTCACTGCTGTACTGAAAAACACCAGCCTCGGGCTCATGGAGGGGTATGCATTGTGCCACTGTATGCAGCAAATGCAAATTTTTATGGCAATACTAATTTTTTTTCTCCTCTGTCGCACAACATCTGTGAGAGCTCTTGTTCCTCTTAGTTTGGAACTGCATTCGAAATACACCACCTCGGCTGTTGTGGTTGCTGCCATAATCTACACCAGTCTGGGTGAAGAAGGCACACTGACGGATTTGGTAAAGGTATCTGACCACTGAAAAATGAGCTAATTGGCTACATGCAGTGCTATGTGAAATGTGTTTGTGTTTGCTGGAGGTTGTTAGTCAGGTAACAAGCCAGAGAAGAAGCAAACAATATCCTAGTTAGCTCTGTAGACGTGTTCAACTTGTGATCAAAGTTTTGGTAGGTCTTTTTGTTACTACTGTTATAGTAATATGTAAAGATTATTTTTAGGTACATTCAGTCCTTTCTAGAGTTGGCAACAGATATGGATTATGATTATCTGATACTGATCTGTTACATGGTTGACAAGATTCAAATTGTATCATCCTGGCAGGTGAAAACTGTTTAGTAACTTACTGTTTGCAATTAGAGAAACACTTTACCAGAAATATATCTGCTCAAATACATTCATTCCTATGAAAACCATAATAAGAAACCACTTGTTGCCTAAACAGATTAACTTGCACAGCACTAGTATCATATGCTGAACACTCTTGAAGCAAGGTATGCATTCCTGTCAGCTGGTCCTGTTGCTACAGAAGTTTGATTTTTTTGGGTCTGTTCATAGCAAAAGCAGCAAACCTGCAAACTACTCTTTGTTTATAGTGGACAAGTTCATTAATAAACCCCAGTTAATCAATTGTAGCCCTGTGGTACAAATTATTTTACATAGCGTAGTCAATTGTAGCTCTATGCTACAAATTGTCTTATGCCTCTGACTTCTTTATCCCTGCTGCATATACCTACATTATATTTGCCCAAGCAGACAGCAAAATACAGAAAGAGAAATGAATATGTAAATAATGTAAACATTATCTGTTCAATAGATGCTAAATATTCATTCATCTGCTTCTGTAAAAGAAGCAATTTTAAATGCTGGTCTTAAATTTGGTGGAGAAATTTAACTGTCTTATCAATGTGTCATTTTGAAACTAATTTGAGGGTTTCTGGAGTGAAAAGGGTGTTTTATGGGGGAACTCCAAATCTGTGAAACAGTGCCTTTTATATTTGTACTGCACTGGAAGCAGTATAGGTACTTCTAGTAGAAAAAAATGACTGCTGCTTTTGCAGAAATGGCTACATGGTAATTGACTATGAAGTATTTTTCTCCAGGCAACATAAGTAAGTAGTTGATGGGGAATAAAAGCTTTTAAAGCTCTTATCAAAATAGGACAACTAGTGCTAACTGGTGATTTTTATAAAGCGAATGGAGGCTGTGTATGATGGATGTGAATGCTTATTTAGCCTTTCCTGGTATATGACGGTTAACTTCGCGGAAACACTGGGACACTTAATTATTTATAATAGTCAACTAGATCCATCATAGGATTACGGCAAAAGTTAGCTGTTTTATCTCAGGTTTTGCTTCGTGTGCATTTATTGCTCTGAGTCCTTTGCTGCTCTCTGGTTTCCTTTTATGGGTTTGCCTAAATGCAGGACTTGTTCTCTGTGTGATTAGTCCCAAAGAAGAGAGAGAGCACTTATATTTGGTGGCATCAATAAAGGCAGACTTCAGCTTAAGCTGATTGTTTGATAGGATTTTTCTACAGTTATCAATTAACTCTTGGATGTGACTTTTCATAGCTGGTTTGACTGTTGCACTTATGCACTTACAAAAGATAACTGGCAAGCCAGTCTGACCTTCTCCGTAACGTTAAGTCATGGAATGAAACTACGATGTTGGTTTCCTCTGCAACTGTAGCATTTTGTTTCTGAAGGTGGTGTGTTTTGTTGTTGTTTGTAATGGGATGTTGTTGATAGAATGTCAACATCAATCCTGTATGTTAACAGGTTTTATTGTGAAAGTATTTTGTATACCTATAATAGAGTTGAAGAAAAATCACAATCAGTTCTATAACCTCTCAACATCAAAGGGACAAATAGATGTTTTGTAGCATTGCCACAAGAGGCTGTCAATAAAAAATTTGAGAACTGAAAGCAATCACAAGTACTAACAAACTTGGCAGTTGAGAGATGTAACTTGATTTTTTGAAAAAGCTTTCTTATGCACGTGGAAATCAAATTTGAAATGTGGAATAACAGCAATGAATTAATATGCAGTGTGGTGTCATCACCATCAGTTACGTTACATACTATATACCTATACCGTAGGCTTGCTTGTTTTACCGGCCTGCAAGGTATTTATAAAGCTAGGGGCCTCTGTACATTTTGCATTGTCTAATAGTTTTAAAGATACTTTTGAATATCCCAAACCAGTATTTGGCAGTAAATAGGCAATACTCAATTCTGCTTGCAAGGAAAATGCTTGTTTAATTAACCAGCTGTGTGTTAAATGGAGTTTGGTCTTACAAACAATAACAGATGAAGAGCTTTATATTGTTATTTTTTTAAACTTGCCTTCATTTGAAAGGGAGAGCTTTTTTAGCTCTCTTTTAGTGCATACATGTTTCTCCCAGTAGCTTTTCGTATCTGATGGTATCCATTGCACCAAAGGCCAGTTGGATATATTGTCCCCGATTCCCTTCATGTAGAGTTGTCACATTGCCCTGTATGACCTCCTACTGTAAAGCTGATGCAAAGCTGTTTTTAATAAATGAAATGTAAATGACAGTTTGAAGTCTCAGTCTGGCAGAACTACACAGTCAAGTGAAGGAGAAAACCCAAAACAAACCAAAAAAACCTGAAGTATCTTTAATCCTGCTTATGCCGTGACTTCCTTGCAGTTGAACAGGCAGCTGTGGTGTTTCTACATCTTCAGTTACATCCTTCCTTCTGTATCGATTTCTTCTATCCATTGATATGTGCTTTCCTCCCGTCTTCCGAAGTGGTTTATACCGCTGCTTCCTCTGTTGTATTCTCCTCACTACAACAGGAAGTGAGGATCCACATAGCTTCCTGCCGTTGGATCTCGTACCTTTTCAGCATCGTCATTTTGTCAAATTTTGTCTTGTTTGTCTTGTTTTGTTGTTTTATGTAATGTGATAGACTAGTCTTGCAGGGAAAAGGCTGCGTAGAAGTAGTAAAACTTCCTCGCTTTGCATTGCACTCCTCATTAATGCTGAGTTGTAGTGGACTCTGTGTGGGTTTAACTCCGTACGCTTGGGATGGCAGTCTCTACCAGCAGCAAGCAGGATGTGAAAGCAAGGAACAAAACTGCATTGTGTCTGCAGCTTCTTAGAAGGCTTTTTTGGGTGGCTTAAGTTACTGCTGCTTTTATCACTTGCAGCTTGAAATACTGATTTGAATACTGCTCCTATGTAACTTCTTACATGGAAAAGGAATGTAAATGGCAAGGCCAGCTGCATGAGAAGAAAGCATAATGTTGCTGAGAAGGAAATTGAGTGATGTTATTTAAAAGAAAAAAAGACATCCCCATCCTCTCATTAGTTAACTTTTATTTTTGCCTAACTGGGAGCTCTTTAAGGATAGCATAACAAAGCTGTCATTGTACTGCCAGGAGCTTTGCTGGCTGTAGCTACTGCTGCAGTTAATTTTGTCTTTCACGTCTATTCAGATGAAAATGAGTATTGCTGCTGTTGTAGAATATTTGCTGTAATGATCCAGTTTTAAAATTGTTAATTGAAATTTGGGCTTGATGTGGCAACAACAGCCTCAACTAGTGGAGGAAAAAGCAGTACTCCTCAGGAGGAGCCTTCTGTCTGCAACTCGTTAGTGCAGAACAGAAGTGGGAATAAGAATTAATATCGCCCACCTTCCTGTTCTTATGTTTTAGGAAAAACAAGAAAGAGTATGAAGTATTCTTTTTTCCATGGGTTTAATGCAAAAGGATAAGTGTGTGACTGGGTCTTTTTTGGGCATTTTTTTTCTCCAGAAAATGCATGGGAAACTATTGCTAGTGACTTCACCAGTCACATTTGCTGTACTTGTGCATCAAGCAGAGAAACTAGAGCAGTAATGTAGCTGCTAAACTGGACCATAGGTTTTTCTCTGGCTGCTTCAATATGCCTTCTCCAGATTAAATAAGCTGTCTTTAAACAAAAAAATTAAATTTGAAATAACACAGATGAGCTGGGCCAGGTCACTGCTGATCTGTGGGCATATACCTTGCAGCTTGATTTGAAGAACTGTTTTCCTAGTTGCCACTTAATTTCGTATAATCCAAATAATTTTTTGTTTCATGAAACAAAACCAAGAATAGTACTTACTTAAGAATAACACTTCTTTTGTGAGCCAACTTTCTGGGGTATCTCCTGAAGAAGCAAAAGTACTAACAGGGTTCTGAAGAAAGCTTTCCTTAAGCAAACGTGTAGGAATTAAAGCACTGTCTGACAATGTCCTGAGCCAGCTAGACTGGCTTTATTTCTGCACCCCTGGCTAGCCGGTTTCCTTTTAACCTGGAACTCTGCTTACGTGCATGTCCAGTCTTCTATCCAGATAGTTAGCTGCCTTTGAGAAGAGGGTTTAAAAAAAAGCACTACAGGTTTTAGGCCATCACAGAGTTTGTGATATCCATGTCTTCAAAATCTTGTATCGTTTTCTCTGGAAGAGAAGCAGGTACTCACTGCCAAACATACGACCAACCCCTGACCTTATTGTCAGACTAATAAGTATAGAGCTGCAGGTTCATGATTTTGTTACACATCTTGGCTTGCTGTGAAACTACATTTATGTCTGAATGAGGCTGTTGTTCCTTTATATAGGTAGTTCATTCTTATATCCCCATGAAATTGACAGTTACAAAGAGTGTTGTTAAATAACATGACTCCAGCTAGACTGGTCCAAAGACAGAATAAAGAAGCTAACAGATTTGGTTTTGTGTACTAAGCTTTTTCTCCCATAAAGCACACACCACATCAAATAAGCTGTTGTTTTTTTCCTGAGTGCTACATACTACAATACTTTTGAGTAGGAAGATTATTGCAATTTGTGTCACTTCTTTCTGTTGCACAAAACTTATTACTGAAGAATTTTCCTATTGGAACTTCCCTGCCAAACAGGAAACAGGGAAGATCATTTTCTAATCACTTTATAGCGTTTAAATAATATGCCAATTTGTAGAACTCATTGCACACATTTTAATAATCCAAAATATTGGTATAAAGGACCTTCAAAGAAAATCAACTGGGGGAATGCCATTGCTGTGCTTTAGGAAAGAAAAAAAACAGTACTGGTTATTGTCCAGCTACCTAAAGAAATAATACTGTAGGAACAGGAAATGATAAAAACAAAGCGCTTTTTAAGCCTGTTTTGCATTGTTAATTATCGTAGTTTAATATTTTAAATGATAAAAAAGTTTGCATATTAACACGAGTTTGTAGAGTTCCATACAGTATCTGCTAAATAAACAAGTTTGGCAGCTTAGCAAATATCATATGATTGCAGCATCCATGATTTGAATTCAAACAGTGATTTATTCCTCTGTAAAGAGTTTGTAAATCGGAATAGCACACTCCTGCGTCCTGGACGGCGTCTGACGCCAGTGAGTTTGAGGAAGATATTCTTAGTGCATGGCCCCTGTGCAGAACTGCGCCAGTCAAACGATTGTCTCCTTTGAGTTCCTTTTGAGGGACTGCAGCCCCAGCAGGGACTGCTGGTTGGAGGGGAGGCTGGCAGACTTTGGGATTAGGAGTATCACCCGCTGATTGGTCCGACGCCATTCGTTGTATAACCTACAGTGATACCTAAAGGACACCTGGGGAGAGACGAGAGACGCACTGTGTTTAGAGTCACTACGGTCCTTCAAGGAATCAGTTGGGGCTTGGGGGAAATGCCTTCAAGTGGAACAAAAAGCTGATAAGCAGCCTAATTGGGAGGGATAAAAATGAGCAAAAAGCAGAGGGCAAAGAGACCTACCATGTAGATGGCTTGTTCCCCAAGCTGCTACAGCAGAGAAGAAAAGCAGCCTGTGCTCTATGTTCTGCTGTTGCCTACTTCTCATTCACTTTTTTTATAACACGAAAAATCGGACATCCTGCCTCGGTCTTTCCCAAGAACTAGAATTATTGGCAGCCACTTAAAATGCGAATGAGTTTGGGGTATTACTGTGCTGCAAGTTGTTAAACTGACAAATAATGTAATTGGCTGGATGGTGAAGGCTTGCAGGTAACTAAGCTGTGTGCAAACACTGACGGGGTCGTATGTTCTACCTTGTAATGCTTTATCGCTGAGTGCATCAAATTCAGGATTGCACAGATGCAACAGGGTGAGTGTGAGCCATCTGCCAATGTGTGTACCTGTTTAGATTGTCTTTGAATTTTTTTTATTGTTATCAGCTAACCAATTTCAACCTTAGTGTGGTTCTGCTAACAGTGGTAGAGAAATGACTGACTGCTATGCATATACAAGATAGCTTGGCCCTATAATTTTTTTTAATGGTTTACTCCTTATTTTAGTGACAGCCAAGCATAGTGAGTTATGCCTGTGTAAGATGATGTACATGTGCAGTTTAAAAAAAAAAAAAAAACAAAAAACAAAAAACAAAAACCAAACAAACAAACAAAAACAAACAAACAAAACAAAAAAACAACTGAACCTGTAAACTGGCTTGGGACCTTTGGGGTGAAACGTGCCGCATGAAAATTACCATGTTCTTGAGCTGTGGGCAGGAGGGACCCACACAGTGAGCACGGGAGGAGCCCTGTCTTCATGTGCAGCCGTTTTGTAGGTCAGTGCTATTCAGAGGGCAGAGGGTGCCAGAAAGGCTGGGGGTAACACGCTTGGTTTGCGCAGGTGGGTGGAAAGCGCTGCTGACTCTGTTTGCAGAGAAGCGGCTGTGTGTGCTGCTCTCAAAATGGGCTGGGCTGTGCTGCGCTGCTTGCTTTCCTACCCCTACAGCAATGACAGGCTGGCTGCTGGTGAGGCATGGAGGGATATTAAGTAATATACATGCCTACGAATGTATTCTTCAAAACCCTTTCCTTATTGCAAAAAGGATGCTGTTAACTAAATAAATTATTTACCTTTCTATAAAATCCTATTAGGGACAAAAAAAGACTTTCTGGTTTTTTTATTAGATCTTTATATAGCTGTCTGCTGTTAACGAGGGAAACGTATAGAGCTTGTGTTCACTGAGCAGTTGCCCAAAGACAGTTCTTCCAGCAGATTAATTGATTCCCCACCTTTCAATCTCCTCTGCTCCCCCTGAAGGTAAAGCAAGTCTGCATCTTCGTTTCTGTGGAACATCGTATACAAAAGAACATGAGAAATCTCTTTTAAAAGCCACTGCAGTATCAGCAGAAATCATGGTAGAGGGAGGGGAAAAAAAAAAAAATCAAAACCAAAACACCTGCAAAGATGAATGCCATGCAGAATGCAGTGACTGCTTCAGAAGAGTGAGCTAGAGTTTAGGCTGAGTTTTCAAGTAGCATCACATGAGATTCTTTGAGGAATGGCTTCGTTGTTACGCCGGGCTTTAACTGCTTGTTTGTTTATGGCTTTTTCACAGGATATCCTAGTTAAGTTTGACAGTTTGCTTACAATGGGCTCTTGCCTGGAGGCAGTTTCCAAGTCAGCTACTGCATTTCAGCAGAGCCAGGGTTACTCACCCTAAGCTGTTACGCTGGATGCAAAACTCTTGAGATGCTGAACAAAGGCCAGATTTACAGTGGTCCTTGGCACACTAACCTCCTTTGTTCGCCTCTTCAATAGGATAGCAAGGGGGGGTGTCTATCTTTCTAACTTACTCTGAATTAATTTGGGCTAGTCTGTTTTACACCAGCACTTATGTTATACTGGAAGCTACTGGGTCAAATCCTGTTGTATTTCAACCCGCTACCTGATCTTACAGGAGTCAAGATTACCTGTGTGCAAGAGAAAGCAGAGTGTGGCCCTGAATTCTTAGTTTAAATGGCAATCTCCATTTTGTGTCTGAAGCTTTCTTCTTAAGAGTAGCAGGCTTTTTTTGTGTATGTACATCAGTTACAGTGATTAAATGCAGAGGAAAAGCAACAGCATTTTATGGAAAGCTTGGCTGTTTTAGGGGAAGGGATAAAATAGCTTCTTGGATGCTAAAAATAGCATCTCTCCTGTTCTCTGCTGACTGGGATAACTGTGGTGTGTAAATAATCTATATGCCAGCTTTTGCCTCCAGAGAAAATAAGCTGATTTATTGGAAGTAAAATGAAATTTGTTTTCTTAATTTTCCCAGGACCTGCAGGAGCATTATATCACATGTTGCGTGTACTTTACCCCACAGCACTCAATACATTCTCTGCACAGCCATAACTAAGCAAGCAGTATGGGATTCTCCCATTTCCAAAAACTAAAGGAAAGGTGCTGCTGAAGCACTTGATGATGGGGTTAACACTTCTGTGTGTGGGTCCATTCCCTGCTGCGTGGCAAGGGGAGTGTGGAGCCTCCCCAAGGCAAACGCAGGCTGGGGCTTCCCCGCATGAGGGATGGTGAGCAGAGAGCTGAGCCGGCATGCCTTCCACGTGTAGGGTGCTTGGTGCCATTTGTAAAGGAGTTGCATTAATTCTCTACCTTGACTTTTACATTCTTCCCTCTGAGAAAGCGTGTGAAAACACTGTCGCTCAAGCCCATTGACTTGATCTGCAGACAGACTTCCTCAAAGCTCTCCCACCCCGTACTAATGCTGTGAGGGCAACGAGGGCACCTCCCGTGAGTCCTTCCCACCGTGTCTCTCTGCTCTGCCCACTGAATTAACGCCATGCTGAACAGCAGGGTTACTGTGCCCTGAAAGGCTTCCTGCTTGCCCTTCCCTGACGAACACAGTACTTTGTTAACCCATCCCCCTCCTCCTGGTCTGAATAATAGATTGGAGTGGAATTACATCTTCCACAACTCGGTGGACATTAAAGATATTGTATTTCGAGTAAATCAATCAAGGTATGCATTTACATCAGGCTCACTATTGCCATATTCTCCAAGTGCCAATAACACATTTCTCTGTATGCTTTTGAAGGGGTAAAAGTTATAAAGTGAACAGAAGGGATTTTTGCCACTTACAATGCAAGTGCAATAGATGGTGTTAGGGACTACAGTTGAGAAGGTGCAGAAGTCTTAATGAGCAAGGTCGGGTATGTCCATGTGTCATGGGTAATTAAATCCAACTACTTAGCCAGACTACCCTTTCCAACTTCCAGCCATTTTGGTGCTTGTGAATTACGTGTATTAGGTAAATTGGACAGCATTTAGATTTCTAAGACAGTCATACACAAAGGAAATTTGAACAACCTTTGCTTGAATACCTGACAGACGTGTCTACACACAGTACTGCAGGAAATACAACTGCCGCCTCACTGCTGGAGTGAATGGCCCTCCTGTCAAAGGGGAGTGCTGCTGCTGCTGCTGCTGCTTCACAGAAATGGAAGCAGAAACGACAAAAAGAGAAACTGCAGGAGGCTGAGGCAAAACTCTTAAGCTTTCCCTACTGTTGTGCGCTGCTAAAATTAGCCTGCAGTCCTCTATGGATGTCCTCTATTTCACTGTTATGAATTAAGTAAATGAGAGGTTACCTTTCATAGCTTTCTTGGAGCTAGTTGTTAGGTAGTGTGGGGGTTTTGTGTCACTTCCCACCTCCCCTTTTCCAAGCTTACTCTGGGCTCAGCATGGGCTTTCTTGCTGTGGGCTAGCTCTACTAATGCAGTTCTTAAAGTGCCGCCTCCTCAGCAGCCTATGTGGATCAAAAACTGCTGGAAGCGGTCAGCCATACAGCGTGTGGCCATAGCCATGGAGGGGAGAGCTGGCCACCAGCCCCGTGGGATCAGTGGCCATGCCAGCACCACAGGCAAGGTGGTCTTGAGGAAGCCTGTCTGCAGATTAAGCGGTGCCAGTACCACTCAGGCCAGCCCAGGCTCTGGTGAGCTTTTCCTCTCGCAGCAGCATGGCCTTGCCCCCTCGCGCAAGCGTTACCCTGTTAGTGTGAGTGCTCCCTGTCTGCCTCCGCTGTCCTGTTCTCCTTGCCCCACCAGAGACAGAGGTCTGAAATGTCAAACTCAACAGTGACCTGGGGTTTTCAGGGAACTGCTAGACCATAGCTTGACAAACACTTATTTTGGCAGCTGTCCTCCGAGTTCCCTTTGTTTCTGCTGGGCCAACTGTTTGCTGGTGCGCTGGGGCCAGGAACTGATCTCAGTTTAACAACTTGGCACAAAACAAGTGGCTTTTAGGATGGATTGGCATGCAAGTGACAGCACACCTGGGTGTGGATAGGAATAAGGCAGCAATTTAATCTGCACTGCAAAGGCAGCTACATTTCTACAGATCTGGGTGTAAGGTGTGTTCTGCTGTGGACTTCCCACAGTGCCATGAGCACAAAGACTGGGGAAAGCATGGGATGCACCCGCATCCAAGGCTTTTGAATTGTAAAAGTGGCCAGATATTGGATTAGAATAAAATCTGAATGGTCCGTGGCAGCAGTTTGTTCACCTAAAGGTTTTTTGTGCACTGTGCCTTCACCTGTTGCACATTATCTTTGATGAAACTCCCTCCTGTACCATCTCTCTTGAACGCCTCCATGTTACTTCCTTGTCACCCTCTTGCTATCCCCTCTGGTGTTTGGGATTTGGGAATTACTGACCCCAAAGGCAAACTGTCTTTCTGGTTTTCCAGAGGACTTGAATGGTGTGGAACCAAGAGGTTTCTTGCAGATGTAGCTTAAATTTATCAGTACAGATGGTAAATATAAGCAATGCTTTGTACAATGGTCCACCCGCTCTACAGCACTCTGTGTAATTCAGTTTCTGATTTGTTCTTTCCCTTATTCCTGTGAGTTGCATACAAAACCAATACTTACTAGGGTCCAAAAGAGGTAAATAGTGAAGAGTGCGACAGTGAGTGCAATGAGGCCAACAGCTTCTAGCCTACTACTAAAGTGCAGATGGTCCACTGCTCCTCGTAGACACAACCAGCCAGAGATGGTCGCCAGCGGAGTGATAAACAAGAAGCACACCATGTCTCCAAAGAGAGTCCGTTTCTCGTGCTGCGGGCCTGGGTTCCTCAGCCACTGCAGGCAAAATGCAGACAAAGCAAGTGTCAGCACAGGGAGTACGGTTTACCCAAGACGAGCTGCTCGCTTGCAAAACACAGACCTGGCCCTTGAGGAGGGAACATGGACCACGCACAGGACACGGCCTTGGCTGTCCCTAGAGAGGTCCCACCTGAACTCCTCCGCCTTGCCGCCTGCTGATGCATACCTCTAGCCATCTGCACCTACTGCATCATTTATTCAGCTGTAGTAAAAGCTGCCTTGAGAAGGGGAAGTGTTTTGCATAGTGCAGCCCCTGGAACTCAGCTACTGAACTGTTTGAGAAACTCCTTTCTTAATGTGGAAAGAATCACATGCTCTCCTGACAACTCAAGAGTGCAGAAAATGTTTGTAAATATTTTGTATGCTATTTTATCTTTTTTTTTTTTTTTTACGTTCGGCTTGTAATATTGGCAAAGCCATTTTCAACTTGCTTTCAGATATCTGCATGTGTGGCGGTGTGCTCTTCACACACACACACACACTTGACCTTTTCCCATAACCCTGCTCAAGTGCTAATCACCAGTGGCGGTCGTGATGGATGCATCCAGCTCAAAGTGGATTGGGGGGAGACAGACAACAACAAAACAGCCAAGGGCTAATTTATGGCAATGTGTCTACCTAACCACAGTGCTGGTCAATGTCCAACTCAAGCCAAATTTGGAAGAAACTAGCACATGCAGTCAGTATGTAAATATGACTGAGTCAATCGTCTTACCCCCATAAATAGTGAGCAGCCCAAGAGCCCTTTGAGCTCTCCTGCACAGCAGTGGGCTGCAGGCCAGGGTCTCCACTTGAGTAGGGACGCCTCTCAAGGTTACTCCTCGAGGTTGAGAGATTCCTTGCCGCAACAGATCCTTGGTAAGTGACTAATAGCATGCTAAACCTTGAAATCTTAGCTAAGTGATATAAAGGATTGACTGTGCCTATATAATCCTTCAGACATAAACCGCTGACCAAGTCTGGGACTAGGACTGGATCCGGCCGCACCCAGGCTCCTCTCTGAAAAGGAGTTTAGAAAGCAAGGGGTTCCTTTCAGAACCTCATGACTCAATGAGAGGGTCCCCCTGACAGTTTTGTCTGACCCTGTCTTCTATGCAGTAAATAATCCAGTGTACCTTGCCATCAAATCTTGTTAAACCACTGTCACGTTTACCATTGAGCTTTGTTAACTCACTGGTTATATCAGCAAAGTTTATTTTTTTGGTTCTCTCTTATGAATGAAGTGCACTCCCTCCAAGACAGCATGCAAGCAGAGTTGCATGCACACAACATTGTTTTTATTAAGATATTAATCTTGCAAAACAGAGTGCCTGAAAGTCATCTACTGAAGTGAAGGTTGACTGAACAGCTATCAAGCCCACACGCCCGTGTTTCTATAAACAGGATTTTAGATAGCAGAGGTGAAAGAAGTTCAGCCTACAACAGTGCACTGAGACCTTTTAATAAAAAAACCTCATCACTCAAGTCAATAGCTGCACAGGGAGACTACCAATCCCTGCAATTTTTGCCAATGTAATGTAAGTGTCCTGGTTTCAGCTGGGACAGAGTTGATTCTTCTTCTTAGTAGCTTGTAGAGTGCTGTGTTTTGGATTTAGGATGAGAATAATGTTGATAACACACTGATGTTTTAGTTGTTGCTGAGCAGTGCTTACACTGGTCAAGGACTTTTCGGCTTCCCATGATCTGCCGGGTGCACAAGAAGCTGGGAGGGGACACAGCGACGACAGCTGACCCAGACTGGCCAAAGGGCTATTCCATACCATATGACGTCATGCTCAGTATAGAAACTGGGGGAGCTGGCCGGCGGGCAGTGATCGCTGCTCGGGGACGGGCTGGGCATTGGTTGGCGGGTGGTGAGCAAGCAGTTGTACAGTGTATCACTTGCTTTGTATATTATTATTGTATTACTATGTTATTATTATTGTTATTACTATTACTACTATTCTATTTCATTTTACTTCAATTATTAAACTGGTTTTATCTCAACCCACGAGTTTTCTGATTTTCACCGTTCCAGTTCTCTCCCCCATCCCACTGGGGTGGGGGGGAGTGAGCGAGTGGCTGTGTGGTGCTTAGTTGCTGTCTGGGGTTAAACCACCACAGTTAGTAAGTTGTAGAATTTGGTCAAAACTGCTCTGCAGCATCTTTTTTTTTTTGTGTGTTCTTTGAGCATATAACCGTATGCATGGTACTACCGAGGACAGCAAGTATTTCTTACTGTGGCACCTGGGAACCCTAACCAGCCTGGGAGCTGTGCATATTACCCTAGCCACCGAGGGCTAACACACTGCATACGGCACAGGACTCTGTCTGCCCCAGAGAGCCCACGATCTAAGCAGAGGAGTCAAAGCTGGGAACAGGCAGTAGAGGTGGAGTGAGCTGTCATCACCCCAGCTGCCTGCGCAGCCGGAGCTGGGCGCAGGGCAGGCTACCGATCCCTAGCCTGGCGCATCCCTCCCAGGCCCCCGGCTCCGAGGGTGGAGGCCGTGGTAAAGGCAAGGACAGTCAGCTCCTCCGGGGAGCTGTTGCATTATCTGTCATCAGCGCAACAAGAAACGAAAGCCACCGCGGCTCTGTGCCAGCGGATGTGGATAAGGCCCATGCCTCCTTAAACTGTTTGGCCCTCTCACTCCTCCCAGTGTATTGCACGAGGCAGTAGAAGTCCTGTCTCTTTAGCTCCAGAAGCCAAGGTTGGGGAGGCAACTTCATCCCTTCACCAGTTAATGCCCTTTATTCCCAGCCCCCTCGGGTTTTTTTCTTCTTCCCTATTACAGTGCTACAGCAATGACCCAGAGGAATGCCAGGACTCAAGAGTTTTGACACAAGAGGGCAAGGCTAAAAGCATTGTGCAAGCTAATGAATGTTTCTCATTTAGGCATCCTACCCCTCTATTATTTTCAGGCCCTGCTGCATCTTTTCCCACACCATGAAAACAAGCACAGCATTTATCTCTCCATCTTCGTATGGGGTAAAACAACAGTTAAGAAACTGAGTGCAACCAGGAACAGGTAGTCACTAACCTGACACTAGCAGAAAGACAAAAATCAGTAGACAAGTTTGCCTCAGTCTCACCGTATCTCAGACGGAAATAATAAATTATCTACTTCACAGGATTTTTGTGAGGTTTAACTGCAACACAATAACTCAGCAGCCTACAATCCACTTTCATGTATGACTCAGGAATTTAGGAGAATACAAAAATAAGTTCATAAACATTTTTTGCAGGATGTAGGCTTTTAATTTGCTTGAATACTTTTAAAATTCTAAGGAAGTGGGAAGTGCTTCATAACTGCTATGTACTACTATAAGCAAGGCCTTGTAAGGGAAGATGCTAGTTAAAGAGGGAGGGCCAGTATTTTTTTTCCTTTTCAAGCAGTGTCTTAAGCTCAAGATTATTTAAAATACCAGAATACTGGGAGTGGTGGGTTCACCCCAACCAGCAGCTAAGCACGTACACAGCCACTTGCTCACCCCCCCGCCATCAGTACGAGGGAGAGGACAGGAAGAGGCTGCAAGCAGAGCTTGCTTCAGTAGAGCTTGTACAAAATAAGGAGACATACGTTTACATTTGAACACCTTTTTATTTTATTGTAACTTTATAGAGAATGCTATAAAGTCATGTGTGAAACGCCTATCCCACTTTCCTTAAAGCTTTCATTCCATTTACTTAAAAACACCCTCAAGGGTGTGCACATAACAGTTCCAGGTTACATTTCGTTGCTTCTAGACAGGACTGATTGCAGCCTTCACCTTGTTCCACTTCCATGAATCCCTCTAATGTGAAACCGCCAGGAAAACGAGAGGAACTGAAAGCCCCTGGCAGTGGAGATTCTGCTTTTAAAGGTGACTGTAAAAAGGTTTTGTGAAAAGTATTTGTTTAAAAGGTGACCTGCAAGAGAATTGCTGAGCACCTGCACTTCTTGATCTCAATGGGAATTGCAGGTGTTCGCCACTTTCCCAGGGCACACCTTAAAATGCCAGTATCTCCTTATCTCAGCACGATGTGGTGACTGTCCCCGCCGTAACTGGGAGGTGAAGAACGCACTGCAACATTTCAGAGCCCATTTAGCGGAGGCTGCATCCTCAAATTGCAGTCTGTTGTGATCCCTTTGGCATCCATGCAGCTCAGCTACTGCAAGAAATACTGTTTATTGATCTGAGCCAGAAGGAAGAACAGCAAGAATACGTGCGAGGAAGCACAGGCATTAAGGCACATGTTGTCATCTCTGCCCTATAACTTCCACGAGACGCGGTACAATGCACTTGAATTAAGACAGTATTTTACGGTGTGCCATCTGACTTGACTGAAAGTTTGAGCAAACAAAAATAGTGTGAGACTGTTTCACAGGCTGATGGCTCCCCACACTCCTTATGTCTTGTCTGACCCATATGAACAAAGAATCAAACCCAAGCAATTCAGGTATTAGATAAGGCTAGGACAGGCAAGAGTAGTGTTAAATAATAAATACAACACCCACCATTCTACAGCCTAACCTTAAAAGCTGGAAAAATTTCATTAGCTAGTTCTGAAGTGGAAGTCAAAAGCAACGAGTAAGTAATTTCAATAGCTGTATGGATTTCAGTCACAGCACGTATTTTTCTCCTGAAGTAGTGCACACGTGTTTCTCAATCTGCTTCTGTTTAGATTCTAGATTCAGTCTTTTGTTTTGGAAATGTGCACTGTCAAGTTACTTTATAGCTAAAAAGCCAAGTCAGCAAATCCTTTTGTGAAACTGAAACCCACACAATGATCCCAACAAAGTGCTGAGCTGATTAATTAGTGTGGCAGTACAGCAGGGACTGCCCTGCTGGCAAAGGACGAGATGTAAGGCCAGATGCAACTGTCATATCTGCACTATGATACTCTGAAATCTGTCCTATTAAAATGTGTCAACGTGCTCAGTTATTTCTACAATAACTTGAGAATGTCACAGTAATAATTTCTATTTGGGAAAAAAAAAAGAGATCATAAAAAGGGTCATGTTTGAAGCAAAATGCTGGCCTGCCTGGCAAAGCACTATTTCATCAAGTGCTATCTTAAAGTGAACAGTGATTCCTGTTCCCGATACACAGGTGGAGAGCCAGAGTAACATGACATGAATCAACTTTAGCAATGGCAGCAAGCACAAATTCAAGAACAGGTAAGCGCAGCGCCTGATGCACACCCCAGTATCGGCTCATGACTGACACAAGCAAAGAAACCCTGTGCTGGAGACTAACCTACACCTGTGCTGCTGTGGAGCCCCTCCGGCACAGGGGCTCTCCGCTCAGCCAAGCTCAGCTACACGGCGCAGGTGTTGCTGAAAGGATTCAGACCATTCGTCCGCCGGGGAACGAGCACTCCCCAAAGGGCAGCCGCAGCAATCGGCCTGGGCAGGGCAACACCTTCAGCCACGCATCTCTTTGCCCAGCAAACGTGTGCCTAAGCCTGCAAGCAGTGGCAAAAGCTTGAATGAGACACACTGCAGATCTCCTCCTGTGCTCAGAGAGGATTGCTTCAACTGGAAAACAGAAAGGGGATCAAGAAAATGGAAAGCCAACAACAAAAGAGGGGACTTCAAAAGTTTGACTCATCTATCCCAGCAAAGTCACGCTCTAAATGCATCTTGGGGATGGCCAAAAGAAGGGAGAACTGAAGGGGGACATCGGTGAAGGAGAAGTGCTACTTAAGCTAATGGACAATGTTGGCTTAAGAACAAATGGATAATAGTGGGCCATAAATACATTTAGGGTAAGAATCAGTCTTCAGAGGATCCACCTCTGGAACAGCCTCCTGAGAAGAGCGGTGTAGGCTAAAACCCTCAAAGCTGACACAGTTTCATGAAGGAACTTACTTTTATGTTTTGAAAGGGATTTTTGATGTACTGCATTTGACATGAGAAAACACTGTTAACACACCCGAGGCTCCTTCACCTCACACGCTGACATGTGTAATACACATGCAAGGATTTGTTTGCAGTTCCTTCACAAAGCAGACTTCAATTTAAATTATTATCTGCCCTAGAAAGATTAAATTGAGCTCTTGACCTCCATCAGAGGGTCTCCACACTTCCTTCAACTGAATGCAAACTCAGTGCTCAGGAACTTAATGTGGATTTGCAACACTCCCTGGGAGACTTTTGGCCTATGAGCCCGCTACTGGCTTCCAAAATTTCACCTGATACTTGAAACTGCACGCGAAACTATGACGCTGTCCAAAATCCCCTTTCAGTGCGAACGTACAGCGATGTTTATTTGACATTCTCAAATAATCTGAAACTTCAGACTCCTGAGACGAGCGAATGGGCTCAGTTTCCTTTTAACGGGTTTACTTCATCCTGCCGAAGCAAACATAACTGGAGACTGCTCACCTGGAAGCGGAGACAGGCTGAGGCATCCGCATCACAGGCCAGAAAAGGGGAGCCTCACATTTGGAGGAGGAAATCATCAGAACAAGCAGCAACCGAGGAGCAGAACACCCTGGAGAGGCTGAGATTGGGAATTTATCTAACCTAACCAAAGTGAGCGGTCAGCAGAAAACTGCTGTAAAACACCTCATGAGTTTGAGCTGCTTCACCATTGCCAAAGGCCAAATCCTGGAAGCACTTGCCTCCATAGGTCTAACTTCAATTAGATGACTCACAAATGCTAAGTAAAGTATGTGCATAGTGTTTTCCAGATGGGATCCTAAGGCTACAACCTGTTTCTACTGGGAAGCCGTTTTTAGATCACTACATCTTACTTGGAAAATTGATTTTACATAAATGTTGCTGGAGTTATACCAGCAGCAAAGAAGATTCCACAGAGTATGAAGAAAATCCATCACACTGCTTTTTAGTTAAAGGTATTTAAATAGTTATCACATATGAAGCTGGGGGGAGAAGATAGGAAGGAATTGTCTTCCCTGAATGTGTTTCCCTTTGAACTAAAAATAGCTTATTACACATCACACATATCAGTTCATTTTGGTCTTTTCATGCTGATAGCTCTACAGTGAATCTTGATGAAAGCAGTCTGTACACAACCAAAACTGCTAGCAATTATTGTAATTTCTGGTTTCATGCCAGCATTTACCAATGGGAGCATTTTGCCTTGGGCTTTAAGCAAAGAAAGACTGATATTGCCTGGGTTTTTAGAGTGTTTCTTTTGAATGAAGGACATTTTTAAAGATCAGGAGGACCATTTATTGGCGAAAAAAAAATTACGTCTGAACAGTTTTGTTCAAATACTTTTTTACTGGAAAAAATTTGTTTTAACCTTTTTCAGTGAAATGTTTTGAAACTAAGCTTAACTACATGCAACTCAAAATAAAGTCTCCCAGACCGGAATGGTATGCATGTTTGTTTTCAGTGCAATGAAACATTTTTGGTGACTGGAAACTTTTCTTGGTTAATGTTTTGCCAAGGAAAACAAACATTTGACAGTTACTTTTCAGTTGAAAAAATATTTATATTTCAGGTTTTGGGTTTCCTGCTTAGATCAAACATTCAGTTACTGGCAGAGTGTTATTGTCTTCAGTGGGTGCTTTTAGAGAGGCCATGGTGACAGCTCACAGAGATGCTCCTTTGGTCCCAGAGACAGAGGCCTGTCTATTTGACAGCTAGAAGCTAAATCATTTGATCTCTGTAACTTTATTATGCTAATGTTCTGGCCTCTTTGTAACTGAGTCTGCTCTCATTTAAGTTTAACCCTTATTTTAATTCAAGTTCCAGGGAATATTTTAATTGTGGATGTCTGAATGAGCCAAAGCTATTTTTTGAAATAGCAAATGAATTTCATTTGCATTTTTTTAAAGTGGAAAGAATACATTATTCATTGCAAGGGTGGTGTATGATACACCTTTAATTTTTTTTGTTTCGTAAAAAGAATAAACCACAGTGCAGACAGGAACCAACCCTAGGTGGTAGCTAAGTGTAGGGAGAGTACTGCAGGCTGTTGCTATCACATCGTAAGTGAATTTGCAATCGAGACCTCGGGCAGTTTGCCAGCTGAAAAACAGGAATTTGATATACAACACTCCACCGAGTAGCAGTAACACAGTGGCCCGTAGATGTGGTGTTCAGTTTCTGGATTATACAACTTTAAAAACAGGATCAGTAATTCTCTGATAATGAAAACAAACAACAGAGCTTACGAAGTTGCGCTATAAAAATCTATGAATTTTCTTGCAGGTCCCATTAAACAATATTGTATTCTTTAACATTAGTCTGGGCTTACTGCTATTCTGTTTTACTACTGTCCAATTTTAGTTTGTATTTCAGGTGATGCTTGTATCAGGTAAAAGATTTCAAGACGTGTCAAGAAAAAAGATTATGTGGAACTCTGGGAGAAGCAGTTATTTCACTTTATCTGTATGTTTTTCAAAGCTTCCGTTCTATTTTGGATGAATGTATTCCCAATTAGGCAGACAAATGTACGCATTCAAGAAAATCAATCAACAAAAATCATGTTTTGCATTTTAAATTAAAAGCAAAGCAGATTTGCTACTGGCAACACATATCTCAACACATTGCAAATGTCCTGACCTACAAGCTCAAATATATGGAAACTAAAGTCATGATACTTAATAAATGCTTGGTAGCTCTCCAAAAAGACAGATGCAATACAACTTTTCATCTTCGCACTTTTTTTCTCCTAGAAAAATCAAACTTTGACTGGCTTCTATTGGTGGTAGGAAATACTACCAGCAGGACAGAAACAATAACCAGGCAGGTTAGAACTGTATTACAGAATCATGATGTCTAAAGAAAAATCACCAATACCATTATCTAAAACAAAAACAGCTGTACCTTTGAAAACCCACAGCCTCTCCCCTCATCTTGCTAGTCCTTAAAGAATAGTATTCGGCCTTTTCCAAGCAGCTATTTCCTTTCTGATTGTTCAGTTACTTTCTCTTGGGAACTTTCCTCAACATTTTTTGCTCTTGATCGCTAGTCCCTTAAATTCAGGAAAGAGCAGTTACAGATGTGATGGTTTGAAGGCACAGTCTGTTCACTGACAAGTAATTTTTGCTTTTCTTTTTTTTTGGGGGGGGGGGTGGGTTGCTCTTGTTTGCATTCTTGCTGTCAGTACTATGAGAAAGATTTGTGCTTGGCAAAAGTAAAGCACATTAGCAAAACTTTTCTGTAAAGAACATAAAGCAACTACTTCATTTCTCTTTAGAGGAGAGAGAACAGCTTGTTTTGGTTTCTGGATTTTTCACCATTAGGAATGAATGGAGCATGGTATTCTAGGTGTAAAAAGTGCGTTTTGAAGAGGTTATGTTTTTAAAATGATACGTGTTGCGGAGTTTATTATTTCTTTTTATAATACTTTCTTTAACTCAGATATACTTCTGCTGGAACTCTACAAGGCTGCTTCAAATTCTCCCTCTGTGACTTGGGTCTCAGGGGAGGCATTTTCGCAGCTGAAGACAACTAGCTATAAAAGCATCTCCATCACCTTGCCCTTCTTATTTTCCCCTTTTTGGGTCAAGAGAGGAGGGAAGACATACATACCTAAGTTATCTACTCCCAGCCCTAATGTGCTGTATTGACAGCTGTAGTTCCTCCAAACTTGGATTCATGAAAGTTTTCCTTGTTGGTGACTATGCTGAGTCACCTTTTTCCTTCTGTCTTAAGAGTGATCCTTCTACAAACTACGTGCAGCAAATCTGCTGTCTCTTCATTACAGTAATTTAACGCTAATGACTTGCTTCACAGAGCAGCGGAGAGGAAAAATAAGTAAAAAGAATCACAAGAGATAAAAACCGCATGACTCAAAGTCTTGCAAAAAAAGTAGATTCATATGTCAGTGTAAGGCTTCTGGAAGTTTTAAATTATAATGTAAGCTCATCTTAACTACTTCATGCATAGATGCAGGTTTTAGATTTTTTAAAATTTATTTTTCTTTTCTAGCATGAGCTGTACAGCCAGCAATAGGTTGGGAAAAACTGAAGTTAATTTCTGCCCAATATTGTGATGATTATCCTAACTTTATTTTTTCTCCTAGTCATGCTGTTTTGTTTATGAGTTTTATATTGTTAATTAAGTGCTTTCTGTTTTTTTGCTTTCTTGCTTGTTTGCAAAAAATGAACCAATGGATACCAAATCTTGGTTGGTTTAAAACGTAAATAACTTACAAGCAATACAAGCCTGACTTATATGGTCACATAATGTTCTCACACCGTATTTATGTTGTAGGTGGTTGTTTTCTAACAACATTTTATTGAACGTAAATACATTTGTACTGCCATGTTTTGTGTCTGTTTCTGTACTAAGCCAAGTGGAAGCAACATAGATGCAATATGGAAATTGAAATTAAGATGATATGTAATACTCACATAAAGCTTGCCTAATCTTTACGCTGAAACATAGCAAAAGCATCTACATGAATAATGTCACACATTTCTAGAGTGGATTTCTTTCTGTGGATTGGTTGCATTAAAAAGGTAGCTTATATAAAAGTGGAAGGTCTATAAAAGTCCCTAACTGAAACTACTGCAGTTTGATTTCACTGTGTTTGTTTTGAGATCCTTCCAGGTTTGTCACAAGGAACATCAGGTCTACACATATCAACTACTGTATTACAGACTTTTCTTTCCTCTGGTGTCCGGAGTTTCTGCTGCTTCAGCCTGGGTCCTCTGTGTCAAATGCAGCCAGGCTTTCACTCGCAGTGGCGTGACCAAGACACTGGAGAGAGAAGTAGGGCTACTCAGCAGCAGCTGCTTTTTTCTTTAAGATTCACCATCCCTAAGCACATTCATAATGAGATATCCCATGTGCCCAAGCACACGTCCTGCACACCTCTGATTTCCAGCAGACTGTACAGGGGTGCTGTACATCTAGCACACAGTAGAAGAGGTGAATTCAGACATTGCCTGTACTTCTTGAATTGAATTTTGCAGTATTCTGAGCCCTCGGACTTAGGGGAACATGCATGTACTGGTAATGTGTAAATGGACAGTCTTTTGGATTACTGGCAAATAGCTCCTTTTAACTGACTGTAGGGTGAGGATGTCTCCAAACAATCCTCTTATCTGAAGGAGGAGCTCTGAGTGAAATGGCTAGACTTTCTCTGCTGATGCCTGCCAAGTGCTTCAAGCGCAACATGTTGGCTAGCAAAAATGTGACTCTAAATGGCAGCTCCAAAGATGCTACAGAAAGCTTATCTCCAGTAGATTATGTCCGATTGATGTTGGTGGTTTCAGTTTTCTGTACCAGAGCTTGCTGGGTACCAGAAGGGAGATGAACACAAGAACTCAGTGATCTTCAGTATGAAAAAACCCTCTTTTTCTATCACAATCCATCTCTTGCTCCTTTACAACAACATATCGTGTTCTCTCCAGTGCAGCTATTGTGAACAACTTCAGGAATGACTGAGAAATAAGGAAGCCCCAGGTCCCAACGGAGAGCTGAGGAGCATCAGCCCACCCTCTGAGCAGGAGTCCCACCAGAAGCAGGGTCATCTGGAGGGAGTGTGACAGTTTCCAGTTAGCTCAGTCTATAAGCAAGGCAGTGCAAGTGCTGAAAGTCAGGTAGGGCATGAGGGGGCTCTGCACCTACCTGCAGCGCATTAGCCACCCATTTAACAAAATCTGTGAGGGCTCAACAGAAAGCAATTCTTACCAAAAACTGTAAAATCACACAGTGCACATTTGACACGTGTAGGCCGAGTGTGGAGACAAGGAACTGTAAAGGAGACCACTCCTTTTGGCTGATCAACCTCTGACAAACACCTGTGGAGGAAGCGAAATGTGTGCATTCCCTGGTGTGTGCTTCTTTGATTTGATGAAGGACAAGTCACAGAGCTCCTCCACCCAATGTAGCACAAGGCGAAAGACATAAATGGTTGATGGCAATGAACAAATCACTTTCCTTGAACACTGAAGGAGGGGTTAATCCCCACCATAATGACCGATTCATCGTTCAGAAGCACACTTCTTCTGGGGAAGATAATCTGAGTTAAAAAAAAAAAAGTGGACCAAGAATGTCTGGAGCTTCACAAATGCAGTGTTGAGGGGATGGAACTGCCTGATAGACTGTATTACTGTTTCCTGCCTCTCTGGTTGGGTTTTGGGCATCAAACAATTAGCAGGTTGTACATTTCTTGGGAGATGTTTCTCCTGCAGACAACAAAAACATGTCCTGTGGCATAGGTAAAGGAATGTCTTCCTTGAGAAGTACATAGTTGGAAACTCAGTTGACCAGAGAGAAGCTTATGATGGAGAAAAGATACGAAGGACAAAAGAAGAAATGGAGGTCAAAATAAATGCTATTTTTCCTTTGATTTTCCTTGCAAAAGAAATCCAGGAAAAAACAGGCTGCTGTGCATAAAATAAGTTGGGGAGAGAAAGCAAAGGTGAGCTCCCTGCACTTCTGCATCCTATACACAATGTACACAGGAGACAGGATATAGTTGTAGATATGTCCCTTGTATCTGAGCTAAAGATCTCCTGTTGGAATGCATGAGCCCACATCCTTAGTGTGAACATGGGCAACTGCTAAAAAGAAGGCAAAAAGCCATCTTGCAAGAATTTTTTATGGAGCGCTTACTTTCATTTCATAATGAACTAATGGCAAACTAGCAACATGGCGGGAGAGGAGAAATGCTATGGGTTCACTAGCCTGTTCTGATCAAATCATGAAGCGCAGCAAGAAATCCTCTGCTGCTTCCATAATGATGTATACATGGGAGGAAGGAATAGGGCTGAACAACCATCCATGCCGCTTACCGCTCACTTAATTTCAAGCCCACTGCTGCTGCAGCCTCTCCTGGGTGCTAACAGCAGGAATGAAGTCAGATATGACATTTCTAGATAAAGCAAGTGAAGTATCTCAGTTTGCTTCTGTTGAGATTTCCTTCATACCCACACCTAAGCTGTTAAGAAGCAGTGATCAGTCCACTGAAGGGATGAGGAGAAAACATAATACCACGTTCTCTTCTTTTTTTTTGCCCCCTTTAAGAAAGTGAATAATATGTCTTTGAATAGTCAGAAATACTACTTTTATTTCCTGATAGAAAATCTCTAGGAGAAAACATGAATATGATGATTGATTGCTTGAAGCACTTTTATACTACCTGTCACTGACCAATGGATGGGATATATTACCTGCATGAGATAGGGCCTGCTGAGGAGTTACTGGATAAGCGTCTAGAGACTATGCTCTACAAATGACTTTATGAGTGCAAGAGTCCCCTTGACCTCCTAAAATGCATTGGTAAACTCATCATTCACCTCCACTGAAAGGACTATTCACCATTTCCATTATCTAGTTCAGAGGAATCTTTGGAGAACTACTTATCTTATTAAATGAAGAGAACTTTGACTCCCCACCCCAAACACACACAAACACACACACACACACTCATTTGTACAAACATTAATGGAAGTTTTCATGAAAGACGGTCCTACTATACCTGATATACCACCCTCCATGCCCTCATACTATAGGTAATACAGGGAAATAGACAAGACAGTGCTTTTAGGACACAGAGATGGGGGCATCTGGCAACTTGCATCTACTTTAGTCATGCTTTGGGAACTTTCAGATTTGCTGTAATTATTTGCACGGGGAGGTCTTTGGATTTCAAAGCACTGTGCATTAAGCAAGTACAAACTTTAAGAACAAACTTAAATTATACTAACAGAAATCAAGAATTTGACTGATACCTTTCTGCTTAATTTGTCCCCTTGCATACAACTCATTTTAGTTACTCTTTGTCTCTGCTGCTCTCAACTTTAGAAGTACAGCTTCAGTTGCCTTCTAAACTGAAAATGTACTCCTTGTATAAGATCACAAAGGACTTCAAAAAAGTCAGTTGCTTTTTTTAATGACCTTTTCTGCAACTGCACATAATTGTTGATTACTGCACTAAAATACTGTGGGTATGGTAGCTGAGAAACAAGAAAAGATTAGGTGGTAAAGAGAAAAACATAAATTAACAATGTGTACTATGTTTCAGAAATGCTCCTACAGCTGGTTTGCATTTGTCCTCAGCTGAGAAACAAAAGACAGCTTTATCATTATTATTATTGTTGTTGTTGCTATTATTTATTACCACTTTTGCCAGAAATAAGCCTCACTTCATCAGGGAATGATCAAGTGACTAGATTCCCCCAGCCTGGGCACGGTTAGCTTCACTTTCAACTTCTTCAGTCATCATTAGCTCTTAATGTCACGTCCCATTTGTGCGAAGCAAGCCTCACGAGCAGCTGTTGCAAGGGAACAGCTTGAAGAAGCCGGACTCTAAAATCAAACTGTTTACTTTGCACTGCCTCAGCATCACTTATCTTTCTTTTCAGAAGACGAATTCAGAGTGGCATTGTCCTCCAACCAAAACTGCAACCGAAAACTGCTTGGCACAGGCTCTGAGCAGCTGGCCGAAAGAAGATGCTATCATCTTCATTGGACGGTGCTCAGTCATGAAGACTTTGCTGCTCAGTCGCTGACAGCCTGAGAACACTCAACAGCAGCGTTTCCCAAACTGGAACCAGCTTTCTGGGAGAGGCTGGAGTCCTGCTAGAAGCACCAAACAACAAGCCAGAGGCAATCGAACACAGCTGGCCTAGGCTTGCTCTGGTTAAGGCTTGACAAGACCACAGGTCTTGTGCTAAATACCGTGTCATGTATCTCTCTTTTGCAGATCCTAAGGAAGAATGAAGATACCCTTAGGCTTAGAGACCAAATGCGGATGCCTAACTTAATCCAGCGTAAAGCAATTCTGGTAGTCTTCAATGAGAACTGCTCACCCCCTCTCTGCATGGGCCCTTGCCACTTCCCAGCAGTCAGTTTTATCCTGTATCCTCTCATCTGAATATGAGCAAAACAAGATGCCTCCCTCCCCCTTATTTTTAATACCATATCTCCTTCAACCAGTTCTGCTACAGTTTACAGGAACAATGAAGATGCACAGGAAGGACATGTTGTCCTGAAGCCAAGCTTAGAAGGTGAGCACCTGTGTCACCAACTGGTACAGTAAGATGCTTCTCATTACTTTTGTAAAATGTTACTTGCAATTCATTTTTAATTCCAACATAAACCATAAATTTCACATTTTTTTTCGAAATTAAAATAGGGAAGGAGAAGATCATTAACAGTGTAAAGACAGTGATGAGCTTGGCTTTTTTTTTTTCTTTTATTTTTCTTTTCCTGAGGACAAAAAAAATAAAAATAAAACAACGGCAAATTTCAAGCAGCCACTAAAGCATATATAGTCGGCAAAAACTGAATTTTAATTGATAAGGGAGAAACAATTGTCCAATTCACTGTTGAGTCTGGTGCACAGGCAAGAGGAGGTCAAAAGGTCACGCACAAACAGCTAAACATGCCAGACACTGAGCAAGAACAATTCCTTCTTGTGGGCTTCTCATGGAAATTAGGTTTCGAAAGCTCCTCAGTTTGTTACCTCTCTCTCAAAAGCAAGAAAAAAAAATATTCCTGACATATTTAATATGATGAATACTGACGCCTGTCTCGCATTCCACAGAAACTGTTACTTGCTTCTCTTCCATCCTCTACCAAGCTGGCTGGCATACTAGGAATTCACTGCACACTGTTCCCCAGATCTTCACACACATTTACAGTGAAGCAAACCCATCAATTCCATTCTTCTCGCTTGTTTTGATTTGGTTCAAAATAAGTGTTTTCTTATTCCTGCCCTTTACCTTAGCTCCTGCCCTCATCTTGCCAAGCCTAAAACTCACAGCTTGCTTTGGCTTCGGTGGAGCTACAAAGGCTTTGCGATGCCTATATAAAAAACAAACGTGATTTGCTCATTAAAGCTAAGCTTTCGGGGATGTGCCCCATGTACTGACCTCCACCAATGGCCTGGGTTTGCGCTCCACTGCAAACCTGAAGTGGCAGAGCTCACAGTAGCTGGTGTTTGAAGACGACAGCCAGTGCTCCAGGCAGCTGCGGTGAATAGTCCCCAGGGTCCCTGTACATTCGCAGGGGGAAAGCAGGTCTTCCTGGCTGCTGCCCTCGTGGCAGATCCTGCACATCGGCCGGTCATTGAAGGGGCTGCTGGAGAAGGAGAGAAAATTGCTGGTCAGTATACAGAGCTGTGATCCAGCATCTCTCTCTTTCTCTCTGTACATCACAAATTAACAACATGGGAAACATTTGCAGCTTGCATACTTTGCTCTGTAGTTAGTACACCAAGCTGCTGGGCTAATGGCTGCAGGCACTTTGGTATTCTGGTTTAAAATATCTCTTCTGTGGGGGGAAAAAAGTGAAGAGAGAAAAACACATCAGAGTGGCAGATGAGAAACAGACGACCAAGTGCTTCTGTACCTTTGTATTGCCCACCTCTTCACGGTGCAGCGGAGCAGCCACTACAAGAAATCCCTAAATGCATAAGGTAAGTTTTAAACCTGCCTCAGCTGGGCACCTCTTATGTTGGAGATGATCTGTGTCATCACTCCTGACCTACAGGGTAGCCTCTCTTATGCTAGTGATGATCCCCTGACCCATAGGGAAAGCTGTTTTCAGCAATCAACAGCAAAAGACTACTGAACCTGCAACAACAGCATCTTGCCCTGTAGCGGTGTGAAGGCAGGGCCACCACTTCAGGCAGGCATTGTGCAGGCAGGAAGCTCCTGTCCCTGGGGAGGGTTTCCCTCTCTTTGGGACAACACCCCACGAGCAGCTCAAGGAGTGATATTAATGGCGCTGAAAAGGAGGGTGTGCCAAATACATCCCTCCTGTAGTGCTGCCCATGGCTATTTCTCCTGCATTGCCTCTCCCAAAGCACCCACCTTCCTGGGGGCGGGGTGCTAACATGCAAAGGGGGACGGGTGCTCCTCCTGCCAGTAAAAACCTGAAGACTCTGTTTTTAACTATTGAGATTCTCTGTTTTACAGAGGAATATTTTGGGAAAGAGGAAGGCAGTCGCATGGCTTTCTGGGGTGCTTGGGCTCAGTGCAGCGGGAGGAAAGAGGATCTGTGGATCCACTTCACTGCAGCTTCAACTCAGCTCCCCTGACTGCCAAGGCTGAGAAGGTCCATCTCTTGGCTGAGTTCTTGGAAACAAAAACTCTCCTTACCACATATGCCAGCTCAGGTGATCTCCTCAGAAAAGCAGGTTTTGTCACTGTCACTGACAAAACCTCATTAGTGGATAGCGTATGGTGGAACACAGCTGTTCCTTCTGCCCCTCTTCTGGATCTTTGCAGGCTGCCCCAGGTAGACCTCACTCAAGTGTAACTGCAGGGAAGTGTAAAGGAGGCAGCCCACTCCTTTCAGTCTGCCTGGTAAAACAGTATGAAGTTGTGCTCGATGCTCTGCACACACATCCAAGCTGTGCAAAATGCACAGGGTTTAAAAAAGTTGCTACAAGTAAAGGGGAAAAGGCCCTTTCAAGCTGTCACACTGCACATGCAGGCAGCAGTTACTTCACTTTTCACATCAGTGCAGTGGATTGGATTATGTTTGCTGTTTTGTGAAAATCCAGAGCTACTTCAAGACCCGTGCACTCCTTCCAGCTTCGCACCAGTGGCCCAAGTATCAAGTCTGGATATGGCTAAACTCTTAAGCATCCTCTTTCTTGCTTCTAATGAAAACAAAGCTAACCCAAAGCAGGCTAATGTTCTGAAGGGTGTAGTTTAAATGTAGATTTCTCCCCTCATCTGCCATCCTAAACTGACAGCAGAAAGAGCCGCTGTCAATCACCTGCACAATGGCTGAAGCAGCAACACTTGTGTGTGCACCTCTGCTAGAAATAGCTTGCCTGGCCGCTCAGTGCGCTGGCTTGGGAAGTGTGAACGAAACGTGCTGCAGAAGTGCTGGCAGCAGCATGCAGGCTGAACACAGCATCCTGGGCCAGCGAGCGCCCGCTGAAGCCTCCCACCATGTATCAGGGCAAATTATTGCAGCTGGTGCACTTGAGCAGCAGCATCTCTAGACAGCTTGCTTCCCCTTTCTTCACTGAGTATAATGGTGAGGGTTTAATTACATATGTAGCATAATAATTTTAAAGTTAGGACGAGGGTATAATTACACCTGCACTGTGGTAAACCTTCATGAAGCACACCACCACATCTTCCCTTCAAGCATCTGCAGGACTTGCAGGCAGCTGGGGAGGGTGCACTCGAGCTCACGCAGGGAACGGGCCTGTCCCATCCCGCCACCCCCCCACGTACCTCTGCGTGGCGAGCGTCCGCACGACGGAGGAGAGCAGCTGCCCATCTTTGGCCGACACCTGCATGACATACTGCGGGCAGCTGCCGGCTGGGCCGCCGCCACTGCCACCGGGCAGGGTCTTGCCGTCAGGTGCCGGCGGGCGTGGGCGCTCCGGTGGGACTCCGGGCAGGTGACTGCAGCGGCTCGTCCTCATGGTGGCGGGTGGCAGGTCCCCATCTAGGCAGGAGGGAGGACAGGGCAGTGGGGCAGGGGGAAGGGGTACATCCCTCCCTCTCTGCAACTCCACCATGCTGATCGATACCAGGTGTGAGAAAAAAACATCCCCCCGCTCCCTGCCCCAGCCCTCTGAAACCTGCTCAGCAGGGAGAGGAAGCTTACAACGTTATGGGTCGCGAAAAACGTCTGTATGTCTCAGAAACGGCAAGTCATGGCTCTGCTCCACTTTTTTTCTCTGCAGACTCCTAAAGTCATGAGCAATAAATGGAAAGACTGAACCTTTTTGTCTTTCCCCCTGCAAATGTTGCACAGGAATATACAACCTTCACTTTGTGTGCTTTTAAACTTAAAGGCTGCCCCTGTCCACCAACAAGGAAAGTTATGTATCGGAGGAGAAACTGGCCGATCAGCTCCAAATCCCCTGTGAAAACACTCCACTGCTGCTAACTGCCTTCCATCACCAACCCATGGCAGAGCACAGACCCAGCAAATAATCTTGTACAGGGCTTTTGCCACACGGACCAGCTTAATAACAGCCCGGGTGCAGTAATAATTTATGCCACAAGGTGAGGTAGAAATCACAGCTTGCCTGTGGCTTTCTTATCTGCTTTGCTCTTTCTCCCATCACTTAAGAGTGTATTTTGTACGATGCTTTCAACCGAGGTAACTGGAAAGCAAGGGTTATGGTGGTAACAAAGAGCCTGGGAACGTAAATTCCTGATACCTTCGTATGATGCTCCTTACTGGGCGTGCTTGTCGGTGAGAGGAAGCAGCGTGGTTCAACGGGCAGAACACCAGGCTACGTGCCTGCAGGCTTGCTCTCCAGGTCAGTCACCAACAGCATGCATACGGGGTGCATTAAGCCCTCTGCAAAAGGAGGGGAAGACTTCCTAGCATGCCTTGAGACACTTGGCTACAGTCACATGTAAATGCTACGGGTTACTACTATGATATTCAGATGTTGAAATCAGGCACGTTTGTCTGCACTGCATTTAACCCTCAAAAAAAGCATTTTGCATTGGACACCACCGTTACTTCTGTAGTACCAGTACCACAGCAGGAAACAGTTTAATTTAAAAATTAAACTTTTATCCACTCTTTTAAACAGAGGTATTTCTCTGGGTTTTAAAAGAAATCTTGTAATTTGATCTCATTGGATTTGAGCAAATGGCAGTGCTAACTTTCTGAAGTCACCTGAATGGACGTCTTTGGCAGTAAGACTTTGTAGCATATGAGGATGTGATGGGGGCGCTGGACCACTTGTACCATGCAAGTTTTCACGTAGGGACTTATATTCTTAGAAAAGCATCTAAAATAGAAAAACGCTTGGCAAAGTTTTTGGTTTACAGGATTATTTCAGCTATTTTCAGACCATGCATACCCCAGAGAGTGAACTGGAGGCTGATGAGACAGCTTACAGGGGATATAGTGTTCAGAGAGCGGGGAAGGAAATCAGACTCTGGCCTTCATTTACAATGAAAATGAAGCAAATGGCTGATTTCAAAACCATTAACATACAAAAGACGCACACTTTTTAAGAGAATGAGAGCCACGGACTCTCCAAGGAGACCACGGTATCAGCAACATTTTAGTTTTAAAATCCATGCTGAGACTGTTTAACAAGAATATTCAGCAGCTGAGTAGCTGCTTCATTAAACTTAAAAAGCTGAGGCAATACCATGCTTACAGACCCATGCTACAGAATTATATATTTCTTTTCTGGTTGCTTCACTGACCTTATTAAGTACAGCAGTGGGTTTATCGTTGCGTATAAAGTGACCATCCAAGCCTTTAAAAACACATCCGTCAGCCACTTGATGAGTTCAGAGCCTTTGCTGAAGCATCAGATGATGCAACTAAATGCAAAGCTTTAAAGCACACCAGAAATAATGTAGCTAGATCCCAGCAACGATGTTAATTCAAATTTCTGCGTACGGTACTGCATTGATATCCCACTTCGGCATAGCAAGTACATGTAACCCCTTTCGACCTAACTCTTCTTTTAAAGAAAGCTGGAAGTTACAACATATTTTCCTCATTTCAGAAGAATAATTTTCACACAAAATCAGTATATGTGCATGAAAGTAATACAATTATAGAATTAAATAATATGTGCTTTAATATGAACCCTGTGGTAAATAATGAAGATTAATTGTCCTGAGAAGCACAGAGATCCTAAGCAAATCTGAAGTCAAAGCTGACATTAAGGAATTGTAAATCTTAATATCCACAAAACCCCGAAGTCAGTATTTACCCATATGTATGTATTATATTCCGTCAGAATGTTTTTCACCAGAAAGAGGTGGAAATCTGTCACAAATACCTTAACACAAGAGGAAAAACGAAGAACAAAAGCAGGAAGATGTGTTTAGATGGTATTTAGGGGGAGATGCAATATTAAATGGGGGAAGCCAGAATATCAACATTTATTTCAGATGCCAGAAAATTCAGAGAAAAGTTGCCGGATTTGGCATGATGCATGTATGTTTGAAGAAATCTAGTAATTAGCTCTTTTTTTTTTTTCTGTGTTACCATACCTATTCCTCTTGCATGTCTCATCTCTATCCAAAATATATCTTAAGACTACCTTTCTACTGTGATATTTAAACCACATCTTTTCCCTGTTCTAGTTTTTCTACTTTGCCTTTGGTACCAGTCTCTGACTCCCTCTTCTCATCTCCATGACATGAGATCTTCTGATGGGAGGTGGCAAAGTCTAACTGTCTTTTAGAGTCACTCTCCAATTTCAGCACTATCGTCCAACCATCACTGCTAAGTGTACAGTTCTTGGTATATTTCTTCTCTTCACTTTCTTGTGCAATTACTTCCATCAGCTATATAGCAATCCCATTTTCAGGGTTGTTTAATGATCACAAATTGAAAAATCCTGAGATAAGAAGAAATTATTTTTAGTATATTATATATATGCTGGTGTTTATATATATATGTGTGTGTATATATATATATATATGAGTTTAAGGGTATCAGAGTAAAAGTAAAGATATTGCATGCATTTTCTTTGTACTATAAGTGTGTGTGTGGCAGGGGAAAAGCTATTAAATTCTCAGAGCTGTTCTCTGTCCTCAGAAATTTCAAATTCTTGGCTGGGAAGAGGTCAGTACAGGTTTTCCTGGTGGGAGGACATAGTGGAACAGCATTCTATTAATCACTGATTAGAGTGTCCTAGTTGTGATTTATTCCTTCTGCTTCATTCACTGGTTTATGGAGTACGTATTCCCTCAGAGAGCACTGCAAGTCTCACATATGTTCCTGTTACTTTTGGATTCAGTGCTCTGGTTTACAGACATGAAAAGCATAAGTCTCATAACAACAAGTCTACCCCCTTGTTCAATTTACACAGTTGCAGATGAAGATGATCACAGTAATATGTGGTTATTTATGCTGTTTCCTCAAAAAAAGTGCAGGCAGTATACATATAGTTAGTAAATTAAACCTAGCTGTGACTGTGAAGCACGAAACTACAGAAGGGAATGAGATGCAGTGTACTCAAGCAAATTATCTGAGGTCATGTTGGAGCTGGGTGGAAGATTCAAGGGCAACCTACATCCTTTGCCCTATAATAATGTATAGGATGCTATTCTAGCAATTGTTAGGGATAACCTACACTGTTTTTTCTCTCCTGATCTGCTGGCTGCTACCCCGGTGTTAAAATGTAAGTCAACATCATCTGATTATCTTGCCTCTCTCTGCTCTCTCCCCCCTGCTTCATTTTTTAAATCATTCCGAAGTCCAGACTGCCTTCTAGGGCTTCAGTAGTTATTAAGAGGTATCTGGAAGTATTCTTCTTCTTGGTATTATATGAATGAATGCAAATATTTCAGAAAAGTGGCTTAGCCCCACAAACAAATGCCACCAAACATTTACAATCTTTGTTTCAGAGATAAGCTACTTCTGGGCTTAATCAACTGCTGATTATTGCTAACAATACATTCCCACTGAGCTCAACAAACATATATTTATATGCTGCAAGGTATTTATAGCATATCTTCTTTCCCATGCTTGTATTTCTTTTTAAGAGATTTATAACTTCTGTATCAAGAGAAACCATGAGACTCAACAAATGCCAGTGAGCAAGGCACTGCTACTCTTATTGAATTACACTCAAATATGAGATGTTAAAAATTAGCATTACTGCCCTGAAAAGGAATTTAAAGAAGAAACCATCTGCATTTACAATAAGCACCCACAACTGGAATCCTTGTTGCACTCTTTCCTACTGTGTGTGAACTAACCTAATTTCTTAAACCCACAAAGCATTACCATGCTGATGAGTTAAATTATCACAGTAGATTTTTTTAAGCAGTGGTGCTTTACTGCTGAAGCTGTGAGTGGCTTAGATTTGCATGAGACAAAAATATCTTACACTTCAAGCAGTGGGTTGCAACAGTTAAGTATTCATGTAGAGACTGTATGTGAATTGCTCACTTTCCCTTTTTTTCACCATCTTTGCTAAGAATAGCACATATTGCATCTCTCATAGTCCTGCAGTTTCAAACTTGGAAATCCATTCACTTTTCTTATTCCATATTCCTATTGGTTTCAAAAAATGCAATTCAAGCATGCACCAATCAGCTTCAAGACTTAAAAACATGCGTGAAAAACCACTACCTTCCCATCTGGAGATATTTTCCCAAGAAATACTGCATTCTTTAAAAAACACAGCCATTATTAAAAGAACCAGCTCTCAGAGATGTATTTTTGTTTCCTATTTATGTACTTTCACATGCCAGAAGAATATTTCTCTTTCCACTCTATCCACAGCCCAGTGTTCAAGATTAAAATCGCAATCCAGTATCAAGTAGAAATGGCAAGCTCATTGTCCTGAAGGCCAGGAGTGAAACGTAGCCACATATTGACATTGTGTGACTTGACAGGGCCACGTCTCCTACATGGGCCCACGACTGCCTCAGTCTGCCCAGTAGATTCTGCAGGTACAAACCAATTTCTTTTGCATAGATTACTCTTAGCAGTTTGTCCCCCAGTGACTTGTGTTCATGGACAGATTTTTACTTCAGGACAGGTCAGCAGATTTGGAGCACAGATACAATTCTGCATCATACTGCAGTCTGGAAGAATGGTGCACCTCGTGGAGAAAGGTCTTTCGCCTTTATTTCTTCTATCAATCCTAGTTCATTACTCAGAATGCGAATTGTTGCATTCTACATAATGAACAGATTACTGGTTTCAAAGTCGTCTGTAATATAGTTATCAGAGGCTGTGTGAAAAAGGTGTTCTTCACTGGCTTCAAACCTATCAAACAAGTACTACAGTGTATACTATGCTTCATTTTTTGAAACGGAGAACAGGAACTCATCTTTCCCTCACTGAGGTTCAGAGAATATTTTTATGCCATCCTGCCTCTTAAGACAGTAATTTTTTTTTTAGTAGTTTCTCAGTATAGAACATGTCCATCTTCCAGTTATTGTGACTTTGTATGATCCTTATAGAGATAAACCACTATGGACAAAAGAACTCTGCTTTAATTAAACTAATATTAGGGGTTTAGTTACAGCAGGACAGAAGTCAGGACTGGCTGGTAAATCTCTGTGAGAAGCTAAACACTGAGGCAGTTAAACTAGCTGTGAGTAAGCCCCATCCCACTGCAGCTACGTTAAGATGCTCCAGAGACTAAAACAGGCATTGCAGTGACTGGATGGCTTGCTGTTTTGTCTCTCAGGTTCAGCTTCCCACTGAAAAATGCAAAAGAAGAACCAAAATTTTCAACTCCAGAGTACTGTGAAACTTCCTAATTTTTTTACCTATTCAGAAACGATACAGGCTACTATGAAGATGGCATGGCCAGAGCCTTTCTAAAAGAGCAGGACACCCTGGGGCACCTGAAACTCTTACTTTAGTAACTCTGACACTCGTGAAGGAGTTTTCTGTATATCATTCCAAGGCATTCATCGCTGGCATTGTTTTAAATGTTTCTTGACTGTTCCCTCCACACTCCACCACACAGAGCTGCATGGATCCTCTCCTGGCTTCAAATCCCACCGAGGCTACTGAGTAAAGAAACTAATGGAATAACTGGCTGTTCCAGCTGTAGCCCCAGGTGCTGTCGGCCAACAGGGGGGATAGATCTGCACTTCTTTCAGTACGTTTCTTAGAAATCAGCCAGCAACTGTCAGCTGATAATTACAGCTTAGGAACCAGGGGAGATGCCTGAAGGGCAGGCATGGCCTGGGCTCCCAACCTGCCGCTCCTGTCCCCTGTGGCATGCTGTCCCTGACGGCCATGCCCTGTCCCTTCTGCATTTGCCTCCCCAAGACGCCAGCTCATCAGCTACTCTTACTTTTTTCTCTGGACTTTGTTCCAGTCCTGTTGCATGATCCTGTGTGCGCACCAGGGCTGTTCTGTGAAGTAAGACTTTACAGCAGCTAAGCCCAGAACTCATAATGGGAAATGCCAGCTCTCCTACAGCCTTAGTAGATATAAGGATCAATACAATTCGTACACTTGCTTTGTTTGTTAAAAAATAAAGAAAATAAAAAGGTACAGAACCTTTCAGCTAAAACATCTTAACTCCACAGGAGGTGCACATAAAACCCTTACATCCTCCAGAATAAAAAATTAATTTCTGCAACTTGAGAAGATGAAATAACTCCTACATCTGATAGTCACATGTGGCTTAGTATACAGAGGGACATATAAGACGCTGTCTAAGCTGTTCACTATGGAGGTGCAAAGCACTCACTGGCATCAAGCCATCCGTGAGAAAGGCAGAGGGGAACCAGCACCAGGGCAAAGAAGTTCTGGGACACGATGACAGGAGAGGCATGTTGGAGAACATTTTTGTTAAGAATTCATACAACCTGGTCAACAGCATTCAGTTTGTAACAACTGTAACATCACCATCAAACCCTCCCAAGGAGCTACAAAAGACATTGAATACTGCAAGAGGAAGACGTAATACTTCTTTACCAGTTGAGGAGGGTGGTAAACTTTACACTCCTTGCAAGATTTCACTTTCAAGCGTGTCAACATATAGAAAGTAGTGCAGTACCAAACCCCACTGATATTAGGCAATTTTAGTTTGGCTGTTTCAGCCCACAGTTTACTAATTTTTCATGCTGTAGATAGCATTTTCTGCTCAGCTGGTCTGACTGCAGAGAGCTCCAGGGCGTCTTAAAAACTACCATGCAGTAGGCTGCATGTAAAGTCTAATTTTATAAACAAGCACATCAAAGAACTGAGTGCTAGTCTGAGGCAGTAGCACAAAGCAGTTCAGCACGAATAGTCCTTAAGAGTCTTCCCATGCATTTAAAAAATCACTGCCCATCCATAAATCAATGGTTTTTTGTTATGTACTGAACCTTGAACCACTTTTCATGAGAGCACTGGACTGCCTTTTTGGCACTGTGGACTTTAATAAATTGCTTTATATGTCTGCACAGCCACTAACTTAAGTCTTTTGCTTAGATTTTTCTTCTTTTGTTGGTTGTCAAAATGGAAGATGTCACATGATAATATATACCAAAGTACTTATGTTGGTGGCATTTTAGTCTTGCATTAATAATAAGAACCAGAAGATACAAATACAGTTTACAGCTGATCTGGAAATAGTAATGATAGTTTCTGTCAAAGTATAAAGACAGACATCAATTTTCTTTTCTAGTGGAAATGTCTTTCCTCATAGGAGTTGGAATGCAAGACCTGTCTGCCTCATTTTTCCTAGAAGACATTTTAGATTAGTAGACAAACAGGAGGAAGTTATGATTCAGCATACTGAATAGTGCTGCCCACAGATTCTCCCTCCTGAGCTGAACAAGCTGCTTCCAGGTTTTCTGGAGCAACGTGGGTGGCAGAAAACCAGTATTTCCACAACTGCCCTTTGCATGAATGGGTTCCCTATGCCTGCTGGTAGAACATAGGCATGAATAAAACAGCCTAATATGCTTAATTGCACCCTTACTAAGCATAATGTGGGAAATAAATGAGTGTTTCTGTATATGCTGCCAATTTTGCATTTGTCAACTCCTGGCAATGGGCTGGTATTGCAAGCCAGACTCCCAGAATAGCCACTTAATCTACACTTGCCTGTTGCACGCACCAGACGTACACACAAGCTCTGCTGAAGTCCGACTTTCTCCCTGCCTACCCGGCACTCCTTGTAACTCTGTTCTAGTTACTCCAGCCCACACAACCCGCTGTTGTGGCTTCAAGTCCAGATGCCATTTGCTAACATAGGTCCTTCTGGTCTAAGGGTCTCGTGAGTGCTCAGCTCCCTGGAGCGGGACGCACAATGGCTTTCGAATGCTGGGCAACATCCCGTGCCTGCGCATTGTGCCTGATGTATTAGGGAAGGAGGACAGGAGCGTGAGTGGTAAAGGTTACTCTGGAAGGGAGTACTAAAGACACACTGCTCCAAGATAAGCATCCTCAGTGAGGAAGGATGTAGTAGTTTTACTAACAATCTTGAGTGGAGGAGTCAAAACGATTAAGTATTTTCTAGCTTCTTTCCCCAACCTCCTCTATGCTGCTTGCCACTACAGAAATCTTTTTACTAGGCTTCCTTAAATAAGAAAGCTAAGAATAGTTGTAACTGGAAGTTAAGGCTTGCCTGCACCTATTTCTGGGTGAGTACACTCAGGCTGAAACCCTGCAAATGGAGGAAGGCACTCACCCTAACACGTTCCTAAATTCCCTTTTTTTCATTGCCATGTCCTCTTCACGCTCCCCCTCCCTTTTTTCCCCACTCCTGCCCACAAACTTTCTGCTTATTCTGGCCCTGCTTAATGACAAATTTTGGAGGACAATGAGACAAAGCTTCCCCCAGGCAGCTCTTTTTCCATCTGCCAGCCTGGTGGTGGCTGTACCTGGGGAGCAGGGCTGACCCCACACAAGTGCATGATTAACCCCACCCAGCAGAAACCTACAGCTAGCTTTATTAAAAGACCAAGTCTAAGGCTGCAAACGATGATTACTGCCAGAATTATGCTAAGTGCTAGTACACTGCTTTTCTCCATTTCTTTTGATTAGTGAGTATGAACCGGGAAGTCTGGCTTCCCACAGAAACAATGTGGCTTAATGTGTAAATACGGCTCCCGAGGTCTGACCCAGAATGAATATCAAGGGTGGTTTCCCCCAGAGGGCTGTGGGGATGGCATTGCCCTGAATCACTGTTTCCAAGTGATTTATTTACACCTTGTGTCATCCCAGGACATGGTTTAAACTGCAGGTGTTTTCACACTTAAGCATCAAAATGCAGTGACAGAATTACTATCTACTTATATGCTGAAAGCTTACAAGTTAAGAGGCCGGGAAGCTCGTTTTTGCACTAGAAAGAAAGTTCCAGATTCTCTTTCATTTTCCCAAATTAGGTCACTTTATACAGATGAGACAAGCAGATTTTGTAACCAAATGCCAGACATGCATGTTTACTTCTTGGCCTAAAACCTATAAGATGAGGCTTGCATTGTGAAATTTAACTTCTCTTCCACAAGGGCCAAAGGACAAGGAATCCCATGTCAGCCCTTTAAAGCCAGGATTCATCTCTAGAAATCACTAAGTACTTTGTTCTGAAGAGCGGCAATCTTTTTTGCACAGTATGTATTACTGATACTGCACTTCCTTTAGCACAGGAACTGTAAAACTTTCAGAAATCCCTCTCTCTGCAAGTACCTAGGATTTCATCAGAAGACCTGTCTTTTACCATTTCCAACAGCAGGAGTTTTAATTGCATCAGTCAGCACCTCTGGACTCTATTTGGCCTCTCTTCTATTTAGATCCTTGCTTGTTTTATCAGCAAAAGCGTAATCCAAGAGCACGGGATGCTCCTTCCATGCAGCACATCTCACTATGCCCTCTGGGACTCGCGCTACATCTGCACACTTTGGGCCAGCTAAGTGCACCAAAGTAATGTAACAGAAATTACACCTATTACACCCTGATGTCTTATAGCTAACTAATTTTTCAGCAGACAGTGAGGACCAAGACAGTGTGAGGACCAGTGTCTCTGTCAAATACAAAGTCTTAAAGTGTTTGTTAAATACAAAGTCTTAAGAGAACAAGTCAAGTCAGACCCGATCCAAATGTGCTGCATTTGATGGAAATGTTAGTATTGACCTCCCCCAGCTTTACATTGGACTCAGAGTTACTGTTCAACAGCTGTAGGATGAAGCTCAGGGGAAAATGCTCAAAGTTAAATCTTTATGTACTCCCAAGGCCATCTTTTCTCCAGGGAACATTCAAAAATAGCTCTCACAATTTTCACTGCAAGGCTAAAAGGAGGGCTGCTAACATCACATTAATTCCACATAATAAATTCCTAACTGGGCTTCATTTTCTACTCACAGAGGTAAACATCAGCTGAATTCAACTGATTATTCCTGACCAGGTAACGTCAAGCTAAAAATGACTTGCTTAAACTGCAAATGGTGTAAATATTGCTTAACTTCATGCCTGGGGTTTAGTAATGAATTCCTGTTCATGTAAAGCTTGTGTAAATGAATTCTTTGACAAACGGGAGCAGTTTGTAAACCTGTGGTTTTACATGGCTTACAGTGGCCCAGTCCACATGAATCTTGAGCGGGACTATGACTGAGCAACTTCTCTCTACAAGAGCTTGCATGATGGAGAACACAGGGACCTCTGCTTGGCGATGGGAGGCAAGAGTCTGAAAACTGCAAGGCAAACAGAGCCAGGGATGAAAAGAAAAAAGCAAAATGTTTTTAATTATTGAAGGAGAATACTTGGAGAAAAATGGTCACAGTATTTCTACAGATAGCTTAACTAAACTGCTAATTCTTTTGTTCATTGTTGCTAAGTCAATTATTTGCCCACTTTTAGTATACTTGTTTCTTCCAGCTCTTGCAGTCGAGACTGCACTCAAATATGATCTCATTAAAAATATCACATTTATAGTCCTTGCCATTGATGGAAAAACAGGCGAATGTATGAAAGTTAAAAAAACATACTAAAACCACTTTCAAATTAAAATAAGTAGAAAATTAAAAATACCTCTCTTTTTAGTAGCTTTATATTTTAATTCTAGAATTTAGCAATATTGGCTACGTCAGTCTTAACACTTGCTAACAAAAACTTCATTAGAAGCTCAATGAATATGACTTCTCCTTAAGATTTAAGTTTTGAAATAGAAAAACAATACCTCTGTTTTTATGCATTGTAATTTAACCTGAAATCACTCAGATACCTTTATATTAATTTCTTTTTTCTTAGCCTCCACCTGCATAAATATGTAATAGTAACTTCCTCTATGGAGCACCTCTCTCCTTCCTATGTGATGCATCCCAAACATCTTATCCTGTGAAGCCCTTCAGTAGTGCTCTATGCAAGATATCTGCCTCAGTAAAAGCATCATCTGGTACTCTGTATTGAAGCCTATGTGCACTAAGTACAATGGAAACTTACGCTGAAGGAAGGGAAGGCTTCTACTTCTTCTCCCTTAGATACTGTGTTTGCCAGTACTACAATGAGACTGCAAACTCCCTGGTGTAGATTCACGTCTTCTCATGTTTTATTCAGCAATGAATCAGCTGATGACACTTTGTAAATACATGAAACTTACTTTGTATGCGATGCTCTGCAAAGCATGCCCCAAACAAATATATTTATATGTAAAATATGTGCTTTCTCTTATTCTAAGCCTGTGTGATCACCCCATGTGTTTCTGAAGGTGCCATCTAACAAGCACTTCTCCTTCACTAAAGAGAATTTACTTTGTATTATTTTATCTTGTAGTCTTTTAGTTGGCAGTAGTTGAGCTTTTGATGTTTACCAACGAGGGAATTAGTATTCCAAAAATAGTTTAAAAAAAGGAAAACATTCTTTAAAGAAAAATGACTCAAAATTCAGCTCCTTTCCTTTTCCCTTTTCTCTTTTTACCCTTCAGACAAAAGCAGCTAAAAATACTCTCACTGCATTTTCCTCCACACAGGAAGATACACTAATATGAGAACAAAAAGAGTTTATTTTTCTCAGCAGGAGCAAAGTGTAGACTCCATGGTTTTCTACAGTGTTTGCATAAAGATTTCCCTCTGAACTTGAATTCTGGGGGGAAAGAGTCTTTCATCAAACTCCAAGACTCGCGCTCTAGAGATCATTCAAGATGTGACAAGCACATGGGAATACTGCAAGTTAATTAAAACCAGTGATAGTTCCTTACACTAACTAGTTTTACATGCATATGTGTTGTGCTGTGTAAAACTGTACGCTACAGGGACTGGACAGTCCCATTCCTTTTGCAGCAACAAGTACACCAAGAACGCTTTTAGTCACTGTCAAATGAACCTGGCACTGGTCAAACAAATCAGACCTGACATGCAGACCTGGGAATGAAAAATAACTGCTGTAAACAAACCATATAAAATCAATTTCTATTCAGTAATTTTCAAGCAAATTACTGAAATGTGGCACTAGTGAATCAAAACCAAGAGACAGAAGTACATCATAAACGGCATAGGTAAAATTTGACTGGATGACACTATATTCCTTATGCAAATCCAAGAGAAATACCAACAAGAAAAATAGTAAGAACAAGAGTTAGAAGTGAACTAGGTATCAGCCTTAATACTATGAGAAATAAGGGCAATGGAAGTTTGCAGTAGGTGCTGATCTCAGCTGGGATTTTAATCTCTGTGTTATTGTGATTTCTGCACTGAAATCAATCCTGAGATGCAGATTTTCTTGCGTGCCCATGATAAGCTTGGTACAGGACTATGATAGTGAAACAGTTTGATGCCGAGCTCTCAGCCTGCGCCAGCACTGTTAGAGCTTCGCAGCAGTCTAATAACTGTTGCCTAAGTTGTACCATCACCATCTGTTTCTTCAGGGGCTACATATACAGTACAGTTTACCTGATTTATACCATTATATAGCTCTCTCAACTATTGAAATTCCTAGCTGGCCATCGTAGCCAGATTCTGGCCCCCTATCACTAAGATAACATCAGTTGCGATCTTCATCTTATGTCTTCTACAGCTGCAGGAATTTTGAGTGCCGTCTTACTAGCCTAGGAAATTGCATCCAGCAGTAGCAAGTCCAAGATCCTTGAGAAAAATATCTTACTTGCATCGCGGACAATTCTAAAGAACAAAATAAGAAATACATAGTTGTCCATTTGAACGGCCTTGAAACAACTCTTTCAGTGCCTCTTAGATCAGGCTTCATGCTCATACTTCACAGGAATATACCCCAGTTTACAATCATGAAACGATTTACTTATGTTACTTTGGCCAGAAGGAGTTTAAAAAAATCAACACATACCCATATCTAAAGGGACAACATTCATCAACTCACAGCAAATATTCAGTCCCATAACCAATGTATACCGAATATGAATTCTTTTGAAGTTTATTTTATCACTTGAAAGGTAACTTTCCCCTTCTTGAAGATGAAGCATGTCTGTCAAGCTTAATATGTGTAAGGACGGAGATTAGTATTAGAGAGAAATGGGCCATTACGTCGCCGCCAACATGCTCCAGTTTGGAGTTCGTCCTACGCGTATGGCCGAATTCCATAAAAAGGCCAAGTACCATTAGGTCTGAGGACGCGATGATTATGATATTCCTCCAGCCACCCTTTTAAAGCAGTATCTTCTTATAGATTCACCTATGTCTCATCAAAACATATGGACACGTACCACTTTGCATATCATAAAGCATCGCTGATGGCACAGAAAGTATCCAGGAGTGTGGAAACGCTAGAACTTGGCTAAGCATATTGGCTCTGTTGCAGGTGAACCTACATGAAGTTAATTGTTGCCAAAGGGCAAAATAGCTAGAGAGCTCAAAGTTTTGCCTCAAGGGCTGCAAAATTCTGGGGTTTCTGGAGAAGTTGTGAACAGCCAGAAGTAAAATCGAAGATAAAATCATTATCTGCTTTCAGCAATGCTTTATGTCAACCTACCTCACCCTCCAAAACATTATCCATTCTCAGAAAACAAGTAATTAAAGATTCTACTCTGTAGCTCCCAAGCAGGACAAGACTTGCCCTCCTGTTGTTGCTTGCTGCTGAGGTAAGTAAGTAGGAACACTCTGATGGAGGTTTAGGACATAGGATTTCCATAACCTGTTGATTAACTTCCGTCTTCCACAATGCAGGATTTTGTGGATCTCTGTCCCCTCCACTACTCTAAACAACTTATTTTCAGCCAGCCTTACCCCACATCAGGACTGTGGAAATTTCTAGAGGCTATTCAGTGACTGCCTTCTGTTGTGACACCTATGGTCCAGTGACTATACACAGCAGTTGAGGAAAGTATAGTTCGAGACAATTAGCAACGAAACCTAAAAACGGAAATCTTGAAAGTTCTAAACAATAGCCCTAGCTAGGTACTCTAGTTCTGTCTCTTAATCAAGACCCATTTATAGTTACATAGCCCACGAAATGTGAAGTTAGAGGATCTGGTTTTAGAAGGGTTGCATAAAACTGGACACTATTTAAAAGAACAAACAAGTATACCACATTTTTTATGACGAGCACTTTCCTTGGTTCAATTAATGCTGAGGCTTAAGCTTTTAAAGCACATTTAAGGATAATCCAACCATGGTGAGTAAACAAACAGGATCAAATGACTAGTTTCCAATTCTATCTGCTTATTTAGTACATGATGAGCACTGAGCTCTGCTCTGAGTGACAGAGAAAAGATGACACTTCTTGTCCCAGGAGGCTTCCACACAGAGATGTCTCAAACTCAGTACTAAATTGATTACACAGATGATTCTGCTGGTTCTGGCAATCAGAAAAAAAGCAGACAGACTATTTTTAGCACAGCACTTCATTATCAGTTTAATGGCATCCCGAGGTTTATCAGCCTGTCAGGTCAGAAAGAAAGTACACCTTGTTAGAGGGAAGCACTGAAACAAATTTCCTCATTAAGTACAGTGTCTCCCAGTTTTTCCCTATTGCTAGAAGGATCATTTTTCACCCTGGAAGTTGGATAACTAAGAGTCAATCATTTTCTGTTTATCGTTAGGCTAACTCCATCACTTTTACCTTTCTTGTCTTTGGCTACTGCATTTTTAAGTGGTTGCTTCTGGGTCTTGATAGATTTTCCATATGTATTTTATAATAACATTGATACCGAAGTAGAAAACCTGATCACTTTATGTATGAACATCTTAGTAGACTAGTGAATCTTAGTGAATTTTTGTCTCATCATTTTGAGACTGCTGCATTGCCGAAGGTTAATTACATTTCCCATACCATCTGGGCATTGTTCTCAGTTAGTTACACCAGTCCTTGAATTTGTTCAATTTTCCATCAAATGCATCCCCAGTGTTTTTGCTAGAAGCTTACATCCTCCAACAACCCTCCTTCCTTTCTACCTCCTAGTTGATCTCTTACCACAGCTGCCAATGCAGCATGAATTCCTAATATCACATCATTCTATAAAATATATCTTAATGCTCTTGACGCACTTGTCTATGTAACATCCTCCAGGCATACAATTTATTTGTAACCCTAATGAAAAACATTGATTCAAAAGTGACAAAAATTAGTAGAAAGTAAGCCAAAATCTTGTTCAAGCCCCTCCTGAGTGCAGCTCTTCTCCAAAGCTGAACAGTCCCATCCTTGCAATAATTAAAACACGGATGTGCATCTAATGTTCGTGAGATCTGCCCTTTCTGACAGTCAGTATTTGCTTCATGCATATTACATTCCTCACTGCTGATACAGTCAGTGGATGGACTAATCATGGATAGGCATTTGTGACCAAGTGTTCCCAGAAAATAAACTGAGATTATCTGTCTCATTGCATATAGCCATCAGCTCATAACTGCCACGCAGAGCCGAAAAAAGCAAAACAGGTAGAAAATTCCCTGTCTCAGCTCCAAAATACTTAACAGCCTTGGCCTCTGACAGAGCTCAGGTGTCTTGTTGAAAGCAAAACAACAAAAGCCTAACACTCAATGAAAGCAACTAATTGCAACAGGCCAATTCAGGAGGAGGTGAGGGAGTCCAGATGGTGGCAAATTTCACCTGTTTAGGTTTTTTTGTGCAAACTGAAGGCAGTAACTGACTCATCATCATTCGAGTCTTCAGGGAGGAAAAAAAAGACGTACCTGCTTATACTCCTGTACATGTTGTGCTCCTAATCAAGTATGAACAAGCAAATGGTGAAAATCTGTTAGCCACTACCCAAATGAGCTTGGATGAAGATGTCCTAGTATCATCTGGCTTTAACACACAGACACATACAAAACGTCTATTCCCATGGCAAACTTGAGCCATAGTCACTCGAGTTTGTAATTTTTCATTATTCTACTTTGATTTAGTTAATAGAAGCTTTCAAATCAAACTAAACAGATCAAACTCTGTCTGAAACCTGTAAAATGAGCTAGAATATCAACAAGTGGGTGAGAGAGTGAGAGCAAGCAAGCAAGAGCAACATGCACATGTGTAAAATATCTCAAAGGACTGAGAGAGTTGCCTGTTAGTATCTAAACGTTAATGGCAGCAGAGCATGATTACAACAGCAATGTTCAGCAGAGTACTCCCAGTTCTTCTTCCCCACTGCACTTTTTGCAGTTCATGTAAAATGCTGGCCGTTCATATGGGCAGCGCCTGAATGACAGGCAGTCAAACAGCAATTAGGAATTAACTCTATGTTGTAGGTCACAGCGGAAAGCCCACGCTAGCCTTGCAGCTGCCAATTACTTCCAGACCAAGATGTGTCCTTAAAAGCAGGATTATTGTATCTCTGCAACACAACCCCATAGTCACAATCAGCGACCAACCAACCATTCCTGCGCAATGAAGTCAGCTTACAGCTACGAAGTTAGCTTTAAGGGCTTTATTATGGATGAGTTCCTCCTGTGCTATTGAAAATACTTTGATCTCTCGGGTTTTAGCGCGGCCTAAATTTAAAATAAGCTGCTATAAGGGAAACTATCCTTTTATGCTGCAACTGAGCTGCATGGATTGAAAGGTTACAGGCACAAGTAGGAGGAAAGTAGGAATGGGAAGATTAGCTACCACATTCATCTTCCTGCCTGCCTTGGCACGGACCCATGCAGTAAAGTCAGAGAAACTACAACTTCAGCAGTCATGAAAAAGTGGCTCTGCATTTTGCTGGGAGGGGAAAAGAAAGAGATAGGATTCAATTTCCAACTTCGTAAGATTTGATCTTCTTCAGGGATCGGTCCTAGGAAACAAAACCTATTCTCTTATTAATACTCCCATTCACGCTAAGTAATTCTCCTCCCTCTGCTGCACTAGACTCCCTCAGACATGACTTAAGCTGTCATAATACAAACTGTTATTTCTTGTGCATGCTTGAGAAAGGGAGTATCATAAACAACATGCTAGGTGATGGCCACAAGTCTGTCCCAAAGTCAGGGTCTCCGAGCATGCCGGGCTCCAAGTTGACTCCTTAGCTCTGTGCAGCAGCCTGTGCGGAGGTCTGGGGTCCAGTCAATGCCCAGCATGGCTCCTCATCAAGCATCCAGGAAGACAACCCTCTGCAAGCTTTGTGGTCCAACCGCCCACTCTAGCCTTGGCCACACTCAGCTGCTGCCGCTCACCAGATTTTCACGACCTGCAGTGCCCAGCTAAGTGCCTCGTGCAGGATGAGGATCCCCTCAGCAGCTTCTTCAGCCCTCATGGCCCTTGCACGGTTCACCTTAGGAAGCATCCATCTGAGGATCTCTGTAACAGTTCATGAGGTCTCCAGTGGCATCCACAGAAGTTATTTTATTCTGTTTCACAGAGACTTGAGCTCAAAGGGAATCAGACCTTAAAGATTAATCTGATGGTTCAAACAGCCCAAAAGATGAGGCTGTAAGGCTGTCCTTGTGTGAAGATACGATGACTTTGTCAACACTGAGAGCTTAAACAAGCCCTGTATGTTTACTAATTCCAGCTACAAATATGAACTGCTACAGCTTTTTGTTTCCAGACATGTCAGAGATAAATGCATTTGATGCTTCTCATGAACAGCCTAGAGCAGATAAGCAAACAACTAAGACTGACCTTGTGTCAGATTGACAATTTTATTTTATTTTTTAAGCCCTCAGAAAACCAATTACCTAAACCCTAAGCTAGTTGAGAGAAAACTAATCTTCCAGTCTTCAGCCCAGTGAGGCTTGTGTAGCATCTGGCTGAGGGGAACACAAGACTGCCCTTGAGTATGAAGATGTGCCAGCCACAGAAGAAGCTCCTTCTGGTTTTGTTGCTCCAGCCCTGGCAAAAGTCAACTGCCAAAGTCCACTGATAAAATCTCCATCAGTCAATCGGAGCTGCTACTGGAGTATTATGGAAGAGCGGGAACATGCAGCAGTTATGCTAAAGTTTGCATTTTCAAAGGATTATGCGAACGATAATGAATGATAGGTCAGATCCCTGATTTATAGGATCAATATTACTCAACTTCAGCCAAGGGCCATTTTCTCGGACTAAGGAAATGAGGGGCAAAAAAAACTTCAAAAAGGCCTCAAAATGATATCAAGGCACTGCCAAGGCAAATTTGCATGCAGCTCACAGACTGATAGGAAGAACCACATGGATAAGAAAGGCTTGCAGACTATTGCAGCTTTGACCTTGCCTCATGCTGCTGTCTCTCCTGAGATAAAGCATGGGTCAACTACAATGAGAACTGGGATACCAGAGCTCAGTTTTGATGACAAAAGAAAAGGAAGGTCTATTGCACTTCACCTGCAATCCAAACATCTTGGATTATTTCCTCTTCCTTCACGTCACTCATTGCAGCTTAATGGAAGAATTCAGCATCAGTGAGGAACACCAAGCTACAGGTAGGCACCACACACTGACCATCCCAAAGCAGCAGGCACCATTTTTGAGTGTGCAACTTTAAACTCGTATTAGGTGCTAACCCTCTGAATTGCACATCAACCTGTAAGAATCCCTGGTTAGATGTGTACCAAAATAATGAAAAGGAGAGCTGAAGAACTGCATCCATCTCTGCAGCTGCATCATACCTCCTGTCTGTCCTCAGACCTTATCCCCAGCTGCTGCTCTCTCCAGAATTTTCTACCCCACTGCCCATGCAGATGTTTGGTTCCCCAGCACCAAGAGCGTTACTGTTAGTATTGCCCCTCCAGCGGGACTTAAGAGAGAAGTAAAAGGAACGATGAAGACAGTCCCAATGAAGACTGGCAGTCACTACATGGTACTACAACCTGATCATTAGATAGTAGGTAAAATGCAGAATGATATCCCATTGCAGGGCTGGAATATGGTACGCTTTTTTCTATGCTAGCTTTTTATACAGTACCAAAACTAAAATGCGTCAGACTGCCTGGGCTGTAACAGACAAACACAACTGTGTTTACTGCCACATCCTAATAAACATCACAGTCAATAAAAGTTGTACACCAGTTGCCTGTATCCTTTGGCCTACCTTCTGCAAAGCTTGCCTATTCATCATGACTGTAGTCATTAAGCCAGAAACAAGTCTCTTTTGCTTGCTTTTTCACCACGGGTATTTCTATGCAGAGACCACATTTACAATTTTTATGTGTTACTATTTTAATATGTGCTCAGTGGTCTTATGACAGTTGTTGCAAAGGTTGGGCAGAACGATATAAACGTAACAGAATATTAAAAACACCATTGGTCAACTGTATCTAACATATCTCTTCACCCAAATCCCAAAGGGGGATCTGCGCATGGCCATTTCTAAGGTCATGAGCTTGAAAGCTGGACCAAGTGACACCAGTGGCCATCTCCACTCCCACCTTCCACCAGGAAGGAACGCACAACTTCTACTTTTTTAAACTGTTCCTTCTAAAAAAATACACATTTGAGCAGCAGCTTATCAAGGTCCTCTGGCAAGCTGCATGACCCACAGATTTATTTCATGGCTTTGACTATTTTTGCACATTCTAGCAATCCTCAATCTTGCAGGGATTGCCACAGGGCATGACATGTCTCCACACCTCCCACAGAACAGCCAACATAAAAAATCAGTAAAATTGAATAGAAGTAAAAGAGCCCATCAGAGTCAGTGTGCTCTATCCAAGCCACTGTGCTTCTCTACATGTAGCCGCGATCCTTAGACAAGGACACCCAGTTCTCAGCAGTTTTATGTAACAAATCAAACCAGATTCATTCAATCTTGAAAAGGAAAATTAATTTTAAAAAGGGGGGAAAAAAGATGCTCACTCCACTTCCACAGCTTAGTCCAAATACATGAACACAGAAAAAATATAAAAGTGTTCACATGACTATCCTGAAAGTGGTTTGTGGGCTTGAGAGTCATTCAGTCTGGAGCAGAAATAACTACAGCAATGTTAAGTAGCTGGCAATTCCATGGGACAAGCAGTGAGTAGTCGTAGGATAAGCTGTGGGAAATAGCACATGAACATGCCATAGCCAGAAAGATCATCACATAAATCATTCAGTGCATTATTTTGAAAAACAAATACGGTAGTGGAAAGTTATGGCTGAGGATAATACGTAATGACAGGATAATATCACAGCTGATTCCTCCCGCGCACAAGTGGTTGAGTTTCTGACTTTGTTAGGAATGTTGATAGGTAAGATAAAACTTAGTAAGGATCTCCAAGGATAAAAGAAAAATTATTCAAGATCACACTTGAGCATTTAGCGATTTTTTTACAAAGTGTTAGCCTAAATATTTTGTCTTTGCTTTGGTAGTGCCAGCCATGATTAATCACCACTAAATACTGTTGCATAATTAAAAACAGATTATATTTCTGTTCTCTTTTAATAACATTATTTTCTCCTCATTTTTTTCTTTAAAACAAATGTTTACCAGTCAGTTAATTAACATTCATTTTTCTAGGATCCATTCAGAACAGGAATACACTAACTCTTCAGGTGAAAGTAATTTATAGACTACATTATCCTAAGTTGTTTTCTATTATTTTGTCCTTGGCAGAGCAGTGTTGCAGTGACAACCAACAACTTAGAGCAGGACATGTTGACAAGATTGTTCATTTTCTGAGTTCTGCTAACAAAAAAACTTCACCACTCTGTTAAATAAAAATGAATGGTAACTATTACCAATTTTATTATTCTTCCACAAAGAACAGACACTACTGATAATCAAGTCCTCAGTTCAGTGAGTGTTAATTACTTCAAAGAATAAATCCCAGATCCATGAAACCTCTTATTCTTTATATTGTGTTTCTTCTAATGATGTTGCTGTGAAAAGAACTCAATTCTGAGTAAGCCTGAGACGGCATCTCGGACCTTTGTGAAGGAGCTTCTTTGCCATGTAACCATGGAGAAGCATTTACAGAGGAAAAGGCTGGGTCCCTCCCATAAAACTTAACGTTTGGGCATAAAGTGACACAGTCAGTCTTTTACTCATTTCATGGGTGAGTCTGCGGATCAGTACACTTTGTCCAAGCTGCACATGCATATTATCCCACTGCTTATAGGGCTGCTGAGTGCAATCACCTGCAGACAGGACTTTGCTATACCCAGTGCGATGTTCACACAGACCCCCTGAACCTGTTTTTACAACACAGAAACATTTGCTTCCTTACATACTAATTGGTGGAAATTAACATTTTATTTCAATCAAGAGAGTAATAGAAGAAGAAGGGCACTTTTCTCAAGCCAAATTAAGTTTTATGCTTCATTTTCAGCACTTTTTAGAAGCACTTACAGTTAAATTGTAAGGAAAAACGTGACACAAAACTAGGATTTTTGGTCACATTAAAGCGATGCCTATATTATTGCAATTTGTTTAGAAGACAGGCTTTCCTGGAAAACTCGGGATAACCTGGAGAGCTGGAGACTTGACTGTTGCATCAAGTTACTAATTCACTTCAATTTTACAAGACCTTCCTGGAATCTCTATATGCTAAGTTTTATGAAAGCATAAAGCATTTCATGTTTGCATACCTCTATGCATGCATAAAAAGCAAGCAAAACAGTTAATTTAACTTGGACTATAACTTATCACATACAGCTTTTCCTTTAATATCTTATAAGGAGGTATAAGCTTCATTCCATCACTGCTAAGCACTGTAGCTTAGTGCTTAACTTTTTAAGAGGAATTACGTGTTTTCAGAGAGAAGTCTACTTCCTCCCATTTAGGAAGGCTTTCAGTAATCTGTATGAGAAATTTTGTGTTTGTTAGAGAGTGTTGGAAGTAACCTGAGCTTTGGCTGTGGGCAGAGGCTGGGTGTTGTGCACAATTTTTGATCTCTTTCACCCTAAATGCTTGGTATGGTTTTGTGAAAGGCTGGTCTTAATATTGTATCTACAAGTATTTTATTCTTAAACCTGTGTCTGGTATAATCCAATGTTTCTGTCCTTCTGCCAAGCACAAATTTTGAATGTCTTTTACTTTATTTTATTCTCTTTAAAAAAAGAGATCTATGTATTCTCAGGAACAGTATTTGACCTGATTGCATATGTAAGTATTTACTTACTTTCCACAAGGCTGAAGTTAACAAAAAGAATGCTATTTTTAATTTCAGACTTTAAATTTTTAAATAATTGCATCCCTAGGCACCATACAATAAAATGTGATACAGAATAACAGACACATCTGCTTCCAAAGTTCATTGCAAACAAATGGGGCTCAGCAGCTTGGTCCTGTGACATGCTGTTGGACTGGCCCAAGAACAGCATCAGCCACATAACACCTGACAACAATGACAGCTTTTGTAAAGCTCCAGACTGGGAAACCCCCAGATTTTTGTAAAGTGTGTGACAGGAACAAAGCATAGCAGCAGACAGTGAGGCACGCTCAGCAGGAGATTAGTCAGGCACAAATCCAATTAAGTAACACAAGCAGAAGAAAGAAATGAAGAAAACTGTCCTTTCCTGGTGACTGGCTCAGCATACAAAGTCTAGATATTTCACCAAGAGTTTTCCATCTACTTCCAACAACTCTCAGGGCTGTTTTTTCCTGTAGGGATGTGGTCTGAGCACCACAGCAGAAAGCTGTTGGCCATTTGCTTTCCTAATTTAAGAAGCACCGATATCTGCCATTGTGAGCATTTGAAATGATAAGTCTCCTAGGAAGCATATTTTCTGTCACTAAGGCCTATAATTAAAGTGATGGATTTGGCACAGCCCCTACTCTGGACCAGCTGTGAAGGACCCAATGACACATTCAGGTATCTTTGGTGCACCACACATTAACATGTACCTTAAACGTTCTCCAAAAGTAGCAAAAACAAAAATTTCACCTTTACTGTGCTACTTCAGTTTCCACAAACTCGGACAGCTCTGCCCCATAGGACATGAAGCTGTATCAGATTGCAGGTGGTCAGCTCTCCACCCATCCTCTAGATCCAACCACCGAGGTGGTATCTAATTTTCACTGGCTTTTTCTGTGCAACATCTCTTTTTCCTAAAACTCTGGCTGAGGCCTCATCATCTTACATCATTAACTTCCCTTCTCTTTGAACAGGTAGAAAATACCAGCTCTCATCCAGCACCTACAGGTGACCTCTGAATCTACTGACTTTAAGGAGAGGTTTGCCACAGACTTCAATAGGGCCAAGATTTCCTTGCTGTTAAGCAAGGCCCCATTGCACTGGCTGTCATCATCTTACTGCTTCCTAACAGCCATCTGTAGGTTCTTGGCAAGATCAAATATTCTGCATGGTTGCAGAATAGGCTTGGAAACTCCGTTTCCAAAATTGCTAACTAGAAATGCTAATAATCCTAAGAAATAGAATTTACACCAATTAAACTTAGTTCCTTTGTGCCAGATGACAAATAATATCAAGCTATTTCTCTCTGATTCTTCACTTCATATTCAGCTATTCTGTGTCAAATATTTGGTGGCTAATTTTACTTTCACTATCTCAAACCGCAGAAATTCCAAGTCAGCCAGAAACGGCTCATAGCAGTCTTGAGGCAGACTGAGCAGTTTTTGTAACAGTTCAAGTGAGGTTACAGAATGCCAAAACTAAAGTTATGCCACACCTACACTACAGATTAGTTGCCACAGCTCTACAGCAGGACAGAGATTTGCAACAACAAAAATTTAGCTAACCATCCAGTCAATCATACAGAAAATTAGTTAAATTCGGCCTTCTGCTCTTTCTTTGCTCTGTGATTGTTTCAGTGGTGTTTGCATACAACAAGGACCGGTCCTTTCGAGACAGTGGAAGTGCAGGCTGCAAATACATCTGATCAGCAAAGTAATCAAGAAACACCTCAAAAGCTAGGAATGCAAATGCTGTTTGCAAGCAACCTGCCAGGGAAGAAGTCAGCACTTACTACACTGATATTTCTACACTTGATAATGAAAAGGAACTTACCATTGCTGCAACTGTACATCCACACAGATATGGTATTGCACGTGTTCCCAAAATGCTGGCAGGAATTAATCATAAATGCTCGTAAGACTGATAAAGCTGAAACTTAATACGTAAAAAGTATGTCTGTGACATCATCCTAGCTGTAAAATTACTAAGTATCCAGGCCACCCATTTCAAGGTTAGGCACTTAAAACCATAGACAGAGATCAATGCAAGTGAACCAAGTGCTGTTACTCAGCATTTCTGGCAGTACTCCACCCTCAGAGAGGACAGTGCAACTGCTTTCTAAAGGGTCTTAAAAAAAAAAAGCACCTTGTATCTCTGTAAGCTTAAAATGAGAGCATCTGCTCTGTGTACCCAGTCATCTTCATCCTCTCAGCAGAAGTTACCTCTGCTTGGGACAGAACAGATAGAAACAGCTCTTGATGGGGTCAGAGAAGCCTGCAGAGAGGCACAATGCCCCATGAAGAGAGATGGCAAACATCTGGTTACTCTTTGAGGAACCTCAAAGTGAGTTTGGTTAGATGTTGTCAAGAAACAAAATTGCTGAGGAAAAGAAGGACCGCATTATTGCAGTAGTGGGTGAAGAACTTCCCTGCAGTGAGACCTGTTTCTGACCCTGGTCTTGCTTAGGGTGGGTTAAGTCTTTGCAGGGAGGAAAGAAAACTTACTGCAGAAAATGCCAACGTGTGGAGGGAAAAACAATGTTTACAGAGGGATACCTGCAATTAGGAGCTCTTCAGCAGTTCAGACAAGGACATAGCAAGACACATCGACTCCTAGCTAAAGAAAGAAAATACTCAAAATGAGAGACGTTTTAAAGAGGAAGGACTACCAGTGGATTATTATCAAGCATTTTTATTTGCCTCCATCACTTTGCGGATTGGACCTCTCGGATCCAAAAGAGAAATCTGCTTTAGTGTAATGTCTTGACATTCACTTACATAACTGGGGAAAAATAATTTCTTCCACTGGCTAAGGCTTTATGGCATCAACTTCTGCAGGTACTTAAATGAAAACAAATCTCCATTCTCAGAGGACCAATTCCGCATCCTTTGCTATGTAATACTGGAAGGAAGGAAAAGGAAAAGACGGAAATGAAAGGAAGAAAAGCCTGAAAAAAAACGCAAGGAAAAAACTTTGAAACATCACAGTCTTGCAGCCATTTTACAAAGTTACAGATTGGTAAGAGAGCTCTGACTGAATGCATGAAGAATATGGATCATGATGTCAGTAATACAGGGCACAAGATTTCAAGGCCTTGGGAATGAATGTTTTGTTATAACTTAACATATCATTAGGTCAGCAGATGGAAGAACAGACTTCCGCGTGATGCATCACCCTAGCACACTCAAAGTGACTATTTAAACATGAAACCGTGGAGACAGATTTTTTGATCAGCTGGCTACCCTTTTTCTATTACAGTTTTAATGCAAGAAAAGCTGGCATACAGTTTTATATCTGGTTTTGTTTAGAAATTATAATGCAGTTCCAGAATAGCAGTGGAAACTATGAACAGCATTGTTTAAATTAACTACGAATAGCTTGTTTGAAAGGACAGAGATGACTTATCAGTATCTCTCTGAATGCATTGCTTTACTAGAACATCCCAAGTCAATTCTGCAGAAGCAGAAGTGCATTTGGTTGTGTGATGCAAAAGAAAGCACCAAGTACTCATAACCCATTTGCTTATTCCCATCCTTGATAAATGGCTTCTTCGAACACAGGGTAGTAAAATCAAATGATTATTTGTTTAGCACTTCCCACAAAACTGAAGAGAGATCTTGTTGGCTAAACATAGTCAAGTTACTTGAGAAACCCCTGTGGACAAGGGCTGCCTTCTGGGGGCTTCTTCCACTAACTGAATTCCAAGTACTCGCACAAAGCTTTAAGTGGTGCAGTATTATAGCATGCATTTATTTAACAAAACAGAGTACAATGTATCCAGAAGACTTTTCTGACAACCCCAAACTCAAAAGCATTGAGTTTGTATCTGCATATGAATACATAGCCATATGCCCACACTAACACTGCACAAAACCCTCCTTCACTTAGTTTTGTATAACTTTGCACCCCCAAAATACTGTTTTTTCAAGATTATTATAGGGCCAAAATAAAGAGTTCCTATTTATGTTGTGAACACGTAGATAACTGCTCACTGTACAAAATTCAAACCCATCCTTTCCTACCTAGAGGTACCATTTTCTACTGGGAGGGGATCTAATACTCTCATCTGTCTGATACTTTGCGCATGTGTCTTCTCCAGTCCTTTCACACGAGCTTCGGGAACATACCCAAGTGGGAGCTCTTTATAATTCTGAGCAGATGAGGTGGTTACCAAATACCAGATGACAAAGGACACCTCAAAACTGAGCACCTTGAGAAGTTCAGTTTAAGTTTTTCATTAATGTCTACAGGAAAAGTGTTTCATGCTCATATGAAATAGAATCAAGAGGAGAGTAAGTACCACTCCATGGAGACTCTGAACTAAAAAAATCAGCATGCCAAGTTTGTTTCCCTACCCACCGTCCCAAATTTTGAGCATTTAACAAATGTACTTTTGCAGTTTTACATATTGCATGAGCAGACACAGTGTAATGGAGCCTTTACTCTACCAAAATGCAGACAATAATTAGACGATAGTCAAATTTGCATAGGCTTATACATCACTATTGTTTCTCTGTCTGGTCTTCAGCTTTGAGTTTTCAAATGCTGCAGCTATCAGTCCTTGTGATGTCTGTCTTTTAAAGCTACACATTTACTTCCACAAAATCTTGACAGAATTAGCATGAAAACTTCGCAAGAAGATTTCAAAGCTTAGCATGCCTAAAAAAAGAGCACTTTCCATTCCCAGAAACAGCTTCCTGTCTTTCCCACATATCCTGGTAGACTGCATATAACACATTTTCTTTCATATAATGAAGGTTTAAAAGAACAAATACAAATCCTATGTACAAATGCTTCGCCCTCCAAACCACAGTCACATACTTCAATATCTGAAAAGCAATGTATGTAAAGCAAAATCAAGAAGCAGGCATCACCCTGGATTTATTTTCCCTCCCTTCATCTAAACCCAAAATGACGATTCCTGTGCCATAGTTCCCCGTGTACCTTTGGATACTAGGAGTTAAAAAACAAAAATATGCTTTCCTCGTAACTTTATTCTTTTCTTTTCTTTTCTTTTTTTTTTTTTTAAATTTTTCCATGCTGCTTTATAAATTAAGTACCTTAAAAACTTGGGAAAATGTAGCTGTGAATTCTTCGCAATGACTAATTGTGCATACAAACTGTACAGCATGCAAACTTATTCCCATAGAGGTATTCAAACAGAGAAAAATTAATTCATTATGAATTGCATCACTCTTCCAAATAAATAACTCAGGATTTTCAAACAGCTTACTACTATATAACTTTTTCTACCACTTCTAGTTCACAGATGTCTTAACTAACAGCTCAATGGGTAAGGTGACCCAGAAAGGACAGAATTGCTGAAACAATGGAGTATACTCTTCCAGCTGCGAGCACTTTTATGGTCTTTTTGGATCTCTAGCTTGTGTTAGTATTAAAAAAAAAAACAAAAAACAAAAAACAAACAAACAAAAAACAACAAAAAAACCCAAACAAAAAAAACCCCGAAGATCTTTGCACTGCACCCACATACGTGGTAAAGGGAGCAGAATTTAACTGCAATCTTGTTCTATTTCATTAAACACTTTAAAATTTAGTTATCCTTTTCCATCTTCACAGAATTCTCAACCTTTTAGTAGAGCCACAATCATCTGAGCATTTACAGCTGCCTTCCACGATATTCTTAAGGCCCTCACTTGTGCATGCAAAGCCCTGCCTCCTTGTTAGTCATTAATGCTGCAATTTTTCTTTCAGCTGGAAGGATTAGATGTGTGACTCCATTAAGAAAACTGCATGGCCAGAAAGAGTGCTATAAAAAGGCAAAAGACAAATGTAGCATACTCTGTCCTAGAGAGTAAGTGCATCTCTTTTACAGCACTGTCTATAGAGCTTCATTCTTTTCCTTCCAACCAAGAAAGAGAAAAATGAAAAAAGAATCCCCCCTTCACCACTAGATATTTTGCACGGTCATACCACACCCAAAATATTACACCAGAGCTGTTCATGTCGTACCACCCCGACAGAATAAGCCATGTTAGCCAGTCTGAACAGCAAATTACAACCAGTCCTCCCTGCTTTCTCTCATTCTCTTCACAATGTCCCTTCCCTGTCCATAATCCACCCCCAAAACCTCACAGCACATTTTTGGGGCCTCTTGTTACAGCCTACTGTGCATCCAGTAGCAATCAAGGTGATTTATCATGCTAAGGACTGTGCATATCACACAGATGACTGCATGACAGCTCCAAGTTACAAAATTGAAAGAAATTTAAAGTTGTTTAACATCATCTTTTGAAAAAGACTGCAAAACCTTTATTCTTTTAACTGAGGCCATAGAATATGCATTCCAGCAAATGGAGAGGCTCCCCTGCTTTATGGAGCTCACCCGCTGTACATGCTTGTCAGCATAACGTTCAGCAGCAGAAAATTACTGAATGCATTAGGACTTAATTTACTGTCTCATCTTCTACCTTCCTCATAACCTAGCCACTGAGCCAGCACACATGGCAGTAACTTACATAGAGCATGACTTAGAGGCCAAGCTCAGAAGTGCATTTTCCAACAACTGAATGAATGTGTGCTGAGTCTCACGCACTGTGACCACACCCCAAAAGCACTGGAAATACACACAGCTTCAGCTGTTAAAAGCCTGATTTTAGATGTTTCCATATATTTAAACACACAGATATGGTGGTGGGAATGATGGGAATTTAACCAGAAGAACTCACTTTGCCAGGTCACTTAACAAACACACAAGGCAGTGAGTTGTTACTACTGATGGCCAAAGACTTTTTCATAAGAATAGGCTGTTAACCTTCATGTTATTTTTAATTTGTAATTTAAACAGCAATTTTCACTTGCCATAAGCTACCTTGAGGACTATAGCAGGTATAGCACTCTTAATCATTTCCTACCTTGCAATATTAAGCAGTGCAAAAGCTAGTGAACAGCAAGTAGCAATGGTTTACTCTGAGGTGGCTATTTAAAAAAAAAAAAGTTCAGATGAAAAGTTGCTATGCCTACTTGTGAGAAGACTACACTGTAAAACAAGCTGTAATCCTCATCAGTGTCGTTCTTTGCCTTTCACTTCTTTGAAAGAAGGATAGAAAAATCCCAGATACAAGGTAAAAAAATTTGTTCTTCTAAAGCATACTAAGCATGTGCAGTATTATCTCCCCTGATTTTCATAGGCCAGCACCTGGTAAATGTCAGCACCTAATTCAAAGGTGCGTGAAACACCGTTGCTCTGTCCAAGATCCCTACACAGCAGATGAGCAAAAATGAAGCGATGAAGTTTCGTCTCTTGTGGAGAGGAGCACTGAGCACTGCCACACCTGAACTTTCCCCTACAGCACACAGAAAAGCGAAGATACTTGAAAACAGCCCAAAGTACTATCAACAATACATACTCAGGACTAGTGGGCACTAGGACTAGTGAACAGGAAGACTAGGACTAGTGAGTGACTTGGGGACTCACAACCCCAGTTCCTTTGCTCCTGGAAAGTAAGCTGCCGAAGCAGCTGGGGTTGCCTCTGCTGACATTCCTATCGACATCTTCCCTGCTCTTCACTTCATGGTCAAAAATTCTCAAAAGAATTCCAAGTTTAAAGACTTCGTCATAGCTTGTTGAACAACACAGGGTAAATCACTTCTTTCTTTAAATCAGAAAGATAAGTAATTTACCCTATCACCCTGGCATTTCTCACTCCTCCTCCTGGCTTTACTTTTTTTTTTTTTGGGGGGGTGGGGTGGAGTGGCTTTTCCCGAGTTGAATTTAGTGTGTTTCATCTTTTCCGTTTAAAGACACACAGTTTTTGCACCCTCTCTTCTCCGTGTTCACTCCTGCATCCCAAGCTTAAACTTCGTCTCTGTGTGCTATAATTCTCTTTTGCAGGGTATCTATCTTCTCTTCCCTTCTTATCTTCAACCAGCTATTAACTCCTCCCATTTCCCATACATGCTGTACACAGAAGAGCTACAAATGGTGGCATCTAAGAATGAGGGAGCTCAATCAACTCAACTAATGAGAAAACAGAGGTTTGCAAACATTTGTAAAGCTAAGCGTCTTTCCCACCATCTAGTTCCAGGAAAAGAGCAAGATACTAGGTTTTCAGTTCACACTGTATCCATGGATTTTTTACTGTGAAAATCTCCTTCCAATAAGCTTCCAGCTAGGGAGGAAAATTTCCTAGGAAAAATTAAACCTCTGACATTGTGACTATTGCAACACAGACCATTTCTTTCTTTCTTCCCCCCTCCCCCCCCCTTCCATCACAAAATCTTCTGATCGCCGCAGGAGGGGGAGGACAGGTCTCCACCATGCTGCCTTTTCCCAGGCTGGCTTTAATCATTCTCCCTGTGAATGATTAAAAACAACCAGAAACTTGCATCTTCTGCTGCTCTTATTTCAGCTTAATGGTAGCTCCACACTGGTCATGTTAGAGGAGGACACAATTAGCTGGAGGGACCGGCAGGGAAACAACTGGCCTCTTGTCAGGCTTGCTGATGCTATCATGTTTCTAACATGCAACTCCTGTAAATATTCATTGTTGCTTAGTTAATATCTTACAGAGATGTTGGGAAGGAATGAGCTGGGCTCAGACAGATGTAACTGCCTGACCTCATCACACAAGAAAAGCAGTCTCTGCAAACACAGAAAGCGTTCTGACTCATCTTTCTACGTTAAAAAGTTATCCCCCCTCTTTTCTTAAGCTACACGTGAAAGTCAGAAGACTTTTAACACAACTGAAAGATTCTGCCCCTTGTTACAGTAATGACAAATGTTAATGCTTCCAGGGAAAACAGAGTTAAGGCAAGACTGAAAATACCCAGACTTAGTGCTGACATGCAAGGCTGCCAGTATGGATTTCAGCCCATTAAAAAGATGCACAAATAACAGGAAAATGTGTTGATGCACTCAGTCTCTCTTTTCACACAGAAAGACCCAGCTTCATCACTGTGAAAGTATTTATCTCTGCTTCTAGAAATATTAGACATTTGACTTCTCTATTTAGGAATCAGGAACACTCAGCAAGCTAAAAAAAAAAACTATTTTGACTGTAACATTTTAAAGATGAAACCCAAACAAATAAGAGGAGAAGGATTTTAAACACTGGGTTTGGACTTCTTAAATCTAAATAGCTTCTAATAAAAAATAAAGGGCACAGAGAGCTCTAAGAAAGACACTCTTCCCTGTTTTTGCAAGCAGAGGCTGACCAAACTCTTACTCCTATTTATTAATATTTCAATGAACCTTCAGTGAGAATAGAAAAATACAAGAGGAGACTGAAAAGAAATACCACATCTGCACTCTGGATGCTTAATAAAAATATTTTCAGGCATACAAGTCGTGCAGACACAAAATGCATCCTTTTTTCTCCTGCCAAGCTTCCCCTCCCCAAATAAAAGCTGAATGAGGACCAGGATTTTATAGGAAATCAAGAGTATTCCCATTTCTGTTGCACAGTTCTGTTTTTTCAATACACTGAGACATTCTGTAAATCAGCTTAAAGTATTTTAAGGGGGGGAGGGGAGAGAGTGAGAGAGTGCGCCTGTGTGTGTGTCTGTGTGTCTGTCTGTGTGTGCCTGTGTGTGCGTGCGTGCGTGTGCATGCGTGTGTGACCCTAGAAAACTGGGAAGATATCAGGCTTGGTTTCACTCCACCGACACTCCTGTCCTAGGATGCAGGAGTATCACATTACTTCCAGATTTAAAATAAATTATTTTACAAACAGTGTAAAAAGATGAAGCACTGAACACTGTTGGCTTTGATTAGTTATTTCATTCTTTATCTAAGCTTACACACTCAAATATAAAAAAAAGGGGGGGAACAACAGGGAAAATTAGCATTGATTTACAATTTTAATACTGAGTAGTGGTTAAAAAGAAAATTAATTCACACTGCTTGAAGGTGGAGTTTTTAATTATGAATATATGTATTGCTACTTTCTTTAGGAACAAATACTGGACGAGGGTTACCATCGATACTTCTCTGCATAATCCCTTATGTGAAAAGTAGGTGTAACACTTCCATTTAGCACTTGTCAGCACTTGCACAATTACAAAGATGCAGGCAGCCTGTGAATTAAGTGTCATACTTTTATTTAGAGGTACTTTTTTCAGTGCCATGTATCTGTTTTTAGCATGTTTCCTCCCTTCCTTAAATTAGATCAGACAGCTTTCTATAAATAAATTATGATAACCCACAGATGCTAAATGCTCAAATGTGAACGTACAAATATTGTGATTACTTTCGCAAACTCTGACAAAACCTGTCAGTGTGTTTCTTCAAGAAATATTTATATCATTAAAAATAACAAAAAGAATTTACTATATGCTGCCTTTGATCCACATTCCTATCCTACTGTTTTTTTTGACAGCAGCAGGGTGATGGAGACATGGGGAGGAACACAAGATATCGCTTAATGGAGCAATATTTTTTCCCCCAAGGTTACAAGTGACACCATCTTACCAAACACAAGATAAATGAGCTTTGGAAAGGAGTCTGGTGAAGAAAAAATTCCAAAATGTCTCTTCCCTTACGAAAGCAGAACAGATCCAAAATCATGGAGCAGATACAGGTTAAGATCCTATCTAAGACATGGGTAGTACTAAGGTCCAAGACTTAGCTTTGGGCCTTTCCTGATTTTTTTTTTTTTTTTTTTTTCAGCATATATACTGAGAAACTCAGCCACTGCTGTGAATATCAGTGAATGACTGCTTGCTAAATACCATAAATTGTACCTGTAATAAGACTGAACAAACCCAAACTGCATTAGCTGTGGTTTGGCACAGCTTCACTTTGGCTGCTTCTTCTGGATGTAGCACAGGGTTTGAAGAGCTGCCAGTAGCACTGATGAAGTGAACCAAACCATAAAACATAACACACAGGGGAGAAAAAAAATTCTTTTGCCAAGAAAATGCTGTCAGCCACAGCACAGCATCCTCAGGTACACTTTTAAACACCCCTATATTATTGCAAAACACTTTAAAAAATCTTTAATATGGTATAAACTTGTCTTTCTTAAATAACAAAAATTAACACCTGACAGCTACTTCCATTATTCTTTCCCCCATATTCATTAGTGCTGTCTTATGTTCCTTGTTAAATACATTCCCCAGAGTGACAAATGTGCCTAGCAGAGTGCAGGCTTAACACACCAAGCTAACATAACTCTCCTTAGATTTTTCCGTGTACTAATGACCGTTCAGAATTGATTTATAGCTTCTGCCAGTGGTATTTTATTCATGCCATGTGGAATACACAGAAGCCATGTACTTAACTTCCCGTGAAAACACTAACAGTTTTAGAAAAACTGTTTACTCAGCATAAAAGAGGAGCATTGGTTCCTCATCCAACACCTACAGTGTCATGAAATGGCTCTATTCCTGCTACTGAGCCAGAACAGTCAATACAAGCATGCAATTATTTTTACCTCTGCATATGGTGCAAGGCTAATTACTCCACCTGTGGCTCTTTATAGATCTACTACAAACTTCCAGTCAGAGATCCATAATCAGATGTAACCAAACACCATCACGTGCATGCTATTGCTTATTTACAGTTCTAAAGCCTAGGATCTGTAATTGTTATTCTTCCTGTAAATAACTCGAAACAACTCAAGACCCCTTCCAAACAGTATTCTTATCTCCCTTTTGGTAATCAGTCATATACTTCAACAATTTGTGCTGAATGACCATTAGCCAAGCTGCATCAGAGTGGATCAGTACCCAAAATACTTTCGGTCACACTTGCTAGGGTAGGAAACTGTGACAAGACAAGAGGAGAGGCATATAATGTTGAGATTCAGGAATTGGTTCACTACTTAAAAAGTAACCTTTCACAAATCTATATTCAAAATGCAGTAAGAAAATAATTGGCCTTGAAAACATGCCAAATACTGCACCAATCTTTCCATTTGCTCACTGCAATGGGATAATGAATTTAATAGCATGTCCATCTGGAGTTCACCTAGCACATGTGCTGAGAGGAAATAATTAAACCTACAAACCAAAAGCCTAAGCCTCCCATATAAGGATTCAGTGTATGCTCACGACAGCCTTAGAGAAGAGAAAATCATTGCTTCCTTACCTTCAACATTCCTCCCTTCAAGTAAAAAGGCCCAAATTAACCGTAGTTCTGCAGCCCACCAGTAGGTCGGGGCAGAGGCAGTATATCAAGCAGCTGTCCAGGAACATGTCCCTCTTGACAAAAAGCAGGTCTGCTGGGAGAGCTTTAGTTTATCTACAGGCTTCCTCTCTAGCTGACCAAATCCCTACTCTGTGAAGACACAGTCTTACCTGTTGCCACCGTGTACAGACCTACCGCAGATGGCTGGAGTTTTACATACGTAATAGCAAATTCTCTATGGAGGGTAGCCTGGATCCATGACCATATTAAATGAAGCAGACATTCTGTTTATATTTCTACTCCTCAGTCTGGAAAGGTCCACAGATCTGTAACTGGATTTTATCAGAAGCAGACAGCTACAGAGGACAATTTTTTTCCCCAATAGATAATGAAATAAATTCTGCTTACTGTACTGTTTCTGATAGGATGAGGCACTACATATACTCCAAAAAAGGTTTACTCATCAGCCTTGAAATGTTCCAGAGCAGGTTTCCACCTTGCCAGTCTGTTCTCACAGAGTGTGCACGTCAAACCCAAAAAACACATCAATAACTTTTGCGAGCATCTTGAGTTCTTAAAGAGGCAGACAATTAGCATCAGCTACTTTGGATATTCACCGTCAGATTTTCCCCAACTTTCAAAAACTTTTTGTCTCATTTCAGCTAAACAACAGAGATAAATAATAACCTCTTTCAACTTGCATTTGTTTATTTTTCCAGGTGTAACTGAACAGCCTTTGTATACCGCTGCAGAGATCTGCTTACGAGAGTCCAAGACGTTGAGATCACAGTGCTATCTCCTATTATTTATCATATATGCAGTTGACTTTACGGGTGAGTGCGGTGTTCATCTGAAGAGCCTCTTTGTCAGCATGAAAAATGCAGTGCGAAGGCTCTGCAAAGAGCCTTTCATTCTAGTGCTCGCCTAGCCAACACAAATTACTGGAGTTAGAAGTGAGAGATGCTGGTAACAGCTGATGCTAAGAAGCCCTGAGAGGTGTGGATGGGGGGGCCACCATGGATAGGAGAGAAGAAGAAGATAAGGGGAAGCAGTAGAGAAAGCAGGCAAGGCAGACACAGAGAGAAAAGGAAGACTATGGAATTGTAATCAACCAACAGTAACTCAACAATTACAAAAGCCAAACCAGAATTTGGTGGGGGCAAGGGGGAAATAAAGCTTTTTCTGGAAGGGAGAATACATTTGTAAGACTATGAAAATAAACTGACAGCTGGCAAAGTTTAAAAATCAAGAAATGCTATTCTGTCCTTGTTAATGACCTCTTCAAACTCCTTTCCAAAGTGAAGCTTTGATCACAATCATTTTACGTAGAAGACTGAAGCAACCTTGGAGCAGAATGAACTGTGCACCTGCTTCAGCATAGGAAAGTAAAATGCAAAGCTAGAGAACAGACAAATCACTATTCCCTTTGGCTATCATTAAGGAAAATCTAGTGATTAATGATCACTGCCAAAAGGGATAATAATCTACTAACAGATGTGTCATGCAGGCTACCTGAAGTAAATCAGCATACCTGATACGACTTCACAAGATATCCTGAAGGAATCTGGTCCTTCAACCATCACAGACAAAACAACACTGCTATTGTCAGTTTACTGAAGATATATATGTAGCACGCAAACCTACCACGCCTTTCCAGCAAAGGATGTTAGTACTAAAACACTACGCATATCATCATTTTACAGCAGACATTTTCATTTTACAAATAATAAAACCAAGGTGGAAAGAAGTACTGTCTGTCTTTCTCCCACTTGCACGCAGAATGAACAGCAATGGCAGGAATAGGAAGCCCTGGCTGCCAAATTTCCCCTTTTAACTGCTAGGCTGAACTTGCTCTCTCCAGAGGCTATGCTGCCACAGCAGCAATATTCCGTACAACTGAAGGGTAAAACTAAGTTAGTCTATACAGCAGCAGGGCTCTGTCAACTTACAAGGACAATTTGGCATCACTTTCACTGGCTGCACCTCAGAGCACCAGGTACCACACACATGCCCTGTGCTGCGCTCCAAACACCATAACCAAATGTTAGCATAGGATCCCATTAAGATGAATTGTGAAACCAATGTTACACAGCCAAATGCAAAGCATCTCCAGATAGAGCCTTGCTTTCCACCTGAAATTTTACTGAGCACAGTTCATGTTCACTGCTGCTAAGCTTAAACTCCAGTTTCGATGCCAGCCATGCTTCCTCAGATTCCTTTTGGGATGAAACCACACGTGTCTGATCTGAAACCCATTTCCACAAGGAAGCTTCAGTTCCAGAACTAGAAGAGGCTAGAGAAGGAAAAATATCCACTACTACACTTTGTGTATTAGAAAGAAATTTGCAAAGGCTTAGATTCAGTCCTGGCAATTTCCTTTGTCACAGAGAGAGGAAGGGAGAGAAGGCTGAGAATATTTATATACCACAGGTTAGGGGAGAAATGCCTACCTTCTGCTGTTTCCCACAACATGTCTATAAAGCCACAAAAAATTGCGGGGAAGATCAGAGAGAGTCAGAATTTAACTTTTCCTTAAAGAACAGGGCAGTTTTGTTCACAAGATTTCGTCCTATACTAATTCACAGTTTTCTGAAAGACTTTGATCAAGATTTTCTATCCCACTTTAAAAGCCCACATTGTCTCTTGTGCTAGACACTCCAGTGGCTGCTCCAACACAATGCACAAAAATGAACAGACACGAAAGAGGAGGAGCCTCGGGTTTTGCTTCGTAGACCATCTGGATCACACAACACACAAAACTGCTCATTTAATGAAGTGGGACATATTGGTCTATTTGTATTGTAACTTGCAGCTGCTGTGACAGTAAATTCAACCTATCTGTAATTCTGGCCACAAACTGGTCTTTATACAGGTGTAAGGATGCTGCAGGAAAAGGTTTGTTGCTGAAATTCTTACAGATTTTTCACATATGGCTCCACTGCAAACTGCCTAGGTGAGATAAAAGAGCACTCTCCTCTGCTTTATTTACAAATGCCCAGAAAACCCTTGATCTCTGCTTGATGACACTTTGATTACGCTCTGATAAAGGTGCAGCTCTAGAAGTTGTCTGGGATCCCCAGTTCAAACTAAAGTCAAGGGATACTGCAAGTATTCTTTAGCATTACGCCTGCAACTGAGACATATATTAAATCCTAAGACCGGTACTAACATTCTGTTCATAAGGATTCCCCTTCAAATTTAATCTAGTCTCAAACAGCACCAAGTCAAAATTGGTTTTAGTATTACTGGTGAGTACAGAAAGGAAGGAAAATAGATAATGATTTTACCTTTTTATTATAGTAAGCAAGTGAGCAAAAAAAGAAAAGAAAAGCTGTGTTCACATGTTTACAGATCACTATATATATCCTACATAATACACACAAAATAGAGAGTATTCATATTACCATTGATCACCTACAGACACCATCGGGCTACAAACTCCCTCAGTGAACAAACTTTAACCTTTCTCAGCCTTTTTCAGGACAGTTACTGAGCACAGGCTCCTGGGAAGTCAATAGAAGAGCCTTGAAAGTCGCAATATTATGGTTCTGTTGTTGTATGCTGGTGCTTAACCATCTCGAATATTAAAAGGACTAATCAGCAGTTCAGAGAGAATGCAATCATCCTTTTTTCAGGTCAAACGAGACCCCACCGTTTACACTATCTAAAACATTAGGCACCTAGGGTAGGACACATACATTAATATGAAGTCACTCTTCCCAAACCATGTCCTCCTTTTCCTCAGTGACTTTTCAAATTTCTAGACAGTAAGAGGAAATTACCACTTGCAGAAGTGCATACCAGCCTTTGTTAGCTTTGGTATTCCTCTTGGTAACATATGAAGTTAAGAGTCTCAAAACACCCAATTGGTTTGAAGCAGTTTGTTATCTGACAGCATGATGGGTAACAGTGCACGTGCAGACCTTCAGCCTTGATTAGGTCTGAAGCTGCAGTTTTGTTTTGGCTTTCCAGAATCTGGCAGCACGTGATAACAAGGACACCACGTGCAAAATTACAGCAAAACTCTTCTGCAATGCCATAGCTACTTACTCCGTATTGATAGTGGCATTACAGTCAAAGATGATTTGCTGCTTGTTTGTTAATGGTTGTTCTAATATATGAAGTACTTTCCAAGCAGGAGAAACAGGTAAACTCCTTGGCCTAAAGCACTTATAATCCAAATACAAAAAAGCAATAGAGTGTAAATTAGAGGAGAATAAGAAAATTTATTTACATAAAAGGTGCTCACATATAGATTAATTCACCTTTTATAGTGCTACAGTGATTATTTACGAGAGAAGGCTGTTGCTTAACTAAAATGGACTGTCAGCTCTAATTATATGTAGCTAACGTTGAAAACTACTGGACAAGTGGTCGAGGATAGCTCTTCCAAGTGGAATCACAGAATCACAGAAGGGTTGAGGTTGGAGGGGACCTCTGGAGGTCATCTTGTCCATCGCCCCTGCAGGAATATATAAACTATTTGCAGTTACCCTTCATGTGTCATTATGGGTCAGCAAGTTTCCTTGTAGGCATTGCGGCAGGCATTTATCTTCCAGAAGGGTCTGGAGGAGGAGAGACAAGAACCTTCTGAGGACAAAGTCATGAACAGCTTCCCACGTGTGGGAGCACAAATGAAAACATAGACATGATTACAAGAGACTCAGTCAAACAATGTAATGAGGCATGCTTGAACAGCGAAACAGATTACAGAAGTGGCTATAACATACTACAGAAGAGAGGTATCAAGGAGGTGAAGTTATGTAGGGCTTTGAAAAGGATTTTAATTTGGTTCCATGGAGACAGCCAAAGAGGAGGTGACAAATCCGTGTCAAGGACTGCTGTGGCCATCAGGAAGAACAAGGTTAGAGCAATCTACAGTTAATTGCCTGCAGGACAGGGTCAGAAAGAAAATGAACAGCCACAGATAACACAGAAGAATTAAAACCACTGTTCTTGGTATGCAGTACAATTGAGCAGGAGATTACGACTCTTGGTCTGACAAGCTAGACTGAGAATGAGCAGAAGCAAAAACAATAGCCAAATTCACACACAAGGGAAAAGGTAAGCGGTCTAATTTTTTGTGCTCAAGTTTTTGGAGACCCTCATTCAGAAAGCCTCAGCAGGATGGGCTAATGAGGAAATAACAGAAGGATAAACGCTAAGATAGGAGAGACAGGTTTAATTGTTACTCAGTAGTGACAACTGCAGCGGTCACCTAAAATAAGATGGTGGAGGGCAAGGGATGGAACCACAAAAGACTCAAAACAGACTATGTCTGCAGAGCAGGGCAGACCTCCTCTTCCCCGTGCTCTGCAGTTTTAGTCTCTGTGCACGCACCAGTGCATCCTGATGGTAAAACAGGTACTACCCATAGTCAAGCCACGCTGGCCAGTCACCCTGGGGCACCTTTAGGAGCTCACTACAGTACCCCTCCTGGCTGCAGACAAAGTTTTCTTTCAAAGAAAACAAGGTCTGTCCTTGAGTGCTGACAAATATACAGAGCCAAAGGAAAAACAAAGATGATAGTCTGTCAAAAAAGAAGACACTGGGATGTCCAGAGAGGACCCAAGAGACTCGTATCAATATGATGATAAGATAAATATCATTCAATGAGGCAAGAAGGATCAAAGGGTAAGGGTTGACTAGAAAATGCATTTAAGATCTTGGTTTAAAATGGAGTGGTTTCCATTAGGCTTTGGTGACACCAATGCCAGAAAGTCAAGTTTGGGGACTCCTTCCGTGTGATCTAACCATACTGTTACCTCTTGGTTTAGTATATTCTTAAAGGAAAAAGTGCATAAGGCTTCAACTGCTAAGTCTTCCTTTATCTGAGGAAGCAGAGCCTATTCAGTCATTTTTAACTAGTTCTCCTACTTTGCCATCTTCATCTACCGTGGCACAAATTCTTCATCGTGAAACACCTCTGGCTAATGATAGCAACTCTGTTTTTAGGACTGGGGACAATCTCAAATGCTTTAGGAGGTCAAAACAAGCAAACTAGCTAAGGTGAAATTACCCATTGAAAAATGGGGGAAAAATGAAGGCACTGATGTAGCTTAAGAGAGATCCCCAAGGCAGCACAAGCCACCAATCCAATCAGCCACTCTTTCATTGCAGCCTCATATTAGGTACACAAGTTAAGGCTCTTGTTTTTGCCTTCTGAGCAAATTCGTAATAGGGAAATAAAAAAACGAGTTGAGTAAATAGCCACAGTCACTGAAAATTGCTGCATCATTTGTAAATAAGTGTGACTGCAGTATACACAAAAGGGAGAACTTAGTTATTCCTCATTAGGAAACACATATTTACACTATGTAGGACAGCATTCAAATTAACTCATCTATTTAACTACTTGTCATCCATTACCTCACTTCACAGAACAGAAACGGGTTTTAGTTGTGTCTACTGGTAGCACTTAGAGCAAAGAAAATCAAAGCTTTGTTTTCCTTCCATGTTCCCAGGGTGACTCCCAGGTGCTGCTGAGGCCAGCAAGATCCTAGACTTTGCTGGGTCACAGGACAGGACTCAAAAAATCCCTATGTGCTTCCTGTCCCCCAGCTAATGACTTCCACGTCTGTGTTCAAGAAGGAACTACAAGTCTTCTACCTTACCCAAATTAAATGAGCATCCATACTGTTTTCTGTCCCATTAAGAAAAAATCATCAGCAAAGAGAGCAGCATCCCCCTGGGAGACCAATCCTATTACCTGTGGTATGCTCCTGTTCTCAGTTCCTTTGCACAGCATTGTGGTAGGCTGACCCTGCCCAGCAGCCAAGCACCCATACGGCTTTGCTCATGCCTCACCCCACCTGCCCCCAGCGGCACAGGAGAGACTACACGAAGAGCAAACGCAAGAAAACGCATGGGTAGGCATAAAGACAGTTTAATAGGCGAAGGGAAGAGGGAAAAAAAAAAGAAAGAAGTGATGCAAAGACAGTCAGTCACCACTTCCCACAGGCGAATGGATGCCCAGCAATGGCCACCTGGGAGGACAACACCCCCACTCCATCCTCCCCTACCCCAGGTTTTACTGCTGGGCACGACACTATATGCTATGGAAAGTCCCTTTGGCCAGCTCAGGTCAGCTGTCCCCCAAAAAGCTACAACCTACTCACTGCGGGGGTGCGGGGCAAGAGAGCAAAAGCCTTGACAACATCCTTCTAGCCACAGACCCAAAACACAGCACCCTACGGGCTGCTATGAAGGAAGTTATCTCCATCCCAGCCAGACCCAGTACAAACATGAAAAGCAGTACAAGGTAGCGTACAACCCCACCACACCTGACTGGCCAGCCACAGATGTGCTTACAGTAGCCCCATCCCAGTTAGGATGATTTTGTCCAGAGAGCACTGCTGTATCACACACCGCAGTTCTGCACTGCACAGGGAGCGGTGCAGTGCAGGGGCAGTCCATACATGGGTTTCATGGGCAGAGCACCATTGACCTGCTTCCTGTTTTCTCTAAGAGAAGCCCGATTACCACAGACAACGCAGCAAGATCCCACTGCTGCTCAATGACCTGTACCAGCATCTTGCACACCACTGGTTTCTGTCGGACCTCAAACTCCAAATCTGTTGCATGGGGAGGGAAAGAATTCCAGGTCACGCCTATAGACCTGACAAAGACTATGGATCTGAAACTTAACTAAAGGGACACATGCTGTTGGAAGCACCCCAACAGGAAAAAAGTCCCCTGAATGCTCCTTTCAAAAGGCCATAAGAGACTGATTTGAATCCTGCTGCCTGAAGTTAAAAGTGTGTAATCCAGAGAACTGTACATGAAAATGTGAGCCTAGAAGTTTCTGCATGTTACTGCAGCAGCCATCTGCATGGTGTACCCTGTATTTATGAGCTTAAGTTATTTGTGCTCAGGACTTCCAGTGAGTGAATGAATACTTGCTCTCATAACAGATTCAAATTCAATCATCGCTGCATGACTCTGTCTACTCATCCAAATAACCCCAGGCTTTTTGGGCATGTATTCAACTGCATAATCTAGCATGAGGGGACGGTTCCTATCAGTAACCAAAGCCAGGTCTCAGTCTGGCACCAGCAAATGTGCTCCTGTAAGCAGATGGGATGCAGAAAAGCTTTCTGTTCTGCTCCAAAATTCTGTTTAAGTTAATATCAAGGTTGCTTTCTCTTGTCCTTTTTTTTAAATTATTCTTTTAAGAATTACAATTTTCAAAGATAAACTGGGTTGTTTTTTTTCCCCTTCCTATAGAAGCTTGAGGATTCTCCTACAGAAGGTTGAGAATTTACATGGATCTGTGAAAGTATGTGTCTCTTGCCTCTCCCTTTTCTGGCTCACAGGTCAATTTGTAATGCATTATGGAAATTAAATATAAAAATACTTTTTAGCAAGGCTTTCCACTTAAGAGATTCATCCATCTTAAAGAAAAAAAAACAGCTGAATAGTCATGGGATTCGCCAATTCAACAGTGAGCAAACAAAACACAGACAAATTATTTATAGTCATCATGTTCAACTTAAACACATGAGCCATATATTTGGGGTGGGCAACAGAAGACTAAGAGCTAAGATCAGCTAAGTAAAACAGTATGTCAGGCAACCTGGGAATTTACGTAAAAGTAGCTACATAAGTTTCACCCAATTAGATGTATTTTTTCCCATGGTATCTTATTCCATACTTTCCATAATGAGTAGATTAAATTAAAAACTATTCCTAACAGGGGCACAGAACTATTTCAGATGATAAGGCTATGCATTTCAATAGTGTCTTGACTTCCATGCATTAACTAATCCCCTTTCCTAGCTTTGATCCACAGACCCTAAATAGGCTGAGAAAGGACTACTTCACAATGAATGAGTAACAATACTGTACCTCCCATGCCACTGCTGCCCGTGCACAAATGCACTCCCAAAACTCCACTCCCCAGCCTTCAAAACAAGACAGAAGCAGCTGGCAATACACCTGTTTACATGTATTTCAGAAACTCTAGGGCCACTTCTGCCATAAAGCAGCTGCCTCTGCGGATCATAAAGAGCTTTCAAAGCACACCATGCACACACAGAAAAGTGCACGCCAAGCTCTGGCTCCAGCAGAGTAGACTCACTTGTGTTACTTCAGCTACGTGTCTGTAACCATCACAGATTCCTTCTAATTGCAACTGCTTCTGCTACACATTTTCTATAAGCCCCTGCTGTTTCCCACCCACACAGGTTGCAAAGTAAAAACGCCTTCCCATCAAACTTTACAGGGCCATCACACCAGATACAGAAACGCAGATGTGTACATAGAGGTTGGAGTCATCTTCAGAAAAACATTTTTTTCTTACCAGAGCTCCAGTATCTGTCTTTTCTAACCAAACTCATTAGGAAATGGCATTTTAAACTGTTTACATAATATATTTTATGACTGGAAATTCTGATCAGAAACTTACACAAATTAAACCAAGTTCTAATACCCGTTGGTTAAACTGGCTCTGATGTGACAGCTGGATACAAAACAAATCATGGTAAGCAAGAAATTTTCCTTACACAGAACACAAAATATGTGTGGTTGAGACAATCTGCTCTAACTCTTCCTCCCATGTTCACTCCTCCCAGAATTACAACTTCAATGAAGAAGAGGATGTTCCTTAAACTGTTCTGACAGACACGGTAAGAAACGCATACAATCATTTTTGGCAGCACGCTCAAGAACCTGGGGAGAAGTGAATATACTCCACTTGTCAAGATCTGGAAAAATACATTTGCTATTCTCTGTCACAAAAAATGGTTTCAGTCTGCTACATATTGTGGAACAAAAGGGCAAAAAACTAAATTTGCATATCTAGAAGAACAATGTTCCCAGAAGAATAATTTCCATTTGCAAAAAATAGTTTTAGTTGTTAAAATGAATGGAGGTATTCTTAAAATTAATACAGATACCTTATGCTGATAGCTTCAGCATTCAGGCCTGAATATGATTTTACCAAAATTAAAACAATGAAAAAGAACATTACAAATGAGCCAAAAGACTTACAGGTATTCATGCTATCAGGGACAGGTTTGTTCCTAACTCCATTTATGGAAATACTGAATTTAAAGATTGATAAACTGTAGACACTTTTGCCATCGCTTCTTTCAAGTATTCTTTGTTTTCTTTGTCAGTCTGTACTGGTTACAAATTTTTTGGCTATAATCTATTTTATAAATAGGCCCCTCATCCTTTCTGTTTATTTTGAGATACCATGATGTCAAGCACCATGTTCCTCCAGCAGGAATAAGTCTGATATTGTTAATGATTATCCGTGGTATAAGGAAATCAAACTAAGTGACAACTAGAAGAGAAAGCTGGTTGATCAAGAAACAAGCATGCTAATAATCAGCACTTCTCAGAGCAAAACATAATAAATGCATTGCTGTTAGATGGGAATTTGTTGCAACACCCATATATCAAATAACATTTACACAATTGTGGCCTGTTTTTAAAAAATCAGCTTGTAAGAATCTGACTGGCAGCAGCACACCAACAATAACACAGTGATACAACCTGAGGAAATGACCAACAACAGAACAACTTACGTGCACTGGGGCAGGGCTCAGAAAAATGCTTCAGACTGGCTTACGGCTTTGTCCAGTCTTGCTGTCCCAGGTGCAGACACACCAACTTGTGTGTCCATGCAGGGGATCCCTCTCCAAATACTTCGATGGCTGCTGTGACAACTGTAAAAGTCTGTCTGCGTATTTCAGTGTTGTGTCCATATGCACAGGTGGCTGGGCATGCCATGGATCTTGTTTTATATATCTGGGATGCGAAGATTACATTTTGGTTACAGTTAAAATGGTCATTTCTGCCTATGGCCAAGGCTGTCTTTTGCCCCATCACAGAATCATAGAACGCTTTGGGATGGAAGGGACCTTTAAAGGTCATCTAGTGAAACCCCCCTGCAACTGGCAGGGACATCTTCAAGTAGATCAGGTTGCTCAGAGCCCCATCCAGCCTGACCTTGAATGTTTCCAAGGATGGGGCATCTACCACCTCTCCAGGCAACCTGTTCCAGTGTTTCACCACCCTCATCCTGAAAATTTTTTTTCCTTGTGTTCAGTCTAAATCTACCCTCCTTTAGATTAAAACTGTTACCCCTTGTCCTGTCACAGCAGGCCTTGCTAAAAAGAGTATCCCCATCTTTCTGGTAGGCCCCCTTTAAGTATTGAAAGGCTGCAATAAGGTCTGCCCACAGCCTTCTCTTCTCCTCTGGACCCACTCCAACAGGTCCATGTCTTTCCCATGCTGTGGACCCCCGAGCTGGATGTGGTACTCCAGGTGGGGTCTCACCAGAGCAGAGTAGAGCGGCAGAATCACCTCCCTCGACCTGCTGGCCACACTTCTTTTGATGCAGCCCAGGATACAGTTGGCTTTCTGGGCTGCAAGAGCACATTACCGGCTCATGTCCAGCTTTTCATCAATCAGTACCCCCAAGGGCTGCTCTCAATCCCTTCGTCCCCCAGCCTGTATTGATACCAGGGATTGCTCTGACCCAGTGCACGGCACTTGTCCTTGTTCTCATGAGGTTCACACAGGCCCACTTCTCAAGCTTGTCTAGGTCCCTCTGGGTGGCATCCTGTCCCTCCAGCGTGTCAACTGCACCATCCCTTTACTGTACGTTTCATTAGACCAGTCAGATGTGACAACACACATTAGCAGTGTTAGTAGGGCTTCCTGCTCTCCAAAAGTCAAATGCCCTACACCTTTCAACTGCAGGCTGGTCTTCATGAGCATATGCATACCTGCTTGTTGCGTTGGTGCTGCTGGAGCCTAGAAAAGCTTCAGTCCGGGGTCAGCATGGGACACTGCAGCAGGGATGATACCAAAGGAGAGTATGTTTACACAAGCTTCTGCAGGCAAAGAGGAACCTTGATCTACTTAATGCTCCCAGACAAGCCAGAACTGTATGACTGGTTTTTGGCACATGGGCAAATATGAGGTAATAACTCTAATGCAGCCTGGAGCAGAGGCAGAATGATTTTGCCCCTACCTGCAAAAAACTCCTTAAATGTACTCTGAGGACCCATTAGATGGGGCTGGGTTGCATGCTAGCACAGCTATACAGCTTCTGAAATAGAGCTGGCTTCTCTCTGCAGCACTGGGCATGAGGAGAGTGAGAAGATGCCTGCCTGTACCCGAGTATGTACCCATGCCCACCAGTCTTACAGGCACCCTGCACTTGCAGAAGACCTTAAGCAAGCTGTGTGTTTCACCAGGAAATAAACACTATTTCCACTCCTATTTAGATAAAATATAACCAGCCTGAGAAGTAATTCAGGAGCACATGTACACGCTGCCATTGCTTCCAGCCTAACCCCAATCCAGGGCCTAAGCTTGTTCAACTTTGTGAAACAGCTGCTGTTCGCAGAGCTGAGCAACCTCTGCATAGGAGTACGAGGCTGTCACCTCCCAGTCTCACTTTCTGTAGCTAATCGGAAGTGGCAAGGCTTGTTAAGCTTCAGCGGCCAGGTTGTTAGCTGCCTTATCCATGAATACTGTATGGATGATGTTATTAGCCATTACTTTGCATTGGGCAATATATATTTGCAAACAGACTTTCTGTTTGTCGGCATGCACCAAATCAACTCGAAATAACATCACTGCTGAGAGGAAAAAAATAAGAACAGGAAGGTGCAGCTAGCGATTAAAGCACCATGGTCCCAGGAGACAGAAATTTTCTGGGTGACATTCAGCAAACCACATGGGCTACAACACCCCATTTAAGCCAAATTATGGCAGCATTAGGACTACATTCCTCCCCCGTCCCCCTTTAACCCAGTACTGATTCTTGTTCCCTCCCTTTCATTGGTAACTTCCAGTGATCCAACTCTGGGTGCTGAATTATCCCCAAATTAGTCCTTCTAGAAAAAAAACAAGCAGTTTTCTCCTGGTGTACCTCTCTGGGCCAGCTCACCACTGAGCCAGCTGAGCGCCCGCCCTGGCCCATTTCTCCAGATCAGCTCCTTTGACAAGGCTCCTTCCCACTTATAAGGGGCCAGCTTGCTTCTTGCAAGCAATGCTGTGAGCTCTCTGGCCTCTGCAAAGCCTCGGGCACAGCAGGTTTGTTTCAGCTCACTGAGCACACAGCAGGAAGGAAAGAGGGTCTTCTTCTAGGCAGTTGTGGTGGACATGTCCTGGAGCAGGAGGATGTTTGAAGGCTCCCTTGGCTCACAGGGAGAGGAGACAAAATCAGAGCATGGAGCTGAAGTCTGGCATACCCCGCCCCATTCAAATTCCCACAAAGCTTCGCGACTGGCTCCATCACAGGAAGACAAGAGAGTTTGTGGGGAACAGATTAAGGAACAGCCCTACTCTGCTCTTGTGGTATAAGTATCTTCCACCAGTTTCTCCATCAGCTTATACCCTGTGTATGTTTCCCTACAACAGGGAAAGACGTTCCCCACGTAGGCAGCTCAGGAAGCCCATTTCCCACCCCCAGAAGCCCACCTCTGTTGCAATGTAGAAAGGACATCAGTCAGTTCATGATGCTTAGCCGAATTGTTTCATTCTTGTTTCATATCTTACAAGCACAAATTTCTTGGGCATTGAAAAACTCTCTGTATGATTCAATAATCTCAAGCACAACATGCTCTGTGTTTGCCATTTCTCCATGTAATAAAAGTTTTTGTTTGTTTGTTCTTCATGTAAACACACTGCTGAAAACGGGACACAATTCAAAACAAATTGCAAATGAGGAGAAATATAGAAACCATACATGGAACATGGAAGTTTATCTCCTTTACTGATCTCCCTGACATAATCAAAGAGATATCACCATGATTAATACAGTAGTGCATGCTGATGACCAAGCATGGGGACCTATTGCACCAGGCACTGTACAAACACAGAAGGGTGACTGAAATCCTTGTTGTGAATTGTTCAGGGTGCACAGGCTGACACTGAGCAGGGAAAAGGAAAACACAAAAGCAGAATGATGATGTTGGCAAATATACTGGTTCTACCCACCTACATTTTAGAAGGAGAAGGCTAGCAAGGAAAGAAAAAGTGTGAGGTAAATACCAGTGAAATGAGAAAACAGGAAAGTGCAAAAGTTCAAGGCAGAAAAAAGGTGAAGACAATGAAGTGTGGAAGGATGCTGAAGTGACAAGACTGGGGATGTAGGCATACTCCAGGTCAGAAACAGACATGCCTGAGACAGATTTAACATGTTTTGTTACAAGTAAGTGTTGTGTGGATGTTACCATTTTAAATTCCATCTTAAAATGCTATTCCTCAGCTTTTTCAATGGGAACAAACAAGGCCTGGTAAAACTATTTTGAATGAATGAGTCTCACGTCAAAAACGGAGGTTTTTCAACATGAAGTCCACCCACAGGATACCACATCCTTATATTGGGAAATACTTACTGAGGCATTTTGTCTCAGGTCTTAATATGAACCTAAGCATTTAGTTTCTGGAAGCCATCAATCTGTGAGTACCTCTGAGATCCCAGTGTCCCATGGGAGAGGCAGCCATGCTCAGGAGTTCTACCAGGAGGGGACACCAAGGGTACTCAAGAGACTGAGGAGCACCCCCTTGGGCTGAGACGGATTCGTGCCAGCATTAGTGCTGACCTCAAACACAAAGTTTGGAAACTAAACATTTCACCTTAGAAACACCAAAACAAAACATTCTCATACTTCCAAGGGGAAATTTTTTTAATTTTCCACCGAAGATTTCAATTTCAGGATGGAAGGAAGTACCAAGATATGGGAATTTTTAACATAACAAGAATCCCCATTTTGAGAGTTTACCCAGGAGAGCTGTGGCAGAGTCGTGTTAGTCTTTGGGAAGAAACAACTCCTCCCTCTCCCCCTCCCTCCTCCTCCCTCAACAAAACCCCAACAACTCAGACTGCCATCAGGCCACCGAGAATTTTATATTAAACGATTGCCCTCGGCCACCCTGGGCCACTCAGCTGAATTAAGTCAAAGAGACTGCTGGCAGGCTTAAAAATAGGCATGTGTTTAAGAGGTTCGCTGGCTTTGTTGCTGCAGTGAAAAAAAGGAAGTTGGAAAGGCATCAATCTGGAATTGAAAATATCATTAATATCTCCAAGACACAAAATATAATTGGAATTAATAATTAATTCTGGTCTACAGTGCCTTGCATGAAGCTTAACTGAGAGCAAGGTCAGAGATACTAGCTCTTTTTCCCTTCCTGTTCACCATGTGAACACAGGTTCAGTAATCAGAAGAAAGAGAGAAATAAGACACTGTGCTGTGGGAAGGGGTGTACCATAGTAAGGGAACTGAGGAATAACGACAGCACAGCACCGAGTGGACTGATACAGCGAGGATGACATATGGGTAAGGCGAGAATTCCTTGATAAGTGTTCTACTTTGTATTATCACTTTGGTGATTTTCAGTATTTCGATTTTGTGACAAGGCTTCCTGCACAATGTTATTAATATTTTCCCTCCCTTTAAGACTGTGGCTCTAAGCAGCAGCAGTATTTCTTCCTGCCAGCTTCCAGAAGGAAAGGAAGACACCCTTCTCAGCAGTGGAAATCTGCTGTGCCTACCTTTGTAATGCTCTCACGTACTTTTCCTCGGTCTATAATCTATGTTCTATTTTAAACGAAGGATGCCCACAATGGCTCTTCTGGGCTTGCTCTAGCTAGCTGGAGTCATCTTTAGGGTAATATTTCATTCGATCAATGACAGTCTGAGGATGAATCCATTCAGAAGGTTGGCAAAAACAACCCCTCTAAAATTTGTATCAAGGGACCTGGAGAAAAAACTAATTGCAAAGAAGCAGCTATGCAGATGCTAGCTGTGTTTTCAAATGTAGATGAAGTTTCTAATACTCTGCATACCTCTGAAAGAGTTTTTATCTATTGCAGAGAAGGAACAAGTAATACTGTATACCAATTCAGGAAGGCGTCAAAAGAGAGCAAGCAGACATATGTTGATTTTCCTTTTAGATAAGCCGCATATTTCAGCAGCAACATGCCAGATTTCCTCTTCCCTGCTGTCTTTGTTGTTTCCTCTTTCTCTCCTACTTTTTCTTCTGGTGTTCTCCAACACAACCTTGGAGGTTGTAAACATACACATTACAACTAGTGTTACGGGAGTCAGCTGGGGCACCAGAAACAGTGTAGGCACGTTAATACAAAAGATAAATTAGCATATGTGAAGACCACGGTAAAAGCACAGTCAGTACCTAAGCTTGCGCATCTCTACCTAGTGCTGCAGCCAGAGGTTTGGCAAAGCAGGACTAGCTTTTTCTCTCCATGAGGTCCTGCATCATCCACGTGCCACGCTGGCCCCCAGCTGTGGGGAAGAGCAACTGAGCAAGCTAGAAAATTGTCTCCCTCATTTCCCTCTTACTTTTTCCATGTTTTCTCCTCCTGTCTCTCACACAGTCAGGGCTTCCCCCTGCAACAGTGTGACTCTAGGCTGTGGTATTTGTTTGGCAGGACTCTGCCAGAGGGCTGTGTTATATAGCTCTTGTTACCACTGTAATCTTCAACTGCATATGAAACATTTGAAGCTAATCCAACTCCAGTAGTGTCAAAGGAGGATGCAAAATAAACAGCGCTCTTCTCTACTGTCCAGCCACTGCAGACAGACAGATAGACCAGTCTCGGCCAGGGTCCTGAAGGTCAGTATCCACAGTATCTGCAGCTAACCAGTGGTGGCAGGAGGAATTTTAGAAGAAAATTCGCAGCTACAACACAGAATGTGCTATCATACCTGCATTAATTAGCTGTGCTATTTTTGGAGGAGCTCTCTTGGGTACCGTAATACCTATTGCCCTATGCCATTTCGACATGCTCCAAAAGTCTTAACTATCTGCTCACACAGAGGTGGTGTTACATCACTCTGCCTGCTTTCCTGCATGCTCTACAGCAAGGTTCATCCAAGGGGGGAAGAATAGCGGGAACCATCTTACAAGCTACGCCTAACGGGATGCCACAATGGCCATCAGCACGCCACGGGATAGCAGAGGCAGCCCATCTTCCCAACCCTCAGCAGGGCTGAGAAGTCCAGATGGGACCCAAAGCATTTTCTCGTCTTTCTGCAGAAAGCCATGGCAGGGTAAGGCAGAAAGCCCCACCAGAATCTGTCTGTTGCACAACAGGCAAATTCAGGAAAGCAGAAGAAACCAGCAGAAACCAGGGTATCATTTTTGCACCACAGCTCAGAGAGAATAAAGAACTTTCCAACAGCAAGTCAAAAGTCACTTTGAGGAGCCCCTGACAGTGTTTCCTCCTCATGCAAAGAGGAGAAGGCGGCTCTGCCAGTACATATGCCACAAGAACTATAATTGTCCTGATGCGTTTTAATAAGCATTATATGCAAATTCATATTTTGATAGGCCAAAATAGCTCTCATCCTAATTACAGACATTTGAAGTAGTAGATACTACTCACCCATTTAGAGCTCAAGCCTGTGAGCTGCCAGGCAGTTTGAAACATGCTTTAACTCCTCCTGTGGATGGAGCCTGTTTTTAATGGCAAGTGAAGACCACACAGAAGTTATGGGCTTGATACAGAATTTACCTGTGAAATCCTGTGGCCTATAATAAGCAGGAGGTCAGAACAGATGACAGACAAGGTCCCTTCTGGCTGGGAAATCTGGCCACCAGCTAATCCGTATGTTCCCAGATGAGTCTATTACCCGAGTAAGCCTGTAACTACCGCACACAAGTACTCCATCATGTGGAAGTTTCAAAACAGACATCATACACCCCGAGATACTGTCACAACAGTCATTAACACGGAAAGACAAGTTCCAAGTCAGCTGCTTCGTCAGCCGAACTGAGAGCAACAGACTAAGCCATTAGCAATTAATTAAAGGTCAATGACATTTAAAACCCTTAAGAACAGACATCCCAGACTATTTATAATTGGCAAATACACTTAGATAAAGCAAGCCATAATCCCACTAGTTGTTGTGGGCTGCCACTCTCCACCTTATCCCCCTCCCTTTACAAACTGTGGGGACCACAGCAGAGTTACCTACAGGAGCTCTTTGCTCAGGATCAGCACCAGACGGTTTCCAACACCATGCACTGGCAGCCTCGTCTGAAGCCCGCGGGCATGAGTCATCATCAGTGAGAGTTTTTCTGTTTAATTCAGGGGGCACTGGATGGGCTGTAAATATCCTTGCCAAAACCAGTCATTTCTAACAGATAAATACCCTCTGCTTTCACTGGTTTCATGACTTTGAAATGGCTAGATTACTCTGCACAGTCAGAGTTGAGACATTACTCGGCATACCTCCTGCACGCGCTATCAACAGTCCACGTCCAAAGATGAGTGCAACACAGAGTTAAAATTAAGTTTAGTTAATTTGTTGACTTTGAAAGCTAAACTTCTCTGACATAGGCAGGCATTATTACTGAGCAGTTTCATAATCCCTTGTATCTGCAAAGAGCCATATGATCCCTGACTATTAAAAAGAAAAGAGAAAAAAGGCAAAAGGATATGAAACTCCAAGGCTGAATCTCAGAAATGGCTAGGGTTTGTCACAGCCTCTGTAACAGAAGGAAACTCTATTTTTTGTCTCCCCTCCCCCACAAAAGTCCTGAAGGTAATTCTAGCTGAAGGAGTCTTCAGCTAGATCACTTTAACCTGGACATTTTTGCTGTTGGTACCGGTTTTTGATTTTTTTTGGGTGACAGAGTTAAAATTAAACCTAAGCTATTCTACCAAATATACATATATATATATATAAAGTAGTAGTTATTCATCTCTATAGATAACGCACTCCTCCCAGAGCCAGGCATTTTTATTTGCATGCGTCCACTGACACTTACCTCCGTGACCCGGGCCCTCCGCTGCCCTTCCAACACACGAACTAAGCAGCCAAGCAAACAACAACAAAGCCACCACCAGGAGCCGCCGACCCCCCCGCGACCCCACGCACCGTGCCGCCGGTTCGCCTGGCGCCACAGGACTGCGCTGCCATCAATCCACGCGCGGGCAGGCGCTCAGGCACAGACCTCCTCCTCCTCCTCCTCCTCCTCCTCCTCCTCCTCGCGGGGACGGGACGCGTCTTTCCCTCCTGCTGCTGCTGCTCGCCCTGCCGCGGACGCGGCGTCTTTCCACAGACGGGCTGTGAGGCGACGGTGCCCCCTCGGGAAACCAGCGAGGTGCGTGGGGCGGCGGAGGGCCGCCGCCCGGCGGGGCCGCGGGGAGCCGCGGCGGCTCCGCGGGCGGAAAGGCGGAGAGCGGCGCCGCCGCGGACCCCGGGCCGGCACCGCCAGCCGCGCGCGGCGAGCGGGCGGGAGCCCCGCGCGCCGCCAACGTCCAGCACCGCCGCGCCTCCCACGCGCGGACGGGCAGGCGGCCCCCGGGGCCGGCTCCCCCCGCCGCCGTTACCTGCCGCCGCCACCTGCAACCCCGGGACGCGCCTCCCGCTCGCCCCGCCGGCCGCCCGTCCCGCCGCCGGCTCCCGCCGCCCCGCTCCCGCCCTTCGCCGCCCCGCGCTCGCGCCCTCGCTCAGCCTCCGCCGCGCAGCCCGGAGCCGGGCGGGCGGGAGGCTGCAGCGCGGCGCCGCCGCCGCCGCCTCTCACAACTCATTGACCGGCGCGGCGCGGTGCGGTCCCGGTCCCGCCCCCGCCGGGCAGCCACGCCGCCCGCAGGGCCCGGCCCGGCCCGGCCCGGCCCGGGGCGGCAGCGAGAGGAAGGGCCGGTCCCCAACGGCGCCCGCGGGCGCTCCCCTCGCCGCGCCTTCCCCTGCCTGGCGGTCGGCACCTGCGCGGGGCCGGCTCGCCCCGCGGCCGGCTCGCCCCGCGGCTGGGGAAAGCCGTCGGTGCGCCGTGGTGCTAACGGGAACGGTGCGAGACCCCGGTCTAGACTAACAGAAAAAAACCCAAACATGGAAAAACAGTTCATCAGTTTCTTGTCACAAAGAGGTTGAACCCTCAAAATACCCGTTTCCCGGTAGTCTGAGAGAAAAAGCTTTTCCGAAGCCTGCTGCACCTCTGTGCCTGTGAAGCCGGTGTTGATGTCGATGAAAACGTCCAAGTCGCCAAAACTCAGTGAAAGCTGGATCTAAAATAACAGCTCCGGGTTCCTAAGGTAGCAATGAATAACCTAAAGGAAACCTGAAGGCTAATATTTTTGTTTGCTTAATTATAGTCCTCCATTTCATGGCCTTTCTCAACAACCTTGCTTGCTTTGTTCAAAAATAAATGAACATTGCAGGACTGAGATACTATCTGTTTTGCTGTATTTCTGTAAAACTGCTGTGTTCTCTTGATACAAGTGCACATTAAAACACTGAGATACACTTAAGTTTTGCTAGAAGCCTACTCACATCGTGAGTGGACCAGAAAAACCCACCTATCTTTACACCTTGGCTGTGTGTTCACCCCCAGTGACACAGGTGCTCTTCCAGGTGGGAACAGAAGCTGCGTACGGGTGCTACCTGTGTATTAAAATAAAAGCAGAGGGCCCAACACGGGTTGTCGGAGTCACCCCGTAAACCTTGGCAAAAGGCAGGTGAGTTAAATTAAGCAGAAATACAGATGTTCACTGCAGTGGGAACATTAATAAAGTCACTTGGAACCCAGCCTTGCAAACAGATCTGCAGTGACAACCCTTACCATCATGGAGACCTTGTTGCAATGGATGCCTCGCCTGTTAGAGTAGAAGCTTAAACGTCCATCTAGACCTATACACACAGCAGATCTATGCATATAAATGTAGTTTCTGACCACTCTTTTGTCTTTAAGCACCTGAATTTTGCAGTGATGCTTTACAAGCACTTGTCTCCAACTAAACAGACTGTTTTGTGAGAAACAAAATTAATGAGCCTGGTTACCAGTGAGTTGGTGTCCTTTATCCTATAAACTTCCTTCCACTGCAGCAATGTGACTCCTTGGCAGATTTGCTGTGATGTGCCTTCTGGATGAGAGATGTTAAATGTTATGGTCGGTACAGGGCTACCCTTGTGCTGTGTACTTGGGAGCAGCCAGCTGGCCAAAATGCACAGTGGCTTCATTTAGCATGCTTTTCCCCCACTGGCGGACGTAGATGGAGAGATTTCTGTCACCTTCCTGGGAGGAGATCTTCAGGAAACCCATAGAAATGTAATAGCAGGAAAAAAAGAAAACAGCTGGATCACTTTGTTGAACTGGTCTCTGGGTTAAAAGTTCCTGAGAAGGAGTCAGAGAGGGAGAAGAGAAGGAAAGAATTGGACTGATACAGATTACGTGGTCCAAGTCTCATTTCTTTAGGAGACAGGCTAAAAATATATGGCCTATAGTAAGGCCCTGAATTAAAGCTGACAGTTTTATATGCACTGATCACCATAGTATTTAGGTGCTTTCCAGTCATGCATGTCACATGTTGTTCTTTCATCTTCTCCCCAGGAGAAGCGGGTGTAGTTGTGTCTCATTGCAGTAAGATTTGTGTGTGTGTATGATGGGGGGGGGGGGGAGGGGGGATTTATTTTATATTCTGTGCATAGAGTTTTGATCAACTGTGTACACTCCAGAAGGCAACATCAAAGAAAAATGTGGAAAGTGTGGAGTGCCCTCAGTCCCTGCAGTTCATTCCACAGACAAGGTAAGACACCTCAGAGTGTTTGTCTCCTGAAGGAACTCGTTTTACCCTTTGGATACCCTGGGCATGTGTCATGTATCACCTGAAGATAAAGGCCAAGAACTAGAACTTGATCTGAAATGCTGTGAGAGGTGAGGGTAGAGGACAGAGGGTGGTTTTGTTGTTCTTACCATACTTTTTGCCAAGGCAGCACAAGTCAGTATTCAGTTGGAGCTCCCTAATTGCCAAAACTTTCTTGTTCAGGTCTATATCACCTGAACTCATTCTGCCCTGCAAGAACTCAGGTTTGGGTATCCAAGGTCCGGCAACTTCAGAAGAATGGGACGGAGCCTTCTTGCCAGCAGGACGTGATAGAAAACAGACATGATATTGGTACAGTACAGAGCAAAGCTGACTGGAAAGCGATGCGGTCACTGAGCAAAAAAAATGAGCTATGATCTTGCAAACAGTTGCACATGTGGCTTTGTTTACTTGCACGTGTTGCTGCACTCCTAGTTAATCCAGGCAGCCATGTGATTAAAGATGAATGCATGCACAAGACTGAAACGGAGTTTAATGCTTTCAGAATTGGCTAAGCCTACGTGCAGATTTTTTGTTATTTCGGGGAGTTAAACACTAATGAGAGAGAAAAAAATACAATATAAGTAAGAGCCATACTTTACAGAAGGAGCGTTCTTTAAGGAGCTAGGAGGGAGTCTGAGATTATGTACCACAGGCCAGTTTGGATGGGAAGACATTGTGCTAGGAGTGCTATGCTTGAAGAAATGAGACAATCCCTTCTATGTACTGTGTGTAATTTAAAGGCACAAGTAAAGAGTTGGAGAAGTAGAACATGTAAGCAAGTAAGGCTGGTGGGTATTTGTTATTTATAGTTACTGGAAGAAGATAGGACATTGTGTATATGCTTTTTAATTGGCCAGAAATAGGAAATAAGTTCATTTTGTATTCAAGCTCTTTTTACATTACAGGGATAGTACATTATGGAGCTTAGCACTCTTGCCAACGTTCACTGTCAAAAGAATAAATTGCCAGTTTTCACGAAGTTGCATATGCCTCCATAAATATATATTCAGCAGGGGCATATGCCTTCTCTTTTTAAGGTTATACTTTAACACATTTGATTAAAGAGATGCATGTGCTGGGAGCCTGCTGCATTTATTATATTCAAAAAGAAGAAAAATTCCTCAAATTTACATATGATACATCCTTTCTTGGTTTTGGAAGATGAAGGAGGCAGACCTGCTAGTCATGCTAAGTCACACAAGCATTCGTTCAGTCTCCCCACACGTCAAAGGAAATGGAAAGTAGTTAACTATTTGAGGTAAAATTCTGGTCCCATTGAGGTTAATAAATTATTTTGCCTATGGGATCAGAAATTCACATGACTATTTTTAGGACTGATAATGGCAGGGAAATGGAGGATGATGCTGAAACACTTCTCTGTCTGACCTACTACTTAGAAGATGTGAACTCTTAGTGTTCACATGTGAAGATGGTCATCGAATGCCTTATCATTCCACTGAGCAAAGCTGCTGGCTTCGGAAGAGAGGGTGGCCTCCTGGAGTTTTTACTTCAGTATTTCGTATTCCACAGAGAAGGTAACAAAGAAGGAAATAACATCTTCAGCAACCTTGACACAGCCTAATTTTGCAATGAGAAACTTGCAGTAGCACCTACGGTCCACAATGAACTGTCAGCGTCTTGCTCATTACCTTGTCCTGCGGTGCTTTTATCTGGAAACGATTACAGCACAACTCCTTCTTTGAGGTGTGCCACCAACACTCCATAGTGACGTGTTTCCACCTCCTGTCTTTGTGTCCAAACTGATGAGAATAGGGCTTCCACTCCCTTAAAATGGTAGAACAGTAACATCTCAGACACCACTGGAAGGTTTTGGCAGTATATATGCCATGTTTTGGCTCTGGAAGGACAGGGTGGTGTTTGGAGAGGAGTGGTCTACAATGACCTTTCTCATACACCTGAATCTGCTACTCGTGTTGACAAGGAAAATAGGATTGAGGCATGCACTATGCAGGGTTGTGTTTGACTGCACACCAGAAGAAGAGCTGGAAGAAGCAGCCACTCCTTCTCTGTACATTATATGCAACTAGCGCCCACAACCAGAACTAATGGAAAACCTCCATCTCACTGATAAAGGCTATGCCATAGAAAAAAGCTATTATAAAAATCCTGTTATCATTCACTTTACAAAATAAAAGGGGGAAAAAAAATCTGTCACTGGCTACAGAAGAAAACCTCCACAGTCTAAATGAATAAGGAACAAGGGACTTATCATCTCCTATACGATTAAGAAGTTTCCTTTTAGTTTCCCATTTTTTTTCTTCCCAAAGCAGACCTTATTAAAAATAAAACAAAGGCAAATTGCTCTCTGATGGCTATTCCAGCCTCTGTCAGTGATGTATACTGGGAAATAGGGCAAGTCCACGTGACCTCTGTCCTCCGTATCTTTGAGATAATAATGCTACATTTTAGAAAAGTGCCTGAACTACGGTTGAAAAGTGCTGTATGCCGGTTCTTTTATTACAAAACCTCAGTAAGGAAAAACCTGGGCCCTCTGGAACCATCTCAGATTATAGAAGGAAAGCAAATGGCACTTGCTTGCTGATACAGAAGTAATTCAGACCTATTATTTAACAGTAACTTGTGGTATAATTAGAAGTTTGACTGTTCTTCTGTCAATGGTGATGAAAAGCACTGTGGATAGGGCAAAGCTATGCTGCAACATACAATTCAAGCAGCATCTTGCTATTTCAAGTTTTATCTTTTTTTTTTCTTCCTCATGTTAGGTAAAGCATCACACTTAACACTTTGCCAGGTTACTCTTGAGAAGTTTCAGCTTGTTTCTTTTAACAATCTATCTCCTCAACGTACTCTTCCTCTGCAAGGTAAATGACCACATCAGGGTAAAACAGCAAGTTCTAAAGGTAAAGTAAGGCTACAAAAAGAATAAACTGGTTACTTAAAGTCAGGATGAGTGTTTTCCTTTAGAAGCAACAGTTGGCTGTAATTTCGGTTTTGGATCAAACAGTTACAGAATTGCTGATGAAAAGCCTTAAACAGGTTTAAGGAGATGCTTAAACGTCTAACCTTCTCTTTAGTTCCTGCAAATCTAGTAAATCCATCCTGTTTGATGCCACCCTCTTTCTGCAGACCTCTTGAGGGTGAAGTGCTATGAAACGGAAGTTTCTGAAGATCTGTAAATTGCAGGGTACAATTAGATGATGTGGCTGAACTTAACTAAAGCTGTTTGCTATAAAAAGGGCACAGCTCTCTTTCCTGGGAAATCTTGGATACTTTCAGAACCTTTCCTGAGTGGACTCAAGCTCCTGAACTGGAAGTAAGTTTTAATTTCTCACCCCGCCCCCCCCACCCCCCCATCTTTCGGAATACATCAGAATTTGGTTGCAAACAATCTGTCAAACGCTGAAGACACTGTGGTATGGGGCCATATATGAACTGCACACTTTCACCATGGCAGATCAGCTGGCTTCTTATTGAACCATACTTCAAAAGCTAAAGTCCGTAATGAATCCTAGTGAATTTCAGTTTTCTGTTCTAACTGGGTATTGTGTCTGGATTCTACCCCCCTGTGAAGACACATCTGTCAGGTGTCCCTGTTTAAATTCCTAGTGACGAGAAGACTGAATACCACCATGGTAGAAGGAACAGAAATGCAGCAGGTAAGGATTAGGTTCTGCATTAAAGGATCTATTAAGTTGATCAAAAATACCAACAACTTTCTCCAGTGCTTTTTACAGACTATTCAACTTAAAACAGGTGACTTTTACTTAACCTATCTTTCTCCTCCTCCTGAAAATAGTTAATTTAGGTATTCTGTCTTTCTACCTCACACCCCTACATAGCCAATGATGCACTAACAGAACTGTAGTAACCCGTGATAACATGGTATTCTTGCTACACAGTAAATGGATTTGCAGTTGTGTTGCACACAGAACTGAAATGTGATTCCTTTCTGTCAGAAAGCATAATGACTGAACTCAGTCACGACAGAACTCTAGTCCATGGACCAAGCACTGTTCCCATAATATCAGAGAAACATGTTTTCTGTGTTCACTGTATTTATTTAACAGAGATGCCAAACCCGTGTTTGGATGCCACAAGCATCCCTAAACAGGGCAAAAGACCATATATTAGGATGGATTTTTTTAAGAACCTGACTGAAGTCTAAGGTAGAAGTCCCGTATCTTAGGCCAGGAAATTTTTACAGACACTCTTAGGGTTTTTTACTTTCATTTTATATTCTGAAATTAGTAGCATTCGGAGAGACATGTCTGGAGTTAAGGAAGGCTGTTTTCATTGCAGATTTGGTTCTTTTGGCTCAATTATAGTTCACTCTATTTTTTTTTTTGTGACTGGGAGTAACTCAAGTACTAAGGAGCTCAAAGCTTGCAGTAGTAGATAAAATAGACTTAAGTGCAACATATGTCCATCTCATTAGAAGAAAAATAAACTATTCAGTGTTCCCGTGTTAGCAACAGTTCTATCAAATTGTGATGATTGTTCTATAGATATGACTGTTTCAGTGAGAGTGTGCCATCTTTAATCAAGTGTCCTTTTCATTTCCAGTAAATGCCCTATTCTCCATTTCAAATGAACACGTAGGATAGACTCCTAGACTTCTTCAAGGAAGTCTCTTACAGACCTACAGCTTACACATACTAACAATCTTGAAGCACATTTCACTTTATCTGCTGTTATGGAGCAGCATTTATTCTGTCAATGAAAAGCCAGCCTAGGATAGCAGCAAATGAATGGTACAGAAAAGGTTGCTACGGGTCCAGCTGGGCTGGATGATTAATACAGCATAGAATACAAGTCACTCAAGTTTTTTAGGACACTGGTACTATACGTTCTAAGAAACGTAAGGCCAGGTAACGAATACTGCTTTTCCACACAATTTATGTTGCGCCGTCCTTTCAGATCCACACCAGAGGAGCTGCATTTTCTTCACTGGTTTCCATCATTTTGCAACTCCAGCTTCATAAGTTGGTCCTCAAACTTTTGAATGTCTACTTGATGCTTCATTAGGAACTTCCCATTCAAATGAAAAACAGGTATGTCATATTTGTATTTATCATACCACGCCGAGTTCTCTGGAAGGGTAATATCCACCTCCTGCAAAATAAACTGTCACAGAAAAGAAATATGTTAGTACCTACCAGGCACTGAGAAACAATACCAGCTTGTCTTTTGATCAATTTTTTTTTCAGAAACGCAAGACTGTTTTCTGGGTGCTTTTGGATATATTCTTCCATGTTGTCGACAACTGTCCATTTTGTGAGTACAAAACATATGTAGCCACAATCCTTGGCTGTGTGTCCGCAAAGGGCTCTTTCCCTCGTCCAGGATATTCTTGATCCTCTGTGCAGAACCACTCTCCTGTGAGCACCAACTACAACAAATATGCAACACAACAGCTGCCTGTTAGGCAGCAGAGTGCAACACCTCTTAATGCTTCTGCTAACAATTTTTTCCTTCAAGAAAGAGATCAACACCTGGTTGAAGAATGGCAAAAATTGCAATCACATATAGTTCAAATATTTGAAGTCCCACTTACTAACATCCTTCCCAAATGACATCATTACCTGCCTCATAAAAGTTGCAAACTCCTCTATCAGGCAAGGCAATAGTATTTACAAAACCGGAGGTTTTAAAAACTATTGCAACAAGCTGTATATTGGTTTAGTTTGCCAATACTTATTTGAGTAGCATTGTCACAGAATGCTTTTGGATAATGAGTTTTATGGAAATCAGTGCTGAAATTGTCTTGAAGAGGTCACCCATGAAAGAATAATGGATGCAAATAAATCCAAGCAATTTTCTTTTACAAAGAAAGAATCCTGATTAACTCTTCTTTCTATATAGAAAAATGTAAACAGTATTGCAATACATTACCCTTCTCTTATATGGCTCAAGCACTTCTTTTGCTTCATCACATAGAGGGCATGGTTTCTAAAGGAAAATATTCAGACCAACTTAAAGCACACAGTAAAACACACAGATCATTTGTACTGTAAAGTAACATACATAGACAGGAGGGATCATTGCTGTAAATGTGGGTTCCCCCCCTGGACCACCTGTCTTAGTGCTTTCTAAATCTTTATCAGTACAGCATGGATGAAGAGAAAATAAACTATTCAGCCACAGAACTTAATTATTTCTCATTTGCTATTATTTTTATATTATTAACAGTTTTCAATGGCTCTTCTAAAGGCTGATTCAAGGGCATGGTTCGGAAGGTCATCCACAATCCCCTTCTTTTGGTCAGCAGCAATGAATATTCAAAGCATTGCCACCACCAGCTGAAAACAACTGCGGGTACCACTCCCGATAGAAGAATTTCCCTTGATAGAAGGGGAATGAGGAAGTCACATGAGGAATTTCTAACCTGTTTCAGATCGAGTCACTTGGGTCAGTTCAAATAGCAAAAGAAGGTGATTTAAGATAAGCTGGCTGACTTTGCCTGAAAGGAATTAAGCATGATCCTCCAACCTGCAGAGTGGGGAGGGTAGTAACCTTCAGCACGGAGAACTGGCAAGCAGCTGCAGTGTTTTGACTTGCAATGGGGTCAAAGAAAACCCCTCATTTTTGAGAACTCCCTCGTCTTCCACTACAGTTAGACAGCTGACTTCTGCTGATCATGCATCATGATCATTACAGCAGCGCGTACCTGAAGAAGCAACTCACGTGAAGGCATGTTGCTTCAGTGCTTGTAATGGCAGAATTCAGCCTATAATTCACATAGCAAAGTATACAGTGGTGAAGGTGATGGCTCTGTCCCTTTGCCATGAAATACCTCTCACAGCTGGAAAAGACCTTCTCCTCTCCCTCCCACTTAAAGTCTTCCTAGGGCTTGTTTAAACATGGAGTTAATCTGAAACAGCTACTTCTTATTTCCTGCATGTGAATTAACTTGGATTAAATACTCTTCTTTTAATTCACATCTAATCTAAATTGTCTTTCCCACACAGACAAGTCCTTATGCTCTGAAAACCTATGCAAGATGTTAAAGATGAACAGTGTTGTGTTCTTGCTAGTTCCTGTCGCTTTTGGAGGGTTGATATACCTGATATTGGTGACTGAAATGAACGTCCCAGAATCCTGCACATCAGTTTTGTAACACGCCAGGCTCCTTACAGTTAAAGCAGGACATACTTGGTTCCCCGAGGCCTGTGGAAAGCTTTCTAACGTAACAGTCCCATAAAAGCATTTGACAAACTAGGCTGACCCTTGGCAAAGAATATTTTCACTCCTGCTCTGATGGCAAGCTTAAGCACTACATGGTACTAAGATTGGAACTGGTTTAAAATCAGACAGTGAACTATTTCAACTAACAGTGAAATCTGTTTAAACGGTCCATTTATATTAGTACATACTTCTCAGTAGAACAGTGCACCAGTAGCTCTCTGCCATCACTTGCTTTATGTTAATTTGCTATGTTAATAGGGCTGCCTGGATAAAGCTGTCTTGGACAACCTTCTCTCTTAGATGTATATTGCAGTGGCAAAAGGGACTCCTACTGCTGAGGTAGTAAAAATCTGTTCCCAAAGTGATGTATGCTGATCTGTTAGACAATACATGTGGTGGAAGGGATGGTTTTATTTCTACAGACAATTGCCATTTATGCTGCATACTTAGACTGCAGTTTTGTGGTCATTTTAAGCTGGCACTGGTGCTGAAGGAAGCAGACCCATCTTCCTGTCACTGCTTCTTTTGTGCTGGCATAAGCACTCAAACAGCTGCACAGTAAAGCTAGACAGGAGAATTGATCTGAGTTAATAGTAGCCTTGCAAAAAAAAAAACACCAACAAAAAAAGTTGTTTTTTTTTTAACCCGGAGCAGTTGTTGCACAAATGCTTGTGTTGGCATAAAAGGAGCCTGTGAGGGGAAAACCATTTGGCAGTGCTAGCTTCTATCAGTTTGAACTGGCTGTAGAAGTCATAGCTCCCTCCTGCCTTCTCCTCTTTTCTCCTTATTCTTAGAAATAGGAAGGAGGGAAAAAGGAGTTAATTTGCATAAACTAAGAGCGTAGATTAGATTTATTTTAAAGTAGTCTGCATTTTGCTTTGCAATTGCCAGGGGTATCAGACATGAAAAACATTTTAAGCTAAAAACACATTCAACAATAGGCCACTTCAGATAACTACTTGAACTCTGCTATTAGAAAATTTGATTTCATACAGTGTCTTACTAGTTAAAAATTTTAAGACACAAAAATCATACAAAGAGTTTTTTTCCAATTGTTAACCCAAAGGTAAGCTCATTATTCCCTACCTTATCACATTTGGATTATGAATGAGTTGATGCTGAATCAGGCAGGGGGAGAGAGCGCTGTAACTTTGAAGTATAGTTCTTCTTATAGTATGCATTACTCTGATTAATAAACAGATGGTGACCTTTTATTTTTTAACCTATTCATGTGTTAAACAGTTTAAACACGCCTTTACGGCTAGGGATGGAATGAACAAACATTGTGCAGGAGGAGGAAATTATTTTAATTGCATTTGTCTCCAACAAATATCACCATACTGATCTCAACATTCTCAGTGCTTTGCATTTCTAGTTACTCTCCTCTTGAAGGCTACATCAACCACATACATGTTGCATAGCCTGCTGTGTGCCATCATATCTAAAAGTGCAGAAGACCTCTGCAGATAACACAGGCTCTTGATGACAATTCATGCAAGGTGACAGTTCACAAATGACCATTCCTGCTCATCACATCTGTTTTCTAAATATGTTTAAGAATCCTATCTGCTCATGTCACAGGCAAACCTTCGCCTGCATTTTATTCCTGTCAGCATTACACAGCCAATAAAGCAAAAAGAGGGTAGGGCACAACCTACTTTCTCCTCGTGCGCTGCCAACACTACTTGGATATATTTTCAGTCTCACAGGTAGTGCTGAAATTAAACATGAGTGCCGTGAAGAGCCTACTTTGGCTGTTGATGCTTGACCTGGGCAGATTATCTAGTAACAACTCATCTTTGTTCTCCATTTCCAGGATGAAACACTAGCAGTTAGAGAACAATTTTCAGCTAGTAAATGCACCACAGTGTCACTGAGACACAGCTATCTTGAAATCCTCATTTGTTGGCTGTAACTACTTGTTTGCTACAATGTGAGCAGGACTGTGCTGTAAAGCCTGGTGTAAAAGACACCCCCAAGGTAAAATGTCCAATACTACACAAATTTCAAGGGGACAAAAAGCATGGTCAAGCCATTTAATCTGGGATTTGTGTATATCAAAGCTGATAAATACGCAGTCTTGCTTAGCTTTATTCTGTAAGCAACTTTTACCTTGGTGAATAAAGTCAACACTGGCTTATTTGAGCTGGCTGAACAGAGTTGTCTCCCCAGTGGACTGGATGAATATCTTGCTAGTTGCAGTGTTCTGCTCAGAAAACAAAGCACCATCATCCTGTTCAGGCAAAAATAAAATGTTTAATTGTTTTGTGGCAAGTTATAGCTCATGAAATTTAATGTGAAGATAAATGCAATACTTTAGTCGCAGTTCTAAAATACACACAATCGAACCATTTTCCCAGGATTTTTATGTTCACAGTATCAACACATTAATCAGAAAAATGGTTTACTATGCAGCAGGCCAGAACCATTGCATAGCTCAAAAAGTGTAGTTCCATTTAAAAAAAACCCTTATGTTTTCTTGCTGAAACGCTTCTTCTGAATTCCTTAACACAAATGCTGACATAAATGCATTACACTGTTTCAACTGCATAGATGCCAGTAAGAATTAGATGATATTAACAAAACGCAAAGTGCTGTGCTTTGAACCTCAGTAATCTTGCTGCAGTGCTTGACATATTCTACTTACTCAAAATTATTCCATAAAAAAACTAATCTGTACCTAATCAGAATATTAATATAATGCTTTCTGCAGTGAATAAAAAGCTTCAGCCAAGATGATTTAACTTGGTAATAGTAAAAGCATGCACATTGCCCTGAGTCCTTCCTGCAACAGCAAATTAATTTATGAAAGATGCTGATGGGTTTGGGTTTGTGATTTCTTTGGAAGAGTTTAAGTAAATATAATGTTGTTGAAGCGTGCCATATTGGAGTCTCGAAGTCACGTATTCATAATAACACTAGTAACAACAGTGCTTCCTCCAAACTTGTGTCTTAATGGGACCTTTACAAGGCATTTTAGGACTGAAAGGCAAAAACGAGAAGCAAAAGGGAGTCTGCACAGAGACTATCGACAGACGTGACACTTGACATCAGAATTTATACCGGGAAAATCAAGTCCTTTTTACATAAAGCCAAATGGGTTCTGTTCAGTTTCTGTTCAGGCACGACTTACCTGTAGTTCTACCAATTACAGCTAACCACAATGTAACGGCACAAGTTTAAACAACTTAAGTGTGAGCAGGACTACGTTGCAACTGATGTTTTAGGATGCTCAGCAAAAAAGAGCCTAGTGCATTCACTGAATCTCTCAGTACTAATATTACATAGTTTTGTTTTAAGAAAGACAGTTTAGCCAGCATAACTGCTAAGGAAGAACAAAACATTGCAGTAGACTAAACTCAAGGCTACTTAACTGCTACATTTCAAGCAACAATCACAAGAAAAAATCGAATGGGTGACATGACACTGCTCCACCAGCCTTACTGCACTGTCAAAGACACCTTTTTTTCCCAGAGGACTCTGGTAAGGGTAACTTGCCATGTTTCCAGAAGAAGTTTCAACAGATACAAATACAGATACAGAAGTTTCAAATACAAAGAAAAGCTATCACCCTTTGAAAATTATAGCCTGAATTATCAAATTTCAGATGCTAGGCAAGAACCAGATTTTTTGTCTTTGAGCACATAAAAATAAAGTTGTCTAAAACAGAGTATTCTGCAATGAATGGGCTTTGGGTTTACTGTTTAGTTTGGGATAGAAAGGGTTCTTCATCTGTACCTGTCGGGCTTGATACCAGTTAAGAGTCAGCTGCAGGGGCAGAGCAGTATGCTTGCTGTGACTGCAAAGTTGCAGATGACTGGCACAGCACACACTGCCATTGGTCACAGACCTTGGCAGCTACTGCATTTGTTTTATTTAGCCAGGTGGAAATCTAATTGTCTGGGATTTTACATAATAAATACAAAAATAAGCTTGGAACCTTTTGGAAAAACGTAAATTTGGATGACAGTAAATAGCCTCAGCCATAATGAGAAATTTTTACATCCACAGTAAATAGGTGCCCAGAATGGATGTGGTTTTGGCATAAGAAACTGCAGCATGTCGGCCTGCTCACATGCAAGATAAAAATGCCAAAACAAATAGTTTGCATTCTGGCAAGTTTTTAAATGAATGCTTTTGCTGCCAGCCTAGCAAGCCAAATTTTGTGCATTTGAAACAAGGAAAATGCCCCCAAATTGTTCTGTGAACAGCAGAATAAATAAAGCCTAGATTTCCATGTCTCTTATTCCCCCGTATATATACACGTGTATAAAATGGCTCGGGTTCACTCCTTTATACCCCCATTTTTGATCCCTCCACCCTCTGGTAGATTTGAGTCCAGTGGACAACTCCTACCAAAATATCAACTGAAGAGGAATGAGTAAGGCAGTATCAGCACCTAAGCTTCCAGATCCCACGAAAAGAAATAAGCTAGCACAGTGTCTTACTTCCTTACAAATTCTAAATAATTATAAGCAACACTATCTTTGGAATTCAGGAGCAAATCTTCATTGACCTGTACTACTACGGAAGCAAGAGTCTGCTGTTTCCAGAGTTAGCCCCAGTCATGCTCTGCTCTTCCATCAGCATAAAGCAGCCTGAGACATCTAGCCCTGAGGGAGGGTGAGATGCTGTCAGATGGCATCATGTTCCCACAGTACAGATGACACACCTTGACTTCTCTATGCTTCTGAAGCCCACAGTTGCCAGACAGCATCATTAGGAAGGAAAGCAGTCAGACCTGAGGCATTTAACCTGGGTTAAAGCATGGTGTGACTTCAGCTTCACAGGATGGCAACTCAGGCTCTGCCCCCATAGAAATTTGCTTTTAAATCAGTAGAATTTACTAATCTTATTTTATTGGATTAAGTAAAAAGGTCGCGGATAAAACCAAATAGCAGTGGCTTTGCACAAACACTGAAGGGTTCTAATATCGTGAAGGGTTAAGTATAGCTGCTATTGTTCAGGAGCCGATGAAAGCGAATATCCACTCACTCACTCAGGAAAATCTACTGCAACAGCTCAATTTGTCCGAACAGCATCCCCGAGCCACACGGGTGTTCAGTGCACGCACACTACCACCGCGTGAACAAGCGGGTTCCCAACACTGGCCTGCACGAAGCTGAGCAACGTTTCTGGAACACAGAGCTCCAACCTCAGAGGTCACTTCCATGCTGGTTTCATCACTGACAAAAAGAAAGGGAAGTGCCGCACAGATGCCCCACGGCATTCACATCCTGCTCACATCTGTATTTTATCTGTCTTTTGTTATGATGAAACTAAAACGCTAAAGGTGCACACAAAACCTTTCAACATGATTATTCTGGAGCTCTCTTTAGCCTACCCCCAAGTAATTATAAGGATTTGTTTGAGGAACAAAATTCATACCTAAATGTAAAGAAGGATGCTTGCAAACTTCAGAACCTACCCTCCCCTACACTACAATGCTACAGAATGATTTAACAGACGATGCTTGTAAGTCTGGACTTGGCCCGTGCTGTATTTTGCAAAGCCAAATTGGACTCATTTCCTGTTAACAGAATTTCCATCACCTAATAAATCCTCATCTGCTGGAAAAATAAAATGTGACACTAAAACTAGCCATTATTTAGACAAGATAATTATCTATAGAAACCTCATCTTAGCATCAATCAAGGAAAGACAATCATGGCTGTTTTTTTTTCTCCAACTATGCACCCTTTAATGATGCTATATACTCGTAAATAATCTCAGCTTCAAGTCACAAGTACACTCTTGCTCTGTGGTTCTGAATGTTTTATATACATAACTATCGACATATCTGGACAGGATTATGTCCTGTTTTCCATGGGTTTGTATACATATTAAAGAGGATGAAATTATTATGAACTTGCAGGCATTTGTCTGTGTACACTTTACACTGATGTAGTATTTGATTTTGGAACCCTAACCTGGGTTTGACAGAAGATGGGGATTGCCTGCACAAATCACACCTCTTTCTGTTAACATATCAGGAACATGGAAAATGTTACACTGAAAATGCCCTAGACATTTTCCAGCCATTTATCTTAAAGAAACTTTGTAAGTGTCCATTAAACTGACTCCTATCCTCCATTTAATCCTCATTCTAGTGTGACAAAGGAATATCAACTGAAAGAGAACGGGGAAAGCAAGCAGATACAAATGTAAGAATATATGCTGATGACTCAAGTCACTGGTGGTTTAAAACAGCCTTCTTCTGTTGTCCCTCATTCAAAATCAGGTATGGTCATCAAGGAAAGCAAATTTTCTGGCAGTCTGCTGTTTTCAGTTTGATTACTTACCAGGGAAATGCTGAACAAGAAAATACGGTGCCACAGCAAGAGACCAAGGAGCACACGTAAGGACACCAAATCCTGTAGTTGTTGAGATCCCCACAAGGCTTTTACCCCACCAGCATTTCAGAGGAGGCATGCAAAACACAGGAAAATCTTTAACTTCTTTTTGCAAGCGCATGTAACCTTAAAGGTCTTTAAGGAAGAATCGGGTTTTCACATCAACTCAAAATTCAAAACATCATCAGTAATACCACTTGTTTCTGTGAGGTGATGTTATCTATCAGTCAATGCATATTTCTATACATTTTCTCCTCCAAACTACAGTAATCTGGGGTAAATGCCACAAACCCATTGCATTCCATCCCAGAAGAGATTAAAAGTATAATTTCATCCTAACATGCAATAAATTTTCTTCAGTGATCCCTCCAGAGGTATCCATTCTAGACTCTGGTCTGAGGCCCGTACTTCAAATTTCAGACAATTTAAAAAACATCCAATAGGTTGCGGTAATGGCCACGAGGCCACTTCTGAAGACTACAGACGTTGCACAGACAACGGACCATTACCATAAAGTAAAATTATAATAGAGTTTAACAGCCTGTTCCAAGCGGCTCCATTTGAAAACTTTTCAGCTAAACGATCCATTCCCCGCCACGGGCCGGGGGGGAGCCGCATCGGGTAAAGAGCGTATCCAGAGGCCTCCCCACTACCTCCCGTAATGAGAAAGCCCGACTCCTTTGGGTGGTCCTTGCCAAGCCGGTAATGGCCCCTACGGACAGGAACAGGCAAAGCCCATTCGAGAGAAGGAGCGCGCCGGAGCCTCGCCGCCGCCGCCGCCGCCTGTCCGGGGCTCGGCCGGCGGCGCCCCGCCACCCGCCCGGCTCCTGCCCTCCGGGGCGGCCTCCCCAGGCCCGCTGCCGCCGGGGGGCTGCGTCCCCGGCCCGCCGCAAGGCCCGCGCCCGCCGCAAGGCCACCGCCAGCGCCGGGGAGGCCGCTGCGGCCGCTGCCCAGGCCCCGCGGCCCGGCGCGGCCCAGCCCGCCCCAGCCCGGCGCTAGGCAGCAGCCGGCGTTAACCCTGGCGGGCCGGGGGCGCTCACGGAGCCGCGGGCGAGGCTTGCCGCAAGGGCCGGGGCTGCGGACACCCACCTCGCCGCGGCGGCCTGCCGCCTCCCGGGGACGCGGCGCGGGCTCCCGGCGAGCTCCGGGGAGCGGCGGGCGGGGCCCCGCCGGGGAGGACGCGCGGCGCCGGCGGGCCCGGCCGGGCGGGAGGCGGCGCCCGCCGCCGCTTCGGCGCCCCCTGCTGGGCGCCCGCCGCCGCCGCCGGCGCCCGGGGCCCCCCCGGGAGCGGCGGCCGGGCCCCACGGGCGCCCGGAGCCCCTTCTCGAGGGCTGCCGGCTGCCCCCGAAGCCACTGTCTCTCCAGGCGCGCCTCCTTGCTGTCAGAGGTCACTCGCCACAGGGCTCGCCGGTGGGAGGCGGTTGCCCGGTCTCCTGCCGACCTCCTCCCCGGGCGGGAGGAGTCCCTGCGGCCGGTCCTGCCCGGCTTTCCAGGAGCTGGGAGCTCAGCCAGAACTGGGCGCCCCTTTTTTTTCCGCTGGAAGGGGTTGCTGGCTTGCAGCCTCGACCCTGTGCCGCACCGAGCTCCCCTGCTTCTCTTACTCCATGCCTTCTGTTCTGTATCAAAAAGCAGTCAGCTGCCTCGTCATCTGCTCCTCCATCCCGGGCGGATGTGCAGGACCTGGATTTTGGCCACCCGCTCAGGCTGACAAAGGAATACCTCTAGACAGAATGGAGACACACACACCACCACCACCACCACCACGATCACCACCACCACCACCCCCCATGATTAGAGTGTATCGTTAAAGCACAAAGGGTCACAATAATGAGAGCACATAGGGATCATAAGAGAAAGGTGTGGGGAAAATAACACTGAGAAATTGTAGGTGGCATAGGTAGAAAGGCAGAAATTTCCCGCAAGCAAAGGGCCAGTCCCACAGTTGTTTTGCTCACGCTGTTTCTGTTGACTTGAAATGGAGCAAGTGGTCTTTAATTTCTTTCCTTTGCAATTGCAATAAATTTAATGTAATAAAAGAAAGCAATGGACCTAGATTGTCTTTTTGACAGTACGTATTTCAGTTTTAGCGAGACTTTCCACTTTGCTATGACTCAAGCAGCAGCAATATAGATAAAGTAGATTTTTATTAAAGATGTGATATGTTGCTTTTTTAATTTTTTCTTTTTAAAATTTCATGCAGCCAGCAAGTATAGTCATGATCGAGCATAACATTGGGAAAAAGAGTGGGAGACTACAGACATCCATTCTAAACATGATACTCTACTATTTTCGTTAACAGCTTGAAGCATTACATGGTAAGTATGCTAAGCAAATTAGTGGGTGATATGAAGCTGCGATCAAAGAAGAATATTCTGGAGTCTATGAATAAATCCAAATTAAATTGGAAATAGGCTGAAATTAACACAATTGGATTCAATAAAAGCAGGAAAGAGATTAAAGAAGCTATCAAGCTGGCAGTCCCAGAGAGAACTCTTTCCCTGCTGAAATGAGTTAACACATTCTTGTCTGAAACTGTGAGCTTTTTGTCCCTTCCATTCTGACAGATGTTTGGCCACAAGAGAGGGCCCCTGCTTAAAGAAGTGTGTAGTGTGCCCTTCCTCTTTGCTCTTGATACTGTTTGCCTGCTGTGCAGTGATTTTGTTGTCAGGTGTGTTCATTTTCCTTTCTCCAGAAAAGCGTTTTAAATAAAAAATAGCAAGTGTTCACTGCTGGGGAATGAAAGCTGTAGGCTCATATTCTTTTAGTTGCTGTATTTCCATCAGGATTTTCGTTGTGCTTTTGTAGCTGTTCCTAGGCTAAGAGTGGGAGACAAATCTTCTGGGGTATAGACTCAAGTCAGCTTTCCCTCTTCATCTGTGCTTTGAGAAGTGCAACAGCATGTAGTGGGAAGGCCCTCCAGGAGAGAGCAGTGTTACCCTGCTGACGTGACATGTCTAATTAACTAGCAGACTAAACTAACGTGAGGATTAGTCAATTCTGGATCCTAGTGACTCATTTTCAACCACTATCTTAATCCGTTCTGTTGAACTGAGATGTAACGCTGGCAGATGACACTGGCTGCTCATTTTTGTGTCAGAATCAGAAAATCCAGTATCAGACTTTGGTGTTTGGCACTGGTATATGCTAGACCTGTCAAGCCTCACACAAGGGAATTGGTGAACTGGCTCCCACCTGGCTTTTAATTTCTGTGAAGGGGTGGAAGAAAGACCTTTAAGGAGAGGGCAATTTCAGCAGAGGTTGGTTGAAAAGCAGCAGTAAGTAGAGAGATAAGCATGTTCTTGACATCTCAGGTCCCAGATTAGTTTTATCCCTCACTCCAAAAACGAGTCTAGCCTACTTTGGGATCTGCCTCTACGATTTCCAAAGGAACCTAGAGGATATAGGCACACAGTTCCCAAACTGGTCAGTTTATTCAAACAGAATTGCTGCTGAAGTCAAGCAGTGCTCTGGCCATGTTTCTTTCAATGTGATTGTCACATTGCCTAACTCAGCTCAATTGTTAACCAAACCACTAACTGGCCCTGATGAGGTAGCTGTTCAGAGCAGCATTCATTTGATTGTGTGCTGTTTGCAAGAGAAAAATATTTTTCAAGACCTTTCGGTCTTACATTGTCACTTGTATTTATTTGTTCTGTGTTTAGGCATATCTGTTGAGAGCTGGTTTTATCCTTAAAACAGGTTGTTTATAATCTGGGATAAATATGTAAAAAAAAAAAAGGGGTTCCATATACTACAAACTTCTGTAAAGAGAATTTACTATTTAGAGCACTTTGTAATTGACCAGTTTTGTTTTGGCGTGTTTCTGGTACAACACTGTGGATAGTTCAGCACAAAATTACCTTTGGTTTTGATACATTAGTTATGTGATGAATCTTCTGTAATGTTCATAGCCATTTGAGAAGAAAAATATTACAGATGCAGAAAGAATTATTACCGTAGAACACGTGTCACTATCGCTGTGCTCAGGAATAAGATGGATTGCTGTAAAGTTTGCTATCTAAAAACATGTTCTGAGATCTGAAAGTAGTGCAACTCCACCCTGTTTTTCATTCTGGCGCATAGAATGTCTTTAAATATCAAGGGCAGTTATGACTCGATGGTTTAATGTGCAGCATAGGCATCCTGCTATAGTGCACAAGTCTTCCTACCTTTTTTTGCATATCTCTTAAAAAAAGTGTGGACATGCTTCCACAATTTTGGACTAAAAAGAGTTCATGTTTTGATGGATTGCTGTTCCCAATGGCTGTCAATTAGGTTCCCTTCCAGATTTTTTTTTTATTTCCCTGGTATTTTGACTTAATGTATAGCTTTGTGTTTTTCTATCTGGTATATATCACAATATGCTTTTCATTACCTTGCATGGTTTCTTTTATTTGGACATTTAATAAATACTGTCTTTAAAATGCAGATAACACTGTTAAAAATGAATTGTCCATTCATCCCTTCAATCAATACGCAGTAAAAAATAGAATAGCATAGAATAGAATAGAATAGAATAGAATAGAATAGTTCCAGTTCATCAAGTGTCAGCCCAATGTTTTCTTCCTCTTGCTATTAACTTACTTAAAAAGCCCTTTCTTGTTGTCTGACACAACGCTGGCCAGTTTCAACTCGAGCTGAGCTTTGGCCTTCCATGTCATAGGGACCTGGGTCTTCCTTTGGCGCCAAGCAGCAGCTCTTGGAGCCAAACCCAGCAGCCGCTGTCGGTCCCTCCCCTCATCTTGCGTGGCCGGCCTGGCTGCAGAAGGGGTCACAGAGCGGTGTGTGAGAGGAGGGCGAGCGGCCCTGGGGAGCACGGAGAAGACGCGCTGCCATTTCTGCAGGGTTGACTCGCAGCAGAGAGGAGCTGTGCTGGGGGAAGTCCTGCAGAGAGCGTGCGATGGGGAGGGGTGGTGGGGGTGGTGGGGAGGGACGCTGGGGGACTGATGGCATCCGTCTGCCAAAGAGGGGTCCTTTCCACATGGAGGAGAAGAAATGCCAGCGCCAAGGCTGGATCTGGAAGAGTGAGAAGAAAGCCTGTGCTCGAGGGCAGCAGCATGTCCATCCTTCCCGGCTTGTGTCCCCGTGGCACCTGAATGAGGAGAAAGAGGGCCCAGCAAGACCAGACAATGCGACTCCGTGGTGCTCAGATCAGCACAAAGAGGCCCTTCAGGTCCACAGGGCGAGGCCGCACGGCGCTCGAATCAGGGGAAAGGGCCCCTGCAAGAGCACAGGGCCAGGCGCCATGGCACCTTGTCGAAGGGAAAGGGGCCCTGCAACAGCAGAAGGCCAAGACCTGATAACTGATAACTGATAACTGATAACACTGCTAAACCATCTCTGTAACATTACCAAGACCCACGGCGCTGTGCTCTGGGGAGAGATGCACCCAGAGAGCCCAGGTCCAGCCCCATGACAGCCGAAGCAGGGCAACGAGAAGCCCCGTGGCACCCTGCTGAGGACAAGGAGAGCAAACGGTGGGCACAGCCGCAGGAAAAGGGGGAGAAAGCAGCACGGGTGGGGACAGCAACGCCACCTGCACTGTTAGTAGCACCGAGACTTGTTCTGCAGTTTTCAGGCCTTTATTTTCTTTTACTGCCTGACAGACTTAGAGGGCCGGGAGCCCTTGAGGGCCGGCGCACGCCCCAGCTGCTGGCCCGGCCCTGGTTTCGGCAGCGCCTGGGGCCGCCTTCTAGTGCTGCCGGCGGGGTGGCCTCTTCTTGGCTGGAGAAGAGGCCTCGGGGCTGCCGGCCCTCCTCTTCGGGGGTTGCCGTGGCCCCCCAGGGGAGCGTTCCCTGCCCCGGCTGGAAGCAGAGGGAGGTGCCACGGCCTCCTCGGGCTCCTCCTGGGGCTCTTGGTGCTCCCCGGGGAGAGGAACGGGGGCAGAGGGAGGGCTGCCGGGACCCCCACGAAGGGCAGCTGCTGAGGTGCTGGGGAGCTCGTCCGTGTTGGTTCCCTCAGAGCTGCTGGAGGGGGTCGGGCCAGGTGTGGGAGACCCTCCTCGGGAGGCCGTGGGGCCGGGGGCAGGCGCAGGGCTGCCCTCCCGCCCCCCGCCAGCATGGCCGTCCTCCAGGCCCAGCAGACGGCGGGCCTCCCCGCTGCACCGTTGCACGGCGACATCGATGAGCTGGTGCACAAATGTCGCCGCGTGGTTTTGGAGGGAGGCCGCCAGCAGCTGGACCAGGAGGTCTTCATCCAGGCCGAAGAGGACCAGGAGGGGCATGACGATGTCCTCCGCTATGGCTGCCCGCGAACGCCGGTTGCCAAAGATCGCTGCCAGCTCCTGACGCACCCAGGTCAGAAGGGGCTGGAGGAGAGCTGGGTGGTCCCGGAAAAGGGATGCCCAGGTGCTGGGCTGGAGGCCGCCCAGAGGAGCCCCGGGCACCATCCCCACAGGCTGTGGTCCTGTTGCTGCAGGGCTGTGGGCAGCTGCACGGCCAGGAGCGCCTCCTGCCTGGCGGCCGACGACCGATGACGCCGCAGATGGTGTGATGACATGCTCCCCAAAGTCATCGTCCGCCCACACCGAGTGCATGATGGAGAGGATCCTCCTCTTGCAGAGGGGGCACTCGGGCTTGCTCTCAGCCCACCGCAGGATGCACGGGTAGCAGAACTGGTGGAGGCATGGCGTCACGTAGCTGGCCTCCTCCCAGCTGTCCAGGCAGATGGGACAGCGGTCCTCCAGCTCTGTGGCCATGTTCTCCACTCGCCGCGGTGGGCTGGGGGGAGCTGGGGATGTTGAGCCGCTCCCTCTCACCAGCGCTGCAGCAGCGGGTGTTGCACTAGAAAGGGAAGAGAGGCCACCGTCATTGGCTGGGCCAGGGAGGGGTGGAAGAAATGCCCAGGTCCCTCAAGAAGGAAGCCCTCCCAGCTCCCCAGGGGGAGATGTCCCCGCACAGCTCACCTCTGCTGCTGCGAGCGCGCCTCCTGGGAGTCCCGGCTGCCTGAGCCTGTCAGGGCAGGGGAAAATCGTCTGATGGCTCTGGGGTCGGGCACTGAGAGCTGCAAGAAACAACTCCCCGAGCACGACACCAGCACCAAAGGCCTCGCTCAACACTCCACACCTCGCGAACTCGCTCAGCTGGAGTGCGGGCATGAGCCGGCTGGGGGAGACTCGGCGCCCGAATATAAGCAGTGAGGGACGCCTGGTCACAATCCGTTGCTCAGGGATGTCATAGTCCATCGCTCGGTGACATCACAGTCCATCGCTTGGGGACATCACGACAAGCCATCCTCGCCCATGGCGCACGCCCCGGCAGCACTGCAGCCCCTGTACACACATCTGGGGTTACAGCAGCACCACTGCCCACTCCATCCCCCATCTCTTGTCTTGGTGCTCAGCGTCAGTGTTTCACGTCAGTCACCAAGGCCTCGGCCGCGGCTTCCCAGGGCCCTGTCAGCTCGCTCTGGCCATGGCAGACATGTCCATGCACACAGGGCAAGAGTGTTCACTCAGTTTGACCACCCTCTCGGTAAAGAAAGGTTTCCTAATGTCAAGTCTGAACCTCCCCTGATGCAGCTTTGAACCATTCCCTCGCGTCCTGTCGCTGGATGCCAGGGAGAAGAGATCAGCACCTCCTTCTCCACGTCCCCTCCTCAGGCAGCCAGCCAAACCCGGAGTCCTCAGCCGCTCCTCACGGGACATGCCTTCCAGCCCTTCCACCAGCTTTGTTGCGTTCCTCTGGATGCATTCAAGGACCTTCACATCCTTCTTAAACTGCAGGGCCCAGAACTGCATACAGAATGGTACACAATACTCCTTTGGCCTTTCTGGAGCTTTTGGGAGCTGCCAGTTTTGTCCAGGGAATCTTAAGCCTCCCAGCTGTGAACTGTAACTGATAACACTGCTAAACCATCTCTGTAACATTACCAAGACCCACGGCGCTGTGCTCTGGGGAGAGATGCACCCAGAGAGCCCAGGTCCAGCCCCATGACAGCCGAAGCAGGGCAACGAGAAGCCCCGTGGCACCCTGCTGAGGACAAGGAGAGCAAACGGTGGGCACAGCCGCAGGAAAAGGGGGAGAAAGCAGCACGGGTGGGGACAGCAACGCCACCTGCACTGTTAGTAGCACCGAGACTTGTTCTGCAGTTTTCAGGCCTTTATTTTCTTTTACTGCCTGACAGACTTAGAGGGCCGGGAGCCCTTGAGGGCCGGCGCACGCCCCAGCTGCTGGCCCGGCCCTGGTTTCGGCAGCGCCTGGGGCCGCCTTCTAGTGCTGCCGGCGGGGTGGCCTCTTCTTGGCTGGAGAAGAGGCCTCGGGGCTGCCGGCCCTCCTCTTCGGGGGTTGCCGTGGCCCCCCAGGGGAGCGTTCCCTGCCCCGGCTGGAAGCAGAGGGAGGTGCCACGGCCTCCTCGGGCTCCTCCTGGGGCTCTTGGTGCTCCCCGGGGAGAGGAACGGGGGCAGAGGGAGGGCTGCCGGGACCCCCACGAAGGGCAGCTGCTGAGGTGCTGGGGAGCTCGTCCGTGTTGGTTCCCTCAGAGCTGCTGGAGGGGGTCGGGCCAGGTGTGGGAGACCCTCCTCGGGAGGCCGTGGGGCCGGGGGCAGGCGCAGGGCTGCCCTCCCGCCCCCCGCCAGCATGGCCGTCCTCCAGGCCCAGCAGACGGCGGGCCTCCCCGCTGCACCGTTGCACGGCGACATCGATGAGCTGGTGCACAAATGTCGCCGCGTGGTTTTGGAGGGAGGCCGCCAGCAGCTGGACCAGGAGGTCTTCATCCAGGCCGAAGAGGACCAGGAGGGGCATGACGATGTCCTCCGCTATGGCTGCCCGCGAACGCCGGTTGCCAAAGATCGCTGCCAGCTCCTGACGCACCCAGGTCAGAAGGGGCTGGAGGAGAGCTGGGTGGTCCCGGAAAAGGGATGCCCAGGTGCTGGGCTGGAGGCCGCCCAGAGGAGCCCCGGGCACCATCCCCACAGGCTGTGGTCCTGTTGCTGCAGGGCTGTGGGCAGCTGCACGGCCAGGAGCGCCTCCTGCCTGGCGGCCGACGACCGATGACGCCGCAGATGGCGTGATGACATGCTCCCCAAAGTCATCGTCCGCCCACACCGAGTGCATGATGGAGAGGATCCTCCTCTTGCAGAGGGGGCACTCGGGCTTGCTCTCAGCCCACCGCAGGATGCACGGGTAGCAGAACTGGTGGAGGCATGGCGTCACGTAGCTGGCCTCCTCCCAGCTGTCCAGGCAGATGGGACAGCGGTCCTCCAGCTCTGTGGCCATGTTCTCCACTCGCCGCGGTGGGCTGGGGGGAGCTGGGGATGTTGAGCCGCTCCCTCTCACCAGCGCTGCAGCAGCGGGTGTTGCACTAGAAAGGGAAGAGAGGCCACCGTCATTGGCTGGGCCAGGGAGGGGTGGAAGAAATGCCCAGGTCCCTCAAGAAGGAAGCCCTCCCAGCTCCCCAGGGGGAGATGTCCCCGCACAGCTCACCTCTGCTGCTGCGAGCGCGCCTCCTGGGAGTCCCGGCTGCCTGAGCCTGTCAGGGCAGGGGAAAATCGTCTGATGGCTCTGGGGTCGGGCACTGAGAGCTGCAAGAAACAACTCCCCGAGCACGACACCAGCACCAAAGGCCTCGCTCAACACTCCACACCTCGCGAACTCGCTCAGCTGGAGTGCGGGCATGAGCCGGCTGGGGGAGACTCGGCGCCCGAATATAAGCAGTGAGGGACGCCTGGTCACAATCCGTTGCTCAGGGATGTCATAGTCCATCGCTCGGTGACATCACAGTCCATTGCTTGGGGACATCACGACAAGCCATCCTCGCCCATGGCGCACGCCCCGGCAGCACTGCAGCCCCTGTACACACATCTGGGGTTACAGCAGCACCACTGCCCACTCCATCCCCCATCTCTTGTCTTGGTGCTCAGCGTCAGTGTTTCACGTCAGTCACCAAGGCCTCGGCCGCGGCTTCCCAGGGCCCTGTCAGCTCGCTCTGGCCATGGCAGACATGTCCATGCACACAGGGCAAGAGTGTTCACTCAGTTTGACCACCCTCTCGGTAAAGAAAGGTTTCCTAATGTCAAGTCTGAACCTCCCCTGATGCAGCTTTGAACCATTCCCTCGCGTCCTGTCGCTGGATGCCAGGGAGAAGAGATCAGCACCTCCTTCTCCACGTCCCCTCCTCAGGCAGCCAGCCAAACCCGGAGTCCTCAGCCGCTCCTCACGGGACATGCCTTCCAGCCCTTCCACCAGCTTTGTTGCGTTCCTCTGGATGCATTCAAGGACCTTCACATCCTTCTTAAACTGCAGGGCCCAGAACTGCATACAGAATGGTACACAATACTCCTTTGGCCTTTCTGGAGCTTTTGGGAGCTGCCAGTTTTGTCCAGGGAATCTTAAGCCTCCCAGCTGTGAACTGTAACTGATAACACTGCTAAACCATCTCTGTAACATTACCAAGACCCACGGCGCTGTGCTCTGGGGAGAGATGCACCCAGAGAGCCCAGGTCCAGCCCCATGACAGCCGAAGCAGGGCAACGAGAAGCCCCGTGGCACCCTGCTGAGGACAAGGAGAGCAAACGGTGGGCACAGCCGCAGGAAAAGGGGGAGAAAGCAGCACGGGTGGGGACAGCAACGCCACCTGCACTGTTAGTAGCACCGAGACTTGTTCTGCAGTTTTCAGGCCTTTATTTTCTTTTACTGCCTGACAGACTTAGAGGGCCGGGAGCCCTTGAGGGCCGGCGCACGCCCCAGCTGCTGGCCCGGCCCTGGTTTCGGCAGCGCCTGGGGCCGCCTTCTAGTGCTGCCGGCGGGGTGGCCTCTTCTTGGCTGGAGAAGAGGCCTCGGGGCTGCCGGCCCTCCTCTTCGGGGGTTGCCGTGGCCCCCCAGGGGAGCGTTCCCTGCCCCGGCTGGAAGCAGAGGGAGGTGCCACGGCCTCCTCGGGCTCCTCCTGGGGCTCTTGGTGCTCCCCGGGGAGAGGAACGGGGGCAGAGGGAGGGCTGCCGGGACCCCCACGAAGGGCAGCTGCTGAGGTGCTGGGGAGCTCGTCCGTGTTGGTTCCCTCAGAGCTGCTGGAGGGGGTCGGGCCAGGTGTGGGAGACCCTCCTCGGGAGGCCGTGGGGCCGGGGGCAGGCGCAGGGCTGCCCTCCCGCCCCCCGCCAGCATGGCCGTCCTCCAGGCCCAGCAGACGGCGGGCCTCCCCGCTGCACCGTTGCACGGCGACATCGATGAGCTGGTGCACAAATGTCGCCGCGTGGTTTTGGAGGGAGGCCGCCAGCAGCTGGACCAGGAGGTCTTCATCCAGGCCGAAGAGGACCAGGAGGGGCATGACGATGTCCTCCGCTATGGCTGCCCGCGAACGCCGGTTGCCAAAGATCGCTGCCAGCTCCTGACGCACCCAGGTCAGAAGGGGCTGGAGGAGAGCTGGGTGGTCCCGGAAAAGGGATGCCCAGGTGCTGGGCTGGAGGCCGCCCAGAGGAGCCCCGGGCACCATCCCCACAGGCTGTGGTCCTGTTGCTGCAGGGCTGTGGGCAGCTGCACGGCCAGGAGCGCCTCCTGCCTGGCGGCCGACGACCGATGACGCCGCAGATGGCGTGATGACATGCTCCCCAAAGTCATCGTCCGCCCACACCGAGTGCATGATGGAGAGGATCCTCCTCTTGCAGAGGGGGCACTCGGGCTTGCTCTCAGCCCACCGCAGGATGCACGGGTAGCAGAACTGGTGGAGGCATGGCGTCACGTAGCTGGCCTCCTCCCAGCTGTCCAGGCAGATGGGACAGCGGTCCTCCAGCTCTGTGGCCATGTTCTCCACTCGCCGCGGTGGGCTGGGGGGAGCTGGGGATGTTGAGCCGCTCCCTCTCACCAGCGCTGCAGCAGCGGGTGTTGCACTAGAAAGGGAAGAGAGGCCACCGTCATTGGCTGGGCCAGGGAGGGGTGGAAGAAATGCCCAGGTCCCTCAAGAAGGAAGCCCTCCCAGCTCCCCAGGGGGAGATGTCCCCGCACAGCTCACCTCTGCTGCTGCGAGCGCGCCTCCTGGGAGTCCCGGCTGCCTGAGCCTGTCAGGGCAGGGGAAAATCGTCTGATGGCTCTGGGGTCGGGCACTGAGAGCTGCAAGAAACAACTCCCCGAGCACGACACCAGCACCAAAGGCCTCGCTCAACACTCCACACCTCGCGAACTCGCTCAGCTGGAGTGCGGGCATGAGCCGGCTGGGGGAGACTCGGCGCCCGAATATAAGCAGTGAGGGACGCCTGGTCACAATCCGTTGCTCAGGGATGTCATAGTCCATCGCTCGGTGACATCACAGTCCATTGCTTGGGGACATCACGACAAGCCATCCTCGCCCATGGCGCACGCCCCGGCAGCACTGCAGCCCCTGTACACACATCTGGGGTTACAGCAGCACCACTGCCCACTCCATCCCCCATCTCTTGTCTTGGTGCTCAGCGTCAGTGTTTCACGTCAGTCACCAAGGCCTCGGCCGCGGCTTCCCAGGGCCCTGTCAGCTCGCTCTGGCCATGGCAGACATGTCCATGCACACAGGGCAAGAGTGTTCACTCAGTTTGACCACCCTCTCGGTAAAGAAAGGTTTCCTAATGTCAAGTCTGAACCTCCCCTGATGCAGCTTTGAACCATTCCCTCGCGTCCTGTCGCTGGATGCCAGGGAGAAGAGATCAGCACCTCCTTCTCCACGTCCCCTCCTCAGGCAGCCAGCCAAACCCGGAGTCCTCAGCCGCTCCTCACGGGACATGCCTTCCAGCCCTTCCACCAGCTTTGTTGCGTTCCTCTGGATGCATTCAAGGACCTTCACATCCTTCTTAAACTGCAGGGCCCAGAACTGCATACAGAATGGTACACAATACTCCTTTGGCCTTTCTGGAGCTTTTGGGAGCTGCCAGTTTTGTCCAGGGAATCTTAAGCCTCCCAGCTGTGAACCGTAACTGATAACACTGCTAAACCATCTCTGTAACATTACCAAGACCCACGGCGCTGTGCTCTGGGGAGAGATGCACCCAGAGAGCCCAGGTCCAGCCCCATGACAGCCGAAGCAGGGCAACGAGAAGCCCCGTGGCACCCTGCTGAGGACAAGGAGAGCAAACGGTGGGCACAGCCGCAGGAAAAGGGGGAGAAAGCAGCACGGGTGGGGACAGCAACGCCACCTGCACTGTTAGTAGCACCGAGACTTGTTCTGCAGTTTTCAGGCCTTTATTTTCTTTTACTGCCTGACAGACTTAGAGGGCCGGGAGCCCTTGAGGGCCGGCGCACGCCCCAGCTGCTGGCCCGGCCCTGGTTTCGGCAGCGCCTGGGGCCGCCTTCTAGTGCTGCCGGCGGGGTGGCCTCTTCTTGGCTGGAGAAGAGGCCTCGGGGCTGCCGGCCCTCCTCTTCGGGGGTTGCCGTGGCCCCCCAGGGGAGCGTTCCCTGCCCCGGCTGGAAGCAGAGGGAGGTGCCACGGCCTCCTCGGGCTCCTCCTGGGGCTCTTGGTGCTCCCCGGGGAGAGGAACGGGGGCAGAGGGAGGGCTGCCGGGACCCCCACGAAGGGCAGCTGCTGAGGTGCTGGGGAGCTCGTCCGTGTTGGTTCCCTCAGAGCTGCTGGAGGGGGTCGGGCCAGGTGTGGGAGACCCTCCTCGGGAGGCCGTGGGGCCGGGGGCAGGCGCAGGGCTGCCCTCCCGCCCCCCGCCAGCATGGCCGTCCTCCAGGCCCAGCAGACGGCGGGCCTCCCCGCTGCACCGTTGCACGGCGACATCGATGAGCTGGTGCACAAATGTCGCCGCGTGGTTTTGGAGGGAGGCCGCCAGCAGCTGGACCAGGAGGTCTTCATCCAGGCCGAAGAGGACCAGGAGGGGCATGACGATGTCCTCCGCTATGGCTGCCCGCGAACGCCGGTTGCCAAAGATCGCTGCCAGCTCCTGACGCACCCAGGTCAGAAGGGGCTGGAGGAGAGCTGGGTGGTCCCGGAAAAGGGATGCCCAGGTGCTGGGCTGGAGGCCGCCCAGAGGAGCCCCGGGCACCATCCCCACAGGCTGTGGTCCTGTTGCTGCAGGGCTGTGGGCAGCTGCACGGCCAGGAGCGCCTCCTGCCTGGCGGCCGACGACCGATGACGCCGCAGATGGCGTGATGACATGCTCCCCAAAGTCATCGTCCGCCCACACCGAGTGCATGATGGAGAGGATCCTCCTCTTGCAGAGGGGGCACTCGGGCTTGCTCTCAGCCCACCGCAGGATGCACGGGTAGCAGAACTGGTGGAGGCATGGCGTCACGTAGCTGGCCTCCTCCCAGCTGTCCAGGCAGATGGGACAGCGGTCCTCCAGCTCTGTGGCCATGTTCTCCACTCGCCGCGGTGGGCTGGGGGGAGCTGGGGATGTTGAGCCGCTCCCTCTCACCAGCGCTGCAGCAGCGGGTGTTGCACTAGAAAGGGAAGAGAGGCCACCGTCATTGGCTGGGCCAGGGAGGGGTGGAAGAAATGCCCAGGTCCCTCAAGAAGGAAGCCCTCCCAGCTCCCCAGGGGGAGATGTCCCCGCACAGCTCACCTCTGCTGCTGCGAGCGCGCCTCCTGGGAGTCCCGGCTGCCTGAGCCTGTCAGGGCAGGGGAAAATCGTCTGATGGCTCTGGGGTCGGGCACTGAGAGCTGCAAGAAACAACTCCCCGAGCACGACACCAGCACCAAAGGCCTCGCTCAACACTCCACACCTCGCGAACTCGCTCAGCTGGAGTGCGGGCATGAGCCGGCTGGGGGAGACTCGGCGCCCGAATATAAGCAGTGAGGGACGCCTGGTCACAATCCGTTGCTCAGGGATGTCATAGTCCATCGCTCGGTGACATCACAGTCCATCGCTTGGGGACATCACGACAAGCCATCCTCGCCCATGGCGCACGCCCCGGCAGCACTGCAGCCCCTGTACACACATCTGGGGTTACAGCAGCACCACTGCCCACTCCATCCCCCATCTCTTGTCTTGGTGCTCAGCGTCAGTGTTTCACGTCAGTCACCAAGGCCTCGGCCGCGGCTTCCCAGGGCCCTGTCAGCTCGCTCTGGCCATGGCAGACATGTCCATGCACACAGGGCAAGAGTGTTCACTCAGTTTGACCACCCTCTCGGTAAAGAAAGGTTTCCTAATGTCAAGTCTGAACCTCCCCTGATGCAGCTTTGAACCATTCCCTCGCGTCCTGTCGCTGGATGCCAGGGAGAAGAGATCAGCACCTCCTTCTCCACGTCCCCTCCTCAGGCAGCCAGCCAAACCCGGAGTCCTCAGCCGCTCCTCACGGGACATGCCTTCCAGCCCTTCCACCAGCTTTGTTGCGTTCCTCTGGATGCATTCAAGGACCTTCACATCCTTCTTAAACTGCAGGGCCCAGAACTGCATACAGAATGGTACACAATACTCCTTTGGCCTTTCTGGAGCTTTTGGGAGCTGCCAGTTTTGTCCAGGGAATCTTAAGCCTCCCAGCTGTGAACCGTAACTGATAACACTGCTAAACCATCTCTGTAACATTACCAAGACCCACGGCGCTGTGCTCTGGGGAGAGATGCACCCAGAGAGCCCAGGTCCAGCCCCATGACAGCCGAAGCAGGGCAACGAGAAGCCCCGTGGCACCCTGCTGAGGACAAGGAGAGCAAACGGTGGGCACAGCCGCAGGAAAAGGGGGAGAAAGCAGCACGGGTGGGGACAGCAACGCCACCTGCACTGTTAGTAGCACCGAGACTTGTTCTGCAGTTTTCAGGCCTTTATTTTCTTTTACTGCCTGACAGACTTAGAGGGCCGGGAGCCCTTGAGGGCCGGCGCACGCCCCAGCTGCTGGCCCGGCCCTGGTTTCGGCAGCGCCTGGGGCCGCCTTCTAGTGCTGCCGGCGGGGTGGCCTCTTCTTGGCTGGAGAAGAGGCCTCGGGGCTGCCGGCCCTCCTCTTCGGGGGTTGCCGTGGCCCCCCAGGGGAGCGTTCCCTGCCCCGGCTGGAAGCAGAGGGAGGTGCCACGGCCTCCTCGGGCTCCTCCTGGGGCTCTTGGTGCTCCCCGGGGAGAGGAACGGGGGCAGAGGGAGGGCTGCCGGGACCCCCACGAAGGGCAGCTGCTGAGGTGCTGGGGAGCTCGTCCGTGTTGGTTCCCTCAGAGCTGCTGGAGGGGGTCGGGCCAGGTGTGGGAGACCCTCCTCGGGAGGCCGTGGGGCCGGGGGCAGGCGCAGGGCTGCCCTCCCGCCCCCCGCCAGCATGGCCGTCCTCCAGGCCCAGCAGACGGCGGGCCTCCCCGCTGCACCGTTGCACGGCGACATCGATGAGCTGGTGCACAAATGTCGCCGCGTGGTTTTGGAGGGAGGCCGCCAGCAGCTGGACCAGGAGGTCTTCATCCAGGCCGAAGAGGACCAGGAGGGGCATGACGATGTCCTCCGCTATGGCTGCCCGCGAACGCCGGTTGCCAAAGATCGCTGCCAGCTCCTGACGCACCCAGGTCAGAAGGGGCTGGAGGAGAGCTGGGTGGTCCCGGAAAAGGGATGCCCAGGTGCTGGGCTGGAGGCCGCCCAGAGGAGCCCCGGGCACCATCCCCACAGGCTGTGGTCCTGTTGCTGCAGGGCTGTGGGCAGCTGCACGGCCAGGAGCGCCTCCTGCCTGGCGGCCGACGACCGATGACGCCGCAGATGGCGTGATGACATGCTCCCCAAAGTCATCGTCCGCCCACACCGAGTGCATGATGGAGAGGATCCTCCTCTTGCAGAGGGGGCACTCGGGCTTGCTCTCAGCCCACCGCAGGATGCACGGGTAGCAGAACTGGTGGAGGCATGGCGTCACGTAGCTGGCCTCCTCCCAGCTGTCCAGGCAGATGGGACAGCGGTCCTCCAGCTCTGTGGCCATGTTCTCCACTCGCCGCGGTGGGCTGGGGGGAGCTGGGGATGTTGAGCCGCTCCCTCTCACCAGCGCTGCAGCAGCGGGTGTTGCACTAGAAAGGGAAGAGAGGCCACCGTCATTGGCTGGGCCAGGGAGGGGTGGAAGAAATGCCCAGGTCCCTCAAGAAGGAAGCCCTCCCAGCTCCCCAGGGGGAGATGTCCCCGCACAGCTCACCTCTGCTGCTGCGAGCGCGCCTCCTGGGAGTCCCGGCTGCCTGAGCCTGTCAGGGCAGGGGAAAATCGTCTGATGGCTCTGGGGTCGGGCACTGAGAGCTGCAAGAAACAACTCCCCGAGCACGACACCAGCACCAAAGGCCTCGCTCAACACTCCACACCTCGCGAACTCGCTCAGCTGGAGTGCGGGCATGAGCCGGCTGGGGGAGACTCGGCGCCCGAATATAAGCAGTGAGGGACGCCTGGTCACAATCCGTTGCTCAGGGATGTCATAGTCCATCGCTCGGTGACATCACAGTCCATCGCTTGGGGACATCACGACAAGCCATCCTCGCCCATGGCGCACGCCCCGGCAGCACTGCAGCCCCTGTACACACATCTGGGGTTACAGCAGCACCACTGCCCACTCCATCCCCCATCTCTTGTCTTGGTGCTCAGCGTCAGTGTTTCACGTCAGTCACCAAGGCCTCGGCCGCGGCTTCCCAGGGCCCTGTCAGCTCGCTCTGGCCATGGCAGACATGTCCATGCACACAGGGCAAGAGTGTTCACTCAGTTTGACCACCCTCTCGGTAAAGAAAGGTTTCCTAATGTCAAGTCTGAACCTCCCCTGATGCAGCTTTGAACCATTCCCTCGCGTCCTGTCGCTGGATGCCAGGGAGAAGAGATCAGCACCTCCTTCTCCACGTCCCCTCCTCAGGCAGCCAGCCAAACCCGGAGTCCTCAGCCGCTCCTCACGGGACATGCCTTCCAGCCCTTCCACCAGCTTTGTTGCGTTCCTCTGGATGCATTCAAGGACCTTCACATCCTTCTTAAACTGCAGGGCCCAGAACTGCATACAGAATGGTACACAATACTCCTTTGGCCTTTCTGGAGCTTTTGGGAGCTGCCAGTTTTGTCCAGGGAATCTTAAGCCTCCCAGCTGTGAACTGTAACTGATAACACTGCTAAACCATCTCTGTAACATTACCAAGACCCACGGCGCTGTGCTCTGGGGAGAGATGCACCCAGAGAGCCCAGGTCCAGCCCCATGACAGCCGAAGCAGGGCAACGAGAAGCCCCGTGGCACCCTGCTGAGGACAAGGAGAGCAAACGGTGGGCACAGCCGCAGGAAAAGGGGGAGAAAGCAGCACGGGTGGGGACAGCAACGCCACCTGCACTGTTAGTAGCACCGAGACTTGTTCTGCAGTTTTCAGGCCTTTATTTTCTTTTACTGCCTGACAGACTTAGAGGGCCGGGAGCCCTTGAGGGCCGGCGCACGCCCCAGCTGCTGGCCCGGCCCTGGTTTCGGCAGCGCCTGGGGCCGCCTTCTAGTGCTGCCGGCGGGGTGGCCTCTTCTTGGCTGGAGAAGAGGCCTCGGGGCTGCCGGCCCTCCTCTTCGGGGGTTGCCGTGGCCCCCCAGGGGAGCGTTCCCTGCCCCGGCTGGAAGCAGAGGGAGGTGCCACGGCCTCCTCGGGCTCCTCCTGGGGCTCTTGGTGCTCCCCGGGGAGAGGAACGGGGGCAGAGGGAGGGCTGCCGGGACCCCCACGAAGGGCAGCTGCTGAGGTGCTGGGGAGCTCGTCCGTGTTGGTTCCCTCAGAGCTGCTGGAGGGGGTCGGGCCAGGTGTGGGAGACCCTCCTCGGGAGGCCGTGGGGCCGGGGGCAGGCGCAGGGCTGCCCTCCCGCCCCCCGCCAGCATGGCCGTCCTCCAGGCCCAGCAGACGGCGGGCCTCCCCGCTGCACCGTTGCACGGCGACATCGATGAGCTGGTGCACAAATGTCGCCGCGTGGTTTTGGAGGGAGGCCGCCAGCAGCTGGACCAGGAGGTCTTCATCCAGGCCGAAGAGGACCAGGAGGGGCATGACGATGTCCTCCGCTATGGCTGCCCGCGAACGCCGGTTGCCAAAGATCGCTGCCAGCTCCTGACGCACCCAGGTCAGAAGGGGCTGGAGGAGAGCTGGGTGGTCCCGGAAAAGGGATGCCCAGGTGCTGGGCTGGAGGCCGCCCAGAGGAGCCCCGGGCACCATCCCCACAGGCTGTGGTCCTGTTGCTGCAGGGCTGTGGGCAGCTGCACGGCCAGGAGCGCCTCCTGCCTGGCGGCCGACGACCGATGACGCCGCAGATGGTGTGATGACATGCTCCCCAAAGTCATCGTCCGCCCACACCGAGTGCATGATGGAGAGGATCCTCCTCTTGCAGAGGGGGCACTCGGGCTTGCTCTCAGCCCACCGCAGGATGCACGGGTAGCAGAACTGGTGGAGGCATGGCGTCACGTAGCTGGCCTCCTCCCAGCTGTCCAGGCAGATGGGACAGCGGTCCTCCAGCTCTGTGGCCATGTTCTCCACTCGCCGCGGTGGGCTGGGGGGAGCTGGGGATGTTGAGCCGCTCCCTCTCACCAGCGCTGCAGCAGCGGGTGTTGCACTAGAAAGGGAAGAGAGGCCACCGTCATTGGCTGGGCCAGGGAGGGGTGGAAGAAATGCCCAGGTCCCTCAAGAAGGAAGCCCTCCCAGCTCCCCAGGGGGAGATGTCCCCGCACAGCTCACCTCTGCTGCTGCGAGCGCGCCTCCTGGGAGTCCCGGCTGCCTGAGCCTGTCAGGGCAGGGGAAAATCGTCTGATGGCTCTGGGGTCGGGCACTGAGAGCTGCAAGAAACAACTCCCCGAGCACGACACCAGCACCAAAGGCCTCGCTCAACACTCCACACCTCGCGAACTCGCTCAGCTGGAGTGCGGGCATGAGCCGGCTGGGTGAGACTCGGCGCCCGAATATAAGCAGTGAGGGACGCCTGGTCACAATCCGTTGCTCAGGGATGTCATAGTCCATCGCTCGGTGACATCACAGTCCATTGCTTGGGGACATCACGACAAGCCATCCTCGCCCATGGCGCACGCCCCGGCAGCACTGCAGCCCCTGTACACACATCTGGGGTTACAGCAGCACCACTGCCCACTCCATCCCCCATCTCTTGTCTTGGTGCTCAGCGTCAGTGTTTCACGTCAGTCACCAAGGCCTCGGCCGCGGCTTCCCAGGGCCCTGTCAGCTCGCTCTGGCCATGGCAGACATGTCCATGCACACAGGGCAAGAGTGTTCACTCAGTTTGACCACCCTCTCGGTAAAGAAAGGTTTCCTAATGTCAAGTCTGAACCTCCCCTGATGCAGCTTTGAACCATTCCCTCGCGTCCTGTCGCTGGATGCCAGGGAGAAGAGATCAGCACCTCCTTCTCCACGTCCCCTCCTCAGGCAGCCAGCCAAACCCGGAGTCCTCAGCCGCTCCTCACGGGACATGCCTTCCAGCCCTTCCACCAGCTTTGTTGCGTTCCTCTGGATGCATTCAAGGACCTTCACATCCTTCTTAAACTGCAGGGCCCAGAACTGCATACAGAATGGTACACAATACTCCTTTGGCCTTTCTGGAGCTTTTGGGAGCTGCCAGTTTTGTCCAGGGAATCTTAAGCCTCCCAGCTGTGAACTGTAACTGATAACACTGCTAAACCATCTCTGTAACATTACCAAGACCCACGGCGCTGTGCTCTGGGGAGAGATGCACCCAGAGAGCCCAGGTCCAGCCCCATGACAGCCGAAGCAGGGCAACGAGAAGCCCCGTGGCACCCTGCTGAGGACAAGGAGAGCAAACGGTGGGCACAGCCGCAGGAAAAGGGGGAGAAAGCAGCACGGGTGGGGACAGCAACGCCACCTGCACTGTTAGTAGCACCGAGACTTGTTCTGCAGTTTTCAGGCCTTTATTTTCTTTTACTGCCTGACAGACTTAGAGGGCCGGGAGCCCTTGAGGGCCGGCGCACGCCCCAGCTGCTGGCCCGGCCCTGGTTTCGGCAGCGCCTGGGGCCGCCTTCTAGTGCTGCCGGCGGGGTGGCCTCTTCTTGGCTGGAGAAGAGGCCTCGGGGCTGCCGGCCCTCCTCTTCGGGGGTTGCCGTGGCCCCCCAGGGGAGCGTTCCCTGCCCCGGCTGGAAGCAGAGGGAGGTGCCACGGCCTCCTCGGGCTCCTCCTGGGGCTCTTGGTGCTCCCCGGGGAGAGGAACGGGGGCAGAGGGAGGGCTGCCGGGACCCCCACGAAGGGCAGCTGCTGAGGTGCTGGGGAGCTCGTCCGTGTTGGTTCCCTCAGAGCTGCTGGAGGGGGTCGGGCCAGGTGTGGGAGACCCTCCTCGGGAGGCCGTGGGGCCGGGGGCAGGCGCAGGGCTGCCCTCCCGCCCCCCGCCAGCATGGCCGTCCTCCAGGCCCAGCAGACGGCGGGCCTCCCCGCTGCACCGTTGCACGGCGACATCGATGAGCTGGTGCACAAATGTCGCCGCGTGGTTTTGGAGGGAGGCCGCCAGCAGCTGGACCAGGAGGTCTTCATCCAGGCCGAAGAGGACCAGGAGGGGCATGACGATGTCCTCCGCTATGGCTGCCCGCGAACGCCGGTTGCCAAAGATCGCTGCCAGCTCCTGACGCACCCAGGTCAGAAGGGGCTGGAGGAGAGCTGGGTGGTCCCGGAAAAGGGATGCCCAGGTGCTGGGCTGGAGGCCGCCCAGAGGAGCCCCGGGCACCATCCCCACAGGCTGTGGTCCTGTTGCTGCAGGGCTGTGGGCAGCTGCACGGCCAGGAGCGCCTCCTGCCTGGCGGCCGACGACCGATGACGCCGCAGATGGCGTGATGACATGCTCCCCAAAGTCATCGTCCGCCCACACCGAGTGCATGATGGAGAGGATCCTCCTCTTGCAGAGGGGGCACTCGGGCTTGCTCTCAGCCCACCGCAGGATGCACGGGTAGCAGAACTGGTGGAGGCATGGCGTCACGTAGCTGGCCTCCTCCCAGCTGTCCAGGCAGATGGGACAGCGGTCCTCCAGCTCTGTGGCCATGTTCTCCACTCGCCGCGGTGGGCTGGGGGGAGCTGGGGATGTTGAGCCGCTCCCTCTCACCAGCGCTGCAGCAGCGGGTGTTGCACTAGAAAGGGAAGAGAGGCCACCGTCATTGGCTGGGCCAGGGAGGGGTGGAAGAAATGCCCAGGTCCCTCAAGAAGGAAGCCCTCCCAGCTCCCCAGGGGGAGATGTCCCCGCACAGCTCACCTCTGCTGCTGCGAGCGCGCCTCCTGGGAGTCCCGGCTGCCTGAGCCTGTCAGGGCAGGGGAAAATCGTCTGATGGCTCTGGGGTCGGGCACTGAGAGCTGCAAGAAACAACTCCCCGAGCACGACACCAGCACCAAAGGCCTCGCTCAACACTCCACACCTCGCGAACTCGCTCAGCTGGAGTGCGGGCATGAGCCGGCTGGGTGAGACTCGGCGCCCGAATATAAGCAGTGAGGGACGCCTGGTCACAATCCGTTGCTCAGGGATGTCATAGTCCATCGCTCGGTGACATCACAGTCCATTGCTTGGGGACATCACGACAAGCCATCCTCGCCCATGGCGCACGCCCCGGCAGCACTGCAGCCCCTGTACACACATCTGGGGTTACAGCAGCACCACTGCCCACTCCATCCCCCATCTCTTGTCTTGGTGCTCAGCGTCAGTGTTTCACGTCAGTCACCAAGGCCTCGGCCGCGGCTTCCCAGGGCCCTGTCAGCTCGCTCTGGCCATGGCAGACATGTCCATGCACACAGGGCAAGAGTGTTCACTCAGTTTGACCACCCTCTCGGTAAAGAAAGGTTTCCTAATGTCAAGTCTGAACCTCCCCTGATGCAGCTTTGAACCATTCCCTCGCGTCCTGTCGCTGGATGCCAGGGAGAAGAGATCAGCACCTCCTTCTCCACGTCCCCTCCTCAGGCAGCCAGCCAAACCCGGAGTCCTCAGCCGCTCCTCACGGGACATGCCTTCCAGCCCTTCCACCAGCTTTGTTGCGTTCCTCTGGATGCATTCAAGGACCTTCACATCCTTCTTAAACTGCAGGGCCCAGAACTGCATACAGAATGGTACACAATACTCCTTTGGCCTTTCTGGAGCTTTTGGGAGCTGCCAGTTTTGTCCAGGGAATCTTAAGCCTCCCAGCTGTGAACTGTAACTGATAACACTGCTAAACCATCTCTGTAACATTACCAAGACCCACGGCGCTGTGCTCTGGGGAGAGATGCACCCAGAGAGCCCAGGTCCAGCCCCATGACAGCCGAAGCAGGGCAACGAGAAGCCCCGTGGCACCCTGCTGAGGACAAGGAGAGCAAACGGTGGGCACAGCCGCAGGAAAAGGGGGAGAAAGCAGCACGGGTGGGGACAGCAACGCCACCTGCACTGTTAGTAGCACCGAGACTTGTTCTGCAGTTTTCAGGCCTTTATTTTCTTTTACTGCCTGACAGACTTAGAGGGCCGGGAGCCCTTGAGGGCCGGCGCACGCCCCAGCTGCTGGCCCGGCCCTGGTTTCGGCAGCGCCTGGGGCCGCCTTCTAGTGCTGCCGGCGGGGTGGCCTCTTCTTGGCTGGAGAAGAGGCCTCGGGGCTGCCGGCCCTCCTCTTCGGGGGTTGCCGTGGCCCCCCAGGGGAGCGTTCCCTGCCCCGGCTGGAAGCAGAGGGAGGTGCCACGGCCTCCTCGGGCTCCTCCTGGGGCTCTTGGTGCTCCCCGGGGAGAGGAACGGGGGCAGAGGGAGGGCTGCCGGGACCCCCACGAAGGGCAGCTGCTGAGGTGCTGGGGAGCTCGTCCGTGTTGGTTCCCTCAGAGCTGCTGGAGGGGGTCGGGCCAGGTGTGGGAGACCCTCCTCGGGAGGCCGTGGGGCCGGGGGCAGGCGCAGGGCTGCCCTCCCGCCCCCCGCCAGCATGGCCGTCCTCCAGGCCCAGCAGACGGCGGGCCTCCCCGCTGCACCGTTGCACGGCGACATCGATGAGCTGGTGCACAAATGTCGCCGCGTGGTTTTGGAGGGAGGCCGCCAGCAGCTGGACCAGGAGGTCTTCATCCAGGCCGAAGAGGACCAGGAGGGGCATGACGATGTCCTCCGCTATGGCTGCCCGCGAACGCCGGTTGCCAAAGATCGCTGCCAGCTCCTGACGCACCCAGGTCAGAAGGGGCTGGAGGAGAGCTGGGTGGTCCCGGAAAAGGGATGCCCAGGTGCTGGGCTGGAGGCCGCCCAGAGGAGCCCCGGGCACCATCCCCACAGGCTGTGGTCCTGTTGCTGCAGGGCTGTGGGCAGCTGCACGGCCAGGAGCGCCTCCTGCCTGGCGGCCGACGACCGATGACGCCGCAGATGGCGTGATGACATGCTCCCCAAAGTCATCGTCCACCCACACCGAGTGCATGATGGAGAGGATCCTCCTCTTGCAGAGGGGGCACTCGGGCTTGCTCTCAGCCCACCGCAGGATGCACGGGTAGCAGAACTGGTGGAGGCATGGCGTCACGTAGCTGGCCTCCTCCCAGCTGTCCAGGCAGATGGGACAGCGGTCCTCCAGCTCTGTGGCCATGTTCTCCACTCGCCGCGGTGGGCTGGGGGGAGCTGGGGATGTTGAGCCGCTCCCTCTCACCAGCGCTGCAGCAGCGGGTGTTGCACTAGAAAGGGAAGAGAGGCCACCGTCATTGGCTGGGCCAGGGAGGGGTGGAAGAAATGCCCAGGTCCCTCAAGAAGGAAGCCCTCCCAGCTCCCCAGGGGGAGATGTCCCCGCACAGCTCACCTCTGCTGCTGCGAGCGCGCCTCCTGGGAGTCCCGGCTGCCTGAGCCTGTCAGGGCAGGGGAAAATCGTCTGATGGCTCTGGGGTCGGGCACTGAGAGCTGCAAGAAACAACTCCCCGAGCACGACACCAGCACCAAAGGCCTCGCTCAACACTCCACACCTCGCGAACTCGCTCAGCTGGAGTGCGGGCATGAGCCGGCTGGGGGAGACTCGGCGCCCGAATATAAGCAGTGAGGGACGCCTGGTCACAATCCGTTGCTCAGGGATGTCATAGTCCATCGCTCGGTGACATCACAGTCCATCGCTTGGGGACATCACGACAAGCCATCCTCGCCCATGGCGCACGCCCCGGCAGCACTGCAGCCCCTGTACACACATCTGGGGTTACAGCAGCACCACTGCCCACTCCATCCCCCATCTCTTGTCTTGGTGCTCAGCGTCAGTGTTTCACGTCAGTCACCAAGGCCTCGGCCGCGGCTTCCCAGGGCCCTGTCAGCTCGCTCTGGCCATGGCAGACATGTCCATGCACACAGGGCAAGAGTGTTCACTCAGTTTGACCACCCTCTCGGTAAAGAAAGGTTTCCTAATGTCAAGTCTGAACCTCCCCTGATGCAGCTTTGAACCATTCCCTCGCGTCCTGTCGCTGGATGCCAGGGAGAAGAGATCAGCACCTCCTTCTCCACGTCCCCTCCTCAGGCAGCCAGCCAAACCCGGAGTCCTCAGCCGCTCCTCACGGGACATGCCTTCCAGCCCTTCCACCAGCTTTGTTGCGTTCCTCTGGATGCATTCAAGGACCTTCACATCCTTCTTAAACTGCAGGGCCCAGAACTGCATACAGAATGGTACACAATACTCCTTTGGCCTTTCTGGAGCTTTTGGGAGCTGCCAGTTTTGTCCAGGGAATCTTAAGCCTCCCAGCTGTGAACCGTAACTGATAACACTGCTAAACCATCTCTGTAACATTACCAAGACCCACGGCGCTGTGCTCTGGGGAGAGATGCACCCAGAGAGCCCAGGTCCAGCCCCATGACAGCCGAAGCAGGGCAACGAGAAGCCCCGTGGCACCCTGCTGAGGACAAGGAGAGCAAACGGTGGGCACAGCCGCAGGAAAAGGGGGAGAAAGCAGCACGGGTGGGGACAGCAACGCCACCTGCACTGTTAGTAGCACCGAGACTTGTTCTGCAGTTTTCAGGCCTTTATTTTCTTTTACTGCCTGACAGACTTAGAGGGCCGGGAGCCCTTGAGGGCCGGCGCACGCCCCAGCTGCTGGCCCGGCCCTGGTTTCGGCAGCGCCTGGGGCCGCCTTCTAGTGCTGCCGGCGGGGTGGCCTCTTCTTGGCTGGAGAAGAGGCCTCGGGGCTGCCGGCCCTCCTCTTCGGGGGTTGCCGTGGCCCCCCAGGGGAGCGTTCCCTGCCCCGGCTGGAAGCAGAGGGAGGTGCCACGGCCTCCTCGGGCTCCTCCTGGGGCTCTTGGTGCTCCCCGGGGAGAGGAACGGGGGCAGAGGGAGGGCTGCCGGGACCCCCACGAAGGGCAGCTGCTGAGGTGCTGGGGAGCTCGTCCGTGTTGGTTCCCTCAGAGCTGCTGGAGGGGGTCGGGCCAGGTGTGGGAGACCCTCCTCGGGAGGCCGTGGGGCCGGGGGCAGGCGCAGGGCTGCCCTCCCGCCCCCCGCCAGCATGGCCGTCCTCCAGGCCCAGCAGACGGCGGGCCTCCCCGCTGCACCGTTGCACGGCGACATCGATGAGCTGGTGCACAAATGTCGCCGCGTGGTTTTGGAGGGAGGCCGCCAGCAGCTGGACCAGGAGGTCTTCATCCAGGCCGAAGAGGACCAGGAGGGGCATGACGATGTCCTCCGCTATGGCTGCCCGCGAACGCCGGTTGCCAAAGATCGCTGCCAGCTCCTGACGCACCCAGGTCAGAAGGGGCTGGAGGAGAGCTGGGTGGTCCCGGAAAAGGGATGCCCAGGTGCTGGGCTGGAGGCCGCCCAGAGGAGCCCCGGGCACCATCCCCACAGGCTGTGGTCCTGTTGCTGCAGGGCTGTGGGCAGCTGCACGGCCAGGAGCGCCTCCTGCCTGGCGGCCGACGACCGATGACGCCGCAGATGGCGTGATGACATGCTCCCCAAAGTCATCGTCCGCCCACACCGAGTGCATGATGGAGAGGATCCTCCTCTTGCAGAGGGGGCACTCGGGCTTGCTCTCAGCCCACCGCAGGATGCACGGGTAGCAGAACTGGTGGAGGCATGGCGTCACGTAGCTGGCCTCCTCCCAGCTGTCCAGGCAGATGGGACAGCGGTCCTCCAGCTCTGTGGCCATGTTCTCCACTCGCCGCGGTGGGCTGGGGGGAGCTGGGGATGTTGAGCCGCTCCCTCTCACCAGCGCTGCAGCAGCGGGTGTTGCACTAGAAAGGGAAGAGAGGCCACCGTCATTGGCTGGGCCAGGGAGGGGTGGAAGAAATGCCCAGGTCCCTCAAGAAGGAAGCCCTCCCAGCTCCCCAGGGGGAGATGTCCCCGCACAGCTCACCTCTGCTGCTGCGAGCGCGCCTCCTGGGAGTCCCGGCTGCCTGAGCCTGTCAGGGCAGGGGAAAATCGTCTGATGGCTCTGGGGTCGGGCACTGAGAGCTGCAAGAAACAACTCCCCGAGCACGACACCAGCACCAAAGGCCTCGCTCAACACTCCACACCTCGCGAACTCGCTCAGCTGGAGTGCGGGCATGAGCCGGCTGGGGGAGACTCGGCGCCCGAATATAAGCAGTGAGGGACGCCTGGTCACAATCCGTTGCTCAGGGATGTCATAGTCCATCGCTCGGTGACATCACAGTCCATCGCTTGGGGACATCACGACAAGCCATCCTCGCCCATGGCGCACGCCCCGGCAGCACTGCAGCCCCTGTACACACATCTGGGGTTACAGCAGCACCACTGCCCACTCCATCCCCCATCTCTTGTCTTGGTGCTCAGCGTCAGTGTTTCACGTCAGTCACCAAGGCCTCGGCCGCGGCTTCCCAGGGCCCTGTCAGCTCGCTCTGGCCATGGCAGACATGTCCATGCACACAGGGCAAGAGTGTTCACTCAGTTTGACCACCCTCTCGGTAAAGAAAGGTTTCCTAATGTCAAGTCTGAACCTCCCCTGATGCAGCTTTGAACCATTCCCTCGCGTCCTGTCGCTGGATGCCAGGGAGAAGAGATCAGCACCTCCTTCTCCACGTCCCCTCCTCAGGCAGCCAGCCAAACCCGGAGTCCTCAGCCGCTCCTCACGGGACATGCCTTCCAGCCCTTCCACCAGCTTTGTTGCGTTCCTCTGGATGCATTCAAGGACCTTCACATCCTTCTTAAACTGCAGGGCCCAGAACTGCATACAGAATGGTACACAATACTCCTTTGGCCTTTCTGGAGCTTTTGGGAGCTGCCAGTTTTGTCCAGGGAATCTTAAGCCTCCCAGCTGTGAACTGTAACTGATAACACTGCTAAACCATCTCTGTAACATTACCAAGACCCACGGCGCTGTGCTCTGGGGAGAGATGCACCCAGAGAGCCCAGGTCCAGCCCCATGACAGCCGAAGCAGGGCAACGAGAAGCCCCGTGGCACCCTGCTGAGGACAAGGAGAGCAAACGGTGGGCACAGCCGCAGGAAAAGGGGGAGAAAGCAGCACGGGTGGGGACAGCAACGCCACCTGCACTGTTAGTAGCACCGAGACTTGTTCTGCAGTTTTCAGGCCTTTATTTTCTTTTACTGCCTGACAGACTTAGAGGGCCGGGAGCCCTTGAGGGCCGGCGCACGCCCCAGCTGCTGGCCCGGCCCTGGTTTCGGCAGCGCCTGGGGCCGCCTTCTAGTGCTGCCGGCGGGGTGGCCTCTTCTTGGCTGGAGAAGAGGCCTCGGGGCTGCCGGCCCTCCTCTTCGGGGGTTGCCGTGGCCCCCCAGGGGAGCGTTCCCTGCCCCGGCTGGAAGCAGAGGGAGGTGCCACGGCCTCCTCGGGCTCCTCCTGGGGCTCTTGGTGCTCCCCGGGGAGAGGAACGGGGGCAGAGGGAGGGCTGCCGGGACCCCCACGAAGGGCAGCTGCTGAGGTGCTGGGGAGCTCGTCCGTGTTGGTTCCCTCAGAGCTGCTGGAGGGGGTCGGGCCAGGTGTGGGAGACCCTCCTCGGGAGGCCGTGGGGCCGGGGGCAGGCGCAGGGCTGCCCTCCCGCCCCCCGCCAGCATGGCCGTCCTCCAGGCCCAGCAGACGGCGGGCCTCCCCGCTGCACCGTTGCACGGCGACATCGATGAGCTGGTGCACAAATGTCGCCGCGTGGTTTTGGAGGGAGGCCGCCAGCAGCTGGACCAGGAGGTCTTCATCCAGGCCGAAGAGGACCAGGAGGGGCATGACGATGTCCTCCGCTATGGCTGCCCGCGAACGCCGGTTGCCAAAGATCGCTGCCAGCTCCTGACGCACCCAGGTCAGAAGGGGCTGGAGGAGAGCTGGGTGGTCCCGGAAAAGGGATGCCCAGGTGCTGGGCTGGAGGCCGCCCAGAGGAGCCCCGGGCACCATCCCCACAGGCTGTGGTCCTGTTGCTGCAGGGCTGTGGGCAGCTGCACGGCCAGGAGCGCCTCCTGCCTGGCGGCCGACGACCGATGACGCCGCAGATGGCGTGATGACATGCTCCCCAAAGTCATCGTCCGCCCACACCGAGTGCATGATGGAGAGGATCCTCCTCTTGCAGAGGGGGCACTCGGGCTTGCTCTCAGCCCACCGCAGGATGCACGGGTAGCAGAACTGGTGGAGGCATGGCGTCACGTAGCTGGCCTCCTCCCAGCTGTCCAGGCAGATGGGACAGCGGTCCTCCAGCTCTGTGGCCATGTTCTCCACTCGCCGCGGTGGGCTGGGGGGAGCTGGGGATGTTGAGCCGCTCCCTCTCACCAGCGCTGCAGCAGCGGGTGTTGCACTAGAAAGGGAAGAGAGGCCACCGTCATTGGCTGGGCCAGGGAGGGGTGGAAGAAATGCCCAGGTCCCTCAAGAAGGAAGCCCTCCCAGCTCCCCAGGGGGAGATGTCCCCGCACAGCTCACCTCTGCTGCTGCGAGCACGCCTCCTGGGAGTCCCGGCTGCCTGAGCCTGTCAGGGCAGGGGAAAATCGTCTGATGGCTCTGGGGTCGGGCACTGAGAGCTGCAAGAAACAACTCCCCGAGCACGACACCAGCACCAAAGGCCTCGCTCAACACTCCACACCTCGCGAACTCGCTCAGCTGGAGTGCGGGCATGAGCCGGCTGGGGGAGACTCCGCGCCCGAATATAAGCAGTGAGGGACGCCTGGTCACAATCCGTTGCTCAGGGATGTCATAGTCCATCGCTCGGTGACATCACAGTCCATCGCTTGGGGACATCACGACAAGCCATCCTCGCCCATGGCGCACGCCCCGGCAGCACTGCAGCCCCTGTACACACATCTGGGGTTACAGCAGCACCACTGCCCACTCCATCCCCCATCTCTTGTCTTGGTGCTCAGCGTCAGTGTTTCACGTCAGTCACCAAGGCCTCGGCCGCGGCTTCCCAGGGCCCTGTCAGCTCGCTCTGGCCATGGCAGACATGTCCATGCACACAGGGCAAGAGTGTTCACTCAGTTTGACCACCCTCTCGGTAAAGAAAGGTTTCCTAATGTCAAGTCTGAACCTCCCCTGATGCAGCTTTGAACCATTCCCTCGCGTCCTGTCGCTGGATGCCAGGGAGAAGAGATCAGCACCTCCTTCTCCACGTCCCCTCCTCAGGCAGCCAGCCAAACCCGGAGTCCTCAGCCGCTCCTCACGGGACATGCCTTCCAGCCCTTCCACCAGCTTTGTTGCGTTCCTCTGGATGCATTCAAGGACCTTCACATCCTTCTTAAACTGCAGGGCCCAGAACTGCATACAGAATGGTACACAATACTCCTTTGGCCTTTCTGGAGCTTTTGGGAGCTGCCAGTTTTGTCCAGGGAATCTTAAGCCTCCCAGCTGTGAACCGTAACTGATAACACTGCTAAACCATCTCTGTAACATTACCAAGACCCACGGCGCTGTGCTCTGGGGAGAGATGCACCCAGAGAGCCCAGGTCCAGCCCCATGACAGCCGAAGCAGGGCAACGAGAAGCCCCGTGGCACCCTGCTGAGGACAAGGAGAGCAAACGGTGGGCACAGCCGCAGGAAAAGGGGGAGAAAGCAGCACGGGTGGGGACAGCAACGCCACCTGCACTGTTAGTAGCACCGAGACTTGTTCTGCAGTTTTCAGGCCTTTATTTTCTTTTACTGCCTGACAGACTTAGAGGGCCGGGAGCCCTTGAGGGCCGGCGCACGCCCCAGCTGCTGGCCCGGCCCTGGTTTCGGCAGCGCCTGGGGCCGCCTTCTAGTGCTGCCGGCGGGGTGGCCTCTTCTTGGCTGGAGAAGAGGCCTCGGGGCTGCCGGCCCTCCTCTTCGGGGGTTGCCGTGGCCCCCCAGGGGAGCGTTCCCTGCCCCGGCTGGAAGCAGAGGGAGGTGCCACGGCCTCCTCGGGCTCCTCCTGGGGCTCTTGGTGCTCCCCGGGGAGAGGAACGGGGGCAGAGGGAGGGCTGCCGGGACCCCCACGAAGGGCAGCTGCTGAGGTGCTGGGGAGCTCGTCCGTGTTGGTTCCCTCAGAGCTGCTGGAGGGGGTCGGGCCAGGTGTGGGAGACCCTCCTCGGGAGGCCGTGGGGCCGGGGGCAGGCGCAGGGCTGCCCTCCCGCCCCCCGCCAGCATGGCCGTCCTCCAGGCCCAGCAGACGGCGGGCCTCCCCGCTGCACCGTTGCACGGCGACATCGATGAGCTGGTGCACAAATGTCGCCGCGTGGTTTTGGAGGGAGGCCGCCAGCAGCTGGACCAGGAGGTCTTCATCCAGGCCGAAGAGGACCAGGAGGGGCATGACGATGTCCTCCGCTATGGCTGCCCGCGAACGCCGGTTGCCAAAGATCGCTGCCAGCTCCTGACGCACCCAGGTCAGAAGGGGCTGGAGGAGAGCTGGGTGGTCCCGGAAAAGGGATGCCCAGGTGCTGGGCTGGAGGCCGCCCAGAGGAGCCCCGGGCACCATCCCCACAGGCTGTGGTCCTGTTGCTGCAGGGCTGTGGGCAGCTGCACGGCCAGGAGCGCCTCCTGCCTGGCGGCCGACGACCGATGACGCCGCAGATGGTGTGATGACATGCTCCCCAAAGTCATCGTCCGCCCACACCGAGTGCATGATGGAGAGGATCCTCCTCTTGCAGAGGGGGCACTCGGGCTTGCTCTCAGCCCACCGCAGGATGCACGGGTAGCAGAACTGGTGGAGGCATGGCGTCACGTAGCTGGCCTCCTCCCAGCTGTCCAGGCAGATGGGACAGCGGTCCTCCAGCTCTGTGGCCATGTTCTCCACTCGCCGCGGTGGGCTGGGGGGAGCTGGGGATGTTGAGCCGCTCCCTCTCACCAGCGCTGCAGCAGCGGGTGTTGCACTAGAAAGGGAAGAGAGGCCACCGTCATTGGCTGGGCCAGGGAGGGGTGGAAGAAATGCCCAGGTCCCTCAAGAAGGAAGCCCTCCCAGCTCCCCAGGGGGAGATGTCCCCGCACAGCTCACCTCTGCTGCTGCGAGCGCGCCTCCTGGGAGTCCCGGCTGCCTGAGCCTGTCAGGGCAGGGGAAAATCGTCTGATGGCTCTGGGGTCGGGCACTGAGAGCTGCAAGAAACAACTCCCCGAGCACGACACCAGCACCAAAGGCCTCGCTCAACACTCCACACCTCGCGAACTCGCTCAGCTGGAGTGCGGGCATGAGCCGGCTGGGGGAGACTCGGCGCCCGAATATAAGCAGTGAGGGACGCCTGGTCACAATCCGTTGCTCAGGGATGTCATAGTCCATCGCTCGGTGACATCACAGTCCATCGCTTGGGGACATCACGACAAGCCATCCTCGCCCATGGCGCACGCCCCGGCAGCACTGCAGCCCCTGTACACACATCTGGGGTTACAGCAGCACCACTGCCCACTCCATCCCCCATCTCTTGTCTTGGTGCTCAGCGTCAGTGTTTCACGTCAGTCACCAAGGCCTCGGCCGCGGCTTCCCAGGGCCCTGTCAGCTCGCTCTGGCCATGGCAGACATGTCCATGCACACAGGGCAAGAGTGTTCACTCAGTTTGACCACCCTCTCGGTAAAGAAAGGTTTCCTAATGTCAAGTCTGAACCTCCCCTGATGCAGCTTTGAACCATTCCCTCGCGTCCTGTCGCTGGATGCCAGGGAGAAGAGATCAGCACCTCCTTCTCCACGTCCCCTCCTCAGGCAGCCAGCCAAACCCGGAGTCCTCAGCCGCTCCTCACGGGACATGCCTTCCAGCCCTTCCACCAGCTTTGTTGCGTTCCTCTGGATGCATTCAAGGACCTTCACATCCTTCTTAAACTGCAGGGCCCAGAACTGCATACAGAATGGTACACAATACTCCTTTGGCCTTTCTGGAGCTTTTGGGAGCTGCCAGTTTTGTCCAGGGAATCTTAAGCCTCCCAGCTGTGAACTGTAACTGATAACACTGCTAAACCATCTCTGTAACATTACCAAGACCCACGGCGCTGTGCTCTGGGGAGAGATGCACCCAGAGAGCCCAGGTCCAGCCCCATGACAGCCGAAGCAGGGCAACGAGAAGCCCCGTGGCACCCTGCTGAGGACAAGGAGAGCAAACGGTGGGCACAGCCGCAGGAAAAGGGGGAGAAAGCAGCACGGGTGGGGACAGCAACGCCACCTGCACTGTTAGTAGCACCGAGACTTGTTCTGCAGTTTTCAGGCCTTTATTTTCTTTTACTGCCTGACAGACTTAGAGGGCCGGGAGCCCTTGAGGGCCGGCGCACGCCCCAGCTGCTGGCCCGGCCCTGGTTTCGGCAGCGCCTGGGGCCGCCTTCTAGTGCTGCCGGCGGGGTGGCCTCTTCTTGGCTGGAGAAGAGGCCTCGGGGCTGCCGGCCCTCCTCTTCGGGGGTTGCCGTGGCCCCCCAGGGGAGCGTTCCCTGCCCCGGCTGGAAGCAGAGGGAGGTGCCACGGCCTCCTCGGGCTCCTCCTGGGGCTCTTGGTGCTCCCCGGGGAGAGGAACGGGGGCAGAGGGAGGGCTGCCGGGACCCCCACGAAGGGCAGCTGCTGAGGTGCTGGGGAGCTCGTCCGTGTTGGTTCCCTCAGAGCTGCTGGAGGGGGTCGGGCCAGGTGTGGGAGACCCTCCTCGGGAGGCCGTGGGGCCGGGGGCAGGCGCAGGGCTGCCCTCCCGCCCCCCGCCAGCATGGCCGTCCTCCAGGCCCAGCAGACGGCGGGCCTCCCCGCTGCACCGTTGCACGGCGACATCGATGAGCTGGTGCACAAATGTCGCCGCGTGGTTTTGGAGGGAGGCCGCCAGCAGCTGGACCAGGAGGTCTTCATCCAGGCCGAAGAGGACCAGGAGGGGCATGACGATGTCCTCCGCTATGGCTGCCCGCGAACGCCGGTTGCCAAAGATCGCTGCCAGCTCCTGACGCACCCAGGTCAGAAGGGGCTGGAGGAGAGCTGGGTGGTCCCGGAAAAGGGATGCCCAGGTGCTGGGCTGGAGGCCGCCCAGAGGAGCCCCGGGCACCATCCCCACAGGCTGTGGTCCTGTTGCTGCAGGGCTGTGGGCAGCTGCACGGCCAGGAGCGCCTCCTGCCTGGCGGCCGACGACCGATGACGCCGCAGATGGCGTGATGACATGCTCCCCAAAGTCATCGTCCGCCCACACCGAGTGCATGATGGAGAGGATCCTCCTCTTGCAGAGGGGGCACTCGGGCTTGCTCTCAGCCCACCGCAGGATGCACGGGTAGCAGAACTGGTGGAGGCATGGCGTCACGTAGCTGGCCTCCTCCCAGCTGTCCAGGCAGATGGGACAGCGGTCCTCCAGCTCTGTGGCCATGTTCTCCACTCGCTGCGGTGGGCTGGGGGGAGCTGGGGATGTTGAGCCGCTCCCTCTCACCAGCGCTGCAGCAGCGGGTGTTGCACTAGAAAGGGAAGAGAGGCCACCGTCATTGGCTGGGCCAGGGAGGGGTGGAAGAAATGCCCAGGTCCCTCAAGAAGGAAGCCCTCCCAGCTCCCCAGGGGGAGATGTCCCCGCACAGCTCACCTCTGCTGCTGCGAGCGCGCCTCCTGGGAGTCCCGGCTGCCTGAGCCTGTCAGGGCAGGGGAAAATCGTCTGATGGCTCTGGGGTCGGGCACTGAGAGCTGCAAGAAACAACTCCCCGAGCACGACACCAGCACCAAAGGCCTCGCTCAACACTCCACACCTCGCGAACTCGCTCAGCTGGAGTGCGGGCATGAGCCGGCTGGGGGAGACTCCGCGCCCGAATATAAGCAGTGAGGGACGCCTGGTCACAATCCGTTGCTCAGGGATGTCATAGTCCATCGCTCGGTGACATCACAGTCCATCGCTTGGGGACATCATGACAGGCCATCCTCGCCCATGGTGCTCGCCCCGGCAGCACTGCAGCCCCTGTACACACATCTGGGGTTACAGCAGCGCCAGGACCCACTCCATCCCCCCAGCTCTTGTCTTGTGCTCGCCATCGGTGTTTCACTCCAGTCAGCGAGGCCTCGGCCGTGTCTTCCCAGGGCCCCATCAGGTCGCTCTGGCTGTGGCAGACGTCTCCAGGCACATAAGGCAAGAGGGTTCACTCGGTAACACCTCGTGCCTTCCTGGGAGGCGGCAGGACAAAGTCCCACAGGCTCTCCCCACACCCCAGCGCTGCTGGCCAGCCCCCTGAGCTCCCCTGCTTCCTTCCATGGGGGGTCACGGGCAGCACTTGGCTCGCTCTCGCAGGTCTTCTCCTGTCTTTCTACCCTAGCCCGAGGGCACGAGGGTGATCCCCTCTGCTCAGCACCCATCAGGCCTGGATGAGGCACTGCATCCTCTTTGGGGTCCCGAGACAGGTTGACAAAGCAGAGGGGCTCAGGGGAGGCAAGGAGGGTCTGTGGGGCTGGGGCTGGTTCAGCACAGAGCAGAGGAGGTCTCGGGGCACCTCACAGCACAGCCCGGTGCCTGTGGGGAAGGTATCAAGGGGATGGGGACAGGCTCTTCTCGGCACTGTCTGGTGAGCGGAGAGGTGGTGGCATCTCCTGAAATGAGATGGGTTCAGGCTGGAGATGAGGAATCAAAGCCCAGATCCTTGTGAGGATCACGAAGCACTGGAGTGGGTAGCCCAGAGAGGAGGTGGGATCCCTGAGCCTGGAGGTCAGCCTTCAACACCTGAGTGGCCACAACCCGGAGCACAACTGTCACAAGCATGTCACAGCATGCTCGCTGAAGTCCCAGAAGAGAAAGCATTGCCAGTGGGAAATGTAGCAAAGGTTTACAAAGGTGCAAGAGCTTCCAGAAACTGCAATGTCAGAAGACCACTTTCTGGTTTCCTTTGGTTCAGCAGCTTTCACAAACATTGATTTTAGAATAGAATAGAATAGAATAGAATAGAATAGAATAGAATAGAATAGAATAGAATAGAATAGAATAGAGTAGAGTAGAGTAGAGTAGAGTAGGGTAGAATAGAGTAGAATAGAGTAGAATAGAATAGAATAGAATAGTTCCCGTTGGAAGGGACTTAGAATGATCATCTAGTCTGACTGCCTGACCACTCCACGGCTGACCAAAACTTAAAGCCTCTTATTAAGGGCATTGTCCAAACGCCTCTTAAAGACTGGCAGGAGTGGAGCATCGACCACCTCTCTAGGAAGCCTGTTCCAGTGTTTGACCACCCTCTCGGTAAAGAAAGGTTTCCTAATGTCAAGTCTGAACCTCCCCTGATGCAGCTTTGAACCATTCCCTCGCGTCCTGTCGCTGGATGCCAGGGAGAAGAGATCAGCACCTCCTTCTCCACGTCCCCTCCTCGGGCAGCTGTAGAGAGCGATGAGGTCGCCCCTCAGCCGCCTTCTCTCCAAACCAGACAAACCCAGAGTCCTCAGCCGCTCCTCACAGGACATGCCTTCCAGCCCTTCCACCAGCTTTGTTGCCCTCTTCTGGACACATTCAAGTTCCTCACCATCATGAACCGATTGTGGTAAATAAAGCACAGTGAGGGCATTAGCCCTGGCACAGGCGCACACGTGTTGTAAGATTATGCAGGGATAAGTTTATAAGAGCCAAAGCCCAGCTAGAACTTAATCTGGCTGCTGCCATAAAAGACAATTAAAAATGTTTCTATAAATACATTAGGAGAAAAGGAGGGCCAAAGAGGGATACATTCTATCCTTTATTGGATGCAGGGGGAAACACAGTGACAAAGGATGAAGAAAAGGCTGAGGTACTTAATGCCTTCTTTGCCTCAGTCTTTAATAATCAGACCAGTTTTTCTTGGGGTAACCAGCCCCCTGAGCTGGAATACAGAGATGAGGGGCAAAATGAAACTCCCATAATGCAAGGGGAAACAGTTAGCGACCTGCTACACCACGTAGACACACACAGGTCTATGGGGCCAGATGGGATCCACCCAAGGGTACTGAGGGAGCTGGCAGAAGTGCTCACCAAGCCACTTTCCATCATCTATCAGCAGTCCTGGCTAACCGGGAAGGTCCCAGTTGACTGGAGGTTAGCAAATGCGACATTAATCTACAAGAAGGGTCAGAAGGAGGATGTGGGGAACTACAGGCCTGTAAGTCTGACCTCAGTGCTAGGGAAGGTTATGGAGCAGATCATGTTGAGTGCCATCATGCAGCACGTACAGGACAACCAGTTGATCAGTCCCAGTCAGCATGGGTTTATGAAAGGCAGGTCCTGCTTGACTAACCTGATCTCCTTCTATGACAAGGTGACCCGCTTAGTGGATGAGGGAAAGGCTGTGGATGTTGTCTACCTGGACTTTAGTAAACTCTTTTGACACCATTTCCCATAGCATTCTCCTGGAGAAACTGGCTGCTCATGGTTTGGACAGGTGTACTGTTCGCTGGATGAAAAACTGACTGGATGCCCAGGCCCAAAGAGTTGTGGTGAATGGAGTCAAATCCAGTTGGTTGTCAGTCACAAGTTCCCCAGGGGTTAGTACTGGGGCCAGTCCTGTTCAATATCTTCACTGATGATCTGGATAAGGGGATCGAGTGCACCCTCAGTAAGGTTGCAGCTGACACCAAGTTGGGTGAGAGTGTTGATCTGCTGGAGCGTAGGAAGGCTCTACAGAGGGACCTGGACAGGCTGGATCGATGGTCCGAGGCCAGCTGTATGAGGTTCAACAAGACTAAGTGCTGGGTCCTGCACTTGGGTCACAACAACCCCATGCAATGCTACAGGCTTGGGGAAGAGCGGCTGGAGAGCTGCCTGGAGGAAAAGGACCTGGGGGTGTTGGTTGACAGCCACCTGAACATGAGCCAGCAGTGTGCTCAGGTGGCCAAGAGGGCCAATGGCATCCTGGCTTGTATCAAGAATAGTGTGGCCAGCAGGACCAGGGAGGTGATAGTGCCCCGTACTCGGCACTGGTGAGGCTGCACCTCGAGTACTGTGTTCAGTTTTGGGCCCCTCACTACAAGAAGGACATCGAGGTGCTGGAGCGTGTCCAGAGAAGAGCAACGTAGCTGGTGAAGGGTCTGGAGCACAAGTCTTATGAGGAGCAGCTGAGGGAGCTGGTGTTGTTTAGCCTGGGGAAGAGGAGGCTGAGGGGAGACCTTATTGCTCTCTACCACTACCTGAGAGGAGGTTGTAGCAAGGTGGGTGTTGGTCTCTTTTCCCAAGTAACAAGCAATAGGATGAGAGGAAACGGCCTCAAGTTGCACCAGGGCAGGTTTAGACTGGATATTAGGAAAAATTTCTTCACCAAAAAGGGTTAACAAGCATTGGAACAGGGTGCCCCAGGAGAGAATTGTTTTGTATGGGTGAAATGTGGAATTCTGAATACTTAAGTAATTTAAATATGGAAAAGATAACAAATTGAAAAAACTATCACAGTGTCACAGATTCAATAACTTATATAAGGAGTGGAGGAATATCAGGAAAATATTTCTGATAAGTAAATTTGGCTCTAAGACTAGAGCAAATTCTTGCAATAAGGTGTAACTGCAAAGAACAGCTCTTAGAGATCTTAGCCCAAAGCAAAGCACCCTGAGGAATATATTAAAAAACCACAATGTGCCTCTTTAAATGATGAATGTCAGTTGAAGAGCATTTTCATTTGCCTAAATGACCTACATAACTGAAAGTTAGAGGACCACCTGCCTATGAACTTTCACTGTGTGTTAGCCCAGTGATCATCTGAACATTAGATGCAGTGACACATAAATGACACATTGCATAATAGTGGTTTGGACAGTACTTTGACTATTTTTATATCTAATAATTTCTATTGGAATATCACTGTGACGACTATTATGATATCTGCAAATTAGTTTACTGAGCACCAATAGAGTACTTGCTTACAGGCTAAGCCAGAGCCCATTGGAAATCAAAAGTTATTCTTTCCATTCTCTTTAAAAAGCTTTGGGTCAGACTGTTCCTTTGTGTGCAGCACAGAAAATAATTGTGGTATGTTTGTTTTGAGTGCTAAAAAAGAGTTGAGTATGGTTGCATTTAACAGCTTTTTTAATAGTAACATTTCCTTTACATGAATTTTACCTCAGTGGAGAGTATTTGTAGGAAGATGGAAGTTTTTATGGGAGTTAGGATAAGCACTATCCTTATCTTCAAATAAATGTTAAGGCTGGTCTGATAAATGATGGTTGTAAATGTCCTATTCCCCTTATCTCCAAGATCATATAGTTGAAGAATAACAGGACAGTAAAATAATGTATACAATTTTGGTCCACGTGTCCTCAGTAAATTATGTGAAGGTCTCAGCAGTCATTTTTCTAACCAAAATTTTCCCCTACATACTTTGACTACATCGCTTTGACTACACATAAATGGCATGTAAACAAGTAGCAGTTGTTTGGCATTATAAAGTGAATAGCGGAGATTTTATTTTACTCCTGTACATTCATATGTTTTTCCTAGAAATGTCTTGCTGTGTTTTACATGGATTTACCTCTTAAGGCAAACAGAGCCTCTCCTTGTATCATACTGCAACACTCATCACTTGAAAAAACATTTACAGTTTGAAAGAAGATGAGAAAAAAGACTGAATGTGAGGCTCTGGTATCCTTCTCTCAGCTATCAAATGAAGAAGAAACAGTTTCTTTCTCAGGGTAATGATGTATTAAGCAATGATGTACTACCTAATATAAAATGTGCTGCTTTTATTTCCTCTCTCATAGTACAGGTTTCTAAACGAAATGGATTTTCTCCCAATGCCTTTACACTGTTAACACATTTCTTTCAAATGCATGCACTTTCTTAGATAAGTGTTTTATGCCAGTTCGTAACAGCAGCAACGCTGTGTTTTGTGTTGATTTAAAATCAATTGAAAACTGATCTCAAACTTAAAATTGCAAGATATAGAGGACCAATATGGAGTTTAACTGATACACCAAAATGCTCATCCAGTGTATACTTCATTTTAGTTGTTGGGTAATCCTATCCATTTGCATTCCCATTTTGTAATAAAAATACTGAGTCATACACACTGCAGTACTAAGATGCCATGCAGCTATCATAGGAGCCTCAGGATCATGATCCCTAGGAGGGGATGGGTATGCTCTCACTCTTCCATTTATGCTTGTCGAGACTAAAGGAACAAACAAACGTCACCTCCCCAAGCCCTTTAACATTTAATTTGTGGATGCGTCACTCAGTCTTGTCTGCACCACGGAGCTGTGGCGCAGTGCCAGCCCCACACATGCTGCCTCCATGTGAGATTGCTGGGTTGTGGCGATGCCATTAAGCTAAACTGAACCACAGCAGCAGCATTAAATATTGGCACACAAGTGTCTATACCATTTTCTTGTTAGCTTGCACCCTTCAATTTTTCTGTGGAATGCATCTTTTAGGACTTTCCTGCATAACGCTAGGTATGTGTAGGTGAGCACATAAACTAGGGACTGCACAGGGAGCCACATTCTCTGAAAAAGAGGACATGTTCTTTGTTTTCAAATCAAGTAACAGGAATAAACCACATTTATTCATAGTGGTTCAACTGCAGAAGAGGCTTTCAGTTCTAGGGATATGCCAAGCATAATTTTAATGACAAAGTTTTTCCTTTCAACAGTAAGATGGAAGACGAACAAAGGGAAAAGTGTGCAACTTCAAAATCCATATAGAGCTTGTCTCCTGAATAGAACTATTCCAAGGCATGAGAATGGTTACATTGTAGATTTACTGTTCTTTTCTTGAGTAGGTACTTAAAGGCATGGGAAAGTGTTTTCATCATTCTCTGCTGGCCCTTTACCTGAGCTTTCCTCTGTAAAATCTCATTTTTTTCAGCAGCTGTTTTAGCGTGCCAAGATCCCAAGCTGATGATCCATGGGCCTTTTTGCAGAAATCTGGGGGACTATTAATGTATTGTTGTCAGGCAGGAGAGACTAGAAAGGAAGAAGCTAGCTTCAAGGTTTGAGAAGATGTCTGTCTTTTGTTATGTCTGCACAGCAATAGTTTCCTTAGCCTGAGGATGCCCAGGCAAGCTTTAAACATGCTGGCTGGCTCTTGTAGCAGCAGTCTCTTGTAGCGGAACTAGCACAAGTTCAGTCCATTCTAGCTTACTCTGCTTCTTGACTTTGGCAACAGCCATATAGATAGAATTATTATTTGTGTGTTTAAAGGAACTGGATTGCTGAGATGAAAATGCTATTGTTTTCATGCCCTTCAATATAATGTGATCTAGCTGAACGTGATGTTATTATGACTTTTTCATAGATGAGGGCTCTGACTTTCTGTGTAGAGCTTGTATTACCAAAAATGTGTTGAGCTACATGATCTTCATCGTCTAGACCTCTCGAGGATTTGGTTTGACAGCAGCAAATATCAGTTATGGTATACTGCGTGAATCACTGAGTGGATTTGATCTCAAACTGCATTCAAAGCTAAACTTCTAATAATGGATATCTCCCTAGCATGCAGGTGCAGTACTGCCCCTGATACTACAGAGAGACACATGATGGGCTAACTCATACCTTGGGTGTTGCTATAATCATGATCCCATGGCAGAAAAGTTATAAGGTGACAATGATGGTGACACCTGATTATTGCTACTGATGTAAAGCTTCTCATTGTGCTTTATCAGCTGCCCTGGGATCTTCATAAAATAAATAGCCAGAAAGGGTGGCAGCTTTATTTCAACAGCATTGCCCAATTAAAGCAATTCTATAGTAATTTGTGCACAAATGCTATCAAATATGAGCTTTTTGTTCTATTCCTAATCAATGCAGATATATCAAAACCCCCTATTCTTTCCATTTGACTTAATTTCACAATATTTGGCAGTGATACGTTAACGGTTGGACTCGATGATCTTAAGGGTCTTTTGCAACCTTAATGATTCTATGATTCTATGATTCTATTTCTGTGACTCTATTCAGGACTTTCTTTGAACTGCTAGGTTAAACTGGAGATCCTACAACTTAAAAAGACAGGATGCATATACTCAGAGTGGGCATTTTGTCCTTTCTATCCAAAAGTCAAGTTTTTATCCAAAAGTAAGATTCAGCAAGGCTGTGTGTTTTTCAGCAGACAAAAGGGAGAATGGGAGAAAGAAGTTATTGTTTTCTAATCACTGCTTCAGCATTGGGCTCTTCAGCTCCTGATCAGCTTGTGTGTTTGTGCACGTGTGCATGCATTAGTGGGTTGAAAATAGGTAAAGGAGGGAGGGTCCCACAGTATTCACCTCTTTCTTTCTCAACACGTTGTTTCTCTGTGAGTGATTGAATCCTCAAACACAGATTCAGCTACTGTTTTAAACAGAAAATTCTTTATTCTGGACCTCTTTCTACTGTCCAAGTGAAAATGTAGCTGGTTAAGTACTCTTTTTCTCTTCCTGTTTGTTTAGTTGTTAGTTCTGCAGGAGTAAAACAACATTCATCTCCCTCTGGGTTCTCCACTGCCACCTTTTTTTCTCTGTCCCTGTGGAATATCAGCATAGTGTGTGTTACTCAGGCTGCTAACTGGGCAAACTCTTCAACTCAGACCTCTTTTTCAGTTATTACTTCTTTGGTCTATCTAGATCTTGTCACACAACATCTGTAATCCGTGGCCTTTCCTATTTATTTATGCAGCTAAGATTCTTGCCTGGGATCCCAATTTACGATTTGGTTGCTGCAAAAGCCTCTCTTCGTCCTTGAGAAGAGGAAAGATGCAGTCTTGCTTCCTATGCATCTATTCTCAATGTAAATAAAATTTCCTTAGCCTATTATTTTCATCACGTCACCTGTCTAGTTTCATTCAGCCCATGACTCTTGTTCTCAGTCATATCAAATACAAGTACTCTTGTTACTTACACAGCCCTCAAAGCTTGTCTGTCATCTCTGACTTCTAATATAATTTAATATTTTTATATATAGTCCAGTATTCACTTTGCTGTGATGATGGCCTGTTCAGTCATACTAATCATCCAAGCTTCTCCAACTATCCATATTTATCTCTGGCCTTATGTTTAGGTTAGAACTCTGTAGCAAATATGCTTAATATGTTGCATCTTTATATATAAGTCAGCCTTGACTCTTGATTAGGTCTCCAAAACTGCTACAGTAATGTTAATATGAATAATATTATCTGTTGTACACTGACAGACAACAGAGAGATCCATGTGTTGACAGTGTAATGCTCTCACAGCAGTCAGTTTCTCAACTTTGCTCAAGACAGTGATGCAGTTCATTAGAAAGACTTTCTACAGGACAGCCCATTTGTGTTGAAGACAGCTATTTTAATTATTTCAGAAACTAACTGGGCACATAACATGTAGTCAATTGGTGCCTGTACTAGTCATATGTGTGCCCTCATTTTCTGTGGTTTTCTTCCACTTCCTTCAACTGTTGTTTCATATTAAAGAAAAAAGGACCCTGCTATCAGGCAGCCTGTAGCTTCAAGAAAAAATGTGGCTATCTGTCTTCTTGGTACATCTGTATGATGCTAAGCACACCTGGAATGTGACTGCATACTGCACAGGCATCTAAACAATACAGTAGATATTCAACAAAATTGATTTCTGAGAACATCTGCAGAGGCTTCTTGCAGTTATATCATGAGACCTTGTTTCAGTATGGTGGGTTGCATTGTATTTATTTTTGGTGAGAGAAAGAGAGGGAAAGATATTGAAAGAGTTGTTGTGAATGAGGTAAAAAGATTCCTAAACAGGGAATGATAATTAAGTAACTCTGTCTCTAGTCCTGCAATGCAAAGGACAAGCTAGCTTTATCTGAGTAGTACAGGCATAAAGTTTTAAAAGAAAATGCATAACTCTGGCTTCAGTGGGGCTGTGTAGATAGGGATTTGGTGAGTCAGCCTACATAGAAAAGGAGCTCCATCAGAGCTTCCTCATGAAAAATTCTTTACTTCCTTGATTTATTTAATTTATTAATCTCTCAAACATGCTGCAAAACTTATTCCTTTGGGTGCAATTTTGGGTAGAATGTGAAGAACTCCAGGCCTATTTTACTATCTTCCTGTTAACCAGTGGAAAACTAGTATCTTGGGAAAACAGTGTTAAGTATGGACAGGATGACTACTTGCTGCTTTACATATTTTTAATTCATAGTCGGGTGCTAAGAATATTGCATGAGTACTTACATGGTCAATGCAATATTGCTGATCAAAGAAATGAAATAACAGATGAAATAACAAATCTGGGTTTATGATCATGATGATAAACTTGGAGTGCAGTATTAGTAATTTGTTGTAGGTACTTCTTTCTTTGCTCTGAAAAATAAAATTAAACAGGTGTGGGTGAGATGCAGCATTCAGGGTCTCTTTTAAAAAGTTTTCCTCAAGTTTCAAGGAAGTACAGTTTTGATTTGGAAGATATGCTGTAATGTTCCTTTGGTTTCAGCTAAGTGGAGTGCTTGTCAGGAGGCAGAAATGAGCCTCGAGACTTTGTATATAATTACCTGTTCAAGGGCTTCCAGTTTGCCAGAGCAGGACAATACACTGTGATTCAAAGGCTGTAACCAGTACAGATATAATTCTTTTACAATGTGTCTATGATTCTTCAGCCAGGCAGTATAAATCCATCAAAGACTTTGAAACAAGCAATCGAATTTTGCAGGTGTAATATTTCATTTTAATTAACAATTTTTCACTGTAATGAGTTTCCGGATGTTTCTCGTATTTGTTGAGTTTTCATAAAGCCATATAAAGTTTTAAGTACTTTTAATCTCAGGTGTAATCATAATTACAGTGTGCTAGCATGGATAAACAATGACATCAGACTTGCAGACATTTTCTTTGGTTATAAATCAGCATTGACAATTAAATAGTTGGCAATGAAATAATCTTGGAAGTCTTTGAATCCTTATTTTTAATCCTTAAAATCACAAGTTCAATAGCATCACTGGAAACTGTTATTTAAATTTGTGGAAAATATCTGAAACAAATTATAGTGTTTCAAACTCTTGTGGGTTCACGCTGGCTGGATGCCAGGTGCCCACCAAAGCTGCTCTGTCACTCCCCCTCCTCAGCTGGACAGGGGAGAGAAAATATAAAGAAAGGCTCGTGGGTCGACAAGGACAGGGAGAGATCATTCACCAATTACTGTCACAGGCAAAACAGACTCAACATGGGGAAATTAGTTTAATTTATTACTGATCAAATTAGAGTAAGGTAATGAGAAAATACAAACTAAATCTTGAAACATCTTCCGCCCACCCCTCCCTTCTTCTTGTGCTTAACTTTACTCCTAATTTCTCTGCCTCCTTCCCTGCAGTGGTGCAGGGGGATGGGGAATGGGGGTTGCGGTCAGTTCATCACACGTTGTCTCTGCCGCTCCTTTCTCCTCAGGGGGAGGACTCCTCACGCTCTTCCCCTGCTCCAGCATGGGGTCCCTCCCACAGGAGACAGTCCTCCACCAACTTCTCCATCGTGAGTCCTTCCCACGGGCTGCAGTTCTTCACAAACTGCTCCAGTGTGGGTCCCTTCCATGGGGCGCAGCCCTTCAGGAACAGACTGCTCCAGCGTGGGTCCCCCCACGGGGTCACAAGTCCTGCCAGCAAACCTGCTCCAGCCTGGGCTCCTCTCTCCATGGGTCCACAGGTCCTGACAGGAGCCTGCTCCAGTGCAGGCTTCCTACAGGATCACAGCCTCCTTTGGGCATCCACCTGCTCCACCGTGGGGTCCTCCATGGGCTGCAGGCAGGTATCTGCTCCACCTTGGGCCTCCATGGGCTGCAGGGGACAGCCTGCCTGAACATGGTCTTCACCGTGGGCTGCAGGGGAATCTGCTCCGGCGCCCGGAGCATCTCCTCCCTCTCCTTCTTCACTGGCCTTGGTGTCTGCAGAGTCGTTCCTTTCACATATTATCATTCCTCTCTCCAGCTGCAGTTGCGCAGGATTTTTTTTTCCCCTTCTTAAATACATTATTGCAGAGGCGCTACCACCGTCGCTGATGGGCTCAGCCTTGGCCAGCAGCGGGTCCGTCTTGGAGCCGGGTGGCATTGGCTCTACCGGACATAGGGGAAGCTTCTAGCAGCTTCTCACAGAAACCACCCCTGTAGCCCTCGGGCTACCAAAACCTTGCCACGCAAACCTAATACACAAACAAACTCAGATGCAGGGTCTCTGCCCAAAGAGTCCAACCTAAACAACAAAGTAGACCAGTTGACAAATTAAAAGAAAATGGGAAGTGTCAGCTTTACTTAAAAAATATCAAATCAATAGCTATATAAACAGACATGGGAGGAGTTCTGAAAACTATTTTGTGAAAGAATATGTTCTGGCTGCCAGACTCCAACTCTTTGACCAAGGGTTTTTATCCAGTATTACTTGTGCCTAAAGCGTCTTTAGCCACTTGCTGTCTTCTCTTTAGAGCAGTTGAGGAAAGTCTGAGCTTTGACTTACTTATTGATCCCACAAATACTTCTCTAACACTGCACATCAGAGAAGAGATGGTACTGTGTTACTTTCTTCTTCTGCTAACATTAAACTATTTGCATGAAAGTGTTTGTAAACAAAGCCTTCAAATGGCATCTACAAAGGGATTAAACACTTTTCCTATTGCAACTTGCAGGACATACTTACAACAACTTCAGAATTTGTACAGTACCTTTACAATGTTTTTTTATATGTCAAATCTACTTGCGGGTCATTCTGTGATGCAGATGATGTGGTGAAAAGTAATTTCACAATATGAGATAAAATAATCTGTTCCTGAGATATAAATTAATTGTATACTTGACTCCATACAGGCAATGTAGCAGAAGTTTGTAGCTGTCTCACAGTTGTTAAAGTTTTCCTTTCATGTTCAGCCTTCTCACACTGACATTTGATGAGCAAATTTTCATTTGCGTCCTTGCCAAAACAATGTAAAGTAGCCTAAGCAGAAGTGAAAGTTTAAATGCATTTGCAAACTTGATGAACTATCCAATGCTTCTTCCTTTTGAAATTGTTATATAGAAATATATGCCTAAAAATGTTTTGACATCATAAGGCTGTAACACATATTCAGGACAACATATTAGTGAGTTTTACTTTATTCCCAACTTTTCTGCAATCTTTTCATTCAAACACTTACAATCTTCAGTAATTGCACTGACTGCATTGACCTACCTGATGTTCATGAGGAGTCTGTGGATATCTCATATTACAATTAATCAATCATTATTTGTTACTGAATTTTAAAAAATAAATATTACCCATGAATTTGAAGAAAACTTCCCATGTCACAACAATTCCTGAATTCCATGGAGCTACTGGAGATTTCCAAGATTTCCAGTGATTTCCACAAAGCATTCAACAGTGTGTCTGAAAATCAGATCCCTTTAAAACTAGGCCATTGTGAGAACAGTAATTTTTTTTTCCTTAGATGTGGGGGTTTTTTTTGTTTATTTGTTTTTTGTTATAGAGTGGTAACTGTATGGTAAGAATTACCACATATACTCTTTACAAATCTAAGAAGTGAGCCTAAGGGCTATGAAAGCTTGCCCTTTTAAAGCTGGATGATAAAACTACTGAATATCATACCATATGTACTAAGAAAAACCTAATAAATAACCTACAGTCCACCCTTTCTTAGTGATACTTTGATCTTGTCTGCCAATATAGTAAGCACTCAGGTTCAGTGGCATAACATTTTTCACACTGATTTTCCATCCCTGATTACTTTCAGTAGTGAAATGGTGTGCACATAGAATCTCTAATGGGTGATTACTACTTTTGTTATGATTAGTAGTAGTACTCTAACATTTACCTAATAGGTTTGGAGGTCTGGGTAACTTTATAGAATGGTACTGGAAATACTGTATTATACTGAATGCAATCAAAGCACAGTTGCTCTTAATGATATTTATGTGTAGTTGTGCAGACAGGTGGGAAGTTTGTAAAGAAGATGATTATATATTTACACAGGAATGAGTACAAGATTAAAATAATTTTATACATTTATGCTTCAATACTTATCTAGTGTTTACCATTCTTTAATTTTTTAACACCAAATCCTACATGGATGGGTTTGGTATATTTTAACCCAGCTAATCTCTCTCTGCTGCACTCCATGACTTCTTCCTAGCAGCTATTTTGGAAATAAATATTGCAGTATTCAACCCATCCTAAAGTTAGTTGGTATGTCATTTTTATTTAGCTTTGCTGTTAGTTTTGCATTGCCATGAAAGGGTGCTGATGGCTGGTTTCCATTCGTATGATAAAACCTCAGAAAAAGGTATAGGAGGTAGGTGCCAGTTCTTAGCTGAGAACTAAGATGAGAAGTGTAAGCAACAGAAATTAATAAATCAAAAAAATTTAGGCCCTACGGCAAGCTGAAGTAGGATAGTCTTCTGTTTGTCATGTTTCTACAGCAGTTGATGGAGAAAGAATGAAATTCTCCTCTGCAAGGTAGCTACTAAAAACCAGGAGAATCTGTTATTCTTGAGAACTATCACTGCAAGCTTTTACAAAGTTAGCATATATTTCAGCAAGCACTTCAGCACTTTGGGATTACTACAAGAAGTAACTGCAAAGCATTATAATTTCCTTAACAAGGTACTTGCAACTTTCCTTACAAAGCAAATGAATCGATAATTTCTATTTGTCAAGGAGAGCTAATCTCTGCAAAGGCCATTTCATTATGGGTTTTAAACCAACCAGTGCAGACCAGTTTTTCTTGAAGCAAGCACTGGAAAGAGCCATTAACTACTTAACCTCATATATTTCACAGGTGCAGAAGGACAAGATTGCCAGAAGGCATTTGCAGCTGAAGAATGAGACAGATTTTAAATTAAGGAGAAGTCTGTGCATAATACCATAACAGGTGGAGCACCATGATCTTGGGAGATCAACTCCAAAATGTTAAGAGGCTGTCTAAACGCGGTACAAACTAATTACTCCATAGACTAAAGCATCTGATCAGAATTGTCTGTGATGATGGAGTGGAAAGAAACAAAGAATTGTTTGGAGTTTTTCTGGTTCTGTCTCTGCATTGTACTCCCTTCTGTTCGTGCTGAATTTCATCCCTCGTTTTAATGGGTTTGATTGCAGTGAAGCAATCATAATGTACCTCTTAATTCCTCAAGGGGAGTCATCAGGATGCAAAATCATTCCTCGGCTCTTGTAACTGCATTTCTAGGTATCATTACAACTTTTCCTATTGTCCTAAATTTATTGGGCAAGTAAAATGCAGAAAATGTTGGTTATTTGACAGTGAGAATAGCGGCACCCTGTGGCTTGTGCTTGTCTTTGCTTTGCAACATTTAAAATCCTGCAGTAAAATCTCTCTGACCGACTCCCTCTGATGCACGCTGGTTATTATTGTAACGCACATGAAAATAAGTAATTTATTTTAGCTCATGAAAGACCAAGGATTTTGTTTGAGAAACCTTGATTCTCTGCATATGAGATAGAATGTATGCAGGGCAAGAATATGTCTCCATCTTTGAAAAGTTATTAAAACCCAATAGCTTTCACTCTCTGCTGTTAACCTTCACTACTTTGTGTCTACTTTTTTTTTTGTTATTCACAGAAAGCTATGAAGCCATCTCTGAGCTCATATACAGGCATGTATATATCCAACAATATGCATTACAACGAGTCAGATTGGCCTGGTCCCCTAGTAGTGCCTCAGGTAGGGCTTTGTCGATCTAGTCTCCTGATATTTAGAAACCTAATATGTATTATTTCAATTCAGTTCTGAAATAAGGGCCCTACTAATAATTTCTGGAAGCCCTGTGTACCCCTCTTTCTGCTAGTGCAAAGAACTCTCAATAATAAGACAGTATTCTGAGCACCTTCCAGTATCACACCTACTGTGCCCCTCTGGGGACCAGGGTTGGGGCAGGGGGGTCTGTGACACCCTTGAGTGTCACTGGCACTCATGGCATTTTGACAAAATCCTTCCACACCTGTTGCAAAAGTGAGGCAGTGACATAACAACAAAGGATGTCATTGTTTGCATTCTTATTCTATTCTTTTATTTCTTCTTTGTAGACCAGCCCTAAAATCACTACAGTTTGTTTCACAGCCTATGTAATGATATTCCTCTATTAATAAATCACTCCAGAGACTGGTGCTCTACTTGGGAAGAAATGGAAACATTGATGTGGTTCTGTTTTGCCAGCCACCAAATTTTTGGTGCTCAGCAGGGCTCAAGCAATAGAAGTCCCAGGTAACAGATTTTGTTGCAGCTACACAGACCTATAAATCCTGGTCTTGACCATGCAATATAAACAATAAGCAGTGTTTCTGGATGAGTAAAGTATACCTAAAGCACTCAGAGAAGTATAAAAGAATGTTAGCTGGACTGAGTTTCGGTGGAATTTTGGTTATATAGGTGAAAGCAGGGCTTAACTAGGGCATACTGCCCAAAACCAGATCAGCCTATCAAACACTTCAGTAGTATCTGTTGGTTGTTGCATTTACATATTGGTAATGCTGGAGGTGCTTATTTCATATGCCACATCCCATGAACACTAATTTTGCACTCGTATTTCAGGGGTTTGCCTTAGATATTGAAACAACAACCGAGTAGCCTCTGCTAGCTGACATTTTTTCTCAGATGATACATTCAAATGAGAACTACCATTTCAGAGTGAGCCATTGACAGTCTGCATGTGGCTGGGATGGAGGCAACAGTACTGAAACAAGAAATCCCAGAGCAACTTGACAGGCAAATGTAAGAAAACAAAGGGGAAGAGGGCAGAGAAAATGGGTTGGTGGGTGTACGTGTGCATGAATGAGAAGAAAGAAGAGCCTTTTATTTTGCTTTTCATTTTTGATAGGTATCTATCAGATTATCCTTCCATGCAGAAAAATGACAGCAACACAGCAGAGATACCTGAGCTTGCTTTAAACTAACTGCACTGAATACCTAGCAGGTTAGCTACATCATTGTAGAGCTCAGTGGGGAATTTGCCTTAATGAGAAGTTAACTGGCACGTTTAGCTACTTAGTGTTGTTACTACTAATAGCTACTTAGTGTTGTTATCAGTAGTACTAATGGGTATGTATTATCAATACTCAATGATGCCAATAATGTCTTTCAGGTTTGAGCTGTTAGATATTCTGTCAAAGGCTTAGGAACCAACTCCTTTAGAATGATACAACTATATAGCAGGAAATTTAATGAAGAGATCTTGAGAAAATATTGCATTGTCCTGACCTTTCAAGTGGATTTGTGAAAGGAAGGCCTGATTTTGGCCTCTGAAATAAACATCAGGTTTCATAAGTACATTTGCAATCATTTATCCATTTAAGTTCTAATGCAGAACAGAAGTAATAATTTTGTCACATTAGAAGAAAACATGACTGAAATCTGTCAGTATGACATTTCAGTAACTGTGCTACATCCTGCCTGTAGATAGCGTTGGATTGAGTTGTCAGCAGTTCAAGACCTTCTGCAATTAGGTCCTTTGAACATTAACAAAAGTCTGAAAATTATGTCAATGATATAGAGAGGTTTTTAGGTCAAATCTGTTTGTATTTAATTTAAAATGTGCAAAGGTGATAGTGAAATTCAAAAAAAAGAATCCAAATATTCAAAATATGGTATTTAGGATACATGCTTTTTTTTGCAAAATATGTGTTGTGCTTCATGTTAAAAGATACTGTACAGCTTCATGTTAAAAGATACTGTACAGCTTCCTGTGCTGTGCATGATGCAAGGGCTATCTAGATGAGAGACTGGCTAGGTTATTGCAAAAATTTTTGGAAACTTAAACGAAGATTCTTAAACTGTCTAACATATAAACCTACTTTCTGAAAAAAATGTTGTAATTTTATGATAATCTGATTTATATGTATCTATATACATATGTCTTCATTCCATAAACTTAAGAGCTGCTTTCTAATCTTCAAGTATTTTTTAATAATAGAAAGAATACTTATAAACTTTACTCTGTCTTAGATGTTCTCTCTGACTATTTCCTGAGTAATAATAAAACTGCAGCCTTCATAATCTCAGCTATTTTTGAACGTGTTATTCTACGGAAAAAAAAATATCAAACTATGTAAATTACCACCATCTCATCAATTTGGTTGTAAAAATATATACTACTGTAACGGGTTGTATGCATTGTAACTGGAAGAAGCCTATATACTTGCAAATACTAGTTTGTGGAGAGTAGCTCATCATTCAAGTCTGGATGTCCAGTTTTAGAAAAGCTAACAATGAACTGAATGAAAGAGATGTAGGTTTCATCAGAAACTCTGTTCCCGTAAAGTACAGAAACATTTTAGGCAGAAGCAGCTTTTCTTTTTAGATACTATATGGCATAGAAAACTTCTCTAAAGGAGGAAAATGAAACTCCTTAAACTCTGGCAGCTTGGAAAAGTCTCGTCTTAATTTAAAAAAGCTCTTCACAAGAACTTTACTCAGTAGAAGACTATACCTCAGAAATTTCAAGAAGAAAAAATTTATTTTGCAAAAATCAAATGTAAATATCTGCCTAGCAGAGTATTTTATCTATTGACTCACTCCTCCTTCACCACTACAGTGGGTTTATAAGAATGAATATATTTCTTTATCAGTAGTAATATTGTGTTCATAAACTCTTGCAGAGAACAGACACTAAAGCTGTATAAGTCTCCTTTTGCCCTAAGTATCAAAATGCTAAATAAATGTCTTTCAAAATAAGAACTCTTTCTCTCAAATACCTTTTTTTCACCTTGACTTCTACATGAGACAGGAATATCTGCTTTGAAGTGCATTTTGGAAGCTATACAGCCCAAAGGACCAGGACATGAGGTAAATTTAAAATTTAGAATTTTGGTAATCCTTCTGGTAACATTATGGAAAAGGCTGTGACAAAATGAGTCTTGGAGTATATGGGCACTCCTGACGTCCTTACCAGGCAAATGCTGTTGGAAGTGCTTGACCCTAGGCTCAGCTCATGCTTGTTGCCTTGCTTGGTCCCCTAGCACAGGACAGGGATCAATGAACATTTTCCATTTTCAGTTCAAGGCCATGCATGCATACCTGGGGTAGCTCTGGGCAGATGATAGCATACTAACAATTTTCATTTTCATCTGATGCTCTGCTTAGACAAATATATCACATTGCAGATGGTGCCCTTTGGAAAGCTCTATGCTGATGTGCATAGGCTGCTTTACATCTACACGACACTTAAAGAGGTTGTTCAGACATACCCTGAGTAGCCTTATACTAGCCTCATCTAAACTGTCATTGAGGTTGTGTCCAGGAGAAAGAAAGTATGGAGACAGTGTCCCTGTTGCATGACTATCTCTGGCTTTCAACCAGCGCACTCCTAACTGTGCACTGCAAAGGCACAGAGAGCAATTTCAGTTCAAAGGTTGACTTTCAGTGCAGGCCACCTGAATCTAAAAATTAACACACAGATATTCATGCTGACATTATTTCCTCCCTTAGATGCTTTTGATTGCAGTGTTTGGTATGAAGTGATATTTTCTCTGAAGTGCCTAAAACTTCACAATTGCCTTGACTCCTTTTCCCTGGAAAAAACTACAAAAAGAGTCTCCTTTGCCCCTAAGACTCGTGGTATCCAATTACTTTGCTCGATATGTGTATTTAATGCATTATAATGTCTGGAGTTGATGTTGGTAAAGATTAACCTTGCTCATTTTACCCTAACAATACTATGGCATCATGAAACAGGATATATGTCTCAGAACAAAGAACTCTAAAGTGAATGATAGTTTGCTTCGCCAAGGGTCTGTAAAGGACTGTTTAGTGTTGCCAAAGTTACGTGAACTTAGGGGAAAGGTAATTCCAGCAGGGGGAGATCACGACCACCAACTCAAGGACCACCCACTCGAGAAACCCACCGACCCAAAAGATTAAGGAAGAAAAGGTCTTGAGAATCATAGTGAGCGTGCGTAGTCATGTACATGGCAGGCGAAGACTTTTAGCCAATCATTTAACAAAGTGGCAATAAATATGTATTAGATGATTGTATGAATAACTGTTAGTTTACATCAACGGTGTGCTGGTTTGCACCATGCACCCGTATTTGCACATTTACGTAATGAAGGAAAATACCTCGACTCTGTGTGAATTGGGTGATGCACACCAGGTAACGGACCCAAGTTTTTTGGACCACAGAGTGGCTGTGATCATTCTTGAGACAATGCAGTGAACTATAGAATAAAGTACCATGCAAGTGTTCCCCTCCTACTGTATTACGCCTTTTCTGGTTGTGGATCTATAACATGATTGATGGACCACACATTAACAGGCACCACATCAGCTACTGCATTTTTCAAATGTTGAAGTGTAAAAATAATTTGTCATTTCTGCCTTATTATGTGCAAGAAAGCAAAGGTTGTAGCCTAGTTTCCAATGGGATGTGAGGGTAGACTACATCATAAAAAGAAGGGAAAAAACCCCATAAATAAAACCCAAAGATAATTAATAATGCTATAAATGCATACTGAGCTGCTGTGTCCAGTCTGAGACACACTGAAGATTCCGTATCTGATCTATTGCCCTCAACAGCATAGGGATTTTGCTATCAAGACTGCATAGCTGCAAATATAATTGCCTTATTGATTTCTCTCCTCTTAGATATCAGTGTGCAGCAGTAGAGGAGAGCTGTGCTAAATGCAGACACATCTGCTATGTCTCAGAGTTGCAGGCGACATCTGCACGTTTTCTTTGCAGTTTTATTTCCATATACCCTTTGCAATACAACCATCCCTGGTATGCTGCATTCAGAGCAGCGGACCACACTTCCAGATGTCCATCATGTTAAAAAATTGGAAATGCACAACTCCATAATGAAATGAGTGTTCAGGACTTGAGATAAAGCAAGTGCTGGTAGCAAATAACCAGTGGCATCTAATTGAACTTCAGACTACTGAATTACATTGGAAGGAATGTGGCAGTAGTTCCCATTTCTGTTTTTCTAGCCTGGCAGGCTTTTCCACTCTTTCAAATTCGCAGCTCTGCCAGAAAATGTAGCAGCTAATATAGCTTGCATTAACTTTGAAGAACATCCCTTTAGTGAGGAAGACTAATAAGCTGTTTAAGCTAAATTTGAAATTCAAAAGAAGTAATCCCAAACCACAATTTTCTTAAAAAAGTAAATAAGAAAGCACTAAATCTTTAAGGAGGGTTAATTAAACCCTCCACTCTTTTAAATGCTACGGAATCTGTTATATTTAATCTCTGAGCTACACATATGAGGCATTTCTGACGATTCCTAATGCAAGCTAGTAGGGCAGCATCCAGCACCAGGCAGCACGTAGCGCTCCAGAGACTGTGGACCTAATTGACGCTTTTCTTCTGTTTGCTGCATATAAGAGATGTGATTGATTTAAACTGCACTTAGTTTTATGAAGCTCTGAACTTCTTAATTTTCTGCTCCAAACTCTGATGATGAGTTTGTCTAAAAGGGTATAATTTATTGTTTTGTTTTTAGTTTTCTGTAAAACACATTAGATTAAAAAAAAAGTGCATAAACTGAAGAAATTCTTAACAGCCAATTTACGTATGGGTTTGCCTCATTTATCTCTTTTCTAAGTTCTCTTTAAGGTTAAATTACTCAACATACCAACCTCAGGGTCTTTGTAGCAGAGTTGTATGTCAAGGTTTTTACGTGAATACCTCTGCCACCATATCTCAGTTTCCTTTACTTCCATATGCAAATGAGATCTACCTTATCAAGAGGTCACAATGAACTGGAAAATTTAATTTTATGTTCTTATAAGGTACTAAAACCTGCAAAAGTAGCATTATATCTTCTTGTTGGTTCAGGAAAACCGTTTGCCTTTATGTAGTGCAACAAACATAAGTGTTTAAATGTTACACAAATCAGATCTAACTTCAGATAAGGCTCTTCATTTATGTGAATGCTTTTTTTTTCCTTAGTGCGGGATCTAAATACAAGTATGGCAACACTAACTTTATATTCTGTATTGAAAACTGTTAGAGAGCCACATTAGTGAACTTTTTGAAAGTTATAGAGCTTATTTCTGTCACCTCAAACAAATATACTAATATATACCATTCATACACATATGATCTAATACTTGAACAGGAGAAATGATAGCTTTACACTAGACATTGAATAAATAAAATTGTATGCCATGACTGTTTTGACTATAGACACATCTCCCATAGTATGTGAGCAAGGACATAAGGAGTGTTTCTGCAGTGTAGTGGTTACCACATTTGCCTCACATGCAACAGGTCCCTGGTTTGTAACTGGCCAGACAAGATGTAATTATTTCTATACACTTGGACTCAATGATTTTAAAGGTCTTTTCCAACTTAAATGATTCTATGATTCTAAGTAGAGAGAGCAGAGGTTCATCTGTTGTCACCACGTAAATGAAAATTACTTTACTGGAGTTGTGTCTTAGTAGGGTTGAACTTTACATATGTCCTTTTTCATTCATGTCTAATGTATCAGGCTGAAAACCTACAATTATTGCTGTGGAATAGCAAGCATTTTCCCAGAAATGAAATTTGAAGACTTTATTAGCAACTTTTGAGAATTTGAAGGGACAGGTTACCAGAGCCTATTGCAATGAGAGATTTTGGGCTGTTTTTCAAAGCATCAAAATTTACTTGCAATGGGGGGAAAAACTATTTTTAAGAAGTGATATTTGGAAATTGTGAAATGAAATAATAAGTCTTTTTATTTTCTGCAATAATGAAAATCTGTTGTATTTATTTCTACTCAGTGGTCTGTTAATTTACATGATGCTGTCTTAAAAAAAAAAAGGTTTTAACTAAGAAGTACCCTCAGAGCCATGCTTTTAAACTGAGACATTCAAAATGGGAGATCACCAAAAAAGTTACTGAAATTCTGATTGTGTGTTGTTTTCTTTTCTGCATGTGATTAATTACTGTTTAAGTAGCTATTTCATTGAAAGTGATACTGTTTTGTACTCCTTTTCTGTATCAGGACTCTGAATTCAAAAGCATATTTGAAATCCATGGATGCTGCATTGATGGGGAGATAAATTCTTGGCAGAAATGTTGCGCATATAGCCATATATAATATAATGAATAAAATTTTATACAATGATACATAAAATTAACACTTTATATATATATATACACACATATATATACACATATATATACATATATATAAATATATGTATATGTATATGTATATGTATATGTATATGTATATATACATATATACATATATATATACACATATATATATATACACACACACATATATACACACACACACACACACATATATATAAAATCTTGGGTTCCTATGACCTAAAATCTTGGGTTCCTATGACCTAAAATCAAGTTCTAATGAATGTTTGGACCTTATAGATAGTGATTTCCGTTACACTACAAGTGTAATATCAGCTCTTAAATGAAGAAGATATGATAGCTTTACTTTCAACAGTACATGTAAACATGTGACAGATCTGATTGACTATATCAGTGATTGTGTGCTATTTATGGCCTAATTGCTCCAAGGGACATAACTGGGCTGGTTGCATAAGCTAGAAATAGTTTCTTTATTACACAAGCCTTCTGTGCTTATATTGACTTGACTGTTCTACATAACAGAAACGGGTTTAAAAATCTAGCACAAGAAATTAACAAATCAAGTATGTTGAAAGACGCTCAGCTTCCAAAACTGAATACATGTCTTTTAGTATGCTATATTGGAATACTGAACTTGAATGAAACTGAACTCATGCTTTTGCATTAAATAGATTTCAGAGACTAAATAGCAAATCAACAGGAAGTCTTATCAACTTCATTTTTACCGCAGACCTTGCATTAAAAATAGTTTTTGTACAACTGTAAATGTTGCTGTAAAACTCTTTCTTAGGTAGGCTGTAGATCTGTTGTGCTACAACAGAACCTAGTCCTTGGTTAATCTGAATGCTTCGGGACTGTATCATCATTTAGAGTAGAGAAAGTCTATTACATTGCACATTGCACGTTCTTTAAAAGTATTGCTTTGATTTTTGAGTGGAAATGAGTGCTTTTAGTCTGAGACAAAAGAAAGAAACAGAAAAGTTAAACATTTTTGCTAGCGTTGAAAGACTGAAGCATTGTTAACAGGGGCGATGCTGAGCTCTTCAGATGAGCTGTTCAGATTATTCTATCACTGCCTGCCTCTTACAGGAGATAAATGCAATATTATGTTGATGTATTTAGAGTGTCCTTGCTTGTCATCTGTGCTAGGCTTGACCATATTTTGGAGTGGTAGGAAGAAATCACTTTCTGGCTTCTGTCACCAGCCTCTATGCACTGTTCTGAGGTGTAGTAAACTGGTGGAAAGGCTTTATCCTGTTGTGAGGGTGATTTGAACTGCTCAGTGCTCCTCTTTCATAAAGTCAATAGCAGAGAGATGGTGAGAAGATAAGGAAGGGAACAGCCTGTGGGGAGCATCCCATGGGGATGGGAGTGCTGCAAAGTAAAAGTGTCCCTGAATGGTGTTACTTCTGAATGGAGTATAATACCTCCCCTGGGCATTCCAAGTTCTGCATACTGGGAAGTTACAGAACAAAATCTTATTTTAAAAAGGAAAAAGCATTGCCATTAGGATGCTGTAGTATTTTTTTAAACAGAGTGTATGTCTGTTGATAAGACTGAAGGCACTGTTACGGCTTTTCTTTTTACCAGTGTGTGAAAATTTCAGGTACACCAAGAAGCACACAAGGCAACTTATTTCATCCTGAGATTTCAGAGGGTAAGACTAACTAATTGAGTTCGGGGGAAAAAGTTACATTTGGAGCAGCTTAAAGGTGTCATCTGGTACTGGCAAGTAGGGAACCATGATTCAGAACATCTAAGGCCTGTTTCAATCTCTGTCAGTCATCCAGTCTGAGCCTCAGTTTACCAATGTATACGAGAAACATAAGTATCTCAACACTTACTGAATTAATACTTGAAAGAAGCTGAGAATTTTTAGATAAATAATGTTATAAAGGACTGAAGAGTAATTTTGGAGAACAATATTTAAGCTATTTTTGTTTGCCCTTTTATTGGCAGCAAAATAAACAATCCTGGATTTTCCTATTACATTACCTGAAATAACACAAGCATGGCAACATTATTATTTTTCTAAAGAGGATTATTGAAATGTAAAGGTAATTTTTGTACACAGAAAATGCTGTACACCTCCAAAAGCCAATGCTGTAAGTTATATCTTATTTCAGTTTAATTTGTTTTGATGAGATGATCTTACAAGATTGCTTGTGTCTGCTGTGCATATTTCATTGTGCCTGGAACGTTAAGTAGTTTTCTGCTGGCCCCAGCAGGTATTTTTTTTCCACCTGATAGTGTCCCTGATCACTACTGTAAAGTGAAAAAAGATTGTTTTCAAAGGTAAACATAAAAAGTATTTTAACTCTTACACAGAAGAAAATTTACAAATTCGAATACTGAATGTTTTTCTTTTTTACCTATGTCTTCAAATCATATATCATTTCATTTTCATACTAAAGTTTTCATCTTTTTTTTCACTTATAGGTTAAAAATATTGCCTGTCTTGAAATGTGGGATGGATGTCTTTGAAGAACCTGACAATTCAAAAATCATTCTTGTATCATCTCTTTCATATTATTTTGCTTATTCCTTTCTCCTTCCTCATTCTGTTTATTATTTTGGCTTTTTCTCCTTACTATCTTTGTATTTTTTCCCCACTTGCTTCCTTTCTTTTTTTACTTTTGTTCTCCAGTCTCCTGCCTCCACTCCCCAGAACCTTTTACTTTCAAGTCTCGGGTCAGCCTACGATCACCCTTTCATTTCACCTGTGCCTTCTGAAGGACAAAACATAAGAAGGGTCATCCTGATTTCAGTGATCCCCTTTTCTCACTTTTCCTCTTCCCTACAATTACAGTTTGAAAGCAAGCAACACTCCCCTTATCACTGAAAAACAGTGTACACACTCGGGGAATGCAGCAGCGTTACTCTGTGTCCCTGTCCCTTCGAAGTTAAAGAATGATGAAACCACTTGTAACTTGTAGTCACACCACTTCTCTCCTTCATACCTCATTTTCAGAGAAGGAATATCTCATCCTGAAATCCTGACAGTGTGACATTGTAGACACGATCTGGACTGTGAGTGCAAATTTTGTGTTCTAATGCAATTGTGGTTCCGTGTATCAGTTGGATGAGTTATGTTATATATTTTCACACCTAGTTACTTTCAGATCAAATAATTTGGCTGGCAAAGTGGTAAACGGAAGTGGAAAATATTGGATAGGTATATCTGTAAATAACACTTTCTGTGCTGTTTATATACATGCATATTTTATGCTTATATAACTCTTTTTTTCAGTAGACAGTGTTCAATACCTTTCCTCTTCTGGACCTATGCTCTTCCTTTTGAAGCTTTACTACTACCCAGTGTCACTTATTTGTGTTCGTAACCTCTTGTGGATGTACTCAAAGGCCTTGAGATGCTGATATGGTCAAAGGCAATCCCCGCTGTGATTTCTGCTCAGTGTCTAGAATCCAGATGTTCCACACAATAATTGAAAAGTTTTCCATACTCAGAGAGAAACCAGATCAAAGACATCATCATACAATTAATTTTTCTTAGGAAGTCAGAGAGTAAGACTGGCTATTACTTATTTTAAAGTGTTACTTGTGTCAAGAAAGAATAGTGCTTATGTAGAAATTATGTGGACCATATACGGGCATCATAATATTTAAAACATTTAGAGTGTTTCGAAATTAAGCCTTATTGGCTGAACTGAAGAGCATTAGTGATAACAGCAGAGCGCAGACATATAGTAAGTCTCATTCTTTGTCCTGTAGTCCTCAGAATTTTAAAGAGTGTTCAGGCTTCATTAACAAGTCAGACTTTTTTATCATCTTGCAGTATTCAAGATATATGGCTCTTTCCTGCACTCAAAACAGGAATTACTTCTTGATTGCTGCAATTAATTGTTGAGAATCATGGCTTCTTGATAGCAGCTTCTTCATAGAAAGGCTTTGCAGCTCAGTGTGTGCTTCTGGCCAGCAATCTGGATACACTGCTTAGCATGTCCCTGAGTATGCAACATGGGGTGGCTTTCATTTCATGCCACCTATCGCCATCTAAAAGTTAAGATATCTAATCTAAGTCATGGCTAGTCACTAGTGATGGACAAACATCTTTAGAGGCCAGTTCACCCCATCCCAAGATGGGTATATTACCACAGGTAAGCTTAATTGCTCTTAGCAATCATGACTACCTTAACTTTATGCTTAACTTTTAGGGACGACTACATTTTAGCATAATGTTTGATCCTCTACAGGTTCGTAATTTTTTATAGAGACACTTGCATTGTATTTCAGATTGGTTTTGAGCCTATTCACTCAACAATGTTTCAAACTTTGTCTGATTAAGGAGATGAGTTTAGGATGGTGGAAATGAAAATATGCTGTTGTTCTTCGTTTGTTATCAGTGAGAACGATGTTCCAAATAACCAGGAAACAGTGTGGACTTTTAGACTGAGGAAAGATGTGGAAACTGGCTTCTAAAGCAAATAATTTTGTCTCTGGCCCTGATTTGTTTGTCTTGTGCATCTTTAAACTAATTCTTATCCTGATACTAAGACAGGACTATTGGCCTCAGACTACTTTGAAGAGTTCAGTTTGAAGAGGTACTCCAAAAAAAAAAAAAAAAAAAAAAGAAAAAAGAAAAAAGAAGAAAATTCTTATCAAAGGCAACTCACTTAATTGGTAGAACATCTTCTTTTTCCATCATTTGTTGCTAAGGTTGTTCGTTTTCTACCTAGTGTGTGTATTTCCATGACAAGTGTACTATGTAGGAAGTTCTCTTCAAATGAGCACTTAGGGACATATTCTTGTAATGTAGTTCCTTATTCTTCCACAACTTCCCTTCAAGAAAATGAGACAATTCACAGAAGAATGTGGTTCTCAGTGCAAAAGAGGATGAAAAATATAGATACATTTTCTTACGGTTTCACATTTATATGCATACACTACAGATGAACAAATGATTAAGAGAAACAGCGAGGAAGTTCTTCAAGTTGTAAGAGATGTCAAAAAGGAGTAACACACAATTGACATAACTTCATGTGATATGTTAACTGGGGATCTGGGAGTGAATATATCTTTCTGACACCAAAACTGGAGGAACAGTGATGTACTACTAAATTATAAACTTACTGCTTTGGAGAAACTGTAGTGTTTTAAAACACTAGTAAGTCTTAAGGCACTAGTAAGTCTTAAGGCACATACACTGAGATACATGCTTCCATGAAGGATAATGAAGTTAACCAAATTTAAGCAACAAGCATACCAACAACACTGGTGATCTTCAAGTGGCTAGATCAACTCCTTGTGCAGACAATTCCCATTTCGTTCTGGATTGCCTCAAAAAATCTGGCTGTAATAAGGACACTTAATTTGAATCAGCTCGAAAAATTCTTTTTATTTATTCTTTTTTATTTGCCATCTTAATGATATTTCTTGGTGGTTTTTAATCATTTAGGCTTGAGATCAGAGTAAAACTATCAGTAGTTCTGAAAGGGTTAGATACAGGGATTAGGAATATACACGACAAGAAAATTTGGGTTGTTGCCTTTTTTTTTTTTTTTTTTTTAATAAATGGCGATATTATCTACAGACAGTACTCCAGCTGTTCCAGCTGTGTAGCTGCCCTGCTGCTGCACTGGAACGAGCTCCTGGGGCGCCCGCAGCAACAGCAGGTGTCCCTGCTGCCCCGCAGGCCCCGCCGCCGCCCGCTGCTCTCCCACCCCAGCGTCGGCTACCGGCAGCGACAAAGCCCGCCCGCCCTTCTGTAGAGAAGAAGATGCTTTAATGGCACGACTTGCTACTGCGTGAAGCGCAAAGAGCAAAAGGCCGCCTATAGGCAAAACGACACCAGTTATGCAAGGCAGATTTCCCCTTGCAAAAGCTAATTCGGTAGATGAGCTACTGTCCTCATTATTTATGATTGCTTTTCATATTCAAAATATTTGTTTATCGTCCAGAGGCTGTGTTAAAAGGAGGGGGTGTGTGGTGGGGAGGCGGGGACGGGACGGTATTTGCCAGTCTCTTTTGCGCTCTCTTTTGTATAAAGGCACGGCTAGTGGTTGCTTGGTTTCACAACATTTTCCTTTCCGTGCTCCACGCTGCAACTTTAGTCACGAAGCAGGCTCACGGGTCTGATTGACCCGAAATATCTGGCGAATAACAAGCATCACCACTTACATATGCAAGAATATAGAGAAGTGGAAAAGTAATGATGTCCTTCCTTTCTCAAGCAGTACCGGAGGGGAGCCCATGACGTTTGTTCTCCTGCAGATTTGGGTCTCCTGACGGAGCCGAGGACCAGCCCCCGCCCGTGGGACCTAAGGAGCTTTGACGACTTGACTCCCCGGTCCCTGCTGGGTAGGTACCCATCCTTCACCGGGCTGAACAAAACGACCTCTGAGGCTCTGCCTGCAAGTGACGGGAGGGAGGCTGTTTTGGGGCGTAGGCAGCAGCATCCGCGCCGCGGGGCGCCCCGCGGGCGACACCAGCCCGAAAAGCGCCGAAGCGTTGAAGCGTCTGCCCGTCTGTCCGCCGCGGCTACGCGCCGCTCGCTCGGACGCCGCCCTCCCCGGCGGCGGGGCCGGGGCCGTGGGCGAGGGCGGGCCGGGCCGGGCCGGGCCGGGCCGGGCGGAGGAGGGGCTGCGCCCCGCCGGCCCCGCCGCCCACACCGCCCCTACCGCCCCTCGCTCGGCGCAGCGGCGGCGCGGCAGCCGGCGGCGGCACCCAGCGGCTCCCGGCGGCCGGTGGGACGGGGAGGGCGCCCGCGGGACAGGTAGGCAGGGACCCGTCCCCTCCCGTCCCCTCCCGCCCCGCAGGTGCCGGCGCCGGGACGCGGCGGTGGCGGGCGCGGGTGCGGCGGAGCAGCGCGGCGGCCTCCCGGGGCGGGCGGCGGCGGCGTCCCGGGGGGGGGCGAGGCGGCGTCGCCCCCCGAGCGGAGCGGAGCGGAGCGGAGCGGGGGTCGCCCTCGGCAAAGGTGACCTGGGGCGGCGGCGGGCTGCCGGGCGCCCACGCCGGTTTCTCCCCGCGTGGTGGCTGGTGGGTGACCGGGCTGGCGCGGCGGCTCCGGGGCTGCGGGCAGGCGCATCGCGGTCTCCCCGGCTCGCATCGCCTCCGTCTCCGCTCCGGAGCCGGGACGAGTCACTTCAGGCTCTCCGTAGAGCAGAGGATTTGCGCCAAAGATCTTTTTCTTAAAGGTTACCGTTCGTTTTCACGGAAAGCTTTTGGCAGTCCCAAACAGAGACTGGAACGAGGGTACATGAGAGAGAGGGATGTTTGTGTATATATGCAAATAAGCGTGACCTGCACGTGAAAATGCACATCTGTTTAATAACTGGACTTCGTTCCAGCCTATGTCTTTCAGCAGAAGCTGCCTAGAGAAATTCTCAGTTGTGTGGTATCCTGTGCAGATTTTCTTTTGGCGACAGTCATAGCAGTGTAAATATTTCTATTTTATGTTTCAGCCAAGAAGTAGGCTCGATCTGGGAATATAAGTACAAATCAATTAGGAAAAATAAGCAGCTGCTTTTCCTAGAGTAAGATGGGAATGCAGGGCTTTTTGGTAATCTTATGAAATTACTTAAATGTTGCTGTCAGTCATTGAGGGCTTAAGTGCAGTCAAAGCAGACATGTATTCCCCAGAATCGTGTACAGCTCTAAAGTTTTTTTCAAGTACCAACTTTTGATTATAGTGTGAGTTTAAAACCTCAGTTTGGAACATGCCGTCAGTACTGAAGATGTTTCACAGCATACTTTCTCAGGTTTGTAACTGAGCCTTGGCAGCAGTTTGGAAAGCAGATTAACATAGTGACTCTATTTAGGAAAAATGTTTTTATCCAGCAACTTGGAAGAACAAAAAAAAAAGCTAAGTCTAGGGAGTGACATTTGTTTCCCAGCCGATAAGCTACAAACCTACGCTGAAAAGTCTTAAGATGCTTTGACTGAGCAGCATGTTTGATGTGAGACTGAAACTGAAAGCTGGCTTCAGGCTTCAGTTTCCTTGTCAACACCCCTAAATGGCATTTGTGCCCAATAACACAATACCGGGAGGAAAGCATATGTAATTAGGTATGTGTGTCCTTCTTGAAGTGCAGGGGGGCATGCAACTGTCTGAGCTGGAGACAGAATTTAAGAAAATAACAGCCTGGGTGGCCAAATTATCTGTATCGGTTGCTACTCAATGGCCCTGCAAATGAAATGGTATTAGGAAGACTGTTTTTATTTTCCGTCTCAAGTCAGAAGGGCCAGCTGGGCAGGTGTGCTCCGGATTTTTAATAAGCTGGACAAACAATGTAATTTAGGCCCAAATTTCTACTTGTTGGCTCATATAACTCATGCACCTGCACAGCATCAAAATGTGGGACCTTATCTAGTAAAATTTATTTAGTTTTTCCTACACAGACAACTGCAGTCACCATGTGGCCTTGTCATACAATCGAATTTAAATGCATATCGCTTCCACAACAGTGGATCAGTTGCATCATGTTAGTATAGATTGTTGATATGCTGTGGAGATGGCATGGCTTTGAGTTTGGCTTCTTAAGGTGGTGCAGTTGTAAGTCTGGAGTGTTACAAGTCTCTGCTAGAAGATGAGCAATTCACAGGATTGTCAATGAATTTTCTGTGTCTCGCTCACTGATTGCAATCCATATCTTGCAAAAAAATTCTTAACTGCTGGCTGCTCAGTAAGCTGTGTGAAGTTAGCTGGTTGTTTCTATTTAGTTTCCCTGGAAATCACTTCTCAGAGTTCCCCTGTGTTGAGTATCAGGTGGTGAAATGGTCCAGAGTCTGCACTGTTCTCCGGGGGCAGGCAGGGCTGTGCACACCAGTTTCGACTCCCCACAGGCAGCCCCAGTAGACAGAAACGGTACTGCCTTTGCCTCAATAGCATGATGCTTTTGCCCTTTGTATACCACAAATTTTACCATTTAGCTGCTCTAGCTGAAATATGCATAGCTAATGCCAACACTTTAAGTGCAGCTGGAGGTGTGGGGTTGTGTCCTCCCAGGGTGAGCACCAGGAGGACCTGTCCAGGGGTTACAGTGTTAAATGAGCTGTTCCTGCCCTGCCGGTGAACAGAAGAGTTTGACCAAGTGAACAGTCCTTCGGTGACTCTCATAACCACTTTTTCCACAAAAGGATGTATTCTGCTGTATGGGGGCATACACCCAGGGAAGAAAATGCAGTTTAACAAAAGCAGTTACACATCTATGCAAAGAACACGAGAACTGAGCATTAACATACTTAAGTTTGATTAACATCTAACACAGTTTGGAGTGGGCTTTTGACTGCAGCTGGTAAGGATCCCTTGAATTTATATTCAGATTACTTGGCAGGAGTTTTGCACCTTGTCTCTACGTACCTTTTTCTTGTTTAGGCATTTTCACTTCTCATTAGGGGAAGTAAGTGGCTTTTGAGGAAGGAAAAAAAATAAATGGATTCTTTGCATATGTGCTACAATTTTAGTCAAAACAAAGATAAGTTGATTCTTCCATAGAGAATACCAGAACATGGATGCTATTCAGTATATTCATTTTTTAAATGGAACACAGTGTAGAGCAGTAAAAATCCACTATAAGCCTTTCTTTACATGTGGAGTGGAATGGTGTAGTGGAATTACAGTCAAAGTTCTTACGTTCTTATTCCCATTAAGCAGTGTCTTCCTTGATGAATGATGCCAGTGGCACCAGCTTTCACTATATAGTGGTTATGTTACCAACTCACTGTCAGCAATGGAATTTGACCCTGATTTTTAATATTAAGAGATGAGTTTCCCAGGAATTGGTACTCATACTCCCCTTTGAAGATTTGAAACATATGCTAGAATCAGCATCATGAACTTAGATGGAATTGCATTATTTTTTCATCTATGAGAAGAATCTGTGTCTTGATATTCCAAATGTTTTTCTTATGAAAAGGGTATGTATCATGTAAAGCCATCTGTCAGAAAAATAGGAGGAGTATTCTGCAGAGGGCTTGGCTTTACTAGAATAGCTTTATTGATTGTGTCAGCATTCTTGTTAATTAACTCATTCAAACTGTCTGGTCTTTAATTGATGTTTCGCTTGTGTAAGAATTTGTGGTTCATGCCTTTGGATGTACACATTAGTTTTATATTAAAACGTATACAGCCAGCTCTTCATGTTTTATCTATGTTTTGTATCTGATTGTCAGAGAAATTAGCCCGTACTCAGCAATGAGGTACTAATTCTGAGCCCTTTTCCTGTGCGAGACAATGAAAGAATATAGATTGTGAAGCGGAAAGCATAATTTTAACTTTGACACTGACTTGCTGTGTGACCTCAGGAAAGAAGTTTAATCTTTTTTCTGCTGCTGTAAAAGAACGCTCTTCTAAGCCTACCAAATTATTTTTGTTGAACACACAGAGATGCAAGTTAACTCTTGCAAGGAAACTTGAATATAAAGACTTCGTATTAATGTGTGTTATATTTAGAATAGAAACACCAGCGCTAACAGCTGTAGGTTATATGGCTCTAGTGTCCCACCACTCCAGTCACAGGATCTGTACAACAAAAACACTAGCAAAAATGATCTTGCCTCTTATAATCTAAAATTTAAGACAAAAGACAATAGGAAATAGGGAACGACAGTGAAATCATGGAAACAGCTGTCAAGCCATAGTCATCTTGTTATTAATCAAAAATCATGGAAATTAAAATGTTTAAAGAGATTAATGATAGTTTTTTTCAGGTGGGAGTTTTCAAATAGGAGACAGCGTAGAACTACTTCTCTTAAACACCAGTACATTACCAATGAGGACTGGTGCCATGGCCCTGCCAAAGAAGGGGTCAACATCTTGTTAAGTACGAGAAATGTTGGGCATGGGAAGAGACCGTGAAAGGCAAGGGGAGGCCCGGAGAAGTCATGACCTTAGGGCGATGCAGACGGTGGATTTGCAGACAGTGGATTTGTCAGGCTGGACAAGAGAAGAGCAGCAGGGTTTTGTGGTGTGGGTGAAGTTATCCAGGCATGAGACTGGGGAGCCCTGACTCATCCCGGTGGTGTCTGTCATGGGCAGTGCTGGTCTGGGAGGGTGTGCTTGAAACAGTGGTGGAGGATGTAGAGAAGAGGGAGGGCTGGCGAAGGCTGCTCAAGAAAGAAAAATGATCAAGAGAGCCATAATGTATGTTTAGAGTGACTGACACGTCCATGAACAGTTGCACAGTGGAATACCAAACCAGAACTTAACAGAAGATACATTACTTTGACAGACTGCAAAGGAAAGAAGAATTAACTGGACAGAAAACAATAAGCAAGCTGGTAGTTTGTCGTTCCGTGCACAGCCCCGTTTCTTTTGGAAAGAAGCCACTGCTTTGTAAAGTTTTCTGTACATAGCAAGCATTATGCTATGAGTTCTTGCCACATCGTGCTTATCTCCTTCAGGGGTAGATCCTGTAAGCTCTCTTCGAAGTGAGTAGTGCTGTACTCCATAAGTAACTGTACGAGACAAATACATGCAGCACAAAATGATTCAGAGAGGCAGTAAGGGCAGGAGAATGTCTGTCGTTCTTAACATATTTTGGTCTTAGCCCTGTGAGAGTATTTTTTTTTAATGAAAACAAAGACATCCGTGCAGGGTCTCAATGAGTTCAGTGTGTTCACAGCATCTTTTGAAGTTTCTCCTATACAGATATCTTCTTTATCGACTTTTCAGGACTTTTTTTGGGGGTACCTGGTGAATTTAAAGGATTTACACAGCAAGTAATAACATTGTCACCTGGTAAGTTACTCATTTTTGTCTTGTGGAAATGTTTTGATTTTATCTTGCAGACATTTTTCTGAAGTACAGGAGAAAAATATTCAAGGTGGAGATAAATTTTAGTCGGGATTTTTCCCATCCCCAACTGTTATTTGGAACAAAATACTCTGCTGTCAAAGGGCTTAGGAAAAGTCACGATGAGATCCTCATCCATGGTTTGCAGTGGATCTGGCAGTGCCACGCAGCGCCTGTACTGTGCAGTCACTCCGCAGCTCTGCAGCAGTGCCAGCCCAGGGTGTGGGAACTGCCTGAGAGCTCCCCAGCTCCGGCTCTGCCCGTGCGCTGGGGTTTCCCATGGGGAGCCAGCATGTGCTGGAGGAAGCTGTATGCTGCAGTCTCATTTTGACATGCAGTTTTGACTATCGTAGTTCATCTCTAAAGATCAGGGCTACAGGGTGCATTGCCCTTGCATTGTAGATGCAGGTAACAGTGTGATTGTTAGCTGGTGGAAGGAAATTTGTTGCTGCGATGCTGCGCTTGTCTTCTAAACTGGGTTTTAGGGGGATCCCACTACCATGGTGGTATCCTTCTGACCTCAGATACTGCAAAGGTGAACTAAATCAAACTTATTTCTGTTTCCACTATTGTTGGCTTCATTCAGGCCTTTTGTACTATGGCAGTCTATTTTTTATTAACCATGTTGCTCAACACTTGAGTTTGGTGTTGATTCACACATAGTGATTTAGATGATGGCTGTTTTATGTTACGTGCCCCTTTCTTCATGTGACCCATAGAGAAGTTTCAGAATCAGTTGGTTTCGATGAGAGCTTTTGAATCCTGACTTTTAAAGTTTCAGCATTGCTGAATTGACTAACTGAAGAGGAGCGAAAGAGTTTCGATCACAGGGCTCTGCCAAAAAGAACCCCCAAAGTGAATGTTTTGTGTGAAAGCATGCCTTGCAGTTTAAGCCCAGAGTGACAATGATTGTAACACAACGCTGTTCATGTGACAGCCAGACAAAGAGGCCATTATGCACGGCTGGCTGGCATCAGATCCTCCCAAAGCCAATAGTCAGACTAAGCTTGGTCGCCCCGAGAACGTGAATAAACTGGAAGCACTTGCATGTTAAAAAAGAAGAAAAAGACATGGGTGTGTGTGTGTGTGTGCGCATGTGTGTGTGTTTGTGCCGAGATCCAGTTAAGTTGTAAGTACAAAATGACATAATTGATTTGGTTATGTTTTTTTGGAAGTTGCTGTCAGGAATTAGCAGAAATCCTGTAACGTAGCACTGAGGGCAGACATGGTGGGAATAAGACAGGGTATGTCAACAGACCAAGTAGATCTTCCAGTTCCTTTGCTCAGTGCTACAAGGTTGCTTCCTGCAGTGTGCTTTTGAGCATGTATAACTGAGTTTTAGCTTCCTCTAAAATGTTTACAAAATTTTGGACAGCACTGGTCTGTCAACACACACATGTTACGATCACTGGAACTTAGGCAGAAATAATGCTTATGTGTGTTTGTGGGAAACACTTGTTTGGTGACTTATAAACCCTCTTTAAAGAGTTCAAGACCACTGGCAAGAGTCAGAGCACTTGATACATGAAGAAATGTCCCTGACAACTTGTGAGCTGTGGCAATCTTGGCCCCAAAGGCAGCATACTTGTGTCAGCCTTTGTAAATCTACTTAAAAAATAGGATATGGCAGCTGGAGTGGAAAGCTCTTCAATTAGAGATGTGTTTGTTTAAAAACAACTGTTTTGCCTTTGCAGCCCTGAGGGCTGGATTGTCTTCTCCAGTACATGCACAGGAGGTGGCACCTGATGATGACCAGAGTCGCTGGTGATCACACCTGGCAAAGGCGCTTTGGCCTCATTCCCTAGCTACTGCTGTGTGTTACTTCCCTCCCCCCCCCCTTTTTTTTCTTTCCCCCTTTTTCCTCCTCTCTGCTCTCTCCTCTTTTCTGTTTTCTTTCCATCTCTTCCTTTTACTTTTTTCTTATTCTGATTGAGGATGTCATTAAACTAGTGCTTGTTTTTGAATGGTATTTGCTCCTAAACAGTTAGCTTTAGGGAAACATGTCATTTACAGAGCAGTCTTTTCCTGTTTGTTGGTATAAAAACAAAGCACCATGAGTTCAATTTCTTTAATTTCACATAAGGTTCAAATATGTTTTTTCCTTTTGCTCTGACTGTTACACTTTCTGAATACAGAAATTCAAAATATAAAATTATTTCATGTTCTGCAGTTGTGTTTTGGTTATACTGACACATTTTTCCTACTTTGTTTGCACTTTCCTAGTGAATATTTTACTTTAGAGAAGCTTTTGAAGTGCAAAGAGGAACAGAAAGCATTTTTTGCAAGTGGTGACAGAGTAGTATTAAATAATTAATCTTTTTATTTATTCAGTTCTCTGTCATTAGGCTTTTCTTTGGAGGTTTTTTTGTCTATACTTTCGGGAGAGATGATCACCAAAATTACTTATGCCTATATTAAGAGTTTTGTGTGATCAAGAATTAACCTGAAGAGGGTCAGGCTGTATTTTGTGTTTGGGGTACAAATGATAAATCAATAAGCGTGGTATATTGGTAGCTCTACTTAAATACACAGTACAAATGCCTGAAGAGCTGATGATTTTGTTACTCTCACCTGCACCAATGAAGGGCCAAGCTCAGTCCTGCACCATCCAGCATGTGCTGAGGGCTGCCCCCGGCAGCCGGCCCTTCCTTGTGCTCACCCGCTGCACTCCAAAAATATGGCTCTCAGGAGTTGTTGCAGGCTCTGTGTGAACTTGGCACTTTCGCTCATAAATTCTTTTTTATGCCAAGTTGCTTGTGGTTGAGGATCAAAACTAGAGAGCTTAATGATTTTATCTGAATTTTACATGTCAGTAAAAATCCCAGTCAATTTTGGCCTGACGCTTGCATGGTTTTTTTGGTGGTTGTTGCTTCTTTCTTCAACCTTAGTGTGCTTGAAGAGTCTCCCTGTTCCTGGGAAAAAACAGGGGGTGTTTGGTCTGGGGAGCAAGCTTGGCATAGTTAGACTCCTGAGCAGCTTCTTGCTCCAATGTTTACCTTACATGTTTTAGTAAATCTTTTTGATAGAAAGAAATACTGAGGATACAGCCCAGCTGGTGTCAGAGGGAGACTGAACTGTCGGTCTAAGAAATTCAGTGATCTGCCTGAATAAGTCAGGTGAATAAATGCTTGCTGAGGGTAAAGCTAGGCTAGACAGGCTGTTTTTTTCAAACAGGCCTCAAGAAAAGGATTGGTACTTAATAATTTTTTTAAACTGTGTTAGAAGGGTGCCAGCCTACCTAGAAGTTAAGATTTCCTTTTCTCTTGGAAGCAGTATGGGAATGATGCTTGTGATCTCTGTATGTGTTGCCATTAAAGGATGTTTATAGGCTACTGCACAGCCTTATGACAGCAGTGGATTTTAATTATGCATATAATTACTTTTTTGTGCATAAGAATCTCTTCAATTATAATGTCCCTATGAATGTCCTAAAAGTGCATGTCATGTGAAACAGCACACTCTCCGTCTCCTGAAGACAGCAAAGCGAACAGCCTCTCCAAATCTGAAATCCCATCTTTCATGTGGCCCTTTTACTCAGCAAAAGGGAATTATTACTTCCAAATACTAATATTTGGGCTTGTACAAATGAACTGATGTCCCGGGTGTGCTTTATTGTTCAAACTGCATCCACCTGTACCATGTTTGCTTTTGGGACCACAAAAGTCAAGGACATTTGAGTATGTATTTTAAAAATTATGGGTAGGGCTTAATACAGAGATGATGCTGTATGATTCTTGCCTGCTATATACGGTTTGGTATAGGTGTTGCTGTGTCTCATGATATAAGCTCTCATGGTCCTGTTTGATGTTGTCAGGTCCTCCATCCTTTTGGTATTTTCTATTGCATTGGAAGTATCCTAATTACTGTATTCAGTGACATCAAAATACGGGAACTGTGAAACCTGTGAAATTGTGGTTTTTGTGATGCAACTAGGAGACTTTCAGGATTCTAAACACGTCAAGATTTCATGGAAAGATGGAAAGGAGATTTATCAGTTGTGTTCAACAAGTCTTATTTTATATCCTTTCTAGAGTAGTCTTTACTTTCATAGAAAATCTCAATAATTGTAATAGGAATAAACAGAGTTTTTGTGAACTCCTAAATGGGAGTCCCATTTGAACCATTGTCCTACTTGCCCCTAACTTTGTGGTGCTACTTCCAGAGCCATTACTCACCTGCTTTGTGAGTTCTCATGTGCTTTGTGAGTGAGCGGGTGATTATCCACAATCCCTGGGCAGTTCTTCCATCAGAGACTGCATGTCCCCTGCTGTTACTTCACAGCCTCTTCTCCCGCACAAAGGCCACCTTCCTCGAAGCAGCAAAGGTGAAGCAGTTAAGGAGTAATGAATACTTGTCTACATTGGCTGTACGTTGGTTGGAGAGCACAGAGGAGAGGCAGAATAAAATGCCTGGTGCCATTATTCCCATAGGGTGGTGTTGCTTTGCCCTTTGGTGGGAGTTTCTGATTTCCTGCAGCTGAGGAATGTTTCACTGGCTGCAGTGCACAACTACTACTACTACTACTACTACTACTACTACTATTATTATTATTATTAATTTATTCATTCATTTATTTATTTATTGTAGTGGATTCTGATTAACCACGATTGCTCTTTTTGCATAAGAATGCCAATTAAGACATTGATTTTTTTCCTGACATGATGAAGATCTGGGTACCTGTGGCCAGACGGCTGCTGCCGCTGCTTTGCACTGATGTCTTCCTGGCATGACCCACAGGAAAGAAAAAATACATAACACTCTGCAGTTTCTCAATGCGATGTTTATGAAGAGAGGAACTGTAAGTCCAGGAGCAAAAAACCCACCTCCCCAGCTGGCTCTTTCGCTTGCTTGCTGAGGTGCAGGAGGATGCTGGTCTACCAAGTGTAACAGCCCTGGTAAAACTGTATCCTTCCCTTTGCAGGCAGGGGACTGAGGTCTTAAACCTTGGCCAGGGTATGGGCTTTGTGTGGGCTTAGGCAGTCTGGCTGTAGCCCACCCGGGTGCTGAGGGACAAGCTCTGCCTTTCCAGTAGGCTGAGAAGGCATCCCCGTATGGGGGCCCTCTGCACCATGTACTCAGGTGTTTGACATGGGGACTGTGCCTTCCTCTGGTTTTCAGTTTTTATAATGGTGTTTCTAAAGAAAATTTCACAATTTGCACGGGCTGCTTGACTCCATTGTTCCGTCACCACTGAAATCATAGGCTGCCTCTTCACTCTCCTCTTTTTGCCTACAAAACCCCCTCTTCATACTCTTGTCTCCTTCCTTCTGACTTCATTCTGCTTAGACAGTGGAAACATAAAAGCAGAAAAATTGTTTGGGTCCTTTTTTCTGCCTCGGCCGTGGACCATGCAAGAGCTGTGCGTGAGCTCCCCGGGCACTGGGGGGGACCCCTTGGGGCAGAGCTGTGGATGACGGGGACATTTACCAGCAGTACTGCTGGCTTGTTTGTTTAACTCGGGGCTCTGCCTCCTCTGTAATGGAGCTTTAGTGCTGCTTTAATCCACGCCACATGCGGGTGACCCGAGCAAACCCTGTGGGAAGACAGAAGCCCTGTTGTGTGTTTGCGGAGCAGTTGCTCGGAAGCTGATGTACAGCTGTGGCTGGGCTTGTTTGGAAGCGAAGAGTAACTTGATCTTTTAATCTTTTTTTTTTTCCCCCCTCCCCAGACTGATATTGTAAATAACAACTGTTTCTGAAGGGTACCTGCCAGTGAGATTGAAATGCATATTTTACATTGAGGGGTAGATTTCATGAAGATTTTAGCTGTGTGCAAAGAATGTGCTTTATTTTTTTTTATAAATTAACTTTAGCTAGTTTCATTTTTTTTTTAAATAAATGGCATAAGAGAACAGAGGCTGAGGGCCTGATTTTTTTACCTGCATTGAGTAAACTGGGAATAACTGAAGTGAAATCAGTGGACTTTCAGAGTAACTGAGGTGAGGTGCATGAACATGGGTCCCTTGTGCATTGCCTAGGTAATGCATTGTAGGATCTGTGAATGTGCACACGTCGGTGTAGTTCAGATATCCCAAAGCTGCCTCCACCAAAGCCAGAACAACTGCCCTCTTTTAATAGATTATTAAATTTTCTTTTAGAAAAATACTGAATTGCCAGCTCTGTAATGGACTCTGCTGAGAATGCATAGCAACATTAGTGCTCTTTATGCTTTAGGTTGTTTTGGATTAAAGGCACTACATGTTGCATATGCTGCTGTGCAGGTATGCCACAGGGCTTTATCACTTTAAGACAGAAGATGGTACTGGATAGAAGTGAGTTTCACAAGTTCCAGAGAAGTTGTTTAAACTCTGAACCCACAGAAGAGTGCATTTTTAATTATTGAATAAGAAGATTGGGTGAGTAGTTGTTGAAAAACGAACAAAAACACAGCAAGAGAGATGCTTCCTTGCTTTTAAGTATCCCCACTGCTGTCAGTGGATTTTTCCATCTCCATAACCCATTTCAGAGAGCTGGGAGACTTAATCTCATCTCTGGAACAATATTGTTCATTTGCAACTTTAATGCACTTTTAAGATATGCTCCGTTCTTTCTTGCTGAACACTAGTTCATGCCAGTTTGCATTGTGTATGAATAACAACACCCAGGATATGTGTTTATGGTAAGTGAACCTCAAAGGATGCAATGATTTGGGGTTCCAGTCTGAGCCACTAAAATACAGAATAGTTTTTTTATGTCTTTGCAGACCATCAACCTTTCTGTGTGTACCACACCCTTTTACAAGTCAATTTTTATTTTGGCAGTGGATCAACTTCAGAAAATAGATTTTTGTTTTGTTTGATTTGGTTTGCTAAAGTAGTGCTGGGATGCAGAGAGCAAATGCTCTTTCTCATCTAGCAATGAGAGAAGATGTAAAAAAAGTCTGAGGTTGCTGCCTCTTGGTCTTCAGTAGGAAGTTTTTGGAATGAAGTAGAAATCCATTGCAGTCACTCCAAAAATGTCTAGTGGCGTTCAGAAACATCTCTGGAGGATGCATCCTAGGATGTACTTAAAGCTTCCTCTTCTTCTCCTGTGGGAGGCTCTCACTACAGTTCTAAAAATTACCCTGCTTTCTGTTGTATTGCCTATCTCCAGGGAAATACCAAAGTTTTAGTTCATCCAGGTTTTCTCTTAGGCATATATGTGTGTTTTTCTTCATTGCAGTTTACAGCAAGAATACCAATGGGAAAAATAAAGAAATGAAAAAGCAGACAGACAAGAGTGCATTATTGGCCTCTTCAGAGGTGACCCAAATCTGTTAAAAATTCTCTCAGTTGTGATATTGTGCATGGTGATTCCTTTATAAATGTCTAAGACCCGAAAGTTTGTGTTTCATGATTCTGATGCTGTACCCATGGTAAGTGCTGTAAAGCATGATGTGCATGTTATGCCGCTGTGGCGAAGTATCAAACTGGAGGCACAGGTCCTAAGGGTAGGCTGAAAATGGAGACTAGCAGACCTAAATTCTGTTTTCAGCTCTGTTGTTGATTTGTTTTATGAAATGAGTGAGATAAAACATTTAGACAGGAGTCTAAATACTTTCCATATACAGTGTGGTTATTAAAGGTAGCCTTAAGAACAAAAAGCCTTACAGTGTTAGAAAAAGTGTTGTAGATCTTATAGGGAGTTACGTTGATAGAAATACTGTATGTGAGATTATTACATAACATACACCTAAAAATAAGGGTGCTTAAGCAAGTGAATCCAATCTTTTGCTAAATTAAAGAGGTTGAGGAAGATCAAATATTTGCAAGAGGAGGTATTTGTATGAGAGGAAAGAGACCCCAGAGACAGAGAGCCACATGGCTCTCTGTCATGGAAAACTTGCTGGAACCCCTTGCAGCGTGGAGCAGGCTTAGACTCCTGAGAGCACAACAAAGACCTTCAGACAGTGACAGAGAGCATCTGCCCAGGCTCATCTCACCCGTCGAGGGAGGCTCTTTCCAAAAACACCGTCACTTGCGCTCCTGGAGGGAGGGAATTAGAGTGTCCCAATCTGCCCTCCAGAGAGAAGAAAGATTTATTCATGGATTAGTTCACCTGGCAGCTGATAGGGTGGGTCAGACGATGCGCCTGTTGCTTGCCCCAGCCTGTGGTAGACAGCTTTGCTTTAGCTTTCAACACAAGGGCATCTTTCTGCCTTCCAGGAGCGGATGCAATGGATATCGGTACAGTTTTCATTGCTCTTCTACACATTCCTACCTTTCTTCGCACTCTCTAGAGCAGCGCAGAAAATTGGTAAGGAAGGTCAAATAATCCCTTGCTCCTTACTGGATGAAAAGAAGTAATTTTAAGCAATATGGCAGCTGGCCTGTCCGTCTTGCTTGCTGACAATAGCAACATACATTTCTGTGCTCTTAGTAGAAAGCCTGTGTGAAATTGGAAAGAAGCAGCTAGTCGAGGGAGAAAGTGCGTGTAAACTCAGAGTCCTTTTGCTGTGTCAGGACTGGTAGATGCTAAGAGCTCGGTCTTTAGAGCCAAAAGAAGATCAGCTGGTAGTAAAAACAGTGTAATAGCAGTTATTGGTCAGCCCAAGTGTGGAGTTTTCACCAGGCGTTGTGATCATGAATCTGAGTCTTTAGTCATCAAAGTCAGCACTTGTTAGCACCACCTAGCATACGGCCACAGGCAGGAGGAGGGACGCGCTTCCTCCCGGCATCACACAGTCCCTCAGAGTGGTTCCTTGGATCTCTTCTTCTTATGTGGGGTTTGCTTTCCCCTTCTCATTTGCACTGTTTGTTGCCAGGGAGCTGCAGTCGGGTTTGCTGTCTCTGCATGAAGCGCCCTGCTAAGCTGCCTGGAGTGTCCGTGCCACGGCCAGTGAGGTGACCTGGCAAACGCTGGCAGAGTTGAGCTGTTGGGCTGCTCTGTATTTCAGAGGGAACAAGCATTTTCGTGAATGAGTTCAGGTTTCATCCCAAATTTCCACGCAGATCCGCGGACAGCGTCCATTCCGTTTTTGCTCTTCCCAGGAGCTCCCTCACCATGATCGTCCAGTCCCTCTGCAAATGCTATGCTGTTTTTCACTGTCCTCTCAGCCGGCTGCTGGTCTGCTAGCAAGAGAAAGCAGCACATGTACTACTGAACATGAAATTTTGTTCTGTGCTGTTTCCGAACTCTGGATTGCTTATGTCTCTTATCCATTAATGAGAGATGACACATTCACACATTCAGATGACTACTGCATTTCCTTCTGAAAATAGTGAATGCTTTTAATTTCCCTTTAAAAAAAAAAAACATGCACAATTTGCAGTACTTGTTTTTATTTTTAATGAATGACTGAACCAAGGCCAATGTTCCTGTAGTTTTAACTGAGCAGCCGCAGAAGTTGTAACAGAGATGCTGCTAATGCCAGTTGGGCTATAAGTTATAAGTCTACTTACAAAGTTTGCCTGTTTTCTGGCACAGTCTCTGACACATACACTCCAGTCAATCACAGTAAAGTGCCTAATAACAGATGTGGCAATTAAGCTGAAGAATTCTGTCTCTCTCTTTTAATTTTTATTACAGAGAATAACAAAGTACCTCATTAAACCCACCATCACAGAGATTTTTTTAATTTGGCATTCAAATGTCTGCAAAAATTAGATCTCTGAATAGGGTGCCTTGTTACTAAAGGTGCTTTGTCAGACAATGCTATGAATAGACCATTTTTGTAATGACAGATATGTGCTCGTGCTACTGCTGTCCTTTTACAACCCATACTGCAAAGAAGTACAGGTTTAAAGAAGGCAACATATGTCCTGAAGGATAACATTTTGAGGGATTTAGGGCCTTGTGCTCAAGTTAATAAAAATGTGGTCTTGATTCTTCTGGGTTCAAATTACACTGCCTTCAGCTGGAATTAGCAGCAGACATTTAGGAAGGTTTCAGATAACCTGTAACCAAAGTAAATTAACATATTTTAATAAGAGAAATTATCTTGAAAAAAGATATTAATTGCAACCAAAAAAGTCTTCTTTTGATTTTTAGAGCTTCTAAGGCATTTGCCTTCATTAGTTTCTTTTAATGATGTACCGGGCACTCTTTTTAAAGGAGAGTCTGATTCATCATTAAAAGAAATTAATTTAAGAATTTAATGTCTTAAAAATTATGGTGAGAGAAAACTGAAACTGATATAAATCAGAACTGGAAACTTTGATATGAAATTACTCTTTTAGTATCAAAGTCTTTTTATGCATAAAATACAAAGTTGTTTACTTTGTTACTGTTGGAAAGAACATGGTTTTTTACTTCCCATCATGATTGTTGGTAGCAGTTTTATTTCTTAGAGGTGTTATTTATTCACTAAAGCACAGTATCTTGTCATATAGCTTCAACTATTTATCTAGGAGTATACTGAATCTGTCTGCGTCTGTGTACTTTACCTGCATGTATATATATATATGCACCAGTGTGCAGGTGCACATGTGCACATACACACAAACACACGCATATGAAAGAGAGAAAACCTGCAGACACCATTGGCACCTGCCAATCTGAATTTCTCTCTAGGAATATTTTTTTTTCTCTGCTGACAGATAGGGAGACTAAGCATTAAAATTATACAACTGCAAACATGGTTTTAAGTTTGTAATATTTTTAAAAAAGAATGTAATGTTGAGTTTAGGTGTCTTAAATGTTAAGCTGCTCCTTAACCTGTTGTTCATATTATGTCTATAGATATTACAGACCGCAGATGGGATAATGAGACCAAATTGTCACCCTGTAATGTCAAGGAGCAGTGCAAATCAAACAAGGTAGTAAGTAAAGGTCAGGGAGAAGGCTCACAGATAGAAGCATTGTTTCCATAACTGTATATGCTTACAAGCATTATGAAAGATATACAGTTAGAATAACAGTTAAGTCTTGCCCCAGTTCTCCTGGGGCAGTAGCAATGACATACAGCTGCCACCAGTATAAATGGACACAGTATGATCACTTGATGGCACCTCGTTAGGGCCTTCAGCAGTAGTAAATTAACTGTGGTGGAAAGGGACAGGGAGATGGGTGAGAAATTAAATGAGTAGGTGGGAAAATGGGTCTGGTCTTGCACATGTTGGTCTATAGAGCTCCTTCCATTTATTCCAGCTAGTAGCAACTAGTAGAAAGGTGCACTGAAAGGATCTCCCAATGTTGTTGAGCCAGTTTACTGTGAAAACCAGTCTTACATGTTGCTCACTCTATAGGATGGCCTCATCAGGTTATATTGTAGTCTCACTGAAAGCTGTTCAGGGCAGAATTCCCTTTGACTTTTATGGGAATAGGATTTGCCCCTTTAATTGTGGTTTTGTTAAAAAACTAGAATTAACCAGTCTCTTTTGGTTTTACATTACGGTCTTCCATTTTCACCTTTGAGGAAAGAATGCAGGAGTACTACATCCATTCTAACCTGTGCAAGCGCCAAAATAAAAGATGGAAGAAGTGACTGAATGAAGTGTCAAAGGAAACACTTCGGGGTTCCCCATTCTTCTACCAGAATGTTTTGTATTTACTTCATGGGCAGGGGGCATGGGAGGCTTGTGCAATGTATCATAGATGCTTTGAACTAGATTGCTGCAGGTGGAAGAGAAAAGCTGGTAAGTAATGCATTGAAATGTTCAGAAGCTGTTAAAATGAGATTGCATCAGAGTTAATTAACGTTTTTTTTAAAAAAAAAACATCATTTGAAAATTGAAGTCTGTAACAAAGTACTGTGATAAGGATTTACAGGAGTGAAATGCTCAGTCTAAATCATGAAAACAGGAGCTAACTGGAATGACAACTTTATTTTCTGTAGAGCGTTATATGTGAAATGGCATTTCCTTGGATGATTTATGAAGATAAATGTGCTGAAGCACTGTTACCAACGTATTTGCTCACAAATTATAACAACTTGTTAGCAACTAGAAGATATAAACAAATGAGGGTGTTTGTATGTCTGATTTTTGTAATGAAAGGGTCCAGTGAAAGGCTGTGACAAGTGTGGGGAGCTGCAGACGGAAGAATTTTGCCAGTGATAACAGAGGCTGTGTCTGGGAAAGGGAAGAATCTAATGTATGATGGAAATGTATGTAGAAAAAGAGAACATGCATGTGAGGGGGGAAGGAAGGAAACAGAGGTGGTCTTTGAAGAGGGCTGAAACAAGAAAGCAGAAGACTTAAAAGGCCGGCACATTTGAAATGGATCCTAAATTGCATAGGAAGCTAAAAGAATTGTCTGAGTCCTCTGATTGTGCTCCTTTATATGCTGGCAATAAACTGCAAGTGGCACAGTGTCTGGAAGGCTGGTACTTGAGATAATAGGAAAAGAGGGGTCACAAAAGCTATGGTCAAGAGAGGGTAAAACCATGAATGAGAATTTCCGCAGCAGTGGAACCAGGGCATCGGTGTATTTAGGCAACCACAGGATTTTCCCAGGCAACTTGTCAGTAACCACAAAGTTTTCACAGTTGCATCCATGAATGCAATATCCTCTCTTATGATTCCCATTAGAAAAAAATGAAATATCAGATGTCTGGTGATGCTGTCTGCTTAAGGGGCTATGCTAAAAATTCGATACAGATTTCTTATCATGTTATTTTGTAATAAACAGAGCTTTCATACATGCCACTAACATCTAACTTGAGAAATAACTTTCCTTAAACACATGCATCCAGCCATTTTTACTCTTAGCCTTCTAGCCTTCACCTGTACTACTGAAACAGCCCTGGGATTAATATACAGACTGATGGTCCAGTAAGGAATACATTATTTGATGAAAAAAAGAAAATGGGAAGAGGGAGGAGAGGAAGTCTGTTTGTGTGGATATGATTTTTGTAGCAAGCCCTATACCATATAACCTCTCTTAAAATATGTGTTATTTGCTTTCATTACTGTTAACTGACTGTTAACTGTCAAAGGCCACCCTGGGAAAGATGCCCAGGGCTGATAGATGCCACCTGTGTATGGTCCCTGCTGCTGGTCCCCGCGTTGGTAGCCTCATCCGAGCCCCTGGCTCCCACATGTCTCTGCATCCCACCACTGTCTTCTTCCAAAATGTGGCCTGTGGCTTCCCTGGGACCAGCTGGCCAGCCCCGGGGCAATCCGCAGCTGTGGAGAGGGGCTGGAAGGGGAGGAGGAAGACCTTGAGGGTGCAGGCAACAAACAGCTGCAATAGCTCTCCTGCACACAGGCAGTCAGCTGGGAAACGGTGACCTCTGAAGATGTACACACGCTTAAGTGAAAGAGATGGTGGTTGAGGGTGGCCTTTCTAAAACCGGGCTCCTGTGTGCCCTTCCCTATGCGTGGAAGGGGGAACTACTCTTGGTCCTGACTTGTCCCCTGGTGACAAGCTGCGTGTTGCCATTACCCAAAAATATGACCCTGAGGCAATGCTACCATCAACAGAATTGGTTTATTATAAATTCTTTTTAGAAACAATTTCCTTTTGTTTGTCCTTCCTCATCTCACATATAGCTTCTCTGTCCATCACTTACTCTTGTTTCATTATTTGTTTTGGGACGAAGGAGTATTAAGGATCTTGAGGAATTTTTCCCTTTTTTTTTTTTGCTATGAGAGCCTGAAGTTAAAGCAATAAATTATTGCCCACTAATACCCAGACCAGAAATAGATAATAAGTATACTTACCTGACATAGTTTTATATGGTTCACTTAGAGTGTCATGTGTAAAAGAAGTGTATCAGGGTTTATGTTCTAGCTGCTGTTTCATCTTCTGCAAGTGTGCTTTTCAGATACTTTGGTTTGGATTCTAGACAGCTTTAACTGTCTTTATTTGGTAACTTTTCATCTGGGTGGAAAATAACCAGACAGCACATTTAGCCAAAAGATTTTTGTAAACAGTTCATCCCGTTGACTTCCTGTATGAATAATCTTTAAACATGCAGTACCACGTGCTGTAGGTAATCTTAATGATCACAGATTTGCATATTCAAGACCTGTACTTGTTATCTGCCTGCAAAAAAAAAATCTTTTAATGTGAACAGTGCTCTGATTTAGTGGACAATGACAGCTACAGTGAAGTGACCCCATGCTTGTGATGTTTGGCAGCCTGCCTCAGAGGAATAATAATGAGTCCATCTGCAAAGGATCTGGCATGCTGGCATTCATCTTTACCATGCCTCCTTGCCTCATGCAAACTTGACTCCCACTGAACTTTCTTTCCCTCTCCTTTTAATACTGATTTGAGGGAGAAGAGGACTGATAAATGGGTGTATCATCCCTGCCAGCTTAGCGGCTACGGAAACTCTCACTGTATGGTGAGAATGTTGCATGGCAGTAAGTGAAGTTGTTGGGCCAAAAAGAGTCTTGCTTTTCAAGAAGCCAGAAGATCCTAGGGAAACTCTCATCTGATCTTTTACTGTAAGAACAAATCTTGTAAAAGATAATGCTGAATGATTTGCAGGGAAATAGAGAGTCCTCAAGGACGCAGTTTGGGCTGGTAATGGAATAGCACTGACTTTTCGGTCTGTACTGCAGTGTGATGCTGGGGCATGCAGTGCTATGGAGGGGCCAGCCATCTGGGACTATGCCATGGCATTGCTACTATAAGGCTAGATGTTTGCTGAGAATTAAAGATTTCTGGTTCTTCCAATGTTTGTAATTACCTTATTTCATTCTGGGAATGGGACTGTCCTTACAATTGCAGTCCAAGAGATTGTTTGACACTTATAAAACAATGTGTGGTGTGACAGCTCGCAACTTTTCCAGGCTTCCACCTGAAAGTTTTCGTGTTTAAGTAGAAGGTGCCTACTCCAAAATACAGTTTAACAGGTGCTCTCTGTTATTTAAGATCAGATCATGTATTAATTGGATTTATATTTAGAAGGAATGATACAGCTATGCAGCCTTTGAAATGATAACATTGCTTAAAGGATTGTGACGCCATAGCTTTCAAAACAGGTATTTCCATGACTTATGGGCAAATAAAGCCTGGTCTCCTCCAGACTTGTGGGTTATCAGTGGATTTTCTGGAACTTGACAATTCAAGACTTCTTCACTTCTGTTAACTCCAGTTTAAATGACCAATGGCTTTGGAAGTTATTTGGCAGGAGGCCAGAACACATACCCAAACACTCTGATTACATAAACCTCATTTTCCTAGAAACCTCTGATAATTGGAGAGAGACAGAAAAATAAAAATTATCTATAACTGAAGAAAAATGACAATTCATTAATGATTTATTTTTCTTAATAACATGGCACTTGAAAAAAGTAGCAGTACATCTGTCCCCATAAAGGAGACTTGTTCCAGCACACTCAGCCTCCGATTTGGTTATTCTTCAGTCTAAATTAATTTTTTTTCCGTTTCATGCGCTTAGTCCATCTTAAACACCTTTGAACTCTTCAAGTGTGTCAGTTTGTTTACTTTGAATCTTAGATACTAAGTCAAATTTGAGACTTTATCTTTGGTATAACTGGGTGACTTAGGAGTACTCTCTTTTTCATGCAAGACCTGCTAGCATTTGAGAAGGGAAGCCTTGGATGCGTCTGTGTTGGCTTGTAGACCTAAACTTGTCTTACTTGGCATAAATGGCTGCCACCCCAGAGAGACCTCAGGAGTGAAAAAGCTTGCAGAAGAATTAACGTGTGAAGAGGAAAACTGGAGGGGCTGTTACTTTTGTGTAGTAGGGTATGAAATAAGGAAATTAATACTGCGTTTTGAGGGAGGCTCAGTGATTGGGTTAGTACAGTTTATGGCTAGTCATATATTTAGCTGGTTCATCCAGCAGGGTCAGGTTGTCAGTGAGTGCATGGCTAAGGCAATACCTGTCAGTTAGCACACGTTCGGATGAGCAGTAAGATTTAAAAGTAAAGAAGCATGAGCTAAGAGGGTCAGATTTGGTTAAGCTGCATCAAGAAGGGCCATTGTAATCTATGATCATGGGGGGTGTGAAAGGGTCATTCAGTTTAGGGCACTATTGGGTTATCATTTAGCAAACTGTCATATTAACTGTCCAGATCCCACACATTTTCTGTTGAGCAGAGTCTCAGCCTTGCCAGATGGGTTGCATGTCGGTCTCTTCTGAGCTCCCCTAACTGGTGATGATGCCTTTGGAGTGGCATATTTTGAGGATTTGAGAAAAGAACAGTCACTTTATTCACATTTGCTGTGATTGTACTTCTTCAGGCAGTCTAGAGTCTGTGTGATAATGCTTCTATTCAGGTTAATTCGTATTTGGTTTATGAGTGAGGTTTCACGTGACACAGCATCAAACTGATTTACTGATTTCCAAAGGAAAAATGCCTTCTGCTCTTCATCCATTAATTCTCTAATGTAATCAATAAAAGCAATCAGTTTTTTTTTTCATAGAAGTTAACGTGCGACTAATCATCATTGACAAGATTAGGTCAGGTTCAAATTTTGCTTTGCCTGGCATTGGTAGTGTAAGAGATGATTTTATAAACAAATTGTGCCCCTAGTAGAGAAGCGGAACCTCAGGAGTGAGGAGAGTATAATGTTATGAAAAACACTGTGTAGGAAGTGAAGGACCAAACAATTCTTCACCAGAAAATCTTTAGAAGAAGTCTTTATCTCATCTGGAGCCATGATTTCCAGTTGTAGATAGTGGTCACTAAGCCTGTTATGGGATGCTGGCTTTGGCATGCTCTGGAGAGTGTGAAGGCAGAAGCACCAGCAATGGTCTCTGCAGTTGTGACTGTGTGGTTTACAATTCGGTCTGAAAGTTTAACTATGATGGACAGAATTAAGATGTTTTTAAACTAGCATTTGCTGTACATGCAGGTTAATGCAATGTAAGTGTAATTAAGAACAGCCCATGGGATTACAGCCCAGAGAGCAGTTCGACATACCTGTGCCGTATCACTGCAGAAAGGCAGAAATGAGTGTTGTAAAACCTTAGAGATACCATGACAGAGTACGAAAAGCTGTTAGTATTCTGAAGTTCACCTTCTAACTAAATGGCATGTTCCTGCTGCATTTTTTATGTTGCAGTGGTAAAAATGCTTTTTCAACAGTTAATGAGAAAGCTACATCAGCATTTCCCCTGGTCTTGGGTCCATTATGTTATGTTAGCAACTGTATCGTACTATTCTCTGTTGCTCGTGCGGTTCTAATCCTGCTTAATTCACTGGCAGTACTTGATTTTGCTGACCAAAAAATACTTGTTTGCAGCCTTGAGCAACCTTCATTTCTTTTATGTTTTGCATTGGTTTACCTTCCTCTGCTCCCCCAGTTCACTTGTATTTATTTACCTTTTGTTATGACAAATCTGAGGGAGAGCTGTGTGCCCTGAGTTTAGCTTGTGGCTCTGCTCTGGGTGGCTGGAGAGATTAATTTGTAATCGTGTCTCAATTTTCACTACACAGAGGAGAAGCATTTGTTTGTCTTTTTTACTTACATATTCTTTCTCTGGTTTTGATCCTGAACTCTGTAAGAAAAAAACCCAAACCAAAGCAAAACGTGTGCAAAACTGTCAACACAGTTGGTAGTGGCAGAGAAAGTGCCTACAAATCTCAGATAATGGGTAGTAATGGTTAACTGTCTGTGTTTATATGGTGAACATACAGGCTTTTTCATCTGCTTACTAGCGAGATGAATGTAGTTTGTGTAGTTGCTCACATTAAAATGTGTTTTAGGGGAGTACCTATAATTTATGGGAGTGTATTTTTGGGATACCTGTACACCTGTTACACCATTTTAAAATGAGCTTGTTAGTAATTATAATATGCCTTGAGATGATCAGATTAATTTTTTAATATGACTATTATTGATGACTATTAATATCTTCCTTTGATATAATATATGTCTAATGAGCTAAATTTCCTTAATTAGATTACAGAAACTTAGTCTACAGTTGCTTCATGCAGCTGCATTGCTTCACTGTTAACATTTTTAAACCATGGGCCTGTATTAAAGTCCAGGGAAACAGAGAAGTCTCTGAGGTGAAGAGACCTCATATTGCACAGGACTTGCCTTAAAGATCATGCCCAACTGAGAGTAATGATGCAGCTTTGTCAACTAAAGTTTTTGCCTCAAATAGTATAAAAAATTCTAAGGGGCAATAAGATTTTAGTATTCTGTTGAGACATACGTGTTCTGTTCTGTACTTCAGTGGAAGAAAGACCTGGCAGTAAAATGCCATGGGCTGGGTTAAACTTGCTGTGTGGTCAGTTGGGTTGTGAAGTCAGAGACTTCACCTGCACCGAGAGAGTTGTACGTGCTGTTTTGGCAATCAAAATGATTGGAAAAAGTATTTTGCTAACTCCCATATGAAGTTTGAAAAATGTCTTCCCCACCCACCCCATATATGCAAATGTGTTACTGGATATTGGAGAGCATTTTGGGAACAACTATTTGCCTCTTTGAAGTTCTTTCTCATGGAGGTCAACGGTGCTACTCACAGTAGACAGCTCAATGCCTGGTAGCAGAATTCCTGTTTATGGCTCAGAAACATAAATTATACAATATGCTCTAGGAGGTCAGAGGAGCTTTCTGTTTTAGCATGAGTTATTTGCTCTCTCATACATCTACTAATCAGTAATTTGCATAGAGAAGGCATTCTCTAACATGAGCATTTTCAGTACTTAAACCACAGGTACCATGTATATGTAGATAGTGAAGATACCAATGTATTATTGGGTGAGATAATTTAAGCAATATATAATAAGAAAAGTGAATCTCTGAGCAGGGTATCTCAGTGCACACTGTAGACAGCAAGAGTTAAATAAGTCATCTACATTTTTTATTGCTAATATAAACACTTTAGCAATGCTAATCAGTTGTACTGATTTTCTGTTTTGATTTTCCTTAATAATTAAGCAAAAGATCTGGAATGCAATCAAGTTTTACACTAGGGGGTTCATGCAAATGATTTTTTTTTTAATTTTAAATTTTGTTAAATGTATCTAAAAGGAAAGTTACTGAAGTTGAGAATAAAAGAAAAAAAGAAAATACAGTTTACAGTCTGCATAATCAAAGCGACTGTTTTCAGTGAGGGAAATCACCACTTTGTTGAAATTATTAGGTGAAAATACAGCTGCTTTTACTGCTTTTTGAACAACTGCACATTGACTACTCTGCTATGCAGTGTGCATGCAGAGGAACAGTTACAGACCATGAAATGTCTTTCAGCAGCCCTGAGTTTTCAAGAAGGATTTAGCAAAATGGGATCATCTCTGTATCCTCAGATATCTTAAATATAATAGTATCTTTTTGTGAGTTTTTTTTTATGTTGACTTCTGAAGAAGGTATTGTGAAGTAAGACTATTTCATCACTTTTTTTTTTTTTTTCATGGCCCCGTGCACCTTTTTCTCTTAAAATAAAGTTATTGGTGTGGTTTGCTTTATTCTCTTCCATAATATTTAAAGTAAGAAATGTGTATTTCTGATTATTTACTTTAAAAAAATATTTGTATTATTTCAAAACAAACATATTTATGAGAAATTATTTTCTTACTATATGACAGATCAGATTCAATGATCTCTTTTTTTTTGGCGATCTCTGTAGCCACGTGGTGTTAAAATTTGTGTGAAAATGAGGATATAAGGTCAAATGTTCACTGAGAGGGAAATATAGTAGTTTAAGTCATTACAAATTACCTAGTACCAGCATTCATTCTGGCATTTGTGGATTAATGGTAGGTTGGATTAAAAGTGTTTCAGTATGCAAATTAAAATAATCTCTTTGAAAACAAAGATAGACCTAGTCAAAGGGTTAGGATAATCTTTTAGATTTTTATGTTGTTACAATAACTTTTTAATGAACAGAATGTTTATTCTATTTTGGAATTGTACGACTGGCAGAAGAGGGAGTATTTTTGCAAACTATATTGGGAATTCAACTTTCAAGAGCAGTAACAATGCAGGATAACATGTGAGGCTGTCTGTTAACAATGTAAAGCAAAGTCATTTAAACCCTTTGCCTGATGAATCAATTTGTTTGCATGAGAATTATAGGTTAGTTAGTAAAAGCACCATGCCATTTTTTGCAAGTCCTGAGCTCTCATTGTGCCTTCCAATAGTGCTGTTTAGCATCTTGAGGAACTGATAAGGAGTATTCATGCTTATATAGAATTTAGTTTATATATTTGCATTAAAAAATAAAGAGCACCACCCCGAGTGCCACAGAACATCTTTATATTGTTTTTTGTTCCTCTGACTTGCATCTCTCCCCATGATGCTGTTGCCTGGGCCCTGTAGGAAGGCAGTTTATGGAGATACCTAGGTTGAGGTAGTGCCCAGGAATTAGGGTGCAGCCTTTCCCAAGCAGACTATGAATATCAGCCTTCTTGCTGGCCCAGGCCCCGGGTGCTCAGGCATCCTTAGGGAGGCCACGTAGTGAAGTCAGTGTGTAATTTTGGGGAAGATGTTTTTACAAAAGGTGCTGCTTGAGATGGGACAGCATCTGGGGTTTTTAAGAGGTCAGCATAGGTTGTAGGAATTCGGGGTGCTGCTGGCAATGAACAGAGTAGTACAAACCGCACCTGTGAGTAAGTTATGTGCAGGATTTCTGATGGTGTGTCATCAGCTGAACCTTGCTACAGTGGTGGTCTTGAGCAAATTTCAGCCTTTATTTTAAATTGCAGCTCTGTCATTTGGACAAACCATCACTAAACAGACTGAGCCTGGCTGCCTGCAATTTGATGGGGCAGTGGGACCTCTAAAGTGTAGTTTGTTCACTGGATGACCTCCGTGCCACTTGTGTGAAACTACTCCTTTTGGGTTCTTCTTCCAAAATGGGCAGGATATTGCTGCTGCTAGGCAAGCAGTATGTGTTTCTTGAAGTACCTGTTGCTTTAAATCATATGTATTGATTATATATGGGTCAATAGTTTTAGCTCCTTTATCATTTGTAGAATATTGTTAAATGTATTATAAATATTTTTTCTTACAGCCATTTTTTGGAAAGATGGTTCTTCATTTGAGCTCCTTTTTTGGCTTCCCTGTCATACTCCTGTACCATTGGATGGGGACAACTTTATCTTTGAATCTGGAAGATCCCAATGTGTGTAGCCACTGGGAAAGGTAATATTTTCTTCTGGAAAATCCATGACATGAATTGTGATTGTAATAATTTTGTTTTGTTTTACTTGGCTCATTTTAAATGATTTAAAGAGTTTAGTTGAGTAATGAGCTGGGAAAAAATTTCACATTACTGCATGGGCAAGGTAAGTTCATGGACAAGTAAAAGGCTATTTCACAATGGGCTGAAATGCAGTCATCTTTGCAGTAGGGGTTAGGATACAAAAAACACTACAGTGGCACCAGCAATGTTACACAACCATCTGGGTACAAGAAGTGAATAAAAATAGCTTTTTTCAATTTAAGTGAAAAGAAGCTTTTACATATGCAAAATATAATTAACTGTATTGGAATTTGGACAAATTTGATTATGCTGATTCTTTCCTATTCAACATTCACAAAATCTGAATTAAGATTTGTTGTTTAATTTTTTTGATGAGGTTCAGAAATTTGTAACATGCAGTAAGAAATTAATCAATTTAGTTGGTCTGTTTGTTCACCCAGTTCCACTTTAATTGCAAGGAGAACGCCACAGTGGGTAGGAAAGTTTGAGCCACAAGCATTTGCTCTACTTCTTTTCATGTGTAAACGTTACGGTAGTGAAACCACGCCTTATGGTCTCATTATTATTATTATGCCCATGATTGATCAGCTAGTCCCTGAGACAGTCTTAACTGTTCACTTGAGGACATCGGTATTTCCTGCATTTAAGGTAACCTGTGGTTTATGTTTAATCACTGGGAGTGCTTCTAAGCCACTGTACATTTATTTGGGATTGTTATGGCTGAACCTTTACAAAGCAAATTGAAACTTGTATTTACTTTTTTATAAAGTCTCTATATAAAAAAACTTCACTCAAGGACTTTCCCCAGGAATTTATCTGAGCTTCATGTTAAGCATTTGGAGTCTCTGTGCCTACCGTTGTGTAAAATTTGGCTTACACAACAATGTGTATATGAAGCAGTCACCATACTAAATACCTGTTTACAGTATTCAGGCACGTGTCTATGATGTTACTGGATGCTCATCTATATTGTGTATGCTTTGTTTACTATTTTTATAGATAAAAGTGGTTTTGAGGGAAGCTACAACGTAACAAAAGCAGAATGGGAAAAAAGCCCAAATATAACTATTTACATGGCATAATGTATTTTAAAACAAGCTGATCAAAGTCTGCAGAAAGAAAAACATATCTAGCAAGCATGTCCATTTTGTTGCATGAACTTTTTTCCTTCTGCTGAGACACAGAAATGGGGAGGAACTCCAAGTAAATTTACCAAAACATTCATGCTGTTGCTCAGAGCAGGCTTCAAAGGTACCTAAGTATGAAAGAGTAAAACCCCAGATACAAGCTCGTTACTGCTGCTGTCACTGGCAGTACGATATACTTCAAATAAATCTACCCCAGCCAGTAATAAAATGGTCTTTACAAATGAACTGCAACCACAGCAAGAAGGAGCAGAGCGTGCCCTGCCTGGAACAAAGAGCGCAGAGCTTCAGGCAAGCGTCGGCACCCCACCAACATTTTGTCAGACTAGGTCAGACAGCTGGGTGGATTAGGGTTGCTTGCCTTCATATGGACGTGGGAAAAATAGGAAGTAAGTTCTGGGCAGTTAGAGTAAGTGGGTCTGGATGTGTTTTCCCTCAGTACAGGTGATGACAGTAGGAAGAGATGACTGTGGCTGTTTTACCCTGCAGTGGGTGCTAAGAGGTCAAAGAGGCTCTGAGTGAAAGTGAGTGAAAACCAGAAGGGCTACATACTTAGTAAGTGCTTTGGCTGGTCCTGGGAATTAGTCCTGCTGCAGGAACTTGCCATGCATTCCCATCTTTTCTAACCCCCTTGCGCAATCAAGGACTGACTGACTGCCAGCACAAACAGCCTGCTGAGGAGTTTTCTAGGATGATTCAATATTTTTCCTTTTTGCAACAGGGCTCTGTTCCTGTTGCCTCACTGACAGCTCTGGAGGCTCTGGACTTCAAAACACAGATTTATTTCTAGCACACTGCACTTATAATTTGGCAGAAAATAATAGTAGGACTTCAGTATAGTATTTCTGAAAGAAAAAAGGTTCTATGTTAAAAACTAGCCAGTAAACAAAATAAGGTATGGACTTTAATATTTTATAATTTCTGATTGCTGAATAGACTGTTTGATGGCATAATTGTTATATCATTTTTCAGTAATTATTACTTAGGTGTACTTCTGTGCTGACACCCACTTAGTATCTAAATACACGGGCAGACCTTTCCACTACCAAAGACAATGTTTTGCTATGGATACAGCTACAGTTTTTAAAAGAAATTTCTCAGAAAATCGAGTGAGATTTTTCTGTTTTGTATGATAACAGCAGAAGCCTCGTTTTCTGGCTCTTAACTAGTTTTCCAGCTATCCAGTGATGTTAGTAAAAGTTTATTGCCATAGGAGAACATGTACGACGTACTACTTTAATCTGCTGCTTGTTTGAGACACAGGTGTTTTGGTTTTCTAAAATTTAGGCTTACATTACTTTTCTTTAAATGTCTAGTACTAATATTTCATCAAATGTATTACACAGTAGAGACATGATGGCTCTCAGCATGTGTATTTTTCATTGCTTGGTGGAAGAGAAACCTTTTGATTGATATCTTCCAATTTATAAAGTTAGCTGGTTCATTTTTTACTTAAACTTGAACTTTCTGTGAGTTTTTGTTGCACATGACTATTTTGTTATATTTATTCCTTACTGTACCAGGACTCTGTAAAAGGCTTACTTAAATCAGACTGTAAAATAAAGGACTTGCTCGATAATCATTCTGCTTTCTCTCTCTCTCTCCCCAGTTATTCAGTTACAGTGCAAGAGTCATATCCGCATCCTTTTGATCAAATTTATTACACCAGTTGTACTGACATCCTAAACTGGTTTAAGTGCACACGACACAGGTGATGTATAACTGTTAATATTGTCAAACTGCTGATACTGTAGATATTTGTAAAGATTTTGTGTCTGTCAAAATCAAGCATGATATGTAGGATATTTTAGTTACAGTGACTAGTCTGTCTAACTGCTATTGTCTGTGTCAACTGGAAAATGCTTGTCCAAGCCATGTCACATATGTTTTATTAGCAGGTATCATCCCATGAAATGCTAACAGAAAACAAACAGGTTGGGAAAAAGCATGCAATGCACAAAATTAAATTCCCCAGATCCTGTGAGGTGTGTTTGTTCAGAAATGTCATGAGAGACTCCTTGCTGCTTGCAACCTTATGTTCTGGGGAAAGTGTATGCTACTTGAAAGGAAACTAAAAACATTTGTGAAAGGAACATCCTTGTGCTTGCAGAAAGTAAGCAAGGGGTGAATGATTAAAAACTGGTGACAGCTGTAAAACGCATTTTCCTCAGAGGAATATGCCCATAAGTATGAACCATCAGCAGTGGGAAAGGCTCCCTGGGACACAGCAGCTGGGGGAGACAGATCAATATGGATAGTATGTAAAAAGCACATACTGAGTTCAAAGAGAGATTACACTTTGTTTACCTATGACACCATTTAGGTATGAGCTGTTCTTTGCTGGGAATTCAGACTGTCTCAGGTGTTGTGCGGATGTGCGTACTGCTTGGTGGAGTATGTGGTCAGCAGACAGGAGAGCTGGGTGGGGGGAGATTTACGGCCATGGTGAGGAGCAGAGAGCAGTGGGAGAGCCCACTTCTAATAAGTACTACTTGCTCATGTCAGAAGGAAGCTATATTTTTTGCAGTTCTTGACAGGTTTATGTGCTGATTTCTCTGTGTGCTGCTCACCACTGCCCTGCGGGGCCACGTTCGGCAAAATGCAGCCGCCTCCCTGGCAAGAGGCGTGCAGTGCTGCCGGCTGCGCAGGAGGTCCGAGCTCTCCCTTGAGCCCTCCTGTCTCTTGCGTTAACCATAACTTCTCTTCTCACAACATCTCTGCCCCTAGAAAACTGACTCACCCTTGGGAGGATGATCCCCAGAAGTCTTTGCCTTGGAAACTGATAGCTGTAATGGTCAAGCAAACTGATTTGTATTGCCAGCCTTTAGCCTCCACAGGGGATGCTAATGGCAAAGGCAGTGATGCTCTGGTTTGCATATTAGATAAGCAGCCAAAATCCTTAACTGTTTTCCTACTGTCTGGCCACCCATGGACATAAGGCTTGTTGGGGAACCAGTAGGACTCTTGAACTCAGCAACACATAAATCAATCAAGGTCTCTTTGAGCTTTTTTTTCTCTCCTCTTACTAGTACCTGAATGCTTTTTAAAATGTATAAGAAAATATATTGTCTTGTTTATGAACTATTAATTGTATGTAACAACCATTCATTCTTTTCTTTAGGATCAGTTACCGTACTGCCTACAGACATGGTGAAAAAACGATGTACAGGCGTAAATCCCAGTGCTGTCCTGGATTTTATGAAAGCAGGGAAATGTGTGTCCGTAAGTTTAGCTTCTTTTTGCTTTGAAATTCCATACATTTATCATAATGCTGGTTTGACTCCCCTTTGATTGGCAACTTGTGGAAGCTGAGTTATGGGGCCTCCGTTACTCATCAGTGGTGCACGTGCAGCTCTCGTTGAAATCAATTGGTGTTGTGCACATGCAAATGACAGGATAATTGGATCTCAGATGTCTAAGTAACCAGCCTTGATGTGATTCTAACTAATGATCGTATGGAAAATGCATGGCACAAGTGTCAGTGCATTTTCCAACACAGTAAATAAATAAGAGGTTCAAAACCAGAAGGGAAATGCAAAGTTTTTCTCCGTAGTGTGGGCCCCACTTGATGCCCATGCTTAGCCTCTCTTGCAGATACAGCGATCCGTAACAACCGTTTGAAGGCAGCAGCACTGCCTTTTTGTGTGGCACATGCCCCTATCTCCACATCCTCCTAAGTCTAAAAAGGGAAGAGCTGTGTCCAGAGCCTGGCGGTGGCCTTGGCTCAGCTCTCTTTTTCTCTCTTGTACAGCCTAGGAAGGTCTGATTCTTGAAATGGTATTCATTCAAGAGCATCGTAGAAAGGCAGCATGAAAATAGAGGAGGTGTTAATCCAGAGCCCTGGAAGTGCATGGTTAGTAGTTTAAAGTAGGGTTGTTCAAAGTCATACAGCAGGTTGGGTACCTAGATGCTTGTGTCAGCAGGACTGACAGCAGGGAACTTGTGATAGGTAAGCACTTGTGAAGGATAGCATATTCTTGGAGGTGGGCAAATGTGTAGGGCTAAAAATGGAATTAATTCAATAGTATTTCAAATTATTTGTCCCTGTGAATGCACATGCACAGCATGGACTGCAACAGTAACTTTTCCAGAAGTCAGGGAACCAATTCTCTTCATTTCATCTCCTTGAAAAACTGGGCTCATCAGGGGCAATCTTTGGTCTGTAACGTCGTTTGTGATGTTGACCTGTGCATGTACTTTTATTAATTTTAGGAGACAGAAAGGGCATGCATTATAGTGGAAAACAGCTATATCCATTCTTCGGTTTTGCTTCAGCTCTTCTAATGATGAGATTTAAAAAACCTGCAGAACCTTAACGAACAATGTCAGGGGGACTGAGGTGGTATAGTTGAATTTCTTCTGGAAACATGGAGCCCTGTAAGAACAGACTGTTGAGGGGCTGGAGCCTGTGGACTGCAGGGGCTGCCCTTGGGCTTGCTGCCCAGTTTCTGAACAGGCAACAGATTGGCAAGCCTTGCCAAGAGAAAAAAGTGAAAAGCCCAGCTTATTGGGAAAGCCACAGCGTGTGGGTTGTTTTGGCGGCTGTTTTGGCTCCTCTTGAGTGAAGGTTTGCATCACGATCCTGAGTCAAACCCTGACTCAGCTGGTCTGTGTGGGGAAACCACCGGCACCCTCTGAACGCCCCGGAGCAGGACCTGGACCGAGGCATGTGCAAATAGCTGGCTCTGTAACAGCATGTTTTCAGCCTGTCTAAGGCACGCTGCTTTACCTGGTGTTTTTTTCTCAACTGAGAATGAGAAAAATGGAGATATGTTCATTGCTTTATTGTCTGCTTTACGGCTGTAATGACAGTGGTGACGCATAGCACTCGAGGTACGGAGAAGCTTGTCCAGGAAGAAGTTCTGTGAGATAATGGATAACAAGAAATTTGTCATTGCCACTGGATTTTGCAACCCAGTTTAGGAGATGGCAGTGCGTTGGATAAGTCTTTGGTCTTTACCGATAAATGAGAGTCTGAAAATCAATATCAGTATGTATGTTAAATTTATTTATTCAATACGAATGCAAAATAGTTTCTTAATTTGTGCCTGTCAGCTTGTTGTGAGGTACATACTGGAAATGACCGACAGGATTTATTTGTATCCCTGGAAAATTATACCCTGTGAATGTCATAACACATCGTACTATCCTCATTTATATTTTTCTTTTACTGCACTTCCTGGAGTTTGAAAATGCAGCAGTAAGATCTTTGATTTAAAGTGTTTTCTGCACATGAAAAAGCAAGGTCAAAATGATATTTTTAAAAAACAACTTTTTAAAAAAATGAATCTAGCTGAGATCAGATTGGCAGTTTTTTTAAACTTTTGTTTTTAACGTGTATGCATTAGACTTATAAGAACCAATTTCTAACAACTTTTGGTTATTATACAGCATATATGAATGATCATATTTAGTTTTTTGATTAAGTAGCATACTTTTTGAAGTATATAACAGTTTGATCACGTGAGAAGTGTGATGATGAGTCTTTTATGTGACTACAGCTTTTATATAGCTATAGCATATGTAGTAAATTCATTCTATATTAACATAGTAATACTCAGAACCTAGTAAATTCAGGTCTCACTGGATGTGCTAATTTTTTACTGTTACTACATAAAACGATGGCAAATGCTTATATTCAGGACATGTCTGCTCTGGCTTTTGAAGCAATTTTGGAATGCCTCAGACTTCAAATTATGTAAAAATAAAGATCCTTCAGTGGACCTAATTTTGCATTTATTTGATTCTGTAATGGTTGACCCTGGAAGGCGTTGAGAGACCTTCAGTCCTCATGATCTTCAACTGGAGCTGAGGATTCAGGGCAAAGGAGGAGCTCAGTAGTTAATAGAAGGCGGCAAATATCTAATGCTTTCCATTGTTTCAATCAGCTTTCTTCATAGTGAACTTGTACATGCTAGAGTAGATGGTGCCTGCTCACACTATGGTTATACTAGTCATCCAGTTTAACTTGGAAAGCAAGAGTGATGCTGTCAGCTGAGATCAAATGGTAAGAGATAGTGATATGGGGAGGACTCTTCTTCTGTGTCATCATAGCAGAAATATCACTGGCAGAAAGCCAACACAAAATCTTTTTCTGCAAGAAAATGGCGACCCCATTAAAAACCACACATGCACCTCCCCCCTTTTTTATATGAAAAGATAGAAGAGAATCAAAGCCATTTGAAGTGTTGGGGATATCTTCTTTTATGCTATTGCTGCTCCACAATGTGCACAGCATTTCCGTTAAGGTAGTTTTATTTTCCATGCAGTGTGGATTATTCTTTACTTAGTGGAGGATGTAGGGTGCTTCTAAAAGGCTAAAATATTTGTGGTGCTGTTGATGGTTTTGTTCTGTGTTTGTTCCTTTATCTGACTTCTCAATTTAGAAAGCTCAATTAGAAAATTCTGCTGGTAGATGATTTTGCTATGACTCAACACTACAGTGCATACAGTGATGAACTGAAATCTTGTGACTTCCCTTTTAAAATAATACTTAGGAATCTACAATGTGAATACTCACCAGTCACTGTTCCCCTAGAGGTAGTATTTACTAGTGGTAGTGCCACTTCACTGACTATAGTGGGAAGAGAATTATTTGTCACTGCATAAAGAATTGCAAGAATATGCCAGCCTAATGTTGCTAAAGTCTGTAAATGTTGTATTCGCAGAGGAAAAGAATGACCAGCAGCGAGAGAAAAGCACTGGCTGAAATTTAAGTGGGTTTTTATTTAGTTGTTTGGAGTCCAGTCTGAACAGATGAATTTGAATTCATCTTAGGGTACAAGATTTCTGTCGAATTGTGACTCCAATTTCCATACTTGTTCCTGAAAACTTTCAATAGGTGAAACTTGTGTTACGTTTTCACTTTTTGATGAAAATTCCTTTTGTGTTTTGTCTTTGGATTCAGTGTGTGTGTGTATATATATATGGAATATATATATGGCACATATATATATATACATGGAAAATATACAAACAGGCCTTTTTTATCACTCATGGAAATTTTCGTTCTGTTTGTTCTTCTCTAAATTAAAAATAACTGTTGTACTGTAAACTGTCCAAACTCTGATACAGAATTTTAGTATCCTCTTCTTTTGACCAATGCCATCGATAAGAAGACAGTCACATTAGAAGTAGATACTTGTTCAGAGTTTTATGGAAAAGACCACCCTATTACAGACATCATAAGTTTAAAAAAAAAGTCTGTTAATTGTCTCAGATACCTGCCTTTCCAGTGTTTCTCAGTTTCTTGAAATGATGCTGCATTTACATCATTATTAGTCAGCAACAAAGTGGCATCAGAAGTCAGCCTCCATCTGCAGCCCTTGGAAGCTTTTCAGGGAACCTCTTGGGGAGGTTTTCAATGATGATAATAAATATTATAATAGACACTTTTTTTCCAAATTTTGGCCAGTATACATATATTCTCTTGCAGATTGAGTTTATTGTGGCAAGCAGTGTTCAGTCATGCTGAATAGAAAAATTATCCTGTGTTTTATTAGTTGTGCCATTTGGGTTTGTCTTCAGGTGGATAAAAAAATTATATTTTAATTTTAATTCCAACATTGCATGGAGTCAGTATTTGGACTGTTTTATAAGCATGAAGATACCTGTTAGTACTTCCAGTATTACCCTGGTTTGTGCTCTCCTCATACAACACCTGTTTATAAAGGATATGAATAATGTGCAAATTTCTGACTTCTGTCTTCACTGTTGCCAGTATCTCTTCAGAAGAGCAGGCTAACTGGAGCTCAGGTGATTATTTATTTTTGCTTTTAAAAATTACAGTGCATGTAATTAATATTTAGATCTGATGGACTTTCTGAGGTGATCTGAATGCAGTTTATATGCAGATACAAAGATAGAATCATTCTGTTAAGTCCTATAAAGGAACTTATTCTTGGCCTTACAAAGGCCATACCAAGTTGAGTGATTGACTTAGTCTCTTATTTATTCCAAATAATCTACTGTGACTTCTAATACCAGTGGCAATCGCTAGGAGATTTGGCATATGGATGCTGGGATGAGCTACAGACTGAGAAGTTTTTACAAAAAATGCAACCTTCTATTTTTTTTTCTGCATTTACAAAGTCCATTCAGTTTTTAGCATGTTTCTGAAATGAAAGAATTCAAAGACTTTAAGATGTTTTCTGGTGGCTTTCTTGTAGACTGACACACATTCAGAAGGGACGTAGTAGCAGGTAGTAGCATTTTGGTAGCTTGAACATTAACTTCACATGGAGTTTCTGACAGTGTAGCATATTTCTAAGAACATCAAAGGAGAATTATGGCTGTTGAATTTCCTCCAGACATGAAATAGAAAATAAACCATCTAATGCATAACTGGGTATCACTCACTTTAATAGCAACTAGTCATCAAGTGTAGGAAAAAAGGATTAACCAAAGGATATGTTCTAGCATACAGTACGGAAGTGAAGAATTTATTTGAAAAAACACATTTATAATATGTAGTTTAAAAGATATTTGGATTTAATTTTGTGCGATAAGTGCTGAGGGACCTTATTTTAGTTAATTTTGAGGAAGTTGAAAGTAAACCTTGTGGAATATGTAGAAGAGTTTTTTTCTGTTTCCAGTCTAAAATGGTTTGTGCATTCAAATTTAATTCACAAGATTTTGAGAACTTTAACAGCTAAAGAAGCTTTTTGTCTTTTTTTAAATGGATATATTTCTTCAATTTGCTCTTTGACTAGGTATCCAGATCAGGATAGAGTGATATTAGCAGAAATGCTAAACACAAAGCACGGTCAGGCATGTAGTATGACTTCTTTTGTTAGAAGTCATTTATCTGAAAAAAATAATATGGATATCTACTTACAATCCAAAACCAGGCCTAGTTCAGATATTACTCCATTTGATGATGTGATTAATTTGTTTAAAAGGTGAAAGTCTAATTGTGGAACCGTGATTGATTCTCCTGGTCATTTATTACGTGCATAATTACAGTCAAAATATTTCAAGCGTTGTTTATATTAATTGATTTATGTCTGGCTTTTCAAAATGAAAAAACAACAGATCCTAAAATGCATGCATAAACTTTCATTTCAAATTTTATTATGGGAAATTCTTCTGTATCTTCTTTTAACATTAGATAATGTTAAATGCACAGCTATTATTATTATTAGAGAATGTTAATGCACAGCTGTCTAAATGTTGCCTGTCGTGACTTATAATGAAATAACTTCATGTCACTTTCTTAATCACAGAGAGCAGATTCATAAAATGCCATACAGAAATTTCAAGTCTTAAAATGTTCCACTCTTCATATATGCTCTAGTTCAGAAGTGGAAGTCGTATGAGGCACAGGAGTTACTCCACTCAGCTGTAATACTTTAAGTAGGTATAGCAATGGAGGAGCAATCTGGGCTTGCACCGCAGGGGGTATGCTGGAGCCCATCAGCATATAAGTAGGCATTTGAATTGCAGTCTTCTCTTGAGCTGGAGCACCGTCTCCCTCTCTTCGTTGATACCAGTATGAGACACGTGATCAGTGTTTGAAAGTGGCAACTTGACCTAAAATTGTATTGTACATTCTATGCCTCTAACATGACTGGCTTAATTCCCCTGGTATGAGCTCCCCTCCCGAAGCTGTGGTGCTAAGGCATGTCTGTGAGCATGTTGGCCAAGCCCTTGCCTCACATCGCTTCCAGCTTGCTGCAATAATGGTGTCAATGGCCTGGGTGGCTTACACGTGTCTTTTCACACTGATACACTTTGCCGAGCTTCCTCAGCAGGGCATGTTCATTCAGCTGGCTACAGAAGTACCAATGCCTGCAACTGAGGTCGGAACAGAGTGCAAGCAGCCTGGTGCACTTGTGTTTAGAGGACAGAGCAGCTCCCCCCACGGTGCAGAGAGGGCTGCTACAGGGAATTGCACATGGAGCAGCAGATACTTTATAGATACTTCAAGCTGGCTGATACTCTATAATCAGAAAGAGCAAATCTACACTTTGTTTTTTAAGACAACGAAAGGGTATGATCCACTGATATAGACCTGTAAGGCAAGGCAAGGTTTTAGAGAAGAGTATGAAGGAAGCAATAAGACACAGAATAAAAGGGGAAATAAGATGTAAAAGGAAATACGCAAGAGTAAGCTCAGATTGCTTTTCATATGATAATTGATTTTTCCCTTACAAAAGAAGAAGAGATGACTTATGCAATTTATTGCTGCCAGTGAATTTTTGGTGCTTCTTTACACTGCTCAGTATCAAAAAGACTTCATGTTAAGTTTCTCACCTGCCCTTGCACGTAAGTATTTTTTTATATCATGTCCAACAATTCCATAGGAAACCAAGAGAAAATAATTTCTTTGTCCCTGATGTCATTCGTGTCTTCTGAGCTTGTTCTAACTCTTTTCATGTTGTCCTCACCTTAGACTTTTTTGTAGGTCATTTGGTAAATTTTGGTTTTCTTATCCCCATGTTCAGTGCAATAATTTTTTTACAGATGCTGTCTCTTAGGGATGTTAACTAGGATTCAGTTGCCAAGAATCAATTAGCCCATAAGGTGTCTAGAGAATAAGTAAGTTCTTTTGGTTACAAAATAGGTTTTTATGTATATCGAGAGTGTAGAAAGAAATCACTCTTTGATCAGATAGATTTTGGGGCATTAAGAAACTTAAAAAAAAAAAAGGACATACTGGATATCTTTAATTCTTTTGTATATCTTGAACATTTTTTGAAACACTCTTGGCTTTAGTTTAGCTTCTTCAAAGTAAAGAATTACATATACCCTTTCTTTTAGAGAGAAATTTGTGTATTTTTATGCCCATGTGTGTATATCTATCTATCTATCTATCTATCTATGTAATTTTAATTGATCTTAATTGAATTTATTTGGAAGCAGCAGTTTTTATGTTATACAACTTCCTTCAGTGGTCCTTATCCCATATTTCTTTGTCATTAGAGTCAGCAGATGTTTGGCTGTCAAAACCCCTGACATTGTTACCTATAGATAACTTCTATAGAGACTTGGTAGTGGTAGCCTGTTTTGAAGAGTTGTGTTTGATTTACATTCTACTACTGGAAAACTGAAACACCACTCCAGTGGCTGAAGAGAAGCCACTGTTGATTTATGCTATCGTGGCTAAGAAAAGAATACAGCTCTAACTTGCAAGATGACTCTGCATTGTAAACACTCTGACCCAAAGTTTCATCTGTTCTACATTTGTTCTAAGACAACTCTGTTTTATTGTTGGAAGTAATTGATGATTATTTGCACAGCGCCATAGCATATGCTCTTACATAGGGATTGTGGGAAGGACCTATGGGCTCAGCATGGCATGAGGGGCAGCACAAGGAGATGCTCAAAGAGTTTCTTCTGTATCTCTTGCTGGGTCCAGTTTCTTACATTCTGATTTTTGTATTTTTTTCCATCTGTCTCACAGAGTATGTGATGGAATGTTGTTTTATTGTATTTAGCCTTAATGCTCAGGAATTTGGGTTGAGTGTGTTGGTATTCACTAAGTTATTCATACATGTGCACATGTAGAGACAGGTATGTGTACAGCTACCGTCTGTTGTCTTATGGTTTACTGGTAAGATTTTTCACACATTTAGTTTAGAGAGAGCTTCAGTGCCCAAGGCAGCACTTCCTAGGCAGGAATCTTCAAAGATACAAGTAATTCATGTCTCTTATAAGACTAATGGAAAATTGTGATGTATTATTTAAAGTCATTCTTTTCATAATAAATAAATAGAGAACAATGAAATAGCTTTGTATTAATATTTTGTATCATCTAACATTTAAAAATTTATATTCTCCCTGTTGATTTCTAATGAAGATCATTTTAATGCACACCTGAAAAGTAGCTCATTAGAAATAAGAGTTGAGAATGAAAATTAACGGCTGTAAAAATATGCAGTTAATGGCTGGGATCCCAGATAACCAAAGATTTGAATAATATATGTGATTGATCTCTGTGTGGCTTTCCTTTTTCTTGGCCACACAAAATACAGAGAGGACCAACGTGCTTCATCATGTTTAATTAGGAAAAAACCAGGACGTTTTGCAAATATTTTTCCTAATTACTGTAGAGCATTTTCAATCCATTCAGAACCAAAATGATTCACATGTAGTCCCATGAAACTCCTTGTAAACACCAACTTTGTCTTTTCCCCATCATTCACCTTGTATACATTGGTATACCAATCAGATTCCTGCTGTAGTTTCTCTGGAACTGTTGGTACAAAGAAAATTCTCATCCTGTGCAAATTTTTTAAGTTTTGTTGTTGTTCAAACTAGAAGAAAAGTATTACAGTATATATATTTTGGAAAGTTAAGGGTATTTTGTGTTGAATATGATGCCAGGAAACTGTTGCTGGTTGCAGATTCTTCCTCTTCAGTGTATTGCATTCTGAGTCAGTTACATCGATGTGCTGGGTATCGAAGCCATTTCAAGTTTTTCTTAAAAGTTTCAAATAAAAGCTCTATTTCAAAGTAAGCCTTAACTGTAGAAACACATGCTTGCAAATCATTAAAAAAAAAAAAAAAAAAAAAAAAAAAAAAAAAAAAAAAGAAAAATTTCAAGCAGCTCTCCTTAGCACTTGGTATAAAGGTTGCACTGATTCATAGGGTTTCTATCTCGTGCCTTACCTTAATCATCATCACTGTTTTGTTGTGCTTCATTTGAACTGTGCAACCATTCAGAAAAATCAATATTAAAATACTGATGTGTTGCAAATTGTATTTTATCCATGCTGTTGCAAGAGAATCCCTCTTTTTATGCATGCAGAAGTTCTGCCCTTTTCCTTGGCGTGATCTCGTTTGCTTGCAAGAATCACAGGATGGTTGAGCTTGGAAGGGACCTGTGGAATTCATCTTGTCCAACTTTCTTGCTCAGACAGGGCCACCTAGAGCCTCTTGCCCAGGGCCATGTTCAGATGGGTTTCCAACCTATATCATACTATGACTCTTTTCATTAAATGTGGACGATTTTCTTGTTGCTAAATGCACAAGTATTTGAGTAGCAACAACATGGCTTTAGTTTGAGCCTTCAAACATAGGATAAAGAGAAGAGAATGAAGTAAGAAAATTCATTTTTAAGAGGTGCCATCAAACATTAATACACTAATGTTTATTTTGCTTTTAAAAGATATTTGAGACATGAAACATCTGGATTAGGAATAAGTTTAGAATATTTTTCCTAGTGCTAGTTCTTCTTCTTTAATTCTTTTATATTTCCTTCTCTGACAGCTCATTGTGCTGATAAATGTGTCCATGGTCGTTGTATTGCTCCAAACACCTGTCAGTGTGAGCCTGGCTGGGGAGGACCCAACTGCTCCAGTGGTGAGTTTTCACCTGCTTCTGCCTGTCTTGTGCTCTTTCCATGGTGTTGTCCTCTCTTTTGGGCAGATTATCATCGATCCTGTGCTTGGGCTCCTGCTTTCTGGTCAGGGGGTTGCTCTGAGTTATCAGGTTACTCTGTGTGACCTGATTTTTCTTCATTTACTTGCAAACAATGTTACCCTGTAGCAGCACTAAATGTCTCTATTTTGTGCTCAGAAACACACCAGATAATACAGAACTCAGTATCTGGAATAAATTAGATAAAATTATATTTTAACTGTAAGAAAATCTCTAATTTTTTATTTTCCTAATGCGTAAAGAATGATGGTGCCAGGTCATGTTTAATAGCTATGAGCAAAGCCTTCCTCACAACCCTATCCTCCTTTTTCACTCTGCCACTAACTTGTCCTTTTCTCCCCTCCTTGTGTTCCCCTCTTGCATTATTAGTCGCTCCCTGTCTGGTCAGTCTCTTTCCATTTTATTCTCACTTACTAGTCACATTTCTCCAACTTTCTTCTCTTTCCCCTTTGCCATGAGAGTGCGTGCAAGAGGCAAGGGGAGCAAGAGAGGAGTATTGAGGACACACGCAGCAGGAGACAGGGGCAGGCTGGCTCCTTTCCTGCTTGGCATGTGGATGCAGTCACATGCAACCCAGTGAGCAGGTGGTCACGCTTAATAAAGAAATTATAAGATCAAGGCCATCACACGGTTGATGCAAGAACTTGTCAAAAACACAAAGTGAAGTAGTAAAATAATATCAGTTCATGACCTTTTTAGTCACTGCTGTTTTCTAGACTCTTTGAGTGTAAAACCAGGCACTGCAGGCTGCAATAAGGCAATAAGATCTGGACAGAGGGCAGAAACCCCTCAGTGGCAGGGCTGGCGTGTTTGCGCACTATGCCTTCCTCTGTCAAAGGTAATCGTTTGTGCAGACCATGAATTGTTATTTTTTCTTCCCTTTGGCTGAAATAGAGTTTCTCAGAGGAATTCTTGACTTTTTTATTCATTATAATTTGTTACTTATTCCATCTTTCTGTTCCTCTTTGTAAGGTCTTTGGAAACGTAACGTTTAGGCTAACATTACAACCATATACTTCATTGCAATAAAGTTCAAAATGGGTCATTGCTAGTGACTGTCCACTTGAAAGGAACATATTTTAGTCAACAATAAAAAAATATGTTTGTAATTTACATTTCACAGACCATATAAAATTCTAATTCATAAACCAGAGCTTGATGTCTTGCAAAGATATTATGCTGCTAGTTTACCTAGCATGGGATTCCTATAAAAATAACAACTCTGAAAAACCTAGATCATCAGCAGGACAAAAATAATATGGTTGTATTTCCACCCTCATTTTTTTTCCACTTCACAAAACCAGGAAAATGTTCTTTTTTGCAAACAAGGTGCTATAGTGACTCTTCTTCTAGAACTGATCTGTTGTTCAGGCAGCATATTTTGTGAAATTTGAGAGAGTGTGAATAAAAATAATTGATAATAAATTACATGAGGAAGAACTTAACCATTTCAAATTATTACATTTCTTGTACAGTCTTTGTATATACTTACATGTGATTCTTTTCATAAACAGCTCTAAAGAAACAAAGTTTTGTGTAAGGCGTAAAACTGAAAGAGTTAGCAATGCAATGTCACTGTAATACTGATCTTAATCGAGTGTGCTGCATTGTCAAAAGAAATTGTCAAAAAAATGTTATCTTTCTTTCTGAAAGCCTTGTGTATCGAGCGCTTCTGTAACTAATCAAACGTGCAGAAGAAATGTGTTATCACTAGACAGTGTAGAATGGGGAGGTACTGTTATTTATTGAGATTCCAGGTTCGAAACTCGCTGAAAGCGCACTTTAGATGAGACAGGAACCTCTAAATCTGTCTTTGGAAATAATCCTTCCTCTCACAGGATTTTCTAGAGTCCATTTCCCTTACATGTCTGGTATAATTAATTTTGAATACACGTGCAGCTCTTTTCCTCTGCTTCTTCCTCAGTTGGTTGCCTTTGATTGCTTGTCACAGCAGCATCAATAGGAAAAATACTTTCTGGTGTGCGTACACAACAGGCCAAAGGTGAAAGAGCCTTTGTTCATGTACCTTTGAACAGTGTGATCTCTGGAGAAGCAGCTGATCCTGTAAAAGCTTCTGTGTAATGTTGGAGCTAACTGGAACTGCTGAAATTTGCTTTGGATTGCTAGTGTAGTCCTAGGAGAAGGTGGGTAGGCTGAGGAAGAGGATATTTTTGTGCATGTGCTACAGGGACATTTGTTCTGGAATTTATCCCATTCCATGTGGACAAACTTAGGCAAGATGTTGCTTTCACCAGATTGTCCTCCTGAGTTTGAGTGCTGCTGTTTGTTGCTAGCTGTGCATGATTTCCCTATATGTGTGTCTGAGAGCTACAGCGCAGATGAAATTGAATTGAAGAGCAGTGGATAGTGTTGGAAAGACAGTAAGTGATAGGGTTTTGGCTCTCTGACACTGTTTTATTGTTGCTTGCCCCACATAGGAGATTTTCATATTTTGCCTTTAACTGTATTTTCTGCATGATCCCCAACTGGATTAGTTTTACTAACAGAAAGGTACAATGACATAAAATAAAGAGATGCTTTTTTTAAATAATAATTTTGTTGATATAGCAAGTTATTCATTCAAGAAAAATACATGCAAATTGCCATGCTGTAATAATGTCTACCATATAAACATTTTAACTATGTAACTATTTAACTGACTAATGGAGAAGGAACAATGATTACAAGGCAGGCCAGTATTTTTGTAAGGCAGATACTCAGGGATTTAACGGTTACTGATGACCAAGTGAAATATTGTGACTGAAAGGGAGAGGTTATTCTCAAAGTGTGAGATATTAGGCAAACTTCCAGATTTAGTGATCTATTAATTTTCCTGGAAACAAACTTGTCGGAAGCAACTGTTCTACTTAAGCACTACACGTTTTGTAAAACTGCAGAACTAAACTTTTTCTTCCAAAGTACTATCCTTTCTCTATAAGGATTGAATATTCTCATTACAAAGGAATTTAATCTGTAAGTATCTGAGAACAGTTAGTACTATTGCAGCATCTGTCCATCTGCCAGCCCCCAGCTTGATTTTATCTGTTGCTTCTCAGTTGTATTTACATAATGTGTTTAAAATAAATTTTTAAACCGTATGCCACGGCTTCTATGTGGCAGTGGCTTTCTGGGTGATAATTGCAGACAAGTGCTTCCTAAATGCTGTAATGTTCTCTCCGAAAATGACAGTGATTGCATGGCCTAAATTCATGCATTGTGGAGTAAAAGCTGAATCAGCAAACTTCCTCCCCTGTCTTTGCGTACCACTGTGTGCTATGGCCTAATAACCTTTCTAGGGATTAAACTTTTTGGGAGACTCCCATTTCCTTTTGCAGCAACCGTTAGCTCCTTTTTGTGATGAGTCTTATCCAATTCCTAATAGCCTTGGTCAGTGGGTGCTTTCAGTTTAGGGAGAAGAGGGGTGAGGATTTGACTAGACTACTGAGGCTGTCCTCTTTCAGTGCTTAATTCTAGCCCCATGCATAACTCTCGACTTCATCACATCCTCTGCCTTTCTGAAAACCTTACATCCCACCTGAGAGGCAAATAGGAGTGGATGTATTTTTCTGTGAGTAAAACTGGAGTGGTGGTCTTGGAATTTGGCTAATTAAATAATATCTCCTTGGGGAACACTTCCCGTGTGAGATGTACTTTTTTCTTCAGGCCTTTTCTTTTTAGGTAAAGGAAATATACTGTGTTAGGCAGTGTTTGCTTGCAGTGAATTTCAGTGGGCGATGATGAAGGAGATTATGATAACATACATATATCTGAAAAGAAATACTGCTTGGATTGAGAGATCACTCATTTGTAGAACACTTCCATTCTAGCGGGAGGGATGACAGTCATGCGAAACAAGTTATTCTAATAAAGATTTATTGACCGAACACAGTAGTCAGGTCAATGACAAATGAGCGGACAGAAGACGCGTTGAACCTATCCCTTGGAGAGAGCAAATCAGCACAACTAGCGCGCTGTCAGCACCCCTTTGAAGAAATGTTTGTGAACTTCAGGAGTATAAGTTGATTGGTTCGGGGCTGGGGACAAGGACAAAATTTAGAAAAAACGACACAGTGGTAAAGGTATGTATGTTTGTAGATTAAAAATGTAAACAAATACATTTTATTGAAAAACAAACAAACCAACACAACCTTTCCCTCCCAAACTGGATTATTGTTTATATCGAATTTTTAACCTGCATGTGTCAGATTGTATTGTTAGATGTTATAAGAGCATTTTTGACTACAGGTTGTGTATAAAGCAGTCTTCTGTAAAAGTTGCTACTCATAGTGATAGTTGGCTATCTAGATGTGTAGAGATGATCAAACCATGTTTTATATTTGTAAATTATGTTTTCTGCCTGTTTTCTGCTCACACTCTTGCAACAGTATTTGCTGTAATACATAATATATGGACCTGACTGTCAGTTTTGAATGTGTGCACAAGATAGATACACATGCAGCTTGATGTGGAGCCCCTCTAAGCAATCAGGACATTCACTTTGTTTTTCTTCTCATGCCTAGTAGTCCACAAATAATTCCTTCAAAATCAATAGGACATTTTCTGAATAAGCTGGAGCAGAGGCAAAAGGCCAAAATCAATATTACACTGACTCGTCTGCAAAGGTTATAGCCTTTGTGATCCCCCAGCTAGCCTGAGTAGTAAAGAAAAAAGGGAATGACATGTTTTTGGTTTATGACAAGTATGTTAGGATCATTTGTGGAAATGTGAATAGGCATTTTGTATTTTTATTGTATTTAAGTAATCTGAGATTTGTTTGAATAATTGGATTTTAATTTGTAATTTGATTCTGTTGGTGATTAATAGAATTTCATTGGGACTATAGTCTGAGGGCAGGGGGGTAGAACAAGTGGCACTAAGGCATAATTTGGTTTTATAAAGCATGAGAAGAGAACTGGCCTTTTCCTTAATGCATTAAGCTGAGTGTTTAAAGCTGGCATCTTAGAGAAACATCTTCTTACCTTTGAACACACTTGTTAAGGAAACTTTTAAGGTACAGTAGCTCTGCCACTGTCAGATTTCCTTTACTGTCATGGGTGTTTGTAAAGTTCACAAATTCCATGAAAATCTCACTGTTTTCTTCATGGGACTTGGCAGATGCAGAATATGGCAGAAACTGGATCCCTTGGCATAGCTTGTGTGAGACACTCACGTGAGTTACAAGCACTGCCAGTTTCTCAGTGAAGCTTATAATTACTATTAACCCTGCAGAGGTGGATGTCTGACTGTTTTCCACAGACACACTTGTGCCACACTTGAAACAGCCCCCTTAGTGTGGGTACCAGGCAAGGTGCCTGGGTGCATCTTGTACACTCTGACAGCACAGCTTGTAAATCTTGAATTGAGCTTCTTTGACCAAGGCATTGCTTTCCTTTTTGTTTGTCAAAAGCATTTTGACTAACAGAGCTTGCAAGATACGCTTTGAGAGCTAGCTCATCCATAAGTTTTCCAAGCCATTCAACAGGCTGTAGAAACAGGTTCTGGTTTTAACCACATGCTTGCACCAGAAAGGCTTAATTCCCAGAACTGAGAAACTGCTAAACATACAAGTGAAACTGGAGAATATCCTGACAGAGAGCTATTTGCTTTTATGGAAAATGAAGAGAAAAAGCTCATTCAAGTAATGCAGAGCTGTGCCCAGCCTGGCTCCCAGACAGCCACATGCACAAATGCATCCTATTAGCAAAAGTGACAGCAGGTCATAAGCAGTCTTAAATTTAACCTTTTCTTATTACACGTGTCTTCTCCATACTCTTCACTACCCTTAATTCTTCTGTGATTATTACTTCTGTAATTCCCCTAACTGACTTTTCCTCAGCTTTGCCAGCTGAACTCCTTGGTTTCTCCTCTAACAAGGATGAATATCTTTGGGTTGAGAAACTAACCCACCAGCAAGTTAGATCAGGTGCAAATAGGGAAAACAGGTATTAATGGAAGTTGCCATCACCTTCATTGTGGATGGAGTCACTACGGTATCACTATGGTGGGTGATATCAAAATTCCCAGGGCTACATAGCAGCTGTGCTTTTCTAGAATTCAGTACAATGATGTATTTAAAATTATATTATTCTTATGTTTAATATAATTTCTGTCCTATAAAGAATTTTGGTTTTGAAGTTCTAGGGACATAAATAGAATTTATGGACATGCTTCAGCGTTTTGCTGACTTACAGTTCCAATCTTTAAGCAAAAGCAGAAACAAAATATATTTTATACAAAACTGAGTTATTAAATTTACATGTGTTGAGATTTACTGAAGGAAGGCATTGCAGTTAATGGTGATAGTTTTATTGATTCGTAAACATTTTCTGGATCAGAGATGCTTTTCATTTCTGCTTTTCACTATTTTGTAAACTCATTATATTTGTGGTGTTGACCTAAGTTGATTTCTTGAATAATACCTGTGTAATTTTTTTTTTTTCTAGTAGCAGTGCAGAAGCATTTTTAGTATTGCTTTAATTTCAATCTGCCTTTGGCAGACTTATGTATTGTCAGCGGCTTATTTAGCAGGTTTTCAAGGATGTGAAGGATAACATTTGTTGCTAATTTAAAAATTAAGATGACCTTCAAGTCATTGCAAAAAAGGAAAAAGGCTAATTTATGGTCACACAAGGAGATCTGTGCAAAATCAGGATAATGGACAACAGTCCATTCTATACAGTACAATCAGATTCTTATAATTTTGTAACTTTTCCTATAATAGTGATTATTTTAAACAGGTTTTATCTCAGTAGCAAGATAAAATGAACACCAAGAGCCATCTGTGTGTATTTTCCTTAGCAATTATCCAACCTTGTGTTCTGATGTCCAAAGCACTTTAAAGAGTCTTCTGAAATTTATGGCATGTGAAAGGCATACAGTTCCAGTCTTTTATAGGATCTGAAAAACACATTTTCATTGTTCTTCCACTTCACGGATCAAAAGGCTTTTACAAAGTAAAAAAGAAAAATCCCTAAATTAAATTAAAGCTTAGCATTTTGAATAAAAATCCTTTCTTATACACAAAACAAAAAGTAAGAATGAAAAATATGCCACAGGGTAAAAAGCCTACAGTATAACAAATAAAATCAGATAAAAACAAAAGACTCAAAGAAAATCGAGATTTAATAGAAAGTGCATTCTGAAAAAAATACCACTATGCATTTCTGTGTCCAGGATGTAGGTAAAATAAGTCTTTTACTAAAAGGCATTGATATTTTGTAATTATTATGAGTGATTCTCTAAAGGAAAAAGATTTCTTTTCTGATATGCATCTGCATATATTTTCATAACATCCTGGGGTGACTAGAACAGAGCATATAAAAATATATGGAGAATAATGTAATGTTTTTATTAAATAAGACTTTGAAGGTTTTCTAAAGGATGTTTTTATTCTACTTTTCAGAATAGCTGGTTTTGTTTTCTGGCTTTTTGCCTCATCTCTGAAATATCTGTTTGCCATGTTCCACATTTACTGTCTTGCAATCCAGGCTGACATACAGGTTGATGTCACTAGGGGCTTAATGCATCTTGTCCAATTTTGAACACACTTGAGTATTTATAGCTTTCAGAATCAGAGAGAATTTACTTTTATTCAGTTTAAATTCCAGTTAGGAGAATTATTATCTGTTTGCTATCCTGCAGGAATATCCTTGGGGAAACAAATGCTATCAATTTAATCCACAGCTAACCAAATCGTAATAGCAGAGAGTAGTTTCAAGAATACTCTCTAAACTTTCCAATAAGGATGATGTGAATTTAGATTAGTGACAACATTGATATTTTTGTCATGGTTTTTGCTTAGTGAATCAATGAATGTTGTTCTGAACACATACACACTCAGAAATGAAGATCATTAAGGGTAGCATCTACATGGCTATGACTTTTCATGTCTTTATCAGCTAAGAGGAATTGAGGATCCATAAAACATTATCCAAGTTTAGTTTTGCATAGACCAAAGGTATATGATGCCTTTATGTAATATATGACCTATCAGACTGTTGTCATGCTATGTGAAATACCTTCTTTCCTGTCAAGAAGGACATCAATCCAGTTTTCTGACAAAATTTTAATCTGGAGTGTGGTGTATGCCATGTCTTTGCAAGCCTTCATATTGTAATTATGGCACTCTCTTTGGGCAAAACAGTAATTTCTCTTCTGTTGACACTTGAAAGTTAGATGGGCATCTGTTGTTGATGGAGAAAAGGGAGGACTTGTCCTGGGTGTGTTTCCTTACTGAGGTCATCAGAAAAAGAGTTGAGGTGAGTGGCTCCTCTCACCTATGAATTCAAATGCCACCTTCATAAAAAGTTATTTTGTTTTGTTGTGAAATTCTTATTGAGATTCATCAGATTCTACTTACTGCCAGTCAGATATCTAAAGTATTAGTTCCACAAATGTGTATTTATGTTAAGACAAGCATGTTTCTTGCTTCTGGAACAGAGGGAAAAGTCATTCTTCCAAATGCTAAACTCTGGACCGCCTCAGGGCAATTTATGATAACCAGATTGTCAGTGGCTACTTCTTTGGATTAATCAAAGTTTTCTCAATATTGGCCTATTTTACTTCTATTGGCTATGCTTGGCTATTAGTGGTGGTTATTCCTTAATAATGCAAGTCACTTGTGGGTCCTCCTAGAAATGTTACTCTTTTCTTATTTATATCCTCTGCTCCAAAAGACTGGAATAGTTTTTAAACAGGGCATGATACAGTTGGTCTACTTATAGTTGTAGATGATGGTTGTTCTTGCTCCTTGGTGGACCTTGTGGCTGTCCCTGCTGGGGATTTGTGGACTCCTTCTGCAAGTAAAAATACAGAACAGAACGTTGCCTCTGCCCCACAGAACCTGTGGTTGAAGGAAAAGAAAAGAGATAACACAAAGCTGAAAACACGTAGGAGATGAGGAAGGAAGCAAACACTGATAAATGACTGTGGCAGGTAGTGGTTTTGACACACTTGCCACATGAACTTTTTGAGGGCTTCACAGGAAGGAGGAGTTATAAGGTAGGGATGTGGAGGAGGACATTATGGCAGTTTTATGGCTTGGGGTATGGCAAGCTGTGCCAAACTGTAGAGACAACTTGAAGAGAAACAAGGAAGACAATAGTCTGAAAATGCAACAAAGGGGCTAATGTCATGGGCAATGTAAGTGTCAGGGTTGATATTTGGATACTGGATGAGAAATGATAGATGAGGGATAGACCATAAAGGCCATTAACGTAAGGACAAGGCAATAGACATCTGAGAGTCAAAGGAGGGATGCAAAGAAAGGCACAAAGATTTAAACTTGGCCTTGATGTGACAACCTAGAAAGGAAGAAAGGTCAGTCAAAGATGATGTTGAAGTTATGGGCAGCTTCAGTTTGCTGAAGCAAGGAGCAAGGAAAATCAGCTTTCACTTACTAAAGGCTGTGGATCCTTGAACCTATCTGAAGAAATTATGTTGGAGTTTTGAGGAGACAGAGAGAGAGAAGAATTCTGCATATTTGTCACTGTTTGCTTATTTTAAATTTGTACTTCACAATATTGCATTCCAAGTGAGGGAGCGTTCACTCTGTTTCTGCTGTCTGTGGTACGGAATTTTGTTTTCAGTTGTTTTAAAAGACCATAAAAATACATGAGCCTAATGCTGTGGTAAGAATCTCCTCTGTTTTGGCAACAATGGTACGTATTTCCAGAAACACACAGCAATGTGTGTTGCAGAAAGGTGTATAAACCAGAATAAAATCCCATTCTCTTGTCTTGGTGCTATGTATAAGACAGCTACAAAAAATGATAGCAAGAAAAGTAAATCTTAGTTTTGCTGTGATTCTTCACTTTCACCTCCCCATTAGCAAAAAAGAAAGACAAAAAGAGAAGAAAAATCTTAAAAAAAACCCATTGCAATAAACATTGGCTGGCTTGAATATCATGTTATAAAGAAACTGTAGTATACTTAAAAGATAGTTGCAAGTCAGAGTTTCTAAGGAGGTTTTTCTTCTGAAATGCTCTTTGACTTGATTTGATAGCCTTATTTTGTTCTCATTATAGGCCATTCTTTAGAGAAGTACAGAATTGTGGGTGATCAAGGTGGGTTTGCCAGGAATAAACTCAGAATCATTTGCACTTTTCTTTTTGTTGCCTTTTAATGAAATCCGCAAAAAAAAAAAGCACAGAAAAAACCCTTACAAGTATGTGACTGCATTTAGTTAAAAATGTCTTTGTTTATAAGGAACAATAAAGGAGTTACCAAATTCTTCAAATGTGCTTCGGATTATTATAAGCATTCATACCTTGTGTTATAAAATACCAGGGCTCCCTCCATCCCAATTCGCAAATCGCCAGCCGCTCACAGAAACCAAGTGCATAAAACCACATCTAGCCCAGCATAATAACAATGCACATTAAAGTTACTTTACTAAGAAATACAGAACTTTAGATCTTAAAAGATTCTACAAAAGGCCCCAAATGATAGCAATTTGCATCACAGATTTCAATTTCTTCTTGAAAGTGATTTTTTCACCCTTGAATCCTTAAGCTTCTCTATGTTTCTAAAGTCATTGTTTGGCACTCCGTTTCAGTGAGCATTTCTTTATGATGGTAGACCTGTATTGTGTTAGTTTCCTACCATACTTGCTCATTTTAAATGAGGGTTTATACAATGCAGTGCCCTTACTCCTAAAGGCAAACTTTCGCTTTCACTGAGTAGTCTTTTGAGAGAAAAGTTCTCTGTCCTGTATTTGTAGCAGTGTGATGTGCACAGCATGTATTGTGGTGACAAAAAAGATATTCCCAGATGAACAGAATGTATAAAAAGAAAAATGACAGCAAGATGTAGCATTAATACCATGGTGTTAAATGTTTACTTTGATTTTTTTTTTCCCCCCGCCTACAGCGTAAGGTGAGAAAAGACTCTGTGAGTCTACTACGGAAGCTGATAGGGAGCAGTACAGCTAGCTGGTTCTGTTTAAAACTGAAAAACCTGAGAGTGAATATAATATATGTGAAAAAGAGAAAGAGAATTACTTTCGTAAGGAAGGTGCTCTGCATAAAACAGAGCAGCATTAGGCCAGTTCTGTATGATCAATACAGAAAATTAACCCTGGTTTACTGATTGGGTTTTGCATTTCTGCAGGATTCAGACTGTTTCCAGGAGTTACTGGGGCTGAGATGCATCATCCTTGTGTCGAAACCATTCTGAACATGGGGCTCTTGTCTCTATAATTTGCTTCCCTTTCCCTGCGCTGAGACAGATGATTTACAGCTCCAAATCTGTTCAGAAGCCAATAGCTGACACTTTTGCGTGTGCGTGCATGTAGTGTTTGCATATGCGCATGTGCCTGTGACCTTGGTGCAGTCAGGACAGTCAGAGCAGCTATTCTGATTAAACTCCAGCTGACAGTCTGTAACCTGACGATAGTCATTAACTCAAAGACTATCCCATTCCACCAGATTAGCAGCTGTGTGACTTCCAGCTTAGCTTTCTTAGTGTCTGAATACTAGGAAGCAGCAGAAATAGTCTGATGTAATAGTTGATAAATTTAGCCTCCAAAACTAATTAAAAATAAACCAAACTCACCACAGGAAACATTTCTACCCTTTGCCCTCTTCTTTTTTAATTGTAAACTGAGCATCAGTTTCTGACAAATCACTTTAATTTCCTAAGGGGAACATTATTGATTATCAGTCAGGGGACATAGAGGTAAAATACGTGATTTATCCATCTCATTCAAAATTATTATTTATTCCTGTTAATCCTGCAAATTTCTCCAGAGTTCTGCCTGTAACTCACAGATAGATGCTAGGCTGGTGACAGACCTTGCATAAAGGACTATGGTGCAGTCGTACTATGGTGGGAGCCACCTTTGTCCTGGTGGAACGCTTCACCATTGTGCTGTAGTGAAAAATTGTGTAGTCAATATTTGTTACCGACCTGGCCGTTGCCAGGAGAATGGTTGTGCGACTGGAAATCCTATTAGCAGCCATATGATGCTTTCTATTTTAATGATTTCCTGCAAACATAATGAGAAGATCACGTCAGGAAACTAATAAATTATTATGTACTGTGTGGCACATGCTCTTACAGTAAGATAGTTGAGAAAGGTTCAACTTCGCAGGCACAGCACGTTCACCTTGAACATCAGTAAATCTCTAGGAGACAGTGGGGTGCATCCCAGCGAGGCAGACTGGGGATGGGATTGTAAAAAGAACAGAGGGAGTACAAGGCCTCCGCTCCTTCACAAGTTGAAGTGGTTTCTAGCAAGGCAGTTTTGGTGCCTGGGTGTTGGATGCAATGGCAGATGCATGGTAGTAGATGCTGCTGGTCTGTGTGGCTCTGAGACTCATTATGCTGGGTCTTCAAGCAGCTACATGAATGTTGTTGCACTGCACCAAATATCCCATTTCCAGCTATTGGTGAAAGAAGACAAGCTTGCACTTAACAACCAAGAATAAGTCTTCTCTTGCCTGTCACATCTTTATATCTAGAGTGTGTTCAGGCCACATTCATCCTTGACTGAGCTCTGCACTGGAACAGTCGTGGTCTGGCGATCAGTCTGAATTCTTCGGTTTATCAGACATGCCAGGACAGGGTTTTTAATTTTTTTTTTTAATTATTCCATGAGGAATGGCTGAAACTGAAATTGCCTATTCTGTCTGGGAGCAGGATTTGTATTAAGCAAAAAAAAGTGTAGAGGGGTCTGCTCAATCATGACAGAACATGCGACTGTCCCAGATGTCTCACCACCCATACATTTATTTATATATATCCCAAAATAGGTAGTTTCCTGACAACAACTCGAGGACTGGTTAAGCATGAGGATTACACTTTCTATTCCATACAGACATGTTGAAAATAAACATATAGCAGTTCTGAATGAATGTGCGTTATAATGGGGAAAGGCAACTTGTAAGATGCTATATTCTGTAGACAGCAGTGCGTTGTACTATAGTCCAGAACAAAACCCACACTTCTTTGAAGACAGAGGCCAACAATAAGATGGACAGTTCTGTCAGTTTGACAGTATTGCTGGGTGTTTATAATACATACAATACTTTCTGTTGCTCTGTATTTTATTATGTGTAGGTGCTCACAATATCTCCATTATGGATGAATGTTCTAGTGACCTCTTGGAAAAAAAAAATCTTGAGTAGATTCTTTAAAAGACCCTAATCCCTTTTTATTTGTGTAGCCTGAGTGAACAGCTCCTATAGCTGAATAATTCCTACCCTGAGGAGGATTCTTTAATTACTTTGCATTAGTCTAGGAAAGTGTGCCTGTTCTCTGCCTGGCTTTTTTGCCCCAGGAGAAGACTGGGAGAACAATGGTTGTCAGTCTCCAAGAGGAGAGCCCGGGCTTCCAGCCGCTGCAATTGAGGCTTTCCCGTTGTACTGCTGATATCAACAGAACATAAAAATAAAATCAGACCATTTGACCATATGATTAGCACATTTCTGTTGAACTCTACGTAACCTTAATCTTCTGGCTCTTTACAGAACTCCAGTGTTTCTCACTTAAGAAAATTCTTCCTTAACATTAAGGTTTTTCTTTTGATGCTGAAATAACCTCTGCATGGTTTGCTTATAGGGTTTTAATGGGCTGCATTGGGGCAGACGAGAAAAGATGTGTTTGAATTATCATGAAGACACATTGGATAACCAACTTTGTAACACCGAGATGAAGTTTAACCCTATAATTGTTAATTTCTGTTGCTTGGTGAAACACTTACTGTGTTTTCTTTTGCCCTATCAGTATATTGCAAGATTGAAAAGGAAATATTTGCAATTATGTAAACAAGTAGGAACTTCTGGATTTGAAAAAAATTATAATCTTATGTTGAGTAAACTTTGCAACTTCCTTGTGGGACTCAGACAGTTGTTTATGGATTTAGACTACATTTTTTTACTTTTTTAAGTTAGCAAGACTTCTCTGTGTAAGTGGAAGCTCACTGCAACCGTAAGTGTTATTTGACGGTGGAGAGTCATAATGAAGAGTTTTGACAATGAAGAGACTAGAACTTGCATTTAGTTCACAGCTTCACATTTTAAAGTGTTTGCTTTTATACTTAAGAAATTAATTTGTGTGCATAAATTAAGTTCTGTCTGCCTGCCAAGATCCTTGAGGACCAAGGAGAACGAGGGAGTTACTACATAACTATTTCAATTTGGTAACTTCATTTTTTTTTTACAGTTGACTCATAGTATCTTCAGCACTGTAACATGAGCTATTATAAAACTGCTGTAAATTTTTCCTTCTACTCCTTCAGCATGTGACAGTGACCACTGGGGACCTCACTGCAGCAGCCGCTGCCAGTGCAAAAATGGAGCCTTGTGCAACCCTATCACTGGAGCCTGCCACTGTGCATCGGGTTTCAAAGGTTGGCGCTGTGAGGAACGCTGCAATCAAGGGACATATGGAAACGATTGCCATCAAAAATGCCAGTGTCAAAACGGAGCCACCTGTGACCATGTGACTGGAGAGTGCAGATGTCCTCCTGGATACACTGGTGCCTTGTAAGCAGTGGGTATATTATTTATGGGGGAGAGATACAAGTTTTAAATAGTGCTAACAAGAGAAATTAAGTTCAGTTTAACTTTTACAGTATGCTGTTGGTCTGGCTGCTGCGTAATGCAGGCAAGCAGGGCTGGTAGTTAGGAAGCAGCTGGGCAAACCATGTTGCAGTGCACATTGAGATATGTAGCTGAGAGAAAGCCCTCTTGATCTGGCCTGCTAAGTAAAAGCCACAAAAAGTAGCAGCAGGAGCTTCTTCATGACCACCATGAAAACTGTTTGGCTGCAAGTTTGGAAAGTCGCACTGAAACATGGAGTTATTTGGCTTTATCATTCCAGAATAGATTTTCATAGAATCATCATAGAATACCAGGTTGGAGCTTTGTCAGTAACAATTTATGACCACCAACCACTGTAGAAAGAAATATCTTTAAGAAGAAATAATTCTAGATTTCCAGGTCTGTTTCCTTAGATTTGTTGCATGGGTGCTATACAATATTCAGTATGTGTCTCTTTATGTTGGACTGCTTTCTGTTTCATACTTTTGGCTGGAAAAGTTAACGATAGCGTTAAAAATAAAGAGGTGGCTAGAGACTGGAGCGTGTGCCGAAGTAACGGTTGTCTCTGTTGTATACCACCACCTCCCCAGCTGCGAGGACCTCTGTCCCCCCGGGAAGCATGGGCCACAGTGCGAGGAGAGGTGCCCGTGCCAGAACGGAGGCGTCTGTCACCACGTCACCGGGGAGTGTGCCTGCCCGCCAGGATGGATGGTAAAAACACTTCCTGAAGTCGACACAACCCCATAGATCTTCCATATTTGTAGATTTTGGGCAGCATCAGAAAAGGGTAGCAAATGAGGATAGCAAATGCAGTCTGCCTGTAGCCAGGAGTAATGAGAAATGTATTTTAGCAGAAGGGACTGGAATAAAATACTTGCAAACCCATCTGTTACTGAAAATCCTCCAGTTCTGCACTGCCTTTTTAACCATATCAGCTTCTGGGAAGCAAAAGACATGAGTCGTACTGTGACGAGGCAACATCCTTTAGATCTTGTCTGGAAGTTATTGATTTCTAGATATAATTTGATATTATAGGGAGCTGACACCATTATATATTTTAGCAGTGAGTTTTGTGCCTGGTTTCATATGTATAGTATGCATGGCATAACCCCCCAAACTTTAGATACTGTGTTAAATGTTGGTGATGGAAATGGGACATCAGCACTTTGACATTATCTTTAGACTTCCTACCCTTTTGTCAGGGGGTAGGGAAAGAAGAATTGACCTCGGAGCTGCAAGTAGCCTCCCCTGCTACCAAGCTGCCAACTCCGAGTTGGCAAATAATGGAGTTGGAAGGTGATCAAAAGGCTGGAAGGTGATCAAAGCCCAAATAATTTCTTTAAATACATTTGTAGATAATATTTATCAATAGTATTTGTTAATAATGTTTTCTATTTAAATGCCCATTTTGGGTGAAAATCCACATTTACTGAACTTTTAATTATCTCATGATAATTGAGATAGTGTATTGAGATAACCTGTGGCAGAGGTCAGTTTTTCACCAAGTAGAGAACGTAGCTATAAATCTCTGTGTGTTTGAATAGCACCACTCACGTGACTACCTGACTTGGATTATGGCCATCTTTACTTTTTGTTCCACTTCATGTTAGAAGAATGAAATTATTGGACATAGAATACAAATGCTTGCATAAATTCTTGACTCCTTTTATCTGCCTAAATACAGCTAAAGAAAAATGAGATAGCATATGAAGCAGTGATGAAAATGTTATACTAGTGTGTGTCTTAACTAATAAATTACAGTTTAGCCCTTTGACTAATTTTCCATTCCAAGTAGTTATTTAAGCATAACTCTTTGTTATTTTTAGATTTTTCAATTCTGTGAAACACAATTTTGTCAGTATAACCTTTTTTGCTTTTCCTGTAAGGAGGGTTTAAAGTAGCCAGGTATAAATTCTGCAGTATCTTATTTTAGCTGAAATACCTGCATGTCTTTTGTCTGATGAGATGCCTGTAAATAGATTTTTCTCAAAATGGCTTCTTAAAAGTCTTAAGATCTGATGCTCCCCTCACTACACAAGCATAATTAATTCCAAGAATGTAAATAGCAGTGCAGAAATTCAAAATCTGTTGAAGGGAAGCAGACACCCTACCTAAGCTTTTAAGATATGCTGCTTTCAATGAAATTACAAACAGCTTTTCCTTTCATTAGAAAAAAACAACTTATCATAAAGTAGTATAATTGGGGCATTACAGCAATTACTGATTTCTACACCACTACTCACTGGAGGGCATTTCTGGATGTCTTGATGTATACTACTCCTGATAAATAAATTGGGAAGAACTTGACATCAATTGGTCTTAAATGTCTAAGTGTTTTCATCGTTGCTTAGAGATAGTGTTTTTCATTAGCTTTGGCTTCCAAAAGGGAAATCCTAGAAGATTATTCCTGCAGTGCTGAAACATACCCCGTGTTTAAAGCTGAAGAGTCTGGCATTTCCAAGCTCAGCACTAGACGAGTGACACAAGATCTCCTTGGTCTTCCTTCATTACAAATCTTTCTTCCTTGTCCATTCAAGCTGTAATCCCAAATCTAATGTTAAGATTTTTTTTCTGCACATGTAGGGCATGGTCTGTGGTCAGCCTTGTCCTGAGGGTCGTTACGGGAAAAACTGTTCCCAGGAGTGCCAGTGCCACAACGGAGGGACCTGTGACTCAGCAACAGGTCAATGCCATTGCAGCCCAGGTTACACAGGGGAACGGTAAGGAAATCTTATTTTTACCAGACTGCTGAACCTGCAAGGAGTCTGCTACGACAGAGAAAGTTAAGAAGCTGGTAGAAAGCAGAATGAAAATATCTATGATACAATTAAAAGAGTCTTATGAAATGTTTGTCATGTCACTTAGCTGATGCTTGGTCACAAGTTAAAAGTGCCTATGTGATTACCCTTCCATGAGCAATGGCTTGGTTTCAGGATTTTCCTGCTGTGGCCCACGCTCTGGCAGTGTCTTGTGGGTCTTCACTTGAGTGGTTTGCAGAATGACGCAGTTTGGGGTACAGTGAAGGGGTGAGGAGGGAAGCTCTTGGTTTTGTGCAGATGTTTGGCAGTCATAGTAGCAAGGAAGGCTCATTTGGCTCCTCTTCAAAGTGAGCAAGCTGGAGAGTTGTCTCCTAAAGTATTTCATTCAAACGAAGAAGCGAAACTTCTTTATTTTCTGACTCGATTGTTAAAAATCGTCTTTGGTAGATTGGAAAGATATTATAGCAAGACATCTTTTTTGAAGGCAGTGGAAAGTGATGAAAGAAGTGTTTTCCTGCATTTATTTTAAACTGCACACAACTCATTTGCTGAAGTCAGCAGCAGCTTAATCACTGAGGTCAGTCCAGGGAATCTCTGCCAGCAATAGTACATATTACAACCATATGCACTTGCCACGCGAGTGTTCACAGGACATGGGGAGAGCTGTGCCAGACATAAGGGGGAAAAAAAACCTCATGAAGAAGAGAAACAATTAGTCCAGGGCCATTTAGATGCCAAAATTAAATTTGCATCTGTGAAGAAACAGTGCAGAAGGTGGTAAATGCATTTAAAGAGACACAGACAAGTCAGCAGGGAAATCAAAGGAATATCCATATGAGTCTACACACTGCACTACACTGGTGTTTCTAAAAGCAATTAAATTTTTCGTCTTGGAATTGAAATCTGACTTTAATCTGAAATGCCTTACAGGCTGCAGCTTTTTGATCACTTTTGCAAGTCTGAGCTCACGTTTTCCCTGCAAAACAGGCTTTATTTGCAATTCTTTTGTTTTTCAAGATACTCCAAGGGCAGGAATGGGTCAGAAGCATGGTTGTAGACCTGGTTCTTATTTCATGTCAGTGGACTGTCAAGGGAGGGCAGCGTTACAAGAAATGTGTGGGCATTGGCTGAGCTAGCACATACATACCAGCAGCAAAAAGGACAGTTTTTAAAAGCGCTAAGCTATTCTCCACTTCTGTGTATAACTTCAACAGTATTTTTCTGAGATTTCGGTGTGGTGGTAACTCCTGGAACTTGGTCATACAGCAAGAAAAAGAGGACTCCTAGAGCATGTAGCAGTTTCTAGGTGATCTGAGTTAACACAAAGAAATCTAGTTTAAACTACCTTTATAACTGTTCTGCCTAATACTTTTTGATTGATACCTGTCTTCTCCACAAAGTGAAAAAGGGTCTTTCAGAAGCTGATGAAGATGCAATTAGAAAAAAAAAAAATTGCAAGGTTAAATTTTGTCTAATTTGGCTGGGATTCCTGATTATCATTTGGAAGAAATTCATTCTCAGCTTTATTTGTATTACTTCATTAGGAAACATTTAAACAGGGTTATTAGCGCTATTATTATGCTACACCTCTGAAGGAAAGGGGATTTTATTGCTGGCTTCAGTAAGGGCAGAGTTACAAATACCTTGAAACTTCGGGATAACAGTATGAGATTGAGGCAAGTACTGCAGAAGCATGAAATGAACATGCATACCCATTTTACCTCAGTCAGAGGGCTCTGCTAAATTCTGTTACGTTTTGCAGTGCATTGTATCATGTGTCTTTGAAATTCTTCTGTAATAAACCACCAGTCATACTAAAGAAAACCAGAAAAAGCCAAGTATATAAGAAAAATGGAGAGAGACCACCAAGGAAATTCTTTTATAAGATGGGGGAAATGAGCATGTTATAAGCTGATAAAACCATTAATAATGTGATGTATTACAAAGTGATATTTTTGCACAATCTGTAACTTGGTAAAACTCTTACAGGTGCCCAATTTGCAGAAGATGTTATGTGCCTGATATCACCTGCTGAGTTCACAGCACACCTCAGGACTTCAATGTCAGCATGTTCTGGCCCTAAGCTTTGGGATTTAGCTGTTTTGTCTTTTTGTCTATGTCAACGTAATTCAGTGTTGATAGGATGCTTACATTGAAAAATATTGGGATTTTCCCTGACACATAAGTTATGAAATGTCGTCATCCTTGGCTCTGAAGCATGAATCTGTTGAGCTGAGAGGTCTGCTCTCATACATATAATCAAATATTTTAAGTGCACTTAGTGTTGGAGGCTTTAGTAATGCTGTAATAGTACTGGCATTCTGAATTTTAACAATTTAGTTCTAAAACATAGAGAAGTTAAAGCTGAAAACATCAAACTCAAAATCAAATTGTATCTTTTAAATACATCACCAAATGAAATTGCTATGCGGAAACTCATTAGTAAATGAGTTGCAAGTTTTAGAAGTAGGATACTGAAAATTGTCTTTTGGTAGTCAGGCTGGACAGCCAAACATGCAGTCTGATCTTTAGCTTAAATAATGCCTTTTATATGTAAAACATTAAAGAAATAAACTGTTAGCTAAAGTAGCTATCTTCTAAAAGCTCTGTGAATGAAAGAGAAAAGTTTGAAGAAGTCTCTTTATTAGGATATATTTTCCGTAAGGAGCAACAAAAATCATTGCTACTCTCCCATATGGGTTAAACTCAAGTCTTTACTAATTTTCACTTTCATTTATTAGAAAAGTCAGATGAAAAGAAGGGTTTTGGGTTCCTGAAGATTGTTCTGTGTCATCCTCTGAATTTTTGAAGGGCAAAATCAGCAAAAAAAACAGGTTTAGAATTAAATTCTGAAAAAAAAAAAAAAGGTATTCTGGAAACATTATGTGTTTGGAAACACAAGTAGAAAATATCCTCGTCAAAGACTATTGAGCATGATTGCCAGGGAACTTCCTGGCCTGACCGTCTGCAGGGGCGTGGGTGTCTGCTGGCTCTTCACACTATTACTAAGTGGAGAATCTAGATCACTTTAAAAAGTTACAGATGGATGGCTTTTGAAACAAAATACTTGAAAATTTATTCCTTCATGCTTCAGGTCTGATTTAAGAGGGTTGGTTTTTGTTCTGGTTCCTGAATGTGAAGTGCAATGATGTATGTATTCACGTTGTCTCCTTTGTTGGAGAAAAGGGAGATCTTTTCCAAAGGAATTTGCAGAGCCAATGTTTTTAAGCCTGTCGAGCTGAGCAGCAAAAGAAACCAGAGAGACAAGCACTTTTAAAAAGGAAGTTATATAAATTCCTGCTCTACTTAAGAGGTGTTTCAGATCAGCATGAGAGATTCCTCATAAACCATATTTCCCTTAAATCTCCAAAAGCTGTAGTTTCTGGGAAATAAAACTAATTTTTGTTTTTTTGTTTTTCTCACAGATGCCAAGATGAGTGTCCAGTGGGGACTTACGGAGTGCAGTGTGCTGAGACCTGCAAGTGTATGAATGGTGGGAAATGTTACCATATTAGTGGTGCCTGTCTCTGTGAACCGGGATATACCGGAGAGCACTGTGAAACAAGGCTTTGCCCTGAGGGAATTTATGGTCTCAAGTGTGATAAAAAGTGTCCCTGCCACATGCCCAATACCTGGAGGTAGGCTTTACACCCTTTAGCCTGTTTTCTTTTCCTATATAGAACATAGAAATCCAAATATAATCTGAAAATAAATACGTCCTGATTTTTCTAGTACTTTCATGCAAACTGAAGCAGCTAAAGACTTGTAAGAGTATGTAGTATTCTCTAACCATATCAAGAAAGAAAATATCAACCTGAAAGACCTTCTGAATTTCAGTTCTTGCAACTATATTTGATCTTAATATTCACAGCTGTATTTGGTCTCTGACCCATGAAGTAAATGTTAAGACAACATGTGACCTTTGTCTATATTTACCACATGAATAAATCACTATATTGTTCACTGTATAAAGTCAGTATACATCATATGTCCTTTGCATATTCTGGGGTACTGTAGATGAGAAATAACTGAATTGAAATGAATGGATGTATAGTCTTATGAGTTGGACATGAGAGGAGAATCCATTTCTCTCTCTCTCTGTATACATACATAAGTATTGGTGTAGGTGGACTATTTTACTACAAAATATCTGAAGACTTACCAATTGTAAATCTAGTTTTAAAAAATATTTTTTTTGTCATTTAAATGATTTTTCTAGAAAGCATGTAAAATCTGATCCTCGGAAATTGAATGAAAATAATTTTCCAATTGGCTTACCTTTTACTATTTCTCCTTATTCAGGTAGTAATGAGTCCTATTTTTTGAGTTTTGTGTGTCTTTGTGGATGTCACAGTGTTTCAGCATATTGTTCTGAAAATCTAAAAACTAGCTGTTTGGAGACAAACTTTCAGCTGTGAGGGAGGAATGTCAGATGTCAGTCGAGGCGAGCCAACATATTTATAGAACAATTCTGGACAGCTTTCTCTTGTTACAAAACACAGTTCTTCTGCTGAAATACTTTGGTCATTGTACATTCACTTACACTTAATTGCATTACTAATCACAGTACCTTATATAAGGTTTGTGAGCGTAATCTGAATTTTTGCTGTTGAAAAGAGCTGTGAAAGAAATTTTCAGAAACTGTTGACTGTCGCATAGAATGCTGTATATAAGATGCACTTTTCCTCATAGATAAAACAAAAGCTTTTAGTCAGAATTTAGCAGAGATGTTAAAGCACTGAAGCACATACATGGAAATACCTATTCTGTTAGGCCTCTGTGAAAAATTGCTTTGTGGATTGTCTAAGTTGTTCAACATACCTTTCATTGACAAACCACGTGACAGCAAACTGAATTCTTTTCCTTTTCCATTCATATGCTTTTACAGTTGTGTGCTTGCACTTCTGTTTATCCCATTTACTTGAAATGTCTTTTGAAAAAAATACAGAGTTTTTGACATAAAATCAAGCAATTAATTCTTTGGGCGATGCATTCAAGAACAAATGGCACCATAATGCTGACCTATCTAGCTCTCAAATTATGCTAGTAGACCAAATACTATTGTATTGTGAATTATGGTTAGCTGCATTACTGAAAATTTTTCTGCAGACTGTTGTAGCAGCCTTGTTTGACAGGAACGCATTACACTGTATAGTATTTCTGATATTACAGGGATTACTTCTGATTCATGTCCAACACAGCTGTTCCTTCATTTATACTGCTGGAATACAGCTTGCGGTCAAATCAGATCACAAATGTTCACATGTAAACAGCAGCATATGGCTGGTCTTTTTTTGAACATTTTCCCCTCTGTATGACAAATCAAAAGGCACGTAACAGCCCTGTAGGTGCGGGAGCATATTTGCAAGGGCATAATGATCTTTGAGGAATACAAAAGATTTTCATGACTTCACAAGTGTATTTTTCTTGTACAGGTTCCTTGCCCCTGGGTCAGGAAGTGATTAAGACCACCAAATAACAGAAATCAAAGGGCATCTGAGTAATGGTATAGAAGGCAAAGCTCCCTGCAGGCGCTTTATGCTTTTGACAAACTTTTGAGAAGCCAGTTGTGTCTAGCTGTCTTCATCTCTCACTAAATATCAGTCAGCCGGAAGACAACTTTTTAAGCCATCAGGGAATATCCTCATCTCTTACTTGCCTACCACAAGTGCTATTTGGGGTGGCTGTAGCCAAAGGATCTTCTTCATAGGACTAACCCAGTTAGCAGCAATGTAACAACCAATAATCCCAGGGCATGAAAAAGGAGGTAAATCCCTTCTTCAGATACACTTTGTGTGTCTGTATGTCTAGGATTCTGTTAGGACTTCTAGGGGACTTGATATTGTAAAAGCTTTTTTCATCTGGATATGACCACTAGTTTAGATATCCTTGACGAGGAGCTGTTGGTAGGCTTAGAGCCCTAGGATATTACTTATGTTCTTAGTATTCATAGATATGGAAACAAACTAAAGGTTGGTTAAAAAAACACTTGCACCAAAAAATATTGCTGTAAAATATGTGTACTACAAGAAGGACATTGAGGTGCTGGAGCGTGTCCAAAGAAGGGCAACGAAGTTGGTGAAGGGTCTAGAGAACAAGTCTTACGAGGAGCGGCTGAGGAAGTTGGGGTTGTATAGTTTGGAGAAGAGGAGGCTGAGGGGAGACCTTATTGCTCTCTACAGCTACCTGAAAGGAGGTTGTAGCAAGGTGGGTGTCGGTCTCTTCTCCCTAGTAACAAGCAATAGGACAAGAGGAAACGGCCTCAAGCTGCACCAGGGGAAGTTTAGGTTGGATATTAGGAAAAACTTCTTCACCGAAAGGGTGGACTTGGCAGTGGTAGGTTAACGGCTGGACTTGGTGATCTTAAGGGTCTTTTCCAACCTTAACGATTCTATGATTCTATGATTCTATAAGTTGCAGTATACAGGTATATGTCTAGCCATTTTCTTCAAATACTTAAAGACACAAAAACATGATACACCATAGTTCAAAAATGTATACATATTTCTCCTACTGTTTTATGATTGAGGAAATAGCATCAAAACAGCTTTGGCAATAGTTCATGGTTTGCATTTTGGGTAGGCTAAGCTACAGGGATTTTGTTGCTGCTGTTGGTTGACGGCAGCTCCTGGGGATGAAAGGCAAGCCCATCCTTGTTCTTAGTTGCATCAGCAGCCTTTATTAAATGCTTCATAAAGGGTTAGATATAGGTATACTTGAGAGACTTTATTCTTTTTGAGGGGTCCAGAGGACAGCAACAGGTAATAACTCTCTTGTGCCAAGAGTTTTTTCACAAATGGTTCTTCTCTGTTGCATCATTTGATATATATGAAAGGATTTGAGCTACAGTGCAAATCAGACACAGACCTCTGTTCTCTGTGACTAAGGGACTCTATGAATTTGTCCCTTTTTACGCTATAGTCAAGAAAAAAACTAGAGTGAGTGCCTGCTGGCTGAGACTAAGACCACATAAAACACGCTTCCTCAATGGGGTACGATGGCAGTCCTGTGAGCTGGTGTGAGCAGACCCATGTGTCCCTGCCAGTTGCATCCACAGTTTGTTGGGCTTACAGAAACTTGTCATTCTGAAGATCCAGTTTGCAGGAATGAGCGAAAAAGACCTCGATCTGCCTTCATCAACATTGTGAATTCGTTTTGTACAGGAATGTTCTTCTAGGCTAAACCACTTTTAGGCTGGGTTTTGTCATGCCTTTACTCAAGTGACACCTGGTGATCATTCAGAAAATGGTAAAAAGCGTAGACTGTAGATGCACATTTATCTAGAAGGTTTACAAAGGATATTTGTTACACCTGTGTTACAGTATATGCACTGGTTTCAGGTTGATCTTCAAGCTAAATTTGAGATGTCCGTGTTTTTTTTTCTTGTAAGCTCTTTCTGGTGATCTTCCACCACTACTTCACACCTGTAGGTAAGATCAGCTTGGGTCATTTTGTATCACCGACTAATTTGGTATAGTTCAGGCTGGAATTAGGGTTTATTCATGACATGAGCTCTTATGGGGTTTCTTTTGTCTCATAGTTTTTCTGAGATACATATATAGGGTTGAGTGGAATTTTATGGTGTGGTACATGCTTAGTTCATATAGTCTCGGTGTGTTTTTAAAGTCAAGACTAGGGCATCTTGCAATTTTGCATTTTTCTAATGGACTTGTACATACACGTACAAGAACTTTTCATGGAAATTTTATATTGCACAGGGTGCTACAGAATTTAGTTGGATATTGTAATAGTGAAACACTTACATAAATCACATGAAAATCATTAAGTTTATCTAAGTTCTTCAAATGTAATATCAACTACCTACAAGCATTTTTGTGGTTCTGTACAGAGTACAGTTGCTTTTGTGGAAAGTGTGAACAAAAGACCACGAATAAAAGCAGATGTACTGGCAGTATCTCTCAACATCTCTTTATTTCCCTATATTAATATATAAATCTTATTGCCAATTAAGCTAACTGCATGAGAACCCATCAAAAAGCTTCAGAAGTGCTCCAGCTTCCTACATCTAATTGCAAATTATGGAATACTAATTTTGGTGTCAATCAATATATGTGCAAGTATGCCTTAGTAACACTTACTGGGGGGCACAGAATATCAATGCCTTTGCCTCATACCCAGTGCACACTCATGCGTGTGGTCTCCCCCTCTCTTGAAAGGAAAAAAACCCAACAACAAACACCACTGAGATTTATGTCTTAAAATGACAGTACTACTAATTTTATGTTATAAATCTATTCTAATTCATATCCTAGTGACTATTCAGTTGTGGGTTGAAAAATCTTTTCATATTCCTTGGCCTGTATTCTTCCACTGATAAGAAACAAGGGAAATGGATCCAAAATGCCACTGGGTGCCCATGGGCAGTTAGGAATAAGGAACAAATCTGATTATCTTGCTACATCATGTGTTTTCATAATTTTGCATGTATTTTATATGAGAATAGTTCCATTTCAATTTATTTCATGGCAGGTATACTTATAGCTGAACAAATAACCAGGACTGTTGGCTAGGAACACCATGAGTTTTGAACCATTTCTGCATATATCATGTAGTTGAAAAGACCTTTCCTCTCATTTCACGTAAACCAGCTTAATACTATCAAAAGAGATTTTAATATCTTCAAGACCCCCAGATCCTTATGATGTAAGCAATAATATATTGAGAGCAGAATGCATAATGACATTCCAACCTTGATAATTCATTCTTTCCTTGATCAGCAGTATGTTGTCAGTTGGTTGTATTCATCAATAGGAAACTCTTAGTTTGACAAGAGTAGTCCTTGAGTCCAAGAGCAGTTGCAACTGATATTGCATTCCCTTGTTATGCTGCAACTTTTTCAAAGAATATTGTTTTAATGATATGTTACAGCACCTAAAAGTGCAGTAAGTATTTTTTCAAACTTTCAAATGGTCAGAAAAATACTCCGTTTCAAACACACCCCCACACAAGGAGTCAGCCAGTCTTGCAAAATCAGGCTCTTGTCATGGGTCATTTAATGTGTCTGGATGAAGGCAGATTTTTTTCCAGCACACTTAAAGGAACTTCACTTCAATCAGTGACAGACAAATATCTTTAAACAGTCTTCCCATTGTAAATATATTGGATTTGGATATTAAGGCTTTTCTTTGGTGAGAATTAAGCAAGTGCTTTGTCTGCCAAAGCGCTACAGAGTACCCCATTGTGTCCACTTTTCCAGCACATATATCTTTGCACAGCTGATGATGTCCATTTGTTATGAGACAACAGCTGTCTGACTGGCCCTTCAATGAAACTGCTGTTCCAGGTAGGGACAGCTGGTCTGCCACCAGGTATGGCCAACATAGGGGAGATACTCTCCAAAAGGTCACTGCTCTGATGGTATATCTGACTTCTGCCCAAAGCAAAAGACTTTGTATCATTCCCAGAAAGATGCCAGTTGTCCTCTTTTCAACGAATGATTTAAAGAAAAGAACATGCTTGCTACTCATTGGGTGCTGTGTTATTATTTTGTGTTGGATGCCATGCTATTTTACCAAAGCATCATGTTTCTCAGACAATATGCTGCTGCGTTTGGGCAGTGTTATGAAAATGATCCTATTATACTTGGAGTGCAAAGCTAACAACACATTTTTTGGAATTTAATGGTTTAATCACCTTAATATTTGTTAGCATGTATATCTATTTTATGGTAAAAACTGTGTTTCAGATAGGTTTCTTTTCAACTAGCTATAGAAAAATGATACCTCTTCTTTTCTTTCCATGTCCTCCCAAAATGTCTATATGTTGTATGATGTTACATTTCTTATCTTAATTGGTATGCATTTTTATATACATATACAGAACCTTTGCTTTGTGGTTTGGGGAGTAAAACCATCTCTATGCATAGCATGCAAGATTCTTTATGCAACCTATCTTATAACAGCATTTTGTTCTCTGGGGGAAAAAAAAAAAACGGATGTCATGTTTAGTTCTGAATTATTTATGCTTTCATCCCCTCCTGGCAGCTGTCACCCTATGTCTGGGGAATGCTCCTGCAAGCCTGGCTGGTCTGGGCTCTACTGCAATGAGACGTGTTCCCCGGGATTCTACGGCGAGTCGTGTCAGCAGATCTGCAGCTGCCAAAATGGTGCTGACTGCGATAGTGTGACTGGAAAATGCACCTGTGCCCCTGGATTTAAGGTAAATAAGTCTCACTTTCACAGTCCATTTTTGACTCCACTGCCTTTAGTTAAGTGCCAAATTCTTCAAGATGCCAGAGTGTCCTTTCTCCACCACAGTAAAAGAGAGGTAAGGATATTTAGATACCACTGGGTGTGTTATAAGATAAGACCCTGAAAAGGCAAAATCTGTGATTGTTTCTCAGTACTGAAATTAAGCCATTTTAAGAAAGAAAAGTTGGTTGCTTTATAAGACATTGATAAGAATGAGAGTGTGCTGTTAAGGTATAAGTAAAGGGAGGAATGATGGGTTTCAGTCATTATCATGTTGCACCATCTCCTCATGCTCCATCCAGAGAAACTCTAGACAAAAAGACATTTGTTTTTACAGTTCAGGACAGATTATTCTGCAGCTTTCACACACGTTTTCTGTTACCTGTGCATTGGATGCTAATCTAACATAGAAAACATTTTACAGTATGACTGTTCCTCTAGGACTAATAACTGTGAAAACTTCCACCAAATTAATTCTTAAAAATATTTTACTTATCAATGCTATTTTCCATTAAACTGCTGTCTGACTGTGGTTTGGTTTCATAAAGGGCCTCTTTGTTACTGTAAATACTGTCCATTGATCTAACCAAGTGCTGCTAGCTATGTGACCTGAGCTCTCACAGCAACTAATAGAAAACTAATGCTTGCTGTAGACTTAAAAAGCATGAAGGACTCCTTCTCCCTTAAATTCAGGATAACTTAGTGACAGCCTAGGACAGTGACGGGCTGTATGTTTTCTGGCTTTTGCAGCACCTGAGTCAGTGTAGGTCATTTATTAGTTGTATTGTCTGAAACTCCTCAAATAGTTTTTAGACTCTGTTTTTGTATAATTCAGGGTGCTGCTTGTGGTACTCCTTGTCTTCCGGGGACATACGGAGTAAACTGTTCATCTGTGTGCAACTGCAAAAACGAAGCCATATGTTCACCAGTAGATGGTTCTTGTGCCTGCAAAGCAGGTAAGTGTCTCTTCAGATTAATTTTCTTTTTCTGTAATCATAAAATGAAATTGAGTTTTCGAAGTAGAGAAGAAGAAAGAAACTTAATAAAAAGCAGACCACCTTGAAGGCCATATCACTAGATACTTTATGCTTCTCCTGGTCTGGGAGGCAAAGACTAGGAAAACATCTGCTGAGAGAAGTGTGCGCGTACCTCATGTTCATGTTTCCTCGGTGCAGTTCTCAGTGGGCTGGATACTGTGTCTGGGTGAATTACTAGTGTTTACCCTGAGATGGTCCACCACTTCTCTGTTGTGGCGGTGCTGTGGTCTGCTAGAAGGGCTACTGGTTTGGCGTTTATCTGTAGTCAGCCTTCTTAGTCAAAATACATAGCCCTGTTTCCCCTCAGCATGGGTGAGCACCACCTCTGGCTGCCACCCTCACCCCTCTCAGCATCACAGAGGCACAGACTTCTTCCTGCCATTTAGCAGTGATGTTGATATCTACTGGCAATTTTTTCTGTTTGAATACTCTTTTCCTCAGCAATTCTCTGACAAAACCTTGCCTAACCCCCTTCCCAGCCTGTGCCCTCTACTGTTCCCTGCTTCCATGAGAAACGTTCTGAACCTCCCAGTATTAGTGTGAGTGGATTCACACTCCTCGACCTCTCTGCCTGGCTCTCTCCTCCCAAAAGTAATTTTGATGGTCAGTGTAGCTCCACCAGAAACTGTATGTGCCTGCCCACCTCTCCATCTCCCAGTAGCACATGCCTTTGGCTGGAAAAAAGATATCTAAGACATCCTCCGGCACTGATTCTGCAGATATCTTTTCCCATATAAAGGTCTACAGGTCCACATGGTGTTCCTGTTCAACCCAAAATATGCTACTAAACTCCACTTAAAGATCTGCTCTTGCAATACACCTGTTTAATTTTTCACTTCTGCTGCGAGGAAGGATTTAAAAGTCCAGCATCCCTCAGCTGTGGTGCTGGATTGCTGAGAAGAGTGGGGCAGGCTGTTGAATGCTCCCAAGCAAATCCCGTGCCCAGCCTATGTTGTAGACAGCCCCGTCTAAAAATGTTTTTCTAAAAATACATGAAGGTTGAGAGTTGGGGAGAAACGTTAGAGTTACCTGGACAAATAGCCACTAAATTTGTCAGGGACTGACAATTAAATCAGTTGTGTAGCAAATGTGGAGAGTTTCCAGCTTCTACTCTTGCCAGAGACATCGGAGCTGAATTAACTCTGTTAAAGTAGCTAAGTAGCTACTTCTGAGTAGCTAGGTTGTGAGGAGAAAAACTATTCCTTGAGCCATGCATAATCCTGTCTTCTTGTGCATCGTGCAGTTTTAGTCATACTATGATGAAAAAAGACAGCAAATGGTGAAATTAATTAAACTACACCCAGATACTTGTCATGTAAATGAAGGAAATTTATAAATCCTGGAAAGACACTTGAGAGAAAGTGTCTCACTTTTCTAGCTAGTAGAGTATAACATTTTTTCTTGAAATGACCCCTAAATTCGAAGTTGTCAATCCAGGGCACGAGGCAGCTTCATTTCAATACATGTGTTTTGCATAGTCTATTGATTAGGCTCAGTGCAGAAATATTGTTCCCTTCGCTTACTGTAAACAAGGTACAAAATTAGAAACTTGGCTTGTGTCATTGCTGGTGATAACGTATGATTGGCTCACACCATTTCTGTTGTATCCAATAGATGATCACGTTTTCTAAAATGTATTTACATTTCTATATGTCCAGCGCACAGTCTGTGAATCATTGCTATCAGACATGATCAGTGGTGAATGCTGCATTTTAGAACCATTTTCCATTACATTTTTGTATTTAGAGAGAAGTACAGAAATAATCTAAAAGGTCTTTTGCGTATCCTTGGATAAATCCAACTCATGCACTGTGTTTATGTTGTCTCTTTTTTTTGTGTCTAAGATTTCTGTTAAAACCCTATTGCAGAACTGTCTGTATCAAATACTGGTTGAAGAATTATAAAAGCAGCAGCTTAAGTCTAGGGAAAATGCTCCTGATTTTTTTCAGGCTATGCCTTAAAACTTTCGGTATAGTTTAGTGCTTCTCAGTGAAATTTCAAGGTGTCTCTGTTTTCATTTCAGATCTCCCATCAATTGCTTTTGTATGTTGGCACCCATCTGCAAATGTGTGCTGTGCACAGATGTTACAAGGTGCCCTTGAGCACCTTTGTTCAAACCTGGACAAGTGCTCAGCTGAAACTGCTGATATTATCCTGTAGTTAATGTTACCCTGGTATTGTGCATCTCCACGAGATGCCCCATGGTAGGCGGAGGGAAACATGTCCTCAGAAAGGAATGGGGGAAAACATGTTCAATTTGTCACTTTAATTCTTATTTTTGGCAGGTTGGCACGGTGTAGATTGCTCAATAAATTGCCCCAGTGGTACCTGGGGACTTGGCTGTAACTTAACTTGCCAGTGTCTTAACGGAGGGGCTTGCAATGCTCTGGATGGAACCTGTACCTGTGCCCCGGGCTGGAGAGGAGAGAAATGCGAACTCCCTTGCCAGGTAGTTTAATGATTTAACTGAATTTTGTACTGTAGGATAATACTGGGCAGGGGGGTGCTCCTGTCATTCTTCTGACTTCATAGGGGTAAGTCCCTAAGTAGCACTGCACCTGGTAGCCCATATGCAACTGTGTTCAAGATCAGGGACGTGCACCAACAATTCTTCTGGAAGAATTCTGCTGTGCAGCACACCAAAGCACACAAAAAATGACTACACAAAATGAACATGCGCAGATGAACACTTTTTTTGCTTTCACACTTTAAAGTTGGACCTCAGAATTTTCACCAGCTCCTTTAGAATTTGTTGAAAAACAGAGCCAAGTTTTTCCCTGTCAGCATCAAATGCTATCCAAACTGGTTCTGTTAAACTACTTTAAGTAAAAATTATGAAAAAAAAAGTACCAAAAATATATTCCAGATCAAACAACATAATTTTAATTAAATTAGCTTATCTCTATGGTACAGAATGAATGAAGACCTTTCATTCCTTCTCAGTCAGACATGAAAAGGCACTCTTACTAACCAGTCCTATGACAGGTCTTTGCCTTTCTGTTGGGGCTCTGACTTCCACTATCTCCTAGTCTTTGAGAACTGCAAAATTAGAAATCATTGTGTTGACAAAGGCGTGGCCCTCATAAATTCTGTTCCACCTTGTAATCTGTAGTTTGGGGAAGCCATAAAAATATATAATTTCAAAATTTTAAAAATGGTAAAATTCAAAACTGATTCATTTTACTATGTAACTGTTTGGTTTCAATTACATTTCGTACAAAAAAAAAGAAATATTTTATGAAAAATGGGGTTTTCCAGAGTCCATCTTTTCCAATGATGGGCCTCAATTTTCTGGGAAATTTTTAACGAACTTCATTTTTTTAATAAACTTCTCTCTGCTCTCCTTTTCCTCTCCATTGTCTTGTCTTCACTTTTGCAATACTATCTGCATAGCAGGTTGTTGGTTTAATGTAATTGTAAAGGAATCACCTGAACTGAACATAAACCTTGTAAATTCCCCTCGCATATCACATTCAAGTTTCTGTCAGTTTGGACTAGCTCTACTGAGCAATAACATGATAGGAGTAGCTGAACTACAATGTAAGACTGGAAACCACACCTTCGTTTTGAAGGAAAATTGTTCTGTTGAACTGCTCTCAGAATATTCAGAACTGATTTTATTGGGGTTGGTTTTGGTTTTAAGATGAGGTACACATACACTGATAGAGTGAGTAAAGTGGCAAACAAATTCTAAAATATTCTGGAAAGCTGATTAGAGTACCAACTGTGCATGTTTATGCAATGTTTCCAACAATGCATCTCCATCAGAAGACTAATTTTTCTTTTTTCTAAAGCAGCTTTATTTATCACTTAGTGTCTGATTCTGAAGGATGATGAGATCTCCCAAGCTCCATTAGCTCTTCCAAAACTGACTTATTAAAAAAGATAGGTATTGTTTCGTGGCATTTGCTTCAGTGTTCCAAATTTAGCAAAATAATGCTTAAAAGCATTTCTGTATCAGATAATTTAGCATGCCCATGTTCATTGTCTTGCACACGCGCTCTCTCTCTCTGTGTCAAATGATGTCCATAAGCATTTACATATTTCAGTGCATATTCTGCCTCAAAATTCCAGAGCAGGAGAATAAAGAGAAAACTTATTCAAATCTGTCCAGTGTTGTCTGAATTTTTTTTTTTGTTTGAGCAGAGAGTTTATTTAAATCAATGTATTTCAATTTGTTTCAATAACTTAAGAAAATTAATATCACTGCCCAGATTGTTACTCAAGATTTGACTGAATTTTGGACTTCAGTCCAAATACATAGTAAACTAAGAATACTGCTTTTCAACAGCATATTTGAGGATTTCCTTTCTTTCCAAATCTGATTATATGCAAAGGAACTGGTTAATCTTTTCTTTTTCTCTATATAAAAATGTATTGTTGAGATAAGCAAAAGGCTCCTTATACTCAAGTAATGTAAGATTTTGTTCTACTTTAGACTTGAAAGACTGGGAATTGAATAGCTAAATCCTGTGGAACTCGGTAGAAATGTAGGTGTGAACATCAAAGAACAGCAGATGAATTTTCATATACATTTTATTTTGATTTTTAATGTGACTGAGACCAATTTTTAGTCTCAAATTTAAATGCTTGGGTTTTAAGCCTGACATGTTTTTTCGTTTTTAGCCTTTGCTGTGGGTAATCCGAGAAGTATTGCCTTAAATTATACTGGCTTTTTTCCATGTGTTTTAATTTGGTTTTGACACTTTTTCTGTAAGATCGATTTACTGTTGTACTTTGCCTTGTTTTGAGAACGCAATTGTAAAGATTTTGCTCTTTTCAGTTTCTCAGATTGATTTTGTATGGAATGTATGTGCCACCTTCTATGGAAGAAGCAGAAAAGGCAAATTCAAATGTTTAGATGTAGTTCCATGAAAATCAGCTCTGCTCTTTTGGCACAGGTGAATACACCAAGAGAGGTGTTCAACTTGTAACTTTGAGCTGTCTTGTTGGTTCAAAAAATGTTGCATGGCCAAAAAATAATTTTGTTTTGTGTACTGTCTCATAGCCAAAGAGCTTCTCTTTTTGAGATAGTATATGCTGTAGTGCAGAGGGAATGATTTTTAATCAAAAGAAAATGATAAAGTCTGCATTGTTTATGCAATAAACTTCTATGCAATAAACTTCCCAGTGAAGATGTATTTTAATCTAATGTTTTACTACTCTTTTTTAGAAGTTGTGGCTTTATGTGGTATCCTTCTTGACCAACACGTAGAGAGCTCAGGGTCTGAGGCAGAAAGGAGACTGAATTGCTTTCCCATCAAGGGACCCCCAGGTCCTGGAGTAGGAACTCAGCTGTAAGCGAGATTAGAGGGACAGTACAAGGAAGCTTTCATTGCAGCCTCTGATAGTGTAGGTTACTGTGTTCTGAATCACAATCTCTAGGTCAATTAGTCTGGGATTTTTGAAGAGAATGTAATTAATTCTTTATCTTCTCCTCTTAATGAAAGAATGAAAATGCAGGATGCTAAAATGTTCCAAACGCCAGAAGTGTTTTATATTAAGAAAGCATATTATGGATTCAGGAGAGATCTGTGGTTGCTTTTTGAGGCAGGTCTGACCAGAACATGTTCTCCTCTAACTCCCAGTTGTCGTCATCTCTGGGTTGTTTTCTTCTGTTGCCACAGGACGGCACATATGGTATGGATTGTGCTGAACGCTGTGACTGCAGCCACGCGGACGGTTGTCATCCCACCACGGGTTACTGTCGCTGTCTACCGGGATGGTCAGGTACAAAAGAGACCGTCATGAAGGAAAATGGGAGTTTCCACTATGGTGGGACTTGGTTTTCCTTTTTGCTTTTGTGGGTAGAGGAGGAGTATGTGGGGTTGGAAGGAGAAAAGGGCCAGTTCTGTGGCTGCTGTGTCCCTTCTGTGATTCACAGGCATGGAAATTTGTTGACTGTGGGATCCACAGAAAACTGGGAATAGAAAGGGAAATCTTAAAACTTGGGCAGCTCCACAGTGTGATTCTTTATGAAAGTGGTGTATAACTGTAAATATTCAAGGTTGTGCTGCCAGCTGTGGTAGGTAAAACCTCACATCCAAGAACTCAGAAAGATTTGCTCAGGCAGCCAAAAAGAGGATAAATTGTGCAGAAGCTGTGCTGCCATTTGAGTTTCTCAAATTTTGAAAAAATTAAGTTTCTCTGCACATATGCTGTTCTATAAGAAAATTGTTGCACTTCTTTCACAAAGTCTCTCCAGCATTTTCATTGTGGTTTTAAGAACCATATACATTTAATTATTCATCAAAATTTGTGTTTGACACTGTTGTTGCACATTCTTGTTTGTGGAAAGCAAGATTTTTTGAAACCGTGATGAAACTACGCAGAAGGGCAAGCTATCATGAAATGTTCCCTTTATCTCTAGGAGGTGGTTTTAGTTCTCACATAGATTTCTAAGCTCTAAGTGTTGGGAAAACTCTTCCATCTTCAATAAGGATTAATTGACACTATAAGCTTGCCCCTCTCGGAGTGTTCTGGGCTTTGTGTTTCACTGTGATACTGTAGCATTGCAAAGGTCAGATTTCATGTCACCCGTCTGTAGGGACTCCTTCCATTTAATAATGAGAAGTCAGCATGAAAAACACACCTTAAATGAACAAAGCATGTTTCTGCTGTGCGAAGAAAGGAGAGGTTTTTTGTGATTTCAGATACAACCTAGTATTATTTATTATCCACTCGCTCATCTATAAGTTAATATTTTTCGTAATTGACTTGAGGGTTCATGATATAATTGTTTCCTTTTTTCTCTGGTGCTTCCAGACATAGTAGATGGAGGTGAGCAGACAATCTGCAGCAAGTCATTTATTTGACAAATTAGCAAATCATTGTGCCCACAAAAGTTTGTGTAAAGCTTATGACTTCCTCAGATACAGTCTTTACTGAGTTTTTTCCCAAACTTTGATTTTTATCTTTTTAACTTACGGTTTTTTTTTTTTCTAACTCTGTAAATGGATCACAGGCGTTTTGTTCAAAGTACATAATACTCTGTGTCTGCAGTTCAGGTTGATTAGTTGTAGTTGATTGCAGCTTACCTGGTGCTTTTTCTACTTGCTGTTCAGATGAACATGACTTTTATGATTATTGCGGAGTAGGAAGTGGAAGTCTGTAGAGGATACAGACGTGGGCAGGAAGCGCTCCTGCTTTGCTTTGGAAGACCAAAGCCATTTCTTATTTGTGCAATTCATCTGTGTATTAAGCTTCTTCCGAGTTCTTTGAGAAGGCTTGTCTCATCCCTTGGGTCTCCCCGTTGTTGCCCTTTTCAGTGTGAAAGAGAGAGGTTTCCAGAGCCAGCACTCACCTAACTGAGCCAGGAGTTTGTTGGTGTTATTCTCTTCCCACAAGCTGCAGTGTGACTTACCATCAGCCACTCAGATACCTCTGGGAAATGACTACCACAAGCATGCAAAAATGATAAAAGTTACTTGAGTGAATTATGAAAAAATACTATTAGCATTATGCCATCTGCATACTGTTTTGTAAGACACTACTTTGTATTTGTGTGTATTTTGTTATGTTAATGGTCTTTGATGATGGTTCTGACTTTCAGGTAGTTTGAGGTATCTGTGTGTGTGTTTGGACACACTTTCTCAAACTCATATTTGGATCTGCTCAAAATGTGATTTCTTAAATTAATAAATACATTAAGCAAAGAATACCCACATTAGAAACATGTGAACAGTTGCAGACAGTTAGAGCTGTTCACAAGTTCCAGATGCACTCCTCAAAATACATCTTGTGAGTTTTCTAAAACTGAGACGAATCATCAGAGACCAAAAGTATGTTAATGAGTGAAGCCAGATTAAAATAGGCAGTTTTGAAAGACCATACTAAAAATCTAGCAACTTTTTATAACAGGTTATGAAAATTACCTAGCCAGTGTGATATAACTAACCTGGGATGTGACAAAGGCTTCAAGCATAGCACAAACCTTGACTGTGCTTGAACTCAGGTGTTGAACAGGAGACAATATTTTTGCCTTTAGTGAAATCTTATTTCATCTTGATATTTAGAAAGGAAAAAGATTTCACTAGAAAGAGACTTCATGAGTGATTATAGGTAAAATTGAGTATCTGTCCCTGGATGATGTCATCACAACAGCATGTGTAACAGACCAGTTTCAACATGTTGGTGATGTCTAGACACACAACATGACATAAACGGCATAGTTTGCTTTATACTCAGCGTCTGGAAAAATCCTCCTCCCACACTTCACATGTCAGAGCAATGCCCATAAGGAATCTGGTCTTTGTGTAGAGACATATATTTAGAATGATTAAAAAAAGGAGGGAATACTTTAGAAACAGGTTCTCAAATAGCTGTACTGTAATGTTACATTGCAGAGATAGGATTAGATTGTAGGATTAAGAAGGGAGGTTGTATGCATAATAGGTGGAGAAGCAGATGGAGGATTTGTGAAAATACAGGAAGGTACTGAAATGCAACAAGTTATGTTAGAATAGCTTAGATTTTTTCTGTTAGATTTGTTAAAGTAACCATCAGACTTACTAGTTTTTGGTGGTTACTATTACCTACCAAAACAAACAAAGAGAGGGATAAGCTGATTTTGCATCAGTCTAATGCTTATCTAACCCAAATGAAGGATTTAGTTGTTTAAAAACCATTGGGAGGGTAGTGTTAAAAAATAAATACATTTGAAGAAGCTTAAAAGTGTGAACTTGTGAATCTTTTTGCTTTTTCAACAGGAATAAATTGATGAATCCAAGGTGAACTTTCCCCAGTGTTTTTATGCCACCAAAATTATATAAATTTCCCAAAAAGATATTTTTCTTAGCTCTGTGAACAGAGCAGTTGTCTACACTTTCCCCAGGGAATTTCATCAGAGGGAATAGTTTATATAACTTTGCAGAAATAAATGAAGGGTGGAAGATTTTCCCCTTGCTGGATGACACAGTTGTACCATAACACTGGGGAACAGGAAACGTGCTGCAAGGGGAGGGGGGTCACTGGCCTGGTACAGTGCATGCTCCCTCAGGCAGTGAGGGAGCTCTGCGCTGCTGAAGTGGGCACAAGTGGTGGTGTTGTGTACCAAACGGCAGCCTAGCTAACATGCTACCCTTTACTTGAGTCTGAAGATACAGCTGCAGCTGAGCATTGGATCAATAATAAGATGCTATATGGTTTAGTTTTTTTAAGTATTTTTTTCTTTATTTTTGTACATGCCCGATGTATTATCTTTTGCTTCTTAGTTCCTAGTTATGAACGAAAGCGTAAGTTTGGTTATTGACTATTGCATTGTCCTGAGCTGTTATAAAACTCAAGAAATAATTAAAATTGGTTTTAATTAGGTTCCATTTTAATTTAGGGTTTCTGTTTTTAATTTAGGTTCTCTTGCCTAGGAGTATACTTAGATTTTTCATCCTAAACAAAAGTGACGTCATTTATAGGACTCCTGTTAGAAATCCTACCCTCTCTGTAATTTACACCAAGTGCTCCCTATACAGCAGCTTAATTCTGCTTAGAAAAGCAAGAGTTAAGGGTGATGTTTTTTTCCTGGCAATCTGACCATTCCATCACGTTCCAGGAGCCACATGACAGGATGGCAGAGAAACATCCGCCCACACAGAGGATGATGTCTGCCCCAAATGCTCTCGTCCCTTGACATTTTCACTGTATCTTATAAATAACTTTTCTTCATTTGGAGGGAGCGCAATAGCTAGACAGTGGAAAATAGTAAGAACCATTAAAACAGAACGCAGAAGAAAGACACAGAAAATATACTCCCCCAATAGGTAATGATAATTAATTCTCCTAATAATTTATACCAAAACTTGAAGTTAACTTCCATGTAAGAGCCACCTCTACTGCTTCTCTGAATGACCACAATCCAGCAAGCACCATGGTAACTGTTAATTTCATCCCTTAATCTTATCTGTTCTGCAAGCAGCTGTCAAAATAGAATTTTTCCAAATTGCCTAGAAGATTACAGAATTCATATTCTTGCAAACTGAGATTTCACATTAAAGCATTGTAATAAGGTCAAAGGTTTTTCTCCAGAGAGTTTGTTTATTACTGTATTACAGTAACGTGAGTGTTACTGATAACACATTACTGTTGTGCTTTCTTGGGTGCAGTTCTGCTGGACCTTTCTGTTTGTGAAGAAATGTCACGTCATACTGATAGGACATTTGTTATTTTTAAAATGAATTTCAAGGTTATGTGGTGCCAGGGATTATGAAATACCAGTAGTCTGCTATCTGTACCAAAACAATAGCATTGGTTTATGGAAAAGACAGATGCAGTAATATCAGCCTGCATTTTACCAGCATGCATAGTATTCATCCATATGCTACAGCAGATAGGGTGTTGGTGACTCTTTGCTGTGCTGGACACCTGCTGACACTAGTCAGATTGCCCATCACCAGATGTGTTGTTTCTGTGAGGAAGTGCTGTGTCTTTCCATGTGCTCCTGACAGTATTTCTAAGAGGCACATTTGTTGCTGGATTATAACAGGGAGGACTGTCATTGGACACCCGCCCCACTGATGCAAATAACCAGGTCCCCTGGGAAGCACGAACTAGAACTCTCCCTTGCTCCTTTGCTTTTAATGTGGACACATTTTTTCCCCTCCTACATAGAAGAAAACAGGCATTAAAGAATACTGTCATGGGTCTCCCTCACCTTAAGACTGAGAAGCGAGCTGTTGCAGTGCAGATCAAAGGGTACCCAAGCCGAGAACCTCTTGCAAGAGCGTGCGTTTCCCTCCACCTTGGCCAGTTTCCTGTGGGCTCCTGAAGCATGAGGTCCCATTGTGATGAATATTCAGTGTGCTGCAAAATAAAATCATATGTGGGCACTGTGTCATGATAAACGGTGTATTTACTTTCCGAACGTAGGGAGATGAATTCTTCAATAAGAGGGTTGGCATACCCTATGTCTGGACTTTACTGTGTCTGTATCTCTATTGCCTGTGCATTGCGGTGGGTCTTTATGTGGAAGAAATACCACTCTTTTAGAAGAAGAACTTTTAAATCAGTAGATTAAGTACATTTATTTTCTAACTATCAAGAAGGTAAGAAAAGTAGTATTCTCTTGTGGCTACCTAAAATGTGGTAGATGAAAAGAAGAACACCACTGGTGTGCATGACAGTATGTAGCAACAGTATGGCCTTCAGAAAGATACCGGGGATATCTCAAAAGTGATTCTTGCACTAAGATTTGCAGATACTTCTGTTTGCTTTCAAACTCTGATACAGCACTGTTTTTGTTTGACAAGCTTTTGTAGCTGGCTTCCTACCAAAACTTGCAGGCACAAACTCTCCTGCTGCTGCAGTGAAGAAGCAGCAGTCTGACCTTCTACAGAAAAATCTTTGATCCTTTCATTAGGTCCTTAATTTGATACACTTTTCTGTAGTCTTCTGGCTATCTTCAGCTAGGGAGCAAGGTACTTCTCTTCCCTTAAAGACAATGAGGGTACTTCTAAATAGTGCCTATGAAGTTTTTCACTACTTCCCTGTGTTGTTTCTTCCCTTTCTTTGGGCTGCTCATCCATCATTTGACAGAGAAGTAGGGAAGCGATTCTCACCATCAGAAGTCTCAGCTTCCTTGAACAGAAGTGATCTAGCATTTGTTTCTCTCAAATATGAAGGGTGAGGTCTTGGACCGTAATAGAAATGTATCATTAGCTTTAATGACACCAAGATTTCTCCAAGTTTTGAGGGCTTGATCCTTCTCTTGTTTAGGCTGTTGAATATCCAATTTAGCTCTCATATATGGGAAGTACACCAATATACAAATATGTTTTAATTCTGAGAGACTATACTGGAAAGTTCCATGTGTTGTGAAGATAAATTGTATAGGAAATACATGTTCTTTATGAAAAAAATAATTCTTTTAAAAGTTTGGATAAATTTTATCAGACTAATGAAAACATAATAAGCTGGAAAATAATGCTTAGTCCAATAATAAATTTGCCGGGGAAGACCATAAGAAATAATTGGTAGATTTTTTCCCCTTTGAGGGCTAAACCAAATTAGCTCTCCGTTGATCTGACTTGGATGGATCATTGAGTCTCAACTTAAAAATACAGCATAAGAAGTATGTAAACACTCTGCTAGCATGGGCAGAAACACTGGTATCCCTAAAGAATTATTTACTTCATTCATGCAATTACGAATGCTGGGAGAATGCTGATTTAGACGTGAGGCCCCCAGCATAAAGCACTGGGCATTAAATGCATGAGCATTTCTTCAGAGCAGCTTAGCTGAAGTTTATCATGACCATTCAGCTATTGCCTAGCAACTTGTGAAGGCCATCAAAGAGCTCTTTGTCCATAGCTCTAGCAAAAACATTTCCTCACAGATATCCTTATCAGTATCAAAAACAACATGAAAATTTATCAAAACCAATTTTATTGCATAAGAGATTAATACTTGTGTGAAATTGTGGCAATCATAAGCCAGTACACTGTTGATACTATTGTTGTAAAAGCTGAGTCTAATCTTGCTTTGTAAGTTCTAGTAAAAATGCTTCTTTTTCCTCACTAATTTCTAGCTTTTCTATAATAAAGCATAGCTTGCTTTGCTGAAATTTCATATAAAGCATCAGGGTCTGGAAAATTCTTTTTTTTATTTTTTAATGCTTTTAATATTTCTCACTTATTCTTTCTCAAAAATACACATATTTGATTTTTACAGCTATAGGAAGTGAAACTCAGTTTCTCATTTTTAAGTGCCTTGTGAACTTATCTAAATAACAGTGAGTGAGATTTAAACTATTTTTATAAGTAGAAACACAATAAATCACTAAATGAATTAGTATTTCTACTCTGCTACATTCATTCTTGACACTCACATACAGGAGTGAAATTGATTTTGCTTATGGTCAGTAGTGAATATAATACAATTCCTTTTATAGTGAAACAGAAGTCATATTCAGCACTCTTTCAGTATGTTACATTGTCAGAATTATTATTCAGTGACATTTAGGGTACACTGTTTCTTTGCTAAGTAGAGGGATATCATTCTTCACCTGACTACCTCCTCATAAGGGGTGAAAGTGGGAAAGAAAAGGTAATTTTTTCAGTTTCCCTAATGGATAATTTTCCTTGATGTGTACTGGAGGAACTTTCTCCTTTTTCGTTTTTAATGGTAGTTGGCTTTTTTAAGTATCATGGCTCTATGCAGCATGGGGCCCATTGTCTTCTCTATCCCAGTGTGCCCAGTATCACCCTTTGACACCATGCTGTCATAAAGCATCCTCTGTGCACAGATCAAGACGATATAATTGAGCCTGGTGTTATTGTGTGTCACTGGTCTACATAATCTCAGATAATGCACTATGGTAACTCTTGGCAACCACTGACTTGTTAATAGTGACCATTGTATACTGAACACCACTGAAACCCACTAAGACTCCGGGAAAAATGTCTTTTCTCTAGCAGGGTTCACTGAGTGAAGCTATGTATGATATGACAGATAACACTCATGTGAACAGAATGCCACGCTCAATTCTGAAATCCTTTGCATGTGTCTGCTTGCGCTTTCACAGACTTATAAACGCAAGTTCTCAAAGTTGTGAACCTCAAGCAGAGCAATCTCACGCATCTGAAATAAGTGGTCTTGTTCCTAAAAAAAATGCTATGATCTCATCCTGCTCATATGCATCAGCATCTCTCAAAATCTAACCACTATCTTTTATCTATTTAGACACAAACAGGGAGTTAATGAAAAAGTTGACACAGGCTACTGAGAAGGAAGTCTACACTGCCTCTCAAATGTAGATGAAGATAGGAGAATGACATTGCCTATGCAGGCAAAAATGAAAAAGTAATGATACAAGAAGCCTTTTGGGCTTTGACAATAAATTCGGTTTAGGTCAGTATTAACCAATGATCATTGTACAATTAGGGCTTTTAGGTGGCCTGTGTACTGTCTGCTGCTGGTTAGCATCTGGGTTCTAAAAGGCAAGTGTTTTCTCTCTTGCTAGTGTTAGTTGGTGCAATCTGTTGAACCACATATTTGATTATTCAATCTGTTGATTGTCTTGCAGAGAAACAAACAATTTGAGAGTCTGGAGTTTCACCTTTCCTCTAATTAGAAAGTTAGTCTTTGGATATAGGCAGGTCTACAAGGCACATGCTGTGGGGTTTGAGGAATCACCTCTGAGTCCGGTCTGTCAGTAAACAGTGTAATTATTTTTCAGTATGGTTACGAACAGTAGTTTTTGCTCTTCAAAGTTAAAGATTTTTTTCTTGTCACGTGTGAAACTGTTTGCTTTTTTAGGACTCTGGCAGCCAGTGAACCTGTGGCGTATTTTGCTGGAAATACTTACAAAGCAAGACATGCTTGTGGTTGGATTCAGTCCACTTTCCCCTTAGGCTTCATTCAGTAGAGGCGCTACAATAATGCTTAATTGTTAATGCAAAGTACTGTAGACACAATATGGTCTGAGTTCCACAGTGGTGCCTGCTGGCATCTAACATGCAGCATGCTTTTTAGAAGCAGATAGTGGAAAAAACAAACAGGAAAGTTATATTTAATGTTGGTGCATTGCAAAGAAAAAAACGATCCTATGATTGGATGATTATAATTAGTGGTTTGTGTTATGATTTATGTATAGGGGTTCAGGCTGTGGCCATTTTATAATCAATTTTATGCCAAAAATGGTTAGACAAAGCACTGACTGACCAGCATCCTTAACACTGTTGCAGCTAAGCGTTTTGGAATGCTTACATGGTGTGTTTGGAAACCCTTTGTGTGTGCTATACTTTTCCATTTGGTATGAGGCTTAGCAGTAATCAGCTCACCACTAATTAGAAATCATTCTGTGTCCTGCACCCCATTATTACACAAAATTATGTCAGACCTTAAGAATTTTTACATTCAGAAGGAAAGATTTCTGCAATACCTTTTGTCATGCGTTTCCCTAACATAAAATTTGAAAATAAGCTTTTGCTGTTTTGAAACAGCCATTGTGGAGGAAGCAAAAGCCATTATTTTGCTGCATTTGAATTACTTTCTACTTTTGATTCTCTTTATTGATACCAGTGGTGAAAGTGGAATAAAAGGAATAAAAGACCATTTTAAATTTTTATATGTATAAAGGTCTTGGAAAATTATGGAACTCTTTATACTCTTGAGAGGTTTGCATTCATCTTTGTAGATCTTAAAGTATCAGCGGGCAGGAAGCCTGGAGGTAGCATCCCATGGAGCTCTTATGTTCCGTGTAAATCCGCAGAAGTGTTTTCCTGTTACAGAACTCGGGATCAGCCATTATGTACATCTCATCAAAACTGGAATGCGAAAGAAATTCACTGTTCTGGAGCAAGGCAGGAGCAGAGATGCAAGTTTACCCTGTTCTTGTTCTATGTTAGTGATATTTTCATAAACAGGTTTTGTGAGCGGTGTTTTAAAAATGAGTCCTCTGAGGACCAAAGGTTTAAACTAACTATGCATAAGAGTTCTTTACAAATGCTGACCGTTTTATTTGTGGTTGCAGGCATTCACTGTGACAGTGTGTGTGCTGAGGGACAGTGGGGTCCAAATTGCTCGTTGTCTTGTTACTGCAAAAATGGAGCATCCTGCTCTCCAGATGATGGAATCTGTGAGTGTGCACCAGGATACAGAGGCACCACTTGTCAGAGAAGTAAGGACAAAATAAATGCTTTAAAATCTCTGTTTCTCCCTCACTTGGAATACATATGACATCATTTTGATATATATTATATCATTTTGTCAAAATGTATGAATATACAGAAATAGGAGTTATCTAAAATTAACAAATGTTTCCAACTAGTAGTGCTCTTCTTGTTATGGTACAACTTTACTTTTATTCACTGTCTGTGCCGTGACGTCATTATGCATATGACTTTCTAAGAAATGAATTTAGTAGGGGATTCCATTCTGAAGGCAAGCATTTCCAAATGTGATTGATGAATATTAATTTTGTAATACATATTCTGATAGGTAAATAAAACATGCATGAGTTTCAGAAGCTAGAAACCTTAGCTTCCTGTTGAGTCTGGCAGGAATCATTGGCTTAATTATGGCTTTTTTTTAACACTTATTTTGAAGCAGCAAAGAATGGCCAGTAAGATCAGGCCTCACAGTAAGTAGAGGATATCATGGGTACCCATAGTTGCATTTGAAAAATTTGTGTCTATAAAATTTAAATGTTACAAAAAGAGAGATACAGATGAACTGAGGCAAATCATACCAGAAAGAGGGAGGCAAAAATAAGATGATGTGTAAAATATCTACCCTCCCAAGAAGATTTGACACAGTTTGCCAGCAGTCTAGCTGTCTTCAGTTTGAATTGTTGAAGCTGTGAGGGAAAGGTGTTCGGAGAAGAGTGCAGTGAGTCCTCTGCACTTGGAGGGTTTTCAGAGGAGGTCTCCCAGAAAAAGGGTCAAGAAGCAGGTGGACTAAGGCCAAGCGGAGATGCTACTAGGTCCTCCAAAAGAGGCTTAAAAGGCAGGAGACGACATGAAATGATTACTAGAAGGCACAAGGAGGACCAGAGGAGGATGAAGTCCTAACAGTCTAGGAATGGCAGGATTTCAAGCTGAAGAATGTGATTGCCTATGGTACTACAAAATCCCACATCAGTGCGGCATTAGTATTCCTTAAGCATTTGTAACTAAGTGCAGTAATTATTCTCACTATCTAATCTCTAAAGGCCTTGCAGTTAATCAGTTAATCCAAAAGTAGACTAAGTGTAATGCTACATGTAAAAATGTTCCTGGTGTTTTGGAACTGTGCCTATAACCTGGACAAGAGGCTTCCAGTCCGGTGGCTCTCAGAGTCCCTCTCTGATGCACAGTCTGGAGGCTGGGAAGACAAAGGTCATATGAATAATTTGGATCCCAGTCAGAAAAGTGCCTTTTCAGTAAACAGGAAGAGCTTTTGGCACTGTTTCACTTGGAAAAGTTAATCTCTCTAGAGAGATCTGGCCACATAACTTGTATCAAGTGTATCATTAAAAGGCTGAATCTTGAATAAAATTAAAATATTGAAAAGATTCTGAGTTCGTTTTCATCAGTGCTAATTGCTGCTGTGCAACAGGTATTTCTCTTGATGCATTACTTAATATTTATCAGGAAATAAACACCAAAATGGATTAGAGTAATAAAGAAGGAGATTTTATGTGACAGCCTTCCTAGCCCCCCCTTTTTTTTTCTATTTTGTAAGAAACTAGTGCGTTTAGCATAAGAATTAAGTGAACGACTTTGTATTTCTGGTCTCAGGTTCTCTAAAAGTTAGGTGATGCGTAGCTGCCTGTACCATGTAATGAATACAGTGAGTACCTAAATGAAAGGATGACTGGAAAACATCTGTACGTTTTTCTCAGTGAAGTAATGGTTATTTGTATTCCAAGTTAGGAAACACATGAGAAGTCAAGGTCTAAGATGTCCCTGCTCATCTACAGATAACACTATCTACTCTGCTTTTTTAAATTAGTTTTCTTCAAATATGCTTTAAAAGATGTTCATGTTGTAGAGGACATACAATGTGTAGCCTAATATGTATAATATATGAAGTATATATGCATTTCAAACATAACCGAAGTACAGTGTGGCCTGACAAGTAATAGAATGTCAGCTAAGTCATTACTAACTTGAATATAGTAAATCCTTGAGGAAGACGAGCAAATCTTTTGTGAGTGCAAAGCATTGAACTGTATGAATAATAACAACCACCATGGCAACTCTGGTATATTTAGAAAGCAGAGCTAATTCAAAGTCAGGAACAAGTGCTCTGAAGTAGTTCACGGCTGTATAGAAAGTGCAGGAAGCAATGACACTTTGTTCTTTCTGTTTCCAGTTTGTTCCCCTGGGTTTTACGGGCACCGCTGCAGCCAGACATGCCCCCAGTGTGTACACAGCAGTGGTCCCTGCCACCATATTACTGGCTTATGTGACTGCTTACCTGGATTTACAGGAGCCCTCTGTAATGAAGGTACAAGTTATAATAAAGACTTTATGGGATGCAGAGACTAAGCACTGTAATAGTTTTCATTCCATCACTTGGAAACTATAAAACCAAAAATAGCTTCTCTTGTAGTATGTGCAGTTTATAAATTAAGGAATCTTAAGCAGGTTTAAGCTGTTTGAACATTTGATCCTTAAGTATGAAACCCACTGTATTATTCTTTGCATAATGAGTATGTATAATGGGCTTACTAGAATTTATAATGCCTTACTTTAACGTTATACTAAGCAATAAATTTCTTGATCCAAAGATCAGTTGCTTTCTCTTGAAATAAAGAAAATAAATACAATCTTGTTCTGATTACTAAGGAGTTCTAATTCTGACAACTTGTTCTCAGTATGTCCCAGTGGCAGATTTGGCAAGAATTGCATTGGAATATGCACCTGCACCAATAATGGAACGTGTAATCCTATTGATAGATCCTGTCAGTGTTACCCTGGCTGGATTGGTAGTGACTGCTCTCAGCGTAAGTACGACCTTTTTTCCCTTTATTTTTAAAACAGTTAATCAGGGTCCAGCTATTTAAATTCTCTACTTTTTGGTAAAGAAACACTGCCTAAGTCAGAAATGAGGACTTCGTAGTATATAATGAAGAGATCCTAAACTTCTCTGCATTTCATCGGCACTATCAGAAATACATTTGCACTATGATTTTTCTAATAAGTGGGCTGGAGCATACGACAGGAAGGATTAATTTTCAGTCTTCCACTGCCCAAAGAAGAGCTGTAGAGAAGCTACATCAGACTTGCTTCAGAAGTGCACTGTGAAAAGACAAGAGTCAATGCTCACAGGTTGCAGCAAGGGTGACTTTTACTAGATACAAGAAAAAATTTCCTTGCTGTGAGAGTGGTCAAGCACAGCAACTGTCCAGAGAGGCTCTGAAGTCTCCAGCCTGGAAGAGGTTGTGAAATTATCATCGTTGAAGATCCTTTGAGTAGGATGTTGGACTAGGTGATGCTAGAGGTCTCTTCAAACATGAAAAAGGCTGTGACTTAATGAATCTTGCATTGCAGAGAGGGTTCTTGACCTGTTGTTTGCTTGTCTGTAATTAGTCTTATCACAGTAGTGTTGTGAACATCCCAGGGCTTGTATCCTCAGGACAGTCTTATGAATAATAGAGGTATTATTTTACAAATAAGGAGCTGAGGCACTGAATTACAGGGTGTTTTTTCTTATTACAGTTGCATAGAGAGCTATTGGCAAGGCTCAGAACAAAGCCAAGATTTTCTCAGATAGAAGTTAGTGCTCTGGCTGCAAGACCATCCTTATTCTTGTTAAGCATTTGAACGTTTCGTAAAGAAATTTTTCACTATAACTCTTTTTTTAAGTGCTTATAACTTTTTGATGGATTTTTCTCTTTCTTCCTTTTATGAATGTTTCACAGATACACATTTTAGTGTCATTCTACCTCACTCAATGAGTATTGTCTTGGTATGCTAAACTCAGTAAAGACTTTGTTATTGACTTAAAAAAGGAGACAGGCTCGGCCCTGATTTTATTATGTTTCATAGAGTTATTTTATTAAATAATTAGGCATTCTCCAGATGCCTTGCTGAGTCTATGCAAATTACTAATGACAGGGAAGAAATGTCTGAAGCGAAATTCTCATAAGAAGCATATCCAATTCCATAAGGTACCAAAATCCACACAGTCTGAAATGTATGCATGCCAAAATTTCAGTCAACCCATTTTCATGAATAAAAGAAGCTGTACCATACCCTGATATGTTAAAATTCAAAAGACATTGTGCTGGGGTTTCCAGGGAGGTGCATTTCCTAATAACATGCCTCATTGGTTTATATCATTTACGGTGTGACTGGTCCAGGTTAGCTGGCTCTGTATCATTGCGACGTAACATCTGGTCAATTTGGAAAAAAAAAACTTTGCTGGCTAAATTCTATGAAGTGATTAGCATGCACAACTCAATATGATACCAAAATAAATCTTGGGCCTGTTGCTGTGGAAGCCAGTAGCAACAAAGGTCCCTGTTTTTATGGTAAAATAAGTAGGTAGTTGGGAGAGTAGCAGAATAGGGGTATTTAGGAGGAGGAGGGACTTACTCACTGAATCAATAACAAGAAAATGGTGCCAGCAATATGAATGGAAGCATCTATTGAGGCTGTGCTCATGGACCGTAACAGAGGAAGTTTATTTGCTTTGTATAAAGGCCTTTCGTTCACATGGAAGATAATGATTCCATTAATTTCTTTTGGAACTAGCGACCTTTTTGAAACTTCTAACCTTTCGTCTGTATGTGATTTACATTCCTTCTTAGTTGACCACTAATTTCAAACAAAAAACAATAATAAAAATCATTATAAGGCACAACTGAAGTGGAAACAACAAAAACCAAACTTAGTACTTTTTTTTCAATACAACATAGTGTATTTCTTAATGAAGTGAAATTTGGCCAAAGATAACACTTTGCAAACATAAGGCCCACAAATAGATGAGTCATTATGCAAACATTTAAAGGGTTCAAGAGTTTTTATTGCTCTCAGGTCTCTGGACAACCAAATCAGTACACAACAATAAGGAGTTTTCAGCCTTTTTAAACTTACACAGGAATAAAGCTAAGGCTTCTGTGTCTGACCTGTTTCTTCTCTCCTGTGAAATACTCATGTTGTACTTCCACAAAACTATTTTTAAATTATGCATCTCTTTACTAAAGAAACAAATAAAAACCTCAATATGTGAAGCCTAATCAACAGAAAGGGGCTATTCTTAGAGTACCCTCTGCACTTAGTGATGTTCTGACATGAAGAAAATTATCTTTTGCTGTGTCTAAATAGTAATTAGCATTTGGGAACCACTTCACTGTTCTAATGGCAGCACGTAGTATCAAATTCATTCACCATGACATTTTCAAAGCAGTCAGTAGAATTCTGTCTCGTAACGTGTCGATGTGATTGTGAGTGAAAAAAAATCTGCACTTTATAGATAATTACTTGTTTTTTACAAATATTATATTGATTAATGGACCCACAGAAGCAGCTGAGTTAACTTGATTAATGTACAGTCCTGATTATAGGCACCACGTTTAGGCAATTATGTAGAATCTAACAGTGGAAATACAAGAAGTAACCTTAGTATTGGGTCTAAAGCTATACGCTGTAAGATGTGCTTCAACCTCCTCTGTTTGTTCCCCTTCACTTTTGAGGCTTAAAAGGCTTACCCTCTTGATTGTGCTCAATTGAACTGTTTGCAGATTAAAAAATAAATTAAGAATGGAAGCTTACATGGCTTTCTTTATGAGAAAGCTGGTATGAGTGGCCTAGTTACTGAGTATCAAGCATGTATCACTGGTTTCTTTCACACACTTAATTTTTTTCAGCACTTTTTATCCAGAGTAAAATGGTTCCTTAGTTAAAAAAAAAAAATCTGTAGCTATTTGCCTAGAATGGAGCAGCCCAAAAAATATATTTAAAAGAAAAACAAAAAACCCCAAATGAAGCAGTGCTCATATGTGAATGTAAGAAGTATTCATGGGTATCAAGGATCTTTGTCATTTGAGATTAATTAATTGCTCTGGGTTGTTTTAGCTTGCCCACCTTCCCATTGGGGACCAAATTGCATCCACACATGCAACTGCCATAATGGAGCTTACTGCAGTGCCTACGATGGTGAGTGCAAATGTACCCCAGGATGGACTGGCCTTTACTGTACACAGAGTAAGTGACTTTTGTTATTCATACAATCATTTCATACACTTATTCATACAATTCAATCTACAAATCAGTGACAAATTTTCCTTCACTATTTTCACACTTTATTCATTGATTTCTTGCCATGCTGCTGAACATTTTTTGATCCAGAAGATGCAACACATAACCTCCATGGTTGCAGGGTAGGGTCCTGTATAAGCATTGGCAGAGTGCTGGCCACTACATTTGGGCTCCTCTTTAGCCTCCCTTCAGAGGAAGACAACTTTTGGCCAGAGCCAGGCATCCCTGTGGAAGTCTGTCATGTGCACGTGCAGAATGAATGACTCTGACATTCAGATGCTACCACTGCAGATGTGCGGTTATGGCTGCAGTCCGTAGCATGGATGATGTCAGCTCTGCAGGCACTCCCCACATCTAATTCCTTCCCTCTCTGAAACCTGACCAAGAAGTACTCTAGCAGCAGGGACCCAACAGCCAAGATTGTAAGATAACATAAAGCTCACCAAAGCCATGAGAATAGCTTCTATCTTAGCTGTGGCTGTGGTCTACTGAGGCACAGTCCCAGTTGTCACCACAAAGTGATCATGCAGTACATCTCATATCTGTAATTGCTACCTCCTGGGGGCAATAGCAACAACAGCTCTAGCTCAGCATCTGTAATTCAAATATTTTTGTAGAAGCTATTTTATTTGCAACTTAGAAACTTAACTTCACTACACTGTAATGTTATAATTTGTCTTGGAATTTTCTTCATGTAATTAATACATTAATACTGATTTTTTTTTTTTCCAAGAGCTTTTCATTAAAATAAAAATACAAGCAGTGCAGTGACTGAGTGTAGGTATATGGTGCTCATTATATGCTGGGTAAGAGTTCATACAACATATGAGACATAAACATTTGTTAGAGATAGATATTGATAAAGTTGGCTTCTTAACTTTATCATATTACAGCTTCAGTTTGGTTTATCTTCAATCCAGGCACCCCCACTGTCTGTAATCTGGGCACAACCATTATCTTTGAACTCAAGAAAAATAAGACTGCTAACTGTGTTTTGCATTCAGTGTTTAAATACACGTTTTTCATAAAATCAGAACTCTCCTTTTTCAACTGAATAATGTCATAGTGGCAGGAAATAACAGATATATTATAGGGCCATATGGATGCAGCTCTGGAAGACATTCACTATACTGGTTCAGCTGTCAGCTATCATGGTTATTTTGCTTCCTGCTGGTGAATAATGATCTATTTGCGGTGATATGTCTTCTTCATACTGAAATGGTATCTTTGTGAGGAGCTGAGACACAATATGTTATTACTGTAATTTTTTTATGCTTCAGCATCAGCTGTGCAGAAAATGTGTCCAAAGGTTCATTCCCCACTGAACAGACTCCCTGCTCTCGTTCACAAACTGCCCTCTTTCTGCTCCTTCAAATATCTTCTTAAACCCATTTCTTCGAGGAGCCCTTCTTGCTGCCTTCTTCTGAACATCTGCTGTCCTCACAATTTCCCAGCCTCATTTTTATGTAGTTTTTGCCTAATGTGTATTTTAAACCACTTAAAATAGCGTAGGTCTTGATCTATTGTGTTTATAGAATGCCATGTTGAGTAGCAGGGCTACAGAAATGACTCCTCCATAACAGACTTAACCAGAATATTTGCATTTTATTTCTAGAGCGGTTGTGTCACTCCTTTCACCCCCTCCTTGTATTGCAGGATGTCCCCTAGGGTTTTATGGGAAGGACTGTGCATTGATATGCCAATGTCAGAACGGAGCTGACTGCGACCACATCAGTGGGCACTGCACCTGCCGCACGGGGTTCATGGGGAAGCACTGTGAGCAGAGTGAGTAGGGACAGGAATTGTTCATGCCTGATATAGCAAATACTAACCCCTGAGCTGACTCCCTGTTGTTTTGGCCATTGTTGGGATACAACCTCTTGGCTTCAGTAGGAATTTTGGTGGGGAAAGAGCTTCAGGAGTTGGACCTAAGTTCTTCCAAACAGATAAAAGCCCGCAGAATTAGTTATTAAGACTGATTGTGATTGTGATGGCTGTTTCTTTTGATTTGTAGCTACGTGTAAGAGGCATTTTTACTACATTCTAGTTGTTTTGGACATAATGCTAAAAAAATCCCAACAACTCTGTCATGTAAAAGTAACAAATGACTCCAAGTAATCGTCATTAGCATAAACCACAATAAAAACTAATAGTTAGAAAACTAAAGATAAGAAGTACCACACCAATCTTAGTGGATAAAATTAATCTTTGCAATCTTGTTTTACAATACAATTGGATTATAAAAGCATAATAGATGGCATTTTGTTTTCATATGTGTGTGATTCTTTACTCAAGAAAATCAAGAATAATGCCACTGACATCAATGGTGGTATAATGTACAACATTAAAAGAGTAATCAGGCTCATAAGCACAGAACTGTTAGTCCAACTTTTGCTAACATTACAGAGTGGTGCTCCCACACTTCATGCATTATACTGCCGTGCAAAGCAATCCATTCAGCTTACTATTGTGAAGGTTTAAACCTGTCTTTGGCATCAGTGTCGTGCACAGGGCTTTGCTCTTGATGTGTGGAGGACACTACGTATTACCTACAACCAGGACTGATTTAGCTGCATCTGGATCTGAAGGGCTGTGCAGTGGCCAAGGTAGCATGTGCCACACCTGGCAGCGCTGTAACAGAAGGGAGGGGAGGTTACCATCCCTGTAGACACACTTTCTTCCCTCAGCAGTGGGTCTAGCCCCAGCTGCAATGGGAGTTATGTTTTCAAGGCTAATCAACATCTATGGTAGAAGCACTAAAAATATGCAAGTGGATTTTATTTTCCTAAGAAAAACACAGTTGCAACAAAATCTAAATGGTTTAGAGGAATATATTTATTTCAATGAAATAATAGCTGGCAACATATAATTATTAGCTATTTAAACTTTCTTATTCTATTCTGATGATTTCAATGTTTCACTTCAAAAGAGCAATAATGTTTAGGAAAAGATAAACTTTTTAAGATCCTCTCATGATGACATGATATCAAAAAATCATTTTGAATACTTTGGCAAATCTAACTTTATTATTATGTTTTATAGAGTTTATATTTTATCCTATAATTTGTTAATAGTGATTTAACAATATTAAACTAAACATTTTGGTTTTTCTGAATTTGAATTTTAAAAATTGACTTTTCATTCCAATTCAGATTTCAAAATGCCAAAATATATTATGGTGTGATGGCTTTTGCTCAGCCATTGACTTCAGGATAGGTTAACAGTTGGACTCAATGATCTTAAGGGTCTTTTCCAACCTTAATGATTCTATGATTCTATGATTCAGTTGTTATAAACTTGTTTTATTGAATGTAACCAAGAGAAAGAGAAAGTATATAAGCATGAAATTCCACTTGAGTCTGGATTTATCAAGACTTCAAGAACATTTCTCTGGTACCTATTCTGTTACATTATCTTGTAAATTATTCTGAATTAGGAATACACAAAAGATTACTTAGATTCTTTTAAAAAGACAAAAAGAAAAACAAACTATTTAGTTACAAAACTCCTGAGAGATTTCAGAAAATTGAGCCTCAGAAGGTGAAGAAATACTACACTTCCTCAAACCATCAGAACTACAATAATGTAACAAGCCACACAGTAACAGAGGTGGCAGTATAAAAGAAATAATTTTTAACAGAGTAGGATAATTCTCTAACATGCTAATTACATGATGTAGGAGACAATTTGATCAGTAATTAATTACTGTATTCAAATCATTCTGGGAGACAAAGAATCATGTAAAACTCTTCCAATTAGTTTATTCTTCATAATTTAGCATTTTTCTCCTGTAGGTATTTTCTCAATGTATACATTACAGTATCGAAGTATGCTATAAGCAGTCTAGGACCAGTTCTATTTTTATATTAATGCATGGTGTATATTAGACTTATGGCCCTTATCTCTTGCTCTTTTACCACATCAGCACATCTGTCATATGACATGCCACCAGCCAGATATCTGGCTCCACTCATATGATTACATGATTTTTCAAGCACTGGGATCTGAGTAACCTGGGAGACCTGACATTCTGGTGTAGAACTGGCACTTTGTTCACATTTTGTCCATTTCTTCACTGTCTTCTACCCTTTGAATCTTTTTTTGTTTGTTTTTTTTGTGTTTTTTTTTTCTTTCCTAATTTCACTGCCTTAGTGGCAGCGACATTATAGGTAAAGGAAAATCACTTCTGAATACAATTTCCTTCTCCTTTTCCTTCTCCTTTCCTGCGCATATACACACACACACACACACACACATATACAGAGAGGTCCTCTTAAGAAAATCTTTTCCGTAGAGCTCTAGCACTAATAACACATTGCCATCTGCTGGCTATGTACAAAAACGTACGGGGTTAGAAACAAATGGTAGCATGCATGGTGCTGTAGATCTGTAATACCAAAACATTTAAGAAGTACTGACTGTGTCTGATTTTTATTTGCATGTATTTTGTGCAGAATGTCCTCCAGGTACATATGGGTATGGATGCCGGCAGATATGTGACTGTCTGAACAACTCAACGTGTGACCACATCACGGGAACATGTTACTGCAGCCCAGGCTGGAAAGGGGCCAGATGTGATCAAGGTAAAGCCTAGATGCAATAAAATTATTGTAGTTGTTTTATATAAAACTTGGATTAACCTATTAAATGCCATCTCTGTATCATTCATTAAATTAATCTGATAAGGCATGTGTGTTTAAATAGTCTATTCTATTAAATGATATATGTTCTGTAGATTTTGTAAGTATTATGCCTCAGTGATGGTTTATTGGAGCAAAGCACTCAAGTGTAGATTGCATGAAATGTTTTACAGTGCTGTGCTGTCCAAAGCTGCTGATAGAGCATGTGCTTTACCTGCTCTGTGCTTTTGCCTAGACAATGTTCTTACTTTTTCAACTCCATGAAAATATCTCTTTCCATGAAGATGATGAATGCTTTTCCTTATTGCTAGAATTGTCTTCACATTGGTTTCTGATATAGTTTTATTTTGGCATTATTAAATACAGTTAAATTAACAGAAAGATTTAGAAGTGAAATACTGTCTTCTGATCCTGATGCATAAGCCTCTGAATTTATGCCACATATTTTCATTTTTTCTTGTATTTCAGCAGGTGTAATTATTGTGGGAAACTTGAACAGTTTAAGTCGTACCAGCACTGCCATCCCTGCTGATTCTTACCAGATAGGGGCTATAGCAGGCATCATCATTCTTGTCCTGGTTGTGCTTTTCCTGCTAGTGCTGTTCATCATTTACAGACATAAGCAGAAAGGAAAAGAAACAAATATGCCTGCAGTGACCTATACCCCTGCTATGAGGGTCATCAATGCAGATTACACCATTTCAGGTAAGTGACGTTTAGAACAGTTTTTTTTTCTCCATCTCTTGACTTTGTGCTTTTTTAGCTGAGCTCTGAAGGGGTTCAGATCTGCCCCTAACAGGGCTTGAATGTGCACGTTTCACCTGTTCGCATCAGCGAGGGCTGCTGCTCAGAGCAGCACACTCGATTTCAAAAAGGGTGTCTACAATTCTGCCTTGGAAGCCTTTCTGGAAAGAGAGGCAGGGGAGGGTTTCCCTCTTTAGGAAGAGGAAGACTGAGACACTGCTTTCAGCTGCCTTTTGCAGGAGAGCAGCCCCTGAGACCACACTGACAGCGGTGCTGGTGAACTGGCACACAAGACCAGTGGGATGCGATGGTGGACTTGTGTGCTTACCTTTTGGCGATCAGAGACAGTTCACCCGAGTTCAGAAGGATGCTGCCCCAGCATGTATAGCTGCTTAGTTCGTTCTGCATCATTGTCTTTTAATCTCTGCTTTTGATACTGTGAAGGTGGCTTACCCTGGTAAAATGTGTTAATTGTAAGGAACAAATGACCATATACCTCACTTTACTGTGTAACATTTTGCACCCTCAGATGTTTTTCTGCATTAAACAGCGGAAGTATGGACATTTCTGTTCCTCTGTGCCTATTTTTAGACAGAATTGGAAAGTGTGGCAAAATATGGTTTCTACTGAGACTTTAAATTCAATGCCAGCAGCTTGAATATAGAAAGGTTGCTATAGCTGTAGAAAATCAGGATTTCACACTAGCTGTGGCAAGATTCTGTAGAGAGGCAGCTAGCAGAGTGGCTTAAGTTTGAAACACGTGAAGGGGAAGAGCAATGCTCCTGAAACAAAACAGGAGTTTTCGACCTATGAAAGTGCATACGAGTTGGGATGCAATGGGTACATGAAACTTCAGGCAAAGCTGTCTTTTGCACACAGCTGTTAAGGAAGGCGGCAGGTAAAGGAGCCAGCAGAAACAGTTGTCAGGGTCAAGAAAGATGTATCAGCAAACATGGTGGTACTCTTGAAGCACCAGAAAATGTTGCTGTGAACTTGATGGTGAAAGTGTCTATAACTAGGACAATGTATGACTACAGAGGTAGAAGAGAGCAAGGAACCACAGAAAGAGAAATTAGCAAGTTACACTTGTGAATGCTCTTTGCTGAAAGTGAGGACGTGACTAGTCAGTTACTGCTTTGTATCTCTAATTTTTTTAAATGAATGCAAGATTTTTAAATTTTTTTTCAAGAAACTCTAAATCAGATTCTGAAATCAGTGTAGCACTGTGAAAAACATATCCTAAGAAAGAAATGCCATGTTATTTTTCGTTGTTCATTTTCATTCTTTTTCTTTTCAGAAACCATCCCTCACAGTAATGGTGGAAATGCTAACAGTCACTATTTCTCTAACCCTAGTTATCATACTCTAACTCAATGCACTACCCCACCTCATGTCAACAACATGGACAGACTGACCCTGGCAAAGGTAAAGCATAAAAATCTGGATGATTCTGTGTAAATTAGCCTTTGGTTTATTGTACTTTGTTCCCTGTTGTTTCATATTTAGTTTATTTTTGCTTTTCGTGATTATCACCCGGAAATTCAGCAACTTCCTATCAGTTTCAGTTTCTATTACCTATCTTTCTTTGAAATAGGCAAAAAACAATCAGCTGTTTGTGAACCTTAAAAATGTGGAACCTGGAAAACGAGGCACTGTTGTGGACTACACAGGAACACTGCCTGCAGACTGGAAACACGGTGGCTACCTCAATGAGCTTGGTAAGAAAAAAAAAGGAGGAGAATGTGAATGTTATTCATTGTGTTTGGGATGTTTTCCTGGTTCTCCATTCAAGGTAATGCCAGGCTTGTCAGAGTGTGTGTGAGGTTCAGGGTTATGGGTTTGACCTTCCTTTAGGGCAGTACCCTTAGAGATAAAAAAGTGACTCCTTGTGAGGAACGGTGAATCAGTCTGATGCCCAGTGCAGACATGATATGCAAAATATCTCATATTATTTTTCTGTAAAGATTTGCTTATTAATTAGTTTCATAAAACAATGGGTATTGTACAATAAGGGTCTGCTTTGGCAAAATTACATATTTTTATTAAATAAATGAGAGATTGCATATATCCTTTTTTTTTTAATCCCCACCAAACGGAATCCATGCTTTAAAACGTAGTTTTTCATCATCTGAGCTACTTCAGATGTAAATTCTAGGAGCATCTTCCCAGCTAAGCCTCCTGTTTGCTAAAAGACAGAGCATTGTCCCTAAGAAGAAAAAGTCCTGAGAAGTGGTGAGAGTTGCTGTATCCTGCTTTATGCTATCTTTTGTTGTCTTTTCATCCTTTCCCAATCATCTCATGCATTCCAAAAAGGCTGGATTGCACTGACCAGTGAAAGCCTTAAAAGGGACTTTCAGTGCCAGTATAATTTAGATCATTTAACTACCTTCATATTTGGTCCGTATCAGTATCAGATTCTGGGAATGAGGACAACAGTATGCAGCATTATTTTTTTTCCTGCTCATCCCCAATCTTGCTCTAACCACAATTCAGGCTCAGATCTGTTTGTTTTTTTTTTTTTTTTTTAGAAAAGGGTTGCAGTCATAATGCTCAATGTTCAACCTCACATTTTCTTAGCGCGTTTGTACTAGCACTTAAGACTTCGAAGAGATACTGGCTGTGGTTAACCCACTGCAGTAGATCTTAACAGGGAGATTCTAGAGGCCTGGATGAGTGCTGATATTATGTCTGTTTTCTGGAAGATCAAATGGGATTATCTGGGTAACCCTAGGCTGGTGACCTGGGCATTAGTCTTGGCAAAAACAACAGAAAAGCTGACATGAGATGTAATAAATAAAGATGGGGTAGAAATAAAATTAATTGCTTTAGGTCTCCTCAAATAACATAATTTCATTCTTGGAAACTACAAATTTTGTTTATAGAGATATTGTAGAGATAAAATGATTTTAGACTTTTGTAAGGCTTCTAGCATAGTACCACAATGCAATCTGATGAAAAAATTAGCACTCTATGATATCACTCAAAGCTATTCGAATGGAGTAGTAACCAGGTAAGTGCCAGGTCTCTGAAGACAGTTGCCAGGCATTGCTGATTGCTGATGTTTATATTAGGATTTATATTGAGAGAAATCTGTTACTAACAGATAATTGCAAAGCTGTAGGCACTAGGTGTTTAGGCCATTCCTGTAGAGGAACAGAGTGACCTTGGACAACACAATGGGAGTGATTAACTTGGGAAGCAAAGTACCAAGAATTGGGTGAACTTTGCATACTCTGAGATTTTCAGGTCAAGATGGGATGCTTTTCTGGTAGATATGTTTTTCCCAGACAAAACATGTGCTTCAATCAAACAGCAGTTATTAAGCTCATTCAAGAGTATACTGGGGGAAATGTAGTGGCCTGTGACATATGTGAGGTCAAACTAGATAATTTAACGGTCCCTCATGACCTTAACCACCTTCCCTGTTCAGGAAGCTACTGTTTGAAAGTGTGCAAGCAAATAGTAACAGTGCTTCTGTAACCCTATACTGGTCAGTTTCACAGTGCTTATAAGAGAATTATTCTGCTAAGGTAGAAATTAGTCCCAAAGCAATTTTTAAAGCTTTATAAGCTGTTGTCTAATCACTTTTCTTTGATTTTAAAACTACTCTGTTTTTGTATCATTTTTCTCAGGTGCTTTTGGACTTGATAGGGGATATTTGGGAAAGTCACTGAAAGGTGAGGTTATTTTCTCATGCATTTAGATGAAATGACGTAGACATTCAATTTACTCCTCTAAATTATCTTTGGTTTCTGTGTGAAGAGAATGTAAAATAATTTTGGACTAAATTATTCCTAGACACCGAATCAATGCATGAAGTTTGTTTGTGTGTGGTTTTTTTATTTTTTTGAGGGGAGGGTTTTTAAAGAAAAAGTAATGTCCATAGTATGTAGCATGCTTGAGAAAGCAATGTTTTTCTTCTTGCAGATCTAGTGAAGAACTCGGAATACAATTTAAGTAATTGCTCATTAAGTAGTTCTGAGAACCCGTATGCCACTATAAAAGACCCACCAGCTCTTGTGCCAAAAAGTTCAGAATGCGGATATGTTGAAATGAAGTCACCAGCACGCAGGGACTCCCCATATGCTGAGATCGCTGGCTCTGCTTCAGCCAACAAGAACGTTTATGAAGTTGGTAAGTACAAAATCTACTTCTAGATGTTAAAGGTTAAGAACAAAGAGTTTAATCAAAACACATGAAAAATCACTGAAGAAAATGATGATACGTTCAGATTCTATTTTCTGCTCAAAAACTGTAACAACAATCACACTCTTTTGAGATAAGTGGTGTAATTCCCAAGAACAGAGTTTGAAATACCTTCAGCTCTGTTGTAAAAGCTAGAGGTACCTTTGAATTTCCCTGGTTTGAAAGCCTTTCCTTAAGCAACAGCATAAGATAAGCTTAGCATTTGATTGCAATATAATTCAACTCTATATTAGGCTGTTAAGTACTGAATGCAACTGGAGTAAGTGTGTGGGAGGGATAGGAAAGACCTGTTTCCTCCTCTTGATCAGAAAAAATAGCATCTTCACCCACGGACGTAGTATTTCACTGATATGAGCCCTATCTAGTTACTGCATTACTGTAGTTACTGTAGTTAGAGAAAACTTTGGGGTCTTGTGGAACGGTAGTTATCCTCATGGTCTCTGGACTGGAATAAAGTGTATGTCACATGTCATAGGATACCATTTTCCTTTTCTGTCCCCAATTAGAGATTCCTCTGAAATCCATCAATATCCCCATTGTGTTTCTAAGGATTTTTATAAAATCTTGATTAAAAGTCCCAAATTTGGGCTTTTTTTTTAGTTTGTCCACACACAAAGAACAGATGCTGGTCCACTTGCTTCTGTCAGTAAATATACTCACGGCAGGGCCCTGCTGCAAGCCTGCAGGTGTAACTTAGTGTAGAGCCAAAACACCTTAACATCAACCTTTGTTTCTACATCTGCATTTCAGGACTCAGCATGACAAGGAATCTTTATATTGAAGCAGGAAGAAAAGGGTATTTTGTAATGCAAACTGAAATGAAATACAGTGTTTGCCTTCTGTTTGCCACTCCTAGTGTTGAATGTATGTGCTCTCTTTTATCACAGAACCTACGGTGAGTGTTGTCCAGGGAGCATTCAGCAGCAGCGGACGTTTCAGCCAGGACCCTTATGACCTTCCAAAAAACAGCCATATTCCATGTCATTATGACTTGCTACCAGTTCGAGATAGCCCCACATCCTCTACGAAGGAGGTCAGCAGTGAATGACCCCAAAAGCTGATATGTAGCACAGTGGGACTCTCAAGGGGCAAAGTGGCATGGTTGTGCTCCTTCCTCTAGTTTACCATCATATTTGGCTCCTAATCTGTCCAGCAGACAATTGCTGTACATTAAACAGAATCTCAACATGAGGTTTGTATTGTGTATACAAGTGACAGATGGACAAATGCCACACTCTGGGGATCCTGATCATTCTTTTTTTCATGGCAGTAAATTTTATAGAAACAGGTATGCAAGACATTTATACTGTAATATACTGGCTTAAAAATACTAGTTTGCAGATCAGTTCTGATAGCATCCCATTTCAGCGACTTTAAATATAGACTTCATGTTTGTCATGTTTCAGAGTAGAAATACTCCCAGAACAGTGCAATTTACCAAATACCACTTCGTACAGGTGATCTGATTCTCTAGTTATGTAGAAGAAAAACTGCCTTGCCAAATTTTACCTTCCATTCTGATCTTTAGTCAAGACATATTAAGAAACAAGATCTGATGGGGATAAGTAAGCACAATACTGCAGTTGTTTGGGAAATCCATCGTCAGGATTTTTGGTCCATTACTGGTGGTGGGCATACCTTGCTTGAATAGTTTTGGAGATAAAAGCATTGCATACATCAATATTGTATGATGCCTCAAGATCTCTTGGTAGTCCAGACCCATCACCAGTCTTCCACAAATCTTTTGCTACCATTCAACTCCATATGTTGCAGTTCTGACCACTATTTCTGCCGTACGCAACTAATAATCCATAACATATCAGTAATTACTTCATAATATATGTAAATTAAATCAGTTTATTTTTGTCACCATGGACTGATTATGTAAGGAGTGGACAAAGGTGATGACTGCTGTAAATCTTAACTGCAAGGAAAGGTTTACATTTTATAAACAGGTAGTAATAATGACTGTAATATAGGATAAAAATAGTAAAGTGTTCTGATTCTTTTTCTTAGAAATAACTAAGCAATCTTTGTGCATACTTGCTAAAAAGGCACCTTTTCTTTTTTATAGTTGATGTAGGGAAACACATGCTTAAGCTGGTCTTTTGCATTGCTAATAATGTGACACATGTACCCCCCATTCTTCATTAACTTGTGTCTCCATTTTTACGCTGTGTGTCTGTGTTTCTAGTGATCTAGCTTGTAATTGCAAAAATATTCTACTATGTGTCCATTTCTTTTGCATTTTTGCCAACTGGCCTTTATTTTGTCTGGTTAAAGGGACCTCTGGGCAGAGGGAGAGGATTAAAGTAAGAATTCATGTCATACTGATGTCTATCAATCAGAGGTGGTTAGCTAATACATAATAGTTTAACTTTTAATGAATTATTTGGGGAAAAAAAATCAAGGCATTTTTATCGAGGATAATAACAAGAATGCAGAAGAAAAGTAAAAAACAGCCCCTCATTAAAGTTTAGCTTGTTCTGCTGACTGGAGGGATGGAGACCATCTTTCCAAAAGCCTCCTTTCTCTCCCTCCAAAACAGTTTGTTAAGCACTGCGCAATTCAGTGGAAATTAAGTTTGCCAAGGTATCCATCCATTGAAGCAAAATTGTCCCCCAAACCTCTCAACCTAAACATAAAATGGTTGATACAGACTGGACATTCTCTTTCAGTGGAATGTTACCGTTAGAAACCTAAAAATGATGTGGCAGTATTACTCCCAGCTGCTGCTGCTGTTAGTGATGCTACCTGCTAACATGCTTGTAACATAACCCCAGCAGGCTTTTCCACCCTGCTCTGGCGGTAACTGTAGCTTCTTGTGGATAGTTTGTCCCAAAGGTTGGTATATCCCTGATTGATGGGGAAAGAATACAGGCGGTTGCATCGTATGGCATATAATGGGAAGCACTAATCCTCTCTTCTTTCTGTGCTGGGGTCACATTTTGGCACATGAGACCTGTGATATACTATAATGATGTGAAGGGTGGTCGACAGGTCAAGAGTTTGGTGTATGTGCTCTCCGGCTTAGCACAGGCTGTGCCATGACCGTTTTTACATCTGGACTGCAATACAGTCTGAGACAAAGAGTTACCACTATTGTGACAGCATTGATATATTCCTAAGAAAATCACAACCAGTTGCCTTTGGAATACTAAATGCAACAGGGGATCAACTGGAAGAAAAAATGAAAAAAACGTTTGGAATTTTTTTTTTTTAAAAGAAACCCAGAGCTGAAATGGAAATACAATATGCTTTTATTTGTTGTCACTGAAGTGGTGATAAATGAGAGATCCGCATCGGAAGACATCGTTGCAGATGTGCCCAAGCCTGAGAATATATATGCCTATATGAAGTGCCCCGTAATATTCTTGGTTCTCGCTGGCCATGAGCACTGGCTGTTTTGCAATTCCCTGAGCATTTCTTGTATATCCTTGGAATAAATAATTTGATTATCGTTGGATTTTGCAAGTACAGAAATTAACTACAAGATTTCAAAAGCCAGTTACCATTTAATCCCTCCGTAAGACAAAGTATTGATTGGGTTTGTGTGCATATAGATAACATGTAGAGGTACTGGTATATACATGTGTTTGTACTGTGTGAAACAGACTTTAAAATAAAACCTTTCTTCTCTGAAGCCATGAATCGCAAATGCCGTATTTAGCAATTGTGAGCTCACAAGAATTTATTTTCTTACTCTGTGTAAAATTTGAAGACCACTAGATAAATTAATCGTCATAACATAAACAGTTCTTTTTTATATGAAAACGTGAACAGCTGAATAAATTATATTTGTTTGAAAATTTCCAGTATGTCACATATCCTCAAGTGATACATTCAGCCAAATATTCATGAAAACAGATGAGTTTCTGATAGTTTTGCCTATTGTGTATGTTCTAAATATACACATTACCAAAGTCTGCCTTTCTATATGTGGGTAAAACTCCTGCTGTGTAGTCAGCAAAAGCAATGTCTGCATGTATCCGAGATGGATTTGCAATACATACAGGTCAAGTAAACAACTTGTGAATTTACTTCAGTGAATGATCATTGGTAGACACTCAGAAAACAGACTGCCTGCAGGGGTAATACATTCTTGCAAAATGATACCCGTGTATCATTCCAGAGGAAAAAAAAAAAGCACATGGGACTTGGATTAGCAATCCTGCTGTCTCCTGTAAGGCTAGGGGGGCTTGCTATGGAGCACGCTCTGCTGTCAATTTAAGAGACCCCCAACTCAATCCTCATGACTGTCACATAGCCCTTTTTGTAGATCGCAGTATGCTCTTTAGAGAACTTAAATATTTCTGAACATGCATACTATATTGTGGTGGGAACTGAATAAGTTGATACAATATTTTTAGCAAACACCATCGGCTCAGAGAATTGGCTTCACCACGTACAGGAATGGAAAGAGATGCCTTGCCTCTATATATTCACATTACAATAGTGAGAAACATAGCATTGAGAATGGAGATAGCTATCCCCTAGCAACCTGTTACCAGTTTAATAAAGTGCAAAATGCTGCACAAAGTTAATAGCTGATTTTTAAGTAGTGAGTATAAACTTTAGGTTTTAAATGATGTAGGCATATTAATTCTGGTCATTTAGAAGCATAATGAACCTCAAGGCTTTTTACTGTATCAAAGATTTTTAATCACAACACACTGTTACACATAAAATTCATCCTTATCTTGATCTATACAGAGAACTCCTGCTAATTTTAATTGGAGATGTGCATGCAGATTACAGGGGAAAGAAGATTTCATTGTACTCTACTTTCTGGTGAGACAATCTGCAAAGTCAAGTTAATATTGAAGTGAAGTTGGGATAAAACAAAATCAAAAGGGGGGAATGTGTTATTTAAAATATACTGGGTTTTCCAAGTACTGTGACTACAATTGAATTTTTTATTAGATATGTGTCCAAATAATAATCCTTATACTGAAGCTCTAAAGTCCAGACTGAAGAATACAGAGCTGATTTTGACAAAAATGCTTTACATTAAAGATTGTATATATAGTAGTTTAAATGACTGAAAACAAATGGGTGCATGTTTATTAATCACTGTACAGAAAATCTTGTCATTTGGTACATGCATACGAGTGCTAGAGCACTGAACCTAACTCTTCTATCTTCAGTTTTTTAGCCCACAAGACTTCACTTTGATATGATTGAACTGTAATATATTTTTAAAGAAAACCTATCAAGTATGCCTGGCTTTTTTTCTTAGCTGTAACAAAAAACTGTTTTGTTGTGAAAATATATCTATTTTCCAAAGATGACTGATCGTTCATCATTCTGCCCTTCACTACCATTTATTTCACTTCACATACTTGTAGGTTAATGTAATAAAGTTTCTAATGAAAGATGGGAAATGCTTCGAAATTTTTTCCTTTGTTTTTCATTTGCTTAGGATAGATCTTGAAATAGCATGGGAAGTATAAAAAATGTTATCCTTGCCCATGCTGGACCACCAAGTAATGTTTTTTATTTTCTCTCTTATAAAAAAGCAAGTAGTTTATGACATGCTTTGCAGAAAATCAAGGCTGATTTTGAACTGCTGAACTTCTGTGATTACTGTGTGTTCCTGCAGGAATTAATTCTGCAAACAGGGTGATTCTTTCAAGCCTGTCTCTCGAATGTTTAAAGCTTTCACCTTGAGAAAGATGGGGAGCTGAGTTGCCAACAGCAAGGCATTTCCCCTTTTCAATAAGATAATATCCTTGGATTAACGTTTAAAAAGCAAGTAACCAAAGTACAAACATGGCATAAAAGGGGATAACATATTGAAATTTCTGTTTTGTAAGTCTGACCCTCTAAGATGAATCTAAAACACTGGCTACAGATAGATGGTGTGGGAAATTGTTCTTTAATATCACAGTTTGATCAAGGACGAGAGATTTGGCATTAAGAACTAATCACAGAAACATAAAAAACAGAAACATAGAATGGTTTGGATGGGAAGGAGAGAAATATAGGAGAAACCCTGCCAGAGCGGGCCAAGTGCTGCCCGTGACCCCCCATGGAAGGAAGCAGGGGAGCTCAGGGGGCTGGCCAGCAGCGCTGGGGTGTGGGGAGAGCCCGTGGGACTTTGTCCTGCCGCCTCCCAGGAAGGCACGAGGTGTTACCCAGTGAACCCTCTTGCCTTATGTGCCTGGAGACGTCTGCCACGGCCAAAGAGACCTGATGGGGCCCTGGGAAGACACGGCCGAGGCCTCGCTGACTGGAGTGAAACACCGATGGCGAGCACAAGACAAGAGATGGGGGGATGGAGTGGGTCCTGGCGCTGCTGTAACCCCAGATGTGTGTACAGGGGCTGCAGTGCTGCCGGGGCGAGCACCATGGGTGAGGATGGCCTGTCGTGATGTCCCCAAGCGATGGACTGTGATGTCACCTAGCGATGGACTATGACATCCCTGAGCAACGGATTGTGACCAGGCGTCCCTCACTGCTTATATTCGGGCGCCGAGTCTCCCCCAGCCGGCTCATGCCCGCACTCCAGCTGAGCGAGTTCGCGAGGTGTGGAGTGTTGAGCGAGGCCTTTGGTGCTGGTGTCGTGCTCGGGGAGTTGTTTCTTGCAGCTCTCAGTGCCCGACCCCAGAGCCATCAGACGATTTTCCCCTGCCCTGACAGGCTCAGGCAGCCGGGACTCCCAGGAGGCGCGCTCGCAGCAGCAGAGGTGAGCTGTGCGGGGACATCTCCCCCTGGGGAGCTGGGAGGGCTTCCTTCTTGAGGGACCTGGGCATTTCTTCCACCCCTCCCTGGCCCAGCCAATGACGGTGGCCTCTCTTCCCTTTCTAGTGCAACACCCGCTGCTGCAGCGCTGGTGAGAGGGAGCGGCTCAACATCCCCAGCTCCCCCCAGCCCACCGCAGCGAGTGGAGAGCATGGCCACAGAGCTGGAGGACCGCTGTCCCATCTGCCTGGACAGCTGGGAGGAGGCCAGCTACGTGACGCCATGCCTCCACCAGTTCTGCTACCTGTGCATCCTGCGGTGGGCTGAGAGCAAGCCCGAGTGCCCCCTCTGCAAGAGGAGGATCCTCTCCATCATGCACTCGGTGTGGGCGGACGATGACTTTGGGGAGCATGTCATCACGCCATCTGCGGCGTCATCGGTCGTCGGCCGCCAGGCAGGAGGCGCTCCTGGCCGTGCAGCTGCCCACAGCCCTGCAGCAACAGGACCACAGCCTGTGGGGATGGTGCCCGGGGCTCCTCTGGGCGGCCTCCAGCCCAGCACCTGGGCATCCCTTTTCCGGGACCACCCAGCTCTCCTCCAGCCCCTTCTGACCTGGGTGCGTCAGGAGCTGGCAGCGATCTTTGGCAACCGGCGTTCGCGGGCAGCCATAGCGGAGGACATCGTCATGCCCCTCCTGGTCCTCTTCGGCCTGGATGAAGACCTCCTGGTCCAGCTGCTGGCGGCCTCCCTCCAAAACCACGCGGCGACATTTGTGCACCAGCTCATCGATGTCGCCGTGCAACGGTGCAGCGGGGAGGCCCGCCGTCTGCTGGGCCTGGAGGACGGCCATGCTGGCGGGGGGCGGGAGGGCAGCCCTGCGCCTGCCCCCGGCCCCACGGCCTCCTGAGGAGGGTCTCCCACACCTGGCCCGACCCCCTCCAGCAGCTCTGAGGGAACCAACACGGACGAGCTCCCCAGCACCTCAGCAGCTGCCCTTCGTGGGGGTCCCGGCAGCCCTCCCTCTGCCCCCGTTCCTCTCCCCGGGGAGCACCAAGAGCCCCAGGCGGAGCCCGAGGAGGCCGTGGCACCTCCATCTGCTTCCAGCCGGGGCAGGGAACGCTCCCCTGGGGGGCCACGGCAACCCCCGAAGAGGAGGGCCGGCAGCCCCGAGGCCTCTTCTCCAGCCAAGAAGAGGCCACCCCGCCGGCAGCACTAGAAGGCGGCCCCAGGCGCTGCCGAAACCAGGGCCGGGCCAGCAGCTGGGGCGTGCGCCGGCCCTCAAGGGCTCCCGGCCCTCTAAGTCTGTCAGGCAGTAAAAGAAAATAAAGGCCTGAAAACTGCAGAACAAGTCTCGGTGCTACTAACAGTGCAGGTGGCGTTGCTGTCCCCACCCGTGCTGCTTTCTCCCCCTTTTCCTGCGGCTGTGCCCACCGTTTGCTCTCCTTGTCCTCAGCAGGGTGCCACGGGGCTTCTTGTTGCCCTGCTTCGGCTGTCATGGGGCTGGACCTGGGCTCTCTGGGTGCATCTCTCCCCAGAGCACAGCGCCGTGGGTCTTGGCCTTCTGCTGTTGCAGGGCCCCTTTCCCTTCGACAAGGTGCCATGGCGCCTGGCCCTGTGCTCTTGCAGGGGCCCTTTCCCCTGATTCGAGCGCCGTGCGGCCTCGCCCTGTGGACCTGAAGGGCCTCTTTGTGCTGATCTGAGCACCACGGAGTCGCATTGTCTGGTCTTGCTGGGCCCTCTTTCGCCTCATTCAGGTGCCACGGGGACACAAGCCGGGAAGGATGGACATGCTGCTGCCCTCGAGCACAGGCTTTCTTCTCACTCTTCCAGATCCAGCCTTGGCGCTGGCATTTCTTCTCCTCCATGTGGAAAGGACCCCTCTTTGGCAGACGGATGCCATCAGTCCCCCAGCGTCCCTCCCCACCACCCCCACCACCCCTCCCCATCGCACGCTCTCTGCAGGACTTCCCCCAGCACAGCTCCTCTCTGCTGCGAGTCAACCCTGCAGAAATGGCAGCGCGTCTTCTCCGTGCTCCCCAGGGCCCCTCGCCCTCCTCTCACACACCGCTCTGTGACCCCTTCTGCAGCCAGGCCGGCCACGCAAGATGAGGGGAGGGACCGACAGCGGCTGCTGGGTTTGGCTCCAAGAGCTGCTGCTTGGCGCCAAAGGAAGACCCAGGTCCCTATGACATGGAAGGCCAAAGCTCAGCTCGAGTTGAAACTGGCCAGCGTTGTGTCAGACAACAAGAAAGGGCTTTTTAAGTAAGTTAATAGCAAGAGGAGGAAAACGTTGGGCTGACACTTGATGTAGATGGTCCCCTGGCAAACACAGATGCAGCAAAAGCAGAGGCATTCAACACTTTCTTTGCCTCAGTCTTTAATATTAAGGATAGGCCTGGGGCTGCCCAGTCCTCTCACTTGGAGGAGCACGACTGTGGGAACAGCGACACATTTGCAGACCCTGAAATTGTGAGGGGACGGTTGTATTCGTTGAATGCTCACAAGTCCATGGGGCCTGGTGGGATTCATCCCAGAGCGCTGAAGGAGCTAGTGGATGTTACAGCAGGACTCCTCTCAATCATCTACCAAAGGCCTTGGGCATCTGGGGAGGCATCTGCTGACTGGAAGCTAGCCAACATTATCCCATTTAGAGGAATCATTTAGGTTGGAAAACACCTTTAAGATCATGAAGTCCAACTGTTAACCTGGCACTGCCAAGTCCATCACTGAACCATGTCCCTGAGCACCACGTCTACATGTCTTTTAAAGACCTCCAGGGATGGGGACAGAGCCACTTCCCTGGGCAGCCTGTTCCAGTGCCTGATGACCCTTTCAGTGAAGAAGTTTGTCCTAATACCCAATCTAAACCTCCCCTGGCGCAACTGGACGCAGCTGACGACTTCCGCAGGTGTCGGGGTGAGATAGCCCGCAAACATGGCGGGGGCGAGGATGTGTAGGGAGCCCGCGCGCCGCCCAACGGCGCTCCCGCGCGCGGGGACTCTTCCGCCGGCCCGCTCTGCCTTCCCCCCCGCCGCGCACCGCGGCCCCTCCCCGCGGCCGCCCGCGAACGTGGCAGAAGAGGCGTCCTGCACCCCGCTGCCGCCATTTTGGAGGCAGGGAGCGGGCCGCCCGAGGGGCACGCCGGGCGCGGCGCGGCCCCGCCGCCCGGGGAGGAGGACGCGCCGCCATGGGCCCGGGGGGCGCCCAGGTGCGCGGCGACGGCGGCAGCAGGGGCAGGGGGGCGCGCCCCGCCGCCAGGCAGCGCCGCAGGAGACGTGGCAGCGCGGGGCGGGGCGGGCGCGGCGCACTGCGCGGGCGCGGCGCCGCTACGGCTGCTGGGAGCTGTAGTCGGCGGCGGAGCCCGCCGGCGCCTCCATTCATCGCCGGCGGGGCCCGGGGCGCGGCTTCCCCGCCAGGCGAGCGCGGCCGGGCGGGCCGCGGCGGCGAGAGGCGGCGGGCTCTGGCGCTTGGGCTCGGTGAGGCCGCCTGTCGTGGCGGGCAGAGGGGACGCGTTGGCGGGACCCGTCGTCCCCGGCGGCGGGGAGGGAGTGGCTGGAGGGCTGGGCCTGGCCGGGCGGCGGCGGCGTCCCGCAGCGGTGGCCTCCCCGCGCTCCCGGGTGCCGGCTGCGGCCGTTGGGCGCCGTTGGGTCCCGAGGCGGCTGCGGCAGGTCCGGAGGTTAGGGCGGCGAGGGGGGGCGGGGGGCAGCGTGGGAGGCTGCGGCGTGGGAGGCGGGGGGCCCGCTGAGGTGTTTCCCGGGCCGGGGGCGGGGGGAGCGGAATAGCCGCTCCGGCGGCCCGTCAGCGCTGGGGCCCTGCGGGGCGGCTGCCGGCCCCGCCGCGTGTCTGCCTGTGTTTGCGCCTGTGGAGGCCCTGGGCCGAGCTGCGGGAGCCGTCCCGACGCCTCCCGCTCGGCGCTTATTCTCCTTGGGCCGCGCACCTGGGGCTGCACGGTGTCGGCCCCTCACCGGGCTCAGTCCTGGAGAGCAGCCAGGGGCCTGACCCTGCTATGGGCACTCTGGCTCATTCCTCTTGTTCTGAGCCATCTTGTCCTTTTAAAGGGCAGCCGCGGCTCCTGTCCTCCCTGCTGACAGGAACACGCTTTGGGGCTTGTAAGGTGAGGGCAGGGGGCTATGAATGCAGATCCGAGTCCTTGGAGGAGGACTCCTTGCTGCCTTAGTGACTGGTGGCATTGCAAACACAGGCATGGACCAGCACTCGATAGAATTCCCAGCTGGCTAGTCCTGCTACCTTGCTAGATCACATATACTGCTGTGCTCTTGGAAGTCACTGGAGGGTGACTTGGAGCAACCAAGCTTCCTCCAGGCACTGTGTGGAGAGTTTGGATGCCTGGCCTCAGGGCTGTGTGTTCCAGCCTTGCAGCTAGGGATGGAAATGCTGGTCCTGGTAAAACCGTGTGGTTTCAGCTTGAATTAGCACGATTGACAGTGGAAATTGTCACCCTTGAGGACCTATTAGTATCTGATAGAACTGATGCTTCAGGAGGTTTGTTAGTTATTATAATGTCCCTGGAGGTGTTGTTGAAGTGATTTGCCCTTTATTTATATGATTTATTTATTTTTATTGTGACATGAAAAAAGCATTATTTCTTTTGGGGAAGAACCTCTGAAAGTGCTGGAGCTGTTGCATCATATCGTATGATATAGCTGTTTGTGCAAATTGGGAGAAAGTACGTGGTTTTGTTTAACTGTTTCTTTCATAGTTTTATGTGGTTGTATGTAACATTGCACACTAGATCAGTAGTTCTCTAACTGTCATCATAAGTGATCCGTGGAACTACATAAGCTTTGTGATATTTAAAAATAAATATTTGATAGTAAGGGTGTGTGCGGTCTGGAACAAATGCCAAGGGTTGGCAATGGCACTATGAATGTGGGAAGCAAAATAATTCTTAGAGATTGGGAAGCTTTTAGAAAAGTGGAACTTCTTATTTTTTATGGTATCTATGGACTACGATAACTCATTCTGCAGTAGTCTCAAGACAAGGCCATCCCCTTCTGGCATGTGGGGTGTTTCAAGCTATCTTGGTACTGTGTTAGGTCTGAGGCATGCTGAATTCTGCTTGGTAAACAGACTTTTTTTTTTTTTAAGGTGAAAAAGTGATATGGGTGTTGTGATTAACATTATTTACACTATGAATATAAAACAGGTATAGGAGAGTGTTGTTCCCCCCCCCCTCCCCCCCCCCTTCCTGATTGCTTCTCTTTAAGGCTTTGGACTTTAGAACAAGTCATTTAATACCAGGTGATTAAACTGATTATCCCTCTATGCCCTTCCTTTGGATTCAGTGAGGCTTTGTATGTCTTCTGGGGCCTGCCTGCATTTAACAGACCAGAGTCTGAAGGAAGTTTTATCCCTGACTTTGTGCTCTTCCTTTCTAAAATGTAATAAACCAATGTGAGGGATTTTTCAGGTGAAACTTTAGTATACTAACAGTTCCAACTCTGTTTTTGTTTTGTGTTGAAGAGTGTTGTCTTTTTGATTGATGTCAGCTTCACTCCATCTTTAATAGTGGAAGGTTTTTCTTTCATAATTTTCTTTCTTGCTTTCTTGGTCATTCTGTTTTTAATCTCTCTTGTTTGCATCTTTATGAGTTCTTCAGCTTTTTTTCCCTTTGACCTCTCCTGTTAAACAGAAGTATATGCCTGTGAATATGTCCATCAGTTAATGCAACCTAGGATGTAACATTTTATTTGAAGAGGTTGCTGCACTGGGAAAGGCTCCAAACAATTGATTTGCTCAAATAAATAAATAAATAAATAGACTGCTACTTACTCTGGACAGTTGTCAACTTGTGCTTAGCCATTAACAAAGTGTGTAACCAGTACTGTTCCACACACTTAATTAAAATAGTTATGCCTATTATGGTTAAAGACAAGTTGTTTTGTTTCATTTTAGGCTCTGTTTAGAGAATAGTTTTGCCTCTTAGGGTTCTTAAGTATATTGTGGGGGTTTTTTTACTAGCAGGAGCATCTACTGAAATACCAGAAGGGGTTAATTAAGGATGACTGAAAATATGGCCTCATTGTAAACTCTGAAGTATGACTGATTTCTAGATAATGTGTTTTTATCTGTGAAATTTGCTAATCTCCATTGTAGGTAATCTTATCGTTAACTGTGAATTTCTGTATTTTAGAGTAATAACCTGAAGAATGCTTCTGAAGTATGGTTATGTCGTTAAAATTATTGCAAAATATTAGCACAAATGTTATTACTTCCTATTAAACTTAAGTCAAAAGATGAATAATTTTGCAGTTCAGCCTTTTAGTCTCTAAATCCAATTATTTCTTTCCTGCTTTTAACATGAGCCCTGTTAAAACTTTCAGTGAGAACTTTAGCCTGGTTTTCCCTTCAATATACACAGGCCTTACATTTGGGAATTAGGTTAATGGCTGACATTTGGCTTTAGGTTAATGGATGAGATTCAGCTGGTGAGAATCAGTAAAATATAGTTACCAGTCAACTAGGGATAGACCTTGTGGGTATATTATATTTTTTCTGTGTATTGTAGGGGTTTAACATCATTGCTATAGTGTCTTCATTAGTACTGACAAGGTTGTGTTTTTTTTTTTTTAAACCAAATAATTGACGGAAGCCTAACAAAATTCATGCTTCTGCTTAAAGGGGTTATTTTAAGGATGATGGATGACTGATCATTGGGAATGAAGTTTTTTTCTGTGTTTTTCTGTATTTCTCTTTCCATAGCCCTTCTTTTTTACTTTCATATAAGCATGACAAGATTTTCTCCTAGCTAAATGTGGCGAGATTATCAAATTTGTGAAATCAATTTATGATCACAAATCACTAGATGGCAGTACTGCTGCTATTTTCACCTAATTGCACATGCTTCAATTTGCCTGTCTCAGAGTTTCTCCTTTGTCTCTTCAGTTTAGTAATGCAAAATGTTCTAGTTTGCAAGGCACAAAAGTCACCTCCTTAAGCTAGGCTGAAGTTTCAGGTGCTACTTGCTGCAAATTATGTGTTTGTGGCTTGGACTATGAAGAATTATTACTTTTTTTTTTTTTTAAATCACTGAAAAGACAATCCAGTTCTACACCCAGCAGTTGCTAAAGATTTGTAGGCTGATCTTACTGGGGAACTTTTTCCCTGCAACTCCCCTAAGGGAAATTGGAAACCCTCAGTGGAAACTTTGTTGAGGACTGCACACTCTTGAAGTCTGTGGATTGCTTGGGGTTTTTCCCACTATGTCTTCTTCCACCCCAATATTTCCTAATTTCTCACATATAACTTGTTTCAGGTAGGCCGTTTAGATTCAAGTGTTAAACCATATATCCTGTAGGATCAGTTTTAATTATATGTAGTGCTGGATTCTTTCAACATGATAAGCTATTAGCTTCCAGTTACATCTGTTGTACTTTTTGCTTTCCTTTCCTTTCGTGTATTCCCTCCTCTCATGTTTTATCTTTCTCCTTAACCTTATTTTTTTAAATTATTTTTACTTTTTTGTGCAGCACATGCAGACTAAACTGGCTTATGTTGAGAATTCAGTGTGTAGAAAGCTGTTATTTGTGCAGGCTTCATGGTAGTCCCTGCCAGGTCAGGACTTCACAATGAGATTGATGGTTGTGTGATGGGATGACAAAGCTAAAGGGAAAAGAATACAGGATCATTTAGGTTTCAGGGTCCTCTAATTGGCATGGAGTTGGGTAGATGGAAAGAGAAAAGAGTGAAGGAAAAAGTTGAGAGTGAGAGGCGTACTCTTCGCTGGGTAAAAAACTGGCAGAATGGCCCGCCCAAAGAGTTGCGGTGAATGGAGTTAAATCCAATTGGTGGCCGGTCACAAGTGGTGTTCCCCAGAGCTCAGTGTTGGGGCCAGTCCTGTTTAATATCTTTATCAAGGATCTGGATGAGGGGATCAAGTGCACCCTCAGTAAGGCTGCAGCCGACACCAAGTTGGGTGTTGATCTGCTGGAGCATAGGAAGAACCTACAGAGGGACGTGGACAGGCTGGATCGATGGGCCAAGGCCAATTGTATGAGATTCAGCAAGACTTAGTGCCAGGTCCTGCACTTGGGTCACAACAACCCCATGCAATGCTACAGGCTTGGGGAAGAGTGGCTGGAGAGCTGCCTGGCGGAAAAGAGCCTGGGGGTGTTGGTCGACAGCCGCCTGAATATGAGCCGCCAGTGTGCCCAGGTGGCCAAGAAGGCCAATGGCATCCTGGCTTGCATCAGGAATAGTGTGGCCAGCAGGACCAGGGGAGTGATCGTCCCCCTGTACTAGGCACTGGTGAGGCCGCACCTCGAGTACTGTGTTCAGTTTTGGGCCTCACACTACAAGAAGGACACTGAGGTGCTGTAGCAGTTCCGAGGAAGAGCAACGTAGCTGGTGAAGGGTCTGGAGCACAAGTCTTATGAGGAGCAGCTGAGGGAGCTGGTGTTGTTTAGCCTGGAGAAGAGGAGGCTGAGGGGAGACCTTACTGCTCTCTACAACTACCTGAAAGGAGGCTGTAGCGAGGTGGGGGTTGGTCTTTTCTCCCAAGTAACAAGTGATAGAACAAAAGGAAACACCCTCAAGTTGCGCCAGGGGAGGTTTAGATTGGGTATTAGGAAAAATTTCTTCCCGAAAAGGGTTGTCAAGCATTGGAACAGGCTGCCCAGGGAAGTGGTTGAGTCTCCATCCCTGGAGGTATTTAAAAGACGTGTAGACGTGGTGCTTAGGGACATGGTTTAGTGGTGGACTTGGCAGTGATAGGTTAGCGGTTGGACTTGATAATCTTGAAGGTCTTTTCCAACGTAAATGATACAATGAAAATAATACAGGCTATTGTGGTTGTGCGTTATGTGAGAGAATAATGGAATTTTTTACTCTTCCAGCAAAAGGTAGGGAGAGGTCTTCTTTTCCCCAGCTAGTGGCAAAACCCCAGTTGATTATAGTGGACAATATATGAAAGAGTATGGGATGTATTAGGGTCAAAGGATACAGTTCAAGCCAGAACAGAAGGGAGATAGCAGTATGCTTCTGACTGAGCATCACTCTGAGGGTATCCAGCTTACTGGGACACATTGCCTAGGGGTGCGTACCTGGACCTGGGAAGTCCAAGGGAATGGAAATAAGTCATACAACTGGCAGGATTCCCCTTTCAAGCTTCCATCTCCTGGCCAGGCTGGATTTGCAGATTGGCTTTCCCACAGAGGCTTACAAGTGAAAGGAGAAAATGTGAAACTACTGATCTTTGCTTTTTTTAAATTCAAATTTTAAGTCAGTTCCATGGCTTTTTTTATCATTGTATTTCAGCAACCGACTCATAATTTTTGCAAGTTTGGGATTACTGTTTCTGTTTAATGCTCACTTCACTTTTCTTATTGTAAGGTTAATAGAGAAAAGCAACTACAGAGTTATTTAACATTTCTACTAATTCCTAACTTTCCAGATGTCAGTTAAGTTACTTGGGGGGGGGGGGGTGAGGGGGGCAGGTGTTCCTGTTTCCCCTTCCCCCCAACTTTAATAGCTCTGTGAAGCTTTGAAAAAGCTTTGTACAAGAGTTTTTGAAAAGCTGCTCTGTGGAACTTTTTCACTCATTCTACATGGCTGCAGTGTTTATTTTAAGTAGTAAGTGCCTCTTAGCAGTTTTCAATCATGGCATTAGGTGATATCAAGCAGCAGAGTAAAAGAGCCATGATAAAATAAAATATTTCTAGGAGGTTTTGGTCAGTGATTACTTTAGTTGCACAATGGAAATTTTTTTCTTGCTTTGCAGTGTATAATTGGAAGAAGAAAGACTTTAGAAATTAATCTATAAGGGGGAATGTAAACTCCTGTAGCCTGATTAAGAGACAAAATATTGCAAATTTTTCCGCTTAGTGAAGTTTAACGGAAGACTGCAGTTTCTTTCTAAGGGATGATGAGATGTACTCATTCTGCAAGGACAGTCTGTCCCCCCCCCAGGCAGTTACTGACCCTTTCATCCCATCTGAAGAGAAGCTTTTAAATGAATTGAAGAGGTACTCAGAACCTGAAATCCCTCTGTCATAAGAGTTTTCATGAAGAGTGCTGCCCATAAACCACGTTTACTTGCTTTCTGAGGCTGGGCTCAAACATTTAATCTTGAATCACTTATGCAAAGCATAGTGGTTTGTCAGAGGGACTATAATTTCTCTTGTGTGATTTTGATGCTTTCACTTGTTTTTGAGACTCTTTGTAAGCCTGTCAAGACTAACATTAACATCCTACTTTTTGAATTTTTCAATTTGGTAGTAATTTTTCCTGCATATTAAACTGAAGAGTTTTATATACATGTGAAACAACAATGCAGCAATGAGGTGTTGGGTTTTTTTTTTTTGAAAGAGAGGAAAACCCCTTTGCTTTTGTAAGTGGAATTCCTTTTATATACACATGGATATTTTTACTCAACACGTTATCTAAGCCTTTTCCTCTGTAAATTGTTAAAGTGAATAAGCTGGCAGTCCTCAGTAGCTGCTTATGTAATGGATATGGTGGAAAACGTTTAAGTCTATTTTTCATACCTATAATTACTTCATATCGGATTTTTATTTCATTAAAATTTCCTTAAGAATTGTTACCTCAGGAAGTGGTACAAATCATTTCTGTCTAGTTTACCAGACTTGGGAGGACACAGGGTTTTTTGTTAGCTGCCTCTGCACTGGAGAACAAAAATCTCCATGTGTTCATGAAAGTCTTAATTTTTTCCCCTCTCTTTTTCTTCTCCTAAACCCTTTTATGTTTATTTAAGATTTTTAAATAAGCATATAGCTTCACTTTTCCACAAGTAGTATATTTTAAAGGTTTATTCAGAGATGTTAAAAGATACTCCCAACATAATCTGGCCTTCAAAATAAAAGCTAAAGTTTCCAGTTATTTTCATTTCTGATAGTGTCACCAGAGCAGTATGGTATTTGGATTTTACAGGAATTGTCTGTACTGGAAAACTTGTTCAGTGTAAATTAATTTCAGTGTAATCTTATGCATGTTGGAAGTGAATTTCAGCTGGTTTAATTTGGCTTTTCTGGAGGTTTATTTAGCTGACCCCGAAACGCTTCTGCTTTAGGGTAGACAAGGTCATGGTTAGAGCTTAGGTGACAGAGTCAGGACTCCTGGGCCGTTGCCAGCTATGCCGCTGTTCATGGTGTTCCGCAAGGTGCTTGCGCTCGGGTGTGATGCTCAGGAGCATCTGCTGAAGTGCCTTAGCCCGAGAGGGCTACAACATCTTGGGTAGCCGTCTCGGGTAGTCGTGGCTCTTGGCTGCCAGCAGGGGGGGATTTCGGTCCTCTGTCTTGCCTCTTGCCACGTTTTGCATCCTGTCATGCATCAGCTCTGAAAATAACAGGTCCTTGTTTGAGTTACTATGGCTCAATAACACAGCAAAATACTACCCCGTAATTGAGTTTTTCTTGCAACAGGGTATGGGTTTTGCAATGTGTAATTACTCCTCTATTATTACTCATCTAAGTACCACCAGTATATATTAGAAGCAGTAACTGAGCATGCACAGTAAGGTTTTTAGAAAGAGGCATCGCGTTTGAGGTATTATCACAGTGCTAAAAATAAAGGGAAGATACAGGAGAAATGAGACATACTGGATAATTATGTACTTGAGATCAGTCAATTTTTTTCTTTTTTCTAGAGTTGGCGTTTGAATTACCTGCTCTGTTCAGGAATGTAAATCACTGTGTTGTGGCTTTTACGTTCTAATTTAAAATCTTTTCCCTTGTTTCTCAAGATACACATTTTTTTTTTTTTTCCCCTCACAGCTTTTTGTAGCTGAAGGAAAATGATGGAAGAGAGTGGAATAGAGACAACTCCACCTGGCACGCCCCCACCAAGCACAGCAGGGGCTGCTGCTGCTGCTACACCTGTCTCATTAGGTACAGAAACTTCCTCAGCAACTTGGTCACGTTTATTCATGTCTTTTGAAGCATAGCAATTCATCCAAAAGTGCTGCAATCAGCATAATTACAGTGCCCTTCTCCAGACTAATTGGAAGAATTTAAATTGTTTCTTAATTGTGGAAGTGTGCTTCTTATCTGACACGCATCTGACACACAGAGTATTTTAAACATTTTTTTATTCTTGAAACTTTTTTATGAAGTCATATGGATGCACTTGTGTTTTTTTATGGATGCAGAGCCAGGGAAATAATACCTTCCACTACAGTGCACAGTTAGATGAGCAGCATAGAAGGGAGTTAAAACAAATTTACAGTCTTGTAGGGGATAGTGGTAAACCTGGATAATCGCTTGGTTTTTAATATTGTGGGTGGTAATCAAAGCACTTTATCTGATTTCTCAAGAATCTGAACACCATATTCTGAATACCAAATATTTAATTTTCTGACACATCTGGTATTGTTATCTTGAGTCACGCTAGTGCAGTGGACTCCAAAGTGGTGTGCCCTTAGCCCAGGGGGTGTTCAAGGCAATCCATTGGGGTGCAGGAAGAAAATATTAGAACTTCCATTAATATTTATTTTTACCTAAAATATAAGAAAGAAATTAAGCTTTACTAATATTTAATATACTGCTTGACACTGGTGTCCTCGCTCAGTTCCTCCATACGTTGGATGTTGAAATGTCCTGAGGAAAGAGTGGGTGTTCTACAATGCAAAGGGGTTGACAGTGGCACCCTTACTCGTTTGCTCGCTTTCATCATATTGCAACACCTAGCAATTTCTGTGCCTGCTTAAGTGGATTTATGGATTATGTTATCTAGTTTTACCTATACTAACTGTCACAAAATGGACAAGTGACTTAAAAAAGATTCCTGCAAAGAGGCCACAGATTGAAAATACTGCTAATAATGCAAGCACAAGCAAACAACAAGAAAATGAAAGAGCTGATACTTCTCCGACTCCTAGTATGAGTTCTTTGCCATTGGTTTTACCTTGTGATATGGCTAACAATCTAATCAGATTTGACAAAAAGTTGGCCAAAAAAATTTCAAAATTTTCAAGAGGACTATTTGAAATATAAATTTACATCTGCCGTTGTTAACAATGAACCTTACGCTACGTGTATATTGTGCCTTGAGATATTAGATAAGGATGATATGAAGCCACTATGATTAGCAAGACATCTAAAAACTAAGCAGAACATGAAAACAAACCTGCAGCTTTTTTTGGTAATGTTTCAAGTCATACAGTACTCAATCCAGTACTTAAAAAATTTCAGTAAACTTAATGATAAATCTTTAGAAGCCTCTTTGGAGATTTCTTACTTAATAGTGAAGACAAAAAGCTATGTACGTTGGGGAAACACTTGTTCTTCCTGACAGGGTAAAATGAAATAATACATGGAAAACAATATGGCGACAAACTAAAATGTGTTTATTCAGCAAATACTGTTGGAAGACTCATAGAAAACATGGCTGAAGATTTGAAGACACAAGTATTAGAACAAATTACACAGTGTGTGGGGTTTGCTATACAGTTGCCTGAAAGTACAGATGTTCCTAACATGTCTCAGGTTATGATTTTTGTGAAATTCTGTTTCAATAATCAAATACTCGAAGAACTACTTTATCGTCAAATGCTAAAGGAGGGATGTGCCAGAGAAGATGTATCCTCAACAGTAAATGACTTCTTTAATAAAAGCAATGTTTTTATTAAAACTATGTAAGTGTAACCACTGATGGAGCAGTTGCTTTAACTAGGATAAAAATGGATTCTGGAATAAGGTTACAGAGATATCACCACACATGAAATTTATTCACTGCCTCATTCATAGGCAAGCTATTGCAGCAAAGAAACTGGAGGCAGAAGTGCACAAAGTGCTACAGGATGTCATCAATGTGGTTAATTTTATAAAAATGATCTTTAAATAGTAGGGTTTTTAACAATACTTTGTAATGAGATAGGGAGTGACCATGAAATTTTTTTGCATTGCACAGAGGTTTGCTGGTTGTCATATGGCAAGGTGCTTAAAAGAGTTCTTGAACTTAAGGGTGACATGAACATTTTTCTTTTACAAAATGACAAGTCTCCCTGATTTGCTGTTGTTTTCTCTGATGACAAGTGGCTGTCAGCAGTGTGCCACCTAGTAGATATTGTTAAAAAAAATATGCACTCATAATTTGTCCCTTCAAGGTAGAGGTGATGTTTTAACAAGGAGTGATACAGTAACTACTTTTTGTAAGAAAGTCATGCTTTTGAGAGAGCATTTTGAAAACTGATATTTGGAAATGCTTCCATTGTTATGCAATCCTGTTGCCAAAGTCAATGCAAGTGTTGCGTATAAAAGGTGTCAGATCTGTACACATAAACTTGCAAAGGGAATTTCCTGACCTGTGTAAAAATCTTCCAAATGAGGAGTTTCAGTGGGTTTTGAACCCACTTGTTAAAAATATCAAAGCGCAACACCTTCTGATTAGTTAGCAAGAACAACTGATTGACATCAGGGAAGGTGGAAATTTGCTAGCTGAGTTTCAAGAAAAACCTTTGCATAATTGGTGGGTGGGAGTGGAGAATGAATAGCATGATTTAATAAGCACAGCCAACAATGCACTTCTTCCATTTGGATCTATGTATCTTTGTGAGGTACCTTTTCCAGCTATGACAGTCGTTAAAGCCAAGCATCAAAATAATCTGAACATAGAACCAGACCTTCAAATTACTGTATCATGAGGTGTTAAACCAAGGTTTAAAAAATAATGAGGCTTCTTCAGTCACATTTCTCACACTAAAAAATTATTATTAATAATTGTATTATATAGTATGTTAACCATTATTAACATACTATATAATTATATTACTAATACATTATTAAAATAATTTTCAGTGGGAGCAGAAAAGTTTCTGTACTGTTAATAAATAAAAAAGTTTTAAATTTTTTCATTCATTTATCTCATCCTTTTAAAATTTCTGTTTGTGTATGTTTTATAATATACTAGTACACTGGTACACGTAAATAATAAATAAATATTTATGTATGTTGGGGGGGTGCACGCTCAAAAATTTTTTACTGATAGGTGTGCGTGATAAAGTTTGGAGACTACTGCATTAGTGAAACTTGGCATATAATTTGACTGTCACTGATGTTTAGGCTGATGCCAGTGAGATGCTTGAGCTGATCCAACAGCTTACTGCTATCAACACCAGTCATTTCTATTTTTCTGACTCAATCTTCTGGCTAAACTTGGTTTAGAGAGCAAAATTGGTTTATCCAAGGATCAGCTGAACACCATACTGAAACAGAGAAAGCACAGCGATTAGGAGGCTGGGTGCCAGGAAAGAGAGGGCTTCCTCGTGCTCAGCCCATCTCATAAACCCATACCTCTGAAGTAACTCCCACCCTCCCAGGTATTACGAGTGTATGTTTTATTCTTAAACATGGGCACTTCCTGCATCATTATTATTCCTGTTGATTAAGCAGTCACTCAGAAAGAACAGTACTAGCTAGAAATTTCTGAGGCAGACTTCAGCTGCTATAAATTCAGTAGTCAAATGTTGACTCATCTTTTTAAACTTATGACAAATAGGGTCATGCAAGAGAAGGAGATATGGCTTACACGATACTGTCACAAAAAATTGAGCACAATTGGTGGTGTATGCAAACTCAAGCAGAACTAAAATTCACTTTGAAGGGAGAAAAGCAGACAAGGTCAAAACTTTTTTGTAAAATATCTGAACAATTATATAACTGAATCTCTGAGATTAAGGCTCAGCATTTCTAAAATCCCTTTTTTCTCGTTTTTCCTAGCTTTGTCCAGTCCCCTTGCTACACCAAGCCTGTCATCTTCTCCCGCGTACTCACCACCTTTGCCAGCTGGAGTGTCTCCACTTCCTGCTCCTATGATGACTTCAGCTTCTCTTCCACTCGTGCCTTCTGCAACGGTTTCTACTATTGCTCCACCTCTAACTCCTGCCCCACCCCCTGTTGCCCCTTCAGCTTTTAATACCTCCATGTCCCAGTTCTCTACACCCCCTCCATTAAGCTCTACTACTGGCCCTGGTCTTCCTGCACCTCCCACTGGTCCCCCCATTTCAGGATTTTCCATGTCTTCAACCTATGACATCACCAGAGGTCATGCTGGTCGAGCACCACAGAGCCCACTGATGCCATCGTTTTCTGCACCTCCAGTCACAGGTAACTTTTTGTTTATATGCTTTCATGTTTGTGAGACAGGATGAGAGATCTTCTGGGTGGCTTTTTCCATCACTCTGCTAGAGTCCTGCAGGTTCAGCTTCTTTATTATTCTGGGTACACTTAATTAATGTAGCTGCACTCAGAAGAAAGGAGAGTAGCCTTTAAAATGCAGTCATGGTCTAGGACAGAGAGTCCTCTTTAGCAGAGTTCTGCTAGCATTCAGGCTCACAGAAAAATCTTCGTTTGAGCACTTTATTTTTTGTTAACTTGCATAGGAAAGCCCAGCTCAACATATATAACATGTCTTTTGTTTAGATCAGAGAGTCAACTTCAGCATTTATATTTCCACAGAATGATATGATATCTCAGGCTGTAATCTCATAGTTTTCAGTTTTTTGTTCTGAAAAGCTATCTATAACAAGTTGTCCATCACATGACACCAGCTTCGATTTTCTTGTTTCCAGCCATTGAATTCCATTAGGATAGCTAAAAATACATACCTTCCATGCAAGCAATTGCTGTAGTTGCTGAACGGATGTCATTTTCTGCTAGTGGAATGGAAACTTGGCTCTTCAACTGCAATTGGGCCAGGCTTTTACTATTATTGGTGATATCTCTTTTAAGGAGTCTGTATTAGGAAAACGTCTAAAAAGACCTATCAATTGTGCAGTGTAAAATAAAAATAACTCTTGATTAAGGGTAGCGTTGGAAAATCCATTAAAATAGGCTTGAGTAATGGGACAAAAGCTTATGCTTAAGTTTTCTGCTGTTTGAGTTTCTTTTGTTTTCCTTTAAAATATATAAAGGTATTCATTTGCTCGCTTCTTTTTCTATTGCTACTAATTTTAGCATTCAGGTCTAGAAAATTTCCTACTTCTCTCTCTTTTATTGTGTATGAGAACATTCCTATCTCTTTGTTCAGGGAGCAACACCCATTCCTCTTTTTCCTCTACTGAGGGCTTATTATGAAAATTTGAATACAATAAAAAGCACCACTGTTAAACTAACCTGCTAAGAAAAAATCATTGTTTAATTTCAGACATAATATACAGGCAGTCTCGGTTCTATTAGCAGATATTGTTGAACTCATTTACAGTAGTTATATCTGCTAACCTTTAACAAGCTGAATTGTTCTGGGGCCTTCAAGAAATGAAGTGAATCAGCCCAGTATTCTTCTATTCTTCCTGCTTATTTTCCTGTTAAACAATTGCATGTTGCTACAGTATAACAAATTAAATGCAGTAAAATAAATGAACACTTATGTTTTATTTTTCCCTTTTACTAGGTGTTTTGGCAGATCCTATTACTCAACAGGCAACTTTCTCATCACCTTTGGCTCCTGGAACTGGTTCTGCAATCACTTTTCCTGAGGAGCGTGAAGACCCCAGAGTAGTTACTGCCCAAGGTGGAGCACCTGCTGGAGGACTGTGGGGGTTTATAAAGGTAAGGGGTTTGTCTGTTACCCTTCACGAGGAATTACCATTTTTTGCTGACTATAATAAGACATATCTTATTTTTTAAATGCATGTTGCTATAAATCCTGTCTTTTCTCTGGCTTCATGTGCAAGGTGGCTGTTTTTAATAGTGGTGTCTGCTGAAACTATGCTTTTGCACTTCCTCTGTATAGAAGAGGGAGGACTACACAAATGCAGGTGTTCTAGGTTAATTTTAGTGCTTGTGACAGGAAAGTATGCATACCTAACAGGTTCTGTCATGTGTTCTTAAATCAAGTGAAGCTTTAGAACGTCTTTAAGACCTGAAAGCTAATTTTTACTTCACAGCAACTGGATGCAGAAAAAGATAGTCTGTTTTACTTCAGCAGAATCCTTTGCATAGCCTGTTTCTTTATCATTTCCTAATGAACTGAGTTTGATTTCTATGGGATGCAAGTCCTGCCTGTTCTATAACAAACAAGTCTCTTCAAGGAGAGGCAAATACATATTTCTTCCCACAAAGAACAGTTTACCTAAGAAGCATCTAAGATATTTTGTAGGATTTTTCTATTCTGCTAGAAGGCATGGAGTATATAGTGCAGTACAGATATTCCCTGTGGTGCGATCTAATCATACAGAGGAAATAAGCAGCAACATCAAGTAGTAGAATTTCATTAGCCTGTAACCTTTTTGGAGCTGTGACAAATGCTACATATAATTGGCATCATGAAGATTGTGGCGAAAAGGTCTAAGGACCGTGCATGAACGCTGAACCATCTTCAAGAGCAACACCATTTTCTGTACTGTCTCATGCTAAACGTGAAGGAAGAATCAAGAAGATTGATGTCCCAAAGGGATTGCAGAGTTTTGGAGGGACTTTCAAGCCCTTTTGAACAGGCAAAGCTGTGAGAAAAAGTTGTGTGTGACATGGCAGACTGAGCCCTCCCTTACTCCAGGAATACATATCTTGACAGTGATACAGTCTTTAAGAGCAAGATTAATCCTCCATCAGTACTGTGAGAGCAGAGTTGTCATGCTGTCCTTTTCAAGGAGAGATGTCTTCTTGTGATCATAAAAACACATATTCTTTCTTCCTTTAAATAATAACGTCATTCTCTCGGTCATCATATTCCTCTTAATATTTGCAATAGATGGTAATATTCCAGAAGAGAACATCTTTCTTGTAACTTGATTCTGTAGCCCTTTGGAAAGTACCAGAGCTTGCAATTGCAAATTAGTTGAAAAGCCAATCTCATCCATAGTACTGTTGCCTTTATACCAGTAGGATTCTAAAGATGTCCTGTTTCTATTTATGGAGAAGGTCTGTATCATTGACTTCAATAATAAAATCTAGATTTTGGTTGAAGTATTACGTGTTCCATGTGCTCTGTGTGTTCAGGGACCTCTTTTTGAGAATTTCCTAGGTGGAAAAATGAGGAATCATTAATTGTGCTGAAGCCATCGAGTTCCTGATGTGTGTAAGCACACATCAGACTGTGTTTTTTAAAGATCAGCCAGAATCTGTGAGACTGACTGGTAATTATTACAGAAATGCATCCTGCATTCCCTGTTGAAGAGCTCACACAGTAGTTGCAGCAGTTATCTTTATTTCTGTTCTTGAAGTAGTTTGAACTACCCTTTTCCCTCTGGTGTTCTTAAGCAATCATATACCTTTCTTCCAGATTTCCTTCAAGCTAGATAATATCCAAGACTGTGACAATCTAAAATGGACAAATTAATGGTCTAGAATCAAATGAGACTGTTTCGGTTCCTTTGATCTGTCAAAGATGGCTGAGCAGTCTCATAGCAGTTCCAAGATTGGTTTCTACGTAATATATCAGAGGCAAAGTTGGATATTGCAGTCATTGCACCTGACAGCTTGCATATTTGACTGTTTGAGCAATGAAGGCAGCCAGGACCTGAATTTTCAGAAAATTTGTGTTTGCACTCTGCTGACGTTGAAGATTCTTCGTTTGAGCAATTTGGATTTATGCTGGCTTAGAAATGGTTCAGTAGAAATTCCAAATGTAACTGCGTTATGGTTCATAGTGTTGTGATAACTTCATGTTTTGCATTGATATAAAACTATGGAATATTTATCCCTGCTGGTGCTAGGCTGATGAACATAAAGGCATCTTCCACAGGTAGAAGCAGCTTCTTGCTGCTCAGGAACCTTATTATCTGCAGGAGCTGTATAATGACTTCATATTAGTTAGGCAGCCAGGCTGCTGACTGGAGAAGTACTGCTTGGCTTTGCATTACTGGAAAGATGCTAGAACTGGAAATTGCTACTTAAAATGTTTCTGAGGATCTCATAGCATTCACTCAGTTTTTGTTAAAACGACAGACAAACTTCAAATTATGAGAGAGCTGAAGGAGGAATATAAACTTCCCTGTTCTTGATGGCATCCTGTGGGTACATAAAGTCACAAGAGTATTTTTATTACTCAGTGAATGCTACTATTCAGAAAAGTCTTGTGTTATATTAATGAGAAACAAGTGGCTACAGTGGGCTCTGGCTTGAAAAAGCTTAATTGCGCTAGAGTGTGAGTAATTGTTTTGTTTTCTTTACCAAATTCTACAGTCAGGCTTAGTGTTCTGCACAGCGGTGAGAAGAGTATCTGAACCCAGTAGCGAACTATTTCAGCATGAGGCATGGGATAAGATAATCATTATTAGTAGCTATACAATATCTCAGCAGTTGTAGAAGTGTTGGGTTTTTTTTTCTTTGTTAAGCTTGCTACAAAGAAATACAAAGCATTCAAAGGTTGGATGGGGCTTTGAGCAACCTGATCTAGTGGAAGGTATCCCTGCATGTGGCAGGGGGCTTGGAACTAGGTGATCTTTAAGGTCCCTTCCAACCCAAATCATTCTATGGGAAAGAAGCTTTGCTGAACAAAAGTTATTCTGAGATAATTAAAACGACTCTGATTCTGCAGTTCTCTGAAGTACTGTGTAGGTGTATTACGCAAGCACTTTCTGGAAAAACGTATGTGCACAGTGCTGTCCTGTGTAATGCTTGTCATTTAGTGAAACAAATACAAGCATATGCAGTTTTAATATTAGACTGAAAGCAATCTGTTTACTAAAGAAATTTTATAGAAGGTTTCTGTAAAATAGTTTCCAGTGTTTTCACCTCTCATTGATTCAGCATTAGTATCTTTCTTCTTTCACCCTGTGATCTTACCTGAATTTAAATAAACTTTTGACGAGATACAGATGTTTATTAAGACTATTTGCAAGACACGGCATGGTGTTTGTGTTTATATTTAATGAACTTTTAGGTCTGTCAGCAGCTCCACCTATGATTTGGCTGGAGAATGTAGAATATTTTTCCAGCAATGTTTAGAATCTATTTATAAATGTAGGACTTTCAGCTCAATTGCTCTAGAAATACTTGTTAGTAATGGGCCATTCAAAAATAGATCCTATTGTCTTTAAGAAGGTTAGAAAAGAGAGACTCTTCAGCTTGAGTTATCACAGTCTAAATCTAGCTACCCAGTCTGCTCATACCTATAATTAGCATTCGGAATCTACAACTTTGCTAAATGCTCAAGGCTTCCAGCCCCAGAATAGGACTAGATCAAGTGTGTTGCCCACCATCACTGATGGGGCTGTTTCTGCATTAATGCAGAAGAGGATGGTAAAGATGATATTTGAACTTTATGTTGTAACTGAAAAGTCATGCACTGATAGTCATATCCGGTAGCTTTTGTGCTGAGGAGTGGGATACAATAAGTGTTACAAAGTGTAAATGTGGTAAGAAAAACACAAAGCAGCTTAATATTTGGGTTTTGTTTGTTTGCTTTTTAACTGTAACATTTTGAGTTTCTTGGGAAAAAAAACAGAAGATAATATGGAAATCTGTTTGCTTAAATTTAGGGTGTAGCTGAGAATCCCATGGTGAAGTCTGTTCTTGATAAAACCAAACATTCAGTGGAGACCATGATCACAACGCTGGATCCTGGCATGGTTCCATATATCAGTAAGTATTTGTGACAAGCCATTAAGTAATACATGTAAATGTTAGACAGGTTAATATAATAGCAAACTACTTTTACACTTGAAGTTTGTACACGTAGTGTGTTAATTCAAAGTCACAATACTGTACTGATTTCTCAAGTGTATTGTCCAGTGAAACTCCCACTCTGGAGGCTTTTTATCTGTGTCTTGAGGTTCATTTGACTTTTGTGTTATGCTATAGTTCAGATAGTAGCATACTAATACCCTTTAACTCAGATTGTGAAAGATAAGGAAGTTATACAGAGAAAAAACAATGAAGAGACCTTGTCTGTAATCCCTAAGTTGCATACTGTTTTTTTCCGCTGTGTCTCTATTTAATCCTTATGGAATTGAGTTCAAAATACACTGTATGTGTTGTGTTGGATCACGTGCTTAAATACTGCTGTGTAAGCTATCACATTAAAGTTAAAACAAGCCAAATGGTAGGCATACTCAGAGAGGCACAGGACAGAGGTATTTAAATAGCTTTTGACGCTTTCTTCTGACTTTCAGCTGTTCCACTTTTCTAGCCTAATAGTATTTACACTATTTTTAGGAAATTCTGCAAACTTGAAACAGTTCCTGTGTCAGTTAGTAAGAATGTTAGAATTCTAAAATGGTCTAAGGAAGTCTGAAGTATTGCTGAGTGTTGAGCCTGGGAGGAAAAGCATAGCATTTCTATTACAGCTTGAAAATTAATAGGAAGGAGAAGCATTGTGGTATTAATCAGTTTTTGTTTTACTAGATTACATTGCATGTCACATATAACTGACCTGAGATTTCTACTTTGTTAAAATGGGGAAGCAAAAGATGTAATTTGTCCAGGGTGATGGTTTGGTTTTGGTTTTTTGGGGGGGGGGGTGTTGTTTTGTTTTGTTTTGTTTTTTTCTTCCAGCAGTCTGGTAAGCAGTCCTTCATCTTAGTTGTGCCAGTATTGCCCTTTGTCTGCGTGTAGGTGAAGCAGGTCAGGAAACTGATAAGTCTGTGAAGAAAAGGTTAAAATGTTTTTGTATTTTGTTTTTCTGAGCTGTTTCTCAGCTGGACCTATTCTGTGATCCAGCTAACCACGTTTCTGCACTGTTGTACTAATCCAGTGGACAATATGTGGAATAAAAGGGGAAGATGACCTAGTTATTGAGGAGTAGTTAATTGTCTTACATTTAAGGGAAAATATCCCAGCAGCTGACTAGTGAGGAGATAGTGGGATATGAAATCACTGAGAAGGTGTTATGGTTTAACCCCAGGCAGCAACTAAGCACCACGTAGCCACTTGCTCACTCCCCCCTGGTGGGATGGGGGAGAGAATCAGAAGAGTAAAAGTGAGAAAACTCATGGGTTGAGATAAAGACAGTTTAATAGGGAAAGCAAAAGCCACGTGCACAAGCAAAGCAAAACAAAACAAGGAATTTATTCACGCCTTCCCATGGGCAGGCAGGTGTTCAGCCATCTCCAGGAAAGCAGGGCTCCATCATGTGTAACGATTACTTAGGAAGACAAACGCCATCTCTCCAAACATCCCCCCTTCCTTCTTCTCGCCCCAGCTTTATATGCTGAGCATGACGTCATATGATGCAGAATATCCCTTTGGTCAGTTGGGGTCAGCTGTCCCAGCTGTGTCCCCTCCCAGCTTCTTGTGCACCCCCAGCCTGCTCGCTGGTGGGGTGGGGTGAGAAACAGAAAAGGCTTATATTTTAGGTTTCAGTATTGCTGTATGACCGTAATGTGTGACAGGTCTTGTCACAAATTGTTTCTTTTAATGCATATAATATCTTTGTTTCCCTTCTGTAGTATCTGTGATGAACAAAGATATGCTTTTGATATATGATGGTTCTTAATATAAAAGAACATAATCTGTATTCTGCTGTTGCAATGCACAAACATGGGGCACAGTTACCATTCTTAAGTTACTATGCAGTAATTTACTAGGTATGTTATGGGTTAGTTTTTAGTTGCATTAAAAACTCTCTAACAGTTTTTCTATCCCTGGGCACTCAAACAAGGCTAACTTCAGCAAAAGCCTGCAGTCAATTTTAAGCACTTGTTTACTTATGTTAACTTGATTTCTATCAAGAAGGAGTCAATGGAAAAAGAGACTCTCTATAATTTTTTAGTCCTGTTGTTACCTAGTGTTTAAAACAATTGCCCAAAAGGTCAGTGATGGGTACACCCAATTCCATTCAATAAATCAATTGATAAATAAAAAGTTAAAAAATAGCCTAAAAAAACCAAATAGAATGTTTTACTACTGTTCTGGCATATCTCTGGCAATTTTTCCTAAAAAGACGATGTTTCCTGTAACTGAGGTCCGCTAAGTAATACGAGCCAAATACGAGAATAAATTGTTCTTTTCTTTAGAATTTTAGCTTCAGGCTTATCATTATCAATGGAGGAATTTTTCTTACATCACCATAAATACTGCAGACTTTGTCAGCATGTGTAATTAGGTGGAGTGTTAGTATTTAGAAGCAAAACCATTGGGCGCTGTTCTTTTTTTTCCTAAGAGGTAGCTTAACATGTTTTTGTACAGTCAGTGAGCCTGCGAAATGACAGATTAAAAGGCTGTTTCTTCACTAGTTTGCTACAGTTGTTGTAAGAAATGCCCTGCTGGATCCCAGAATCACAAAGTGGTGTAGGTTGGAAGGGACATTTGGAGGTCACCTTGTCCACCCCCCCTCCTTCAGCAGGGCCGCCTAGAGCCAGTTGCTCAGGACTGCACGAAGGCAGCTTTTTAGTATCTCCAAGGATGGAGACTCCACCACCTCTCTGGGCAACCTGTGCCAGTGCTCAGTCACCCTCACCCCAGCTCTGTCAGTCTTTCCTCATAGAAGAGATGCTCCAGTCCAGTGGTTCATCTAGCTCAATATTCTGTCTGCGTCAGAACCAACAGGAGATGCTGTATGGTAAATGACAGTAGATCTGGTGACTTCTGTAGTCCTTTCTCCTTGTACTCCTCCATCACCAACAGCCATTTGACTAAGGATGACAAGAGGCATGTCCATAGCTATTACTTTTAGCACCTGTTTGTGGACATGTTGTCCATTAATTTGTCCTTTGCACTTGCTGATGCAATTTACTTACACAGCTTTCTCTGATGTCATATTCTATGTTTGAAAAAAGTTCAATCTGTTCTTAAGAAAGCTTGTCACAGCAGGGACAAGTTTTATGAGATGTTTTTGCATAAATTAAGTTTGACAATAAAAATGATCCAGCTGTGATAAAGACAGATGTGAGGTATAATTGAGTGCATCAATCTTTTGTAGTAGTTTTAGATTTCTTCTAATTCATGAACTGTTTTGTTTTATTCTAAAAAAGCTTAGTGAAAACTCATCCTTTTTTATGGAGATACTGCCATATGGAAATGATTCAGAAATACTTAAAACTTTCTAGTTCCATAGATATTTAATATCTAAATACAGGATAAATAACTAAAACCAGAATAAAGCTGTGGGGATGCAGACAAGCAATAAAATGACACTGAAATTCACAGTCCAAGGACAACTAGAAAGTAATGCGAGCCTTTCTTTAAAGCTTATGTAATTTGATGGCTATTCATTGGATTTTATGAACTGCATCTGTGTTCTTGGTCCCTTTCATAAGGAGGAGTTTGTGTGTCAGAGCAACATTCGTTACCACTTTGCAGAACACCAAAACATCCTTAGAAAATGATGTCTGAGTTATTCTCCTAAATCCATGAATTGTCATCTTAAATGAGTGGTATGCTTTTTTCCAGGTGCTGAACAACCATCAGTTCCTGTTGTCTGTCTTTCATCCATGAATTACTTAGCTATTCATCTAACTTTTACTTCCTAACTTAAGTTATTTCTGCTTCATGAAAGAACTTTTGTGCAGTGCATGAGAAGACTAACTGAAGCATACTGTTAAGATGTAGAATGTATTTGAACTAGCTTATAATGTGAATGAGGAAAAACACATGCATATATATATATATATATATATGTATTTTACAGAAACTGGGGGAGAACTGGACATAGTGGTTACTTCTAACAAAGAGGTAAAAGTTGCAGCAATTCGAGATGCCTTTCAAGAAGTCTTTGGAATGGCTGTTGTTACTGGAGAGGCTGCACCGTCTAACATTGCACCCCAACCTGTGGGCTATGCTGCAGGTTTAAAAGTAAGTTGATATATAACAGTATTAAAGTACCTCCAATTCAAAGAGAGTGTGGAAACATTCACCCAGAAGAATCTGATTTTCCATTAAGGGAAGTTCGATTTGTGGGATAGGTAAACATTTCCTTTTTTTTTTTTAATTCCCATCTGGATCATTAGATCAGTTTAAAGCTGCTTGTTGAAATAGATTTTGGGTTGTTTTGCAAACACATTCACAGCAAATGAAGAATATTTATATCAGTTTTCTTATACTGTCATTGATTGCCATCACATCTAGCATACATACAGTGATATTATTGTAGTTTCGAAGTACATCAGGCATTTCTTCTTAGTCTACTACTAACACACCATGTCGGGAATGTTAGAAATTAAGAGAGACTCTTTGAGACTGAGTTGTCTTCCCACTAGTTCAGTAGATCAAAGATAGTTTGATCAACACTTGTCAGGGATCTTCCCAAACAGATCTATGTTATGTTTAAAAAGTAAGAATTGAGTGTGCAGCCTTGCAAACAGCTATACTGGCCCAGAGGAAGGGTTAGCAAAGGTTATTTCACCAGATATTTAAAATGTACGTGTTTGTCACGTGTATCTAAGTACAACCACCTCCTTGGCCAATAATTAAAAACCCTGAAAACAACTATATTTAGTATTCTGTTTCTTAAATGTAAGCAAATCATTTACTCATTAGAGAGGATGTATTTTCTCCTAACTGCTGTGACAGTGTTCACAGCTGAGCAAAGTCTATCCTCATAGAAATATATTTGCTGATACAATTTTATATTGAGGTAAAGGAGGATAATGTGTATGTTCCTTTACCTGTTTAGCTACTGCAGTGTAGTAGTAGTATTTTTATTACATCTTCAGAGTGATAACAGGATTCCTACATCTTAGTTGGATAGGCACCACAACAAAGAGATTCTCTCCGTTGGTCCTACAAAGTTGGTCCAAAGCTCTTAAAGGATCTAAACCTGACAGATATTAAGCTGCAAAAGTGTCAGTGTGAGTAACAGAAATATATACTGATGCTTTAACTAATGGTGAAATTTGACACAGTTACAGGTTAGGAATTCTTTGTATGCTAATCTAGGTCTTTTTCATGGAAAAATAACAAACTAAAAATATTTAATTAGTTTCATCATAGTTTTTGTTACTGTTTGCGATTTCATTATGGCTTTTTAAGAGTTTTGTTTTTAGTTTTCTTAACGTTGAAATAAGAGTCATTTTTCAAAATCTCTCATATCTTCTGTTTAACTTGAAAAGTATGTTCTAGAGTTCTTTTTGCATTCATCTGTAAGCATTGTACTATATTGTGATTCAAAGAGAGTGTTGCCTAACAGCTTATGTTACCATTTAGGGAGCCCAAGAAAGGATAGACAGCTTGCGTCGGACAGGAGTAATACATGAAAAACAGCCTGCTGTATCAGTAGAAAACTTCATTGAGGAATTGCTTCCTGACAAGTGAGAACCTTAAATATATTCTGGGGAGGAGGGGGGAAGGAATATTCTTTGTTGACTCAAAGGGGCCTATAAAGAGTTGCTGGCAGTATCACTCTGAGCAGAAGAAAGGAGAGAGTCTGTCTGCAGTACTGCTTTGGAAGACTTGATTTTGATGATGATGTTCAGCTTTTTGTCCAGACATCTTGAGACTTTAATATACAAAACCCTTGTCAGGTTTTTCAAGATTCACAACATAAAAACACAATGAAGTTATACTGAACTGACAAAATTAAGGAGCTGTAAAAGTTGGAATTCGGCTAGTAGTTTGCTCACTCTTGTGTGCGCACTCTCTTTTCTCGTTCTCTGAAGTTGTATTTGGTTCAGAAAGTATGTTGGGAGATGTTCTGGCATTTGTAGTAGTATGATTTTATCAGATAATATATTATCCATTTTCCTTTCACTGAGAATGTGCTTACTACTTTTAATTTGCACAGACATAACAGTGATGTATTCAAATACATTACTACTTGATTTCATAGCATACTTTTTGACAGACAGTTCTTGAAGTAGCTTTATAATTAATTTCCAAAACATTAATGCAAACTTAGATAGTTTTTTCCTAATGTTTGCATTTTTGTTCATGTGATGGGCTTTGTTTTATTTTTTTGACACATACTCTGCTCTTGCTCCATTTTTAAAGGTACATTTAGTATCCTTAGTGGAAGATGGATGGTGAATTTTCTAAACTAAATAGAATTAGGAAGTGTTTTAATTTTTGTTTAGTATTTATTTCTCTGTAGTCTGATTTAGCTGTTTTATCGTCTTTCCAAAAGGGAGCAACTATGACAATGAGATCTGTTTCAAAATAATTGCTGTTCTCATCCTTTGAATTTACTCATTCCTAAATCTGAAAAAGTTGCTTGAAGTACTCAACGTGAAAAGGCTCACCCAAGACTGCAGAGTTATTGAAAGGAATACTAACTCTTCTGTCCACACATTACAGGCCCCAAGAATGTCTTGATCTTGGGTATTAGTTACAGTAGAAACAAAGAATAACTTAATGCATACTTTAATTTTTATTCAGTAGGCAACATTGAAAGCTTCCTTGCATGGTATTACAAAAACCATCTGAACTATTTTTGGCCCTTGTTTTTTTCTGCAATGAAATGATAGTTCACGGTGCTAGTAGTTGATTAATTATTATTCTGAAGTGGGCATTGTGGTGTTACAGTTCTAGTATGAGGGACGCAGTCAGTGTTTTGCTGACATTGTTTTCCATACTTATGCATGTCCAAAGGAGAGGAGTTTCCAGGTAACCACCCACCAATACAAAGAGCTCTGCACTTAGCGCTTAACAGATCAGTCACTGCTCACAGCTAAACTTCTTAATTGTCCATCAGGAAGGACCTTACTTCCTCATCCAATTGGATGTGCTGAATACTATTTGCAGAAAAGGTTGCAAACTCTTCTATGTGCATTTTACCCTTTAGACGATCTCCTTTACTAATTCGGAGCAAGTTATCCTTAACCATGAAGCTTTCTCAACAGTCTTTCATAGCTGCAAGTGAGGTAGTCCTCTGTCACAGAGCATTCCAGTGCTCTGTTCCCCGCTATGAAAATGATGCAAGTGAAGGACTTCATCCTGTCTTGCTCCACTAAACTCTTAACATGAAGCTTATGTGACCCAGAAGTCATTTCTTAAAATTGGAGTCTTGCATTTCTTTTTATAGCAACATTCTTTCTTCCTACGCTTTAAAGAATAAAATAAAATTTATATGTAGACATGTGTATAATATATATGAAACAACAACTACAATACTATTTTCCTTTTTAAATCTTTTATGATTCTTGGCCTTGATTTTGTGTTTGTGCCTTCCCTGGAGTATGTTTCTCCTGTGGCAACTCAACTGTAAAACTGTTGTAGGAATTGAATACAGTGAGGTGATGATGATGCATTACCCTTGGTTTTATCTGGATCATGTCAGTGTTGTTAGCTTGTTGATAGGGAGAAATGATTTAATGTTTTTGCAAGCTAGATAGGGAACCATTTCAGGTGCTGCTTCTGTAGCCTTCACTGTGGCTGCTACAGCAGGCACCATCTTTTCTGAAAGGTGCAGAAATGATTCTCTGAATAAATAATTGAAATAATTGTTGTAGGATTAGACATACCACAAAATCTTCTGAATATAGAACATGAATGATAAATAGATTTTTTTTTTTTTTTTTAATTGTTAGGGAAGGTTATCTTAATGGGAAACGTTCTTTCAAATATCCAATTTAAACTGTAGCATAATAAATATGGCCAAAAGAACATACCTGCACACATGCCCACCTCACCAGCCTTCTTTGTTTCTTTGATCTGTAAGTTTTAGGTATTTTATGTATTTTTATGTATAATATGTATTTGATATGCATACACATGCACTATAATTTTATATATGTATTTGAATTGATATATGCAAATTTTACTTGAAAAATACTAGAACGTTTTGATGAAACTCATTATTACATTATTACTACATTTGTGTAGAGTTTGTAAAATGGTCATAATTCAACTGCTAGCATGTTGTTTTTCAATTGAGTGACACTCAGCACTCAAAAGTAAAGTAACTTGCATGTCATTGCAGGTGGTTTGACATTGGATGTCTGATTATTGAGGATCCAATTCATGGAATTCATTTGGAAGCTTTTACCCAAGCAACACCAGTGCCTTTGCAATATGTTCAGCAGGTGAGTTTTCAGTTTTCTTACTGATGTTGGATTAACAGTTGAGACATAAGACTTAAATTTTAATTTCATTTATGATGTCAGTTCTTACTGACAGTTGTTCCACTTGAATGTTTTAATTTATGAAATGAGGATAAAAACTATTTTTGAATTATGTTTATGTATTACCTAAAAATCTTTAGGCATTTGTTGCAAAGCAATTCTTGATCAAGAGTCTCGTTCTCCAATACATGGCACTTGGAAGCACTAGTTTTACTTTTCTATTAACAAAGAAGAAATATTCCAAGAAGAAATTAACCACAAAGAAGTACTCCCTCAAAAAGGAAATATAACTTTAATCATTGAAATATTGTTATCAGTCTGGTTCAGGGACTCAGAATTAAACCTCGTGAATCTTTACTTAGATAAAATAAGAACACTCATTCTTCCTCAGCTGTGGAAGGAGGTCTTTGGAGCTTAGGTGATATACTAAGCAACTGCACCAGGCAAGTGCAGTAAGCACTCTTATCCATCCGAAGGCTCGGTTTCCTTTCCTTAACTTACTTCACATATGTATTAGAGTTTCATCTAAAGCCAACAAAGATGTAGTAGCGAAGTGTCTGTGTGCACACACGTACATGTTAGCAATTCAGTGAAGTAGCTTACACTTCATTTAGGCATGAGATTACAAATTGAGGTCTTATGACTCAATTTTTAATAAAGCTCATAAAGCTTTGGTATTTATGTTGTTAATTACCAGCAAACAGACAGCATACTGTACTGATTAGTGTTCCTAAAACTCATTCCTAATAAATAAATAAAGGATACCCCTTCTTCAGATCTGTGCTTGGACTTAATTCCACCATGAACATACAGACTCTCACCTAAAAGGCAAGACTGATTTCCTCTTCTGACTGTGCTATTCTGACGAGGATGTAAAATTTCTGAAATGGAAAAATTTAAATCTTGGAAATATCATAGTTCATCCCACTGAAAATAATGCAGTACTGTGCAGTTCTTAAATATCACCAATAGAAGTTTTTCATTAGATTATTTATATTTCTTTGGGTACGCACTGGGAATTACTCCAAACTCCAGTCCCTGCATGTTGCCTGACAGCAGATATGAGTCATACATTAGTTAACTGTGGTCTGAAAATTCTTTTTAAATCAATGTTTCCGTGAAGAATTTAAAAACAAAACTGTTTGGGGTTTGATCCTCAGGGGGTTGTTTTGAGAAAAGAAATAGTAACTGTTTAATTTTTTTTCTTTTTTTGGTAGTACCAGTTCCAATAGAGTGAACATTTGTGGGATTGGTTTAGTTCTTGTCAGAGTTCTTACAACTTTGAAAAGCTGATGAGTGGCAAAAGGAGAAATATTGCTCTGTCTCTCTGTAGTTTTCCAGAATGCTTCTCAAAGAGTGGAGAAAGACATGAAGCTACAGGAAAAAAATATTAATTAAGCAGATACAACTTCATTGACTAGATGATCTTCCCACCCAAACCATTCTGTGATACTAAGAAAGTAGACACAGCAGTGTGAAGTTACTACTTAAATGTCACATTCTGTAGGGAGCATTGATATGAACTAAACGATTTTTTTAAACATAAAGCACAATAGGTGTCTTTAATTTTTGTTTCACAGAATATTCTCTATTTTGTAATTTAAAAACTATAGTTTATATTTTTAATAGTTATAGTTTAATTATAGCTTAACTTTTTGAGTATTTTTTTCTTTTAGGTAAACGTACTTTGTAACTTTGAAAAGTAGTGTTTACCTTGTAATAGTAGAAAACGTTCTTGTTTTAACTTTTATGCAACCCAGTTAGTGTATAGCTTGGTGTATAGTGCAGATTCAGTGAAACTGTAAGCCTTTAAACTTGAATTGTGTGTGTGCACTAGTTGTTACCTTCATTCCCATTATGTCTCTTCTACAATCAGAGTGGGTTTCTCTCAGGGGTGTGCAAGAAACATATGTTTGTATAAATCCAGTTATTTCAATATTGGAGCAGACTGCATATTCTAACAAACTTATATGTGCTGTCATTGTTGCAAGACAGTAGTTGTAGGAAGGCTGGAACACACTAATGAACTTTGATCTGCTGTACATGCACTGGAAACAGACTAACTCAAATATTTGTCAAAATAAAATCTGTATGAAGAACTGGGCCCAATGTGCAATGTTATGAAGAACTGAGTAATACTAAGAACAGTCTTACTGAGGCTAACAGTTTTCTACCCTTCAATGTATGCAAGAGTGGCCAGAGCTGATTGCCTAGGATGAGCATCAGACCAGATAAACTCAGTGATACCTCCCCCACTGTTTCCCTTCTGCCTCCCACTTCAGAGAATTGCAGTATGTAATTCCTCTGTGATATCACACAAATAGGTCAGTCCTCCATTTCTGCCAGGCTCAGCTTTCCTCTTGTGTTTGGCTACTTGCCTGCTTCAGAGGGACATTTTAACCGTTTTTAAAACCTTTGGAGGGTAACAGTTATTGGGTGTGTGTGTATATATATATATGTATGTATATGTATATGTATGTATGTACGTATATAAAAATATGTATCAATATTGATTCCATCTGTTAGCTACTTTAAAAGAGAAAACTACTTCCTGGGAATGGCAGAATGTCTTCACTCTGTTAAGCATCATGTTTTAGTTTTACACTGTTCAGATGTCATTTGGATCATGACACATACAAATCCAAAGAGTATAGTTGGCTAAGCAAATTATGGGGCAGTCTGAAATTTGGATTCTGATACCCTTTAATTTGCCATGTAGTCCTATTGGTATAAGAATGATTACTTACGAAAGTTGGTAATGGTGAAGATAGAAACAAAACTACTCATTTCAAACTCGTTCAATAATCACTTCTCAAAATGTTACACAGGCTAAGAGTCTCACTCCTCAGGACTACAATCTGAGATGGTCCGGCCTGTTGGTGACCGTGGGCGAAGTGCTTGAGAAGAGTATACTGAACGTCAACAGGACTGATTGGCACATGGTATTCACTGGCATGTCCCGTCGACAGATGATCTACAGTGCAGCTAAGGCTCTAGCAGGAATGTACAAACAACAGTTACCACCCAGGACCATTTGAAAGAAGGCTGATCCATGACACTAAGGAATACTGGTTTTGATTCTAGACTTGAAGTGAAAGCTACATGTTCTAATTCTCAGTGGATACAACACAGATTTGTAATCTAACTGTAAACTGTATTTTACTTTTTAAGAAGTGAAGGTAATTTCCAATAGTGGAAATGAGCAATTGCAATTTTTAACTACTATATGATTTCCAATATGATTCACAAAACAGGAAATCAGAACAAACATATATTTATAACTGGGACAAATAGCATTACAGTTTGTAAAGTGGAATGTGCTATTATTTGACACCCTATTAGGCATTTGCTGAGATATTTTAGTTAGTGTACTTTTTTAAAGAAGGGGTTCATTGTTTAGCTATTTCTATTATATTAGTATATAAACATGTTGACAGCATAATGTGTATGTTATATATGCATTTCAATCCAGAGAGACTACCTTCTGTATTAGATGTTTCCTGGGGCCTGTGGTTAGGTGGTACTTAACACCTCATAGGTTTGGTGTCTGCATTTAAGTTCTCAGGAGTGATGCTGAGTAATTTTTACAACACATAACAGTGAGCTGCTGAAGAAAAGCACAAATCCAGACCCCATTATTTGAAGTTGTTGCTAAATAATTTTGAAATCTCGTTTTCCATGGTGCATCTTTTTTCTTTTTATGTAACAGTAATGAAATTCATGTCCAATTAAAACACTAGACACGTTTCAAGTTGCTTCTGTGGGTTTTACATCAGGTACCACATACGCGTGAAATTATCTCAGCAGTTTCGACAACATAATTTACTCCAGTGCTTCCAAACTTCATATTTTGTATTGAATTATGTAATTTCTTCTATCAAGTTATGGTTGTCAGCAATTTGATGTGGAAAATGGTGATATGTGTGTCACTTGCTTTGTTATCCTGGGTTTCCTAAACATTTTTAAGTCTTAAATGCCTTCTTGATGTCATGAGCTCACTGTTTCTCCTGTAAGTCTTCAGTAGTGTCTGATTTTTTTCATGGCTATAAATGCCCTCTATCCATGCTCACACAATCTTAAATCTTTATTTAGAAATATGGAAGTAATTGTGAAGAAAATATTTTGGTAATAATACTTTTTTTAAGAAATGAAGAATAAACGAATACTTTTTGTTTGCCTTAAAGAAGCAGTTTTTCAGCTTATATTGCTCTGCCTTTAAATTTCTTAGATGCTTTCAAAGGACATTTTTATATATAATATACTGTTAAGCCAGCTCATATTTGTACCCAGTGAAAGCCTGTCTATTTCCAAGTAATATATTTTGCCTTAATTGGCTTACTCTGTAAATTAGTTGAATAAATGTTTTTCCTAGAGGATTGTATCTATTTTAAAGGTTTATTTTTTAATATAGCGGATGAACACCTGTTTGTTGAAATTATATTTACATAGTCAAGTTACAGATTTGGCACATACTTAAATGCCTGTCTTGTCTGAAAAAACCCAAAACAAACAGAACCAGAACCTGACTCTTGCAGTCTTGAGGTCTCTCGTTGGGAGTACTTCTTTGTATCATAAACTAAAAGGATGATACAGGGACTTCTGTTTGTCATTGTTCAGTAAAAGCATCTTTGCTTTTATTGTAATTTCAGTTTGCAGTGTACGATATGTTGAATGCTGCCCTTCAGTCCCCTGCTTACAGCATCGTCCATGATGCAAAGGAAGAGGACGTGAAATCATCAGTAGGTTTATGTGCCCTGGCATGAGTTAAAATTAAAACTGAAGAGGAATTTCCATTTTATTTCTCCCTTTCTTGGCCCTGGCCTTCTCTGTTTTTCAGAGGTGGGAAAAGTGGAGGCAGAAGGTGGCTTCTCATTTTGCAGCACCTGGTTCATTGTGGTGACATTGGCCCAGCATCCCAGCTATCTTACGAGGCTGCTAATGTGGCATACTCCAAGGCTGCCCTGGCCTGCCTTAGAGAATTTTTAGGTCTCTATTCTCCTGTAGAAATTTGCTTTCTTTATGCCAAAATGAGAGTGACTGCCTGGTCTTCTGTCTGTATACTTTATCCTTGTGGTTGGGTGCTGGGATATGACATGATTAAGTGAAACAGTCTTTCTCCATTCAAAGTCTCTGGCTCGATGAAGGTCTTTTGATGTAGTTTTGATTGCTCACCTGAGAGTTAAAATGGCTCTACTCGATAACTTTTGATTAGTTCCCTCCCTTTACTGAGCATTACTTGTTTATGTATAAAAAAATAATATCCTCACATAAAAGCCAGGAGTTCAGCTTCTTCCCTGAGAGACCAAGGAAAGGAAAAATGTCTGCAGTGTGTTCTGGAAAGCTAATAAAATTCCAATTTACTTCCAATCTGAGTGAAGGCCCTTTTCAGGGTCTGAGTTGCAGTTGGCATGGATGAATTCTGGAGCAAGTTAAGATAAAATTTGGCTTTTTACCATCTGCTGGACTGTGTTGTAGGCAATAGAAGGCGAGGAAGCTCAACAGGTAAGACACCGACATCCTGTGTTAAATTTATATTGAAATCAACTTAGAAAAGCAGATATCACAACACATTTGGACATGTAAAGACAATTCTCACCTGCTCGTCGTCACTGTAGCTTTTTCTGCTGCTTTGTGAATGGATAAGTTTGCTCAAATACGAGTGTCAAAAGATCAGGAAAGCTCCCACGTGTGAAGATATTGAGGGGATATTGGGGATATTGAGGATTGCTGAAAATGGTCCTGGCGATATGTCCAGAAGGAAGGGAGACCAGCTATATTGATTGCTGTGTTTATTTCCATATGTGGAATTGCTGTTCTAGTTGTTTTGTTTACTGTACCTTTTGTAGCAAGTGGTATTGAGAGGAATTTTTCCATGACCGTGGGTTTGTTTGGTACTTTCATGACGTTTTTGGAGGTACTTGACTCAGCAAGGAAATACATGTTGATAAATAACATTGTATAAAGAACATAATTTGGCCTGACCTGCTTCTATTGTAGCTCCTGCCTTGCGGCAGTCAATTGTAAAAGCACCGTAATCGGCAGGGAGCAGAAGGCCAGGCTGTGAGAGATGGTCTGCATCTGTAGGTAAGCCAAAATGTAGTAATAACTGCATGCTCTGCTGCGGTGTTGGTGGCACTGATTGTTTTTGCTGCACATCTTTATAATGATACTGTAATTTCATTCACTGCCGGCATGTGGTCAGTTCAGTTCCTTGGGGCTGGAACGTGACAGATGATTGCACCGGTGACTTCTCAGCACGGCCTAATCGCTATTTCATGACTCTGGCAAAGATATCCTGATTAAAAACCTTTACATGTCTGCATGCATGCCAAAATACATGTCCATTATACTACCATTTTTTAAAGAGTGTTTCAGATAGATGCAGCCAAATTCTTCCAGTTTGCATTAAATTGAAGCAGATCTACATGATCTTTAAACGGAGGCAGAGTCTTTAAAATGTTGGAGGTAGCTCACTAGCTCTGCTGTTGCCTGGTACCCTAAGCAGCAACGCTTGCTGCTTTTGTGCAGGCCTTCTCATGCTAAGTGTTTAAATGCACTGCTTTGTACACGTTAAAGTAGTGACTCTTTAAGTCACTTGTGCATTGCACAATGGCAGGATTTTAGTTGTTGTTATGGAAAGTAGTATTTAGCAGACCTGTGATAAATTGAGGTTGAACTTCATAAGATCTGTATAGGCTAATAAGAGATGGATCAGTCTTCAGAAAAATCAGCACAAGGATTTTATATATAGAAATAATATTGGATTTTTATTCTGAGGCTGAAAAATAGTTTCAGGACTTAACAACGTTGTTTAAAGAAATGAGAGCTGGCGCCTGCTGGCGAGTGTAGCAGCCTCTGAAATTCCTTTATTATGTGCATGTGATGCCAGCTCTAAGAGTCAGTAAAAGAATTTTTCTTTGTTTCTGCAAGTGAGATTTTAGTAGATCAGAGAGAACTAAAGATATTTTTCCAGCTTTTTTATTCTAATTGCTTTTCTTGAGGGGAAAAAACCTGCTATGTCAACAACCATCCTGTTAAAAAGACATTCTGTGTCGCACATACTTTCTGTGACAAGCTACTCCTAGTGGCGACTATTGAGCTTTCCCATTTGTAGCAGGAGTTTTGGGGTAGTTGTTATTATCAATGGGCTTAGGAAATTCTGATCTTTCTTTTAATAAATGTACTCTGCCCGTTCAGTCTAACTTCACAACAAGTAATCCCCCACAAGTACATAATGTTTAAAGAAACTAAGCAGAAAATGTGAAAGGATGGCTCAGCTAAGGAATATCCGCACAAATATTCCCATGCAGTGATGAGGCTGAAAACTTTAATGGGCTGAGAGGTTCCCAGGAGCAGAATGAATGAATTGGGAATGTTGGACCCGACTGTGTGACTGGAAAGCTGGGAGGCCAGAACTGAGAAAGGAAGTTTCTCAGAGGCTTGCTGCAAGGACTCAGTTTGCCTGCCCGTCTGGTTCAAAAATCAGTGTTTAGGAGAGAGTGAAATATTTAGCCTTAGTTTTATCTCTTTTTCCCAATATTCTGGTCCCATAGTTAGAGTATCCATTCTGTACAAAAAAAAAAGATACTCCATATTTTTGGAAATACCTGTAGCGTGCTTAAAACTTACCCAACAGAGGTCCAAGCCAAAAGCTTTGGAAAAAGAAGCCAGATACCTGTCTCAGTAGTAGTGTCCTCAAAAAGAGAAACTAGTGCCTACCGTTTACAGGTATATCTGTGAAACAAAGTGTGCATGGGGTGGCAGCAGTGATTAGCTTACATGTGCTAATTTTATTCTAGTTAGTGCAGATGACAACAGAAGGAAAAACACAGGGATGTATTTGGGTTCTGGATACTTTTGGACTGGTTGATACTCTGCGATGAAACCCATGGCACTGCTTTTTCAAAACACTTGCTAATTGTGTCAAGGTGCAGGTGGCAAAAGTGTGGCTATGTGTGCTGCATTCCACCTTCGCCTTGTTATGGTGTCCTGCCTTGAGATTACACAATACAGAATAGGAAAGGTTAAAATGAGATGTATACTGCAAATACATGCCAGGGTCAAATTCAGTCCTGTTGCAATTGATTTGATTTCACTAAAGATGCAGCAGCCATGAATAAAAGCAAGTAACTGTCACTTATTCTTTTCAGCTCCTTAACATGTGTAAGTACTTTCTAGAACAAATACACTGGCGTGCCCTCTCTGTAAGATTAGATAGATGAATTTTAGGCATGATGTCACAAGTGAGGATTTTGAAGGAGAGTGTGACTCGGTTATCAGTAGAGAAGGGCTGGAAATTTAAGTGTGCAAAAACTGCTTTGCTCAGAGGAAACTTTTTTTCTGCACTTCATTTGCACAGGGTCAGTAGTCTGAACAGCTTTTTTCCTTAGAAAGTATACATTATCCCAGCTCTTACACTGTGGCCTTAGTCAGACGTTGACTATACAAGCAACTGCAGTGGCTTAAGGTGTTACAGCCCTGTTGGTGGAGCTTTCTGCCCCTGCAGATTTCCGAGCAGAATAAGCTCTCTCTGCTCACGATCAGCTGAAGTTACCTGGGGCTGCTCTCACACAAACAAAAGATTTTTAGAAATGCCTTCCAAGGCCAGCCTTCGTTTTGAGACACCTGCTCAATTTGGGCAAGGTAGTGAGCAGTGGCAGAAGAGGGCAAAGAAAAGAATGAAGTATGAAAGGATGTGAAAGCAATCAGGAGAGTGCCAGAGAAGCAGGAGTGTCTAGGGAGGAATGGAGGAGAAGGTACAGCAGCTCAGTTGTCTTTTATTCAGTGCCCTGGATGCAGGAGTTGGTAGAGGGTAGTTGAGAAACCGGATGGGAATACGGTGTAATTCCAGAATACTTCTAAAGAACAACTTGTGTGTGTCTGCTACTGCTGATTTTGGCTGGCTTTAGAAGAGCACCAACACATACATGTAAGTCTTGCAGTGGAGAGGTTTAGCATAATTGTGATTCAGTATCTGTGTTTAATGAAGTTTACAAGTTGCATTTGATGTTTACCCTTGCATGCAGCCTAGGGTAGATTTTTCAGTGAGTGTTTTTCAAGTGAGAGGTTTTTGAAGAACTTCCATAAGTATAAACCTGTGGAAATGAGAATTTTAGTAAAAATTCTTAAGGATACTTGTAAAAATTGCCTTTTTTTAATAATAGTATGATGTGATGTAAACTCTGCAGATGGAAAATAAGAGTTTGTCACTGAACAGTATTTACTCTGAAAGACAGAACTCTGTGGGTCTAGTTTACAATTACATTTAATAATTTTTGACCAAGCAAATTTAAAAAAAAAAGCCTTTCTTCTTTTCCTACTGTGAATAGACACTGGAACAAGTAGCAAATGAGAACATTCTGTATCCCATCAAAAATTGTTAACAGATTTGAAAACCAGAATAAAATAGCTTCAAACTTGGTTAATTTTCTGATGTGGATTTTAACTTCAGCAATTAAGTCTGTCTGTAATCTATCAAGCACTCACATTTTGACATCCTGAATCTCAGAGCCATTTGGCTTTGACTTTATGGCTCTGTTCCATCCATAGTTATACAATTAAGGAAAAACTATTCACATGAAAGTAATGGTGTATAGAGCTACAGTTCCTAAAAGGAAAAAATGCCAATTGGTTTGATTTATCATCTCATTGTGCAGAATTCTGTCAAAGCTTTAGATATTCCAGCCAGTTGACTTTGTAAAGCAGCCAGACTATGACCTGTCATTTGAATTGTGAATACACAGTGCTGCAGAGGAATAACAGATCCAAAAACACTCAACTGCTGCTTCTGAGCTAATGCAGTGATTTTTCATATACTGGAATCAAAGTAAATGTAGCTTTAAAAAGGTTACAGGCAAATTTAAAATATTTTGTGCTGAGAAAGTTATTTCCAAATATTTTTGCATTCTACAAGTGTGAGTGAATGTAGCCACGGACTTCCCTGTAAAATAGGGAAGTACCTCATATAGTAGAGGAGAGACCAGATGAGTTGGTTTTCCAAGGTTATGTTGACTTTCTTTAATACAAGATTACATGAATTCTGTGTTATGTCTGGGTTTTTTGTTATTAATCACAAAAACATGCTTCCTGTAAAAGTGTACTCTGTGAGAGGAATGAATGTGATTTTTTTTTTTTTTTTTTTTTTTAAGATCTGATGCTAGGAATTATGCATCAAGACTTTCAAACTTCTTTTAATCTATTTTTGTCAGATCAATGCAAACTGCATGTATTTGATAAAGATCAAACTTAAAATTAACTAATGCGGTAGCTTTGTTGTGAACAATGCATTGACCCACTGAGTCAAGTTCCTCCCTAAATTTTCTCTTGTATTTCATCAAAAATACTCTTTTTAAGTTTTCACTTGAAAAGGCTTAGTTTGAGTATCTGTATGTTCATACCTTATATCTTGTGCAGTTGAGTCAATTCTGCTCTGAATTTTAGAGGACTATTTCTTAATGAAAGAAAACACTTTTCTTATCTAACAGGATACTAGAGAGAACTTGTTTCTTTTCAGCTCAGTGACAAAGAAGAGTATAGCTATTGCCCTGCTTGTATGCCAGAAATGGATTAATTATGTCTTCTGGTGAGAAAATGAGTAGGTAAGAGATATAGGCTTAATTAAACTCTCTTGACTGGCTATATTTACCAACTTGGGACAGGCTGTGACAAGAATGGCACTTAACCACAGTGACAAGCACGCTAATTTATTTTTTTCCTTTAATATCAAACACAGAGCTGTTCTTTCTGCTTTTACAATAGACCACACATGAATGCATAGTACTTAGGGATCATTTTCATGATCTAATTCTTAGAGTTGCAGGAACAACTGTTGCAAATAAGTGGTGATTGTTCCATGAGTTCTTGGAAAAGTGCAGGAAGTTGTATATTGTGTAAGGAAGAGTATTTCCATCAGTGGTGGGATTCTGAAATAGCTATGCCATCCAACAAGAGGTAAAAAACAGTGTCTTGCAGAGCAACAGGTTTAGAAAGTCTTCCCAGACAGGTCAAATGGTTATCCTGCAATCAACGGTGTACTTGAGATGTTGCTGTGGGATGAATGAGTATAGTTATGCACATGCAAGGCAGATACTGCAATTTGGTTTTTGATAAAACATATTAAAACCAAAACAAAGTCAACAAACTTGTGTCTGAAGAGGAAAGGAAAGAATATTTGTTTTTAATGTAATGGGAGCTACTGTAATCAATAATTGCATGGTTATGTCGTTCTTTTCATCTGTGGACCTCAGAATATTTATAAAAATGCACATCCCAATACTTAGAAGGTTGTAAGCATTATAACGGAAGCATTATACGCTCTCTCTGTCCTACATGGATGCAGTGCTTTGTACCTGCAGAGCTTATTTTCTTGGATGTTGCAACTCAGTAATACAGGATATACAAAATTTATCTAAGAAGTTAAAATATATCAGTAGGGATAAGGTGTTCTGGTTTTATTTTTTGAAGTGCTCCAAATCCCATGACTCTGTGAGGGCAGGTTGTTTTATCACCAGTGACAGCCAACTTAGTAAGCAAGCAACTTTGAACCGCTGTAAACTTGGGAGCGAGCTCCCAATTTCTTCTTGCTTTCTGGGTTCTTAAGTGCAAGCAAGAAAAAAAAGCTGATGCCTGCAGATGCCATGGCTGACTTCAGCTGGATTTCAGAGCTTGTTTCTTGTTGCCATTAGCTGTATAGGAATCCATCCATGGTGGGAACAGTACTTTTGCCATAGGAAGCTGCAGAAGACCTAGCTGATGATGACGTATGTAGCACAAAGCTGAGGTGGGAAGGAGCATATAATCTAATTTAAGATGGTATAGAGTAAAATGATAAGGATGAGGAGTTGAAGCTGTATTTTGGGGACTAAGAGTGTGAAGAAAGGGGGGTGGAAGCGTGTGGGTCAGAGCTGGTGCAAAATCCAGCCACTCTTGATGATGGTGTGTGTCACTATATCTTCTCTTGCCACTGTAACTATCCAAAGTAACTTAGGAAGCCACTGCTTGAGCGACTTTGCTTTTCTTACTTATTCTTGGAGGACTGGCAGATACTGGGTAGGAAATGGTTGAACATATGCATTTACAGATTAGACTGGTACACTGAAACAGAATAAAGACTGGCTATAATCTGATGCACATGAAGCAGTACTAGCAAAGTCCGTACAATACTTGCATAAAGTCACATGTGTGAATGCACACAGTTTTAGACAAAAGAAACAAAAACAGTGCTACCTTTTCTTAGGTTCATTTCTAGTAGTAAAGTTTCTCCTAGTATGAAAGGGAAAGTTTTGTCATTTTGCCCACAAAAGAACTTGGTACCATTTTTGAGTGATCTATTTAATTTGCTTTCCTAATCTTAATTACCTGTCATTGCAAGCTGTTTATATTATGTACAATTTGCTCTCTGTTTTCTTGATGCAGAAGCCCACCTCTCTCTCCCATTTCTGTTGAATGAAACATGACTATTTTTAGTCAAACTCTCAATCCTTTGCTAGTTTAAATCAGTGTTGTTTTATTAACATAAGTAGAAACGTAGCAGTTCATGCAAGCTGATGAGGTAGCCCCATGTTTTCATGATTTTGGTTTGGTTTCATTTAAAGACAGCAGGTCATAAGATACTTTTCAGAGTTCTGCAGAACTGGATAATACCAAACCATTGCTCCAATACAATTAAGTGAATAGGAAAAAAAGTTTTCTTTGCAGTTTGTTTTGACTTTTGAGTTATGGCAAAACCAAAACAAACTCAGTTTGAATTCACAGATAAAAAAGCTGAATGAAACCCACAGAAACCTAAGCTTGCAAATGGCTCATGGTTTTGGGAACTGAAGAGAGTTCATATGCTGCCCAGTATTTTGCAGCCTCAAAAATAAATCTGGCTGCTCATTGGCTGTGATCAACACCACCTTTCTAGTTAGTGCTAGCTAACTCATCTGGCATTAGAAAGAAGAGCTGAATAAACACTGTTTTGTGAGAGCAGATCTCTCCAGTCACTGTTGACACCTGTTTTCAGGATGAAGTTGAGCAGAACAGCCTGCCTCTGCCAATATAGCATCCTTGTAACTGTGGAGTTGCCTTTACATTTAATTTTTAAAAGAGAGGCATATTTCTGCGGAATTTTTTGAAGCCATTCAGAACACCTACTCAGAAAATTGCTACTTGTAAGAGGAAATTCTAGCAAATTCCTAGTAGACTGGTATGAACAAAACAGTAACAATAATATAGTTTCAGTGCATATCTTTTTATTTACTTAGGTTTGTATAGTGAGGGGGAAACATTTCTTGGTAAAGAATGTAATTGCGTATTCTACACACCTTCAGTGCAGTAGGCACTGTAGGAAAACAGCTGAGAGGCAGAAAACATAACAGTCGTCTGTAAGCAATCACAAACACCATATGGTTTTGCACACTCTAGTAGGTATCTACATAAAAGTGACTGTTGCTTGCAAAAGTATCGGAACAAAGATAAGTTGTATCTGTCCATGTATTTATTTATAGTCATTCCCTTCTGTTTGAGTACCCTAACACATTAAAGATTTTATTTCTTTATCTCTTACTTTATTCAGCGAAGACATAATATTCATGAGAGGTTACAACTGAAAGAATCCAAATGTTTGATATCCTCTAATGGGATATGGGGCTGTTTGCAACAGCAACCACTTTCAGTTTGACTATGCTAGTGTTTTGGTGGTGTAAAGTTCCTATGGAACAAATGCTTGTGTTCGCTTCCTTCCTTCTTTGCATGCATTTAGAACTATTCATATGACAGCCTTAGTGCTGTACTTCTATATTAATTTTTTGGGTTGCACATATCACGTACTGGGCTGAAAGCATTTGGCATTTTAAATTTTGGATGTGTAATCCCTCATTGTGTATTTTCTTCTGTATACTCCTCTAAAAGGGAGATGAGCTACTCTGAAAGCAGTCCTGTAATTATCCACTCCAGGGATACTAATGCCAAGGAAGCAAGGGAAAGACAAGAGGTGCCAGACCCCTGTGTCAGGGGTTGCAGCCGGTGCAGCTGCATGTACTTGGTGCATCTCTGCTGAACATGATGCTTGCATAAACCTGCTGTGTTCTCCTCCAGCCAAAGCCAAGGGCAGGAGGTTTTACAACGGCTTCTTTTGGGTGGATGTTGGTGTTATTTCGCAAGCACAGATGATGAAACTTCAAAATAAAGGTAAGGTAAGGCATGTGATACATGTGAATATTATGTGAATATTATGTGAACGTAGTCTTTGTGACTCCTCACTTTCTCACACTGGTTACACTCTCTCAAAATGAAGCACTGCTTGTTTTGTTGTTTTTCTGTGGTTTATTGTTGCTTTTTTCTTTTAACAAGGACACTTCTGTGGTTCTCTGTTTTATTTACAGTTTCAAACTCTGGTTATCTGCAAATGTCTTTAACAAGCAGCAGAGCACAAGAAAAAAATAATTGTTGTACTTCTGACAGATTTGCTTAGCTGTGCTTTTAACTCTCATTTCCTGATTTGTATTATTTCAGCCATCCTAGAGTCTATCTTTCTGTTAATTTCTCCTCAACCTAGTCTGATTCACTGAAGCTCCCTTACCTCACCTCCATTTCATCTTTTAATTCTCTTCACCTAGTTCTATTGGCTTTAACTGTAGGATCATAAAATCATAGAATTGTTTAGGTTGGAAAAGACCTTTAAGATCAAGTCCAACCATTAACCTAGCACTGCCAAGTCCACCACTAAACCATGACCCTAACCACTACATCTACCCGTCTTTTAAATACCTCCAGGGATGGAGAGTCAACCACTTCCCTGGGCAGCCTGTTCCAGTGCCTGACTGCCCTCAGTTTTTCCTAATATCCAACCTAAACCTCCTCTGGTGCAACTTGAGGCCATTTCCTCCTTTCTTCCATTTTAGGGAAGTCCTACTGCTGTGGTAGGCCTGTAGTCCTCTCCCTGGATGCCATTAGGGACCTCTTGATTCCTCCAGACTTTCACAATATTTCACTCTACCCTTACTCTTTGAAGAACAAGTTCACGCTCTTTCGGCCCTCTACCTCTGCCTTCAGCATCTGACGTGTGAGGAGGGCTGATGTGACAGTTACAGATAGATGCTTACAGCTTCAGGTTGTCCTGATGTTGTTTTTCTATGTGATGTTTTTTGGTCTTCATATGTAGCCAGGAACCACTGTGGCTTGATGATAAGAGTAAGAGTGGAACATGCAGCTAAGGAGTTGTGATTTCATACAGAGGAGGCCAGTGTTGTTCATGCAGTAACCACTACAGTAGAGTATGCATAGGAGACAGTATAAGGCTCTAGTCTAAGACGTCTTTGATTTCAAAACCTCATTTTTGGAAAGTTTTTACTATGTTCACCCATTTCCTGCTGGTCTTTGTCTCCCATGCTTCAAACCTGCCAAGTGAGCAAGAAGATAAAACCTGAGGATTTCAAGAGCAGATGCAAAACAGCTTTAGATGTTTTGGAACCATGTTCTTTATTTCAATTATCATAAACAAAAGCAGAAAAACTGATTTTTGGTGTTTTCTGAATGACTTTTGTATCATTCTTGAAAAATAAGCATGGGAGAAAGGGTCGAATTGTTGGTTTGTTTTGTTGTTGTCAAGTTACAGCTTGACTAAGTGGCCAGCAGAACTAACAACTATACATAATGCAGTACATATCAGCTGCTGAGTCAAAACAAATACTCTTCTGTGAACTAAATCCTGGTAAATCCAAAAGTATAAATGAGTTCAAAAAGAAACTAACGGAGAAGTACAAAATGCCATTAATCACAAAGATGCAGATACAACTGTGTCTCTAAACTACATCTGCTAGAAAATGGAAGGCCTTAACATAAGAAGTGTCACTGTGTGCTGCGTGGTTCTTGTGTTATTTTGTTAAGAGTCTGCTGCTGACCCATGTCAGAAATAGGACGCGTAGCTGGAGGGGTCTTTGACCTGACCCGGCATGGCTGTTGTGATCTTATGTTGCAAGAGAACTGCTGACAAAATCCTCTAAGACTCTCTAGAGAGGTTGACTAAGAAAATGGGTTTTCAAGTATTTCTCCATAATTTTCTTAAAAACTAGAAGTCAAATATTCATCCAGCCTATATTCTATCTCTTATTCATGGGTGACTGAGAAGCTAATAGCCATTTATTTTCTTCAGCTCTACCATACTCTGCAGAGCAATATCTGTATCTGCCTGACCACATATTCTGGTGTACTCTCATTTATTTCTCTTCTTTCTTCTGAAAATAAATGCCTCCTGGCTTTTCTCATGTTCTCCTTTTCTTTTCTCATGTTCACCCTTTTGCCTGCTACTGTCAAGTTCCCCACACCTGAAATATTTGCATTTTACTGCTGTATACCAAATAGCCTGACACTTCCCATTCATTCCTTTTCTTGCTTGTCTGACAAGATAACGAGACAGCAACTAAGTAAAAGAAGAAATCTGTACCCCAAAACGTGCACCCTAGGTTGTGTCTGATTCCCCTTGGATCTCAGATTTCTTCAGGGCTGCACTGTGGGTGGAGATTGAGTGGTGGACTGGAAAGCAGCCTTCTTACCAGAGGATCACGTAAATAAATGGTTGCTGTTTTCAGTGAGATTTTGGAGGATGAACTCCAGGAGGCAATCCTGCTCTACTCATTTTATTGTGGAGGGAAATAATTTGAGCCCATCTCCTGTACAGCAAATCCAGATCTCGATTTTCAGCAGTGCCAGTTCCCTAAGCAGGCCTAAATTGCAATCATTATAGACTTGTCTTCTACTGTCAAGTTACTGGCTCAGCAAGCAGAGGAAAATACTGTCCAGGCCTAGTAAATTATCACTAAAATAAATGTTTATGGAAATATATCCATCAGACAGAACTGCTAAAAGAAAACGTATCAGCAGGCATTCACGAGGCATCAGAATAAATAAAGTGTGCTATAAAATAAAATTAGGATATATTCAGGGCTGATACTAAGCACAGGCAAGCAGTCTGAGTTTGGTGACTTGATAAGAGAATTTGTGGTGGACGAAAGAAATGTGAAAGGGCTGAGGGAGGGCATGAAAAAGGGTCAAGTGACTTTGGATGGAAGAAACCAGCTTAGGGACAGACTAGGAGAAGCAGAGGAAAAGTATATATTGCCTAATCTTACTGCCACTGAAGTTTGGTAACACACCTCCCGTTTGTGTGTGCAGACTCAAACCCACAGAACAGCTGTTGGAAAGGGGGAGGCAGGGGGACGGCAGGAGAACTGGTCAGGGATCCCTGTCTGGGAAGCTGGTGTGATGAGTATTGCCATCATTTTGTTGCAGCATGGGACCGTATAGCCTGAGGGCAGTGCAGCTGTTGGATCCCTTCCTCTGTGGTCACACTGCACAAGCCTGTTAATTTGTCAAGCTCAGCCCTAAAATAACATTTCAAGGCTTTTGCTGGCTAGAAAGTGGTCACATCCAAAATACCTCTTTGTTTTGGCCCTTGTGCTAGACTTAAACTGTGCCAGGCATCATGAGGCACAGCACAGTATGGCATAAGCCAGTGATGCCTTGAGTGTGCTAGGGGTTAAACACACTGCAGTGCTGTGCTTGAGTCTCTTCCTTGATTCTGCTTATTTACTAACATAAATGTTGCCTAAAGAACAGTTTACTGATGCTTTTTTAGCAAAGAATCCTGCTAATCTGTTCACTACTGACACAACCCTCGGTACCTGGTAGTTACTGGCCTTGTTTAAACTGGCCCATCAAATGAAGAAGCTATAGTTGCCCAACCTATAGAAGCTCAGGCAAAACAGAGCAGAAACTGTATTCTCATCAAGAAGTCTGGTTGTTTCTATTGCTTTGATCATATATATATATATATATATACACACACACACATACACACATGTACATATATGATCACATATATATGCATAATAATTATTAAATATTTTATAGATTGTTTATAGTATATAAAAATATGTATGTATCAAGAGTGCAAATCAACCTTCTCATTTGAATGCTTTGCCTTTTTTTTCCTCCTAGACTATGAGAGCTGTGTAGGAGGGATTGTATTGCAAGCACAGTTCTGAACTATAACACACAACCTTTCATGGCGCCTTGGGCTCCAAGCGAAGGAAAGTTTCTGCAGATGGGAAGGAGAGCTGGCTTTGCTGTACTTTTCTTCTGTTAAACCAGACTAGCACAGACATACAAACAGTGTTTTAGCACAGCAAGAAACACTGGTCCTTAAAGTGTCGCACTGGTTTGATTAAGACACTGCTAAATGGGATGATAACCTGTTTATGTGATTACTTCTGACATGAGAGATACTGTTAATGCTTTCATATCTGAGGAGAGAGATAGTAAGACAAATGTAGAATTACTGCTCTTCTGCCTGTTTCTGTGTATGTTCTGCATAGCAGCCATATGCATTTGGATGAGCAGAAACCATTGCAGCAGGAATTTCAGATTTCATTTTTCCCAACATATGGACTTGACCCTAATTAATTTTCTAGCTAATTAAAAGAACTCTTGCCAAAGTCACATGGCAAATTGTGGTTACTTTGTGGGAATTTGACACTTGATGAAACATAACCACTCATTTTCTTTTGTTTATATCTTCAAATTTAATGTTTGAGCCATAGTAATGAGGCAGACCACAGGCTATCAGCTTGAATAGAATTAATGTGCTGTTGCTATTCTCAGTAATGCATTCTGACAAGAAAATCCATTGTGGATCTATTTTAAAGAAATACTGCTACCTTGCTCGTTTGAAGGTCATTTTGACCTCTCTAGAAGACTTGCTATGCAAAAGCCAAATGTTTATGTTCTCTGCCAGGAAACACATGGGCCAAGAAGTGTCAGTCCATAGGACTATCTGACATTTGCAAATAGGACACTCAACTGCAACCTGTATTTTCTAGCCCTTCACCTGACCATTCAAAACTTACAATTTCTGACAATTTGGAAGTGAGCACAAACTATTTTACTCTTTTATTTTTACTTCTTCACATGGATATGTCTTTAGGCCACCATGCACTCTGGAACCCACACAGGCTGAAATCCTGGCTCAGGAAAGTTGAAATGGCTGGTGACCACAAGAAGACCGGGACGTCCCCCACATTCTGTCTGAAGGTTAAACATTTTGTTTGTGTGTGTGGTTATGCATGTGTGCATATGTATATATGTGTGTATATTTATATATGAATGAAAGATAAAACAGATAAAAAGATTTTTTTTAATTCATATATTTATATATGAATGAAAGATAAAACAGATAAAAAGATTTTTTTTTTTTCTTTTTGAGGAAAGAATCTGTAGCTTCATCCTTGAGGAAAGCCACTGAAAAGTGTAGTACCCAGTGAACTCCGGAGGATGATGCTTTCACACCATTTTAGACAATTAGAGCAAAAGAGACTCCATTTAAGAAAGGATTGTTGTAGTTTAACCTTCAGGGATGATGTGGCAGCTAGCTGAATGGATCTCTAGTGTTAAGGATGATCTTAATAGCCAAGGAAGATCTTAATTGCCAAGCATCTTACTAATGTGAACTTCTTTTTTTCCAAAGCTGGTTTCATTGTTGCAAATACAAGTTTTTAAGTGTTTTACAAGTTTTTTAAGTCTTTACAAGTTTTAACTTTGTCCCTCGGTCTTGGCTAGTGAAAAAGATACATCTGGGAGATCTGTCATATACAAATATCCTTCCTAAGGATCTCTCTGTCTGCAGAACCAAAGCACCGGGCCTTTGGACAAATGTTCCTCAATGCTCTCGGGCACCCAGACAGTAACAGTTCATGTCTCCACATGATGGCACTGGATGTCTGGGGACCGCAGGGTCTAGCCCTGTGAGGAATAAATGACTTTCATTAACTAGCAGTAGGGAGATAAGCTGTCTGCCATGTGACAAATAAATGCTAACCATGCTTTAAAAATCTGAGATCTCCTGGTCAGTCATGAATCTGAACAGAAGAGCTCAGTAATGGTAATGAAAAAGCACATTTAGCTTCTTTTAATGTTAGCAGTGCAGTAACTTCTGCCTAAAATTTTGATGTGTTTCAAAAATTGTTAGCTACTGGAAATGTTGCCCCTGAAACAATACCTTGAAGATAACTCAAGTGTTTATGCTGTCTCTTGTAGCTTGGGACCAAAGTCAATTAGTTGTAAAAAATACTCTTTCAGTTTGAGGGGCATGTAGTAAAATCCTATTGAATGTATCTCTTAAATTGTTTGGAACTGCTCAGAGTATGTTTTGGTCAAAAGAGACATGAAAATACTGAAAGTATTTGGGCAGATAATTTTAATCTGGCCATGGAGGTCTTACAAAAAAAGTTGGCTTTTTAGACAGTTTTGCTTTATAGCTAAACAAACCAAAAAACTCTGATTAAAAAATCAAAAAGATCATTCCCCCAAGATGATATAACTTCCCATCTGCAGGAAATCTCCCAATCTCTTATCCTTCCTTCCGTGAGGGGATCTTTTTCTGTAGATGTTTCTTTAATTAAAACATTCAGCTCTTTTCAAGGCCTCAGAAATATTTTTGCTTCTTTTTTTCTTCTTGGATTTTTTTATTTTGGGGGGATCTTTTAGCATGCAGTTCCAAAGAAATCAAAACACACTGGATCAACAGTGGCAGACAGGTATTTTTAAATTAAAGAAATTAATTTAAAACAGCTGTTTTCAATAACCCTCTGTATTTCAGATTTAACCCGCTCCAAAGTACCACCTTGTAGATCCTTAGGTAGTTTAAATGCATATAAAATCAGGGAAGTATAACTAATCTACAACAACTGAGTATTTAGCCCATTGTTTCAGGCTTCTGGAGAAAATGCTGGAAATAATGCTTATTTACTGGAAGGTCTTAAAGAGAGGCTGTAGCAGATAAAATTCATGCCCATTACTTCCACTAGCCATATTTATCAATATCTCTTCTCTCTTTTCCAACTGACCCCAAACTGCTATGACAATGTCAGCCTTGCTACATTGACAGTGCAAATAATGTGCAAAAATTTGCAAAACTCTCTCTTATACAACAGAGACTTTCTTTTCTTAGATTTTTAACTAGATGGAAAAGAAAATATCATCAGTTTTCACTATTTTTAAGACATATGTATGGAAAAAGGCAAGTCTATTTAGTATCTCAGTGTTGTGGCTGTTTGCAAAGGCATTTAGATAGATGATAGTGTGCATTTAGCTTACAGATAGCCCATTAATTTCACTTGACTAGATGTATCTGGTAATGTTATTCAGAGCTTAGTCATCAGCCTAGGCTAATTATTTCTCTGTTAATCAAAAAGTAAATGTCAGGTTATTTTCTGTTTCTATTAACCCCATGCCTATTCCTGCTCAGGAATGTACACTTTGATACAAAACTTCCACTTCCTTCAGTGTGGACTAGGACTCTTGGGAAACAACACAAAAATGAGCGCTTCAGACGCTATCTGTGGCATTTACTCCCATCCTGTCACTGCCGTGGAAATACAAGTTATGGTTAACAAACAGTCACAATACAGTCATTGAACAAGAGGAAACACCTGGATCCAAGCACAGCCGGCAAGGAAACATGCGGCTCTTGTCCATTCCAGAAAATGCTGAGAGGCTGCCTGATCCCAGAGTGGTTGTGAGGAAACCCTATTCCTAACACCATCCTTACGGGAAAAATGCCAGCAATCATGCACTTCAGAATGGATCTTTCCAGCGGGAGCACCCATGCCCAACACACACAATTTAATTACATACCAAATTGGGGCTTTTTTTTTTTAAAAAAAAAAATCTATTCGTGTGTCCTTGGTGGCATGCAGAGGAGGGGAGCTGCAGGGAGGATGGGAGTCACATCCTACCCCAGTGCATTTTTTCAAGTGTCAGAATTTCATGTTGTCTTGAATAGGCATGAAAAATGAAGAGTCTGAAATTCACAAAGGGAAGTTCTGAGAGAAAAATACACTTCACAGCAATCTTCCAAAATAAAAGTCACACAAATACATGAAGACAGATGAATTTTGCTATAAATTTCTATTCTGACAGAATTTTGTGCCATGAGTTAAGTGATTCACTCTACTGCTGCTTATATATCTATACTAACAGACCTGTATATACCCTGTCATGCACACCTTCTTTCAGCCCAGAAGCAATTTTACAAAGAAGTCATCCTGCTCCCTTTTGGATGTTTCTTCACAGTTTGTCATTAGAAATTGACATAATGAACACGGGCTCATGGGACTCAGAGGCTCATCTGTGGTCTCTAGAGATGGATAGCCATATAAAGGGACACTAAGAACGTAATTTAAGTGCTCTAAGTCATTATCTGGAGTACTTGTACTCATCCTGTGATCAGATACATACTTCCAGGTCTTTCCTTTCACTTGATAGTCAATTCTCAGCTTCAAATAGAAGTTTTTAATTTGTCCCTCTGTGCATAGCAGGGGTCTCTATTCTAAAATTGAATCCCATTTCAGTTACTTGTGTCCTCAAGTTTTCTCACTTCTTACATGACACTTTCTTCTCTCTTCACAAATATCTTTGTGCTCTGGCTCTTCTATTAGTTTTATTTTATAAGTGTATTTCAGATTTTTTGTGTTCTCACTGTCTCTCATAGGTGGACTGGAGAAGAAATGCTACTAGCACTAGCATGCTCAGTTATTCCTAGGGCTAATAACCAGTTTTATTCTTCACCAAACATTATGCCAACAAAAGGCCATTGTACTTAAACTTGCCTTCAGTAAGGGCATAAACAGAAAACAGGATATGTTTCTTAGTTCTTCCAGATCCATCATCTTAGTTTAAGCAACTTAAGGACTCAAGTAGAGTCCATCTGTTGAGAAGATAAAGCTTACCACCAACCATCTCTCAAGGATCCAAACACAGAGCAACCTACTGACCTTCATTCTGTTGTCCTACTTTTGTTGTTATCTTCCAAGGACAGAATGACTTCCCTTGGAGATAACCTGAATCTTCTCTTCTTTGTCCATCCTCCACAACACACTTATGCTTTAACAACGTCATTTGTTAGAAGGCCATTCTGTGTTGCGGTTTCTCTTGAGCCTTTGCCTGCCCAGTTCCTCTTTTCTTGAGCCTTAATCTCTGTTTTGTCAAGATTTGCTTCCTTTCTTTTCTCCCTTGATGCATAGCTTTTTGTAAGTTGCTGCTCCTTTCTTTGGGGAGCAGCAAACCTGTTTCCTTGCTTTGCTTGTTCTTTTATTTTTCTCTGACTTTGTGATCAGTTTTCTCTCAAAAGTTATTTTCTCTGTTTATTGCTGTGTACTGAATCAGCAGTTGTCTGCAGATGAGAGGATGCCTGTGTAGTTAAGTTTCATCATTTTCTCCGTCATATCTCCAAGCCCGTTTCTAGTTTACTGTGTCTCCACATGGTCACACTTGAGCCTGTGAGTTTCAATATGCTTATGTGGAAAAGCAGTTTTATCAGGTACCTGCTTAAGGCTGACAGGTCCTTAAGGTCCTGCGGGATCTTCATCCAGTTAACCTCTTTGTCCTGTGCTGCCTTAGCAGTCCTTACTGGTTTTTTTGTCCGTAACTCCCAAGAAACTATGACATTTTCTTTAAAGATAATACTCTTCTGGAAGTACATTTTCAAAATCATATTGGATGAGTCCAAAAGTTATTTGCTTTTATATTGTTACTTTTGGTCATAAGGACGCTGGGAAAACAGAGAACCTATCCACAGGTGTCCAGTATAAAATATTCATCTTAGCAGGAAAACCCCACAGCCTTTTTCATCAGAGCCTTACAACTGCACCCTCAAGCCAGTCAGTCAGTCAGTCACAGATTCGGTGATTCATGGTAAGTAGTACACAGCTCTTGTTTAAACATTTGTGTGACACTTGCATGTGTACTATAAAGGACATCCGATGTGGAGTTCAAAGCACTTCCAAACAAACTTGTGTCTGAAGAAGCAGTGTAAGACAGTTTCACAATATGGTGTCTGTGTTTCTTGGCGCGTAAGGACAGCAATGACAATGATTTATGATACCGCTCTTCTGAAAACCAACTGAGCCCCAGGACTGCCAAATTAGATTAAGGTGCAAAGAGAAGCTCTCAAAATAAGGTTGTGTGGTTTCCCTCTGTGTGAGTCACAACACCACTTGATAGCCTCCAGCTACTCAAAAACTCGCCTGCTTTTCTTTCTCAGCAAGCTAAGACAATGCTGCCAACTCCTGCAATTTAATTATGGCTATTTGATGTTTTACTTAAAGCCTGGTTCCTACTGGCATGTGACAACTTCAGCTTCCACTTACAGAAAAATGAAGATTCTAGCCATCAAAATGCAGAAATTAGCAGGCAAGCAGGATCCAAATGCACACAGCCAGCTCACAAAATGAAGGAGGAGGAGGAGAAGCAGCATTCTTTGTTGAATGTTAGACAAATATCTGCCAGAATAATTTTGGTGTAATTGGTTTTGCCTTAGGAAAATCTCATGTTGGCTTCAAATAATTGGACTGAAAAGACATAAATTTCAAGTTTTGTGTGTCATTACAGGAATAGGCTGTGAATGGGACAATGGGATTTGCATCCCTATTTTTGTGTTTTAAAGAAGACGTAATTTTGGTATTTTTAGTGAAAAAATATGAAAGCTTTTTTGAGAATTTTCAGAGAAATACATTTAAATGGAAAATGCAGTATCTGCAGGATCAAAATTCTCTGCAGGAAACCAAATTATCCTGAAATAAAAGTAAATTCAGAGACATTTGATTTCTTTTTTTACACAGTTTTAGAGTTTTTCATTAAATATCTGTCAAAATCGAGTCTCCTTCCCTTCTTATTGAAGAGGCCTTCTCTCTGTAACATTTTGCTAAGATCATGTGCAGAAAAATGAAAGAATTCAAGCCTACCAAGAAACCTGCACAGCAGGTTTTTCTGAACTGGAACTGAAAAACAGTCAAAGAGAATGTAATAATACACCCTCCCAATTGTGATAAAGAACTGGGTGAAACTTAAAGATATTAAATTTAAGGCAAAGAGAAAATATTTATGTGAGCAGTTAGAATTCATTGAAATGAGACACTTAGGCAAGCAACATAGCAGGATAAACAACAGAAATAGATTATTTTGCAGCTGTTTCTAATACCTACAGTTATTGCAGCCATGGCAAAGCAAGGTTGTACGTCGTGGTGTAAGGGTATTGCCTTGCTAAAAAGCAGAGAGTCTTAGTGCAGGTGAAGTACAACCAGTGCAGTAGCTGCACTAGCTTGCTCAGAGCTTTCCCTGAGAAAGATCAAGTACCACCGCAAGGTGAACTGCAGTGTCAGTGCTGCGAAGGCACCCTCGTTGCCTCACAAATGTGAATGCAGCACTGACAAGCAAACGGCAGATTGACTGTTTTACATGATGGCTGCTCTCTATCAAGCTAGGGTAACTTGAAGTAAATGACTCAATTGCAGCTATTTTGCACAGATTCTTTGCTAGCAGATGTACAGACAGCTCCACCAGGATCAGGGCACTTCACAGTTGGCAGTGTGACTGCTGGTGCTGACAGGGGGTGTACAAATAGCGTAGAGAAATGTGAGTATGGATGGCTGGGAGTCTTGCAGTTTGCCATAATAATTCTGCTCCTTTACGAGAAATGTCCTCAGTTTATGTCACGATTACAATCTAAATACCTTAATATATATTTGTGTTTGCATGTATGCACGCATCCTGTTAGCTGGTGTTTTCTTGTGTCTTCTTGCCCAGTATTTTGATACTCAGAAGACTCCTGTCCCTTCCTTTCAGTCATTAGACTCTTCTCTTTCTCTCACGTGCACTTAACTGAAGCCATGTTTTGTAATTAACTGTCTTTCAAATCTTCTCCCTCTTCAGCCTGCTTTCCTACAGCTTCTCCCTATCTCCTCCTACAGCTTCTTTTCACCTCTCTTAACGCACACAGCCTAACTGCAAACTGCTGAAATCACCCCTGTCCATCTGTAACCAGCTCCCTTTCAACCTTGATCTATTACAGTTCTACTGCATATCTGCTCCTCCAGGTAACCACAGCTGTGGCACACCCATGGATCCTCCCATCTGTTTTAATCTCTTCCTTTGTCCATCTCTAAGGAGAGATGACTGCACAGTCATTTTCCTCCTCAGTTTTGCAGGAAGGCTTAGGATGTGGTTTCAAGCTGTGTCTAAGCCAATGTAATAATCAGTTGCTGCTGAAAGAGGCAGTCCTGCTCCACTGTCTTCAGGTTCCCCCCTCTTTGCCCATCTCTCTTGAGATGCCAACTGATCTGATAAGAACTTTTTGTTTGTTTGTTTCATTTTTTTTATTCCCCACATGGATTTTCTATACCTGATTTATGCTGTACTTGCACAACAGCTGTGTCTGGTGCAAAAGGAGTGGTGGCAACCTTTGGGGCTGGAAGGTGGGGTGGGGGTAAGTTTGCCCCTTTTTGGCAGTAGCTCACACACTTAATTTTCTGCAGTGTTAAAAGTCTCTCTTGAAGAAAGAAGTAGGGAGAAAAATGGCTGGCTACAGATTTTCCTAGGAGAAAAGATCATCAGTTCCTCGTGCTTGGTGGCTGAAGTGGAAGAAAGTACCAAGTGAGGTGATCTCATTACCATGTACCAGTACTTAAAGGGGAGCTACAAAGAAGATGGAGACTCCCTTTTTACAAGGAGTCACACGGTGAGGACAAGGGATAACGGGTACAAGTTACTCCCAGGGAGATTCCAATTTGACATGAGAGGTAAATTTTTCACAATGAGAACAGTCAATCATTGGAATAATCTCCCCAGGGATGTGGTTGACTCCGCTATGCTGAACATGTTTAAGACTCAGCTGGACATGGTGCTGGGCCATCTTGTCTAGGTTGTGCTGGAAAGGTTGGACCAGATGATCCTCGTGGTCCCTTCCAACCTGGTATTCTATGATTCTATGATTCTATGATTCTATGAAGTGATATGGGCAACCTGGATGAGATTGTAGGAGGGAGTGGAAAGGAGGAAAGTTAACTTCCTTTCACTGCTGCCTGTCCAAAAGCAGTCTACGATAACTTAGATTCTGTTTGTGATTTTGGTAATTTTTCATTACTGCTTCAAAGCAAAGGAAAAAGGCTGAAAAAATGGTGTCATTTGAGTTCATTGCTGATTTTTGAAATATCAGCCTAAACAAAGTGCAGGCTATAAAACCAATTGGTTTTTTTCCAAATAGGAATGTAGATGGGTTTTATTGATGTATTAGTAGTTATAATATGATTCAAGTCAAAGGTTATAAATTTTTAGGTGTCTTTCTATTAGTAAATGACAATTTGTTGACATGAAAAAATGTAGTGGTACGTAGGGAAGCTTTCATGCTTTTGAATATCTTTTTCAATGTACATTTGAGGACCTGGCATACTTTTCCCTTGTTTGTCACAGTTCAAGAGCATGCTACCTTTTGTACAGAATCCTTCAGATTAATTTTAATTAATGTGTTAAGGGCCTTTCAAAGGAAACTCATTACATTTGCTACCACCTTTTAAAATAGAATTAAATCAGTTGCCTCCATCATGAAAAATGTGAACATATCTTGAACGTAAATTAACTGCAGTGTTAATAGCTCTGTTGTCTGTCTGTGTGTTTCTTTATGTGTGCTCACATGCTTTTAGCTTTAATTAAGGAGACTAACTTTATTTTCAGAAGATTACAAATTCCACGAGACAAGACAGTAAGAGGTAGCACTATGATATGCTAGTTATTACGCTATTTGGAAAACAGAATTGCATAAGTAATCTTTTGTCACATGAAATCATTATGTTCACATTTGAAATGCATTGTTTGCAGCTTTTGTGCAAGTAGTATTCTCTTACATTAAATAACTGCTTTTATGAACATTTACTTAAATTACCTGATATATTCTGTTATTTTCTGATGCAAATACATAATATTTGTGTATAATATTAGATCAATGACAGCATCTAGCTGTGGGGAAAAAAGTTCCATTTCGGCTGTGTCAGTGTGACCTGTTGCACTGCTGGGTGTGTAAAACATTCATTATGGAACTTCTGTGGTTTTTACTGAAAAAGCAGTGTCGCCTTTGGCATTTCTGGGCTAGCCAGCAGGATGACTTTCATTCCTTTAAGGCTCTAATTTAACCAAAACAGTGGATAAGAATCACTTGGGCGTCACCAGCTTCCTCCACTGGAATTCTGTAGCACATTGTATAGAAATTTTAACTGTATGGGTTTATTTAAGGGATCTACCTCTTCCTTTCATGACAGACTCTCAAAGGATGACATCATTGTGAAAAGGGGCAGCTTTTGTAATGGAAGCAGGATTCTTGAAAAGGAAAAACATACTCATCATCCCAAATTGCTCTAAAGGTCAACAGTTATATCACTGGTATACTCAGCCTCTCTGCTGAGACAATCCTGTCGCACTTCTCAGCAGTAGCTCTCAGTACTGCAAAGTTATTGAAAATCAGGACAAAAACAAACAGCAAGAAAGCCAGCGCCCTGCTCATTAAGCTCTCACACGTCTCTTCATACTCTTTATTCCAAAGCTCTTTATGTTATTCTGAGGTGACTTTTAAGGCAAGCTAGCTAATGTGGGAATGGGAATGTTAGGTAGCGTTTATAATTTCTTAAACAATAAAATCTGTGCAGTGATGTTACTCTTTTTTTTTTTTTTATGAGTTAGATGTAAAATGTACCTTGACTGACATTACTGAACTGCATTATACCAAATCACAATTCCTATATAATGCAGTGATGTCTTTTGTAAGGCATTCTAATTCAATCTCTTAATCTTCAGCATTATAGTAGTAAAATTGCACATTGCTTGTTTAATGAGTAATAAGCCTATGGATTAAAGATAGAACTATCTGTACACTTTTATTATGCTGTGTTCATGCAAGGTGTAAGTTTAAATCAGTGTTTTTCTGGGGCTGCCAGTCACAAGGTATCTAGTACTTTCTTACATGCAGACACCATCTGAATTTAACACAGCTGCCTGCATAAATCAACTATAGGAAGAGAAGTAGAAGTTTTTACAAACCTTCATGTTTTGGCAGCAGAAGTGCTGTCATGTTACGTTAGGTGTCACATCTAGGCTGCATTAAGATAAAATTGGGAAGTAGAGAAAAATGCAAAGAAAGTAAATTAACTTTGAAATCTTGGCTCTTATGGTGAGTTATATAAATAATGTTAGGGATTTTGCTCTTTTTTGGTATTGTTACAGTGTACACTAAAGAAGATGAATGAAGGAAATATAAATCAATGATGTTAGTCCAATATATTTTGCAAACATAGCTTCTGAGGTACTAGGCAACAATGAGTTAGTGCATTGAATGCCACCTCTGGTTTAAGACGATGGCATATGGCACTTTGTAAGTATTACACCACACTCTGCGGTGGCTGATCCCCATTCCTGCCAGCCTTCAATGTCAGTCAGGGCTGAGTGACTCAATTTGCACTTCCAAGTAGTTTGAAGCAGGACAGGGTTTGACAGCTTTTGTGGCAAAACGATAATGGAGACGCTTAGGAGGAGTCTGAAATGGGCACGGTGGGGCACAGTTGCATAAAAGTAAAACACACAAATAGGAATGTGAGAGCTTGATTTAAAGCTATCTTTATTATACTGATGCTTTAGATATCTCCAGAGTAGGTGCTGTCACCCCACAATTTATCCTTGTTCCCTTTTTCCCCTCCCTTCTCCAGATACAACACCCCTCCCCACCCCAACATTTGCTATTTTCACCTTGTTCTCAGCCAGATTTGAGAAGCTTCTGTAGATTAGGATCATATAAACATATGTCAACGTTGGCCATCAGAATATGGATGATATTTACACTGAATGCAAAACAAAATCTCTTATGGTTTTCTCTGGCCAAGCCAGGATTCCAGGCTCACTGTTTCACACACTGCTTGGTGCTAAAGATTACAGCAGTAGGTGCAACCATGAGATTACCACTTATTTTAGGACAGCTGAGCAGGGAAGCTACACAGTCTCCAAAGTAAATCTCAATTATAATATGACTTTTCCTTCAGACATCTGAATATTTTACTGTCCCAACATTTTATCCTTCCCAGTTTGTCCTGGCAATGGTAGATACTTGCTGTCCAGGCTGAGGCACCCTTTAGAAATGCTCCGAGGTTTTATTGTTTTCAGTTTTACTTGGTCCCACAAAAATAGTTTTAATATGCCAAACCAAACATATATGGGAGAGCTCAAGCAATTGCCATGGAAAATGCTGGCTAATATTTGGATCAGAGAGATGAAATTCCACTGTAGAAGTGTGCTAAATAAACAAGGCAGGAAAACAGGTCATGCCATGTCAAGGTCTTCTTCTGAGGTTACCATAGGGGAGCCATGTGTGCTCTAGATAGTTTCACTAATAAGAAGTTAGGAGTCATGTTGCTTGCCTACTACCCTCAGAAAATGCCTAAATTACATTGTTATTTGGAATGACCTGTGTTAAGGAGGATATTCATGCACCTTCGTGTGCCTGCCAAAGAAAACTTCCCCATGCATGCACAAAACAAGAAAAGCAATAGAGTTACCCTGAAAAGACAGTGCAGTTGACTCAGAGGGGGCATGAATATACCAAGCAGCTTTATTTTGCAAAACGTTTTTTTTGGTGGAGCTGAGGGAGTGCCAGTGGTAGTGCTGCAGGGCCTGGGAGGAAGAGCAGGGATGGGGACCTCCATGTTCTCCAAGAGATGCCTGACCTGACTCCGCGCTCACGATGTTCACAGCGCCTGCCAGAATCAGCTCACACTTCCAGCCGAAGGCATGTCACAGGGAAGGATGCTCCTGGCAATTAAAGCTGTTTGTAGGGGAAAAAAAAGATTTGGTTTGTTAAGCAACATAACTGGTGACCCACGGGCCAAACACACCTGGCCTACCCCCCTTTCCTGGGGGAGAAGAGGAAGGCTGTGCTGGGCTGCGAATGCTGCTGAATCAGCCAAAATCTTTTTCCCTTGGTTTATCTCTACCAGCCTGACACAGAAAGTTAGGTCTCGGCATTGGCTATGAGGATTAGGGGAGCTCAATAAAAACAGAGGTTTTTACTTTGTTGTGAGAGCAACATCTGCAGGAAAAAGCAGGTTTGCACTGTCCTTTCCCCTCTATGTAAGTATGGTGGTGGAGGACCTGCAAGTGGGATGCCTGCTACTGAGTACGTGGCACGCAGCTGCTTGTACAATGGGTGGGAAGCAGCACTTCAGGGCCCCCGCCTCCACCTTCCCAAACGTAAGTAACAGATCTGTGAGCAGACAAAAATAGAAGCACACTAAAAAGTTGGCAGGAGTGTCTCTTGAGTCGCAGTGAATGTCTCAGGATTGCATTTATGGCTTTTAATCAAAGCTTGGTTGTTTCCTGAAAGGCTGCCTTTATTTACACTTTTTGAAACGGATATAGATTTTGGAACTGAAGCACATCTAAATGTTAAATATCATTATCTTCAATTCTTCTTTTTCAAAAAGTTGTTCTGAGTAAAGCACAACTTTATAGCAAAGAAGGCAAGGCTATGGAAAATATTTTAATGATATTGGCTGAGAAAAACTTTCTTTGAAGAGCACTAAAGGAACTTTCCTATTACATAGCTGGAGATGCAAATTCATCTCATTACTAGTGCTGTAGAAAATTACCTGAAATACTAATGTATTTCTGATATTTATTTCAGAATTTCACATTATTTCCATTCAAAGGCATATGTGAAGCATACTATTTTCAATTCAAAGAAGAATCTAGGAGTTTGCAGGCTCTGGGATTGGAAGCCAGGATATGATGCACTCATTGCAAGCCCTACAAGAACTGACTCTATAGCATCTGTTAAACCTGAAAGTCACACCCAAAAGCTTTAGCTGCCTAAATCAGCATTAAGGGGACTACAGGAACCTAACTCTGAAACGGAGATACAAAACACCCTGGCTAATAACTGCTTGAACTCACTAGGATGTCCTCCTGTCTTCCCTCTCTGACTGACTTGGTCAGAGACACCCCAAGGCTTTTCCACTTAATTCCTGGCTCCTGCTTTAACCTTATTGGGACCAGATCCTAGCAAAAGCACTGCATACACCTCCTCTGGAGTCCAGCTCACACAGTGTGGCAGCAGCATCCAGCTTTTATATGTTAATCAGGGGGCTCCCAGGATTATTTCTGGTTTTGTTTGGTTGGTTGGTTGGTTGGGGTTTTTTTTTTGTTTTTTTTTGTTTTTTTCAATTCAATGGCTACTTAATATAAAATGCATATAGAGTGATAGGAGCAAACATCCCCTTCCATGGGAATTCCCTCATTGCTGGATTGTAGACTCATGCTCTTATAATCTGTCTTCCTGTAAGAGATTAATCATTCCTTCTTTTCTTGCAGGCTTGCTCATTTTCTTGGAGCTGAATGGATGACAACTTGTATCACAATGAGAATTGTTTAAAGGGAAGGATGTGATGAAGAGTTTCTTCATGACAAAAATGTATACCCCAGAAAGCACACCAGCTTGCCTGAATCACAGAGCAGTGGTGCTGCAGTAATGTGCTAGTGAGTCTGTAAGACTTTGTGTGATTTGAGAGTACTTAAATGCAAAATATAAAGTTTCTGTCTGATGTTATGAAATCCCTATGCCAGAAACCTTCTGGGAATGTAATCCAGCCTCTTTTGTCAAGTCTTGTCATGAATCTTCCAGACAAGGAGGGGTTACTAAACCTTGTCAATTATGTTTCCAGAAGTTGCTTGCTATATCAATGGGGTGGATCAAATCTAGCTGTATGGAGTTCAGGTTCAGAAAGTGGAAAATCCCCGAAGAATTAAAAAGGGAAATTACAAGTTGGCTCTTTGAAGTCACAGAACGGGAGATGCTGATGGGACTAAGGGAAGCGTAGGAAGGGGCCCTAGGACACCCTTTTTGAAGCTCATCTAGAGGAATAGATCCTGAGGGATTCAGAGGGTGCAGAAGACGGCATCAGACTGACCGATGCCCATGTGTGCAAAGGAGAACAAGAAGCTGAAAAATCCTTCCTGAAACATTTTCCTGCAGAGACAGAGGTATACCCTGATGTGATTGTATGGCACACTACCTCGTGGTTTATACTGAGGCGTTCACTTGTGTAAGTACTCTGCAAAGCAACATGCTGGCAACTGAAATAGTCACACTCGCACAGAATACTTGTGTGTGCCAAGTCCCGGTCCCTGGATGGCCCTTGTTACCTGTTTACTCTGCAAAGGACAAGGTGCTGAGGGAGCCCTGCACGGAGGTCTTTATGTGACAGCAAGAGGAGGTGCTTTCCTCTTTGTTTATAGTTGTATCAAGCATGAAAACCAGACTGTGAATGGGTTTAAGACAGACCACCCCCAGGGTGCATGGATGTCTCTGGTTGTCTGCATGGGTGTCCACAAAATGACCATCATTTTTAATCAGCCTGTCTGACTGACATTCTAAAACTGACTTCATTTTTCTCATGGGAAAGGAAAACAGGAACCTTCTCGCTTTAATTAGATATTTTCCAACGAAATAAAAAGGAACTATATCAAGGGCAGCTTTAATATGTGGAAACAAGTACAACTCCCAGGGCAAAAATCCCTAGATATAAATTCAGAAGTTTAGCAGTAAATGTAACTGACTATATCCTCTCCCATTGCAAGGTCAGTTTATTTTCTAAAGAAAGTACACCACTGGCATTCATATAATTCACTACATTTTAAGAAGTGTAAGGGATTAAGGTATTTGGCTGAAGATTACAACTTGTAATGAATATTCACATTGACTGATAAAAGGAGTGTTAATTGGCGTTAAAAAGACAGATTACTGACAACAATCAATAGAGAAGGAGAGAGAAGCACTAGCAGATTACAGGTCTGATTTTGCAAAGGTATGGGAATAGCCTGTGGCTGTTTTTGGTTGGATTTTTTTGGTACACCTTTCGAATGTTAATATTCTGCTGAAGATAGTTTCAGACAGGCTGCGAGGCGACTGCTGTACTCAGCCAAGCAGAATCCATTGAAGAGTTGCTGAGGCAGAACTGAAATTATAGCCTCACTTTAAAAAAATGACAGTATTGTCAGCTAATTACTTCTAACACACAAATACGATTCTCACTCGAGTTTGTTGGTTTTTTGCGTAAAATTCTAAACCTTCAAAAGGCAGCTTTTGAACTTGGGTATTCACCGGTTCCTTGGCAGTCCCTGATCCTTTATGCTTAGAGATACAAGAAAGGTACAGAAGAATGGAAACTAAAGATACTTGTAACTACCTGTAACTGCTGCAGTGGGAAATGGGTCAAGTTCCCTCTCGACTAGATGAAGGTATTTGTCTCACAGAAATTGATTGTCTAATTTTCTTCATTTATTTAATAAAGTTATAACCTTTATATTGCATGTGCCTGGCTAATACTATCTATTATGTCCTACATAGCAGGTCAGGAATACTGACATTAGACTTAAAAGTAACAAAAAATAAATTAATGTATACTGATTATATTGTTGTCTATTCCCTGTTTACTTTCTGGAAAGTATATTACAGTTCATCTTTTACTGATACCAGAAAGGGTAGTACAAAATCCATTTCTTGTCATTTTGAACTGCAGATATTTTTTTGGTAAGGATTTATGACTGTTAAGACAACAAATTTTCAACTTGCTGATTCATGTAGGATCCAGCCTATAAGGATATTAGCCATGTTATTGGCTTTAACAGCTTTAGCATTTTTGGTTATCTTATTACTACTATACATTTAAGATATTCACTGTGAAGAAGGGTTGCAATACTGATGCCTGTGTATCTGTACACCCTCTTTTTAAAAGAAGAATGTATACAGGGGAAAGAAAACAGTACGTTGGGTGCATAATTCCAACCACTGCACAGATTCCTGGATGGTGTAAATATATTGATGTTTTACAGATTCGTACCTTCTGATCTTCACAAGTAGTATCTCATAAAGGTAGCAATTACTTTAGCAAATGCAGTGAGTAATTCAAGCTTTTAGAATGACTTTGACCTCTTTCGTGTGTAAATCATCCTCACACAGCTTATGCAGAGGGATTCAAAATATTATGCGTGCACATTAACACATTAAAGGTGAGCTTGCATTTTAAACATTCCACGGTGCATTAAGTAAAAGTGAGGTGCATGGTATTAGAGAGGCTCTACAGAAAGAACAGATCCCTTTCTAGCATTGTTTTATTGCTAAAATTAACCCCATCAGCTTGCTTTAACAATGTCAACAGCTGAATGGCGCACCAAGGGGCTCTTTTTGCACACAAAGATCTGTCCTTAAAAGCTGTTGAGATGTGGTGAGGATATGTGCATGCAGGGGGGAAGGGCAATGTCAGCTTGATATCAAATTTGTAAGAAGGAAAGAATGAAGCATAAGTGAAAAGGGCATTGTTAATGTATCCATTTAGACTGTGCAGCAAATAACAGTACAGGATACAGTAAGAAGGAATGTAAGACACATTTGGGTACAAGAGAAGGGCATGTGTAATTTAATTTGTTAGCCTGGTACTTTTTGTAATCAAATTTTGTTTATTTAAGGTAGGTTTAAAATGTCAATCATAGCAACTAAGCTGTGAGTGCGTGGAAATATCTTTGCTCAAATAGTTTGTGTACAGATGTTTGAGCCTGAAGAAACTTGCCATGTGTTTTTGTAGCTAAGGAAGTGAGTAATCAGTGAAACTAGTATGGGTGGTATAGGAAAATCATGCACATGGTCTTGGCACAGCTGTGTGCTTGCTACATTCCATGAGATACTTCATAATGGAAAACCAATTGCTCCACTAATATGGGATACCTGCATATCAGGCATATGTAGTGAAGCAGCCAGTGAAGTCACAGGACATTACCGACTAGGCCAGTAAATCTTGAATGAACAAGAAGGGCAAAAGTCAGTCCCTGGACGTTGACTTAAAAGAGAGAGGAAAATATCCTTGTCTTGATGTTTAATGTCTTGATGTGTTTATTGCTTAATTGTGATTTTTATCAATCAGATTTTACAGGGCCAAAAGTGTAAGTGGGCAAGATGGTAATTAAGAGAGCAGAACTGTGTAGCTAGCTGCAGTAGCAGGAAATTTGGCCTTGTGTCTAGTTAGCAAGGCTGCAAGCCCCTGTGACTCAAATTGTTTTCTGCTGGTCGGATTCCTCCTTTGAACTTGCTTGTTTCAGAGGCTTTTCTATTTGTTTTATGTGATTTACACGGAACATTGTGCAGTGAATGATGTGCCAAGAAACAGCAATAAACAGACACTGCCACCCTAGATGGTGTTTCGGTTTTAATGTTTTTAAATAAAATATTTGCTTTAAATCCATGCACACATAGATTGTGTATGTCACAATTCAGTCTGGATGTCTTCAATAGTTTCTTGAGTTACCAGTTCCTCAGTATTTTGAAAGATGAAGGGCCAGCAATGCTAATCTGTGTGTACCTCCGACTATATTGGAGCAATTTACAGCAACTGAAGGTCAGGTCCAGAGCTTCTGTGTGTCTCAGAGTATTCGTGCCTTATTGCAGCTACATGGATGGGTTGACAAGCAAGTTTATGAGCAGGTAGGATACAGAAATTGGCAAAACAGGTAGGAGTAAGATTCTACTTAGCAAACTGGGATGTGATTTCCTACAGTCTCTTTGGCTGTGACTACTCACCAACGTACAAGTCTTTCATGGTAAGAACATAAACACATGGTGTTGATACAAAACACAATTTAAGTTGTTCATGGTAATAAAGAGGGGGCAGTTTAAACAGCAGAACAAAGCGAAATTTAATTGTAAATATGTTGTTCCTAGAGGTGCAGATCTTAAAGCCATTCTTTCCGTTAGTCCTACTGTTGTCAAAGTAAGAATTTTTAAACTGTGAGTCCTAAGGAAAATCTTTAACATACAACAACTTTCAATTAAAGTCGACTTTGAAACAAATGAAATGCTGAAAGCACAGAAAGACCTATCAAAGGTGCTTCGAACAAGCTTAACTCTTCAAAATCCTGAGAATTTGTATATTTTATACGAATGTGTAGAAAACTCTATCAACTAATTAATCCAATGATATTTTAACTTCAAAAATCTTAGTGGTTTGACTGGAAAGTTATCTTTTGGTGACATTTGACCAGGCCCTGTGCTCCTAGTTCAGCTACTGGGCTGCAGGTGGGCATCCGAAACTATATGAAGGCTATTAAGGCTTAGGATGTGCCAAGGACTAACCTGTCAATTTAATGCCACTAGTGATATGCAAGTTTTGCTCTGTTTCTCTATGTCTTTATAAATTTAGTATCTTAGACTGTAAGCACCACCTCAGAGAGAGCTATAACTGAACTACTTAATGGAAGTGTTCACCCTGCCAAGGAGAAATTATAATAACAACCTGAGGTGGATAGAGTGATGTGCAACTGTGTACTCATTAAACAAGGAATTAGCCACATCTGCAAGGAACCCATTACAGAAAGTAATTGAAGGGGGCACCTCTGTGTTAAAAAAAAAAAAAAAAAAAATCAGGGCTAGTCATTTAAGTGAAGGACAATCTGTTTTTTCTATCAGTTATGATTTTGTCTGAGGTGTGGAAAAAAAAAAAAAGAAGCAGGCCTGCACCTACAGGAATCTTGGTTACATCAACTAATTTTTTAAACAACCTTGAGGCTTTTCCACCCATGCTATAACTGGGCTCAGCTCTTAGTGATTGGAACAAGCTGAAAAAAAATACATTCAGGTGTGTTGTTATTATTACTATTACCTGGTTTCTACCACTTCCCTTGTTATGATCTGTATTTTTTATTTATCTGTTTGGCTGCATGGATACCTTTGTGCTGAAACACCTATAGTGTGCATCACACTCATGCTTTTGTCTCTTGCTTCTTGGGATCTGCATTAGCGGTGGATTCTCAAGCAGAAATCTCCCTTGTGCCATGGGGAAGGGCCTTTTTGCCTCTCTTTGCAGCTTTTCAGCACCATCTTCCAGGCTTCTGTCCTGCCTGTCAGCCTTTTATCTGTACCACCAAGGCGGGACGGAGTTCAGGCAGGCTGGAGGAACGCTTGCAAGGAGTGCAAAGCTTCCCATGCAAGAAAACACAGCTTAAGGGTATGTTGCCATGTACAGTCTGTATAGTCTCCTAGAGAGGGAATGTCAGAAAGAGTCCCTGGTGCCCAGCGCCAGCAGAGAGAGCTCTGCTAACACAACAGAAAGTGACAGGCAGGGAGGAAGGTGTGGGGCTCGGGGACCCCCTTACACCAGTTGCTCCAGGTGAATGACCATAGGCCAGGAGTGTGAAAGCCCACATTGCTGTGGCCAAGGTGCTTCCAAGCCTAATTACTTGTGTCTATAGATACATCCAATTAATGTCTTTAGCTAGTTACCTTCTCCTCTCAAGTACCCATGTGCTTGTATCAGTGGGGACAGTTAAACATCATTTTGTCACAAAGGAAATGGTTAATGATCTTATTTAAGTTTTAGCTTGCCAAAGAAGTGGTCCAAAGAGGACAAAGGATGTGGTTATGCCAGGTATTGTGCCTTTCTGTGGAGACAAACTGCCTGCCCCAAAAAGCTTGCAATCATTCAGTTTAATGAGCACACTCAGAAGCCTCAGAAATATGTTCCTTTCAGCTTTGCAATGGAGTCTTAGTATTTTACTGCATATAATCTACAGCATAAAAATTAGGATTCTGAGTGTGAAAAGCTGCTAATTGTAAAATAATCAGACGTCTCACTTGTTCCTAAAATCAGTCAATAGTGCTCACTGGTATGAAAATGAACGTCTAACTCTTCTCTGTATTATCCCACTTAGGTGCCTACTCTGATCCCAAAAGGAAAATAATGAACTGCATTTGCTTATCACCGAGTCACTAATTACACGTATCTTTTTAAAATCAAGTTTCCTCAAAACTGGAAAGATACTGTGTACAGAATCCTTTGTATATTCTAAGTTTAGCATTTAAAACCAGCATATCAAAAGTTGATCTTTCCTGACAGTCACAGATTTTCCATCTTCTGCATTTTCTCCCACGGTTGCTGACTATATTCAGATAATGCCTAGAAAAATGTCAGGAAAACCTTTCCTAAAACAGTCTGATCTGTGAGAGCAAACATAGTTACTGTATTGTGTGATTGTAGTTTTAGGGAAGACTGTTAAGTGTGTATAATATGTGTATAGCTGAGTGCATATGCTTAAATAAAATTAAAAACTGACATAATGTGTGTACTGAAGAACTTTCTGAAGTCAGAATACCAGAGGTCTTTTAGAAGGGACACCATCACCTTTGGCCTTCACTGTAGCATCACTGCCACAGTCTCATACACTCTGTCTCTGTTTGTATGTTTCTTCTTTTTTATAACAAGATTATTTATTGCTAGAATTCATTGTTACCCTCACCATGTATCACCCGCCCCGCAAAAAAGTCTGACAGCTTTATGAAACTGGTTGTTCCTAAAGTTTTAGCTCTCTCTATTAGACAGTCCTCTGCATTTTTTTATCAGCTGGTAGCTGAGATACTCTTTCAAAAGACTGAAAGTTAACATTTTTGATCTTTCTATCCTTTCCATCATAAATTAAACCAGGCAATAATAGCCATGCATTTCCAATATCTTTGTTGCTTTAATACTTTATTTTGTTTAAGGTACAGTTTTTAGCATAATCCTGGCAATATTCCAGTATGACTGTGCTTTCTTAATCCACTTACACCGATTAACTGTTGTTACTGAGGCATGCTTACAAATCATTACTGATCCCAGTCCAGTGACAGAGCGGTTATAATCACGTGAAAGTTTCACCTGTGCACGGTATATACTGCATTGTGTTCTTCTATTTCTTTTCCTTCTTCTTATCATGAACACAACATATTCAGCTGACACAGCATTGTCCTTCAACCAGTTTTGAAGCCTTTCTTTTTCTGAGGACACTTTACAGGTAATTTCAGTGGTGCTGATGACCAGGCCTAAGCTGTGGCATCCAGTGGTGCTTCCTTTCCACTGGAAGGAAAATCCAGAGTGCAAGGGAGGAGGAAGTAATGGCAGGCAGACGCCCAGACAGACAGTCAAGTCAGCAGACGTGCCAGGCAAGCAGTAGCACAGCATATGCTCTGCTGTCTAGAAACAGCCAAGTTCAGACCCAAATCCTGGTGATTCTCTTGATGTGGCAGAGCTGGTGACATAAAAAACATTTTCTTGCTAACTGTGTTTGTAAGCCTGATTCTGATTTTAAGTAAGAAGAGGAAACATTTGCCCTTGAGCTAAATTACTACTTGACTTACTTCAGGCTGCCTTCCTAAATCTTCTCTCATTTCAAACACAAATTATTTATGCTTTTCCTTCATAAATGCTGCAGCATTACAGGCACTGAATGGTTGCTGCCTTCCATTGTAGGGACGCACACATTTTATTGGCCTGCAGCGGATCCTGGTCCATCCCACCTCAAAACATTTTTGGTCATTGTATATAAAACCATAATGATATTTGTTTTTCAAACCCCTCTCTGCCGACTTAAGAGTAGCATCAACTGCAGTTTGTCTGTCCTGCAGCAAGGCATGCAATTTGCCATTTCTGTGGGCTACCCACTGGAGCAGTGTGATTAAACCCCTCGTTCTCCCCCTTGCAGGAAAGAAATGTTCCACCCCAGTCTAAATGATATGGTAGGTAGGGAGAGGTTACTGCCAGCTCAGGATCTAGTGACATTTAATATCAGTGGCTGGATTCTGCACTGCCAGCAGAACGGTACAGCATTTCTAACAGGTTTCTTATATATGACACAGAGGCAAGCAGACCTGCTGTCAAGTTTTTTTTCCATATCATTTTCCTCCATTAGGAGAAAGTTGTATTGAAGTAAACAAACAAAAGGGCTATTCACAGTTAGCATTACTTCCCCCTTGCCCTACAGATAGCAAAGTGCATCTAAATGGCTTCTACTCTGACCTCAGCAAACTGATGATGAAAACAAGGCGACTGTGGGATTATTTGTTTCACCTTCCCTGGATGATGGATGGAGAGATATTCACTGCCACTTTGGTGCCATCTGGAAACATGACACCAAATTCTAGCATGACCCTGGAACAGAAAACAACATTTGCCTTTGTGATTTTATTACTTATTTTCTTGGGAATCCTCATTGTTCGCTGCTTCCGAATTCTCCTCGACCCCTACCGGAGTATGCCAACTTCAACCTGGGCTGATGGACTTGATGGACTGGAGAAAGGCCAGTTTGACTATGCCCTTGCTTAGAGACTGAGAATTATGGAGGCTTATTCAGCACTCTGATAAAGAAAGAAAATTCCTGGAATGTCTCTTTTATTTTGTTTCTGCTTTATAGTTTTTCAAATATTGTAGGAGTTGCAACACACAAATATGAACACAATGGATTTGATTTTAATTAAATACCAAAGCAAATCAAATTTTTGAAAGTAGATTAGTGAATCTCCTCATTGGGAAAAGGATAAAGGTTTCATTAGAAGAACTTTTCTTCAGGATGCATTGGAACCATATGTAGCGTATGTGACCTGTTACAACCAGCTAAGAGACACTAGAGCACGTCTTCTCTTGCATAGCCTTTTTATCATTAACAAGAGTCTGTGGAGGAAAGTGTCTTACAAATGAGGTGGGAATGTGGTTTTACATCTCTATACAGTAAATTAGTTTTTCAAGCTCCGCAAGACTGTTCTTACTCTATCTCTTATGCTCTGAAGACAAGTGAGGAAGTTTCCCACACTGTAAGATAAGATTGAAAGAGCTAGAAAATGTCAAGAGAAAAAAATTCCTCCATGTTTTCCGAGGTATTCAATAAGATGCTCTTTCTTAGCATTAAGCAGTGATTAAGCTACTTAATACTAAGAAATCACTGACTGTAATCTTTGTTGTGAATAAGATATGTAATGATTTTGGCCTATCTTTGTCTTTTTGTGCCAAAACTGATTTCTATTAAAATAGGTTTTTTGCATTGTTCTTACAATGGCTTATGCAAACAAATTTCAATCTGCATGTATTTCAAACCCTGCATTTCCAGCATTCACTCAGTCTGTTTATTTGGTGTGTAGGTCACATTGCATTGTTTTTGTTTAACTGGATGACTGAAACATTGGTGCTAAGAATCAATAAATAACCACCACCCTCCCTACCTATAAATGTCTTTGAATGTATTTGTACAATGAAAACCCATTCCTAGAAGGCAATGTAAACAAAAACCTATCTGCATGATAGATCAGGGAAAGAAAGATTTAAAAGATTGCATAAAATTTAGTAGAAATACTTAGCATCCAAGTGAATGTTTGCAAGCATTGTTTAGCAGCATTGAAATACTATAGTGGTAACAACATTTGATGTACTGCCAGGAGGGAAAAGGCCACGCTCCTGAACACAGAAGAATCTTGAAAAAGGTCCTAGTGCTGCCGGGCTTCTTAAACATTTCATGGAGTGGGGAAGGGAAGGCACGCGCGCGCACTGCCTGTTTTCAGACAAAGCTTTAGATTTAGCTATTTTACTCGTACTATAATAATGACAAGCAGTTGGGAAGCTTTCCTTTGTCCTTTGGCTTGCAGCCTGTAAATGGAGAAACAAAGCCAGCCCCGTAGCTGGTACAGCTGGGGCTGTGCTGACTCATCCAAGCTGAGGCTCTTACTCTAGCCGTGGCACTTAGAGCTATTTATTTCCCTTTGCTGCTTGTCCTTTCCATCGGTTAAAGGTTGCAGCTATTTGTAGCAGAGGCAGTGGAAGGAGGGGTTGTTCTGCACGCTGGCTATCACAGTTCACAGGAAGGCAATCAGAGGCCCAAATGCAGCTCCCTGCCAAGCTCACAGAAAGAGGCTGGGCTGTGATCTGCACCGCTGAAATACGAGCGTGGCTTGTTGCAAGGGTGGTAACCTTTGAGCTGGAGTGGGCAGAAGGGGACAGGAACACAAATACATTCTCCAGAAGCCATGAGGTACTGGCTTTAGCTACATATCTATTAGTGCCAGGGCACCTAGATCAAAGCAAACTCAAACTTTCAGATCATTTCCCAAAGGTAACAACGTTGTGGCATATAAGAAATGCTCCTGTCGTTGTACCAGGGCTACCTAAAGCAATGTGCTGTCAGTATTTATGAAGCAGCAGTAACACAGCATTTCTCCCTCTGGCCTGGGATTTCTCTCCTGTGTCAGGGTCTGTTTGTTTGAAGACTCTATACATTTTATTTTCTTTTGAAAGAAAAAGACTTTTCTTCATAATCGCACCTAAAGAGGAAGGTGATGACTCTGATCAAGGGAATGTAGCACAGTGTTCAAGTGAGGCAATTTGCTTCTTGTGTGGAGTTTGGAAGCTGCTAACTGAGGACTATTTTGGAGACTTAGTCGGCCAGCATCTCTGGTATGTTTGAAAGCATTCCAAGGAGATATTTTTGTAAAGCATGGGGATAAGTCAGTCTATCAAGGGGAATTTAATACTGCTGGGCAGTCACTTTAAGTCATCCTAGGATATTGCTAAATTCACTATAGTAAAGATAGGAAATTCACACCAGTTCACCCACTGTGGCAGAGACTTTTTCCTTCGCACTCTCAAAGTCTAACAGAAGTTTTCTGAAGACATGCTGGCGATTCAGTTTCATGATAGCTCACTTTTCCTTTGCCTGGAGAAACCAGACCAGACTTTGAATGGAAAGAGTACTATTTCAGTCCACAAAGCAGCCTCTGGCACATTGCTATGCCTCACAGGAATATGTATTTACTGTGGAATGACCTGAAATATTAATGAGACTGAAAAGGGAGGGTCTGTGTGCTAATGCAGCTGTGCTCAGGCAGCTCTGCATCACCCTGGTATAGGCTTTTGTTTATTAGATCGGTTTCTGTAGAAAATCCTGTGCAATCTTTAAAAACTCTTTTTAGAATGAATGTTTCTTGACATAATTTAAGCAAATACACTCTTACATACTGTGGAGAAAGAAGGAATATGTGTAATTTTTTAATAAATACTGCATTTATGTTAGTTTGTTCAATCTAGCTACAAGGAGTTTAAGTCAAAGGGCTGCTGGGGTAAAATAAAGCTAAATAAAGAGATAAAACTCTTTATTGGTAGATGCCAGGGAGTAAATCTGCTTTACTCCAATGAGGATTTCAAGACTTTTATATCTCAATCATGACCCTTAAATGAAAGCGCTGACCTAACAGCATGGAGCTGAGAGGGGAGTCTGTTCTGAGCGACGTCTGGGGTGCATGTGTGTGAGAACAGCCCCAATGTTGCTTCTCCACTGCGGTCGGAGGTTTGGGTGCAACTTATGTGGACCTGAACTACCTTTAAAGTAGCTCAGGTGTCAGGAATGATACAGCCACAGAAATCCACAGCTCTGTGCACTCTGCAAGAGCCATGTAGGGGTTACTGCTGGATATGCACCCACGTGTTGGACTTGCAGTGAAATACATCTGCTACTGCCAAGCAACTAGCAGGATCTGAGCTCTCTTTCAAAGGCAGGCGAAGTCTGGATCCAGCAGTACAGCTGTGCTAACTGTGAGAGAAAAAGAACCCTTCAACCAACTGATGCAGTTGGCAGCTGAGCAAACGTTTTCTCCCTCTCCAGAGATGAGGTTTATAGAATTGAATGGACTTTAAATTAAAGCTTCCAAGAAGAGAATTTTGTGTAAATAAGAGGAAATATGAATACAAACCTATCTTATTTTTACTTTTTGTTCTGCCTTCTATGTACTCTGAGCAATGCGTAATGCTTGATTTTGACAAAGCAGTCTGTGAAGCATAGCTTAGTCTGCTTTTACCATACATGCCCCCAGAAGAAGGCCTGAAAGTACCTCACGTATGCCTACATGGACCTGTGATCCTAATGGGATTGGTACACAGGGATTTTGCAGGTTTGGAGCTCTACACAAAGATAATAGACCTACATGTATGAGATGTGGTCTCATGGACACTTTCAAGAAGTCTAGGTTAGGAGTTGCAACCTCTGTTCTGATCTGTAGACTATTTGGTAGGAATTTATACTCAATAGGGTGCAAAGATCAACAAACTTGCTCAGGTCAATGACCACTGAGAAGCATCCCACAGACCCCCAAGAACTGCAGGGAAGAAGCTGAAAACCTTTGCTGTACAGCATGACTGGGTCTGTGGCCATGACCTGAATTTTCTCCAACACAAAATCTCTTTTTTTTCATCCTGATTTATTGAAATATGCTTAGTCTGTAAAACGCGGCAAGTGTCTATTCATATTGATGTAGTTTGCATGAAAATAAAGCTATTTGTTTCCCACAGTTCATATCCTGTTTTCAGTGCTTCTAGAGTTCTGCAGCAAAGTTTTGGACTTTTTTTAATACATAGATTTGGTGTAATTTCTGCAGCATTGATATGGGAGGCTGCCATGGCTCCTGTTGTTTTGTTAGCATGACCATAAAAGCAGCTGACACCGTAGCAATTTTTCATTTTTCTCTCTTGGCACACTAACTAATCAATCATGACCTTAGACGTCTGCATTGTTATCTTCATGGTCTAGAAGGAGCAGCGAGGAGTGAAAGGTCTTTTTCAAGGCAGAGACAAAAAGGACTTACTACCCCTGCTAAGGCAGGATCTGTGAAGCATAGGCCTCTGTCCCATGTTGAAGTCACTGTGCGCTGGTCAGTGAGAACCAGTGGTGCAGCAGCTGCACCCAATCTGCTATTTAGACCAGTGCAAGATCTCCAAGGGAACTGGGGGATTTGGTGCAAATCCCAACTGGTCCCAGCAACTTAATAACCAGTGCCTGAACTAGACTGTATTTCCATCTTATGGATTTGATTTTCAGTGAGATTCTGTACTTCTGTCTGCACTGGTTTAAAATCTTACCTTGCCTCTTAGAATTGGTATTGGAGGTTTAAATACAGAAAAGTGATACTGAGGATTACATCTAAGCAGACAACTGCTTTACACACAATGAAGCCATGGCAAAAAAATACAGATTTTTGACTGTCTGTTCCATATGAGGAAAAAAATTACAAAGGCTGGAGTCAGAACATCTAGGGATTACATGTTAGAGTAAAGCATGTTTAATAACCCCCAGTCCCAGACACGGGAAAGACTCACACATAATGCCAGCCCCTCATCTTTGTAATTCCATGGCTGATTCTGGTGATCACTTCAGACTCCAGTGTAAATCAAAGCAGACCTAAATGTCTTTAATCTTGTGATATTAGTTACAGTATCCTTGCAGCAGAAAAAGAAGTGTATTTGTGAAGTTTTTGTAGCTGGACGGTCATGGTCTTAAGAGCGGATTGCCCGCGGCTTTGGCTTGATGTATTTGACATCAGCTGCATTACTTTAGATTTACATCAGTGTAACTAAGAATTGGGCTCCAAATTTCTAAACACATATGGCTGCATCAAAGAATTGGTAGTGCTGCACTGATGTTTAATACATGTGCAGTCAAATTTTTTTTTTTATCGACTAGTTTTTAGGAGCAACATCATCAATTGTTAAGCCTTCACAAGTCCTATAAATGCCATGACATTACTATCGTGACAACATGCTTTCACAGGCTTTCTGATGTGACAGAATATATCTTTATTCATGGTGTTTGACTGCTAATTAAGGGTCCAGTCTTGTAAACCAGGCATTAAATTTACCATTGATAGCTCCCTTTCTATTCTATCACTCTATTTTTGGTTAGGCTTTACAACTAGTTGAGATGTTTGTTTGTTTGTTTGTTTGTTTCACTTTTTTATTTGTTTACACTTTGGACAGTTTTTGGCAGAGACTTGAAAATTGTCCTGTTTCCTATAGAATCTTGATTTGAAGTTATTGGAACATTTTTACTAGTGCTTTCTAATCAATTTGGATTGATACAAAATATCTCACCTGTGTAAAGTTTAACCAGATGTTAAAAAAAAAATCTTGCTGATACTTTCTGTATTTTGTCTTTTATAGTGAACAGCACAGTGCAAAGAGTTTGATAACCAGAAAGGAGTGGCCATAAAACATTACTATGTATATGGCAGTCGTGTAAAATGAGATGTCGCCTCTGTTTGTTTACCATCTGGATTTCTTGGTACCAGGAGACTGTATTACACATTGCTGCTTCTCTTTCTTAAAAATTATTGGCATAAAATATTTTTTTCTCTTCCTACCTTGTCATTTCAGATTTTTCTGCCTTATTTTTTTTACTGTAGTTCTTCCTTCTGTTTGGGATTCCAAACTCGGATGCTTCTGTCTCCTTGTTGCCAAAGGTTTTCTTCCCCCAGAAGGGGTCATTTCCAGGTGTAATCAAGCAAGAAGACATGCCGCAGTGGCCAAGGTAACAAAATATACAATGAAAGAATTCCGGAAATCAATCAGAGCTTTAAAATGGTTGAAGAATTGTGATTTTTATCTCTGTCTTCCATAGACCCATGACCTAGCTTACAGGCTACCAGGTCAAGAGTATTATTTTTAGTCATTGTAGGTCTTACCATAAACATGAACCAATCACTTCCATTAATTATTGTTAACTTCAGAAGACAACGTGACTGGATTGTGTAAAAAAATGCAGCTTCTTCCCCTGAAGTACTGTAATATGTTGACCCTACATATCTCACTAGCAATTATTGTAACATAGTGTAAATTACCACATGATGCAATGTTTTCAACTTTTCTGGAGCTTCTCTCTAGCCTGTATAGAAAATGGGTGTTATTAAAGTAGGAGAATGCTTATGTATACAATAATTAAAATGAAAGGTTTGAGGTGACTGCGATGTATAGTTTTGTGGAATTTGATTGATAGTAAGTACTGGTTGGTCCATGTGTTGCTGGTTACATAGCAGCAGACACAGAAATAATAAACAAAATCACAATTTGCTAAATATATCCTGGAGATTAAGACATAGACAGAGAAAGTTCTTGCCAAAAACAAATGGATAATGTAGAAATACCACGTAGAATGGTATATCAAGACTAGGAAGTCTCCAATGTGTTTAGAAAGTAATTGTTCACAGCTGCTAGCTAGTACATTTAAAAAAATTTTTTTATCATCTCAGGTATGTAAGTACTCCCTTGACTTCAGTGGACTGAAATTATCTTACGTGCTTTGAAATGCTTCTTGATCTGGTCAAACTCATATTTATCAAAAGACAAATTTTCTGATTGCATAAATGAAAAAAAGAATCCAATTCATTTACATAAAAATACGACAAATCACATACAACTAAACATGTGACAGTATTACCTGAAGCAGTCACTGCTGTGACATAAAGTATAGAGCATGCTTTTCTAAGAAAATAGCAAAAAGAGCATAAAATCCTAATGTAAACAAGCACAATAGCTGTTATCTCAGTATGTCTACCTGAAATCACTCCTCCACCTTTCATTGTGGAGTTTGTATCTATATCTGCATTACATAAGCATATATAGTACGTCTACTGTGCTTGCAGTTTGTGTAGGAAAACACAAATAAACTCTGGAGTAACAAGCCTAAACATTTCTAGTAGCCCAGCCACAGGACTAAAAAGCATTTGGCTCAGCACTGAGCAGATCCTGGATAGGTTCAGCAGCCCTTGCTAAGCTCTTCCTTGACACTTGGCACTGATAACCAAGATACAGAGTTTACACTTAAATGGCATAAACCTCACAAGCATCCCCATCCCTCTGGACTGTAGCATTCGCCATAGTCCATATAACTTTCAGATTAAAAAGTTCCTGTGCCTCCTCTCCATGATAGTTGTATATTTGGATGGCTGTCATGATGCAAAACCAAAAAAGAAACAAAAGAACCCATTCATTTTCTTTATAGAACAAAAACAGTGTCTGAGAATTATGGAGTTATGCTAACATACAAAGGATGCATCAATGCCAGAGATCAGGAAAGAATTTTTTTTTTTTTTTTATATGCACATTAGTAGCATCATTAGCAGAAACTGTTGATAAACACACAAAGTCACAGAATCACGAAGGTTAAAAAAGACAAGGGGAGGGCTGGTTAAATCAGGTCACTCAGGGCTGCATCCAGCTGGGTTTTGAATGTCTCCGAAGACAGAGATCCCACAGCCTCTCTGGGCAACCTGTCCAAGTATTTGATCGTCCTTGGATTGAAAATAAAAATCCTGTTGGAATTTCCCATGCTGCAACTTGTGCACATCGCCTCTTGTCCTTCCATTGTGCACCTCCGTCTTCTCTGCACCATCCAGTGGGGTCAGCTGTAGGCAGAAGTAAGGTCTCACCCGAGCTTTCCCTCTTCCAGGCTGAACAAACTCTGCTCCTTCAGCCTCTCCTCATGCATCAAGTGGTCCAGCCCTCTGATCAGCTTGGGGTCTGCTGGACTTGCTCCAATATAGCCGTGCCTGGGGAGCCCCAAACTGGGCACAGTTCACCAGACGTGGTCTCCCTAGTGCAGAGTAGAGAAATATCAGTGCCCTGGACCTGCTGGCTGCACCCTTGCTAATGCAGCCCAGGATGTGGTTGGCTGCCTTCGCCACAAGGGCACACTGCTGGCTCGTGTTGTTTTCTTCACAGCAACACTGTTCAGTAATTCCAAGTGCAATGTAAGGATCACGCTGGAAGTTCAACTGCCTGAAGTGTGCTGCCATGGAGGTTATTTTGTGGGGGTTTTGTTTCATGCAGGCAAAATTAAATAGTAGGTGGATTTTTTTCTTTGAAATTTTCATCTGTAAGTTTTCAGATTAAAAATCCAGAGAGACAATTGTAGGTAATCTAATTTTCCTCATTTTCTCTTTGTGGAGAAGTACAGCAGGACTTATTTGATGATTCTGTAATGGCAGTAGGAAAATAAATCTATTTCCTTTTTATTTATAGCCCCTTTCAAATCCTCCTTGCAGTCCCCGCCAATTCAAAAAAAAAACCCAGAAAGAAGTCCAACAACAGAAAAAAAAACCCTTTTCTGGAATCAATTTCGATGGCTGTTTGGGCATGCAAGGGTAGTTCTTGTCTTAGCATTGGCAGCTGAAAAAGCGAGGAGGACTGGTTTGCAGTTTACTTTTTGCAACGTTATTTGGTAGATCCTTTCAAATAACTTGAGTACCTAACTATTACTTACTCTACTAGGGCTCATTACCTCTTCCTGTAGTCTTCCTAACGTGCTTAAATGATTTTGTCATAAACACTAAAGCTATCAAATGCCAAGTTATTATGTAGTAACTGATGGCAGAACTGATCTTTTCCACAGCAGAATAGGAGAACCCCCCATGTAATAGTTTTATGAGTGTTGCCAATGTATCTTTTCATTTCAGGAGCTAGTTTTTGAGAGCAAGAATCAATGGCAAATCATTATTGCTGCTGAAATGCAAATCCATCTAGAAGTAATCATAAAGCTGTTTTCCCCACCCTGTCAAACACATATTTCAAATGCTGGATATATCAGAGATTGTTTGAACAGGTTTTCTGGTCTTATTTTTCTAGGTGCAGGATTTGGACTTTCAGCACTTCCACTCTGCTTATACTGTTTAGATTATATGCACCCAGGGAAAGTGCTCTTCTGTTGTACGTGAAGAAGTATATCCATAGTTTGAATAGCAGAATTACTAGAAAGAAAGATCTATGCTGAGTGAGGCTAGGTCCATATATTCAGTTTGAAGACAAATGATTTTTTTTTCTCTACAGATCTCCAGTATTAGTTATTTTTTCAGAGAAAACAAGAAGATATATAAATATTTTATTGAAAAGCTGTCTTTTTCTGCTATTTTTCTTTCAAAAATTTGGAATAGGAGGGGAAGAGAAAGAGGTGCGTATTTCTCAAATCCTTCCTGAATTCGAGAATAGGGTTGTTGGGAGATGTCTCAGTTAGGACCCACCTTCTCCCTCATTAGTTGTGAAAATCCATTATTTCTCTGGGAAAGGAATTTTGAAATCTGCAAGCCCTCTGCTGAAAAGAAAATTTCATTGCTGTGGAATAATGACACAGAAAGATCAATAAGCTAAGCAAATACACTGTGAAGCAGAAGCTGCTAAGAGAGGGTGGTCTACTCATGAGCTGTGGACTGCTGACGTAATTTTATTAAGGTTATTTTGTTAATTGCTATTATTGATCTAGTCCATTGGACAACTTTCATTGATTTCAAGTTCCAAAATCAAGACAAGTGTGTAAGATCTGTATTTTGACTTTGGTTATTCCAGGACTGCATCTGATTTTCAGTGATGCAGTTATGTTATGGGTAAAGAAAGTTCACATATGATGAGTTGTGTGGCTAAGGCTGAGTGTCCTCAGCATCAGGCTGTATTGCGCTGAATGCATATTATATTTTTAGAGGTTGAAATCCCATTTGGGAGAGGACGTGCAGAGGTGGGAGCAAATAAGGGACTTACCACAAGATGTTAGCAAATAAAATGCACCTCCTGCCAGCTAACACCTGCTTGCTATAGGTTCAAGAGTAGAGCTGGACATGCTGGGAATTACAGACCATAGCACATACAAAGCCTAAGAGGGAGTCTAAGAGAGTACCATGTTTCCTACAGATAGGATTGCCTGCCTTCTAAAATGCGGTCAACGGTTGCTCTTTATAGTGACAAAATGTTCATAATGCTGGAGGGCTTTTGTACGGTAGTGCTATCAGTGTGTTTTCTGTCAGGGTTACTGCAGAGGTGGGAGCAGTGATGCTCAGTTCTATTTGTTCACACATCTGTTCCTTTGAATTGTGTACAATAAAATAAAATTGGGCTCCACAAATATCTTTCTGAGCCTGATGATAGAATTGAGGGCAGTACAAACTGCTGGCCTACAACAACAATTGGGAACTTGATAACTAAAACTGAGGTTTTGTATAAATTGGAAACAGTTAAGCATTCTTGTTAAGGCAACCAATCCCTTCTTCAGCTTTCGATACCAGATCAAGCAATCTCTTTCGCACCTTGATAACTGTAAAGAATCGATTATTTGATTGCTTGTTTTTACCAGCTTTACATAAATAAACTATGAACTTGTACATGATCTACCAGAGTGTGATATCAATGTAGTACAAACTGCCAACTTAAACCAGAACATATCAGAAGCAGCATGAATCAGGAAGAAACATATTCTGGGAGACAAATGAAAACCTCTTCTGACATGTGCATGTATGAGTGAGAAAAACAGAGACAAATACTGATTCTTGTGCCCTACACGCAGCAGACATTACAGAGGTGTGAAAGGGCAGGGAACAATACAATCTGACAGATCACAGAGAATTATAGATGTAGGATGCAATACTCCGACTTGGAAAAAGTGAAGCATTTTGCTTTTAGCTGACCTAAGACTGCAGGAACACAGACTCCTTTGACACTTCATTGCAATGCTAAATTTGACAGAATCTGAAGATAAAGTATAATTTTAAAAAGCAGCTATTCATTTTTTATTTTAAATTAATGGGATTATTCTACATGCAGTGGAATCCATTTCAGACTATTCATTTGTATCTTTCAGTTTGCCAGTAAAAATAATGCAGAGAAAAGCTCATAATTTGTAGAAATTGTTCCAGTTTTTCTCTAACATACCATGAGCAATTCAGTTCAGTCTGCAGCTTGTTTTCCTTAACACTATTCTGAAACATCATCCCTGTTTATCATAACTGATTAGCTGTGCTGAAGTGCAGTATTAATTTCAAGCTAAACAATTTCTACTGTAATAATTCTGTCTGGGAAGTGTATGGAGCAGATCAAAAGTATTCTATAGTATCCGCCATAAAGAACCACTTCAGGTGGCTCTGATGTGCTAGTCATAGCTTGAACATGAAGGGCAGTATTCAGCTAGCCCTGGGGTTTGTGCTGATGGCCTTACCTGATAGAGGGAGAATATCTGCTCCTTTGTCATAAAGCAGGTACTGCATTAGGTGAGTCTATTTGATGATACAGTTTGTAGAATACTTTGTAGAAGGCTTGTCATAAAACTAAAGCTAAACTGGTCAAAGGCAATTTGCAACAGAAGGATGCCTAGATGGATGACGGAAAAACTGGACCTTTTTTCACACTATATCAATAACCTTTAATAATATTCCAAAAGCAGGTGCCTGCACACTATAAGCAAGGGAATATCTGCCATATTTTGTGAGTACTTGTATGAACATTGATTTGATTTCTGTGTCTGAGGTCTTAAAAACCAAAGTAAAATAGTGGTTACTGAAGTGCCTTTTCCCCCCACTAAAAATGGGATTAAATTTGAGTATTACAAGTAATTTGCAGACATACTGCAGTCCTTGAAGTCCTTAATATAATTTTCCTGTGAGTATTAAACTTTTGCTAACCCCATTATTAATAGTATTCAGGCAGCTACTTTGAGTTATTTTGAATACCCAGTAATTTGCTTTTTCCTACTTTTAAAAAGTTACAAATAATACAGATCTTTTGACATTGGTGATAACTTGGAAAACAAGATGTAAAAATAACAAACCTCCAGTGTATATGATCCATTTAACTACTTCACATGATGTTGTCAATTAGTTTATGTATAATGATAATATTTCACATCTGGAATATATATACTTGGGTGTGCTAGGTACACCCATTATAATTAGATAATGTAAAATTGAAACTAAAATGGACAAAGATGTCCAGTGGTTTTTTACGTAATTAATGTCTATCTTTAGAATATTGTGTAAGAATTGGAAAATATAAACACAAGCCGATAAATTTGCTAAAAGTTGCTCAATTTTCAATCTCCACAGTGCTGAATTTCAACATTGGGTGATGTTTACAAATTATTCTGATTGTGCGACTGTATTTGGGATTGGGACAAACTTTGAAAAACTAAATACATATTCATAACAGATGTGAGGCTGCTGCAACTATACTCTGAGCTCTCCCAGTTGATTTCTGAGGAGCTGCTCGCTTCACTTGGTGTAAATGTCAAGGCTGTTCTGTGACCCTGTTATTTCATGACTGACTCCCTTTCTTCTTTCCTTGAGACTTGCTTCCCTGTTCTTGCTAAATATGCAATAAAGTCCCTGAGTATGGGATTTTTTAACAACTCTAGGTTTATCCTTTGGAACTAGAAATATTTTAAGACTTGTAATTGGATTTGTGCTAGCATCTCTTTGCTTTTCTATGACAGTATTTGGTTAAGCACTCTCCCAGCCCCCTGTTGTGTGCTTACCACAGTTTGGGCTGGACCTGAGACAGAAAATACCAGTGATTTAAGACTTTTCTTGCATCTTTCTAATTATGGGACCAACTAGTGTCTCCTTTGGTGCACAGAAGTGCAGCTAGACTGCCTCAGTTTCTCTACAGCTCTCTATAGCCCCAAGGAACAATTTTGTCTGTCAGAAGTAGCTGGAACAGTGTATGCAATACTGCATCAGCTGTGCCTCACTGCCAGACGCACACCTTCCTCTTGAGGCTATGAGGAAAGTAGCTAGAGCCTGTACGCCTGCTTAATCCTCCCATGGCAAGGAAATGCCACAGTGAAGCAGTGAATCAAACATGTCAAGCCTGGATCAGGCCCAGGAGGCTCACAGTTGGTATTAGAGTAGTGATACTCAGCATGCCCACTGCTAGCGAAAGGACGAGCTGGAAAGCATGGCCTGAAGAGTAAGAGGAAAGACCTGTAGGAACAGGTTAGAATTACTCAGATGACAGGAGAGCAGAGCAGCCAGGAGGGCACAGCAGACACGTCACTCCTGCTGCTGACCTCTGGAGAAAGAAGGACAGAACTCTGCCATGGAAAATAGCTCCTGTGCATTTATTTCAGCAATTTCTCTGAACATTCATTTCCTGCAATTGGAGTTCATGCTGGCTTTTTATTGTCTTTTTAAACTTAATTGAGGATAAGATAAAACAAAATCCTTGAAGGGGAACCTTGGCCTAAGGGACAAGGCAGCAGGCATCTGCTGCCACAGGTGGGTACATTGTCCAGGGTAGATGCATTGTATATGTGCTATTATGGGGAGATTTCTTCTTGTGTTCTTGTTTTTCAGCCTCTCCTTACAAAATGTAAAACTGATGATGGTACATCTCGACTGTAAGTATGAGACATTTAATGCTCAGATTTAGACAAAATTTCTTTGCCATTGACATTTATGAGACTAACTAAAGTTCAGTCTTTCCTGAGCAGAAGATTCCATATTCAAACCCAAATGGTTACATCAGCAGTACAATGATTTCAATAAAAACACTACATTTGGCTCAATTTATCATTCTGTTAAAGGTTGCAATAATGAATTAGATATAAAAAAAAAAATTAGACATACCAGTGTAAACTGGTGCAGTTACATGCTAGTGTAACTATGACCTAAATTACTCTTGGCAGTAGGCTAGGTGTGGAAAGCATGTAGGAAAAAGTCTTTGGCTCGTGCAGATTGGTTTGGCCACCCTTCCTGGCAATACTACTCATGCATTGATGGTAAATGTGGCTGAACTTAATGAGTGAATTAAATTATTCCCTCCTAAACAATGATGATAATCATGTTTGTTACACCTCAGAAACATGCCTTTCTATCAAACAATGAGATGCTGACCAGTTAGGCTCTGGTACAGATGCATGGCAGTGTGTGAAACAGATTTCTGTGTTTTGGCAGCAGGCTGATTAATTTGAAACCATATATTTGCTCAGTGCAAAAGTTAACAAGCAGCACGGTGTTGCCACAGGTCGCTCCCTGACTGGATGGAGTGTACTGGATCTCCCTGCAGAGGGGGTAGCACTTTGCTCAGAGTGGCTTTTAGGAAAAGGGTTAGTTCTCCAGCATGGTCCCTTCTGAGGGCAAGTAAATCTGTAATGCAAGGTAAGCTGAACTGAGCAAAGGAAGAAGGGTTTATTTTCCCACTCATGATCCACAGAGCAGTCCTAGCAATACCTGCAGTTATACTAGGAACAAGAACATGAACAGGGTGACACACTGGGGTGAGCGGGCTATCTCTAACAAGTAATGGCTACAACATCTTGGAAAGTGATAGACAGAATCCAAAAAGTCCATGTCATTATGGTCAGAAAAAATGCAACAGAAAGACAGGGAAACATAGCCAGATTGAAAGAAAAGGGAAACAAACGGCCTTACACAAACTTACGGAAGTGTGCAACAGGACCAAACCTGATATGTACACACACAAAAAAGAGAGAAAGTGGAGTAAAAGAAAGCATACCTCAACACAAAGAAACCACAGGAAATCGTGTGGTTACACTGAGAGATCACCCCCATCATTGCAAACCATTTACTTTTCATTAACAGAGATCTGCCAGTGCCTGATCACCCACTCATGTAAAATGGAAGCTCAGCATCTGTAGCAGTACTGGATATTTATGATTTGTTTGCCAAAAACTGCATGGTGCTAAAGCAACAGAGGTCATATACTGTTTTGTGTAAAACTCGTCATTTTAGAAAGAACAAAGATTGCTTCCTATTTCTTTGAATGTATTGTTTCAGAGGAGGAGCCATTGTTTCCTGGTTTTTGTAATACAAGAGTTTAAGCAAACCAAGCATTCTTTAGAGTATATACTGACTTTTTAAATGCAAATCCATGAAGCTGCTAGATGTTTCTCAAACCATACGAAGTTATCTGAAATGGGTGTTGTGAGGGCTGCCTCTATGGTAACACCTTCTGGCACATCCCAGCTGTTTGCAGTAGGTCATGGTTGAGAATGTGATGGGGGAAAATGCATAGGAGTGCCTGTGTTCTGATATCTGTTAAGCTGTTTAACAAAAGACCTCTTTAATAAAAGAGGCTGTCAAGCTTCTTTTATTAAAGGCTTAAGGAAAAGGTCCAACTTGGAGTTCTCCATAAATGCCACCCAACAACTTTGCTATTACATCAGTAAGGGCATTTTCAATCCAGCTTAAGCTTTCATCTGAAATAGCACATCTTGGCAGCAGCTAGTCAGAAAAGTGTTAAAAGGCATGCCCAGCTGGCATGATGGGTTTCTAATCAGAAACCCAGTTCAGCTCCGGGGTAAGATACACTGTTATGTCAGCTGGGAGGAAGGGGTAGAAGAGAGGAGATGTGTGGATAGGAGAGACTGACTGACTGACTGGTTGACCTTGAGTGAGGTTCCCTAGAGCTCCGAATGTTGCTATGCAATGGTGAGGGTTTGTAAGGAAACGTGAGAGAAGGGAGTAAGAAGGTGGTATGTAAACTAGAGGGCATGAGATTAATGGGACTCACCTCCACTGCAGCAAGAGGCCCTGGCTGACTAATATCTCTGACTCACAGCCTTGTTTTTCAGCTGGGGCAACTGCAGATATTTCTGATTCTTAGCAGAGCAGCTTTAGTCCTGGTAGGACAGAGGGAAGAATGGGTGGCATGGGCTGATATCTGAAAGTAAACTGAAATCTCTGGTGTTCTGAGCTACTGTGGCGGGAGAAATAGCCCCTTCAACTACTTTTCTGTAAATCTGTTCAGGGTTGTGAGCTTTGCAACAAGGCTGATAGTGGATGGTAACTGCATGGAGTGAGATAGATTCCTGCTTGCAGTTCAGGTCAGTTGTCAGGATCTACAAGTCCTCCAGGGGACAGCCTGCGAGCTCTCTGCTCCCTGGGTTTGCACTGATAAAGCAGGATGAATATCTTATTCTGTCAGGCTGAGTGGCCCACAGACAGGATGAATATGTCACCCCAGAGATGGCACTGACTGCTCTTCCTTTTTTTTTTTTTCTTTTTTTTTTTTTTCTTTTTTTTCCTCCTGCTCCCTCCCACATGGGGAGGCATAAGAAGGAAAGAGAAAAGTGCTTATGGACACAGGATTGCCCACTCAAAGTAGGCAACTGATGAGAAAAAACTTGTTGCTTTGGAATACTTGCTGCTTGTAAGGTGGAATCTTCCTGAGAAATGCAGAACTGGTCTAAACTTGTTTGAATTTTTTTGGTTTTTCATAGCATCAGCAAAAGACGTATAGGCTCCAGGAGAAACGACAGTCCCAAATTTGCTGCAGCTTAAGGGTGATGAAGGTTCTAGCAAATGGTGCCTTGTGTTAGAGACTGGTCAAGGTACAGCCCTTGGAAGAAAAAGGCTGTGGGACCTTGAGGTATGGCAGGGTTTGCATGAGGTTACGGAACTGTGAACACTGCATGTATGAAGGTACATACCAAACTGAATGTATAGATCCTGTGGGATATGTTCCTCTAAGTAGAACATTTTGGGGTTCACCCAGCTGGAGACCACAAATAGTATCCTATACTCATGCACAGATGCTGGAGTGTGCCTGATTTTATGTATACATCTGTGTGTGCACGCATGTGTGTGTCTGTGTGTGTATATATACACAAACACACTGAGGTCATGCAGTCAAACAAGATTGCAGACTGCTGTTGCAAACTCATACAAAATGTCTGCTGTGCTTTACCTACAGCTAGGGCTAACATGCTGACTGCCTGACTAGGACTAGTATTTGGCTGTTCCTTTGCCTAATCATTTCAGGTTTGTTTGCATCCTACTTCGTTGTGCTTCACACTTAATTTACAGGTGGCTAAAAGCCAGTTTCTCTGAGAACTTAGTCCCTTTGCAGACATTCTCAATTGTTTATGCCTTTCTTCAACAGTGAGTCTATTGTTCTTCTGCCTCGTCTGCAATGAATCCTTGTTTCCTCTATGTGAGTATTCTCTGTTATACAAGGATGCTCCATTTTTCGCAATAGCTGGTGTCAAATTACCAAAAAGCTAGACAGTTTCTGTAGGTGATGATTTAAAGAGATCTTTGTTGGAGCACATAACTATGATGCAGTGGGCGGAGTAATAAACCTCACAGGAAAGAACTTATGTGGGGGAAAAGAGTGACTGATTCCCCATTGAGCTGTGAACATTTGCTACCCAGATTATTCAGTGAAAATTATCCTTGAAGTAGGGAGTGGTGCAAATCCCGGTTGTTTTAGGGGTAGCCCTGTGCTATTTTCTTCTTCTTTTACCTGTCTGCAGTCTCAATTTTTGCTTATCCTCATCGTTTTCTCCACAAGTGACCAGGTCTCTAGCTTTTAAAATTGGTTTTAATTAACATTTTTCCTTTCTTTTGGCTTGCAACTTTCAAGCTTTGTTCAGCACAAGGCTACTCTGGCCATGCTTACTAACAGTCAATCTTGTCATAGATTGCTTATGGTACTTCTGCTATGACTTTTTCTCAGAAGTGGCTGCTGAGGTTTTTACTTGATCCTGTTCAACATTGATTTCTATGCTCTTCTCCAGTTTAAATGTAGAACATTTCTCTTAGCTGGTATATTACAACTTCTCTCATTTTATTCTTCTTTTTAAATAGTTCTTCTATTCTGACTCCTCTCCTTCAAGCACTGTCTTGTTGCATGTCTTCAGACAACTTTCTTCAGCTGTTTTTTAGCTTTTATTATAATTACTATAAAATTTCCTCTTTGTGTTTAAAACATCTGTGGAAATTTTCTACTCTTTTAACATGAAGTCCTTATCTACCTAAATAATCCTTCCTTCTTCGTTGGATTGAAAACTGAGGGAGAAAGAATTTGACAGGGTATCCTTTTGTCACAAGGATGTTAAAAAAAAAGAGATATCACATGCATGTTCTACTGGACAATGTTGAAAGTCACCTAAAGAGAGCTTTAAGCAAGGAATATTGATAAAGATGGCAGAAGATACAACAGAATTATATAAATGAGCACAAATAGTATTTTAAAACAAAATGTATCGTTCCCTCCACATACTTAATTTTATTTAATGACCTATTAGTAGTAGTTGTCTAACCATTTTTAGCAGTGAATTTGATGAATTCTGCATGTTGGTCAACAGAACATGTCGTATAGGGGCCTTTTGCTGGGTATAACTTACACCATCAAATCTCTACATAAAACTTATGAGACCATCCTTTTCCTGCAGTTCTTAATAAGCTAAGTGAATCTTAAATAGGTGAAGCTGAAGGGGAAAATGATCCTTCTGTCCACAGCCATCAAGAACAGGCAGAATTCTTGGCACATATGTATATGCATATGCTTAATAATAGATTTTGCAGCTTGAAAGCAGTACAGTTGTCTAACAAACAAAATCGTTTCAATCTTAGTGTGGCTAACTCTCAGAGTTCCCAGTTTACTTATTTTGCCACATAGATGGGTGAAACTGGTGTATATGTGAGTGAGAGTATATGTGTACTAAGTAACTATTGACCTTCCTCTATTCCAAAGCATGAAACTAAAACGAAGAGCCAAAACACCTTGGCAGTAAGGAACTGATCATAAATCACGCTAGGATGCTTCTCTAGAGAGTTTGAATAATTATTTCCAAGGGTGGGGTATGAATGGACACACACTTTTAAATCCCTGCTCTGTTTCCAAACAATAAGTGCCATTTTTAAATTAGAGGGTTTCTATATACATGAACTAGTGTAACAAGACACATCATTTTCTAAGTGTTTAGATTTTTTACATTTTAAAAGCAGCCATGCTTGACTGTAAAACTATTCCTTCTGGGTTCTTTACTTACCAAAATTAGCAAAATTCTTAGGTGTTTTTTTTAATCTTCCTAGAGGGTGGTTCACTGATTACCCATCTGTAGGTCTATAATGTGTTGGTGCTTTGCAAAGGTGTGTTTATAGTTTCCGTAAGTATACTTCTTAGTGAAATGGAAGAGCAATGAATCTTTAGAGCTGTACCTGAACAATCGTTACACTAGTGTTATTCAGCAATGAAGACTGCTGTACTAAATTTGTGTAGCTGCTCTCAGTCACTTGGCACTTTTAATTTTTTTACTTGAATTCTGTTCATATGTAAAACTTCACCCATCAGTAAAATTACTCTTCCAAAATTGTTTTCTAAGATTGAAAACACACTAATATTAATGCTGTGAAAGCATATGATGAATGCCTGCCCATTGCAAAGAAATTGTGAACTTGCCATTGTAGGCTCAGTCTCAGTTTTGCTGCTGTAAGCAGTTGTGTTTTAGCTACTGAAAACCTGATGTTGAAAAGTTGGTAACACGATGACAAAGTTAGAAAAAGAGGAAGGAGGTAAGTGTTGCTTTTGTCCTCAGTAAGTGAAATAACAAGTTTCTTCTTTTGTACCACTAGACTTCAGTAGTTTTATTCCTTTCTAGTTATTTAGGAAAATTGGTTATCAAAGCAGACAGCTAAATAGCTGTGCTTATTTATCTATAATCTGGATAAAAATGCTGATCCTTTGTAGTAAAAAGAAGCCTGCATGCGAGGAACTTTGGGATCCCTGTGTTTTAGGCAGGTCAGGAAGGCAACCTGACTGAAGGAATTGCTGATCCAGACACTAACTGTTCAGATAAATAATACAAATTGCCCAGGTTTCATGCATCTTCTATTATATAAACCTCTGCTTTAAAAATGACCTTCAGTCTGGTTGCCTTGAAGCTGGAGGGAGAAACAGTTAATTAGGGAGAACAATATAACAGGGCTTAACAATGTATAAGTCAATGAAACATTAATTCCTTAAAATGAAAACAAAACCCCTGAAAAGTCAACCAAAAAGGGGTGGGAAAGGGCGGGAAACAAGACAATGTTGTATTCTTAGAATCTGCTATGAAGACATGGAAAAATACCATGTCCAACACACATACGTGCCAGAAATCTCTCTTTAGACAGAGACACAGAAAAAAAAAGCTGTCTGTTGAGCTAGCACATTGCTTAATCAAGGTTTCACAACCAGAATTCCTCCTTGCCATTTGGAGAGTGATTAAGTTTTGGCTGAACACATCTGACTATTGTAGAATAGAAACTAAGCTTCTGCAATTATGTTATCTGTCTCCCTTGACTTTTAAAACCAGTTTTAAATTTTCAATGAAATTACAAATGAGATCAACAATCTTGCAGATAAGTTTCCACAGAAACAGAAGGTAGAAGAGAGAGAAGGCACTAACTAGGGTATTCCATTTAACATCACGTTAACTTGAATTTTTTTCTATGTGGCAAACCAGGAAGCCAAGAAGACTAATCACAGGTATGCAGATCAGACACAGATGTAGATCATGTGGATCAACCCTCACTTATTGTCTTTTGCACCTGTGGAAGGGAACTGGGTGGACAAAAAGAAACAGCAAATGCTGATGGCAATAGAAGAGCTATGAGTTGTAATTGCCGTGGTGCAAGTAAAAAGGAGAAGAAACCAAGGCCCATTTAGTTCTGCTGTCTCTAAGACACGTCTATTGAAGCCAGTCTTCTGTATGTAACAACAAAGTTGCAGATAGCTTTGCAGGTTTCAGCTCAAGCTTGGCTGTTGGCTGCTAAGAGAACTTTGAATGTGAGTTTGGAGTCACTTTTGGTCTATTTGATCTCAATAAATTATGAACTACAGCCCATGTGTTCTCAGCTGGAGCCTCCAAACTCCTCAGTGAGAATACAGGCAACAGTGCTGGGAATGTATATTTTAGAAAATAGCAAGTTCTGCTCATGACAGAAAACCTAGCAATTGTCCTTTCTTTCCTAGGTTCTTTGGGAAAATGTGCACTCTCCTTCTGAATGATACGCGAGGAGAAGCAAGACAATCGAGGCTTTGGATCAGCCTTACAGCTGTTGTGGGTAGAGCTCAGCAGTTTCTAAGACCTTCCTCTACTTAAGAGTATATTGAAATGTTGTTTGCGTTCTGGCTGCCAGAAAGAACTCAAGCTGAGTTTCTCTCCCCTCCCTCTCCTTTTTCAGTTATTTACAGCTAACATAAGGACTCACAACGGTCCCTTGGTTGGGACATTTGAAGATCTATGCAGTTCTGGTTCTCCTGCAAAAGAGAGAAAGCTGCATGAACTCTGGCCCAGAGTTCGTGCCTCACTGAATTACTGTGATTACACTTCTGAGTTTACATGTTGTGGCTTCAATGCAGATTTTTACGTAACCCTTTGATACCTATACAATAAAGCTGATGAAGGTCAGAATTCCAACTGGAAACATCACTGACTACAGCAGCATATTGCACTGTATTTATAGAGAGGCTAGGGACTTGTGACTATGAGCAGTATTGAAATCCTAGACTGTTTCCTAGAGCTTTTCCTCTCTAAAGAAGAAAAAGACCATATTCACAACTAATGCACAAGAGTCCATGATGACTCTTGTTACCAGTGCTCATAATGAAAATCTAGCTATTTCAGAACATGTGCCAAGGAGAAATTTCGAATCTGATGCCCTAGCAACTACTCATTGCTCTGCTTCCTTTGCAAGCAGATTTGTGCACTCAGTTTCACTTTGCCATTATCATAAGTAGCAGCTAAAAAGAGTTAGAAAGTTCTTCAGTCCTGATTCTTATTTCACCTATAACAGTGCAAACTAAGAGCAAGTCAATAGATGGATTAATTAATTAGAGAAATTTAATTCATTTACCAGAAAAAATCTAAGGGTTTACAGCTCTGAGCAACATATGCTGACAGTCAAAAAATTGGATTAGTATAGCTATCATTCTTGAGATAGAAGCGTCTGAGATGTATTGACTTCTTTAATATTCTGGACTTAAAAGTGCAGAGGTTCAAAACAGATTCCCTGGCAGATCAGCTGTGCGTACCTCTCGGGGTGGCACCTCCTCTTAGAGGAACTGGGCAGACAGCTACTCATGGTGCCCTGGACTAGCATCTGGTCCCAATACTTTTGACTTCTTTTTCTGCTTTCGGAATACTTAAAAGTACAGCTTCCAGAGAAGACAGTGAGACTATTTACTTCTGCTATATTTACACTCTTCAAATGTTTTTTTGTGTTTTCCTGTATCATTTTAGATTTGTGTTGTTAAAATAAATTCTGCATGTATCTTGACTTATACTGTAGAGTGTAACTTAGGCACGTAAGTAGAATCTGAAAGTTTTCATCCTTTCTCAGCTGTCTATGAAGTATTCTGTGTTTAGTCAGAGCAAGCAAAATAACCCAGATCTTACGGTATTGCTGTAGCTTTGTGGCAGCATTTATTCTAGTGATCCAAACACTACAAAGTTTGAAATAAATATGTTTATAAGCTGTAATATAATAGGGTTTCAGAGACTTCAGAGATACTAAAGAGGCTTGAAGGATGTTTCTAGGCTCAAAATACCATTTATAGTTACTGTCTTGGGCTTAGCGTTTACCTCCTTATCTTGTGTGACCCACAGATGGTGCCAGCATATCACAGACAACCACCTTGTGTCAGAGCTGGGATCATTATTAGTTGTTGTCAGGTGGCTTTCATCCCATCTCCCTGACAAGTAAAAGGGCATATCAGTGTGCTGTTCAGACAGAATTCTCTTAATGCAGATTGACAAAAGGACTGCGAATAGTGGATGTTGCTTTGGGCATTTGGTACCTATTTTGGAGCACACATAGCCAGCATGGTAATCAGCTGAGTGGCAGACTATTAAAATATTGTAAGAGGACATTCCTAAAGCAGAATTCCACTTCCCGCCCACATTGTGGAAGTAAAGCTATGCTATATGTAAAGACCATTTAGTATGACAGTAAACATACATGATTGTGGCTGAAACCCACACACAAGCTTGGAACAACATTGTGCAGCATAAAAGGTGCCAAAGGAAAGCAGGCATAATGAATATTGAAAACTCTGACATCTGCAGCTGCTGGTGTGCTGTGAAAATAAGACTAATCTTCTCACCAAAGAAGCCACAAGAACTGTATTCTAGTATGTTGAGTTGATGGAAGATTTCATCACTACATTCAGTGGGAAGAAAGGATAATGTTGCTGAGGACTTGTGGTCTGTTTATTTCTTTCAAAAGGTAGTGCTCAGGTGCTATAAATAGACATGAGAAACATTCTGAGGGGAATCTGAGATTGCAGTCTGAAGTAGAAAAGTTATGACTTGGTGGTCTCTAACGTGATTTTGATAAGTTACTGCCTCACTTCAGCATATCATGAGGACATGCTAAAGTCCCTTGTTGCAAGCAGGACAACTAATTTCATAGTTGTATCTTGTTGAACATCAAAAAGATTAGACACTGATTTTGACTTATCTGTTGGATTTTGAGTGGTGTTGCTGAATTCATGATGAATGAATGAATGCACATGAATTCTCTGTGAATTTTGAATCCATGTTACTGGATTCATGACCCTCTTCTCCCTTTAGAAAACAGGGGCTCTATGCACTCTTCCTGCTATACATTGTTTAACTTCAAAGCTATAAATTTGTCAGTTTGTTTGTTTATTAAATGTCAAAAAGTGCTTCGTCAAATAGTCTTTTAACATACTGTCATTTCAGATTCTTGACAGAAAATATGAAAGTGTGGGAGGGCAGTTTATTACCTTACAATTCACCTTTGTTGTCAATGTCACTGTTGATCCACCATAGACTATTTATTTTGAAACCTGAGGTTTTTGCAAAGTATAATCAATTTAAAAATATTAGGTACTCAGCACTTCTCTAGGATGTGAAATCTACTTGATTTTTCAATAAACTAATAAAATAGAAGTCATAAGTCATATAACATGAAATACGGAAATCAGTTCAATTTTCTTGGAATTTGGAAGATTGTGATACCATATATAGAATTTTAAACTAAACACATCCAGAATGGTAGATATCTATATGTCTTTGCAAAAGCAAGCTTTGAATTTACAGCTTGTGCTCAAATCTAATTGTACAGAAAGACATTCCTTTCCAAATTTGGTTTCCATATAGTCATTGTTTTGTTGAAAGTGGATTGTGAATCTCCAGTCACTTACAGCAAACTGTGGCACTGTGCCCTAGTCCTCCATTGCAACACTAATGCTAACTTACTCCTTTTACGAGTTACTTGTGTCACATTTAACATAGGTGTGGTAGCTAGCTCAGAAGAACTGCTTTACCCTAGCAGTTTACCCCTTTCCTAAAGCCATTGTGGTACCCAGTAATATGATTTTTCCTCAAAAGCAACTAAATTTTTTTCTTTTCTTAGGGTAGATTTTTTGCTTAGAATTTGTCCCAGAAATGGGGGAATAAGCAACCTAAAGGATAGGTAAGATTTTGGACTACAGTTTTCTTAGACTGTAGCCACAGGATTTTAAAAAATGTGTTCAGGAAACACAAGTTTGAGATACTTAAGAATGTTAAGCAAAGGTTTTCCAAAGCACAAAATATACAAAAATATACTCCAATGCTATACAAAATTAACATATATCTACATTATTAGTTTGAAGGAGGTGATACATCAGGCTTGTGATGAAAATTTTTCTGTCTTGGAAACAGATATATTGCTTTTTTATTCTAAGATATTTTGAGAATTCATATGCTGCAGACCAGTGACTGAATCAAATGGAAAGACACATGGCTCTGATCAGGCAAAATGAGGCTGTACTCATTAAATATTCAATACTAAGTATGCTGTCCCCGAAAGCAAAATAATATAATACTGAAGCTGAATGTCTTCACCAGCTTTGCCATCTATGAGGGAGTGTGGGTTGAGTCATGACAGTTCTTCTCATTGTTATGAAAGCTCAAAACTTTTCTAAAGAAATATTTTCCTTCATGAAAATTGATGTTCCCTCGGTATCTTCTGTGGGGAAACAATCACTTCTGGGATATTTTTTCCATGGGTTAAACCTTAAATATATCATGTTTCAGAGTCAGCTTGGGAATTGGCCTCTGCCTGACTTTCAGTGTGCCTGTTTGGAGCTATATTTCTGACTTATCATACCTTTCCTGCTAATCTGTTTGTGCAGGACTCACTCCACAGAGGTATTATGCCTCTTGTAATGCGTAGTAGTTTCTGCTCATCTTTCTGATTCAGTTCCACCACATAGAACAGAAGTTGTTTTTCATTACCCAGCTAGAATAAAAATACCTTTTCAATTGGCCTAGCTATTGTTATCTCGTCCTTTGCAATGCATGAGAGATGGAGAGGCGGTGAGACATCTGCTAGGTTGAAAGCCATAGCCTGAACTGATTCCTTCCTGCTTGTGAACAGATTGGAGGTAGTTTCTGCCCAGACTCATGGCACAAAGATTCATGCAAATTGCCTGGTATCAGTATGCTTTTTTTTTTTAAATCATAATCTTATCACCCGTTGTGGACAATTTGCAATGAGGGTAAAAATTACAGTATCCTGAGAGAAATGAAGCAGATTGTTCACCTCCAAGAGCCACTTTGATTAAGAGAACGAGCAATAGACACGGAAATAACATTTTTTTCTGTAGGAAATATTGAGGCTACGAGAGCAGTGGAAGACAGTTTTCCTTCTAAATGTTTAATTGTTAAGAGCCTGGGCCCTGCTTTGGCTGGGTAACAGTTGCTGGCTCTCCTCAAGTGGCTGTTAGGAGATAAGAAACTACCACAAGACTCTAAAATAGCAATGACATTGAAAGCAAAGGTGGCTTGTTAACCAGACATGTCTGGTTGTAGTTGCATGTGACAGCCTATGGGAGCTGCAGTTCCAGTGGGGACAGGCTGTAGCTGCAAGGTCACCGTGACACCAATGGCACAGACACCAAAAGCAAAGCACAGGTCAGAGAGCAAGAGGAGGTGATAAAATGGTTAACGAGTGAAGCGATGATGCATCACCTCCTGTAATTTAGAGAATGTTTCTCTTAATGTGGCACTCTGACAAGGCATTGTGAATGCAATACACCACTGTCCATAATGTCAGATGATATAAATGATATAAAAGGGCATCCTTTTAGCTTCTTGTTACAGAAGACTCCAGAGAGAAAGTATTATCTTAGACACCTGTAATGTGCACATAGTGTGTTGTGTATAAAATCAGTTTCTATTAAACAATTGGTGAGCTTTAATTCCACTGGAAATAGATATGCGGTGAGGATGTGAGCACTAACAAAATAATTTTTCAAAGAATCCAGCTGTTCCACACATTCTAAAATATCATTCTAATAAAATAGATGTTTTCAATGAATTTTTTGGCTTGCAGTTGTGACAGTGCAAAAGATCATTGTCTTCATTCTATGAAATACCTTGTTTTTCTAGAAACAGGCTATGAGTTTGTTCAGCTAACTGAGGGCTTTATCCAAAACCAATCAAACATGGTGTAATATTTCTCATTTACTTCACTGTGGGAAGGCTTCTGTGGCTATAACTGCACTATTCTGGGACACAAAAGATTTATTATTAAAATGTATATGAAGAAAGTAAAATACTATTTATAATTATCACTTAAAAACCTGAAATTACATCTGTCTCATCTTTTACTCTTTTACAGAAGACAAGAAAAAAGCTCATTAAAACAGTTTCTATGAGAAGACTCCAGTTCACGGATTTGGTAAATGAATTTCAACAGGGAAAGGAAATTACTTTCACAGTGATAGTAAAATATAGAAATAGAAGTAAAAATATCTATTGCAAGTGGTACAGAAAAACATTTTAAGGTAAAAAATGAAAAAAGAAAATGCAGCTTTTCTGGATTAATCATTTCAACTTCAGTTTTATTTTGTTGTGAGCATTACAGAAGACTTTTTTTTTAATGTTGGTATTTTATGGCTGTACTAAGGTGCTGTCTCTCAGTATCAACAAGCCACCTACCAGTCCCATTTGGATCATTGTGAATCATGTGTTCCTTACAACTGCAGGTAGATGTTAGCAGAAAATGTAAGAAGATTTTTACCTGTTTGCCTGCAGTTCTGTGCTCACTGGTATGATATCAGGCAATTGTGATTTCATTAAATGCTTCTTCAGTTTCTTTCAGTCTTTCTAGCTAATTTTGGAGTGTGCTATTATCTTATCCTTCTTTCAGTTCAGTTATTTTATAACACTCCAATTAGATCCATCTAACTGTCAAACTTGGAGCTTGTCTTGCCTTTCCTGTGCATGTGGAAGGCTCTACCCTTATAGATAAGAAACGAGCCATTTTTCAGTGGATCATTTACTACCTAACAGATGCTGCTTTCAGGTTTATACCTGTATAAATGGATTCCAACCCTAAGTACCTGAAATTTGGGTCAGCAGATGTAGAGTTATAATGGGATCCCAATCCTTCGTTTAATAGATGGAGGCATTTTATTTTAATGATTTCCTTGAGCTGCTTGTACCAGGATAAAATTGAGAAATGGTAACTCACTAGGAAAATAACATTTGGATCAAGAATTTTCATTTGCATTACAGGTTTTGTGGAAAATGGGGATGTATCCATTTCATACACAACTTTAATTCTGTCAATCACTTCTTTTTTTTTTTTTTTTTTTTTTTTCACTAATAGTCCCAGAATTGACATTCAGCAGAAGTTTCTTTTTTTATTTTTGGAAGTAGTTACAAATTAATTACACAGTAATTACACAGCATGCCTTCTTTAGAAGCATATTTGAAAAGGTAAATTCTTAGTCTCTTAAAGATTTAATTGCAGTTAGTATGAACTTGTTAATTCAGAGAGGAGAAAAAACATGGTGAGGAAGTTTAGAATGCCTTTAGGTATTTCAGTTTCTTCTGAGAAATGAAATATTTTCTCAGTGACCTCAGTAGACAACCTCAGTCATGTTTACACTGAGCACCACTAAAGGCCATATATATCTTAGTTCCTGTAGTATTAGCTTAAGGGACATTTTTTTTAATGTGTTTAGTTTGGAAAAAAACCAATGGAACGTGGCTATGTGTTTGTGCCTAAATATATATATTCATGCATAAATTACATTTTAAAAAACATAGCTCAGATTTAGGGGTAAATGTTGCCCTCACTGAATGCAATGGAAATTTTCATATTGATTTCGAAGCAAGTAGAACCAAGTCCATCTAAATTAAGATGTCAGCTGTGTAATGAGCAGTTTTTACAATAGAATACGTGGGAGTCTGTAGGGGTAAGCAACACAAAAAGGTTAACCAATTTGGAATGGTAAACAAGTATGATTTTAATTATCAGTTTGTTGAGACTGTGGGTGGATTTTTTGGTCTTGCATTCCTCCTTTTCTCTTCAGGCATTAGCCAAATTTCAAAGAGGCTATTGTTTAAGTTTATTTGTGATTCAGTTGCTGACAAAAGGAATGCTGTATTTCTCTATTTCTGTGCTTATTTACACTCTGTAAGAGCATATTTTTGTCTTAGCTGTGGCATGCCAGGTCAGTTAAATAGGAATTTCAGGGGCTGCCTGGAGGTGGAAAGAATAATGACCAATCATCATCCCATGTCCCTTCCACTTGCTCTGGAAGCTAAATAGCACACTTGGTACTGTGCTGTCAGTGGTAGCTACAAAGACAAAACCTCCCCCTCTCCCAAGCAACCCTCCTCCCAACATGGTTCAATTGTTTATTGCAATTAAAAGCTTTGACTGGAACTTCCAGTAAGCTTCCTGAAGTCCAGGTCTTATCCAGTTTCCTTACACAACCTAATGTAGTGACCAAATGCCATATTCCTCTCTCTCTTGAAAAATCTTGTCACTTATTCCAGAACCTAAACAAAAGGGTAAATCTTTGGAAAATCTAGTTCCAGGTTTGGAGATTGGTTCTTTTAGAAGCTTTGAATGATGGGTTTTATAGATATCTAGATTTCAGGGAAAGTATTAGGTGGTTTTCTTTAAGCTTGGTCTAAGCTGTAGACCAAGATTCTCTAAGGTTCTGTAGTTCAATTCCAGATTTATTTCAAGTACAATTCAGGTAAGTACATCTTTGTCAATCTTGCAACTATTTAATACATTATATTTTGTATGACAGAACATTGTAAAATTTCACTTCTTTAACCTGAGGGCTGTTTGAAGGGAAGAGAATTGTTTTCACTGCATAGGCTACTACAACATCTGACAAGTCTATCTGAGGAAAAAAAAAGAGATCTGTGTTATGGCTCTAAATAGACCTTGCTATTTACGAGCAAATAGAATCCTGCTCCTGTCCATCCACTTCACTGTGTGGAGTGATAGCTAGCTAAAAAGAAGCCCTTCACAGGCAACATACCTTCTAGTTTCATAGCAGTCTTTTGCAGTAGCTGAAGTAGCTTCCAAGTAATTTTCTTAGTACCTCTTCCTTTATAGAAGGTTTTCCATAATATATGGTGTATGCTTCCAAGAGAGAAAAATGTTTACACCCCCTGGGTAGAGGAATTAAATGTCTGCAAGGTGTTGCCAAGACCTCACGGCTATCCTATTTTTGAAAGAGAAAACTGTGGCTAAATCTGATCTGCTGTCTTCCTGAAGACTGCAAGATATGGATAGATCCAATACTGGGAATTTATGTTAGGATGAGCACTAAGGACATTTTGGTTACAGCAGAAGACAGTTTGAGGATGACTTAGGTTTTTACTTGAGTGTGTTTAACTTCTGATTTGTTTTCTACTGTCTTTCATTTTTCTGAAAATACTGTTTCATTTTTACTGTTGTAGATACTCCATGTATAAAGCAAATGGACTAGTAACTTTAAAATTGTCCACACCAGACAAGTGCATGTACACAATATCATGAGTATGTGATACTTTTTAAAAAAAAAACAAAAACCAAAACCAAAACACATTTAGAACAGAGGGAGGCATATTCTGCATTGATCACATGCAAAAAGTAAAAATGTTAGCTTAAAATGACTTGGTAATAAACTAAGGCTGAGTACCTGAAAGGAAACTGTGATTTAATACCGACATGAAATAGTAAGGGAAAATCAGTTGCTATTGTTTCTAGTGTGGAATCTTCGCAAATTGCCTGCTCAGCAGTTAACTGCACCAAGTTTACCTGAAAAAAAGGCTTATCTCCTTTTAGCATTACTTTGATGGAGCTATAAATTTAGGCAATGGCTTGCAAACAAGCAAATCCCTGTGTCCTACAGAGTTCCCTTGACTCAGACCAGCACAAGAAGTACTCCTGAACTGCTAAGGACTTAATTCAGAAAGCTCAGAGAAATGTGATATCTTGAAAAGTACTTTGCAAAGAGTATGCCTCCAGCAACAAATTCCCACTAATTTCAATTTATATACGAATTAAGAATAGTTTAGGGGCAGGGATAAAGTAAAAAGCCTCTCAAGTCCCTATTTTTTCCCTGTGATTCTACTATTCAAATTTTCAGTTTTGCATTTCAAATTAATTTGAATTCAATCTGCGTATTAAGATGCAAATAATCCGAAACTTAAATGATCATTTTACAGCTGCTCAGACTTTGGGGTGTTATTCAACCAGGTCTTAGAGGAAAATGACACCATGCACTAAAGCAGTTCAAGTATACACTGTGCAGATTCAGGGTTAATAGAGAAATATATAGATTTATTTTAAGAAAATCTGAAAGAAAATATGTTTTGGCTTTCCTATTGGAGCATAAGAAAAATTCAACGAAGTTGTTTTTCCAGGGAAAGCATCATTCTTGCAGTAATTCTGTTGGGGGAAATAAGTAGAAGAGGGTACATATCAGAGGAAAAATCCTGAATAGTCCTAGGATTGAGAAACAAATTGACAAAACAAATCTGTCAATGTTTTCTTTAAATTAGCAACATTGTAGAGTCACTACTAAAATAACACAAACAAAAACAAAACCAAAAAGCAGCATCCTAGGACCCTGCTGACTTTCTGTGAGTAGTGTGGTGGTTTTGCTCCCTTCTGAACTGATGCTGCATTTAATTTTCTGCCACCAAACAAAAAAAAAAACAAACAACCCAGCTTAAGTAAGCCACAGGCAATCTGCAGCAAAACTTGTGTAAGATTATAGTCTTTAAATATTCTCAGTCAGGGAGTGCTTCATAAGGATAGAATAAATTAACACAACCAGTATCTATGTAATGATTAGATTACAGATTGGTAGATTTGTGCTTGAAAGAGGAAGCAAGTTAAAACATGCAAGTTGCTGCTGGAACAGTGAACTGCTAACAGACATCCATGTGATGCAGTAATGTGTATGCTTATAGGGTATTCTGCTAAAGCCACATGGTCCTTGTACACCCAGAAGACCATGGGAAACAATACTCCATGCACTCGTGCCAGTGCCATTCTATTGTCTTCGGATCTTCCCACAGTCCATGAACAGAGGAAAAATCCTCAAAAGTTTCAGGATATTTTTCCCCACTAGCCCACTAGAGCAGTAAAAAATATCCAAGAAAGACCTCTAAGCCTAAGGGCGGAAAAACCTTGGGAATAATTCTGAAATAACTCTTTAAATACATGGCCTCTCTGAAAGCTTCTGCTTTTGTGATTCACTGAACAGCTGTACTCTGCAGGATAATTAGGCCATGAAGACAATTGTAGAGGCCTCTATGCTCTCTGGCCCTTTGATTCATTTGAGATATCTTAAGTCTTTATCTGAGCCTGAAATTTTAGATCTGAGTATTTAATTGACTGAGTCTTTTCACACTGGTTACTGCTTTACGCATAGGCAAGACAAGTTTAGCTCATGTATGTGAATATGAAATATCACCTCAGTGTGCTATCACTCACCACCTTTTAATTTGGCATATGAGCTTTCTAATGATTTATAATTAGGAAATAATATCCTAGATACCTGGAGTGATCAGGCTACTGAACAACGGAAAAAATTTTGCTTGAGACTCTTTCTTGGGGCTGCAAATGCTGCTTGTCACATAATGACAATAAATGGCTATACCTCTCATTTGATCTAAATTGAGTTAGCTTGATATTATCTTGGACAACCAATTTGAAGAAGTGGTGGAGTTGTGCTGTGGAAAGATTCATCCTAATCTGCTGCTCTAACAATTGAGTTTTTCAGGGCTGAACAGGGACTGGTAGGATTGCTTCAGATTTTGAAAATGTATACTACATAAAGGTGAAATATTTTCATAAATTCCAAAAGGGCCTAACCTGAATTTTCATCGTGAACAGTCAATTGGCTATTGCAGGTGGGTATAAAGGGTAGTCTTTATATGGTCATATAAAGGTCATATGCTAAATCAAAGTTTGTAATTGTTGGCACATTGGCACTGGTAATATTTGAAATTTTATAAAGTCATTGAAATTTCAGGGAACAGTATGAGTAAATTTTTATAGTCAGTACAAATTGTGCATATCGGCCAAAACTTTGTTCAAATGTATTTAATTTGCCTAGCATATTGAACAGACTTCTTTTTAAACAAAGGGAATTCAGGGGATGGATAAACTGAGATTTGCTGCATTTTGGGGCCTCATGCTCTATTCACTAAGATAAGCAATGGAATTGGTATTCAACTTCTAAAGGCAAGTCCCCTCACTTAAAATGGTGTAGTACTGGCATAACATCTTTGTCCTTAAGAGCCAGTCTGCCCTTCTCCAACATGGATAATAAGTCAAGGCCAGTGATCATGCTACAGTAGTTAGTGTGAAGGAGACAAAAATAACGGGACATATGTTCAGTATACGACATTTGAGGCTTCTGAAAAGTCACTTGTGTTACTTCACACTTCACAGCCTGTAACTTATTTAAGAACCGCCTTCTGGCATGTCTTCTCTGCTTTCTCACAATTTGAAAGTGAACACTCTCTTCTGAGGACAGTCATTTCTCACATGCTCCATGTTCCTGTCTGAAATAAAGTAACGTCCTGCCTTGTAAACAATCCGCATGAATGAATTGTTCTCATGGGAAAAAGTCAAATTGGACAGCTTTGTGACAACCGGACCACTGGAGGTTATGGGAAATCTAGCTTTTAATATGTTACTAAAGTTTTAGAGCTAGCTCCTTGCTGCTGCAGAGCTGACATAGCTCTCTTGACTCCCAGAGAACAGAACTGATTGACATAGCTAAAATTATTACCTTCAATTTTCTTTAGAGTGTAATGTCCTGCTTTAATCAGCTTTTTGCCTACAGTCCATCTTTTAGACCAGCGGAAGAACTTCTGTTTTGCTGTTTGCTATGTAGAGAATCCGTGTGCTTTGGAGACCAGCATTTTCCTATTTCTACTCCTTTTAACCCCTATGTTCTCCTTCACAAAGCATCAAAAACAGCTGCGTGGTGGTTGGAGCTCCTTGTGTGAAATTTGCTCCTTATGGAGAGAGGAAAGAAATGTGGGAGCATAAAATAGCTTGGCGTTCATCAAGGTATCTCTTTGCCTCTTCATTTAAACACCAAATACAGTGACAGGCACAGCATGCCTGTTATAGGTGCCTTACATAAACCAGGACTGGGTTGGTCTAGAAATTTTGATTGGTTTTTGTTTTCTTCTGAAATGGCTGGTTTTCAAGGGTTTTGTTTGTTTTACCAGTAGAGGTTCTAGTAATCAGTTGTGGCACAACATTACAGAATGGCTTTCAGACTCTCCCCCACACTTCCCGACTCTCCCTGTTTTCTTATGTGGGTCACTTGTGTGGTCTTCTAAAGGTGAAGTGACGACTGTGCTTAACAATCATCACTGCATTTTCCATAGTTTTGCTCTATTCCATATTGCTTAGCAGAGGAAATATCTGCTCAGAGTACACTAATGATTTGACAAAGACAGTAAAAGTCTTTATTAAGGGCAAAATATCTCTGATTCCCATTACCTACTTAAAATGGAATGTAGCACACCAATAAAGTAGCATCTAGTTTTATCTAGATGTTAGAGAATATGTGGCGCATCCCACCCTTCACTCTATGGCATCAGAATTATATGTGTAACCCTGAACAGGAGAAGACTTTTTTCGACAAAAACAGTTTGTATGGCTTTTCTGGGATTTATTCCATTTTTTGTTGAATTTTAAATTTCTCTTCAAGTTCTTTTCACTCACTGTTTTCATTGTAACACTTGAGTTTGCAGTTCGGGCAGTGAAGTTTACTTTGAAGCCTGGAATTCAAGAAAATGGAGAAAATTAAACTCCTGGAGAAAACTAATCTTCAAAGAAATGCCCCAGAAAGTTCAGAGATTACTGCATCAGTAAGTGTTGTACACAGGAAGTGTTGTATTTATGTAGTTCAGGGTGGCTGTTTGAAGGTGAGTGAAAATGAACACATATGAAAAAGAAAGGAGAGAAATCTAAATCCTTTTGGAGGTAGAATTACTTGTTTAAAAGTGTCAACAGAAATACAAGCGAGTAGTTCATAGCCCTACTTTTCTGGACACCTGAAGATATAAGCCCCAATCACTTTCCAGGATTAAAGTAGGCTGAGCTTTCTTTCAGGTCAACTGTCTCTCATCAGGAAAGAAGAGGGAAAAAAATTGAAAAAAAGAAAAAAAGAAAGACAATATCTGATTGTAAGCTTCAATTTCTTTGATTTTTCTTTTTTTGCCTGTCTTTTCCTTCTATTATTCTTCTTTCTCTTGTCTATCCTTCCCTGAGAACTACCTGCTTATTCACTATTGCTTTGAAATCTTGACATTAAAGAAAAAGTTTAAGTTGGATATGCTTTATTTCACACTATTCAGTTACCTGATGAACATTTTTATAGATATGAAGTTCAAAGCTAGCACAATCTACCATACAAAAGAAAGAAGTCAACAAATAATTTAAGTGTGCAAGTTAGACTTTCATAGTGAAACACTGGTTATGTCAATGTCATGGTTTAACCCCAGCCAGCAACTAAGTACCACGCAGCCGCTCACTCACTCCCCACCGGTGGGATGGGGGAGAGAATCGGAAGAGTAAAAGTGAGAAAACTCATGGGTTGAGATAAAGACAGTTTAATAGGTACAGCAAAAGCCGCGTGCACAAGCAAAGCAAAGCAAGGAATTCATTCACTCCTTCCCATCGGCAGGCAGGTGTTCAGCCATCCTCAGGAAAGCAGGGCTCCATCATGCGTAACGGTTACTTGGGAAGACAAAAGCCATCACGCCGAATGTCCCCCCCTTCCTCCTTCTTCCTCCAGCTTATATACTGAGCATGATGTCATATGGTACAGAATAGCCCTTGGGCCAGTCTGGGTCAGCTGTCCTAGCTATGCTCCCTCCCAGCTTCTTATGCACCAAGCGGAGCACGAGAAGCTGAGAAGTCCTTGACTAGTGTAAACTCTGCTCAGCAAGAACCAAAACATCAGTGTGTTATCAACATTATTCTCATCCTAAATCCAAAACACAGTGCTCTAAGAAGAAAACTAACTCTATCCCAGCTGAAACCAGGAGAGTCAATAAAATATAAACACTGCTTCCATAAATGATACTAAAGTAACCAATGAATAAGTGAAATACTCTTTTCCCCATAAAAATAAGATGTTAGAAGAGATCTGATCTTTGCTATAATTAATTGTGAAACTTTGCTATAACTAATTATAAAAAGGCCCTTAACTACGTTATTTCAGGCAACGATGCTAAACTCTAGTGTGTTTTAGAAACTGAAGTCTAGAGTAATATAGTCACATGAATACAATGGAAATCTAGCTAAATCTAGGAAATTGAAGTAAAATAATTTAGTTTCCATCTTAAAAGGGTTTATAACACCAGTGGAAAAACCCCTCCTTATACAGATACTAACTACAACAAGGCAACAGGGAAAAACAAACTTGTCTAGCAGACTAGCAGACTTAATTTAAAGCCTGTGGAAGGTAAATAAAGCATTTCACTGAAATTTATTGGCTTTCGACCAGGCTTGTTATAAACTAATTCTCTTTCTCCTTCAGTCTGAGTGCTGGCTTTTTTTATATACTACTGGAGAAGGCAAATTTTTTTGTGGTTGCTCTAAATTCTCTGACAAAAATACTCAGAAATTCACTATTGCAGGCACAGTGTGATGGATGCTGTAAACAGCTAGTTTTGTGCTTAATGCTATGCAAGGTAATGTGTTAAATACATGCACACTGCTTAGAACCTGTGGATTTTCAGAACTATATTACTGTTCCATCATGCTCAAGTACATCACGTGATGGCAGAGCCTCAAGGCTACAGGGTCACCGTGGGTGCATCTTCCTTTTTGTTCTAGGTGGTAGTTAAGTAATGTCATTTCTTGTGTAGACCTGCCGTACAGCAGCTTGTACCTAGACACTTGCTCAGCTTAAATTTTAGTGAATTGAACTGGTGGGATTACAATATGAGAGTGCCAAACAAGGCAAATACAGGAAATTAGTCCTTCCCTATCACGGACTTTCAGCTGCTGTAGTATTTTTTCTGTATACAAGGGTGTGCAGACAGATTTTTGACGTTTAAAAAATATTTCTCTTGTTATCCCTGTTGGCATATACAGAAGGAATGGATGATTTCCATTCTAAAGGAATATCCGTCAGTTGTTTATCTTTGCAGTTGACACAGCCATGCACTACAGATGAAGTTTGAAATCTGCTTAACGATATTCTTCCAGTACCTCCAGATCAGGTCAAAATTCCTCCTTCATAGTTCATACTGCTTAACAAAAAATAATCCTATCATATGATTTCTAGAAGTTAGAAAGAGTCATTGGTTTCTATGAAGCAATGCTAACTTTCAACCCATTAGATTCTATAAAGAATGCCATATATAACTGACAGGCAAATATGGAAAAAATGCGTAAGTGGAATAATAAGTATAAACCTTCATTATCTCAAATTACATTAGCTGTTCATTTACAGTTTAGTTTGCCAGGAACATTTTCTCAGCAAGTAATGACTTGATTTTTTAGTTCCAGCCAAACTCTTAATCATTTAAGAATAGTAGCAGAGGAAAAAGGGATTTACTGAAGAAGATATTTGTAATTCCATCAGCTGAACAAACATTCAAATTTTTGTTTTCCTCCTGCTTTGGATACTTTTCTATGAGATGCTTGAAAGAGGTGGTTCTGCTCCAAAAATTAGGTCCTTGTGCCCATTGCTAGACCAAAATGCAAGCATTCACAAACACATGACAAAACGTGTCCTTGTCACATGGTCCTCTGGACTAGGTTCCTGATGCACTTGTGTGTGCTGATTGTGTTACCAGCTGCCTGCATTTTGGTTATACGATAAGAGGGATGGAAGAATCACATGACTGGGAAAAACAGCAGTAGGAATTAATATGTCAGAAATATTTCTGTGTCCTGATTCTGGCTGGCTGTGAGCATCTGAGTAACCTTTAGAAAAGGGCAAGTAAGGGGGCGGGGGACAGGTTTTGCCAGTCTAGATGTGGGAATGTAGTTGGCCACTGTCCATCTATAGCACTTTTTTTTTTTACATTTCTGCTTTTAAGCATTTGTCAATACCATATTTATGATAAGTTATCATCTGATCTACTATTACATGTAGTCTAATATATCATTCATATTTGTCTAAATACAATTTATCTGATAAAAACATAACACTTTATGATATGTCTTTAAAAATGTAGATTAGAAAAAAGCTGGATGTTTGTATAATTTTCAATGGAGAGATAGAAAAAATGGGCAAGATCAGAAAAAAACAAAAGGAAAAGATTACATAAAACACGTGTCAGGAAATTTAAAGAACTAGATGAAACATTCCAGGCTGTTACAGACAACTCAGGAAAGTCAGAGAGAGATTCCAGTGGACTGAAGAAGGACAAACAGTACATTTTGAGAAGAGAGGAATTATCTTGGGAATTACAAGCCAATCAGCTTAGTTATCCAGAAATATACCGGAAAGATGTGAATCACTTTGCAAGCATTTAGGGAATAATACAAACATAAAAGACATAAAAGATAGTCAATATACTTGTATCGAAGAAAAACAATCATATCCAGTGCTTTTCTTAGGCAGCATATCAGCATATCTACCAAAGAGGATAGGAGAAATTCTGCCTTTATTTCAGTAAGACTTTTAACAGTTCTATGTGACATTTTCCTGATAAACTAAGGAGATAAGGCTTCATGAAATTACAATAAGGCAGAACTATACCTGATTGTAAAGCAGCACTTAAGCAAATTTTTAATTATTTTCTGTCAGACTGGGGGACATCTCAGGTTTAGGGGGGTATATAGAAGATTTGGGGACAGTCTGGTCAATGGGAAGACAATCTGATCTTTCCCTGGTCTTGCTCACATTTCTACTAACTGCTGTAATGACAGAGGAGTGCATTTATGATCTATGAGCAACAATGAGCTATGCGGAGTCACAAGCACAGTCTAAGTAAGTCAGAGACTGATGACAAATTTCTCTAAAAGCTGGTAGGTGAAATTGATAAAAGATAAGCTGCATATACATAACATACAATATTATAATTAGGAAGCACCCTTGCAAAATGAAAAATAACTGCCCAGGTAGGAGTGCTGTAGGAAAGAATCTGTAGGCTGTAGTGGATTACAAAACAAATATGAGTAAAGATGTAAAGTGTTAGTTAAAAAAAGAAGGCATTTCCTATGTATTAATGGTATTGCCACATGGAAGATGTGAAGGGTTAAAATGTTTTGTTCTGGCAATGCCTTGTGAGAGTGATTGTGTCAGAAGAGATCTGGAATATGCATTTTTGAAGGAATTGAGTTTTCCTAGCCCAGGCAAGAGAGAGCACATAAAGGATGTCTGTGATCCTGATAACTGGGGAACTAGAGAAATACAATGAAGAGACTTTATTTAGCTCTCCATTATCCAGGACAGTTAGGGATGTAGATATCTTAAGGAGAAGAAATATCTGGATAATATAAATACTATGTGATACACACAGAGCACCCACACTCAGTTCTGCAAGCCCTTCTTGGTTGCTTTAATGCAATTCTCAGAATTCTAGGTCTGGTGAGATATATTGGCTCAAATGAAAGGCAATAAAATTGCAGAAATCATCCAAGTGCTATTCACTATATCATGTTTAATCAGACTTTTGTAAACTAGGGCAGTGGGGAGCACAGAAGAGAGATTCCCAGACCTTCCAGACTTCTTGCCTTGGGTGTTTCTTAAAAGTCGCTAAAGTTCTGAATTGATTCTGCAGGTAGTTTAGCTATGTTCACATGGCAGGGCTCACAAACTAGTAAACCCTACGTATCCCAAACTGACACTTCATTAGCCTGTCTTGGGGGTGATTGTCAGCTAAATACCCCAAAGTTGATTGAAAATGTCCCTTATCTACATGCTCTTTGCCCAAGTTACCTAGCCCAAGCTGCCAGACCATTCGTCCTGTGAATCTATACCATTGCCACTAGAAATAAAATTCTTAGTGTGAATGTAATTAGTATGATAGCAAAAGATTTTTATCTGAATATCTAATTATCAGAGTACCTGTCTGAAAAATAAACACTACCAGTATAAGCATCTTTATACCACAGTTCTTTCCTGCTCTTCCACTGAGGGTATAATTCAGCATGATAGAACAGCAGTTTATGTCCCTTGTTTCCAAATATAGACATTTTCTATTTGGCTGTATGAAGAGAACTGTTGTTTGACAGACAGAGTTTATCAACAAAAAATCTACTTTATCATTGGTAAGAAATTTAGCAACAGTCCCAAGACAATATACGTCTAAATCCTAACAGAAACACTGTCAATGGTGAATTGTTCTTCATTAACAATGAAGTTATATTAATGCAGCATGTTCCATCTCTATATTATACAGTACTTGTTATTTTATTAGTCTGCTTCATAATATTAAGTTGAACAGCTTTAAGAATTTAAAGTATCAGCATCAAGAGTTTTAAGCATATTCTGTCAACATCTTTATCAGCCAAACTTTGGATTTCTAAAACAAACTTACTTATTTTCTTCTGTTGAAGGACTTGTAGCAGGTAAAACAGCCTCTAACTGCACTGTTGATAATATTTAATATGGCAGACAGGATAGCAGTATGTGCAAGCTTGGTTTTTTTTTGCGGCGGGGAGGGTGAGAGGGACAACAATGGAGAACTCCAGAGAAGAAGAAGAATGAGGAATGATACAACAGACTTCTAGTTTATTTGTTGAGGGAGTTACAGGGGTTAATGGAGGAGATTTGAGGATCCCTAACTTTTTGCTTGAAAGGAAGGTTCTCATTATCAATGAAAGCCCTCTTTGCCACAATACAGACAAGACAGTTCCAGTTCTTCATTTCTGGATCATTTCTAGATCTTTCTTTTTTTTCTGTTCCCGGGTCATCATTTTTCCAAATATCTTATGCCTTACAAATGCATACCTTCTATTTTTTCCTCTTTTTTTTTTCTTCATTTGATCTAATCCAACTCCCCTTCACCATGTCGTACCAACATGAGAAATCTCAGTCTTTGTAATTTTTTGTATATATGATAATGAATATTTGCCCTTTGATCACATTGAAGTATATTTCTCCATACAAAGTTAACTATCCCAGCTCTGTGTAAAATATGAGTAAGAGGACAACAGTGTTGGGACAATATTATATCCAACAATTCAATTTGAATCCTGTCATTCCTTTGATTTTGTCCATAATCCTGCAAAGAGGCTAAATTTATTCCACTCTGCACATGGTTTCTTCACTGAAACATGGAGTTTCTCTGTGTGTCCTTCAAATGCAAAAAAATTCGTTCCACCTCAGCTGATTCCCAGATCAACAGAATTTCTTTGCTGTGAAAGTACATTCTGTCTTCTTTCCTCCTTTGCCCAAATTACCGATGTCAGTAGTGTTCCTATTTCTACTAGACACAGTAGCTTTGAAAAATCTGAAATTTTCCTTACAAAGACACAACAGTACTCCAAGCACAGAGACACAGAAAAGTACAGAACTGAACTGGACTAATTTCTTGAATTTCAATTTGACTGTCTGGTGGCGTTTTCCACTTAAAAGATCCTCTTCAGCACCAAAATTGGGAGAGAGATAACAAAATCTTGACAGCATCGCTACCGATGTGTGGGGTCAACGACAGCATTTCTGTGTGGTCTTGACATAACAAAATGAAAACTTATTATTCATGAGATTCTTCTCACGCCCAAACAGAAATGTTAGACTTTGTACTGAGAAATACTTTTCTCCAAATGATTCTACCTGAGCCCGCTGAATGCTCTGTAATTTTAGCACTCAGCATTTCTTCTCATTATTATTTCAAGGGTTTTTTCAATGCAGACAGTTTTTCAAGGCAGAAATTTAAAATAAAATTACGGTGCTTAAGAGTTATTTGGCAATTACCCAAAATAAGATGGAATGTTGTTCACAGGCTGCCTGTTATTGTCTATATTTCAGACTCTGCTCCACTAACTGTACTATGAAACAGCATCAAGGAACACAAACTGCATAAAGCAGAACTTGGAAAAACTTAAATAAGGATGGATTTAAAGTTTAATCAAATTCTCTCAGTAATCACCCACTGCTGACAGATCTACAGTCAGTGAAAGATCAATTTTATCTTTCTGCTAATGCAGATTAGTCCGTTCTAAGCTCTTTCAAGCATTTTGATGAGTTCTGTGCTCTGGGGCTTTCAGCCTATGCCTTATTTTGCCACTACAGATTAAAACTGCAGACTGTGAATTTGCTCCTGATTTGTATATCCAGGAGGCCTCCATATTTCATTTAATTCATTCTTTGTTCCAACGGTATGAACCACAGTCATTAAATTGTGAGTACTATACTACTGACCTAAGTCCAGCCTGATTGCCCCAGAGAGAATCAGAGCAGCTCTCTCTTTTTGGCATAAGTGCTCTCTTAAAAGGACTAAAAAGACTATTTCACTATTATGAACTTTCAGCTGGCCACTCTGCACAGCACTGACAGTCTTGAAATCTCTTAGTGATGTAAGATTGATTAGGGAATGTTTTCAGTAGTCTTAAAGCTTTCTATGATTTTGGTTCAGCTTATGTACATCTTTTCAAATACAGTTTTGTTGATTTGTCGACTCTGGAGTATTACTTCTGTCCAACACTGATAGAGAAGTATGTCCTGTATTTGCAGAATCTACTTTATGAATGAGAGATCTGAATAATTCAGGGCCTGACCTGAACATCTCAAACTTTGGATGTTTCAAACTGAGAGTCAGTGTGGACATATTGCTAGCTAATTGATGAAGTTAAACTTTGAAAAGTTTGTTCTCTGATTTTATCAATATATATTCTTCAAAAACTGAAGCAATTTATTCATATACACTCAAAAATTTATCTGTGAAACCATCAGTCTTTCCATTTGTCTTAATTTTAAAGAAAAACAAAGTTAATGGATATCATGTATTCCTATTGAGGGCTGGAACACCTTTCCTATCAAGAAAGGCTGAGAGAATTACAGTTGTTCAGCCTGGAGAAGAGAAGGCTCTGGGGACATCTTATTGCAGCCTTTCAATATATAAAGAGGGCTTATGAGAAAGGTAGAGAGAGACTTTTTACCAAGGTCTGTAGTGACAGGACAAGGGGCAACGGTTTTAAACCGAAAGAGGGTAGATTTAATTTGGACATAAGGAAGACATTTTTTGTGATGAGTGTGGTGAGACACTGGAACAAGTTGTCCAGAGAAGTTGCGGATGCCCCAGCATTGGATGTGTTCAGTGTTAGGTTGGAGGAGCCTTTGAGCAACCTGATTTGGTGAAAAATGTTCCTGCCCATGGTGGGGGGGTTGGATCAGGTGTTCCTGGGAAAAAGCTGTGAGCTTGTAGATAGTATTCATATCCAGGAGGCATTTTGAAGGTTTAAAAAAAATTATTTCTAAATCTTTAGTCTTGTTGAAGAAATAAACTTCAGACAGTGGCATCTGGCAAACTGGTAGCTAGGGTTCTTTAGATATGCTTTTGGCCAGGTGAGTCTCCCTGCCCATGGGTCTGGCATTGGCCTTGGCTTGGAAACTGATTCTCTCCAGGACTGATGCCCTTCCCTGTGAGTCCTTGCTAGTAGCGCTGATTTCTTTGCATTTAGCAGATGGAGGGGAGTCAGCTAAAGCTAGATGTGGCAGTTCTCCCCAGTGGCAATGGAAGAAGAGCAGCTCCTGGCTTTTCTGGAAGCTGGAATTCTGTCTGAGCACAGCGAGGCTGTGCATAACTGGCTGTGAGACTGCCCAAGAGAACTAGAGGAATATTCTCATTTTTCTATTAAGCTCTTCTAGGTTCGTGTAAGTTCTCAGGAACCTTACTTTCAAGGTTCTCTTTTCAAAAATAGAGAATAGGAGTCTATCATACATCCTTCGAGTTTGCTATTTTTACCTTTTTGTCAGATAGTGTTTGATCATCCTCTTGCTTTTGAAAGCAGTATGTTATTAAGATATGAGAAATCACAATCTACTGAACCAGTGTTAGGGTGACAATTTTGATGTTAACTTCAGAGAGGAGATTTGCTGGGTTGGACATGAATGCTTTACAGCAGCTTTAGCCAGAACTGCTGGCATCAGTTAAGTTATACTGACAGGAGATTACAAATTTTAGACTGTGAGTGAATTTCATTTTGTTTGCTTCTTAATCAGATTGTAGTAATTGGGGTCAACAGCACTGCTTTCTTACAAGCTGTCAGCACCGTTACCTAGCATTTGGTATTCTGAACAGTGGAGTAACAGACATTGTGCATATGTGGTACTGTGTAAGTAAAAAAACAGGTCTTATAAGACTGTAATTGCAAATACATATGTGACATAGCACTACTTACTCAAATCTAACATTTTCATTATGTACCACTGTTTAGAAAACAAGCCTAACATTTCAAATAAAGATTGTCTTGCTGAACTAATAGGCATGCTCTGTCTGTGCTGCAGAACATAGCAGCACTTGGCATATGAGGCAGAAAATGTTACAACAGTTCAACAGTTTAGAAAGGTTTGCTTTGCTTACTAATGTGTAACCAAAATAACAAAAGCCACATCTGTTGTCAAGTTCATATGATTTTGCAAAAGAAATCAGGTAAAACTTAGATCTACTAATTTGCTACTGGTCTACTCATTCAGTGAGGACTTAATTCGATAGGGCCTGACAATTTTCAGTGAAGGGCCTCTAACAAATAGCAGCTTAACTTCCCCTTCTGAAAATGCTGGAAAATTGAAAGACTGTCTTCGTGGTCAATCAACTACAAACCCTCATTCAAGAATAATAAATTAAATATTTTATAATGCTAACTTTATAAAAGAAAAGCAAGAAAAATATGTGATAGAGTGCTATCCTTTTTCCTAAAGGAAGTCCACCCTCTGAATTCTTGATCATGCAGCTACTTGGACAGCTGTCTGCTCCCCTCCTCCTTTTCTAGTAATGCTCCAGTTGCAAAACGTGGGTATCAAATCCCAGGATTCCATTATCTGTCTTGCTGGATGGCAAAGCATCAAACAAGCTGCATGTGACCCAGTGCTATGGGCTGTCGTGTGTCCAGCCCAGGCAGCTGCTACTGTTCTTCCGTGATTTTAGTCTTACAGAATGAATCCCAAGGCTGCAATGTACTGGTGAAGTTAAGTACTATACCCCTTGATAGAGTCGTTAGTTTGCCCAAAATTTACACACCGTTTCAACAATATAATCTTCTCCATGTTATTACCCATAGTTTTTTTAAACAAAGGGCTGCAACTACAACAGAACAGAAAATGAAAATTAGACATTATCTACATTTGCATCTTGATCCTTTCAGTTACAGCTCGCTCGCTCTCAACCAAGGGCCAAAAAATTTCTTCTGACTTTCCATCAGTCTAGAGCTTTCTGCTCCAGGACTTCTAATGTCTTTCAGACCTCAGGCCCCACTCTTACCCTGCAGCCCTGAAAAGCATGTTCAAGCATGACAGGACCACCATAGACTTCAGAAATCTTGAGGTCTTTATAGTATTTTTATAGGATATCCATATGTTAAAAATTTAAGCAAAGTCTGAGAATGTTCCGAGGCATTAGCTCTGAACTGTCCATCCAGATAAATTGCTATAATGACCTCGGGTATATCTGTGGCCCGAGCCACTTAACTCTTTTTAATAATTCCTGTTTGAGCCTCAGGGATTAGCAAGGGCTATGGATCCTTCCAAACGAGCTCTTTGCTTGCAGCCCCTGTGTTTTGGAGACTAAAAAATTTAACAGTATATAGAAGCCTTCCCTTGTCAATTTGTTTTAGCATCAGATAACAACCCTGACTACATTTAAGCTAATAGTATATATGCAGCATCAATGTGATGGGCACATAGCCAAAAATGTAGACAACCCAGTACCTCCTGCAGTACACCAGGTAAAAGCAATAAGAAACTAGGTAACATTAAAGAGAAATTTGGCTTGGGTACTGTAGCTGAAACCAAAGAACAATCATCTCCAGCATTTCCAAAGTGACCAGCAAATAGATATACTTTGGATTGAATAACTAATAAACTGGAGTATGAATCAGTGCCAAAGAGGATTTTTATGAAACAAGAATTGCACTGTTACAAGAAGCTGCATCCTTTTTTTGGTGAAATTTGCAAAGTTAGGAAAAAAAAAAAGTGGAAATGTAAGCTGGCATTCTTCTAGAATAAGTGAGAACATGGTCACCTCTTATTTATTGTAGTAAGGTAAAAGATAATGGGTAGCTACCTGCACTTAAATATTCAACTTTTATTAATTTTTTAACATTTCATTAGGACAGAATTTCTTTAACTGCTGCAGAAATTTCATTACTATTAATCAAGTAGAGTCACCCTAAGAACTTTACATGAAGTGATTTTTTTTCTAAAGTGCAATTAATTTGTTTGTTTATTTCCCTTTAAATCAACATTATAATTACATTATAATTATAAAAGGCACTTTTTACTTTATGAATTACAGCATCTGCATGTATGTATACTGTTGTATAATAGATGCATAGATGTCTGTATATTCTTTGTGTAAACTAAGCTATACATTATATGGGGGCATCTGCTCAAAAAGCTACGGACAAAGTCTTTCATGAGAACATATTTTGAAAAGAAAAAGCAAATCACCACTGGGTGCCACTGTTCTTCCTTGCCAGGTATCTTATCTACCACTGCAGAGTGATTTAGCAGTAAGGACATGATCCAGAGCCCATTCAGTCAGTGGCAAAGCTCGCAAAGACTTCAACAGCACGTGATGAGAATCTAAAAGAACATGGCCCTTCAACAGAGATGTGCCTGTTGCATAACTATTATAAAATATGGTAGCTGCTTGTGCAACAAAAATCTCTGGAATTTTATTCCACTGCTGTACATGGGTTTTGAGAGTAGCAGCTTCTAAGAGATAAGCTGGCAAACATTTGGTATACAAAAAAAATCATGCACTGGTCCTGAATTCCTCAGAAGGCAATGGTAAATCTTCTGTTCACTTCAGCAGAATCATGGGCAGACTCTTAGAAACCAGTTCTTCATATGTGTAGTGAAGCTGTAGATTCTCCTTTCATCTAGAGAGATGTGCATTTCAGAGTATCCGCAAGAAGATGTAATTCTGTTTTCTATTCCTTCTAAGCTGCATTATTTGCCATTCAATAACACTACCCTCCCCTACAAGGAGGATGCACAGTGGCTGCAATTCAGTGATGCTGGCATTATTCTTCTCTTGGCTTCATTCTCCAATGGTAATACTGTTGATTTATGAAAGACTAAGACTACTTAGATAAGCTATTTCCTGGCTCTGTGCTTTCCCTTTCTCTGTCTCCATAGAGCCCCAGGTCATGAAAGGGAAAGGGAGAGCATTGTCCTAAGTTTTTAAAATCAGGTTAATGCTAAATGCCTTTGGCATTTGAGAGATCTTTTCTGGATGCATATGTTATACAATATTATCTAAATGGTACAGCAAAGCTAGAAATACAATGTTCAGAAGTACCTTAAGCAACTAAGGAACGTACGGCCAGACTTGTAAAGATTTTTAAACATTTAAGAATCCAAACAGTAGGATTTTTAAATGCTTGAAGGTCAATGTGAGCTAGAAACATCCAGAATTTCCTGGGCATTGGCATGTTCAGCTTTTGGGGGATCCTGTGTCTAAAGGAATTATCTGTCCTGAGCTAGATATATAAACATCTGCGACAGACACAGGAAGAAGTCTTCACCTTAAAATGGGGTTCACGGAAGTCAATAAACTGAGTGGAAGATTGCTTAAATTCAGCTTTAGGAAATACTGATAAAAGCTCTCAGCTCTCAAAAGTAGGTGGGTGTCTCAATCCACTCAAGAATATCTGTTTATATAAAGCAAGGTACTATTCATATAGAATGAGTGTTCTTATTGCTAGGCTACATTTCAGCGCCTAACTGAACTTGCTTTAATTTGCATAAAAGGAATATTAATTGAAAAAGAGATCTTCCGTATTCTCCTCTGTCTTGTCTCTCTTGCCTGCTGAGGTTTAGAGACAGCAGTCTGGTGACATTCGATGTTTGGGAAGTTTTGCACATTCCTGCCAGAAACACAGAGACACTAGATTTAAAAGGCAAGTGTAAGGGATGTTAAAGTTCTCAGTGGCATTGTAATGTTGGACATAGCTGTTCCATTCCATTTTTAAAATCTAAGACACTTTTTGAACCTAGCTTTTAGTATACAAAATATGGTTTAGGCTTTCAAGGATTAGATAAAAAAAAAAAAATTGGTGTATAACTCCTATTGAAATCTGTGTCTGGGGAGCATTTGGTGATTGGTGTCTATGTGTTTAATAAATTTTTGCAAAAGGGAATGCACTTTGGCATTTCTGAAAATACCTTCTATATACTTGGTCCTATCTTTTCCAGGACAGGGTATGTCCTCAATACTGTCTACATGCCAATGGTTTAGATAGTTTCAAATACAATTCAGATATAATTCCTCTGTATTTCATTGCCTCCTTTTTGTTTTTCTTCATTTATTCCATCATGAAATGTATAGGAGCCAGGTTACTCCTTGCACTATAACACTAGCTGAAGGCTTAGCTGTATTAATTTCAAGTTAGCCTGATGCCATTTACAGGAGTCCTCATCTCTTCTCTTGAAAGGAATAATAGATGCAGTTATGCAAAACTGATTCACTTAAAATATGAGGAGAAAGCAGCAATTGTAAGGCAAAAAAGAACGGATTGTTCTAGGTTTATAGAGTGAAAAAACTCTGATGAAACTATACATAATGGGGCTCATGTAAATAAGGTTAAATATTTTATAGGCTGTTTATTTTGCAAGAGTAAACTATGCTAGTGAGAAAGGGACAAAAATGAGTCTTTCAAACAGCAGACAAAACTCCATATAAATATTATACTTCTGAACTTAAAATTTCCAAGTGGCACAGGAACAAAGTGGGTACTTTTTGGAATTTTATTGCAATAAATAACTTGTAACCTAATTTCAGATCATTCAGTTAAATATTTTTAAAAGTATAGATATTGTGCCTGGATTTTCATAATAAAACCTTTGTTTAGGTGCGTAAAGTAACTTTTAGTCAGGCATAGTTGTTTGGGTGTTTTTTAATTTAAAAAAAATCTGTGAGTGATTTAATCTGAAGGGATATTTGTTGAGTATTAATGTATTCAAACATACATTGTTTCCAGTTGGAGCCAGAGAGAACCACTTGTCTTCGCCTTGCAATCCTTGGTGTCACTTGAACTGCTCATGTGACAACATACTAATATGAAAAGAGACAATAGGCATTGTTGGCTTCGCATATTAATAAATGAAAGCCACAGTGTGTGCAAACAAAGGCTGCTTCCTGGAACATTGTGTCACAAGATTCCCAGGGTCAGTCCTGACAGCTTTACTCTGATGAGAAACTCCGTTGAAATCAATGAGTTTGATTCTCCTTACATTAATTTTACACCACTGTAGAGACATTACTATTACACAGTCCCAAATTCTGATCTCAGTTTTGTTAGTGTAATTCAGATTAGAAATGACCTCCTGATCTGAGAGTTATATTCGGTGTTACCCTTGGGCTTGCTAAAAAGGCTCATGTGAGCAGGGAAAATGGGCCCAGCTGCCGCTGGGCATCTTTGTAGAGCTGTAATTAACTAGTAAAACCTGTGTGAGTCACTGTAGAAGTGGTGATAGAAGAGCTCTTGAGGATTTTAAGCAAGTGTCCTGTTTTTCTACTGAGCAGGAAATGAATGGGAAGAATAAGTACTATGTGACTGTGTCTGTGGGGCATATAACCCTTGTGCTTTTTCTCTAAACTCAGACTTAAGTTACACAGAAGAAGAGTATTTTGCTTTTTTGCTTGTGTGCTTTTGAGTGCACTTCTTGCCAGAAGGGCTCACTTACTTTTTGGATTGCTAAGTAATAAAAGATAAAATGCTATCATACGAAAGACAGACAACGAGAAACAGGACAATTCTCTTAGAAACAACAGGTAATCTGAGGTTTGCACCCTTAACTGATATTTGTTACTTTCTAAACAGTTCTAATATTTATTTTCTAGACTGCTAATATACATACAAGTGTTATTCCTCAAAAAAATTGTTAAAAGAAAGGTCTTTGATAGCATGCCTATTACCTAGGAAAAACTACTATAATCTGGTTAACCAGTTTTTGTTCATGTTGGGGGGTTGGACTAGACAATCTTTGAAGGTCCCTTCCAACCCAAACCATTCTGACATTGGGGGATGTGTCTGTGTGTGTTTCTATGTGTATGATACTATACCAAACCCAGCTTTTTAACCCCTGTGTATTATTCTTGTCTCCATTACTCATCCACACAGCTTGGCTCCCTGTTATAGCACTACTCCATAACTTCCTTACATTACTTGCATATGAATCTAGTACAGAGTGCAGCATTGTCTCATGAGGTATTTCCCACTTAAAAGCAATTTGGTGAGAAAAGTAGCTGGAGCCCTAATCTTGATGGACAACCTGAGGAGAAGAACAAAGGGAATATCTCTTTGAGAGTACATTTTACCAGGAAGAAGGAAGCCTGGAATAAACCAAGTCCTAGTCCTGAAATTCTTCTGGGGTTTTATACTCATAAAACTCTGCCAAATGTATAGTAGAGATTGTAACTAAAATACATCGTGATATTGTAGGCAGCTGGTACTGACTCACCAGTACTTGTTAATTAAGTGATCTGCAGTCTGTTCACTCTTAGTTAACATTAAAGTTTCTGAGAATGTCCAGACAATCAAATTAAAAGGTTTTTTTGTTGGTTTTTTGTTGTTGTTGTGGTGGTGGTGGGGTTTTGTTTGTTTTTTTTGTTTTGTTTTGTTTTAAATATGTCACTAATAATTCACCACTAGTAGGGGCAAGAGAATAAATAGAATAAGAGGAATGAGTTCTTACCAAGATTCTTATCTTCCTTCAGAATGACTAAATACCATGGGTTTCCATCATCTCCTTTGTCTCCAGCCTCTGTCTTTAATGGATCTGAGCAGACTGTTCTAGTTCCAAGAAATTCTGTTGCTCTTGAGAGCCTCAGAAAGTATATCCAAGAAGGTTTGTTTCCTTTTGGTCTCTGACCACTGTCAAACAGATAAGATTAATGCTTAGAAAAGTAGCAACAGAATCTTCCTTATCTCTGATTTTATCATGAATTTGGACTTGCCTGTGTATGCATCAGACTCCTGAAGATGTAACCAAGGCCCTGGTACAAGGTAACAGATACAATGCAGTAATATATACATGTGTGAGTGTATGCAATTCATTAAAGGTTATCAATATGCCCACATATACATATATTATCAGTACGATAGCTATAGCCCGTGCTTATCTAGTTCTGCTTGTATATGGTGTCTTTTTCAACACAAAACTATATCCCTGGAAAAGTTTCAGTTTATTGCTAGTACAAATGAACACAAGCACAAAGAAAGGGAGAAAACTGCATATTCACTAGTAACTTGAGAACTGCCTGATTTATGAATTGTTCAATTGATTTTTCCTCTGAATTATGTTGACTCCTCTCTCTGTGTCAGTACAATTGACAATGAACTTCAAGGTCAAGTCCACATTAACATTTGAGTAGAATCACTCCTCTCTCCTCTTTTGCTGATCTGCATTCATGACATAATTTTAGTTTCTAAGAAAATAATGATAACTATAACAATGACAAGTTTATCTCCACATTTCAACCAGACTCTCTCTCCCAGACACCAGCAACTGTAGCTTTCTATCACAGATCTCTCCAGGTGATTATGGAATCCGTACAAATATAGACCAACAGAATTTTTAGTCAAATGCTGAAAGCCTTACACATTGTGCCATATTCCTATCCTGCTGAACTAGCTTTGACTAGGGACATTACTGAGAATACCTTGGAGACTTCATCAAATTGTGTAATGGCTCCGGAATACTTGATATAAACAAAGATTTGTGCTTGGCTGTGGCGGTACCCTATTTAGGCCAGTGCCCATTTAGACTGTTTTCTTTCTATTTCTTTGCGCGTTCAGGTCTATAAAAGCAATACGGTATTTCAGCTGGTGCATTTCTAGGGGATTATTGTGCGTGATGGATGGTTAAACATCATTTGATGCATGCAATGATTGCCCAAATATGCACTGCCTATTGTGTTTTAGCATTTAAATAGAACACTGGATCTAATGAGGATAAGTTTGTTTGAAGTAAGCTAGTCTTAGCAGCAGTGTTTATATGTGAAAGTGCATAAACACTATTATTTCTGTAGAGCCAAAAGTGAAATTCCTTCTCTACAGCTAGTTCTGCCTAAACACACACTTAAGTTTTGTGTCATACCCAGCTGATCACAAGATCACAAAATCATAATTATTAGTGACAGAGAAACCTATTAGGTAAGTCCCGTGGGGACCAGCACCGCATCACTGACAGAGTAATCTCTCACAATAAATGTAGTCATACAGCTAATGTAAGTAATTGGAACTTTCTATCTCTCTATCCAGTTAATTCTGCCTGAACGCAGGCTTAAGTTTTGTGTTATACCCAGATGATCAGAGAATTCCCAAATCAGAATTATTAGTGACAGAAAAACCTATTATGTAAGTCTCCCAGGGAGCAGCGTGGCATCACTGACACAGTAATCTCTCATGATAAATGCAGTTATACAGCTAATTTTAGTAACTGGGACTTTCTTCAAACAAATATGTTACTTCTGAGGCCATTTGTATCTGATGTCACTACAAGAGAATTGTTCTGCAGCACGACTTCAGCTTTGTTAGTGAGGAAGGAACACGAACACTGGTACAGCAGTGCTGTATTTGGAGCAGCATATTGGCTTAAAGAGAATGGCAAAGATAAAACAAAACAGCTTTTGTTCTTGTTTTTTCAGGCAGGATGTTTGCCTCTGCTAACTAATTACATAACCGATGGCTTTGCTTAGTCTTAAATGTCATGCTTTCGGTGGTGTGAATGGTGCACACAGATACGCTTGTGCCTTCAACACACAATATAGTTTGTGTTTCTCTTTTCCTGTGGATTTTCGGGGTTGGACAAATAATTTGTATAACCTTCCATCTAAAACTTTTCAGAGAGATGTGTAGGCTATATCTTCATTGGAAACTAATCATAGGTAAAATGACTGCACTTAGTCTGTGTGTAGCAATTCAACATGCAGCAATAGAACCACATATAAATATAAGTACGTTGGTGTCGTGCCCCGTGTACACATTGGCCTGTCTTTGGCTATGATCGGTAGAACAAGCAGCTTATCTCAGGATTTCTAAACCAGTAAATCATTGTATTATTCCACACATTTCTGCAGAAGATGATGGACTAGCCTGCCTGCCAAATCAAGAGATTAAAGAAACAAATGCTCTAGAGCAGAATGGCCCTGCCCTCAACAGCCAAAGGTATCTGAACTCCCATTGTGGAATGCCAGTTCCCCATGGCCCAGGTCAGTTTAGCCGGGAATCACACGAGCCATGGGGTCTTGCTTCTCTCAGTACAGAGGTGACAACAGGTAGACACAGGAAGGCATGCTACCTGCCTAAACAGGTGTCTTCCTTCTCTTCTTGCTGAAAGGTGCCTGGCTGGAGACAATCAAACAGAAGGCTAAAGCTGACCCTCAGGCTGTATTTTGACTGACTGAGTCTAGACTCTGAAAATCCAGCGTGACCATGTTCTGTTAAATGCTTACCATGGGGATCTGTTCTTCCCTAAACAACTGACAGCTGTTAAACTTTTAGGCAGCAATTATCTGATTGTGCCTCTGCCAAATGGCTGCTATCGACAGATCTGCATCTGCTTGGTCTTTCTGGTACCGACTACAGAAGAGATCCCTGGGTTACAAGGAGAGGCAAGGGAACTCCTTGTCTTGACTGGAGATGTGTGACAAACTTTTGAAGGTGTCCACATTGACCAAACTGTCAGGAAAAGGCAGGTCTGTATGGTGGCAGCTGATCCCTTACTGTTATCCTTGGCCTTTTCATCACCTCTGTGCATTGCCAGCTGGTTTGCTGGATCCGTTACCAGTTCCTGCTACTCTGACAGAACACTGTACAGTTTAGAATTTCTCTGTGAGAGATTAAAGCCCTCATATTAGGCCAGTGCTGAACCTACATTCTGATACAATCCTGCTTTAGACGCGAAAAAACAGATTCATCACTTTTTTATTGAGGCTGACGTATGTTTTGTGTTTTACTTAAAACCAGACAGAAGAGTGCAAGCAGAGAAACTGACAGCTGGAGATGGGACTGAAAACGGTGAAGTCGCATATGAAGTTTAGGTCTCTCCTGGCAAGGTGGGACAGGTCACAGTACAGCAAGAGGGGAGGAACATGTGTTTGGGAGCATGTATTTGGAGAAGCTTATGGAAGGGTTGGGAGGAAAATCAGGTATCAGATTTTGGTAGTGTCTGTACATTTTCACAGCAATTATCTTTTGTTATCAGTATTCAGGAAAGGTAATTTGAGGTCTGCCCTAGACCTCAGGGCATGGTGGCTAGGTTGGCACAGACCATTTTAAGGTAAAAGGCTGCAGTAAAGACAGAATCATAAAAATACCCATCCATCCTTATAACACCTGCAAGAATTAAATGTCACTTCACTGTGTGCAGGCAGCTATTGCCTAATCTCAGTGTTGTGTATGCTACACAATAGCAACTGGAACATGCTAATAGAACTAGGAGGGGAATTTTACCAGATAGAATGAGATAGAATGAAGCCAGAACACCAGGATTTATGTACACATATCTTACAGTGCTGAAAAACAACAACAAGACCACAAATAATAACGACCTCAGGTTTCTTTTGTTGGTCCGAAAGATGACCTAGAGCTTAACATCCTGTAATGCCTAATAAATGGTGATTTAGCGTTAATTTCAGAATCATACCACTTTTTTGCTTGCACTGACCAACTTCCATCACACACAAGTCTTTTTAAAGTATCGCACTCCAGATGTGTTAACGTATACACACATGGCCTAAATATGAACTAAAATGCAAGCCACAGACATGTGAGTCATAGAGCAGAATGACCAAAAAAAATTCTATTATCAGACACCTACCTGATCCATACAGTTGAGTTTTAGCAAGTAAGTTTAACTTCATTTAGTACTCTATGGAAAGAAAAGAAAAAAAAAAAAAAAAAGGTGGGTATATAAAAGAAGGTTTATGAATTTTAAGAAAACAGGAAGTCTGAATACAGTTTTTCTAGATTAAAAAACTGACTAATCCACTGAGAATCTGGTTAATACAATTTCACCTAACTTTAGCTGCCTGAAAGATAGATACTAGAATTCATATTATCTGTGTAGGCTTCATCTCCAGTCAATGGAAAGACACAGATGGAACCAGAGGTCTGTTAATCTTATTCTGCTTTCAGTGTGTAGGAACTGTCTTTGCTGATTACAAACAGAAACAGAATTTAATTTTTAAACTGGGTAGCAACTGCTCATATGGCTCAAGAGAAGAATCCTGTGCTCAGATTCCAAAACTGGGGTGATAGCAGAAGACAGACAAATACTGTTAGTTTTAATACCTACCATAAGAAGACACAGGATGAGGAGATCTAGTATTTTATGAATGACCAGCAAAAAAAATGCATACAATATTTCAGGCAGAGTATGCAGTTTCATACAGTAAGCAGCTATGCACTGGAAGAATGTTTCTCTAGGTTCGCTGATGCAAAGTAAAACATAATATAATGTGTGATAGAGATCTGTACCATTGAATCTTCTTGTATAGCAATATTAACACTTCTGAGCACTGACATCTTTTGGCCTGGTGCAAATTTAGGAAAGGATATGTTTAGTGCCCAAGGTAACAGATGAGCTTATTTCCATGTGGGTGAATTAGTGCACTTCAGGTAGATCTAACATGGAGATACAGTATGCTTGAGGATATCACGCGAACTTGCCACAGTAACCATTAAAAATACTTTGCCAAAAATGTTTTTCATGAGAACCCTATAGATTTCCTTTCATAAAAGGTAACATTTAAAACACAGAAGAGACCACCATGGAAGAAGAACATTTAGCAAAGAAGGCTGTGGCGGAGATAAAATGGAAAGCTAACAGGCAAAGCATTTTATTTAATATAATATAAGTAACATACACTGTAATAAAAAAGCCTTTTATTTAAGAATAATCCTGGTGGAGAAAGATTTACAGAAGATCTTGTCTTGACTGCATTGGTTTCTAGATCCTGACATCTGGGTTTCCTGATGTGGACATCCACTTGAAGTGATTAAAAGTTTTATTATGCCTCTCAAAGGCGTAACTCAAAGGCTAGAAGCTACTAAAATTATTTCCACAATGATTCTCTGGCTTTTTCAGGCCCTAGCCAAAACACATCCAATATTCAGCTATCAGTGGAATTAATGGAAACTGTGCCTAGCATGACAGCTCTTGATTAGATTGTACTTCGTCTTTTTTTACTTAGAAGCATTTTGATCTAAAACCTCTAGGAAATTAAACACAGCTTGCTGAGAAAAGAAAGTAGGGAGGAAGACAAGGGGGAGGAAGGGAAATAAATTATTTTTTTGCTGTTTTCCTAAATTAGACATAACACCTAAACTAGTTTGACCAACTCTACATACTTCTGTGTCTGGAAATACCTGTTCTATGCAGGGGTTCAGTCAGTACTTTTAAAATTCTTTTATTAGTTACACTGCCAGCAGCACAGGTAGTTACCAGTGTAACTCAGTGCTGAATGAGATTTGTGAACCCTGTACGGTTTAGCTGAGACTTGTATTTGTCTCAAAAGTCATCCACTCCCTCCCAGCAGTGTAAGATCTCCCAGACTTGCCTGGAGCCTTCTCTTTATCTGATTTTGAAGACAGTACAGATCACATTTTTGTCTGCCAACAAGTGAAAAAATTATCAAAATTCGTTTATGAAACAAAAGGGAACTTGATACATAAATGTTCTTCTTTGTTCTTTAATGCTTTGGTCCTTCTTCAGTACCTGAGGACATCTACAGACTCATACCGCTGTGCAGATCACAGGGGTTATAAATATTAAACAGCTTATCACATTAAGCTATAGTAACGTCTCCAAAATTAAGCTTAAGGAATCATGGAAATTGAATCCAAAATGGTGACTGAGCTTTTGTGAATTAAAGCTCAATTCCAGGAGGTCAATACTCTCTTTAAGCTATAAACTTTATTAAATGTTGCTAAAATCCTCTTACAGCAAGGGCAGCTTAATTTTCTTAGCTTTCCAATAGCCATAAAACAGGTTCTACTTGGTTTGTCCCACTAACAGACAAGTCAAAATTCCTGTAGAAGTCCCCTCTGAAGGTTGTTTTGCCCAGGAATGTTTTGAAAAATAAAAATAAAAAAGACAATTTAAAAATTAAATGGATTATTATAACTTATAATTAGATGACAGCAAATTGGGGTCACCAGTCAATATGCTCAAGGGGAGGGCTGCCACCTAGAGAGACCTAAACAAGCTGGAGGAATGGGCCAACATGAACCTCACGAAATTCAACAAGAACAGACGCAAAGCCTGGACCTGGGATTGAATAACCCCTTGCAGTGATACAGGCTGGTGACTGCCAGGCTGGGGAGCCGCTCTGATAAAAAAGTCCTGGGGCTCTGGGTGGACAGCAAGCTCAGCACAAGCCAGCAGTGTGCTCTGGCAGGTACAAAGGCCAACTGTCTCCTGAGCCATATGAACAGGAACATGGCCAGTCAATTAATGGAGGAGACTCCTCGTCTATTCAGCCTTCATCAGACCACACTGAGATACTGTGTTCCATTTTGGGCCCCCAGTATGGGAAAGACATAAACAAACTGTAGCAAGTTTGGCAGAGGACCACTGAGATTTTTGGGTCTGAATGGGATGTGAATGGAGGCTGAGGGATCAGGCTGTTTCAGCCTGGAGAAGGGTTAGCTCAGGGGGCACATAACAGCAGTCTTCGGTGCCTGTGAGGGGCTACTGGAGAGATGGAGCTGGGCATTTCTTAATGGGGCATGGTGGGAAGGTGAGGGACAAGAAAGGTGAAGACTGGCTGTAAGAATGCCTTTCCACTAGAAGGCCAGGCAAGCTGCGTCGCAGGCTGCCGAGGAGGATTGTGCAGGCTCCCTCCCTTCTCAGAGGGTTGCATATACCAGTTGGATGAAGCCCTGAGCAACCTGGTCTGACCATGGCTGTGAGAGGCACATTGGACCAGAGACCTCTGAGGCTCCCTCCCAGCCTGAATTATCTTATCAGCCTCTTATTCCATGACCCTATGATGATTTTATTTCTTAAATACATAAATATTCCTAAATAAATAAGATGTCTAAATGTATTTTATCATTATATCTCTTTTTTTTAATATCTCACAAGCCTTGTAATAGCATATCCTAATTATAAGTCACATACTACCTAGTTTTCCTTGTTGATTATGCTTAATATCCCTGTTCACTTATCTTGAGTGGTATGTGAAAGTAGCTTGGCACTGGCTGTGCAGGCCAAGAAACCCAAGGTTGTGCTCTTGTTTTCTCTGCCCATCTCTCCTCTGATGTGAAGGTTTTATTAACTGCCCAACCTGCTGCTGTTAGTTAATATGCACTGAAACAGTTTTGATCGCAAGCCCCATATAAAAGTAAAATTGCATTCACTGCAGCTTTTTCTGGTTCATCAGTCGAATCTGAGCCAAAAGAGCATGTTGCCTTTTCTGGCCTTGCTGTGTTCAGTGACACTGGGCTGCCATTAATCAAACCAGGCTGTCAGAACAAACTTAGAAACTTCAGAGAAAATCAGTCTCGCGGCTGACAACAGCCTGACCACGTGCCTTGCTAGGAAGCTGTTAATGGACTATTGGAAACTGTTAACAAAAAGGTGAAGAATTTGAGGCAGATACTGAGTGGTCATGCAGGCAGTCACACCAGCAGTGGCGAGCTAAGCTGCCAAGCCTGAACTCACTAGTACAAACCAGTTTTCATTTAATTTTCAGTTTTCATGAAAACCTGACAGCTGATTTCTGCACACTGCTCAGGGGAACAGGAAACTATTGCAACGTCTATCTTACAGCAAAAGCAGCGGGCAAAATCAGCTACACATCTCAGGACTTGAGCTGCAACCCCAGAAAGCTCCCAAAGCCGCGAATAACCCCTTGCAAATAGTGAAAATTTTTTAAAAAGCCAAATGGGCATGTGGAAGACCTCTCTCAAACCTCCCCTCTCCACCAGGCAGTGTGGAGGGCTCTTCCCCTACCTGAGGGCACAGGCGGGGCGTGAGGCCACGTGCAGCTGTGTGAAAGCCGCTGCCGGTGGCGGCACGCTTGGTCCGGGATCAGGCCTCCTGCCGAGAGGCCCAGCTCGCCCACACCTGAGAGGACGAGGCCCTGCTCCGTGGGAGGCCGGAGAGCCAGGGAGGTCTTGCAAATCTCACGAAGATGCTCTGACAGATTTGCCAGGCAGCTGACGCCAAAGGCAGCTGAAGTCGCTGTAGCACTCACAGAGATGGACATCTTAATGCCCAGACGTCCTTTCCTCCCCACAGCACCTTGCTGATCAGCACCATGGAGACACTACCGCCTGCCACGGCAGTGGGGCCAGCAGGTGAGGCCTGGGGGTATTTGCTCCCGCTTGGCACCTTCCTCACCTCAGCTTTGCTACCGGTCCCTTGGTGCTGCAGTTTCCACAAGAGTTACCAGCTGTGAAATGCCATATCTGTTTGTTCACCGCTTATTGCATGCAGCCTGTTGTGTTCCTGTCCAAGGGTGCAGCTTGGCAGCAGAGGAGGCCACGGGCTCGGCTCGTCCTTGCTGGGAAGGACAGGAGGCTCCTGACGGAGCAGAGGGCTGAGCCCTCCCCAGGGGAACCTTCTAGAAGGTGGTGGCGGGTGCGGGGGAGCGGTGTGAGGAAATGACCAAGTGAGGAGTGAGCCCTCGGGGACAGCAAAGCTTGCCAACCCGTGGGAAAGAGGAGGAAGCAGGTACGCAGCCAGGTACCTCAGAGGGGAGAGGAGACACCCAAGGGCTCCTGGCTGCAGTGGCACAAAATACGCCACAACCCAGTCCGCCCCTGAGCTGCTGGGCTGGGACCAGCCAGGAGGATAGGACATGACCTGGAAGGCACGGTGAGAAAATCCGTTTACAGTCCTTTTACTTCTGTTTCCTCTCCATTTGACAGCCTTTGTGCGGGTGGGGGGTGCTTGGCCTACAGGTGAGATGGGGCGTTCCAGCGTGAAGCCAGGCCCTGGTGACCTCCTCCTCAATTTGGCCTTGGCCGCAAACAGGCTTCATCCCAAGGTATGAAAGGCTACAGGAAAAGCCAATGTCCTCTAACCAACACTACGTCCACCATCAATCAGACACAGAGCCGGAGGTGTGTCTCCAGCAGGTTATGTGTATAGCATGTTTTCGTTTAAATAAAGAAGCCCATATTTAGTAATTGTGTGGAGCTGCCATCCCATGACAGACAATGAAAATTTGCATGAATACTCAAGACCAAATTTACGAAGTTTCACACCTTTGTGTGAGAAGCAGCCTGCTGGTCTCCAACAGCAGCATCTCTGGGCCAAAATCTGTATGGGGATGACACAAATAAAAACTAACAAACACAAAGCCAAGCCTAAGGTTAAACTTAAAAAGCAGCATATAGGAATCCTAAAAAGGGAGGCTTAACATGCAGAAAATTATAGTTGTTTGCAGTTCTTTTGTTCAGGAGTGAATCCACAGACAGCGGAGTACCAGAAATGGATCCTTCTGCAGCTGCACAAACCCTCAACCCTGTGGATGCGCAGAGGGATCTGTGCTTATACCTCAGCTGACAGCATGTTTCGTGAGGTAATGGAAAGCTGCCTTTACAACCCACTAATTCTAGGCAAAAACAATTGCTGCCATATTTAACTTCAAATAGATGCCCAGTGACAGTCTGAGTAGGTGCAAGCAATTAGCGTATTCTCTGCATGGTGTGAATTGCTCCTGCCATTGGGCTGTAAAACTGAGTGTGAAGGAGAGCTTACTTGAAAATCAGGTTTTTAAGGGATACACTATAGAATTTATGGGGAGGGGAGGGAATCAAATGTTTAGCAGTTCAAATAAACCTTAATTTTTAATGAAGGTGTATATGGGGAGAGAGGGTGCCTATTATATTAGTTCTTTGTGCAGAACAACCTCATTTCCAGTTTCGAATAACAGGAAGTGATTTCAATGGATTTTAAAAGAAAATAGGTATCCTGAATGCAGTTCTCCATTTTTTTCTTTCCTTTCAAAAATGCTTTGCAGAAAATTAAAATATCAATTATATTTTTAGCCTGCCAGCTCTAATAAGACAGACCTATAAGACAGACCAAGTGTCACAAAGAGTATTTGGAAATAGCAACCATTAAAGCAGAATCTTTGAAACAGTAATATATGCCAGAAACTAGGTATGTGCCAGGATAGCTTAAAAGATCCAAGATCCCAAGTTTTAAAAACCTCAAGAACTGTCAGCAAACCTCATCTATGGCAGCTAAAGTAAAATACAGAGATTTGTGCCAAATCCTTTTTTGCCTAAGCTACATGTAGTCATTTAAGGACAGTACTGCAAAAACTAAATATTTGTCTTCCTTGAGACTAGCTATGTGATATTTCCTGCAGAACATTTGCACAAAGAATCTAAAGATCCAGTATTAACTGGAAAATGGTCTGACATTAATCCAGTACATGCAGCTTTTTCACTCAGGAAAATTCTTTTAAAATGTTAAAGTAATATTTCATAGCTGCAGATGCAACTATTTACTCAAGTTCCAAAGAAGACTAAATTAAACGCTAGAAAAAAAAAAGAAACCATGCTTTTAAGCAGGGCTCACAACCTGGGAAAGATCAGCAGGCCACATTTGAGAACAGATTAATTTATCCTTAGCTAATTACCCCGTAAGGTTCAGCTGAGCTGCCAGCACCACTAACAGTCAAGACATATCACAATGGATTGTTCTGTCTGTTTAATAAACTCATTCACTGAACATGTTGATTTCTGGCTGTGCATGTACAATAAAATCTAGCTAGTCAACAGTGCTACTACTCATCTCATTCAGATCATTTTCTGCCTTTTTGTTATGGCTTATTATTTTCAACCTGCATTTTGCATCATTCTTTCTAGTTTGAGGAGAAGTCTGCCAGTCAAGACCAGTGTGTTCTAGTTCTTGCTCTGCTGCATATTATTTGTATAGTTTTAGCAGCTCTGACTTCAATTTGCCTATCTGTAAAACTGGAATAGTATTTAGAAGTCTCTGGAGATCTTCTGAAGTATAAAGTAGTTCTCGCAGTGAAACCTACACACAGTGCAAAGGAACGTCAAACTATAACCTTCAAGAAATACACTGTGTTCATTTAACTGTAATGTGCCATGGCAAGCATACAGTTTAATTTTGATCTGAAATATGTACAGACATAAACATAATCATTCAGCAAGAAGTCAGTACTTTTTTTGTCTTTTCAGTATGTAAAGAAATTAAAAGAACTATAAATTTCATGGAAAGAGTTTGAAGATCATGTAAGTTTCATGGTTTTTTTTTAATTACCTAATAATGAACATTGAAATATGAAAAATATTGAAGTCATTAAGGCTACTATAACTAGAGTAGGCTTTTTTGGACATAACTATGAATAAATCACAGTCTTGCTAAAACTACTGCTTTCTGCAGAATCAGAGCCTGTTGGCATTGATATCAAACAGTCATTACTGCTGACATCATTAATGAAAACCAAATCAGGCCCTTTATACTGAAAACATAAGAGTATGCTCAATCTTAGTTGAAATATGGAGACAGCTTGCTTTGAATTGAGGTACACAATTAAGTTTAACTTGGATATTATTTCCTAGAAAAGCAGTCCTTAGATTCAGAGCAGCATAAAGCCTTTTCAAGTTAATTTCTGTTTTTGTTAAACAGTGAGATAAAAATGAAAACCAATTTCTTTAAAGTCTGAGATAAAATATATCTTGCTACGTACAGAATAAGAATGGGCAGTGTACTCTCTTTTTAGGAGTGTAATAAAACCAGAAAGTAAACATGCTTCTCACTGTGAGCAAACAAACAAGTACTGATTCGTTAGATTACAGCAAAAAGGAAACTTTAGAGAACTGGCTTAATCATGGCCGTTGGAGAGGCTGAGAAGAAGCATAGGAACAAGACTTCCGTTAACTTATGTCATGACTAGGACTACACATACAAAAAAACACATGCACATGAGAGAGAGTTTGAGAGAGAGATGTTTGTTTACTACAGCAACCTTTGGCTGTAAAGGGGGGCATGGAAAAATTTACCATATCATTAAAAGCATTTCAGCGGTTACAAAAAAAATTTCCTCCACCACTTCCTCCTTTCTTCATTATCTTTTTTTCTTAACAACACTTTCTAATAGATAAAAATTAGTAGTACGACAGGGGTTGGAAGAGATCTTAGGAGATATTATGTTATTAAGTTTCTGGCCTATCGTCACCCCTTGGTTTTCAACAAATGCAAGTTTAGTATGTCATGAGGACACGCGATCTGACAGTGCAAAGTCTTTCAAACATGCCCTGTTGGAAAACTGTAATACCATAGGTTTCATAGATTATATATTTCTCCAAAACTGGCATAAAAGAATTGGGAAAATAATTGTGTATTCAACTGACTGCATTCTCTGGAATATGACATTTAAAGAAAACCAGCTAATTACTGTGAGGTGAAGTCTCCTCAGGCTACATCAGTTTAAGCTTGGAGGAACGCCACGGAAATCAGTCTAATAACTCGAGAGTCATATGGTATAGAGAAGAGCATTAAGTCCTTTTTTTTTGCTTTTCTGCAGGGACACCTATTTATAGCCCCATTTTCATCCAGCAATCCTGGGTATCGTTTTAGTCATCATACCACTTAGTAAACATCTTTCCCCCGAGAAACCTAGCATTCTCCAAAGCCGAAAACAAGAAGAAACGTACAGACAAAATAGCTGGGACTTTCTGTAGTCTTATTTTCAAATATTCTGAGTTTTATGCATGGGGAATTGGCAGTTCAGGAAGAAAAAAAAACACAAAAACCCCACAAAACCAAACCCTGTCTTCCTTGCCTGTAAGTACAGCAAAATCCTCAGGAAGCAAAGCGGCTTTTCAAAACTATGTTGAGTTAAAAAAAAAAAAAAAAAAGAAGAAAGGCCAAGAAGCAGATACATCTTACAGGCTATAGAAGGAACTCCTTCTTCACCAGACAGATCACCTAGAAGTACTGGAAATTTCAGAGCAAGGAAGACAATGTACAATACAATGGTGACAAGAATCATACTGTGTGCTGTTACTCCCTTTCTGGTCTGAAAACTATCTTAACAGCTGCCATCTGAAAGTGCAAGCACCTGAGTGTTGCAGATATTTCTGAAACTATAGGCTGAGGCGATTGGACTTCCTTACATCATAGTAACTTTACAATCATTTTCATTACTTGCTCTGTGAGTGTTTTGCATATGTATTTTTATCTTTTCTTTGTACAGAGAAAATATTACACCCAAAAACTCAGTGACAGGGGGGTTTAAGTTGCCAAACTAGCAGGGCCAATTCCACCTTTAGAGGATGATATTCTTAGTTATGTCTGAGCACATTCTCCCAACAAGAAAAAAGTCAGACCTGTGCACTTCCTCCTCCCTGCCAGCATTTGTATCGTGTCACTCCCTCCAACTACAGTTGATAGTTTCCACAGCCACATGACCTGTGTAATTCAGTGTGATGTTTTTTCAGCCTCCCCACTGACAAAATATACACCAGAAAGAGGCTGGATTTTTAAAATAGTCTTCATACAAATTTACTTTCCTTGAAATACTGCTCATTCTAGAAATGTTAATTGCTCTGTAGCTGTTCTAATGATAAGGCCATATATATATATCCTATTTTACTGCTTTGACAGCATTTGTTATATATGTGACTTAAAACTAATGAACTGCCCAAATCTTAACAGGTGGATTCTCATTCAGACTTTCTTTGTGCTGTTTTTGATTTACTACACTATCTTCAATCATTAGGCAGTTTTATCTGATAGGTTCCAAAGCACTAGTGTTTTTTTTTTCTTTTGTTCTATATGCTGTAATATTTGTTCATATGGGAACTAAAGAAAAAAATCTTAACTGTCATTCGTTCCTGTCATATCCTTATTTGCATTTCCCGCCACACTCTTCAATCAGTGATCAAATACCTCCATTAGTATTATACTTGATATGGCCAAGTATTCCATCTCTAATATGTAGTAGAAAATCTGATTATAGATATACAGTTGTTAAGAATAATGCATGAGTTTTGACTTCTTAATCTATATAAATGTGAAAAATTATGTTCTAAATTAAATTCCTTAATGTCAGAAAACTGAAACTGTAAAGCAGTGCGATTCTTTAACTGTTTATCCCCACACAGTATGGGGAATAAACACGATGAGTTACAGATCTGTGTGCAGTTGCAGGGCTGTGATCTTGTTGGGATCGTGGAGATGTGGTGGGATGGCTGCCATGACTGGAATATTGCAATGGAGGGATACAGGCTCTTTAGGAAGGACGGGAAGGGAAGAGGAAGGACATTTGCCCTTTATGTCAGTCCACACCTGGCGTGTATGGAGCTCTGCCTGCGGATGGAAAAGGAGCTAATGGAGAGTTTATGGGTTAGGATTGAAGAGAAGACAGCAAATGTGACAGTGTAGTGGGTATCTGCTATAAGCCACCCAACCAGAAAGAACAAGTGGATGAGGCCCTCTACAGATAGATAGTAACAGCCTCACATTCACAGGCCCTGGTCCTCATGGGGACTTCAGCCACCCCAATATCTGCTGGAGGGACAATACAGCAGGACATAAGCAAACCCGGAGGTTCCTGTAGTGCATTGATGACAACTTCCTCTTCCAAGTGACTGAGAAGTCAACAAGGAGAGGTGCTGTGCTGGACCTCATACTCACCAACAAGGAGGGGCTTGTTGGGGATTTGAAGGTCAAAGGCAGCCATGGCTGAGTGACTATGAGATGGTGGAGCTCAGGACCCAGAGAGGAGGGAGTGAGCAGAGCAAAAAGCAAGATCACAGACCTGGACTTCAGGAGAGCAGACTTTGGTCTCTTCAGAGATCTGCTTGGAAGAGTCCTGTGGGATAAGGCCCTAGAGGGAAGAAGAGCCCAAGAAAGCTGGTTAATATTCAGGGATCATCTCCTCCAAGCTCAAGAGAACTCCATCCCAACAAATAAGAAGTCAGGCAAAAATGCCAGGAGTCCTGTGTGGATGAACAAGTAGCTGCTGGCCAAACTCAAACACAAAAAGGGGAAGTCATACTTGACCAACTTGATAAACTTATATGATGAAGTGACTGACCTGGTAGATGAGGGGAGAGGACTTCATTAAAGCCTTTAACACAGTCCCCCATAAGATCCCCATAGACAAGCTGTTGATGTACAGGCTGGATGATCAGACAGTGAGGCGGATGGAAAGCTGGCTGAATGGCCAGGCCCAGAGGGTGGTGATCAGCAGCGCAAAGTCTAGTTGGAGGCCAATGACTAGCACTGTACCCCAGGGGTCAGTACTGGGTCCAGACCTGTTTAGCATCCTCATTAATGAGCTGGATGATGGGGCAGAGTATACCCTCAGCAAGTTTGCAGATGACACCAAACTGGGAGGAGTGGCTGATATGCCAGAGGGTCATGCTGCCATCCAAGAAGGACCTTGACAGGCTGGAGAAATGAGCCGACAGGAACCTTACGAACATCAACAAAGAGAAGTACAAAGTCCTGCACCTGGGGAAGAGCAACCCCATGCACCCAGCTGGAAAGCAGTTTGGCGGAAAAGGGCCTGGAGTCCTGGTGGACACCAGGTTGCACATGAGCCAGCAACATGCATCTGCTGCAAAGAAGAAGAATGGTATCCTCGGCTGCATTAGCCAAAGTACTGCCAGCAGGTCAAGGGAGGTGATCCTTCCCCTTTGTTCAGCTCTGCTGAGGCCATACCTGGAGTGCTGTGTCCAGTTCTGGGCTCCACAGTACAAGAAAGGCATGGATATATTGGAGAGAGTTCTACAAAGGGTCACAAGGATAATTAAGGGACAGGAGGACCTCACATGTGAGGAAAGACTGAGCAAGCTGAAGCTGTTTAGCCTGGAGAAGGGAAGGCTTGGGGCATTCTTATTAATGTATATAAATACCTGAAGGGAGGGTGCAAAGAAGACAGAGCGAGGTTCATTCTAGTGGTGCCCAGTGACAGGACCAGGGGTAATGGGCACCAAGTGAAACACAAGAGGTTCCATATGAACATCAGGAAACACTTTTTTACTGTGAGGGTGACCGAGGACTGGAATACATTGCCCAGGGAGGTTGTGGAGTCTCCATCCTTAGAGATATTCAATAACCACCCTGGGCAAGCAGCTCTAGGTGGCCTTGCTGGAGAAGGGGGTTGGAAAAGGATACCTTCAGAGGTCCCTTCCAAAGTCAGCAATTCTGTGATTCTGTGGTACTTAACCAACACAATTCCTTAACTGGTTTTAACGAGTGGTTAAAAAATTCTCTGTATTACAGACTGTACCCTGACTGCTGCTTGATAGCAAAAGAATGGGCATCAGAATTAGTATTGTGGTTTGGGGCCATAGTGTAAAGAGTGGAGCAGTAATAAAGAGAATCCCTTTGTTGTACCTATCTACACTACACATCGGTTTGGTTCACAAGTGGCTCTGGTATGCACAAACCCTGGATTCTTTTCAGAGGGACCTAAACTGCAAGCCGTGCTCAAGATGCACCCCAGCCTCTACCTGGGACATACAGATTCAAAGAAAGAGCTGTGGAGCTTTGTGCAGCTTTGGGCTGTCTGTGCAATATGCATGTTAAATTCAGAGGGGCAGAGTAAATTTAGTCTAAAGTAAAACTCCCAAACTCCATCATGTGTTGATGTTGGGGGTCTCAGCAACAACACCTCTGAGTTACTGCTTGACTCCTGTTGCACCAAATTTCCTGCTAACTTAGACATAGCAGAAATATCAATGATTATGGCTAGTCCTCTACTGTAATGGTAATATCACTCTTAGAAAATACATCAGAGTTGGAACTGGGATTAAAAGTCACCTGGTTTGGCTCAAATTATGATGAGAGTCTTCTGTGACATTTCAGAACACATTGTGCGAAGCTCTTGCAAGAGCTTTATGTTGCTGGAGGCTAGCGTTGGCTGTTTTGATATTTTCTTAGGACAGAATAGCATTGTTTCATGGCATTACAGGACAATAATAGCATTTAGTTAGCCTCTGGAACTATCATCCATACTGTCGACATTAACTTTTGGCTATCTATAATTGATTTAAAATCAAACAGCAGTGTTATATAATACGCACTTTATAACGTTACTGTCTTGTTATTAAAGTTCTCAGCTGACCTTGTATGTGTAAGCAGTTACTTTATAGCTGGTCTAGAGAAAGCTCTCAGATGAAGCTTTCATCAAATTCTCAGGGGCTGTGTCTTCATTGCTGCATTAATTCAGCTGATCTGCCACTGAGCTTGGAGATTTGTGGTTTGCCATATTGCAAAGCCGTATGGAAGTCGCTGTATCCTTAACGATACTGTCATCACTCTGTTAGGACGAAAAATGGCTGCACTCTAACGTATCACAGGTTCATCTAGCCCAGTGTCCTCTGTTCAGTAGAGATAACTGGGACAAGTATAACAGCATATTGTAGCCCTACTTCTCCAATATTTCCCAGCTACCAGTAACAGCCAGCTCAGGTGTCGTTTGTTCAGACGCACCATAAAAGGTGGTATCTTTTCATTTAATAGTCCTTGAGAGATATTTCCTGTCAATTTGTCTAATCTCTTTTACACTGATTTTTTGGGGGAGGATGCACAATATCCTGTGGCAATGAGTTCCACAGCTTAACTGCATGCTGTGTAAAAAACCCACCTACTTCTTTTTGACTAAGTACTTCATAATTGCATTTAATGCACATTCACTCTTGTATTAGGAAAGACAGTAAATAGCCATCCTCTATTTGCTTTTTCTGTTTAATGCATGGCTTTATAGTTTTTAATTATATCCCTCTTCAGTCATTTGTTTTCTGAGCTGAGATACCTACACAGGAAATCTATCCCATATCTTTGGTCATTCTTTTGCCCATTTCTCCATAATCTTTGGTTCTACTATATCCTTTTAAGATGGGTAGCATCTTAAAATCATAAGAAATGCACACAATATTCAAACTGTAGGTATTGTAATACTGCATTATATACGGTAAAATAGTGAGATTTTCTGTTCTGTTCCCTGCTTTGTTCTTCTACTATCAAGAACTGACATAACGTTTTCACAGAACTAGATAAACTGTCATAAACGTAAAATCCCAATCCTGACTGAGTGACTCAATTTGCAGTCACTCGCTGTACATGTAAATTTAGGATTACTGTTTTCCTGTGCCTCACTTTGCTTTTATCTACACCGCATTTCATCTCCTATTTTATTGCCCAAGTCACCCTTTTTCTTCTCTGCTTCCTTATAGCTTATTTTTACTGTCCTGAATAACCATAGTTGAAAGAGAAAACTTTGTCACTTCAGTATCACTGTTTTTCTCAGATAATTTATTAACATGTTGAACAGTCTGTCCCATGTCATTAGGACATATTACTTTTCTTCACAGGAGTATGAACTATCTGTAACTCTTTACCGCTTTATTGTGGCATATTTCTCTGTTGTCATGAGCTCTCAGCAGGGGAAGGTACTGGAAGTCTCTCAGCACTGAGCAATTTACATGGCGACATCATTGCAAATGGAGTGGTTACCAAAACTAGTTAAAGTTGCACCTGGTCCCAAAGTGAGATTTCTCCTTGGATAAATACTCTTTGTAATGCCCCTGAATTGTAAAGCAAGATTTACAAGAGCTGAGGCCTTATCTAGCCACCATAATCTGTCATACTATCAGTATAATGACTCTGGGAATCAACTCTGCCTATAAAAGACTGGCATACTTCAAATAGCCTCAAGCGTTAAAGTGTTTGGAACAAAACACACTTTGAAGTTTAATCATGACCATAAACACTTATTGCTTTCCTCACGTCGTGGTTTAACCCCCACCAGCAACTAGGCACCACACAGCCACTCACACGCCCCCCCCCAGTGGAAAGCGGGAGAGAATCAGAAGCATAAAAGTGAGAAAATTCGTGGGTTGAGATAAAGACACTTTAATAGGTAAAGCAAAAGCCACGCACGCAAACAAAGCAAAGCAAGGAATTCATTCACTACTTCCCATTGGCAGGCAGGTGTTCAGCCATCCCCAGCAAAGCAGGGCTCCAACACGTGTAACGGTTACTTGGGAAGACAAACATCATCACTCTGAATGTCCCCCCTTTCCTTCTTCTTCCCCCAGCTTTATATGCTGAGCATGACGTCATATGATGTAGAATATCCCTTTGGTCAGTTGGGGTCAGCTGTCCCAGCTGTGTCCTCTCCCAGCTTCTTCTGCACCCCCAGCCTGCTCACTGGTGGGGTGGGGTGAGAGGCAGAAAAGGCCTTGACTCTGTGTCAGCACTGCTCAGCAATAACAAAACCATCCCTGTATTATCAACACTGTTTTCAGCACAAATCCAAAACATAGCACCATATTAGCCACTGTGAAGAAAATTAACTCCATCCCACCCAAAACCAGTACACCTTACTGTATGTGTTCAAAGATCATGTATTGTCTATGCACTGCAATGGCACTGTATGAAAAGACTGGGACATTTTTCCCCTGCATTTTTATCTCATCTATATCCTACAAAGATTTCCTGCCTTAACACAGTATACTGATTTATTTTTGACTGCCATTGCCTTTAAAAGTAGATACCTACTTTGTCATCTAGACACCTTAGTGATCCTGGAAATGAAAAGCATAGCAGGAGACTACAGTAGATGGGGAGGACAGGAGAATCAGGGAAGAAGTGGTCATTTTACAATAATTAAATACTTTAAAAAAATTTAAAACTTTTAAGTAGTCCAAATAAATTGTAATCACATAAACAATGAATGTTTAGACCATTGAATACTTATTTTTAAAGTTTTCTTTCAAATTTGCATTGGACTAACACTGAAAACAATGATTTAAGCTCAACACAAGAACTGCAAAAAGCTGTTTTCTCTCATACACCCTGATGTAACCTCCTACAAATTAGGAGTCTTCAAAGGTCATTTTTACAGTGAAATTACATTTTCAACTTGAACTAAGTATTCAAATTCTTTTTACCATTTATTCAGCTCTGGTGTGGTAAATAACTGGGTGATTTCTAAAACATACAAGCAAAAGAAAAATCCAAACTTTGTAAGCTTTTAGTAAGCCTAAAGAGCAGAAAATTAATTACCTATTCACAGCACTATTTACTTGCTTATTTTCACAAAGAGGAGATCTAGTTCAGGGCTCAGATTTGCAGGGTGGGAAGACAGGATGCTTACAGACCAGTAAGGAGTGCATTTAAACTAGCACATAAGGCTAGAGAGGGGCTGAAGTTGCTTTGGTTCCAGCAACATACTGATTTGCCCAGCCATGTATAACCTTTACAAGGTATGTCTTTACTTCTCTCACCTATATTTGTCAGACCCTAGGCAGAAAACTAGAAATACTTCAAACTTAGTCTTCCCTCCTTCAAAAAGATGGGAGAATTTTCACACTGAATTTCACAGAATCAAAGTTGACTGAGTCCTGAAACATTTTTAAGAGCATACCTTTGGAACTGGTTCTGATCTTCCTAGTAAAACATAGAAGCAAACCCATTAAAATCAAATGGCAGCTTCAAATATATGGCACTTAAAATTACAGCATATATTTTGGTTCCGAACAGTAGATTTCAGTTTCTTCATTCAAGGCACACAAATATGAAAATCCAGTACTTATTTTCCCATGTGAACATATTATATCTCAGCCTCTGCATTTTGATAATAATTTTGGGTTTGTACTTGTTGCTTTAGAGTGTAGAATTATGCATATCTGTAGCTATCATATTATCATAATTGTAATAAAAGTCTAGCTATTAATTTTATTTTTTTAATATACAAGAAGTTAGAATTGGAAAATTCAATTCTTTTATGTGCTTGTAATCTACAGTTACAATGTTTTTTGTTAGCTAAAATTTAATATAAAGACTGAGGACAAACTGACTATGTGACTGCGCACCAGCTCAAAGTAATGAATTTTTGTTTCCATTATATTCCATATTCTGAAGTTTCTCTTTCTGCACAGTTGTACACACACTCAACTATTCTGTAATGTACATCACTAATGAAATCATCAAACATTACAGAAATTTTAAACTGAGCTTATTGGATGATAAGCCCAAGCCATCAAATACATCGGTACAATATGACGGTAGCACACATTTTTAAAATTCTGTCATATAGAAACTCCTAAATGAAAAGCATCAAAGTATTGATGCACGGCTCTTTAATACAAACTACAAAGGTCGTATCTGTTTTCCTCCTGAAAGGCAGGTAGCTACCTCCTTTCATTTCCATGGGGTATTCATCCAGAAGATAAATGAAAGTATGCCATTCTGAGATACAAAGTTAAGATGCTTTTCACAGAACTTCTCGCTTCAGAGAAAGATGTTCTGACTGAGAAGAATGACATTTTGATATGCTTGTAAATTGTACCTGCATGGTCTTTTGTCACATCTAAAATTCTTTTCAGGTCCTGAAGGCAAATTCTTTTTCTGTCTTACAAGGAAATGAACTTCACATTTTTCACTGAATGTTCAATAAGGAGAACTGTAATAGGATTCCCAGAGCTGTGCAGGTCTGGAGCACAAATGACTGGGTTTACATCAGAATGGTACCAAAACTGTCTTCTGAAAAATCCCCCAAATGGGTTCTCTGTGTGGCTATTGCTCTCATGGTACACTGCAATGCCTTTCTGGCTTAACTATCATTGTGCGTGCCACACTACATTACAGAAGACACAGGTCAGGAATATTACCCATAAAAGAGATGAATAGGAAAATAGGAGAATTTGAACTACTTTTTGCCAGAAGCACTGTAGAAGCTCATGCAGAGACAGAATAATGTCAAACTGAAACAAAGCGTCTTTATTTCAGCAAACTTCCAGGTTAGCAAATATGACTTTTATCAGTGTCAAAAAGCCTGAAACTCCACTATTGCTGCTGCTCCATCATTTCTATCCTGTCAGGTGGAAAGCTTAGACTTCCAGAATCAGCTTTCAGAGAAACAAGTTTTCTTTGCATCCAGAAGTTTTTCTCACTTTTCTATATGATCTCTAGAGACCTGGATACTGTTTCAGTGCTCTATAAATAGCAATCTGCTTTGCTTGCATTAAATTTATTAGCAATGCATGTGAAAATTTATATGCTAATAAGATGCAGATCTCAGGTACTTAGCAATCTGCTTTTCTCAACCCCTCTTCTATGAAGGTTAAGTTTCTCTGTTCTGCTTCTTTATATTTCTTGTGGATTGGTGGGAAGGAAGGGGACTTTTAGCCACTAATTGAAGTAGCAGTATGTGAAATCGTTGCCATTTGTTTTAGTTTCAAAAGTGAAAAAGTGTTTACAGATACATCCTTTTGCTTCCTTTAGCACATAGTACAATAGATTTTAGATTTATTTTCATACTGTAATGCTTTGCATAAACAGTGTTTATGCCATGCCTTTGCTCTTTTTTAGAGGATGTGGCTAGTGCAAGTAACCCACTGCTGATCTCTTAACTTTATAGAGTGCACAAGGTTTTTAACACCAAAAATGCTGGAAACCCTGATGGACAGAATTGCCTGTCTCATTGATTTCCAAAGGGGAAGACCCCAGAATGTCAGGAGATGTCCTGAAATTTTGGGCATTAATTTATAAACTGGATTCAGTGGCAGCCAAAGAAAACCTGCCCAGCAGGAAGTAAAACTTTTGCAGTGGACTATTTGGGGAAAAGAAGAATGTTTCTTTTCAAACAGAGGGCCATTGAAACTGTGCCAACTGGAAGGCTGGCTTTTGCATTGTTTTGTGTGCCTTAGTAATAGTATGAGTTTGGAGGGTGCTGAATACAGGATTGTATGGAAAGAATGCAAATACAGGCTTTCCTTAGATAAAAACTAATTTAGGTTGGACCAGACACCCTGAAAAAAACTTTTTGTCCATGGATGAAGTCTGTAAATTTTGCTTCTCTAATTTAAGAGGCAGCAGTAAGTGATTTTGGTTCTGCATTTGTGTAGTACCATAGCCATAGTCAAGGTTAAATACTATTACTTCAACATGCTATGATGGCAATAAGAAGAATTAAAGACCAGTGTGGATATATAAACTGGGTTTTCAAAGTGCTTTTGTTATCAGCCTGCTCTGATCAGCAACACTTAGAAGGCAGCAGTCTTTGTTGCTTGAGTCTCAAAAGGTGTTGAGGTGTTGCTTGAGTCTCAAAAGCCATGCTTGAGGGAGAGAAAACTTGATACCCACTTCATGCTTTTGTTACTTCACTTTAAGCACATTTAGAACAAAACGAAACCAAACAAACTACTTCCAAAACACAAATCAGATAAGGTAGGGAATGAATGCATACTGCAATCAAGTTTATATGTGTGGGATTATCCTTCCATCCCACTGTTTCCTGTCATGCATTAAGCATGTATATTGTTATGACAAGCATGAAAAATACAAAGAAAAATAGTGGTATATTCCTTGGCAAAATTAGACAATTATCTTTCTTACTGAAAAGTTCTTCCATCTTTTTTTGTTCAAATTGCTTTGGCCTACAGTGCAGCTCTGTAGTTTTCTTACCATCTATTTGTTTTTATCATTATGGCATGCTGGGAGAGACCTAGGAATCCATTTTCTCTTAAATGATCTCTGCAAAGGGCTCTCATGCAGCACTAAAGCGAGCCTTATATTTGCTATTGCTTGATGAGGTTCACACGGTGGTCAATTGTGCAATCAGGCAATCAGTGTTTACTTCTGGTTCTTTGCTCATTTCTCCAGGCAAGTTATTCTGTTTTTTTAAATTATTGGAGTCTTCTGATTTAATTAGTAGAGTGCTAATACCACTGTCTTGCCAGAACAACAGTCATGCAAAAGTGCTCAGGAGATGATTTAAACATGTGGAGTGCTATATATAATTAATACTTTTCTATTGCCACTGGTCATTAAGCAAGTACATGAAACAAAGAGACATATATAGTGCACTAGGCCACTTTCCATCTTGACTGACACTGCAAATACTTTCAAAATATATGAATCCTCTCTTGACTCCAAAATATACATGCTCTTAGTGGAAGGGAAGCTTATGTTATTGATCAGCATGTTTTTAATAAATTTTCTTATGATGATGTAATTTACATGAATTTACATAAAAATCCACTAGGATTTTTCCGGAGATAAATTGTTGCCACCTCTCCCTTGCTGTAACCAGGCTATTTCAACATTATATCCAACACAATATCCACATCAAATGTTGAACTGTCCTACCTATGTTGTGCCAAAAACTACAGCCTTATCTTCACAAGCTTTGTACAGAAGATAGCTCATGTAGCAGTCTTCCTGCCATAAGAAGTACCTCTTTGGGAGGAAAAGCGAAGTTTCAGCTTGTAGTAAGCTTACTGGAGAAAAAAGTATAGGATATAATTTAGTGATAGGGTTTCTGATTTCAGATTTTGGATGTGTACTTCCCTTGTGTCTCACACACCCCCTTTTATGCTAGAGTTTGCTTAATAAATTCTGTTTGTTTTCAGATGTGGAACTGTACCCCATGACTTGTTAAATATAAAGAGCTATGATATTGTACCAAGGAAATTCCAAAGAGTCTGGTTTGGCTGTCAGGGTGTTGCCAAGCCATTTCTGTGTTGCTTGAAGACAGAGCCATGCTATTGTAAAACATTTATATTACACATACTTGTAGCACTGCTGACATTTCATTTAAAACAACACTTTTGTTCGAGTTTGGAGGGGCTGTGTAGCACACAGCTTTCCCCAGCCCTCAACCCTTCATCATTTGACACAGAGGGTATTGCAAATGCAACTTAATCACTGCAATAAATATGTACCTGTCTACTAGTGGGTGCTTGAAGCACTGGACTATGAATATTTGAATGGTTCAGAGTTACTCCAGAGAGCTACTACTTAGAAAATTTTGCATAGCTGTAAATTACACAAAAGCTAAGCCTGAGTTATCAGATTATATCATTTCCCCTAAAGTGTGTACATCACTATGATGTCTGCAGCATATGGTATAGATGTCCATGCTTTAGTAAAATGATTCTTTTATGATTCTTTTGCAAATACTGGTCAGAGAAGTTTTTTGCTTTGTTGAAGAGAGGGAAACTGTGGGAAGGCACTGAAAATCTGTTGATCTGAATGACTTACCCTGCATCTTTACTGCACATTTGTCTAAGTTAAAGCAGAGTCACCACTGTATTACACAGCCAGTGAGACAAGTTAGCCCAGTTTGCAATGCCACTTCAACTGTATATGAGGTTTTTATTTGACAGTGGAAAGACAAAAGGGCAGGATCTCTGACAGTATCAATGAAATGAACAAATTATTCCCATAGCCTCTCATTGGACCACAGATTACAATGACTATCTTTCGTTAAGCAGCACCACAGCTGAGCAAACAGTGAGCAAAGTGAACAGCCGGAAATCTTTACCAAGTAACAGCTTTAACCACTGTTTTGTTCTGCCAGTGCAGGGAAGGAAGGTGGTGGAAGAGAACAGTTGGCCACCTGTAGCTGCCACAGATTTTAAAATACAACTAAACTCTGTGTGGATATAGTGATGCTTGCACTATTAAGCCCACTTCTGTGAAAATGCCTATAGGATATATATTGATTTATGTAAATGTGGGAACTTCACCTATGGCAGGGGCAAACATCAATTTATAATGAAAAGCTAGAGCTAAGTGGCGTGTGATGGGGAGGAGACTGCAGAACAGGATGGTGAATTACTTGTGACCTTTACAGGTTCTTACTTTTGAACAGCCCAGTTGATCTTTTTTTATAACCAAACCCAACAAAATCAAGGAACCAAGCCAACCACAGTTAATTACTAGCTGTAAATGTAGCTAAAAAATATTTTTATATGTATCACTAACCATTAGGGGATTCTGAGTTTTCAAAGTTAACTTTGTGGGTGCTGGTGATTATTCTAAACTGTAGCAAGAAAAGTCAGAGTTAACATCTCATTTAAGTGAGTTAATATGCAAAGTATGTGTGTGGGCAACTGCTTCCTGATGGTAGCAAGGATGCTTTGCTGGATGATCCTACATATCAGTCATGTTCTTACAGTGTTGCTACAATATCTGACCTTCACTCTCTCCCTAAGTCTGACTCCAGCATTGCTTTTTCTGTGAAGTTTCTGCTTGGCAGATGCTTGGTAGCATTGACAGAATCTCTGGAACAAATTAACAGCAACAAAATCATAGGAGCCAGCCTGAACTGATCAAGTGGTGTAACAGCACATGTAAAAAACCTGTAAGATTTTAGGAAAGAGCTTGGTCCAGTTCCTTTTGAAATCATTAAGACTCTTCTGCTGATTTCACTGGGACATGATTTGCCACCATGAGGAGATCATCAGCAATTATTTTTTTTAAATGTTTCCCAATTATTGAATCATGGACACTAGGACTCTTGTCCCCTTTTATCCCCCTATTTTTTCTTGATGGCCTAACCTGGCCTAGAGGTTAGACCAACTTCGTTCTCTAAGTCCTATTGTATAATTATTATATACTGAATTTTTTTCTATTGTCCTTTTTCAGCATAGAGGACCATAATATTGGGGATTATTTACTTAAAAGTTCTTGTTTTCCGTTTCCAACAAACAAGGATTCAATGGACTTTGAACATGACTTTGTATCACAGTTAAAAGTGTATAGGAGCTTGAGTAGGGATTTTTAATACTGTTATACTAAACACCGCTTGGATCGAAACCTTCTATTGCCAGCAAAAATATGTCTATTCAACTAATAAATATCTTTTGGTGTTTAGAAATATGTTTTGGTGCTAGTTTAAGTACAACAATGCCATGACTTTTCCTTTGTTGACTAAAGTGCGAGGTTAGCATTTTTGCTGTTTGAGACAATCATAACTTTTCCCTTTTTGTCAACATGACAAATAACCAACATCTTCTTTGCTCCCGCAAAGTGCTTATGCATTTATGTCATCTGAAGAATGCAAGTTCCATCAAATTAAACTATTTACATTCTTAAAATGCTACACATGCTAAAGTGCTTTAGTGGATTGTGCTGTGGTAATTACTTTTGATCTCTGCTAACTTGAAGGAAGAAGGAAACTCTCTATACCCCATCCATTCCAGAAAAGTATCCAATAAACTACCAACACTCTTCCTTTTGAACCTCTTTTTTTGCTGCTATTCCTCTGTTAGAAACTAGAAGTTCTTTAGTCTCAAAGAAAGAAGGAATAAATCAGATCAAAGATCTTCTTATCTTGTGGCATTAGACTTAAACTCTGCCACTGTCACAAATTATTACGTGTCCTCATCTGCAGCAGTGCTTACTATATGAAAAAGATTGCATTCCAACTTTCGGGAGTAGTCACTGTGACAGGAATCTGCAATAAAATTATGAAGGAAACAGGTAAAATGGTAGTTTCTGTCCCCTTCTGCTCAATTCACTGTAACACAGTCTGATTAAAGACATACTTAAATGCAGACAGTAGTGCCTTGATGGAAGATTTGGGGAAGTTTTTCTATACTTCCATGCTTAAGGGTTTTTTAAATAAGATTAATAATGCTTTATGTTTTCCTACTAACCCAAGGCCATTATAAGATGGTTCATTGCCAAAGTAGAACATTGCAATCCTCCCCCTACTCTATATCACAGTGTATAATAAGACCTATCACATCAAAACAAAGCCAAATGACACGACAGTTTTTAATTAGCCATATTAATAGTAAAGTCTGGGTGCCACAGACGGGCTACCTTTGACGTGACTTCAGCACAGTAGTTTAGTTTGTATTTATCACTCTGATGAGGGACTAGACTTAAATTCTTTGAGCCTCAACAAGTTTTAAAATGTCATGTAGATGGGAAAGGGTTACAAAGACGGTTGATATATAACCCTTCTGCTCCTAAAAATTTAATCACTGTAAAAGAATTAGGTGAGGCTAGAAGAACTTGTTTGGCTGCAAAGTATCGTCAACACTGCCTGACTTGTTACTTTCCATGCTGGACCCAGACAAGCAGAGGTAGATCAAATCTTTCATTAGAGCAGGAATGTATACAATTATGCAACCACCTTTGTCAGTGACCTGACCTTTTCAGGTTAATTTCTCTCTTCAGCTGAAAAGGCACTAGATATTTTAAACCTATACATTAATTTAGTTGTGCCATTGTATACTCATAGAGGGTCTTCATGTCCTTTACCCTTTGGCTAATTAATGTGGTGGTCTAGCAATACCCTGTGAGTATGGGGCAGTTTGAGTGAAAAAGGGAAACAAAAAAACCCTAACTCTGAGGCTGGTCACAGTTTATTATGAACGGAAGAGATGAATTTATAGTCATTTCCTTTCCTTCTTACTGCTACAAAAAATATATAAACACAGTGTGAACTGTAACAATAATACAGATTAAACCATATGTAAATTGGTTCTGTTTTTTTCCCCTGACTCTTAACATCCACGGAATTATTTGGTAACATGTTTTTCAGCAAAGCCGTTCAATGGTTCTTTGTTGTCTAAGCAAAACAGATTCAGCCGCTGAGTCCTGATCAGGTTGTAGGTACCTCATACGGACTTGTCTTTTTGTCTTAACAACTGGAGTTTTTGACATGACAGCCCCTCTCACAGGGTTTCAGTTAACTTGTGCTAGATTCATATCCCTCAAGTAGTACAAAGAATGCTACCCGGGCAATTATGAGGCTACTGATGAAGGGCTGTGCATTCCGTGGAAAGAAACACTAACTCCCCTCATCAGCATGAGAGGCTTTAAAAGTGAAACTTGCTCATGGTGCCGCAGTTATGACCTGGAACGACTGACTTAGACGTTAGATGCTTTAAAATAACATCCAAAAGATTTTGCTAAGGTGGGAAAAGAGTATTCTTTGCTATCTGTAGGCTTTAACACTCTTTAAATCATAGAAGGAAAGAAGAGCTAAGTTGAGTGCTAACGCTATGGAGGCCTTTCTTCTCATTCACTACCTTTTGGGGTATATATAATTCCACAACAAATTCAGTAGGAATTTTCCTATTTGTAAAGAGTTGCAGAAGTGGCCTAAGCATGTTATCGTTGCAGCACAATAGACAAATTGTCAGAAACAGAAGAAATATTAACTGTACTAGTATTCTCAAAGGTGCATTGGGTATTTCCATATTAGATATTATCTGGTTTTGTACAAATCTTGCTATCAGTTACATTCCCACACAGTATTATTCTTTATTCAAACAACTTCTGTTTACATTGTCATTTAATCAACTATTAGCTTTATTGCTGCTTAACGACTATTTTGCTAGTTTGGTTGCCCAAACAAATTGTGGTTTCTCCAAAAGTGTATAGTTTCTCTGCTGTGAAACCTCTAAAGCTGATGCTAAGTTCAGTAGCTGCATAGTTCAGCCTTTGGTTTACCTCCTCATTCTCTCTCCCTCTTTACTCCTGCAAACAAAACAGCTGTCCTAAGACTGCATTAAATTAACCTTATATCTTCCTGCAAGGACTTCTGGTGGAAACAGCATTTTGTATTATGTCAGTAAAGTGTGAAAATTAGATAAATTTCTGAGAAAACACATCCTTGTAAGTGCCACTGGCCAAAGAGACTACTAACCCTTGCAACATAAATGTCTTGGTCCATATTGTGTTCCAGCCTTAAGCAAGATGCCTGCTGAAGGGCCTACCAGCATTATTTAGGGGAGACCCTTGCTCTGAGTAGGTGGTCTGGCAAAGTACTCAAAGGATCATCTGACCTAGGCTCTGCTGAACTGGCCATAAGCTCTTGGGAAGGACACTTTGCAGACCAGTCCTTTCCAATTCAAGGTAAAGAAGCAATTAGTTCAAGTTGAAGTAGCTCATTTTGCATAATGAGAGAAGGTCACGCAGATGTCTTTCAGGTAATCAATCAGAACTAAACCTGTTTTGTTTCATACACCTCAATTCAACCATGTATGCATGTTGTGCTGTTTTTGGCTGGGATAGAGTTAATTTTCTTCACAGTGGCTAGTATGGGGCTGTTTTGGATTTGTGCTGAAAACAGTGTTGATCATACAGAGATGTTTCAGTTACTGCTGAGCAGTGCTTACACAAAGTCAAGGCCTTTTCTGCCTCTCACCCCACCCCACCAGCGAGCAGGCTGGGGGTGCACCAGAAGCTGGGAGGGGACACAGCTGGGACAGCTGACCCCAACTGACCAAAGCGATATTCCGTACCATGTGATGTCATGCTCAGCAGTAAACCTAGGGGGGAGGTTGGTGGGGGGGTCGCTGCTCAGGGACTGGCTGGGCATCAGTTGGTTGGTTGTGAGCAACAGTTTTCATTTGCATCACTTGTCTTTCTTGGGTTTTATTTTTCTCTCTCTCTGGTTTTGTTTCCCCTCCCCCCCTTCTTTTCCTTACATTTTATTATTATTATTGTTATTATTATTTATTTTTTAATTATTAAACTGTTCTTATCTCAACCCATGAGTTTTCTCCCTTTCACCCTTCCAATTCTCTCCCCCATCCCACTGGGGCAGGGCAGTGAGTGAGTGGCTCTGTGGTGCTTAGTTGCTGGCTGGAGTTAAACCATGACACGTCTTTAAGTGTGCTTTCATTCATTTCAGGAGGTTACAAATCTGTCTAAAATCATACGTGCACTGATGTGCAAAAAAAGCAAAAGCAGTTCACATTAATAAAGTGCCAATTTCAAGACTTGTCCATACATAAGAATTTAAAGGAGGACACATATTTCTAGAACTAGTCCCCTTTTGACAGGCTTATGCAGATCTGAACACATTGACAGATTTCTGGGTTATTTCTCCAAGCAAAAGTCAAGACAGCTGTCATACTGGCCCTAGAGCATGTAGCATAGTGGCTGTGTTTATACGTTATGGAATATCACGTGCTGTTTGGTTTTCATGCCGTAGGGGTGTTTTTGCTTCAGAAATACCATATTTTCCTTGTTTTTACTGAAGAGCTGGAAAACTAGCTATATTATAATGGGCTGAAACTGGAGCTGCATACTTGCTGAGGATTCTCACACAGACTTTTCCCCAGTACAGAAGGTCTGTCCCAAGGCTGAGTACTGAGTTTCCCATGTGGGTGTGATGACTGAAACACGTCTCAAAGCACTGAACATGACTTTTCTAAATTAGATCTTTCCAGCTAACTGTGCATTCAGCTAATTCTTACTCCACTTAATAGCTGCTTTCCCCTGTAATGCTGCTACTCAGTTTCTTATCCTAAGGTCATAGTCCACTTTTTTGGTAGTTCTGAAGCCTTCAAACCAAGTCTTCAATCTCATTTACTATTTCTACTGTAGCAAGGCCTGGCAGCTCCTGTCATGCTTCAAATCTCAATAGTGCTGTACACAAAGAGATTTCTAAACAGATAGCTCTTCTGCTGTAATTACTGTACTGAATGGCAGTTCCTCTAACAAGCTTCTGATTTCATATACAAGAAATTAAAGTCATAACTTCATACCACTGTTGTGGAAGAGAAAATTAACAGACTCTCACTCCCAGAAAGGGGTGATAGGAAAGAATCTTTTAGAGTCTTTGTGTATCATAAAAACTTCAACTGTGACATAGGTATCCCATTTTATTTTGCATGGTTGATGTTTAAGCTAAGAAGTGTGTGCCTGTGAGAGAGAAAAAATTGTCTTGTTTTAGTGAGATGAGCTTTTGCAGGGTGCACTCAGAATTGCTGCTCTTTATGTATTTAATGTGTTGGACAGCCAGCGGCCAAGCCAGTGTTCCCGTGTATTTGTTTTCTTTATTGTTTTGTAGGATGTTGTGCCAGCAGTGATGCTGGAGGCTGACTGAGTCAGCAGGTGCCACAAATACAAAATAATGGTGGGAAAGAGAAGAAAGGGCTCAAGAGTTGCCAGGCGTGATGCTATCTTTTTACACTCCTTGGGACAAATTAAAAAGACGTGATACCTTTCTTTCCCCTGCTTACCAGAGGGTCTTTTGAGACATACACCTTCAGAAGCGTCAGAAAACATTTTTTCCTAAGTGGAACGTTGACTTCGGAAAGAAGCAAGTGGGAGCATCCATAAAAAATCTTTGCAATGTGGAGCTATATTCATGTTTCCTATTGTGCTAAATTCTTAGTTAATTAAATAATTACGAAAATAGAGTACACTCAAACATACACTTGAATCAAACTGTGCACTGCTCTTCATTATTACTTACTTTTGCTTATCTCTACTTATAGAATCTAACCAAACTCACCAGATAACTTACAAGGTCAAGATAAATAGAAAGCAGAGTACATGGTTTAGGTTTTATGTTTTTACCTGAAAACTTTAGTAGCATTACTGTTGAACTAAAATGATACTAAAATGTTTTTATCTTTGTCATTTTAGATTAACAGCAGGCATTTTGAATTCAGGTTTATTTGAATAATTTCTTAATTACTCTAAAGCACTTACAAATTAACAATGAAAAAATTAAAAAGAAAAAGTCAAAGCAGGAATTTGAATGGACTAAAATTTTCCCATACAGTTCCCATATGTTCCACTTAAAATGTTTACTTACCATGTAAAACACAGATGACATTTCTAGCATGTATTGCAATTTTTAGTGAAGAGGAAAACATTTAATAAAGACACTTAATTTTTTTAATGTGACAGTTTTAACACGTATGACTTTTCTGCTTATGTTATTTCTTTTTCATCTGGCACACTTATATGAAGACTGCCCCACCTAAACAACCCCCTAATTAATGCTGTATGTTAATTAGATGTTAATTGAAATAGTCATTCTGAGTCATCTTTAGAATGTTAATAGCTATGGCTTTTCTTTTTTCTTTTTTTACTTTTTTTAACAAAAAGTCCTGCAAGGTCAATATACAATTTTAGGGTTCTGGAAATCTTTATTTACCATCATTTTTCTAGTACATCAGTAAACAATACTGCTATCACAGAAGTTATGATGAGTGACATGGAAGAGTAAACAAGACATAGTTGGGAAATTTCTTGAATATGACAGGGACAAGTCCTACTAAAATAATTGTGAACAATTCTATAGGAGTTGCTCATCATAATAAACCTCTTCGAATGTAAAAAGAACAAAAGGAGGGAAGAAAATTTCTCTCCTGGTAGAAAGACAAAAATGACCTCACAGTAATTCTGTAGTTTGGAGAAAGAAAGAGCTCTCAGTTCTCTCTCATATGCACACCCTCTACAAGTAGGCTCTTATTAACTCTGATCCGATTTGATGTTGATTTATCACAGAAACTTCAATAAGGATTTGATGCACCTAGTTTCCAGTAAATTGCATCTTCATTTGGGTGACAGCTTATATTTGGGTGAAACCTTATACAGCTGAAGAGCATCAACATTTTAAATTAGACTTTAAGACTTTAAAAGAGAGATTTACATATTTTGTTCCCACCATTTTTGAAAATGGACCAATCTAACTTTAAACTTTGTAGTACTCTAAGACTCCCCTTTTAACAAATGAGGGGAAGCTTCCTTATCAGTTGTTGGTCATCAGGCTAAGAATGTAGGGATTGTTTTTTGGTCTTATTTTCTTGATTTCCATTCTTAAACAGTACTGGCCCATTGTCAGAAACTGGCTTTCAATATTTATGTATGAGATAATTAGTTTTGAGGGTTTGGTCCACAAAGCAGGTAAGAGAAATAAGACTGTTCTTAGCGGAGGCTTCATTTTTTCAGCATGCTTAGTAAGATATGACAGGTCTTGATAGCCAAGTGGAAACAAACTTTATTTAAAAAAAAAAAAAAAGGAAAAAAAAGATAAAAAAACCAAAACCAACCCTGTGTGTTTCTGTGAATGAAAGTTAAGCTGATATGGGAAAGGATTCTACTGTACATGCTGTTTGCTTTGGCCTCTATTACAGAAAATATTCCAGTGGTGAAATCAAAGGTTAAATGCAACTGGCAGGAAGTTATAAAGGTGAATTGCATAAGATGTTGCTGAATAACAGGAGTTTACAACTTCAGCTATTTCTTCTGTTCAGAGTGCTTTGATGTGTTGTACAATAGTAGTATGTAAAAGACAGATTTTAGAGTTTAGTGTGATAAGTTTTTCAGATTGAGGTGTTATACATTTACAGGAATAAGTTTCATTTAGAAGTATAAATTAAGGCATTTCATCAGTTTCAACAATAGGGTATTATATGTTGCTTTTTCTAGACTAACGTTTCTTTTGAGTTCCTCATGTTAAAGCAGTTTGGGAATCAACTGAAGGAACTTGTGTATGGCTAGTACACCTTGTTGCAACTGTAGAATGAAATAGCTAAGCAAATTTATTGATGCTACTACATCTCTGTAGCTTACATAGTGAATATGTAGCAGCACTGTTTCTTCACAGTCTTCTGTCTAAATCAGTCCAAAGTTTAGTCAACACTAATTTAGCTATTGAATTGTTGAAATATGAAAAATGCTATGAATCGTTCTGAATCTTTGCTATTATATAATGTGAGTAGATAGCAGGCTTTTCTTCCAACATGGGCAACCTGTACACAGAGTACCTCCTGAGATAAGACACTTGATATTTAATATGCATCCCTGTTAAGATTATTCAAACCAAGTGCATGCAGTTAAATTTCTTTTTTTCTGAACTGAGACATGTCACAGTCAGAAATGGGGCCCAATGTATGGGAATAGGAAAGGAACAGGAATAATCAGATCACACGACTTCGGAAAGTGCCAAGGTGCCAGGTTGTACTATAGCACTGCCTTTTCAAGAATGGACCCTCACCATATAACTCACCTTAATGACAATATAGTGTAGCACTGTTTTCCTGGCTGCTCCGTGTAACTCCACCCAGAGTTGGTTAGTGGACCACTGATCAGGCCACATTGCATGCAGCTCTGTGGAACAGAGGCCATCATTTATTTCTGGAGACAACTGAGCTAGCTGATGAACAGTGGTAAGCTGAAAAGCCATCTCTGTGAGTCTCACTCTCAGTGTGTGAGATACATTAAGCTTGCATGACAAAGTAATTTTAAAAATAATGACATCCAGAGGTCACACTGTTAAGAGGAATGCCTTTCTATGCTATTAAATGCAAAATTGCACCTTGTGAGATGTATGACAGTTGTTTAACAGCTAGAAGAGTAAGGGAGGATTTTCCACTGAAACTGGTAGAAGGAATTCTGATAAGCAAATTCAGCTAATTTACTAGTCATCTGTAAAAATAAATAAATAAATAAATAAATAAATAAATAATAACTTTGTACTAGTCACTATTAATGGTAAGGATGTCATTTTAACTCTCTAATAAATTTTAGCATTTGGTTTAATTCTGACTATTATAGGCAGCTTTTCTCTATTGTATTTAACATCTTTTTAACACTAGGATTTTGCAGCTCTTCCACCAAAGAATGAGAGAACCCTTCTTAGTGTGATAGATCACACTGAGTAGTATTGAGATTAACTAGATATAACCATGCAGATATTACATTTTCTATGGCATTTTTCTTTCAAATTCTAGGCCCGTTGGGTTTTCTACTTTGCCCAGAAACTAATATGGACTTTGTGATTATAGCACAGCCATTTTATAATGAGCAAGCCAAGGAAAATTTTTAAAAGTCCATACAGAAGTAATTGTAAATAGCTACAATAAAAGCTGTGAAGACACAGGTGTCTCACAAATGTTAGTTCAAGTGCATCATAATTTTAAATATCTTTGATACATTCCTTTATATAAATTTCACACGGGCTGAAGGAAACTGAGATTTTTCTCAGTTCCAGTGATGATATTAGCATAACTACACTGACAGGAATTTCAATTTCATTCAGCAAGCTCAGATTCCAGAGAGGACCTTTCATTTAGAAATTATGTACTGGACAAGATTTCATTTATAATACCACGTTTGTTTCCTGATAGGATTATTTCCTATTCATTTCTTTAAAAACAAACAAACAAACAAGCAAAACAACATATGTGAATTTTTGTACAATTTAAACATGTATGTTACTGTATCAAAGCATGACTGGCTGGAGACTGAGTACTGAAAGAAGGCCCATAACAGCAGGCATTTTTCAATTAAAGAAACATACAAGGAAATAATTCTCAAGACTCAGTCATTGTCCATTTTTTTCCAGCTTACATATTCTATATGTGCAATTCATTAAGCTAAATATGCTCAGCTTTGTTCAGAAATGGCTTTGTCAACAGTCAATAACTAGAAGAGTTGGTTAATAAGTATTTACCATAAAGCACTTTGCTTACGTAGCAAAGTGTGGAATACGAAAATATAATTTAGCTAGTCAAACAAAACTGGTATTTATCACACTATGTGTTTGGTATACAAATCATATCTAAAACGTTTTTATTGTGTATTATATTTATAAGGTTTTGTTCTTTATTGTGTTTTATTCCATTATTCACCAACAACCGCCTTTTAGTTTTATGTAAAATAATAGCCCACTTTTTAAAGGTGAAGCTGGGAAACCACACATTTTCTTCATTTAGCTCGCTAGACAGTGTCAGGGAGAATAGCTTTCAAGCTGTTCATTAAATAGTGTCTGCTTATTGCTAATTCTAATTTGGACCACAGCAACCCAGAGAATTAGTTTTAGGCAGCACCTAGCAACATAATATTTAGAACTACTGACTAAATTCCTCCTATGTTTACAGAAAGAGTAAAAAAAAAAAGAACTGCAAATGAATTTTAAGTGTGCAGTATTTGTACTACTTTCTACTTCAGCCTTTTGATGAGCACTAGAGTTTATATTACTTACTCTAAAAGCAGGTCTGATAGGCCTTTCATGAAATAGAGATTCTGCATGGTTGTGTCCCTGTTTTTCACTACTTTATGTACTGTTAACCATAGAGAAGTTGTAATCATGTTTCTGCATTTCAGATCAGCCATCAACTGGACATTCTGCAATTGAATCTCCTTAAACCCATGCAAAATACTGCCAACTTTGGTTTTTTTGTTGGTGGTGGTGGTGGGTTTTTTTATTTCTTTTTTTTTATTTTCTAGGTTGCTATAATGCATTACAAGATCTAAACAGAATTACTTCTTCTGCAGTCCATTTCATATCAGGAAATCTCATTTGTACTTATATACTAACCCTGCTTCTTTGGAGCTAGGCTGTTACAGAACAGCTCTCTAACAGAGGTTCCCAAACTTCACAGCATCAGGAAGATTCTTGTAGGACTCCCACTGTTTCTGGGAATGGAATAGCAGCTCTTTTCCCTAAAAAATAACATCTACCCCATTCATAGGATCATTTGGGGAAAATGTGCCAGAATTTGCTTCTTCAGTCATCTATTGCTATACGATATTCTACCAAAAATGTGCACAGGATTTGAGCTTGTTTTGATGACTGATAATAGAAAAGGATGATTCTGAATGATTTTGAATTTCAAAGGCTATAATTTAAACTGGATGATGGTAGCTGCACAGAGACCTTGGTGTTCGATAAAAGAAAGGAGAAATCATAATTCACATAGAGGTATTGGCTGGTACAGAATTATTGCTTGTGTGTTGCTTGCCTGCTATCAGTGAGTCTGTTTGCAGTGAAAAAAGATAAGGAATTGCCAACCATGCAGGTGTGGGGCCTGAGTCATCCCAAGTATAATACAAAACAATTCAAGACAGAGGACCAGTCAGCGGACTCAGGGGCAGGGGAGGAAAAGGCTATGTAAATACAGACCTGGGATAGAAGCTCCCAAATGAAATTTTAGAGGAAAATTAATCAGTATAAAAAGTCTACATGTGACTGAAGGAAACAAAAGTGAAATTAAAAACAGCATTAAAAGCATCTGAAGAAGGAAGACCAGGAATTTGAATTTGATGAGCAAAATGAGACATGTCCAGTCCTTGACTGGAATTCAGCATTCCTCTCCAGGTGTAATGTTCTCTGATATTATTGCCCGAGGCTGTCTTGCCTGGGATTTATAAAACAGCTAAGAATTCTATCATACTACCATAGTAAATTCAAATTTAACTGACAGATACTAATCACCTGCTGCTTGTGTTTCTGCCCTTTATTTAAACTTTCCCAGTTTAAATATCTTTTTTTTTTTTTTTAGTGTTATTTTTATATACTGTATCTAGTCCTGTTGTTAGCTGATATGGTTTTCCACAGTGGAATTCCCCTTCAGATGAAGAATATAGCATTTCCCATTTTCCACCTACGGATTTCCTGATTATCTGGTCATTCCAGATGTACAAGTAAAAGTAGAAATTGAGGGTCTTTTATTTTGGGCACAAAACCAGTGTGCTTTTCCAAATGTAGACAGTAACTTTTTGGCCTCTGTTCTGTTATGATTATAGCTGGGGCACTAGTGGTAAGAGTCATCAATGTTGCCTAACTATGTACCTCATAACAGTGAAACTTAGATTCAGTGACAGTTGGAATTCATGAAGGTTTTGCAGAACTTGTTTCTGATTTGTCAGAAGTGATGATGGCTTGAAAATTGTTTTTCACTCATGAGTAATAGATTTGGTGAGTTGTGAATTGACTGCTCATTTGGGCAAATATGAAGTGGAGCACACTAGTGAAGAGATTGTTTATAGGTCCATGTTAAAAACATAGAATTGTATGCATCTATATGAAATCCTGTAATTAAAGACTGTCTCAGTACGTTTCCGAGCAGTAGGAAACATTCACCTCTACATTTGCGGACCTGTAGTGTTTAAATGAAGTCTTACTGCTGTAGTGTTAATGTTATGGACTTTTTCCTAGGAAAACTTGTGCTGCTGAGAGGCGCTAAGGCCACCATGTTTTTGTTGAATACATTTGTTGTTGATGCACACTAATAGACAATGTTATATATATGCCAAAAGTCCTTTTAGAAAGATTTATATTGTTAGAATGTGGCATTGTGATATAAAGGCTCAATTTCATAACTCAGAAGCCAGTTTTGCATCATTCAAAGCAACCAGTTTGTCTTCATATATGACAAATGCACATCTTTTTGACAAAAGGTGAATTGTCACTGAAAATTGTCCAAGTCCTTCTTCCTAAAAATTTTGTTAATGATTCTCAGAGGGTACAAAGGTCTATGGAATAAAAATTAGTGGTGTTAATCCCATTAATATACCAGGATGAATGTAAGGGACAATGAAAAGATTTCAGAATTGCATTGCTCATATTATATTTATAAGACATTACATCTAGCAGGCCTTAAAAGTGTACCAATTTTGTCTAAGGCTTTCTTCATCTTTGAAGATAAGTGTTGTATCTCACCTGGTCCCCTACAAAAATGGATGTGTGTGCTTTTCTGTCTTACCACTTTAGTGTTCATTTCCTGTCTTTCTTACTTCTTAAAGAAACTGCAATGTGCAAAAAAAGTGAGAATATAGTTCTGCTGGCACAACTCAAGGAGGAAACTGACCTCACTATTCTGTAGCTAAAGAAGCTAGACTCTGTGATGGAAAGCAAACCCCTAGAGGTCAGTATAATCATAGTAACATTAGCATAGAGAAATCTAAGTTTAAGTAACATTAAGAATAAAATAAACCAACTACAGAAAGGAGCTTACACTTAGATTATGATCTGACTTTGAGTGACTCCTCTAAAGCCATGTTGAATGTCACTAATAATTCTTGGTAGTACAAGCCATCATTGTACAACAGGACACAATGTCAAAAGGTTACCAAAGTAGAACTGGAGCTCTGACAGCTGGTCCTCTTCGGAGCCAAGAGGCAGTAATGGGATGAATTGATCAACTTGGAGGTGGAGTGCCTCCAACGCTAGGTTAGCTGGTGCAGTGAGCAATGAGGAGCATGCCACTCCTTGTAACGTAAGAAGGATAGTATGGAGGGAGTCAGCAGCTGAGGTGAAAGCAAGCTGGCTATGGACAAGGAAACTAACCAGAAAATAAGCTAAAAAGAAACTGTTCTTGTCACAGTGACTTGGACAAGATGACAAAGTTTGCTAAACATAATGGACCTGCTATCCATATTAAAGGGCTGAAGCCTTTGTATTAGTGACAGCTGCAGAACAGACACTGTGTTTTGTCTATGTAGTGCAAACACTGTCTCAAAAGAAGCTTTCTCATACACTAAATGGAAACATCACTTTGAAACTCTTTCATTCTGAAGGAGTAGGGCAAAATGCGCTCCTAATATTCATAACAAACGCTATAGCAAGGGTAAAGTAAGCATTAGATGATCCATCTAGAATAAGAAATATATTTCATACTATAAACTGAATTGTTCAGAATATTTCACTTTAATTTATAAACATTCTACACTGCATATGGTTGGGAAGCAGTTTATGATATGGCTCTGCTCTAATCCCTCACATGTTGATGGAATCAAAGCCTGTAATACCTATATTCAGTAATTGTGTTAAAACCCAGACGAATTCACTACCAACCAATTCACCATGACATGAAACAGGAGCAACTTTGCAAATGTCACAGGGGCTGTATCTAATTATGCAGCAGATGATTTGGACTTCTGGCTTTTACATGGTTCACTAAGGTTCCACAACATGGTTGTATTTGTCCCCACGGGAATATGCTATAATTTGGCAGCCAAGAGAACAAAGCATGTGGCATAACCGTACTGGGACTTCACTATTTTCATGTTCATGCTTTGCAGACTATGTAAAATTCATATTGAGCAGATTTTCAAAAATATGTTTAAAGAATTTAATAGGTGTGTCCTTCATCGACAAAGTGTAAAGCTAATTTCTTGTGGCAATGACTAAGTGACAGAATACACAGACACTTAGGGCTTGATTCAATTGCCTCAGCAAAACTCTCTCACATCATTTCAGACACTGGAGAGGTTGCATAGGTCTGTCAGATATGATACCCCAAGAAAATAAGGAAGACTTATGCCTTTTTGGATTTGCATATGAATGCCATGTGGGAAATCCTAGGGCATCTCAGATGTCACTAGATGCCTGTGTAGGCAACTGAATCAAACTTTCACTGTTCATATATTCCCTTAACACTGATGCTCACTGGCAGCATATAAAATAATTCATTTTTGTCCCTTTTGTTAGTATGGACACAGACTTACCTCATTACAGTAGTTCTTTGTGTTAACTTCATTGAGTTTTCAACACTACTTTTGAAAACAAGGAAAATTCCAAAACAAATTGTATAAGAGCTTAGATAACAATGGCTTCAAAAGAGAGCATTAATCAAGACCTAGCCGCTGGTCCCTGAATAACTTTCAAAAGGAGACAAACAGTGTTTGTTTTGCTTTTTTTTCTCAGCTCAGATTGTCCAAACTGAACTTAAGCCTGGGGCAAAATGTGCTCAAAAAAAAAAAAAAAAAAAAAAAAAAGAAAAGTTGAAGCCGGGTTTAAAAAAAAAAGGAAAGAAGAAAAGAAAAAGAAGGTCTGTAATACTCACATTCAAAGAGTAAGAAAGCTCACACCAAATCTCACCCTAGCTTTACAATGGCGTAATGACATTGACTTCTAGAGGATTGTGTTGATGCAATTGAGAGCAGAACCAGTTCAGTGCACGGTGCTGGAAAAGCCACTGAGTTTACTTCAGAGAGATTTTTAAAATGTAAAATTTTAAAATAACCTGAAGTCCATTGTTGGAAAGACATTGTTGGAAACATATTTGAAAGGAAACTTTTGGTATTAAGAAACTTATTGTCCTCTTTCCCATTTTTGTGACTGAAGTAAGTAATCTGTTTATGACATGACGGTTGTTTCAACAGCACCTCAATATGATGTCACTAAGAGATGATCAACATCTGAACTAGGGAATAAACAGCTAGAAAGGAGGGAATAAAAAATTATTAGACTGAAATATTATTTAGTATGGGTAGAGTTATATTCTTGGAGAATAAATGTTGTCAATGAGACTGTAAAAAGGCATTAATGACTCAATTTCTGAATATTTATTTATTTTTACTATACAAACAGATGTTTGTTCTGAGTGTTATATAAACCATTTGACTGACAATGTTATCTACTGTCTTTTCCTACACAAAGAGCTATACGTGTCAGCAGGATTTCTGTATATTCATGTGGCAAAAAATAATGTGCTGTACAGCATGCTATACAGAATAACTCAACAACAGAGTAATTCACCTTCTTTGCCAACAGAGGCCACTTTCTATATACAGACATTTATGCAGGGAAATAGTGATTATTATTTTAGATCCTCTAGCTGTGTTGCCTGGTAAAATGGAATGAAAGACAGATATTTATTAAAAATTTAAATTTTTCATTCAGTATTTGAGTTATCAAAGAGTCCAGAAAATCTTTGAAAACATCTGCCAGTAAATTGGTGCTATACATTATTAGCGAATATACTATAGGGTGTACTCTGAGAATTTATATATACAAAATAAAAATACATATAATATTTTAACAACGTGATACACACATTTGAAAAGAATCTCGAATTTTTCACTGATATGTATAAATCACAGAGAGAGCTCTCTCTCTACCAGAAACAAAAAACAATCTTTTTTCTGAGAGCTAGTGTTATATTGGTTCTGCCTTCTTTATTTTTCCTGATAACTATTATTGTATATAATAATTTTTATATTATTTATTTAATTATTATTGCCCCATTCTATTAGGAGAGGATTTAGAGTAAAGCATGCAACTACAATGGCAACAGAAAGTCATTCCAAAGAACTACAAACTTCAATTTGTATATAAATCTACCTGGTAAAAGCAGAAGCCAACCTGCTCTTGATACGGCAACACAAGAAACTGTGCCCCAGGCAGCAGAGTCTGTGTCCCCATTATTTAGGTCCTGACCTTTTCCAGGTGATTTGATCTTTATGTGAAGCCCATCTTCTTAGCAAGTCTCTGCTTATAGCAATTTAGGTATTATCTGATTGCACAGATAGGGAGAAAAAGCAGGCAGACAACTTCTCTGTCGCATTTGTTCACAGGTAGCCTGCAAGCTTACAGCTGAGATCCATTTGTAATTACTGCTTTCCCAACTAGCTTCAGAATGCGCACTTATTTCTTTGACACAGTTATCTGAATACAGTTTTTCATATATGTGATTCTTGTAGAAATCCCTCTCTCCTGTGTGCGTCTCTCCCATGTTTTGCTTTTATTATTTCGCAAGAGGTTTGCCCTCAAGAGAACTAAATTGACTGAAAACAGATCGACTGAAAACAGATGTATGAAAACTTGGTTTGTTGCTTGCCCCCATGAAGGTCAGTGACAATCATAGTGCCTGGGAGAGCAGATTCCCAGGCAGGCCATTGGGTGACATTTCTTCTGTGCACTTCTTTCCCACAGTTTATGGAGCTGATTCAAAGCTCATGGAATCACTGGGAATATTGCAGTTATCTCCTCTGTGTCTTAGGTCAAGTCCTCCAAGTCTCAAAAGAAAACCATTTCTGGCTGGTACAGGTTATTTCGTTAGAACACTTGTGTCTCTTATTAACCAGGAGAGTGGTTTTATTGATTCATACAGCATGATCCAGCAAACATGTGACAGTGGCAATGTGCCAGGAGGATTTTCAGAAGCACCTGCTGCTCCTGCCTCCTTTCCTGAGCTCGTGACCTCAGCTGTGACAAGGAGACAGCTGAATGCCTCCTGCTCTCTTTATCCCTGCCATTTCTTCCGCCTTCATGCCAGCTTGTTCTTAGTTAGATAATGTAAAAACTATGAAGTCTTCATCATTTAGAACCTGCATTCGTTGTGGTTTTCCTGTAATTTTTGCAGTACTGCTCTAGCATCTGTAAAGCATTAGCCATATTGGGCAGGCTGTCATTTTTTTACTGTTTGTCTGGATCTACACTGTGGAGGATTGGCAAATCTGACAGGAACAGTATCAGTGATCCACAGACACTTTTCTCTCCCTTTTCTCAGCACTGATGATGCTGCTTAGACAGAAACAGGAGAATTTGAGAAAATCCCTACCGGGGATTTTTAATGTTACTTTACTGTAGCCACAGATACTGGAGGGATAAAAAGGGAGAAATCAACACAGGAGAATTTTCTGTTTACCTTCAAATACAGATGTGTTTAATGCAAGTGCGCGTTCGTGTTAGTTTGTACTAACTGCTTTTTTTTCTTTAGAGAGGAAAGATAGAACTCTCCATACAGTTATTGTAGCCATGATGCTGTAAAATTATGAGACAGGGCAAAATTTCTAGGTAAGGTAGTACCTTGCCAGCCCAATGCCAGCTACTTAGTACAGTTAGAAAAAGCAGTCAAACTTGTAGGCATGCAAGCCTTTCTCCAGATTTGAAACTGCACTCTTACTTGAGTTCTTTCCTGTGTGCAGTATCCAAGAACTGCCTTTTGGCCACACTGATATAGTCCTTGAATTTTAGAATATCTATATTTCCCTTATCTCTGGTGTTTAATTTCCTTTCGATGACTGGTTCTGAAGGACTATATAGGTTTCCTCCTGAAAGAAGACTTTATTATGTTATATAGTCAAAATAAAGCCCAGAAATGGCATTATATCCACTCGAAGATGCTCAGTGCAATTTTTATTATTTGCTGCATTTCTTCTTGGGACCTCTAATGGTGTTAGAAATGGCTTCCTCTTGGGTGCAGGGTATTCTTTTAATAGGTTCAGAGAGAAAATTCTCAGCTCTTCATTTTTTAAGATATTATGTAGATACTTATTTGGACAGAAACTTCAGGTTTTTGGAGGGGACAGACTGTTCAGCTCAGCATGATGAGGTGTTTAGATAGACTAATAATATAGGCCAGCAGAATGGTTCCCTCAGTCCCTGAACTAGACTGCTGGATGGTGCTGTGATTTCCACCCGCCCCTCCGTGATGGTTTGCTTTTTGCTGAGGTAATCAGTTTTGTCTTATACCTGTTTTAAGGCAGAAGTTCTTCGCACTGGCTCAAAATCTCCAAAGTAATAGTTATGCTGTTACAATGACTGCTATCCACTCAGCTGCAGTTGAACTAAGAGAGAGAACAGGTGGGGGTGCATCACATACAAGATTCTTGAGCTTGCTATTCCTTAGATCCTCTTAGAGTAGAAGAAATGTTATAGCGCCACTTTTTTTTAAAGGAAACGTAATTGCTTCTTCTTGTTTTTCCAATTTTTGTAGGAACTCTCCCAGAGGAAAAGCGTGGGTTGTATGAAACTCCATCTGCCCCAGCTGTGATAACCGTCTTGCAGACACTCATGGCACAGAACAAGAGTTAGGGACTAAGACCTTAGGGAATGCATTTGAAATGCTGCCAATTTAGCCAGTTGCCTCCTACTCCTGAATTAAGCTGCAATCTTGTCAATCAAGGAGCTGGGTAATATGGCAGTGCGGTAAAATGTGATCCAGAAAAGAAGTGTTACCATGGTAAGAAACTGATGAATCTACATTAGAGTATTTGTTTTGCACAGGGCAGCAATTCTTTTTGCTTACTTTACAGTGATGCTTTCACATAGGAACAGAGGGACTAATAACAGCTTGTGAGTCATCTGATCTAGTCCTCCAAAACAGTAATTCTCAAGTCCTGAAGAAAGGTAAAAGCACTGAACTCCAAGGTTTGGGTATTGGTTCCCACCAGAGAGTGGGATGAGTAGTAGGGAAGAGAGCTGTTCTCTTGAGCTGCAAAGACAGTTCTGAATATTGAAGGCAGAAGGTACAAGCCTCCTCCTTTCAAAAATTTGTTTCCTTTGAAAAAAAAAAAAACAAAACCAACAAAACCTCCTATTTGTATTTACTAGTGAAATAATTTTTCAAAAATCCAGAAAGTGTCCAAGTGCCTATTGCTCCAGGCTCTGAGGAAGTAAAGTGGGGCTTTGAAATACTCCTTTTCAAGAACTCCAAAATTATTATGAAAGTCTTTGCTGTCTCTATTTTCTGATGCTGAAAAGGAACTACAATGTAGCTGCTTCACAGAAGTCTGAAGTCCGTAATTTGGGTAGGCATTGCAGGGATTTGGAATCTTAGTTGACACATATTCAAAAATATGAGAGCTGAGTTAGAAACTTGTCAAAGATAGACACTTGTAAAATTTTCAGGATTTCCTATGTTCAGCTGAAGCAGGAAAGAATTTTTTTCATGTCTGTTCCCATTTTTCTGAAGAGAATAGGAAACAAAGTTACTTTTCTCTTCTTTGAGTTTTAAATTAGCTGTATACTTTGAGCTAGTTCTTGTTCAGCTTGGCTTTCATTTCAAAAGATCTGTTATTCCTTTGCAAATTCAATTCAAATCTAGAAAATATTCTGATCAATGTAAATATATAATCAGAAAAAGGTTCATCTTCACTAGGTAGATTATACCAGCACCTGAAACTGAGTTGTCTTTTAGAGAAGAAAAAGAAAGGAAAATAATAATAATGCCAGCTTTTATTTGCTTTATAATAAACTGTAATAAAATAAATTTTGCAAGGTAATGAAGCATTCCATTCCAAAGAAAGAGGAAAGGAGATGACGTGAGTATAAGATTGGCAAAAGAGGAAATTGATAGAAATCCTTAGTTCTGTTTATCATCTAAACAGGGAATCACGAATTTTTCTGCTAGGACATTTTATATCTAGAAGTGCCATGTGAAAATCTGAACATTTTCACTGATTTTAATGGAAGAACTGTAGGACTTTGGATGTGATTTAGGTGTCTGGGTATCTTCCTGCTCACTTTGATGAAAAAAGAATAGACAGATGGGGGTAGTTCTTTTAAGCTAAACCAGGTTGTAACTGAAGTAGGTGAAGTTGCACCTGTTTACAACAATGTGGTTCTTGGCCTGTGATAACCATGCGAGATAGTAAGGGGAAAGCTGGTAGAATCATGCATATTTACCTTCGGTACCTGGTAAATGCCAAGAACAAGTCACAAAAAAATCCCTATAAGATTGCTAGAGATAGTCAAGCCAAACAATTTTCTTTATTCCGTTAAAAAATCAAGTTTCTTTTATAAAAGAAATAAGGTGATTATGAAAAAAATTATGATCTAAATAGACTGAAAGAATTGTATATCCAAGTTTCACTATCTCAGCACTAAAACAGACAATGAAATAAACATGTGAATTTCATTGTTTTTTTTTTTTAATAAAACAGGCATCTAACTAAAGAAGCCTCAATATAGGCTTTGATTTTGGTAGGACAATGGCCTAAAAAGAATTACAGCATAACTGCATAAGTAGTGTGAGTTCTAAACTTATGTTTGTGGATGGTAATTAAACAATATGAACTCAGAAATTTTATATCCCAACTCCTGGGCTCAATATAGGATATAGGACAAACTTAAAGGAAGCCGTGAAATGCAAACACTAAAGGAGAGGTGGTCATATTACCCATATCATAAGTTTTCAGTTCATATCTGAAATTTAGTACTTTTTTTGAGTTGGCAAAAGCTATCAGTGATTAGCTGAACCAGCCACCAATTTTGAGGCATTGACCATGGTGAGAAAGGGTTAAATGTGTTCTCCTGTCTGACAAAGACTGATGATGCCTCACCCAATGCAAATATAGGGGAGATATGAGTAAAGAGGTGAGAAGAAGAAACTTGGTGTGGTTTGAGCAGGCCTGAGATAAAAGCCCTACAGGCATTTAGGTCTGGCAAATGTTAATTGGTTTTTGAACAAAGACAAGCCCCAGGAAAAGGCAAAGTGTTGACTGTAAGACAGTCACTGTGAATGTATGTGACTTATGAAGACATGTACCTATTTCCCATTGATTTTGGTGGCATTTAAATGGGTGTTGAAATATTTTCTTTAATAGTGGCAATTTTCTAAAGCAGGGGCTTTGGTTCCTATATTTTAGGAATAGATGGGAAAGAAGGTAACAAGTACATTTTTGATGGAAAACATTAGCTTATACGAAAACAAAAAGCAGACGTCCTCCTGACATTGAGTGAAGGGCTTAAATAGCTATTTTATTAATATTTGCTCCAGGAGTCCTGGGTTGCATTTTTTTTAAGGTTACCTTGGCCTTGAGAAGCAGTAACATTTGCTGGAATTATGACAGGGTTGTTGACTGAGGTCAGAAGCACTGAGTAAACCAGTTCTGACCAACTTGTCTCTACCCAACAGGCACAATGGCAGTCAATGGAAAAGTTTATAGAGCAATAGGGAGTCTGGGGTGAGTAGATGGCATGGGGACAGTCTGCTCATATCAAAGAACATAACCAAACCATGGAAACATATCTTTAATCAAGCTTTTGCATTAACAGGCAAAAAGACTTTTCTCAAGAAAAACATCTTTCTGTTGAATATTTCTTTCAGTTAGTTGGTCAAAAATCTTATGGCAAACCCGATTACTGCTGAATGTGATAAAGAAATACTGCTTGCTGCTGTGAAAGTAGAGAGTTAATAAGCTCTTAGAAAATTTCTGTCTCCTGGATGTGCTGAGTGAACTTGAAGGTACTGCAGATATATTGTACCTGAGGTGTCCAGCTCAAGACTGGACATAGGAAAAATAACAGTTTTATCAGAAAAAAATACTTATTCTTAGGGTAAAAGTTCTCAAAACAGCAGAGATTTAACTAATGACTGTTTTTCCAAACACTCCTGGGAACTGCTGTTTATATGTGAATGAAAAAATCAGATGGCAGCAGATGACAGTAAACAAACACAAATGCTCTCAAAACATAGTTGGAAATTATATTTTTCCATATTATGATTGAAAGTGTCCAAACAGCACTACTGCTGATGCTAAAATGATGCCCTTGATAAAGGTGATAATGTATTATTACTTTTTAACCAAGCTTCATATTACCAAATTACATTTTTAAACTAGTATGTTTATACACAATTATTCAGGAAAACAATATCAAAAAAAGATTTACATTGGTCAAAACAGCTAGGCTGAAAGTGGATATCACAGGCAAATTCTCATTTTGGTTACCGACAAAGAGTTCAGGAAGAGCTCAATTACAAAAGAAGATGGTGATTGTAGACCATTTTTTTCCTCATGAGTTGTTGGAGATGGAGGAGTAGGGACCACTGACCTAGCATTAAGGTCATTAAAAGCACTTTCTTTTAGAAGGGAAAGGTGGCTGAAAAAAAGCCAAACATAAGTAGTTAAAAATAAATTTTAAAAATGTAAGGGAAAACTGTTTCTTTATATGCACGAAAAAAATATTCTTTATTGTGGTAGCTAATAACACATGAATCAGTGATTTCTAAAGTTATGACGTTTGAACAAAAAGATGGTCTTATTTTGAAGAGTCAGATCCTGAAGTCTTTATTCAGTTTTCCCTAGAAATAAATATGCATTGATGCCTTGGCATGCCAAAGGGGTAAAAAGTGGGGGGAGGAAGGGGAAAGAGGGAGAGGGAGAGGGAGAGGGAGAGGGAGAGGGAGAGGGAGAGGGAGAGGGAAAGGGAGAGGGAGGGGAGGGGAGGGGAGGGGAGGGGAGGGGAGGGGAGGGGAGGGGAGGGGAGGGGAGGGGAGGGGAGGGGAGGGGAAGGGAGGGGAGGGGAGGGGAGGGGAGGGGAGGGAAGAGGCGAGGCAAGGCGAGGCGAGGAGAATAGTTCATTTGGAAGTGCCTTCCAACAATCATCTAGTCCAACTGCCTGACCACGTCAGTCAGGGCTGACCCAAAGTTAAAGTCTATTATGAAAGGCATTGTCCAAATGCGTCTTTTTAAGGCACTGACAGGCACTGGTGCCTTTTCCAACCTGCAGTTGCCTTGCCCACCCGCCCGTGCAGCAGGATGGCCATGGAGAGGGCGCGCAGCCGGTCCCCGCAGCAGGGCTACAACCTGTGCCCGTGGCCCACCAACGACCAGCCCTCGGCTGGCAGAAGGGGGCCTGCGAGGACCCACCGCGCACAGAGGTGGGGTCCAGCTCCAGGGCCCTCCAACACCACCTCCCAGCAGGCTCCCGCACCCAGTGCTTCTTGGTAGCCAACCCCGCTGAGCCCATCTCGGGAGCCAACACCAGCGAGCACAGGCGAGCACCCGGCTGGCCCTGCTGCTCCTCCGGACCCACGCAACGCGTTAGGCTAGGGGAGAAGGAGAGGAGAAACCTGCCAGAGCGAGCCAAGTGTTGCCCGTGACCTCCTGTGGGAGGAAGCAGGGGAGCCCAGAGGGCTGGCCAGCAGCGCTGGGGTGTGGGGAGAGCCCGTGGGACTTTGTCCTGCTGCCTCCCAGGAAGGCACGAGGTGTTACTGAGTGAACTGTCTTGCCTTATGTGCCTGGAGACGTCTGCCACAGCCAGAGCGACCTGATGGGGCCCTGGGAAGACACGGCCGACGCCTCGGTGGCTGGCGTCAAACACCGATGGCGAGCACAAGACGAGAGCTGGGGGGATGGAGTGGGCAGCGGCGCTGCACTAAGCCCAGGCCCGTGTGCTGGGGCCGCAGCGCTGCCGAGGCGAGCACCATGGGCGATGATGGCCCGTTGCGCTGTCCCCAAGCGATGGGTTCTGATGTCACCAAGGCATGGACTGAGACGTGCCCGAGCGACGGACTGTGATGTCACCTAGCGATGGATTGTGACCAGGCATCCCTCACTCTTTATATTCGGGCGCTGAGTCTCACCCAGCCGGCTCGTGCCCACACTCCAGCTGAGCGCGTTGGCGAGGTGTGGAGTGTTGAGCGAGGCCTTTGGCGCTGGTGTCGTGCTCGAGGAGTTGTTCGTTGCAGCTCTCAGTGCCCGACCCCAGAGCCGTTGGAGGATTTTCTCCGGCCCTGCCAGGTTCAGGCAACCGGCGCAGCCAGCCGTCGTGTTTGCAGCAGCAGAGGTGAGCTGGGCAGGGAAAGCTCACCCTGGGGAGCTGGGGTTTCCTTCTTGAGGGACCTGGGCATTTCTTCCACCCCTCCCCAGGCCGGCCAACGACGTTGGCCTCTCTTCCTTTTCTGCCGTGACACCCGCTGCTGCAGCGCCGGTGAGAGGGAGCGGCTCGACATCCCCAGCTCCCCCCGGCCCAGCGCAGCACGTGGACAGCATGGCCAGGGAGCTGGAGGAGCGCTGTTCCGTGTGCCTGGGCAGCTGGGAGGAGGCCAGCTTTGTGACGCCGTGCCTCCACCGGCTCTGCTACCCGTGCATCCTGCGGTGGGCTGAGAGCAAGGCCGAGTGCCGCCCCTCCCGCCAGACAAGCTCCAGCACTTTGCACATCTCTCTTGGCAGGCTAAAGCGTCGTGGGCTGAGGAAGCCATGGGGGAGAGAAGCTCTGCTGCAAGGGACAGTGGCACGAGCCAGCTGTCCCAGGCAGGGCCGGCGGAGGCAGCAGCAGACTCCCAGTGCCCCATCTGCCTGGGAGACATCAAAAAGGCAGCCTATGTGGCCTACTGCATGCACTGCTTCTGCTTTGCCTGCATCCGACGGTGGGCCAGCAGGAGAGATGCGTGCCCGGTGTGCAGGCAGCCGCTGGAGCAGCTGCTGCACTCAGTGAGAGGGGACAACGACTACGAGGAGTATGTGGTTGGCTTGCCTGCCCGCCTGCGCAGGAGGATGGCCATGGAGAGGGCCCGCAGCCGGCCCCCGCAGCGGCGCTACAACCTGCGCAGGCGGCCCACCAACGACCAGCCCTCGGCTGGCAGAAGGGGTCCTGCGGGGACTGCCAGTGCACAGAGGTGGGCTGCTGCTCCGGGGCCCACCAACGCCACCTCCCAGCAGGCTCCCACACGCAGCGCTTCGCGGCAGCCAGCCCCACCAAGTGCAGGCGAGCGCCCGGCTGGCCCTGCTGCTCCTCCGGACCCACGCAATGGCACGGTGCAGCTGCGGCCCCTCAGCATCCGCCTCTTCCGCCTCCAATAAACACCTTGATGCTTTCCAGGGCGTGTGTGTTTCATGACCAAAAAGCAACCCAGCGCAGGGAATGCTTTCCAACACTGTCTCGGTGTGCGGCAAAGCCAAAGGGGAGAATTTCTCAGAGTGCACCAGGGTTTCATTTTGCCTACGTGCTGCAGCAGGCGACGTGTCCCTCGTGCTCTCCCAGCGTGCCGCTCCTGAGCAGCAGGGCAGGGCGGCCCAAGACTCTTTAGCAGTGTCCCCTGGCAATCTACTTTTGCGGGCTTAGGTGTCCATGAGCGCTGGTCAGCCTTGAAGAACCACCGCTTGAAAGCACAGCAGCAGGCCATCCCCTTGTGTCGCAAGTCAAGCAAGCAGGGCAGAAGACCCGCTTGGCTGAGCAGGGAACTCCTCTTGGAACTCAGGAGGAAAAAGAAGAGATTGGATGATCTCTAGAAGCAAGGTCAGGCTTTGCAGGAAGATTACAGAGCTGTGGTTCACATATGCAGGGGGAAGACACAAAAGGCTAAAGCTCAACTAGAGTTGAAGCGGGTTATTGTTGGGCCAGACAAGAAAGCGTGTTTTAAGTATGGTAATAGCAAGAGGTGGTCCAAGGAACACATTGGACTCCTACTGGATGAAGATGGTCCCCTGGCAAAGAGGCCTGCAGAAAAAGCGGAGGCATTCAACGCTGTGTTGGCCTCAGTCTTTAATAGTAATGATAGACCTTGCGCTGTCCGGTCCTCTGAGTTGGAGGACCACGACTGCGGGAAGAGTGACTTTCCATTTGTGGACACAGCAGCCATAAGGGGCCAGCTGTTATCAGCTGAATGTTCATAACTGCATGGGGCCTGCTGGGGTTCATCCCAGGGTACTGCAGGAGCTGGTGGATGTTAGGGTAGGACGCCTCTCTATTATCTACCAAAGATCATGGGAGTCTGGGGAGGTGCTCACTGACTGGAAGCTGGCCAACGTTCTTCCACTTTAGAAGTGAAGGAGAGGAGGGAGAGGGAGAGGGAGAGGGAGAGGGAGAGGGAGAGGGAGAGGGAGAGGGAGAGGGAGAGGGAGAGGGAGAGGGAGAGGGAGAGGAGAGGAGAGGAGAGGAGAGGAGAGGAGAGGAGAGGAGAGGAGAGGAGAGGAGAGGAGAGGAGAGGAGAGGAGAGGAGAGGAGAGGAGAGGAGAGGAGAGGAGAGGAGAGGAGAGGAGAGGAGAGGAGAGGAGAGGAGAGGAGAGGAGAGGAGAGGAGAGGAGAGGAGAGGAGAGGAGAGGAGAGGAGAGGAGAGGAGAGTAGGGGGGGGAGAGGAGAGTAGGGGGGGAGGGGGGGTAGGGGGGGAGGGGGGAGAGGAGAGGAGAGCTGGGGGAGAGGGCAGGAGGGAAGAAAGATCAAGATTTGGGGTGAAATTGCATAGGTCTGTGGCTGACCTGTTACAGAATAGCAAACCTCATTCACTTTGGGTGGTCCGTAAAGTTATCAAGTACAATGAAGAACAATTAAGTGAAACTACTTGTTAAGTGCTTTTAAAGAACAGACAGAAGTCATTATTAGTCTTTGCTTTACTTCAGTGTGATTTCCCAAATTGGCACAAGAGCCTATGTGAGCAGAAGAACAATTGGTAATTTCTAAAGAATACTAACTTTCCCTAAAAAAAGAAAAAGAGAGAGCAAGATAGGGAGGAAGTTTTAATCTCCAGTGATTTACAGAAAGCATAATAGAGGGAAATGCAAAAGCCTATGTCCTTGGATCTGGATCTTGATAAGTAGGATGTGAAGATTAAAAAAAAAAAAACACAAACCCACAACAATTTATTTTTCACTTCCTTAAACAGTGTTTATGAAGTCCTCTTTCATCTCTTTATATGGACACACCCTGTTAGACTCCAACCTACAACAACTCACCCCCTGAATTTATGAAATTTTATACTCTCAAACCACTGATCATATTTGGCCATGAGAGCTGCAAATGTTGTACCAGGTGCATGACACATGGTTAAGCTATCACACTTCATAGCATAACTTTTGTATATATGAAAACCCTTTATCTTAGAAAGGAAAAGGTGATAAGATTAAATGTCCTTCGCAGAGGTCTAGGAAAGGTGTTTTTTCCGAGCTTATGCAGTATTCCAGGACTTGGCCCTTATGGCCTTAGGTATTCAGACAGTAATCCTTTCTCTTTCATTTAACTATTTCATGTAAAAGTTCTAGACAATAATTGAACAAAAGTATTTAGTTCTTATATTCTCTAGCATTGATGCAATGAACCGTCAAATACAGAGTTCATAGAAAAGGTCTAAGGACATTATCACTAACACAGATCGTTGACTGACCAATGACATGGTAGATACTGATGTGATTGTGCACACAATACTGGTTCACTAAATTACAGCAGTGCATGGGGTATGTTGATGCAGACTTTTCGTGAAGTTACCTCAAGATGTATTGTTTCAAAAAGTATTGACTTTAAAAGGAAAAGAGTGTCTTGTTTCAGAGTAAAACGGTGGTATTGTTCTCGTTGTTTTTCCAGATGTCTGAAGCGTATTATGGCATAGTTATTCTTGTCACAGGGATGGGCTGTCTGTTCTGTGGACTACAGGCCTCCATATTTTCATCTTACAAGCAATGGAAACTATGCCTAGAATTTTACACTAAGAATGATTGTTCATATCAGTCAAACTGTTTCATTACAATGTACACTGTGTGACTGTGATTGCAAAAGACATTCTTTAAGGGCTTATTCTTATTTTTAATTTGTTGACCACTATACCATCACATATATGGATTATATATATATGTTTTATATGAATATATAGGTGTATATATATACCTAAATATACAGGTATATACATGTAAAGAATGTACTCACACAAGTAAATAATTGATATATTGTATGTTGTATTTATATTATATATAATATGTATATTTTAAAATTACACACATATATATGTCATATTTTCAAATGGAAGGACGTAATCCAAGAAACTGCTGTCCTTTGTTTATTGTGGAGAATGATGCAGCTGATTGATTGAAAATTTTCCTATTCCAGGTTTATACAGGCTGGCTACCATATTCACTTTGTTCTTTAAAAATAATGCATTATTCATAATGATGCTTTCAAATCTGCTTTAATCTGCATTTATGTGATGAAGTAGATGCAGCTGTGAAGAATCTTTCATTTAGCTTCAAAAATAATCTAGCATTAGGCAATAGTTTACAGGGTTTATTAACACAAGTTACAGATTATTTTGATCACAATAATCTCTGTTAACAGCTAGTCTGTTTATTACACAGTATTTTTTCCTCCTGTTTTCTTCTGTCTTTGCACCAGGTGCAGTAAATTGAATAGAGAACACTTGCATGTGCTATAAGTACAAAAAAAACCCACTTGCCTTTCTTTGTTATAGCTAGTATGGCCTTATATAAACACATGTATGATCTAGTTACAATCTTCCACCGTGAGCTTTGCAGCATGGGTTGTCTATATTGCTTCTTCATGTCATGTTAGTGCAATGTGAGTACTTCATGACTGAACACTCTTGGTGTAACTATATGCTAGAATTCAAGGGGGTTTTATTTGTTTTGTTTTTGAATAATAGAAGTCTAAGCCAACATCCCATTCATTTAAAATATTCCTTGGTTCTGAGGAAAGGAGAAAACATCTGAGCCCCAGGGAGAATGCTATTAGATTTTTATTTAAAAAGTACATAAATATATGCAGAAGACTACTAGCGATCAGTATATTATGGTATAATCAAAGGTTTTAATCTGAAGGAGGGGAAATCCTTTAAAGGCTAAAATCACTTAATAAGATGATGCTCCACCCTACTGAAATATATTATTTGATAAGAGTCTAATTATAATGTTCTTTCCCCAAATGTGAGTGCATATTAGAAATGATGGATTTTCTGGATTTATCCATGCATGAATGCATGGACACGCATGAAAATCATTTTAACCATTCATGATATTCAGAAGACAGAGCACGCATTTCGAGGAAATATTTTAGCTTCCCCTTTCTCCTCCTAACCCCTTGCCGAGACTGAACTTTTTGTGCTATGTTTCCAGTAAAAAAAATGCTGTAAGATTTTCCTTGCCAAAAACCTAGAATAACACACTTTTCTTCAGCATTTTAACTTCATCTCTATTGCTACTTTGAAAAGTTAGCATTCTCATTTAATTGGACTGATACTTGCATGTATTATATGCTTACTTTTTGCCAGTGATGTTCTTTTCATTATGACTGGATGAAAATCTTCTATGAATTTTCCACAGTTTCTCAGTGGAAAATGATTTGGGATTTGTTTTTGAAAGTTTCTGCTGCCTATGAAAACATCCCAGTATCAAACTGGAAAAGTTCACGTAGGGAAATGCTTGGCTAGTGCCTGAGTTGTAGCTTAGGTAACGATGCTGACTTTTGTATGAGTCAGGCTTCCCAACCTGACTTTGCTGTCCATGATACCTGGTGGCGTTGGGGGCACCAGAATCGTTTCCCCAAGAAGGAAGACTGCTGTGAAGATTCGTAGATGAAACCCAAGTCGTCCTTAGGAAAAAAGTAGGAATGTTCAACCTCTGAACTACAAATGCTATGTAGAAGACCATAAGGCTTCCAAATTGAAAAATATTGCTTTGGAGTTTTCCACTTCAAACTGGAGATTTTCACTGAGGAGAAACAGGGAAGGAGAGAGGCACACCCTGCCCCACCCCTGCCAAATCAGCTCAGAGATAATATTATGACATTTTATTTCCAGCAGCACTGCTAAACCAGGCCAGTTTTGGGAGAATGAGTGAAAGTAAGTTGCTTAATTTTGGTCCATCACCTCCAGAACAGTCTGATAATTCCTATTATCAGAGTTGCACTCTGCAACCATCAGTGTAAATGTTAGTCCCATGTCTTTGAGAGAACATGCCAATCCCTGTTTGACTGCTTAGCCTATTTAAGAAGAGAGAGATGTATCTGTCCTCTCAAGAGTCAGAGTAAAGCATGAGCAGATGAAGGGTACTGGAGAGACAACTAACAAACTTTTGATTCATAAACCAAGCCTATGTGAGATAGGTTAAAGAGAAATAATACAGACAGAAATCCCAAGCCCATTTTTTCAGAGACTTTTCAAACAGAACTCAGTAATGAATGCTACCAAGTCATATCCTATGTTTCTGTGACTAGGACTTAATCATGACATCAAAGTTATATTAGATCTCTAATCTGTGTACACAGATATGTCTGGTTTGAACACTCATGTATAGTTTCTGCCCTTCTCATACCTCATGAACGCATATGAGGAAGAGCCAGGAACTCTGCCTTACGTTCCTTGAATTTTCTGCTTCGGGGATCTTCACAAGGGCTAGGGCTCATTTCAGTTCTGGGCTGGAGGTGAACTGTTGTTTGGCTATTCTACGGTACCACATTTCCTTTCCTCCAATATATGTTAGTAAAGCCATTCAGTTAGTTATAGATTGGCCACACAGCACACAGGCATGATAGAGCCTGCATGATGCTGTAAGCATGCAAATAAAACAGCAGTTCTTGCCTGTGAGATCTCGTTGCTTCGGATTGCTCATTCTTGATTAGTTTTGCTCTGCTCTGCTTTCACCATCAGCTGGATTTGTAATTCACACCAGCTGACTCAAGCAAACATTACAGTTGTATTCTCCCCCACACACACACCTGAGAAGTCGGGGTGAAAAAAGTAGGGGTAGCTCAGTTACTAACACAGATCCAGATTATATCTAGGCATTCACGTTTAGAACGTTATTGCCTTCTTCAGCATTTTAGAGAGATTCTTCACTGTTGCCTTCTGGTGGACCTGATATAGTCAATTTCCAATGTACAGAGCAGTGGTTCCATTTGGAAGTACTACTGCATAACAAATAATTAGAGCAAGGCTTATATTTTTCAAGTGCCTGGTTTTGTCCAACTGAGTGCATTTGTGTTTTTTTTTTTTCTTCATATGTTCAATTGGAAAGTTTTCTCCCATGAAATGGGAGACAAAACTTCCTGGTAAAGTACTACCTCTTGTTCTGTGTGCAACAGTTTTATCTGATCTTCTCACCCATGCTTCATGAGCAATAGTGAGTAAAGTATCACATTTCTTTACAGCTCTGTCTGGACCACAGTGATAATGATCTCTTCTTGTGAAGATATCTCTTGCAAGGCAACCGATCTCCTCCACTGTGAAATCTGCCATACACTCTTCTCCAACTATATCCACTGTATGATTAATAATATTTGGTGCCTGGCCATAGATCCTACATTTTGGACATATACCCTTCTTGCCATTTTTCTTTGCTTTAACATACCTTGAATAGTACTCGCTAAAGCCTTAGTTTCTTTTTTTACAATCTCTTGTGCTATTTACCTTAGAATCTGCTTATAATATACCACTTCCTTATCCTTACTTTTTTAGAAAAAAATGTCCACGTGCTTCTTTTCTCTGTTTCCTTCTTTATACCACCTGTCTGCTGGACATGGGGTCAGGAAGAGAATACACTTGATTTGGTTTTGGAACTTGCTTCCATTTCCAGTCAGTCTTTTATGTACCTTAAATAATATTTTTACTTTTTTATCATTATATACCCCTGTTTCATAACACTTTTAATGGCTGTTAGCCCAGCCAGTTTTCATTTTCAGTGACTTTTCTATCAACAAAATGAATATACAGTGGAAGTCCAGTACAGCCATTACCATACAGAAGCAGCCAGTTGCTACTGAGGAGTTAAAGCCTGCCCATTATCACTTTACATTCAGTGTTTTCACTAAAGTCCCCATTCTCTGGGGTTAAATGCCAAATGAAAATGTGAACTTTCATCTGATGTGTGTTCACGTTTATGAAAGAGAAGTTTGAAACATGACGCATTATTGTAGAAGCAGAGAAGTCAGGAAAGAAGTATAAAGATTTCGATTTTTTAAATATCTTTATTTTTGGAGAACTCACTCAGGATTTCTGAAGGTAACTGACAATACTGTGTCCTTGGCAGAGGTTTCTGGAGGTCAGTTAGCACAGCAAATGACTGTCTGTGACCGTTCCTGACACTGGTGCCTGTGGACTTCAAAGAATAAAATATCAAGGTATGTAAATAAATCATAGGAGCCAGAGGTCTAGATTAAAAAAAAAAAAAAAAAAAAAAAAGAAAACAAACACAAAACTAAAGCCTTTCTCTTATGAGTGACAGGGCCCTTTCACACTTCATCCTCCTGAATGCTTGGTTAAAAGAGCAGCTGGGCCTCAGAAACATATAACGTACTTTCCTTCCCTTCCCTTGTTCTTTATTAATGAAAATATTTGGATAAAAAGGGATCCTTGTTTCCCAATAGTTCATCCGCTTCTCCTGTTTATTCTCTACCTGGTGTCATAGTCCTCTGAGTTTTGGCAGTGTAATAATTTCCATAGCAGTCCTGCTGTGATGTCACAAACAGAGGATTAGGATTTCACATTTTTAATAAGTAGAAAAAGAAAGATGAATACTTAAACAAAGACTCTGTCTTCAAGTAAATATCCTCAGTAATGTACAATAAGGAAAGAAAAATAGGGGAAGTATCTAATACCTAGGCAGAACTGTATAAGAACAGTATAGCTTTTTCAAACTTTTCCAAACACTCCCAGATGGACTTCAGGAATGCCATTGCCTTTTGTCTTTATCCTCTGTTAGGAAGCTGGTTCTGTATTTTTTGGGCAAAAGAAAGCCCTTGGCAAAGTTTTAAACTTGAATGAATTAGATTTTAATGACCTTTTTGTAATGCTAAATGGCAGGATCCCACCTTAAATATAGGGCTGGATTCCCAAAATAAATAGTGCAGAGAGAATTCCTCTCAGATGGAAGCAGAGGAAGGTGGGTGAGAGGTGGACTGGGGAGAGCCAGACAGTGCTGCTGCTCAGCATGTTTAGGGCTTGGGGGTGTGAAAAAACATCAGATGTGGCTCCAAGAAGGCCATCAATTACAGTAGTCTTTAAGGTTATTCTAACCTGCACTGTGGATCACACATTTCTCTAGAACAGATAGGTGGGTTAGACAAATCGGGTGGGTTAGTCAAGCACATAAATAATTGAGCTTGTAAGATTTTAACTAAAAGCACTATGAAGCCTATGAAGCAATTAGAGTTTGAAACCATGAATACAAACCTCCAGGTGTAGTTACATACCTCTGATGCAGGTTAAAAAAAATCACTAGGGGCCAGATTGTGCCATCAGTATTCCCACAGGGTAGTTGTTTATTCTCCAAGTAATCCCTTTGAAACTGAGCATGTTAGAACAGCAAAATCTGTTCTAAATAGCTACCGGCAACTGACCAGGTGGCAAATAAGAACCCTCTGAAAAATTATGCTTCTGTATTTTTCTCATAACAGTGTTAAAAATAAAATAAGGCTTTAAGTGAGGTATATTTTTACTATTGCCAGAATAATATCTCAGTGTTAGCTATCCAAGTCATAGCATTTCACACAACTTCATAGACAGGATGGTACGACTATAGGCCCTGGGAAATCTGCATTTGTTTCTGACTGAAGTGGTAACTTGCCTGAGGCAAAAACATACTGAAATAAGAAGCTAATCGTGGGACAGTTTTAAGACCTGCAAAAAATAATGTGCTGTTTTCCACAGAATGTGAACAATAACATGTTCCACTGCACTTTTACGGATACAGCAGCAACAGAATTTTTAAGCTTTGGTTAAAAGAAGAAGCACACAGTTTAAAAACACTGGTATTTTGCACAGTATATTTGATTTTCCAACAGTGATAATGTCTTATGTGAAATGCTGCTTACCAAAGCACTGAATGGCTTACTTCAGATGTACACTTGAGATGTTGTGAGACTGATGATTTTCTTACTTACATTGCAGTAACAGAAATCTACCAAGCATCTGCTCTACGGCAAAAACAGGTCCTTGGTCCTTGCTGTGTGTATGCAGTCCCTTATACAAGTTCAGTAGTCAGAGCAAGGTGTATATATACCCTCTATAGTTCCAGTTAGTCTTCTATCAGAAACAAACTAGAAACATGCTGTGTTGCAGTATGTTGCTGGATGCAAGAGCTCCCAGGAACTCCTTCTTGTATCCTTCTGCATCACTGGGCCAAAGTTGTCTGCCTTCCTGTATGGCTCCTTTCTTATTTACATTTTAGAATGCAAAATGTACATACTGGATAACCTATCTGCTGTTAAGGAAACGAGTCCTCATTTTCTGAAAATAAAGCGCAAAAATAAAAGGTAGCCCTGGAGTGGACTGGATAAACAGTCTGCTACTATCTAGTTCAAGCAGGTTTTCAGGACTGCATTTGCATTTCATGTATATATTACACGGACAAATTAGTCATACTGTGATGTGTTTACTTATGCATGCCTGTAGCAAGTTATTGTGTAATTTGCCCATACAGTGGTTTCATCTGCATATACAATCACTACAATTATATTTGCAAATTAAGTACGTATTCATGTACACATGCGGGATAACTGTATACACAATTTTTTTACTATTTGGACTATAAATTTTTTTCAAGTGAACATTTATCTTATTCATGTATCCACCCAATTTGCGTAGGTCTTCCTTCTGGGTGAGAGCTATTATAGTCTGCAAATTACTTTGTTCTTATCTACACCAGAAAATATGTTTGCTGGCATTTGTACAGCTCTATCTATACACCAAGTTGTATAACCCGGTAACGTCAAAACACTCACACCTTCTCTTCATTACAGTTTCTATTCCTGATGGGTAGAGTGCAAAGCCCTCCACAGTTGAGATAGTCGTTCTAGTAGTTTAGCTATGGCAGCACAGTCTAATCAAACGTTTCCACAGCTTTTGGGGTAGTTTTCTGGTTGGCATTGAATTCTGTGTTACTGTAGGTGAATTTACAATGGTTAACATTACTAGTTCAAAGCTAGCCCATTTTTACCTATATGCAAAAACAGCCAGGGAAGAAAAAAAAGGGAGAATTTAATGCTGCTGGGGGCATTTGGGGATGACTTTTTTTTTTTTAATGAGGTTTGTTTTTTTTTTTTTTTTCTTTTATGAGAAATTCATTTCTTGGTATAAGATGCTGTGTCAAAGGCAAGGAGAGAAGGGTAAAAATGATAGCTGAGGTGAACGTTGAAGTAACATTAAGTTGTTTTCTCTGTTGTGTCACAGTGGAAGAATCTGTTGCTTGTAGACCCATTATATAGTGGCAATGGTGGCATGTTGCAACTGCACGTATGTGGCCTTAAGCCATGGGGTAAACCCCTGTGTACAGGCACCTACTGTTGATGAGTCGTGTGCCACCATAGCTCCCATCTCCCTCACCAGCTCCTCTTAGTGTCTGTTCTGTATACATAAGCAATCTCACTACTTAACTTTTTCTGCCCAGGGAGCAGGAGCAGAGCAAGACAGGATGAAGCAGCGAGCACAAGCTCAGCAGAAAGGGAAAGGTTATTGAGGTATTTGCATAGCAAGTAGAAGGCTGAGGGTTATGAGACAGATCCCAGATTAGGTGAAGCTAGAAAAGTAAAAGAGATTGGGAGTGTAAGAGGGGAATGATGATGAGTGGGCATGGTATTGGCGTGGGGAGACTGAGGTTGCGTGAAAAATGGATATGAGAAAAGAAAATTAATATATGTCCCCTTCTGTGCACTTCTGCGAACTCCTGTATTTTCAGGGATTGCAGGTGCATGACCACCACTCATAGCATATAACCAAAGTATGCTGTGGAAGCCCTGGTATAATACTCCTTGAAGTTTTTTAATTGAAGGAAATTTAGTAAAGAACTTGGGAATTATTTGTTCACAGTAACCAAATTATCAGACAGCAGTAAATTCTTCAAAGTTGCCAGCCCTTAAGAATCAGTCTTGGGAAACAGGATATGGGATTTAGCATGCTGAGTAGGGAAAAACACTACATTTATTTAGACAACATGAAAAATAACAGGAAAGTAAATTTCTCATAGTGCTGAGAATCCCTAAGGATTTAAATCAGGGATCGTCTTTCCGCAATAACATCTCTGCAGGTGCAGGTGGAAAGGTCTTTGAGTAGGAGTCACAGAGTAGATTTTTCTTAACTATGGACAATGCAAGAATATATGTTTTAAAAGTCAGAGGGGGTCCCCTATGATTTTAGGGTAGTCCTGGTTTGGATTAAATTGGATAGCCTGTTACCATCAATACCTATTTTAGCAGGATTCATTTAACTGTTTACTCTTGAAATGTTAGACTTCAAAACTACTGCTTATGTCTCATGTGGGGCCGAGGGGCTACGTGAAACAGAAAATCAGATTAGCTGCCCTTTGTAGATGTGCATTGATATGTCGCAGGCTGGTGTGCTAATGGTGTTTGAGTAGGGAAAGCAACTGCTGCAAGCTGCGCTTCCAGCCTGAAGCTGCACAGGGCCACTATGGGAATCAGTGCTCCCCAGAGCATCTCCTGATGCATACAGTTTCACCATATTCCTTTTTGCTGTGGAAAGTGGGAGTGCCATAGAAACTACTCTGTCGTTTCTGCTACTTTCTGTTGGTTCTTTATCTGAGCTGCAGAACAATACTGTTTGAAGAAAAAGGTAGGGTTTAGTCCAATGTAATTCCAAAAATTTACTATGTGTAGTGCCTCCTAAAAATCTTCAGTATTGAGGATCTCCCTGTTCAGACTGGACTTAACAGATTTCGGAGAACTTTTCTGAAGAGGGAGATTTCCTTTTGAACCCTTGCCATCATATTGCCTCCTCTGCATTACTGCTTCTGATTCCCAAAGGAGCTGCGTTACAGTGGTCCTGTTTGCAAAATTTTAAAACTGTTCTAGGATAAAATATCTACACCAATATTAAAATACATCTATTAAAAAAATCTGGAAATCCTACAGCTTTGTAATTGTAATAGACCCATTAAACTGGACTTTGCCTGCAGCTTCCAGTGAGGAAGCAAACTGAGAAGTGTGCAGGCAGGGCGATTCAGAGAGCAGGAGTCTTTTCTGGAAGGCAGAATGGAGTTGTTACATTTGGCAAGGTTGGAAGTTCTTTATTTTCTGACTGAGGAGTTAATCCTTGGACGACCAGAGGAGCTGGATTTAGGCTATGCGTTCCTGTAACAGCCTGTCTCACAGCTTGTTTCGGAACATTGTCTTATCTTTTTTTAATTAACAAGGATTAATGAGAAAAAACAAACCCAAAGTAACAGTATCTGAGAACTCAGACATTAAGGGATCTGAAAGAAGAGAATTTATCTGGTGAGGAGGTAGTGATGCTGTGGGTTTCTGACATGGTTGTATTTTTTTATCAGCCAGCTCCTTCTTCTCTCTCACCTTCATGAAGTCACATATCGTGACTGTCTTGGAAATACAGTCCCCGTTCTGTAATGGTCAGGTTGCTTTCACGTCTTGCTTCTCTGTCACTACTCTTCTGTTGCATGAATCCCTATTACCATAACTTTGTTCTGAGCATCATTGTACGGGGAAAAAAAAGTATTTGGGTCTAAAAATCAGAAGAATGTGGAGCTTTATGGTGCCAAGTTTAGTCTCTTTTTGTTTAAGAGGAGAAACTTTATTTGAAATTAGGTGAAGGAGAGAAAATCAGGGATCTTATAATTTTAGAACTTGCTGAGGTCCTTTCACGGACAGCAAGTTAGTTTCTGGGAGATACAGCTATTATTTTATTTTCAAGTTGGTATCATCAAGTGTATTGCAACTAACCATCCAATTTATTGTGTTTGCCATAGGAAATAAATAGCCCTTCATTTGAAGCTTCAATCTTTCCTGAAAAAGTATTGTTTGGATGAACTATAGATTAATACAGAACCACTGTGAGCTGTTTGATGAAGTATTTTCATTGGTTTCAGTGGAAGTTTAAGTGAGGCACTAAGGACAATTCCTGAATCGTTCCTAGCTTGAGTTCTGTCTGATTTTCTTTCAAGTTCAGAGTGCTTGCTGAATGTTCAGAACCTAAACAGATTTGAACTGTAACTCATGGTCCTGGTCATAAGAAGAGTAAAATATATTTTTGCCTTGCAGTTTGCAACATTATGTTTTGAGGCATTTTTATAAAAGTGATATAGCTGTCCATGTCTCTGTATTTGTAGTCTGATTGGGCAAAGGAGAGTCTTTAAGCCAGTGTGGAGCCTTTTTAAGCCTCTTATAGCATCAAATTTTGAGAGAGCAAGAGCTAGCAAAGAAACATGCATTTCTAAACATACATTAACTTCAGTGAGGCCAAGACACTTAATGTATCTTAACATATCTAATATATCCAATATGGCAATATTATAAAACCATTAAATGCTGTCCTGTCTGTGGAAATAGTAGTGATTATAAATGTTTTTCTTTAGTTTTTAATTTTAAAAGTTTCCTTTCACAAATTAGCACTCTACATAGTTTTTGTTTTGTTTTGTTTTGTTTTGTTTTGTTTTCTTTGAGAGAGAACTGCATGAATCAGGAGGTTGTATTTTACCTTTCTGGCAGGTTGATGCTATAGGAGTACTCCTATCAGAACTTTGTCTCTGAAAGTTCAGTTTCATATTTTAATTCTCCTGTAAGCTATATCTGACTTTCTATTAAAATCAAACATAAATAGAAATATGTGAGCTAAATATTTTTATGAAAATATTTTCTGGTATTTGCTTTAGTGCAGACAATACAATTTTTCAGCATTGTGCTGAAGAATAAGAATTATAAAACAAATTGAAATTGTCTGTTTTCCTTGGTCAAGATGAAAGGAAAAGCAAATCACATAAGTAAGAACAGTAGTTTTGTCTACCAAAAACATCAAACTATAGAAATAACTGTTCAGTTTATCAAATATGTTTTATTTTGAATTATAAATTGTGGAAGACATTATAGCTTTTTTAGGGCTTATGAAAAAGGTATTCTTCTACAGACAGTCTTCTGAGCATACTTGCTAAAATTAAGAGATTAAGTCATTGCTAAAATTGGTAAATTGTTTACTGAGTAACTTTAGAATCTTCACTTACACTTTCAATTAATTTTCTTATTTTTACTATTATTTAACTAACTAACTAATCCAAACAATGTCAAGTGCTGTGCAGTCATAGAGCTAACCATGATTCTGGTCCTTCAGAATTTGCAGTTTTACAAAGATACAAATTCAACAGTTAAGCCAAAATATGATGCATCTGGATCCAAATCTCAGCCGGTGAGCTCAGGGATAATATTTAGTTTAGTAGGAATAAAGTCTGTTGGTACTGAGAAGAGAGCCATTGTATCCTTCACAGAGAGCACAAGGCAGTTTAGAGCCTCACAGAGGTTGTTGAAAGTCATTCTGCCATGCTCAGGCATTGCAGCTGATCTGAAATTTCTATCACTGGATCTGTGGCTAGTGGAATAATGTACATAAGCTATAGTGCTACAATGTCAGATGCTGTGAGGGGCGTATTAAAGATACTAGAAAACTTGGAGCTTGGAATTTTCCTGTGTTTTTTTTTTTTTTATTTGTGTGGTTGATAGGTCTGCTATTTTAATGTACTGTAATTCTTTAATTATTCCTCTGCATTACTGTGCATTTATGTAACTGCAATAAAATGTGTAACGTAAAAAATTATTAAAATATGTGCACCGATTCATAACACACAACTGTCTCTTACACATAGAAGACAAAAAAGAATATTAAAAGAAGCCAAAAATCCTCATGCATGTTCCATTATTTCTCTTTTCTGTAGAAAGTTTCATATGGATCTATTCAGACTCAGGCATTCTAAGGAACTGGATTGTTTTGCTTTTATAGGTAAGCAAAATGAAATGTGTTAAAAATTACATTTATGATTAGAATGTTAGTGCACTTTGGTGAGTTACCCATGTAGCCAAATAGCATACAGTGAAGGGGTTCACAATGTCATCAGCAGAAAAAATTTAATGCCTTCAGTAACAAGAAATTTTGCACTATGGAAATAAGTCATTTTATCAAAAGGAACCAGCAGGAATACTAGACCTCTAAGGCCAGACTTATTTTTAAGAGGTGAAGTGTGTACATCAGTAATTTACCTCAGAGTTGCCTACAGTAATGAAATTTTGAAAGTGTTCATTATAAATTTGATGAGGAGAGACTGCAGAGGTTAGGCATGAATTAATCTATACGAAATGCAAATGACCTCTGTGTGCACCCTAAGTTGCCTTATTGAGCAAGCTGTGAAGGGGGACTGAACACTTGCTTAACACTGTTGGTAACCTAAATGAAACATCATATACTGCTTTATCATCAACAGCAGACATGCAAGGGTTTTTCACATACTGCTATATTTCTCCAGTACAATATGCTGTAGGAAGTTACCTACTTTCAAATCCAGTACATGCAGTAATACCTGCAGAAAAACAATGATGTGGCTCCACTGCAAAGGGAAAAAGGCTCAAGCATTGGAAGTAGGACTGCTTAAGTCATTGAGTAGTGTGGATGCTAGTATTTCAAGTTTCTTGGCAGTGTACAAGGCAAGCAACTGAGAGATATAGAGCCCAGCAGTAGTGACTACATGGTCTCATGAACGAGGAATTGTTTTAAACATTGGGTGAAAATATTTTTTATAGCGCTCAATCTGCAGCCTTTACTGCTTGATGTGTCACAAAGAAGAATTCCTACCTTCTATTATTACCATCTTCCCCTGAAGAATATCGAGACTCATAGTATTAGAGAACATATAATGTTTCTATAATGTCCATGAAGAACAAGATACTAAATCCACCACACAATCAGGAAGAGAATTCCTTATATCACCCTTTAATTTGGACTCTAAACTCTTTTTGCTTATGTTTGCACAGTAATATCCTCACTGAAAATTTATTTCATATCTTGGAACTCCCAGATGCTCCAATAATGCAAGTAACAATATTATGAAGGAATATCCACACTAATAATTCTCTAATTTGCCTTAAAAAAAGGAGGAAAGGGCTCAGAGGCTATTAAACAGCTCTAGCAGACAAAACCACTTTTCTGTATGTGACTGAAAGATTTTTCTCTTTTTCATGCTAAATAGTACTTTCTTGTTACTGATCATATTCAGATTTCTCTTAACAGGGACGGTTATCCATATTAAAGGACAATATGGGATGTCAAAGACACTCAAGATGTAGGAAGACTTAAGGATACTGATAGATGAAAAATTGGACATATGCTGGCAATGTGCACTTACAGCCCAGAAGGCCAACCGTATCCTGGGCTGCATCAAAAGAAGTGTGGCCAGCAGGTTGAGGGAAGTGATTCTGCCCCTCTACTCTGCTCTGATGAGACCCCACCTGGAGTACTGCGTCCAGCTCTGGGGTCCTCAGTACAAGAAGGACATGGACCTGTTGGAGCAGGTCCAGAGGAGGGCCACAAAAATGATCAGCACCTCTGCTATGAAGAAAGGCTGAGAGAGTTGAGGTTGTTCAGCCTGGAGTAGAGAAGGCTCCAGGGAGACCTTGTTGCGGCCTTTCTATATATAAAGGGGGCCTATAAAAAAGATGGAGAAAGACTTTTTACCAAGGCCTGTAGTGACAGAACAAGGGGCAGGGGTTTTAAACTGAAAGAGGGTAGACTTAAACTGGATGTAAGGAAAACATTTTTTACTATGAGGGTGGTAAGACACTGGAACAGGTTGTCCAGAGAAGTTGTGCATTGGATATGTTCAGTGTTAGGTTGGAGGGGCCTTTGAGCAACCTGATCTAGTGAAAGATATCCTTGCCCATGGTGGGGTGGGGTGGTTGGACTAGATGATCTCTAACGGTCCCTTCTAACCCAAGCCATTCAATAGTTCTATGATAGTTGTCTGCTTCTCCATTCACAAGATTGCAACCTGCTTCAGTTGTGACTTCCTGTTTGCTCCCCTGTAACTTTGGCCTGGGAAATTGGTTTGACCTGAAAAGTGTCAGATGAATTACTGCTGCTGAGTAACAATATGACTTGCCAGAATATGCAGCATAAAGGTGCTTTCCTTATTTAATTCATTGATTGTCTGAATAATGAGAAGGCTGAAACAATCAAGGCTTTACTGAGCAGCATTGAACAATATGACCATTGAGTACATGTTTTCAATGTAAAATATCACCTAAGATTCCTTGCCTTATAACAAATCTGATCACAAATCTCAAAACAAAGGAAAATGCTTATTGACCTTTTTTCTTGACCTCAGAGAATGTTGAATTGCACAGTTGAAATAAAACATGGATTTGGCTTTGTGTTTGAAAATGTACTGAAACATGATAGTACTTCAACCTTCTGCTTTTGCACTTGCTGCTTAGATGAGAAATGGCAGGCAAAGAAGAAAATTTCTAGAGGAGTTTATAACTACATATGTAAACAGGAAATGTTTGCCACATAGGGGCACTGCTATGTTTACTGTAAAGGTTCAGTGCATACAGTGGGAAAGACACAGATTTGCAATATGAAGAAAGCCAGCTCATTCTGGCAGGGCCTGGAGCTTTCTAGGTGGAGAGTTTATATCACTGACCTTTATTTATGGAAACTTTGTTGTCTTGCATACTGTGTGGTGTAATGATAAGCATTTCTTATATGAAGCCCTGCTTCTAATACTATGTTAGAAAAAATACTTTGCATAAACAGATAAATTGCACAAGCAATGTGGATTTTGTTAAGCTTGAGTTTCCCACTGACGTTGATTTCAAGTGTAACTCTAGAGGTTTTTTCAGTTGGTATCAACAAAACAAAGCATTAGTGAACCACCTTGTTAAATGATAAACTGAAGCTTACCATAATTGAACTGTAGAGGTAATTGCCTGTAGAAATCTAAGAGGAAAATATCTGGTACACTGAGGGAAACTACATTTCTATAGAATATCCTTGAAGATATCGTCCCTTATTTTCATGTAGTAGCCTGTGAATTCAAAAAGTAGTACTAATCCGGATTATGTTTTCATCTTGTTGTTGGGATTTCCTGGTTTTAGCCTCCCTGAGCATTTGCATTTCTGCTAGAACGGAGTGAAAGCTGTGACTGGACCAAATGTATTAACAGTCTTGTGGATTGTCCAGTCCTGTTCTGGCTAACACAAACTGTAATTTTGCATTTACTTGGGGGATTCATAGGACACGTAAATGTAGCACTAACTAGTTCCACCAGCTTCACAGCATTCTTGTGCCGAGACACCAGCATGAGGTTGCTCTAAAGGGCCACAGAATCAGAACTAGTTCCTTTGCTTTTCTTCAGGTAAGGAATAAAGTTGTTTTAAAATAAGCAGGGAAGTACAAACTTGAGAAATCCCAAGTCCCAACAAATAAAAAAACTTACAAAACTTGCTATGATAACCTAAGGGGACATTTTTCCAAGGTGATTCAGATGTTGCAGGGCAGGGGGGCAGATAAAAAATTGTGTTATTCCCATTGGTTTAGGTGTTTAAACCCCTTTTAAAATCCGGCCTTCAGTCATGGGTACTGTACTTAGCTATCAGAACACTTGCAGCCCTTATTTTTCAATCTACATTTTTTTCTGAAGATCTTTAGGATATATAAGTGCTGTGAATCCTGTACTTACCACATTTTATATGTTTTCCTTCCTGCTGTCTTCCCCCTTTTGTTCTACACCGTCTTCAGGAAGTGGGGAAAGGGGTGATTTTCAACAGTATGGAAAAAAGTTGGACACTGGATTTGAAGATCTTAGCATTTGTCATTGTTTAAGAAGCTAATAAATCATCAGATATTCAAACTCATTCTACAGTAAGCCCCAGACATTCTTCAAGCTCTATTCCAAATTCCTCTCTGACAGTGTCATCGTAGTTGTTAGCTGTTTGCAGTAGCGATAGCAATCTGTCTTCACATACTTGGTATCAAAATATTCAGTGGTAAAAAATTCAGATAAAAGCGAATTAGAACTCTTCAGATACAGCTGGTGTAAGTTTAACTTCAGAAGTTTTCCAGCAGGAACCTACACTTGTCAGCATCGGTTGTAACTCTTTAACCTGTTTTTTTACTTTCCTAAGAATACGTGTAACAAAGTGACTAGAGGAAAAGGAAATTTCTCACTTATGCCAAATGAAATTAAAATTGAACAGACTTTTTTTAAAGTTTACTTTAAAGAAAAGCATGACAGAAGAGCTCTGTAGAGGTCTCAGATCAGTGGGGGAGAGAGACACTAGGCTTTGTTTGATTCTGGTGTCATCTACTCAAGTTTCACTGTAGCATGAGAAGATAAAGCAACTGGAACAAACTTCAGAGTAAAGTGAAAAGAAGATGCAGCAGCTGGTAGGGGATTTTAAGTCCAAGGCTATTCTGGCTGCTAAAATCTCTTAAAAGTATTTATCCAAAGTACCAAACAGCAATAACATCAGGATAAATTTCATGGAAACTTCTGAGAACTGGAACTTTCTTAATTGAAATTACTAAGTTCACAATGTAATGTCAAATCAGCTAATGTTCACACAGTTCCCACAGTTCACAGAAGCAAAAGGTACAATAGTATGTTTCCCAGCAATAAACAGAACTTCTTCCTGCTTCGTTTTATCATTTAGAAAAAGAAAATCAACAAATTTCAAAGCCAAATCAGAAAATGGAGCCTTCATGAAAAGTGTAATCATATAATTAGCAAGGTATGAATAACCTTGGATGAGGGAATCACAGTATCAGTTAAACTGGAAAGAATGCGGCAGTCACACTCATTAGAGAAAGCACTGAAAAATAAACAGAAATACTAGAGTTCGAAGTTACTAAGCAACTGCATTTAAAGAAAGAAATGTCAAACTATGCGCTTCTCTTTGGGAGTCCTAGTTATTGAACTGACTGGAAAATTAGTGCTAAGCAATAAATTAGCCTGGGAAGTTTCTTTAGATATATTCGCAGTTTTGTTGTTATTGCTTTTTATTTTTGTCTGGAACACATTTCATTAACACTTAGCAAATGTTTATAACACTAAAAAAGACAATCTAGGCAAACTGCGGTGGGATAATTTCAGTCAAGAGGGCAAATTCCCTAAGGATGTTAAGATTACAAAACTACATGAGAAAGGAAAAGATCCATACTTTCTCTCATGTAGTTGACAAAAAAGGAAATGGAAATATCAATTAATGTTCCACCTTGCTCAGACAGCATGGTGGAAGTAATCCTTGGGGACAGAAGATTTTTTTAAAAGGGAAAGAGAAATTTCAATAAATCTAGAACCACACTGTGTCTGACCCCTGTACAGAATGCCGATGAGCTGACCAGCAGCCTTACGAATGTTATGGGTCGGTCAGAGTTGCAGTCTAAGCACTTTCCTCCTTCTTCCTTAGATGATTAAATCCCACAGGCTGGGCAGAGGTATGGTCCTGACCACAGTTCATCAGCAGCTCAAGGCGGAGGAAAGGGGAGGCATGTTACTCCTTGCAAAGCAAGGTCTTTTTGTACACGCCAGTGGGCTCAGGGAGGACGTTTGATTCTTACACGATCTATTGTTTAGTGGCACAGTATAAAACATACTAAAATATGAAATCATATTAATGCTCTGCAATCTGTAAGGATAGCTTGTATCTTCACAGATAGCAATCCTTTTTCACAACAGTTTAAATGTAGTCTTTCCGCTATAAAGATTCCAGACGATGCAGAGTCTCTTCTATAGACTCTACAGTCTCTCCTAGAGACTGATGTACAGTGTCTCCTAACTGCCACTCATGACTATATTTAAGCCTTTTTTCCAGGTCCATATCTTCTTTAAGAACTGTAACTTATTTCATTTAATGAACCATTTAATCACTGTATGATGAAGAATGTTTAAGTAGACTTTGTATCATTTTAGGACATAGAAAGTGAGCTGTATGAAGGACTTGAAGAGATATCAAACCACTGAATGGATCCCATTCATGTGACAGTTTAATGTTGTCATGTGCCATGAGACGATATATCCATAACTTCCACTGGCCCCTCTGGACTTTGAGGCTGCTGATACTGTATAGAATCAAACTCAGGGTTGGTAGAAAACATATGTAATCGATTTTCCACTAGAGAAATCTTCTGTGACAGAAACTTCGTTGTTAAACAAATCATAGCAGTTTTGATCTAATATTTTTTGTAAAAATAAAATTAAAATTGGAAAATGTTTAAAAAATATCCAAAGGCACATTTTCATATTTTAAATGTAAGTTTTATTGATAATTTCAAAATAATTATTTACTTTTGAAATTTCTTACAGTGTTTCAAAGGGATTTGAAGTCCAAGTGAAATATTTCACATTTATGAAAGTAAAATACTTATGTTGATCCAGTTTGGTCTTTCCAGACATGTGAAATTATTCATAAGCTTTAAAGCCAACTTTCTGACAAGCCATAACTAAGCTTGTGATAGAAAATAGGAATTCATAAATGGTAATAAATAGCAAGATTTCTAATCCTGCATAAAACAGTGAGTAACTTCAGTTAGTCATAGAATAAACATGCTGTAGTCATGTAAGAATTTAGTAAATTCACAGGAAAGTAGAAGCTGTTACAGAGTCAGCAAGTGTTCTTCTGGAGTGATAAAACATTTTCATAGCCACTCTTATCAAGTTAATGCACATACTCATACTAATGAAAGGCTATAACCTGCAACTTCATTTGATGGATCTTGTATTGATTTCACTGGGAGTCTTGAATAACTATGACCCAAAGTAAGTGAAATGTACAGAGCAAATAGATCTTTAAATTTCTATGTACTTTACAAAGACAAGCAAGCATTAAGATTCTTATTTGGCAGATAAAAAAGATTAGACTTGAGTAAGGTTACACAGGCAGACAGGCAGTTATGAAGCTAGGGAAAGAGCCCTGTTCTGACATGCTCTGAAAGCCCTGTCTTCCATGTTTCCCATCAGAAATTATTCAACTGTAGGAGAGCGTAGGAACTGTTCAGAACAGCCTCTGTCTGCTTTTTGTATAGCATACCTATAAAAATCCCAAAATGCAATATTTTAAATTTTTAGAATGACTGGATTATTGCTAGTTGTCACCCAGGTCCTGATGAAGCAAAGAGCTTAAGAATCATTGTTAAACCCTTTGACTTCAATGAGGTTTGAGTCAGTTGCTTTTTTGTATGCATACCCTTTATTGAAAGTGTTTTCTGATGCAAAAGAGAGTCTAAGCTGGTTGCATTGCCTACTTGCATACAAATTCTGTAGTTGTTTTTTCCTTATGGTTAGTTATTGAATCCAGAAGCATGGGACTTGTTCAGAGTATCCAAAGCAGCATCATAAAGCATTGCTTATTAGCTAGCATCCCATGTACACAATATAATATATGTGACAATGTGATCCTGTGAGGAGTTTCGTACCCTTAAACATCACTCCTTCTTTGGAGCTAAAGACATTGACATCTCTTTGGAGCACTTATATGGAAGAAACATCCTACTTAAAGAAATGCAAAAATGTTCATTCTGTTAAAGTTCTTCCTGTGATTTAGAAACAAAATGTATGAGTTTGTGACTGTAATTGCTTCTGCAGTAGAGTCTAGTGTAATATTTTCCTTATTTAAGAAAACTTCAGCAGGGTAAGCCAGATGTTTAGTTATCACATACAGTTAAAAAACCCCACAAAATAACCCTCTCCATTTGTACAGTTCCTATAGAAAACACAAACTTCAACCGAGAAGGACATTTAGAAAATATCTTTAAAGAGTATTCACAAGGAACTCAGCTTCAAAGTTAAGCTGAGCACTTCTGCAGGTCTACCACTACTTTATTTCACAGACATAAACAGCTGAACATATGATATGAGGTTTTCTCTACTTAGGATGAGCAATCGTTCTGATTGCACTCTACTCTTAATCATTTAGTTCCTTTTTATATCTCTCTGCCTCAGAAATGTTCAGTGTGAGATGAGATCATCCCATACGTACAGACATGCTAAGGACTAGTTTCAACACTTGAAGAAAGAAAATCTCAATGAAAACATTGCACAAACAGAAAAGACTTTGGCAGTAGGTCTTAACTACAGCAATGTAGCTATGAATACTTTTTTTTTTTGGAAAAAACTGCTTTTCATCAATACTTGTCTTATGATCGGAATGTTTTTCAGATTAATTTCATTCCAAGTTGTTTACAAGGGAGTGAGAGAGAGAGTGAGAATGAGAGTGTTTTATCAGTGACCTGGGAAATAGATTAGAGTACCCATGACAACTATTTCTCTTGAATTAAACATAACAAAAAAGCACCATTTCCCAAAGATGTAACCAAATAAATGGTATGCAGAGGGGATATAAGGGAAAGGCAGTTGAGACACACAAGCAAGTAAAAGAAATAGAGATGGTCTATGACTCCTTGAAACTTAGAAGCTGTTGTCTGAGTTGAAAAATGAGCATTGTCATTAATATTAAAGTTGTAAAACAGGTTGTCAGCTATGTGTGAGGACTATGGAGAAAGTAAATGATTAAGCTTTTCCTAAGCTTTGAATAAAAACATTTGTTCATTTTTAAAGAATGTCACTGAAAGGATATGTCTGTACAAGGATGCAAATAACTTTGCATTTTACTATGTTTTTGTTCCTTCTAAAGAAAAGTATAATGAGTATAATCAGTTGTCAGAAAACAGAACAACAGGAAGGAAGAAGAGACCTAATAATTGCTTTGACGTGTGTAAAATGAACTGTTTGTATACAAAATACCAGATTCATATTGGTGGATTTCTGCTCACCACTGATGGTATGGATTATTTTACTACATTATTTATTCATATTTATGTATTTATCTTAAAGGAAATGGGACCTGATCCTAGGACTTTTGAAACTGATGCAGTTTTCCCTTTTTATTTTGCATTCACTGGTCCCATCTCATGGAGAATAGAAGAGCAAATACTTGTATACATGGGATACGGTAGCAATTATTGGGAAGGAAGTTTATATGTCTTTTTTTGGTGGTGGTGGTGGTGGGTTCAGTTTGCTGCACAGAGGACATGGGACTTGAGAAGGAGTTCTCATAAACCTGTCAAGAACAGGGAAGGGCCTTGAAGCCTTAATTGCCCTGACCAGCCTCACTAGGCATCCAGCCTCCAAACGCTGCATCCATTGGCCCAGGAGCTCCATTTCAGCTCAGGCCCAGGTGCCCTGCTCCTTACCTGACCTATGCTCAGGTCTTTTGTGGACTTGTAGACTGGATTTGCTAGGTTGACGTTGCCTTGCATTTGCCTGATGACTCTGAGATTCTTGGTGGTCCTGGTCGTTGTCACTAGCTTGCCCTGCTCACCTTGCTCAGGTACGGTCAGGCTGCAGCTTTTTTGGGTGGGCACCTGTGGCTCCCATCTCACTGTCTGTTGTGGAGCAGCCCCGCTCTTGGTGTTCCCTGACAGGAAAGTCAGTCTGTAAATCTAGGCTGCAGGACAGTTGACTTGATCTTTACAGCATAGCTTACAGAGAAAAAGTAGTTATGAACATAGTAACAGGATCATCAGTTTGGCAGTTGCTGTTACATAACTTCTAGTGCTTTATCCATGTCCCTTTAGAAGGCTATGACAGTGAAAAGGAGACTGCAATCGGAAGTCATCTTCACCAGAAGAACTGGGATGAACGGTCAGGAGTCAGTCTTTGTGTCCATGTATGCCCGTTACACCGTGTGGCATACCGGCGCTCACTCAGAAGAAACAAGGCAGCAAAGCCTCAAGGGAGATGACGATCTAGCTTGGAAACGGCATGGAAAAAGGGACATATTTTTAAGATGCCTTAACCTTCTTCGGTTAAGGGGGGGTGGATCTTAAATCTTTAGCCTTCCTTTGAACTTATGGGTCGTGAGAGGACTACAGAAGGAGGTAGCAGCTATCTTAGATAACAGAAACAAGACAGATTTCATCTCAAAGGAGGGAAATTTCAGCTTAGTCTAAGAAAAAGTTACAAAAACTGAGGTGCTAAACAGAGAAGGAACTGCAAACCATCGTTTTTTAAAGGAGCGTATTGTTTTCTTCAAATCTTGCCTATCATTAAAGCTCACTGAGAAGTCTGACACAAGAGCTAGCATCTCATTTCCACAGGCTTGCTGGAAATGAAAAACAGCAGTACTGGGACCTCTAATACAAACTGCCTCAGTGTACCTGCAATACAGAAAAGCAGACCTTCATATGAATTGTGGGGACTTGTTTGACAGCTGGAGAGAAAAAGGGCCTTGAATACAGTGTCTGTCCCAGACCATTTCCAACTTGTTTTAGGGGCTCTCATGCTCTCTGGATGTAAGTGTTTGCAATTATTTTCTGCAAGTGTAGTCTCCTCACTGTCATATGTACAAAAGTAGGCATCTCTTGGGGAACTACCAATGGAATAGCCAATGCAGTGGCTTAAACCACCCGTACTTTACCCAGCTTTATTGCTGTTTTTTCCTTCAAGGGAATTATCACCTAAGGATGTCACAGTTTTGTTTTTAAGTCACTGAAATAACTCAAGATGTGGGTAGAAGCCTCAGTGGGACTTTCAAAAGCTGACATTTATCTTTAAATGAACTAGATGTGCAGAGTTTTTTGCAAGTTCTGCATAGGTACATAATCTTTAGATACCCTAATACCTTTAAATACCAGCACCTTGATAAATATCAATATACGCTCTCAGGGACATCCTTCTAGTAAGTAATAAGCCCTCTGTGTAGAACAAAACTAATTTCTTTCTGCTATTTTTTTTATTGCACATGCTTACTAATTTAAACAACAAATGGGTCATTTCAAGCTATAGAGTGGGGAAAACGAAGAAGTTGGTATGAGTGCTACAATCTCTGGCAGATTACGTAGAACATAAATGTTTCAGAGGTGGTTTAACATCTAAGTACTTAAGCATTGCTATCAAATACAAATGACTGAGATAGGTACACTATCATTTCTTCAAATTAAAACAGTATGCCAATATATGGAGAATATATAGAATGATATTTAAGTATTTTTTAACTCTTGCAAGAAGAAAAGCTCTGACTGATATTTTTGCCAATATTTTTTATAACTGTAGGATGGAATGCTAACTAAACAGCTCCCATCAAGTGAGAACTTTATTCCCACTTGTCATCTTTGTGGGTCTGCAATAATCTTGCATTTTCAGGACATCTTGTCTCTCTGTAAACTTCTCCCCACGTGAAGTTCAAAAAGTTATGTTTTTGCTATATTTTGTTTTTAAACCTGCAAGTACTAATGGAATATTAACAACACTTGGAATGAATGATCATTTTGCAGTTTACCCCTAATACATTTGAAATTATTTTCACTTCAGTCACTAGTGTCACGCAGTTCAATTGCACACAGTAGTCAGTAAAGACACTCCCCTCTTGGCTACATTATCTTACAAGGCAATAGGTCCCTCTTCCTTCTTTTCCTCCTTTGCCTGAAACATGGGAATTTCCATGCAGCTTCCATTCTCAAGAGACCACCCACCGCCAAGTGCTGACAACAGTTACTACATACTCACTGTGCATTTCCCCATAAGGAATGAAGCCAAATTCTTTGACCTTTCATTTAGCTTTCACAGTAGTTTTGTTCCACTGACAATGCATAGTCCTGCCCAGCTAGATTCTGCAAGACTGGCTGTAAAACCAGTTTTAAGGGAGAACATTTACAAGTGGCATTGCTTACTCCCTCATTAACCTCTCAAACAGACAGAATCCAGGAATCGAGTATCGTGGCTATGAGTGTAAAAATAAACAATTGGTATTATTAGCCTGCTCTCTCCCCGCTCTCCCCCCCGCCACTTTCACGGAAAGCATCATGGTGGCACAGTGTCAAGCCAGCAGCTGCCACATGCTGAATTCTGTACGTAGCTCTGAGTGCTCTGTATTGAAAAGCAGTAGGACAAGAAAACATTCACATCATCCAAGCAAAGCAGATGATCCATGAGCAGGGGTGGCATGGAGGTGGGAACATGTACACTGGAGCTCCTCACTTTGGAAAAGGCTGAAAGGGACCCAGACAGTGGTCCATAAAAATCACTAGGGACAGGGAAAAGGCAAGTCGGCAATGACTGTTGATTGCCTCTTCAAATACAAGAATTAGGAAACATCTAACAAAACTACGGACTGGCAGGTTCAGCTAAAAAAAAGGGAGGTAGGCTAGGTAACTTCTTGCCACAGGAAGTGGGGAAAGATGAAAATTTTCATGTATGCAAAAAGTGACCATATAAACTTAATGGAAGAAAACTCCAGCAAGGGCTATTAAATATACTGGAGGAGTCCTTGGAGTAGCAGTTACCAGAAGCTGTGACTTTTCTGGGAAAGTATTATTACTAAGTGATGTTAGTATCCTCTGTTCTTATTTTAGGCATCCAATGTTTGTGGCCATTTCCTGCACACTCTTCATGACTCCAGTTGTTTTTATGCTTCTCTCCAGATTTTGAAAAGACAACACTGACACTGCTTGTTGCTATCATTTTTGTATCACTGCATCTGTCATGGTGATTGCAGCGCTCTGTCACTGAAAGCATACTAAATATCAAACTCTTTCCCAAACAGGAGGGAATCCCAACGTTGCAGGTTTGATTCACTCTAGCCTTTTGGCAATAGCCGTCCTTATTCCTCAGGATAATTGGGAAGTCCCCATTTCTCTCCTCCATTTTGCTATGCTGCAGTGATACTCTAAATTTGACTGCTTTACGCTTATCTAGCAAAATCAGTGAGGCAAGCCTTGCATACAAGACCTGTCAGTTACGTAATAGCTTCCCTTCACAATAAATCAAGTTGAACTTCTGTAGCATATTTATTCTTACACGTTTTAGGGATTATTTAAGAGATTCCATGCAAGTAGCCATTTCTTTGTACATATGGCATAGTGGGTTTTCTCCTGTTTGCAGGTAGGGTGCAGCCAGAACTTGGCTCCTTGCTTCTTGCTTCTTGCTGGCAGCTTCCTCACAGGCTGGAGGACCACAGCTTGAGAGGCTGCCATGGAATTCAGTCCAATTACACTTGGTATTTATTGTGACCCTACTAATTTATTCTGCCAAGAAGGTTAAGTGAGCAGCTTTACAATGAGCTAGGAGGAGGGCTGTGTGACAGAGCAACTGTAAGTAGAAAATTCTGCCTATTGCTGGTACTGACTTCATCAGTGCTTACATGGAGCCCTGGATCCAATGGAAAGAGGAAGGCTCCAAGAGCTGGATTAAATAGGGCAGCAGCTGCCAAAATAAGCAAGTCAGGTAGCTTACAGGGTAGAGCCTTAAGCACTTCCCATACACACACATCAAAAACTAGTGAGTGTAAAGCCACAGAGGAGACACACAGATTCCTTCTGAGCCTCACTGCTAAAGGCTAAGGGGAGGTTCCTGAAGCTGAGACCGAGGAGACTGGAGGGGGTCTAGGTATTTCAAGCACAACACGCGCATACCAGCATTTGTGCTAACCTGCGTTATATGCAGTATTGTAGCCTAACTATATATTGACCTGAATATTTTCTTGCCTGAAGATCAGTGCTTTGATCTTTTGGAACAGGAAAGAATCCTACATTTAATATTATGTAACTTTTGTGCAACTCCCCAGTTGCTATTTTCCCATTTTTCAGATTTTCTTTGCCATCTATAAACATGTTAATCAAGCTGATCACGTCGTATTTGTGCTTTGCATCTCCTGAGGATATGAGGAAAAAAACTCAGCAGCTAACTGACTTAAAAGAGTGAGCCATTCATTTTACCTGCCAGACAGAAAGTCAGAAAAGCCTCCTCAAACTTTTTTGGCTTTGAAAGGGATGAATTATTTTTTCCACATTCCTCTAAGTAGAGACTAGTAGCACTCCTCTTACACATTTAATGAAAGGGGCACAAAGAAATTTCCAGAAGTCAGACTGAGAACAAGCTCCAGAGTTTTGACTTTGACTTGACAACCCTGCTCAAACTAACAGGAAACATTGCAAAACCTTCTCACATACAGATTATTCCATTCCTTTGACAAATGTAAATGAAAATGTAAATGTAAATATAAATATAAATAGTAAAACTTCACCACCATTTATAGGTGCAGTTTTATGATTCAAAAAGCAGCTGCAAGCAGAGCCTCTAAAGCAGGCATATTCCCTACAGGACTGAAGCAAAATTCCTATGGTTTGATCACAAATTATCTTGCGCCTCAGAGTAACCCTCCTTTACTGTGGAACTCTTTTTTTCAGCCTTGCTCCGTTGTTGAGACACCCAGTCATGGGAAACAGCCATTAAAACCCTCCTCCTAACACACTGTGGGAAGAGTCCTTTCAGTCGCTACCATGGCTACGAGATATAAGCCAAAGTCATTGTTTGTTATGATTGTAGCTGTGCTGAGCCTGTTTTTTTTTTTTTTTAAATTGACAGCTGTTGCATATCAGTGAAATTAAATCATGTTTGAGGCAGACATAAAATGTAGGATTTTTCTAATTCAGGTAAGCCATGCTGATATTTCTATCTTCTCTACGGTCCAATCTCTGATCTTCATTATCACCACACTTTAAATACAGAATAACACCTCCAATTGTCCTGCACCTTTAAAAAGGATATCAGAATGTGTAACTTCATATGGATAATTTGAAATAAACTGGTAATTACAGAAGTGAGTTAAGTCTGCATGCTTGCAAACTTTGCCATGTTTTAGAGACGTGTTTTCTAAAACTAATGACATTGCTGGCAATCTGTACTTGTGCTTTATTTAAGTCATATTATCCTCTGAATTAATCAGATTTATCAGATTTATTCTGGGTGGATTTGGTATCAGGTCATTCACAAATGATTTCCAAAATAAGATCAACAAAGAGACATGGCGTAAAAAGTAAGGACACTTCTCTTTTTAACTGTAAGGTTGATTTGGCTATTTTGTGTATTTCTAATTTAAAGAAGTTACTTTTAAGAATCTGGACTGTAAGAAAATCTGTCATATATTTTAAATGAGGCCTCTATACTAAAGACCACTTCCATATATCTGGTTAAACCATAGCGTAGGATGCAAGGAGCTGGTCCTATGGTACCTTCTTGTTTTTCAGCCCCATTCTGGCAAGAACAGAGGTAAACCCAATTCCTACGGTAAATTAAAGCACATCCAGCATTGCTTTATTGTATATTAATGGAGATTATTTCCTCAAGTAGCTCTCAGGTGACTTAATGCTTATATTGGTTAATATTGCTGCAGAAGTCTAGCAAAGGTTTTGATAGAGAGCAGAACCCAAGGCAGTAAATGTGATATGGTGTGATGTTAGTTAAGACACTAACTTCTTTGGGGTAGTTTTTCCTAAACATGCAGAGAGAACTAAAATAGAAGAAGCACAATCAGGTAATATTTCACATTTTATTTACTTTCTATTTCTAAAAGCTGCTTTTCATGTGTAACTTTCCAATATGAAAAAGTTCATGTGTAACTTTCCATAATGATAGTTCTGACAGGTATTTATCACAAAAGAGAAATATTGTTAACTTGTGTATTCCTCTGCAGCGAATTTTCCATACTTCTGCATTCTCCTTTAAAAATGGTGTAAAACAACATACTTGGCATCTCTAGATCAAATATGATTAGTCTCTACACATCCACTTCCTTAAAAAAATATATATATATATACACACACATATAATCAAAACTGTGCTTATCTTCTATTTCATGTGGACAGTCATGTAATACATGTACTTAAATGCATCCATGACCTTAGCTAAACCTTACAGTGCAGGCTCTTATTTTCCATCATTTCCTTTCTGACAGTGTTGACAGTAAGCCAAGTGAGCAGAGACAATCCCTATCTTGATATATAGTGAAAGATTCATTAAGTACATCACTTTTCCAGGACTGAATTATTTAGTTTCAGAAAAGCATATGGAATAGAATATCTCAGAAAGAATCTCTAGATATTAATTATTGCTTTACTCTCAAGCCTTAGTGTATTGCAATATTTCTGAATGTAAACAGACTGAAGATTTGTTAGTAGGGAGAATACTGGATGACAAATTCTTCAGTAAAATTATTTACAGGAAGATAGGAAATGAGTCAGGAATCTCAGGAAAAAATAGCTATCTTACAGGCATCTGAAAAAATGTCCAAAACTTTTTTTTCCCCCAGATGGAGAAAGGAAGGGGAAATGTATCAATAGGAGTTACAAATCACAAATTCCTAACTTCCTTCTTAGCTGCATACCAGCTTTGTCTTAAACTGTTAGTGCTAGGCACCAATGGGTAAAACAGGCAAAGGAGAGAAATTGTTTGGCTTTATTCTGTATATTAAAGACTCCTTGATGCAGACACTGAATAGAACTTGAATAAGTAATTTGCTCTGCTTCTGAAATTCTTTGGAAATACCAATAGCACTGCACAGAAAAGCTTTCTGAAAGCCGCTTCAGGAGCTTTTCATATGCTATGCAGAATGCATTTTCATATGCTAAGCGGAATAACAGGATACTTGGTACGTAGTGACTACAGTTTTACATGCTAGGAGGAATCCAAAAGATTCATGAAAAGAATATTTACTTATTTCTAGGTTTTATCTTGGTAAATAAAATGCAGAAAATAAGGAGAGTTAAAAGTGTAGGAGCAAGTTTGAAGAGTGGAAAAAAGACAACTTCATGCTCTTCCATTCGCTCTAAGGAAGGTATCAGGGCACACAATCACTAAGTAACATCGTTTAAACTTAGATATTTCAAAGAAATGGCCTTCTAGTTGAGGGAAAGAAGATTTCAGTAGCATTATCTGGTACATTCTTTTGGGATGACTTGCCATTTACATGTGGCAGTTCATGAGATGGATGTCTTCCTGCCTTCTCAACTCTCTTCCTCTCCTTGGTATCCAAGAGATACTAAAGAGTCTGCAACACTCTTGCTAAGATCAAGTGGGAAAAGCTGCTTTCTAGTCAGAAATTTCAAGTGGATGAAGGACGGGGAATACTGAGGATACCTTTGAGGATGCATTTTTGTTTTGCTAAACAAGTGAGAGGAACTGCCACTTTTAAGTTTGCAGACAATGCCAAGTTGGGTGGAAGTGTTGATCTGCTGGAGGGTAGGAAGGCTCTACAGAGGGATCTGGACAGGCTGGATCAATGGGCTGAGGCCAGCTGTATGAGGTTCAACAAGGCTCAGTGCTGGGTCCTGCACTTGGGTCACAACAACCCCATGCAACGCTACAGGCTTGGGGAAGAGTGGCTGGAGAGCTGCCCGGCGGAAAAGGACTTGGGGGTGTTGGTTGACAGCCGCCTGAATATGAGCCAGCAGTGTGCCCAGGTGGCCAAGAAGACCAACAGCATCCTGGCTTGTATCAGAAATAGTGTGGCCAGCAGGACGAGGGAAGTGATCGTCCCCCTGTACTCGGCACTGGTGAGACCGCACCTCGAATACCGTGTTCAGTTTTGGGCCCCTCAGTGCAAGAAGGACGTTGAGGTGCTGAAGCGTGTCCAAAGAAGGGCAACAAAGTTGGTGAAGGGTCTAGAGCACAAGGCTTATGAGGAGCAGCTGAGGGAGCTGGGATTGTTTAGCCTGGAGAAAAGGAGGCTGAGGGGAGACCTTATGCCTTTCTACAACTACCTGAAAGGAGGCTGTAGCGAGGTGGGGGTTGGTCTCTTTTCCCAAGTGACAAGTGATAGGACAAGAGGAAACGGCCTCAAGTTGTGCCAGGGGAGGTTTAGATTGGGTATTAGGAAAAATTTCTTTACCAAAAGGGTAGTCAGGCATTGGAACAGGCTGCCCAAGGAAGTGTTTGAGTCCTCATCCCTGGAAGTATTTAAAAGATGTGTAGATGTGGTGCTTAGGGACATGGTTTAGTGGTGGACTTGGCAGTGTTAGGTTTACAGTAGGACTCGATGATCTTAAGGGTCTTTTCCAACCTAAATGATTCTATGATTCTATGATTCTATGAACATGAACACAGAGAGAAAGGGCTTGTTTTTCCAGAAGTATAATTAAGTAAAAAAATCCCCATGTCTGTTCATAACGGCAAGTTTTACTGGCATAGTGGCAGTAGAGTCATTACTGCCCTACAGAAAAGTTGGTCAGTTCCTCCATGCAGAGGTGCCTCCATGCTGCAGAGAGCAGCTGCTTTTAAGGCCTTTTCCCAGATTTGGAAATAGAAGGGATATGGATATTTTTCTATTAAACTACTGTAATTTGCTTTAAAAATCAGCCTTTTAACAGTAATTAGATCCAGTCTGACACTTTTATTTCCATTTTAGCAGGTCAGCTTATGGCTCCACAGTCCACAGATCCATTCAATTAAATCAACTGGTGAATACCTCTTTCTCTTTGCCCCAAGAGAGCACCCACATCCACAGCCCTAAACCATTATTCTTGACAAAGCAAGCTCTTTGAAAACATGATGATTCCCTGACCACTCCATTATCAGGAGAAATGGAGGAAAACAGCCTGACTGTAAGTTAATTCACACCGATTGAGCATGGATTGAGACATATTTGGAAAAATAAGTACATGTCAATCAAATCTCACTTATAGAGGCCTTTTTCCCCACAATACCTTTACTTACTTTTATTGTAATCTTCACATACACATGTGTCAGCAGTCAAAAAGCCAGCCCAAATGTCAGCCCAGGCTTCAAAGAAGAACACATGCTTATATACTAAGAAAAAGCATACACATATGAGTAATGAAGTTTGGGATTTTTTTTTTTACACAGGCCTACTTACGTTAAATTACTAAGATTATATTTGCTGCTGCTCCCCAAAAGCAGCCTCAGTAATTGAGTTACATGCATATTTAAATCCAGAGCTGCTCTTGCCTAAAAATATCTCCACCTTTGATCATGACAGAATAAGTATCTTCCATTGTGTGATGGTCTCAGATTGTGATTTGGCAAAACAAGCAGAAAATTACCTAATTGATTCTCTGTACTCTTCTTAGTTTATTTCAGTCTTTCCAAAAGTGCAGAAAAGTATTTTAGGTATGTAACCTATAGTTTAGATAGTCTGTGTTCCCTTAGAAATATCTTTCCTTGAAAATAAGTACTTAGAGTATTTTCATATCAGAACAGCTCAATCCCTTCTTTTACTGTTCCCAGAATGGGTGATGATCACAAAATGAATAGCCAGCCAGTATTGTTATGCTATCATTTGGTGTGAGATCTTGTGCATTATTTACTGCCCATCATTGAAATTATATTGCACATACAGAAAGATTAATTTTCCTCAGATTTTCCTCTAGCAGTCTCATGATTTTAGGACTTCTTTTAACAGAATTTAACCATCTTCCAAGGTCCTGTGTCTATTTGCTCTTGAGAGTTTCTAATATGACTATTTAATCTTTGGGTACTTATTATCATTAATGACCTGCCTCTTGGTTATTTATAAATCTTGCTTAATAACACTCTGTGAAGTTAGTTGATAGTTTTCCTAATTGGGGAGGGGGAGGAGGGTAGGAAAACATTAAACTTAATATTAATTCAGAATTACAGTTTTATAATATTTAACAGGTAATTTTTTTTTCAGAATGTTTAGCATGTAATACATCATTGAAAAGTCAAACTCTTAACTTCAGCTTAATGAATATGAATTTCATGAATATGAAAGTGGTATTTTTTTCCAGGAATTTTGTTTGGTTGATTTGTGACCCACCTTTGATTATATGCAATAAGTTACACAGCAAGACTCTAGATTTCTTTTAGCTTGAAAGACCAACATAAGTATATGATTGTGCTGGTTTTGGCTGGGATAGAGTTAAATTTCTTCACAGTAGCTAGTATGGGGCTGTTTTGGCTTTGTGCTGACAACAGTGTTGATAATACAGGGATGTTTTCATTATGGCTAAGCAGCGCTTACACAGAGTCAAGGCCTTTTCTGCCTCTCACACCACCAGCGAGCAGGCTGGGGGTGCAGAAGAAGCTGGGAGAGGACACAGCTGGGACAGCTGACCCCAACTGACCAAAGGGATATTCCAGCCCAGATAACATCATGCTCAGCATGTGAAGCTGGGGGAAGAAGAAGAAAGGGGGGGGACATTCAGTGTGATGGCATTTGTCTTCCCAAGTAACTGCTACGCGTGATGGAGCCCTGCTTTGCTGGAGATGGCTGAACACCTGCCTGCCGATGGGAAGCAGTGAATGAATTCCTTGTTTTGTTTTCTTTGCACACACAGCTTTTGCTTTACCTATTAAAGTGTCTTTATCTCAACCCACAAATTTTCTCACTTTTACTCTTCTGATTCTCTCCCCCACCCCACCGGGGGGGGGGAGTGAGCAAGCGGCCGTGTGGTGCTTAGTTGCCAGCTGGGGTTAAACCACGACAATGATACTAGCAGTGTAATGTATGCGCTATGTGTTCTGGTACAGATTCACTATTTGTTGAATAAACATTTCAGATGTTGGACTTTTTAGCTTTGGATAAAATTTATAAATTAGTTCTGCTATTAGGCTACTTATTCATTACTGGAATGCATTTAAAAACTTTGACAATCCAATGACTGCCTATGGATTACTAGCAAGACATATTATTTTGATAATTGCATTTGAATACACTTACTTAAGCTTGCATCTCTAATTCTGTGATGTATGATTCCTAAATACTGAAAATGATTTAATGTGTATTTGTATGTACATCTGGATGCAAATGCAATTGTACGGAGCCAAAGTCCTGGTCCCTGAAAGACCTGTTTAAGCCAAGTATTTCACAAACTCTCCTCCTAAAATTAACGTCATGGATTATGCTGTTCTTTCAGCCATGTAGCTGAAACAACAGCAGGTCTCATTAATTAATTAATGAGAAGGGAAAGAAAGAAAAGAATTAGTTTATCAACAAATACATTCAAGAGTTTAGTCATAATAAGGTGCTCTTACCACCACGTGAACTTTCAGGATACAGGACTGAGCAAAATGGGTACAGTTTTCATTATAAAGGTCAGGTACTGTCAAAATTTCTCTTCCACAGAGAGAATTTATTTTAATATTTTAATTCTCACCAGGCTGAAACTTGTCAGCCAAATTCAGTTCAAATCTCTGGTTTTCAGGTGCCATTGGTCCAATATTTATGCCTTTTCAGCTATTGGTTGGTGAGAACCTATAGAGTCCTAGAATAATTTCTCTAAAGCTCCTTTGAAATTGGATAATTTCCATGTATAATCATATTTCAGTCTTAATTGCTATAGATGCCAGGCTTCTCCTTCCACCTTTGAACTGAGAACATGTTCTCTTTTACCAGTTTAATTTAAAAGCCAGAAAGCCATTTAAGACAGCAGATCATCCCAACAACTGTATACAGCTTAAAGACGGTGGTGAGGAGGGAGGGGGGAAGAGAGCTATATTGTAGTTTTAATGGTATAAATAAGCACTAGTACAGTTTCTTGATTAATCTTTGCTTATATTAGTGTTTTTTTTAATATTATAGCAGTATTTGAGGACTCCAAGCAGGACTGAGTTCTTATTCTGTTACACATTGTGCAAACATAGTAAGAAACAGTCTGTCCACTGAAAAAACTCTGGTCTAACCTGAGACAATAGTAGAATCACAAAGAGAAGATAAAGAGTCATAGCAAAAATGTGATATCTAATTGTTATATAGTCAGCTGCTGATTATCTTAATGTGTTTACATACTTCTGATTAGCTTAGTTTTTATTTATTGCACATTTCTGTTGATATATAACCACCACATCTGCGTGGACTTTGCCAATATGATAACACACACAGAAGCCCAGACTGCATCATCTATATTACAGAGCTGTTACAGAACTTGTCTTGTCTGCATCAACTGTCAAAGCAACTAAGCTGTTTTACAGATAATTAATTAAAGGGTGCTTATCCATGCTTGTTACAAAAAAAGTCTGAAAACATTGAGGGCAGGTTTAAAATCTTACCTTAATAAGAGTTGTACTGTATGAGTTCTGCAACATGCATTAGCAGTTAACTCTCACATTACTGCATCAGGTTGACTGGAGCATGACAGTTTCATTTCTCATACAAGGTAAACCAGGCAAATCCCTGCAGCTGGTAAAAATTATAAAACATAGAAGAAGTGAAAATCCCTTAGGTTCTCTTTGGCCTTCTGTCCATTTAAGGAGAAAGTAAGTCTGGCAACATGAATTTTCCACAAAATTAAGACAGTGAAATAGAGAATTCATGACTCACAAAAGATGTAGCTTCATGTTTTATTATGCTTTTGTTTTCTCTCAGGAGTTCAAGGCATTGTGCTTCTGGAATTAAGATACTCTTGACTCAAAAAGGAAAATGCAATATTCTTCTTGATGCCCTGCACAGGAAGTTATTAGAATGGTATTTGTTTTCAGTGACTAAGCACTGGGTTAACCATGCCCCAGATTAGCAGAGCAAATCATCTGTTCTGGTTGAAAGTGTTCGGCTTTAGCCTGTAAATAATGAAGCACATTTTCAACACACAAGAATCTTGAATTGCATTCATTAATTCATGAGACATCACAGTTGAAGAAAATGTGTCCTGTTGATTAAGTTCTTGGATGGGAATCAACGGTTTCACTGCTTAGATGTATTAACTTTCTAAATATCATCACTGTGGGTTTCATTACAGAGAACACAATAGATTGCACACAGCTGATTGAGATATACCCAGGAAGCCAGTCACTTAGAATTAATATACGGTCCTCCATGAATCTAGCTGTCCTGCTGGTGTTCTGCAGAAAGGGAGAGAAGGACATACTTGAAGGCCCTGATTCACAGGTGACATTCAATCCAATCTCTCTTTCACGTAGCATGAAATGAATATGACAGGCTGGTTGGTTGGTTTTAGAATATGTGCTACTGTGATAAATTGACAAGCAAGATGATCAAACACAAGGGAGGAACTAAGGACCTGTGGTTTTGGTAGTTTTAGGCAAATCAGATGGTTTGACAAAAACTTTTTTTCACTGACAAATGGGAGATTTTTGAAACTTAACTAGAAATTAGTTGTCAGATATATATTCCTTCTCTCTTCTTTCTGTCTCATCCCATTATTCTTTTTCCCCCACTGAAGACAATATAGTGTAGTATTTAAGGTTTTTTTTCCCCCCATTTCCATTTGAATCTTTTTCAAAGTGAGGAAAGTTTGGTGAAAGAAAAACAGATTACTTGTATTTTTTCCTCCAATTTTCATATTTGTATAGCTTGGGAATTACCTATTCTGCCACATTCAGTTGCAAAAGAGAAAGAAAAAAAGGAGAAAACTTAATTTGCATTAAAATAATCACAGCATTCCGGAATGAAAATCAGAAAATGTTTTTACAAAACCCTTCTTTCTTTCTTTTTAACCACTCCAGTTACAGGAGGTGTGGAGTTTCTAGAATATAATGTAAGTATGAACTGTGCAAAATCTTGAGACACTCGACTAGAACTATATGTTGCCCTCATTTACAAAGAGGAGGGCGCTTCAGTGATGTCCCCAAACATGGTGATAATACTGATAGGGATGCCTGTCAATTGGGCTGTTATTGTGGAATTGCAGTGTGTTTGGGATAGTCCAAAGCTACAGGGTGTTAGCATACCACACTATCTTGTTTTGGTTTATGAGTTCCTTGGCTTTGCTTTCCTTATTCTACCTCTTCTGTATCAAAAACTTAATTGCCTCATGTTTTTATTCCTGTTTTCAGTGCTTTTCTCCTAAATTTTTATTGTGCAAGAAGAAAAAAAAATCTTTCTGAAATAAAGATGAAATTCGTCGATAGTTACCATTCAGGAAATATGCCTGACTCAATGTACAAATCACCTATGTAGCAGCTACTGCTGTCCTATTTGGTATAAACTTGGCGACAGAAATGCTATGATGTAGTTTATTCTGGCAATGGCTTCAAATGACCATGCAGGGGCCTGCAGGCTCCTGAACTATTCTCCAGAATGTCCTGTCTTGGTGCACTGGTGGGTTAAAGTACAGGCTCCCTTGGAGCTGAGCAACAGCCTGCCTCTGTCAGGTGTTCCTTCACCCTGTGGTGGGTGCAGTATGGAGCAGACCCCAAGCACTAGCACTACCTTAAAAATGTAATCATTGCAGGCAGATTCTTTCCTCAGACAATTTGCAAGTCTAGTGTATCTTTTTTACTGTTTTTTGTGTCAAGAGTAAAAATTAGAAGAGCAAAGATAACATTATATGTTTCCTGAAGTATTTGAAATTCCTCTCCAAAGACTGCCATTTCTATAGCATCCTATACAGCTTTCCATTTCCAGAGATAGAAACAGTTCTTTCACTTGACATTATTTGGTAGCTTGAATGGACACACAGTTAAAATGTTTTTCCTCTAACTAACAGGGAGCTCGATTCCTGATGTTCAGAATATGCAGAGTGTTGAAAAGATAAATAGCACTGCTCTATTAACATCTTAATGAACAGACTGAAAAGCCCATCTGATGTCTTAAATTCACATTTCATATGTGCTGAACAGTTTTATGTTTCTTTTACATTCCTTTAAAGTCCTTACATGCAAAAGATCATCACAGAATTCTTTTTTTATCTCATATATTAAGAGCCGTTGCATGTCTGACTCAAGACATGTTAGTTACTGCTGATATATGGCATACCAGAGAGAAAACAAAGTACCAGGCCTTTATCATAAATGCCACCTGTTTCAGAAACTGTCAGTCACCAGACTTTTGAACTTCTAATTTCATTCAGACATGACATTGAGAAGGAGGAGAGGGAGCTGGGGAAGGACAGAAAGATTTCAAGCCAAAAGCTCCAAAAACAAACTGCAGTTTTCTTCCAGCCCAGGGAGTACACCAGAAACATCCCTGCCTGAAACAAAGCCGAGGGAGGAAGGGTGAGGTTGAATATTGTGTTTTAAAGTCTACCTCAATTCCACATGAGCGGTTATTATAGATCAGGCCTGAAACATAGTTACTTCTGCATCAGCACAGATGAGACCCACTTTTTTCAAGATTTGCTTCATAAAATAGTTTCGCAGTTTCATAGCTACACCCTTGGATGGACCATTTCCACAGTCCATTTAATCTGTGAGACTTACGACAATTATGAAGGAACCCAATGTTCAGTCTAAGCCTCTTTGACAGGGATTTTGGCAATACCTTAAAAGACTGAGTAGGAATTGAGTATTTAATTCAAATTTTCAAAAATTTTGTCCTTACACTGTAATTTCAGGAACTGAATTCCAAACTGCGTAACTCCATCAGACTCACTGTTTAATAAAGTGAGATGAAGGCATTTAATTTTTCATGGTCATTGTTCAGATGGGGTAATTATCTGTAAGATGATGTTAAAGAAATAGCTCCTCTGTGATGTCAGTGTTTGTATCACAGTGTAGAATGCTAAGAACATTTTATGGAAATTTTATCTCATAACACCAAGTTATGGATCCTGGAAATATTAATACTCTGGATTGACATTTTTGTTCACAGAACTTTCTGTGGATCAAGCTTGAGAGCCATAAGCAATATTATTACTTACTCTTGACTTTTTCTGGAGCAACTTAAGTGGTGTGCACAGGTTGCAATACTTCTCGGATGGGTTTTTTGCCCTCTCATTCTGGGTATACAGATGGAGAGGCATTTAGTGAAGAGTTTTTTTAAAAAACGTCCTTATAAGCTGAGAGCACATCTATGCACCTGCAGAAAGCTCAATGAACTGGGGTGCTAGGATTCTGGGACAAGAAATAGGATTGATTTAATTGCTTGCATTGCTGTTGTCAATGTGCAAAGAAGCTTTCTGACTGAAGACTGTCATATCAGTAAGCTGTTTAATAAAATCAGAAATAGTATCTTAAGGAACTTGTGCTGCTTAAGGGAAAGCAAGTGTTGTAAGGCACACTGGAGACCTTAAAAAGCAGCATTGCCTTGTTATGATTGTAATTTATATTTACGTCACTTCGGTTGTCACAGACTCAGAAAAGCAAGACAAACTGACTCATCCTGGATAATATCCAAAACCTCCCACATACAACCTGAAAAAACCCATCCTTTATAAATATATATATATAATATATATCTTAAATATCCTACCCATATTCTGGAGTTACTGTTTTATATCCTGTTGTCTTCATGTTACAAGAGCCTAATTATGCATGGCAAATAATATACTATTTTCTACTGTTTTTCTAGTAAGAGCTTAAAATTGTTAAAACAGGTAGGAGGCACCTTCCTAATAACATATAAACTACTCAGAAAACTAAGAAATCCATAGGAAATCACTGCTATTCTGGTACATGGTGCCTTACTCACATGTTTCTGTAGACTGGAATTCAACTTCTGATACAAGCCCTAACTGAATACAAATGAAATATTCTCAAAGTACTTAATACATCCCAGAGCTGGCACTGAGCTACAACTGGACCTGCTTGGCAATTTCCCATCAGTAACTCCCCCTGAAAAGTGGGGACAGTTGCACAGAATCAAGCCAAACTCTGAGAACCCTACGCACATTCAGTATAAATGATTTACAGCTATCAATCACAAATGTTGAATCATACTAAAAAAGCATCATTTAGTTTTTTGGATCAAAGCTGGAGAACCCTATGCTCTGCTACCTCTTTACTGCTTTTGGGAAAGTTGCTTTAGTCAATTTTTGTAGAATCAGGAATAGATGCTTTATTTGTATGTTTCCCCTGTGCATACCATGGATGGTAGATGCTTCACTTGAAATCATCTGATAGTTAACTGATCTGTATAGTGCCTAAGAGGGTGAGGTTTTTTGTTTGTTTGTTTTTGTTTTTTACCACTTATTGCTTCCTCATTGAGTACTACTGACTGCCAGTCTAGCTTGTCACTAAAGGAATCTGAGTTGTTTAAATGTTGTGATGTTTGGGTTTGTTTTGTTGATAATCAGAGGGTATCGTGTGTTCAAATTATATATTGGGACCTTAGTAAAATTGGCACATCTAACCTTATCACCACTATACCAATTTTCACATGTTGTTTCTGGTTCTGAACTCTGAATAAAATGTGCTTTTACGGTATCTAACAGACAACGGAGCCTCACAGCAGTTTATGAACTCCTGGATTCCTTTAAAAATTATGCTGGCAAATATTTAAGTGTGGAAAGTGCCCTTTTTAGAAACTTGTTTGCCTGCCTACTAGATTCTCATAATCTCTCTTTTAATTGCTGTATATTTATTGGATTCTGACAGAAAGTTGCAAAACATGCCTCTGATGATTGCATACATTCAAACACATTTAGATAGCACTTGCCTTAAGCAATCAGGGCTGTGAAAGCAATCCTTATGTAAAAGAGGCGAAAAAACCCTGTAAACTAAAGAAGAGACAATGTTCTGTCATCTTCAGAAACACACAGTCAGTCAAACACTAATGCCAAGCATGCTAAAACAGTGGAAAAATCCCAAGCATTATACGTCAGCATTCCAGTATCTTTCACAAATGGTTCTTGCAGCTTTGGACTCATGCAACAAGAAGACACAAGACATCAACCTTCTCCCTAACTGTAACAATAAAATCATATGCTGCTTGGAACATGTAATTTATTTTCTCTGTTTTATATGCAGAGTAAATGTTTCCTCACACATTAAAATGCTTGGAAATATATGGGGAGCAGTGCTGTGTCAGTGAAACCCATTATTGGAATAGTATCATAATCATACTGGTCTAAAGCTAAGTGAGAAGTAAGGTATTCAAGGACAGGTTTCTCTCTTTTTCTCTCTTTTATTTTCTCTCTTTTATTTAGCCAGCTGGAAAAAGATTTGCACAGAATGTTCTATCATCTAAACAGTTGACTTGATTGGACTAACAGGTCATCATTTCCTTTTTTCTACAGGAAGATCATCAGCATTCACATATCACCTTGCCATAATAATTAGTATTAGCACCTGGTTCCCTCTTACTCTTAACAGTGGAAGGCATGAAAAAAGTGCCTGTTATGCCAAGAGGAAAAGACAGAGGGGAAGGAGTATAACACAAATTATAATTTTAGGGAAAAGTGGGCGGAAGTCACTAATATGATTAAAACAATAAATTCCTTAACAAAAAAAAAAAAAAATCAGTGACCTAGTTCTATCATACATATTAATTATGACACTGGTGTGTCTCGAACAGAGCACTTCCAGTGCACGGCAGATTCTGCTTGCAAAATCCAGTAAATAACAATATGAGAAAGCGTGTGACTGGCTACCCAGTAATTTGCACATGTGCGCCTTCTCTCTGCATGCTGGCACTGCCTCTTGCTCGAATTCAGTAATGCAGAAGATTAAAGCTGTCAGTTACATATAAGGGTTAAGAACTCCAAAAGGATTTATGATCTCTGTGCAGTCTCCAGGGAGAATAAGCAGACTGTTCCCTGCCAAAACACTCCTAAGCTGCCCTGCAGTGAGGAGCGTTACAGGAAAAGTACCAGAGTTAGAGAGGGGGAGGGGGAATAGCGAAGGAACAGGGAAATGCAGCTGTCAGCATCTTACCTGCTGTGTCTCTTCTCCGTTCTTCAGCGCAATTCCCCTTTTCTTTCACGAAATGTATTGTAAAATTGACTTAAATTTAATGTAAAGCTGACTTCATTCAAGTTAGAGGGTATATCTTCTGCTGCATATAGAAACTTCCTTAGAATAATGAACTTAAAGAACTTAGAAATAATGAACTACTAGGAATAGTGAACTACTAATGATGATTGCTCCTCTCTCAATTAGTGTGTTCATTGCCAGGAATCTAGCCTGAGCTAATAGTCATAGTTTACAAGTCCACTGATGGCTGAGACAATTTCTTGTCACTCTAGTGCTCTTCTGGAGAATAGTGCTTATCAGACTATAATTAAAGATTACAGTCTTTCGGTGTCTGAAAATCTGGGAATACAATTTGGTTTCAGCTTCTATCATTTAGGTATTAACTAAAGGAAAAGCTTCTGGAATTTTTACAGTCCAGTCTCTTGTCAAAACATAATCACAGCGTCTGCCTCCCCCTTAACCCCAGTAAGTTTTACACAAATTTACCAGTCAGCAGAGCTCTTTCAATCACTAATTTCTCAAAGGCTTTGCAAATGGGTTGTGGAGAGGATAGAAACCCCAGCTGAGGAAAAAAAACCTGTGATTTGAGTACAGATCTGCAGTGGAGACAAACTGCTTATGTGTCCCAGCTGTGTGAAGCCTCCAGCTGGAAGAATACGCATCTTTTTAAACATCAAAATCAAGCATCAACCATAGTTCATTCATCCTATTACTTGCTGAGCAGTTTGCTTTTCTGCAGCTCCGTTCAGACTGTGGCAAAGGCAAGGGTGATGCTAAAGGTTTACAAGAGCTTAAGCTAACCCATATGCTTATTCGTGCAATTCACGTCATTTGCATTAGCTCTTTAAAAATTGTCCAGTCGGCATCGAATCTGCTGCACAAGAGTACATTCAGTAGGGGGGGTCAACCCAGCCTTGAATGCGAAGGGGGTGTTGTTTTTCATTGAACGGTTTTTCCCCATTAGTGATGAAGCAGCAGAGTTTTGTCAGTCCCAGAAAGTGAGGAAAACAAGCCAAAGGGAGGGTTTCACTGTCTGGCGCAGGGAAGGGCCATGACGACTTCACCTGAATAGCCTTTTCAAGCGTAATGTTGCATGTCCTCACTTGTGTAGCAATTCATATCTTGTTTGCATAAGGTGTGCGAATAAGATGCATCTTTCCTGTGAAACGGGAGCATTTCTGAACAGTTATGTAATAAAGGTATTAGTGTGCCTGTCTGCATGCATAGTGCCGAAGGAAAAGGAGAATAGTGTCTGAAACTGGAGGAAATATGAAAAAGCTTAAAACTCCTCTATAACTCCACATTAAATTTCTGTGCATCTTTCGTCAACGCTGTTCCACATTATAAAACATCGGCAATAGGAGATGCAGTCTGGTGCAAGTTATGCACTAACAACCCGACTGTGACTTTGAATATGCTATGCAGCCCTAAGTACTGCTAAAACTACGTAAGCAGGGAAAGAATTTGATACTTCTGTATATTAGATTGGCTCCAAAACACACCTTAGTATATCTGTGAAGTAGTTTTCTTATAATTTCTTTGAGTGTTTTAAGCAAATGAGCATCCATGTGTAACAATTCATAAACAGGGAAAAAAAAACCTGACCACAGATTACCTAGAGATTTAGTTCTACCTGAACTCTGTAATTTGGCACAGTCTGGGTTAAAGTGGCTGTCCAAATGACTCATTGAACCTGGATCATTACATTGGAAAAGAACTGTTCTGGAAGGAAATTAATGAGTTGAAGGTACAAGACCCAGGATGCCGATATCAGTTCCAAGCAAATAGGCGGTTTCTTTATGGAACACATGTATTTTTGGATAGCAGTAAGACAGTGCCATAAGGAACTGTAGGAGGATAGCAGATTACAAGCCAGGATCTCAGAGAAAGTCAGAGGCAGGAAACAAGCAGAAGAAGTCGTGGGGAGTCTGTCTAGATCCAAAAGCCTCTTTGGAACGCCTCTGAAGTTAGGAACTGAGAAGACACAGAAGAAGAGAGACAAGCTAATATATTTTCAAATTATATGATGCTTTTATTGTTATCCCCATCCCTTCCGTGCCAGAGGTAACAGCTTCATAAATTTTACAACTGTTTTTGTCAGGAAATGAACTGAAGCAGTACTGCAGCATCCCCTTTCTCTTTTAGTTCCAGTGCCGAGCCGCGGTGTCAGTCCTGTCGCCCTTCAACACCTGACTTGGCTCCTCTTCCAGGCAATGCAGGATTTTTTTAGCCTTGTCTGAATCCCTTTCTAGCGTGGTTCCTCCTCCATGTGGGCCAGAAGTCCAAGGCAGATGGCTGATAGCAGTTGACTGCATTGTGTCTCTAGCCACTGACTGAATATGCATAAAATTCAAACTAAGAATAAATATATGAAATACAGTAAAGCAATCACAAAATTATGATTAATACAGTTCCTTCCAGCACTTCACTGTCAGGCACTGAAATCAGGATATTTATTAAAGAAAGCTGGAAAAGAATCTTAATATTTCTTCTTTTCTCAAGGATAGTCTGAGGATTTTTTTTTTTTTTAATTTATTGCTTTAGTTTTGTAGCCTCATAATCAGGTGACAGTAATTTCCCTGTATTCCCTGCCAAATTCTTTTGTGGTTTTCCTGTTCTGGAGTATGTCATTTCTTGGGATTTCTTTCAACTAATTTTACCAGTTTGAAAGTTAGATGTCTTGTACAAATTCATCATCTAGATGACTTCTCTAATGGAAAGACAGGCAATTCCCATCTATCTTAGATTTCTATCTTAAAGTGGCATGAATCATCCACTGGAGGTGCTTATCTCTCTCCATTAGCGTAGTTTGAGAATAGACAAGTAATTTAAACTCGATGTTTAAATTTAGATGGCTAAAGTTAGGGGTGATAAATCCTACCCTTAGAAACTTTAACAGCAGCTTAAGTTACACTTCTCTCTCACTTGTTTCCAAATGAGAACAGTTTAGGAGTATTTCTAATTGCTGATGCCATACACTTCCTGCAGATGATCCCAAAGCAATCAGGTATGAAACTAGTTTGTAAATATTTGTTGAGAATAGAAAAAGTAAGCCAAATTTTTTTTGTTCCCTGGAAGATTTTAATGGCACTGATGGACAGAAGACAAACTTGTTACTGATTTGGGGCAATTTCTTGTAACAGAGGAAAATACTTTAATCTTCATGGGCATTGTTTTGTAGACTGAATCTCTTAACAAAATTTAGCAAACCTGATTGCTGTGTTACAGAAGAGGCCATGTTTTCAAGCTGCAGATACTAAATCTATAGTAGCTTAGCATTTAAGATGTATGTGGTTAGAGCTTTGGTTAGAACTCAGTTTTGCTGAAGTTAATTATGGAAGGGTGAACCTAATTTATAAACATATTATAATATTGTATTATCAGCAATTCAAATAAATCACTCGGTAAGTAAACAGCTTTTGTGACCTGTCAAAAAAACATTGTGGTCAAACACTGTGTCTTAAAGGTACTTATAACTAATTACATTGATGTCCAGAAGATGTTCAGAACGCACTGACTTGAAATTTTTTTTCTGGCCAATATTAGGACCATTCAGCCTATATTGGCAAGAGTTAGAAAGGGGAATATAACAATTTTTTAATCAAAGCTCTGTTTAATGGTAGTGCTCAGTTTGACCTGCATGTCATTTAATTTTCCTATGTTGAGTTCTGATATTCCTACTGAAGTGCACCGGAGCCTTGATTATCACAGGAAAAGCAGTTCCTAGATATCTTTAATTGACTTTGCAGGATTTAGCTTTTGAAAGCTCCGATATGAATGATTATTCCAGGTTACCCTCAAAGCCAGCAGCAAATCTAGGAACAAAGCCTACTTATTCTCAATCTGTTTTTTCAAATATTTTTTCTGGTTTCTAGGATTAGCTTTCTACCACAAAATTGGAGCAATTATAATTACAAAATACCAACATCTTGTGCCTTAAATGCAGTGTGTATTCAAGGGAGTTCTGGATGCATAGATGAAATTCCCAGAGAGATCCACAAATCAGTGTAATACTTGGTTTTGTTTACCTCCATAGTTCTCACATTTTCTTTTTTTGTAAATCATTAACTGAAATAACTAATTTCTTACCAATAATGAAAAAAAGCAAACATTATTTGATCATGACTTTGACTCATGACCTTGCTCAGGCAACAAAGCAAAAGCTGAGGGCTACATAACAAAAACATGTACATAGACTCAAAGAAAAGAAAGCTTCACAGAGCTATCATGTCTCTTTAGAACATGGCTGGCAGGTAAAATGAATAAGGGAGAGCCTCAGCAAAGAGTTCTGCCATATGGCCTTTCAGTCCATCAAAAAGCATGTGCTTGACACAGGTTTCCCCACTTTTCATAAGGCAAGAGCAAGAGAAAGGCTGATTCCTTGAGCTTAGATGATCCAGAGAGTGAAGCAATGTTTTCTTCTTGCAGTTGGGAGAATGCTACCATCACTTGATCCCTAAAAGTGCACTTAGTGAGAAGCACTGTAACATTTAGGAAATGTCTTTCTTTATGAGTTTTAATTGTTTGTGTTACTTCGGAGCTGTCTGCCATCTTGCTAAAAAGCGACTTCATCTGAGAAACTTGCAGCAAGTTACAGCCAAGTGTCAAAGAATGCAAACAATAAGACAGAGAGTGTAGAAGTTTAATATTTACTTAGTGTTTTAAAATAGAACATCTATTCCAACACACGTAGGGCTTAGATGCCGCAGAAAAGGCAGAGCACTCATCTGAGAATCAGTACACTACGCAGCTATTCTTACCCTGTAGCTTTCCCCCTTCTGCTTTTCAGCTTTAATGAGATTTCACAAGCAATTGTGTTTTCAGGTTAATTTACACATTGCCTTATACTTGTCAGAGTCATTTTTTTGTCTGGAATGTTATTGAGAGGAGAGAGATCACTGGAGGATGTGTGTAACATCAAACACTTGCAGATTTGTATAAAGTTAAATAGTTTATGTTTAAAGTTAATTTGTTTATGTTTCCCATGACTGACTTACAGAATTTGGAAACAGGCCCAAATCAATAGTTAAATATATGCATTGTGTAAATATGACCACATTCCAAAGAGGAGCATTAAGTGGGAGGGCACTGGACACTAGATAGGTTATTGCTGATGTTTTGTGCATCAGTACATCCTGTAAAAAGGAAAGATAATTACATATGTGGGCACTTTTATGGCCTGTTTTTCTGAAATTAGCATACTAACAGCTAGTAGGTTTCTAGTTAATCTGTTTTGAGTGCAGGTTTAGACCTTTGTTTTAGTCTTTTATTATTCAAAATCTTGGCCACAGATATTCAGACACTGTTTTCTAAATCCATGCCTTTATGTTCCAGACTGCAGTTCAGAATGAGGATAGCCCAAGTCCGCACCACAAACTCCAGGCGGTCCCACAGGCACTGGCGTTCCGGCGTTTCGCTGGGAGCTGAGGTTCCTCCACACTACTTGGGAGAGCTGGTTCTCAGAGGAATGGCCTTTCAGACGATAAAGTGAGCACTAGCTTGAAAGAAAAGCTTAGGACGGGAGCTTATGACTTATCTGATTCAGCCACTTGATAGGCATGTCTCTTTCCCAAGATAATCAGCCTTCAATCCTTTCCTGGTGGTAGTAATCATTCAAGAAGCTTAGTTTGGACCTGCTAAACCCCCATACCTATCATTCACTCACGCTGGCTTCCTCCCCTGTATTCCTTAGGTTTCAAGTGTTTTCTGCATGAGTCCTCTGTTCTCTGTCACCTATTAGGCACCTTTCTTCTCTCGTAATACTGTTAAGTAATAGTTATCAGGCATGTTGTAAGAGTGCCAATGATAAGGAAAGGCTGCCTGGGGCTCATGTTGTGAATAGTTCAACTGTGGCACCCATAACAGTCTATCATCTCATTTGGCCATATATGCTAGACTCAAAGCTCCTGGGCAGTCCTAATCCTGAGCTGTGCCAGGAACTAGGTTATCATGAGACCCAGCTGCACAGTCAGCCACATCCTGTCCAGCCAACATCCAAACTAAATACATTGGAAGCTCCTCTCACCTACCTTTAAACTCCCAGAGCTCTTTCCTTTTGGCCCCTCCCTGTGTTTTCTGGGGTCCAGCCTTTGTGAACATTTTGATGGATGGTTCGTAACATCAGGAAGATTGGCTTAAGGAATTGTACATTTTCAGCCTAAGTAACGCACTTCAGGGGCCTTGGGACTTTTTGAAGTTGGGTTCTGCATAATGTTTTAGCCCTGGGAAGGCACACAGTGGTTTCTAAATATGAAAAGGTAGAAAAGCAAATGGTAGCAGAGAGTCATCTGAGTAATTCTGAGGTTTTGTGCTGGATCAAGATGGGAACGAAACCTGAAATTGCTATCATAACTTGCATGTCAGCCTCTCTTCTTCTTTTTATTAATTGCGTTTGTTCCAGTAATGACCAAAGAGTAAACCATTAACAGGGCCTCACTTATCATTCTACAAAGTTGAATATGTAGAAATATATATTGTTGCTTTTTTAGTGCTTTATATCTAAAGTGCGTTTGGAGGCTCTCTGAGGTACATGTTGTCCTGCTTGCAGCCAGCCAGTCAGTCAGACGAACAAGCATTCTGTGCTATGCGAAACTGCTATTCTGGTAACATTGCACCTACTAAACATTAGGCTGAAAGCAATTTACCAGTGTACAAACCTGCATATCGTCAAATAAGAAAGATCTTGTTAATGTGGAAGTAAAATGATACGAAGACTGGGACAAACTCTCAAAGACTAGAATAATTCTATTCAACACAGATCAGCATAATCCAAGTAAACTTAAAGTTTAAAAAAGCTCAGCAACACCTCATGTGGTGTGATTCTCCAGATCCACCTCGTTCATATTAACACTTGATTGATCCTCCTGGGAAGGGTCCCTGCAACAGGAATAAAAAAAAATGCTCACTTCTGCTCAGGCAAATTTTCAGAATACTTGCTTCTACTTCTGCTTCCCCTATTAGTTTGTAGGGCTGTTGTAAGCATTTGGGTGGCCCTGTCCATGCACGCGTAGTGAGAATGGACTCACGGTGTTTGAAAAGCAAAGACCGTTGCACTGGTACGGAAATGTTGACACTGGCAACTGGCTGCAAGGGAATCATGTGTCCAAGAGTGCAAGGCTCTAAGACCATTTTGTTGTCAATATCAGTATCAAAATAGGAGTGTTGTTTCCAACTCCCCCACTATTGGACATCTTCTGAATAGTTTAGTAACCTCAATATTACTACACATACAACTTCAAAAGATCTCAGCCTAAGGTACATTCTTTTGCCCTCTGTAAATGTTTAATTACTGGCTCACAGCATAATGTCCAGCTGACACAAGCATGCACACATCCTGGTGTCTACATTTCCATTACCTTTTGGTCACACAATATTTTATGAATGCCGTGTTAGAAGACATTGAAACATTTTGTGTCACAGGAAAATCACTGTGCAGCATATTGGGTATTTTCACAAAGATATGCAAAAATCCACACATTTATCACAATCTTTTGGTGTCTAATAATTGAAATGCAATTTAATAATACTATAAATATACTGATATGCACAAGAAAAATATAAAAAATTAAACTCTCAAAATTCAATGATCCACTTTATAGAAATTGGATATATAGAAAAGATACTCCTGCATTATAAAATATAACCATGCATGGAAATATTTATACTGCATTTACCTTAGACAATGTAACTCTAAGCTCTGCTAAAGTATATAAGATTTTATCAATGTATGCCAAGTAAATTGTTCATATTTGGATCACAGCAGTACAGCAAATTTAACTCAATATTCAAAACACGGCAGAATGCATATAAAATCTGAACAATTCTGCCTGCAGGTATTTGTAAGTTGTTTGTTTGGATGTGTGATAGCTTGTTCCATTTTCAACATTTTTTGTAGAAAACAAGTAAACTCAGCACTCCAGAGGTGAAAAGAAATGTGAAAGTGCTTATGAGTTCATGAATGTGTGGAAAAGATGGCACTGTCTCTGTCTTGGTTATTATTACAATCAGTGTTTCTGTAGAGAGCCACTTAGCCTCCTGTGCAACAACACGCTTTAGCATATGCCAACATTTTAGCACCAGCTAATTATATTCCTGCTCACCAAAACATCTACTCAGTTTTAACAGAATTTAAATATGTATAAAAATTATAAGTTTAATTGTTTTGCTCAAAGCAACTTTTCTTCTGACACAGAATTTTACGTCACCTGAATGGAAATGCCATAAATTAAACAGAAGTAGACCTCTTCTTTCACTCTGGGGATTTTTTTGATAGATCACTTTTAAATTAACTTAACTTTACTCATACAGCATTTAGTTTGATGTTGCTCTACTAAAATTAATCAGTTTTGCTATCAATTACTTATGAGGGTTAGATTTCTATTTTAAATAAAAAAAAGAATAAAAGTCATACTTCAATCCACTTCACAGTGAGTGCTACACTATAAAAACAGGTTTTGTCTGATGCAGATTTCTAACTTTTAACCATGTAGATTATAACGTTTTAACCTAATTTCCCCCAAAACTTAATAAGCAGCATATTTCAAACTCCAAGGAAAATCTTGTATTCCCCAAAGTGCAAGTTATCGAAGTACTTCATAGCCCTAATAGCCTTCTGGCATTAACAACCTAAAACACAAATGACATCCACGGGCTATTTGTTAATTATGTTTTTTAATTGCTTATGGCTACACTAGAGGATATATTCCAGGCTCTGATTTCTATTAATAGATCCCTGCTTTGGAAAGCATGAAAAATCCTCTGTCCTATCCAGCCTCTTTATACCTAAGACAGCAAGTCCCTTTCTTTTAGATCATCTACTCTCAATAAAATACTACAAACTGCTGCTCTCCTGTAACACATACAGCATATCCATGTGAATGCACAATGTGTAGTCCTCTAAGTTTTGTGAAACCGTTCGTGAGCACTCAAGAAATGTGGAAGACTAATTAATTTGAGACAGCAGTTGTATTTAATGCTTTCATGGACTTCAGTGTTCTGTAATCCTTGAGGAATAGGTTAGGTTCAGTTCAAAGGGATGTTTATCGTAGCTATCTAAATGTCTTGAGATTAGACTAGACTGTAAATAACATAAAGTGAGCTTTCTTACTAGGCATCTATTAATTTCTCTTTTGATCATTCGGAAACAATTCAAGTGCAATCAGAGTCTGAGCCAAAACCTGGAACTGTGGAGCTATAACGTTTACACAATGTTTTGATAACGACTATTGGATTTCAGAAAGTTCTCACAAAAGCTTGGGTCTGCTTTTCTTTTACCTCTTCAGCTTTACTGCACTGACTGAATCAAAAGAAAGGCCAGAGGTATGTAAGTTTTCTCCTCAGTTTTAGGACCACTAAGAATGTAACAGCTAGTCTATATTACAGGAACTCAAATATTCTGTTCCACTGTCACTGCTAAGTCCCCATTTCTTCCTACATCCAGGAGGAGGAAGAGAGATGATGAAGTACCTACTTCCCCATGAGTGTTTCCAATAGAAAATGTAAGATACATTTTGAAAAGTAAGAAGATGTAAATGAAAGCAACAATTATTTAATCCTGAAAATGGTGTGGAATGATCTCTTCAGGAGATGGAATATTGCTATGGTAAAACCAGATATTTTAAAATTTACAGTACTTATTCATAAACTATTATAATTACAGTGTAAGTAATACCATTAAATTAATTGCTCTTTTTCCATAACCAGGAGATAGCCTCTTAAGAAGTCTTATCCTGTTTTTCCAAAAATGTCCTTGAAAAGTATATACCTACTGCAGACACAAACATTTACATGTTGCAACTCGTGGTACAGATAAAAAAAAATTCCATAAAAACATATTACGTATGTATTGACAAGTTGGATAAGAATGTAAAGACTGATCCAGGAACATGTATCTGCTACTTTTGGCACGGAATAAACCCGACATTACACCTGCCCTGGCTAGGTGAAAGATTGCCTAGATATGAAAAGGCAGAACAAACACTAACAACGAAGCTTTCATGTGAGGAGCTGGAGAACTATGTGGTGTGAGGGTAGGGCTGCTAGTAGAAACTGCTCAAATGAGCTCTCTGAGGGCACAGCATCAATGCTAGTTAAACACCAGAAGAGAGAGAGATGGTGGGAAGTCTACCATTGCAGATTTTATTAGCAGGTTAGACAAACATATATCATGAATGTCATTGGTGCGGCTGCTTTGTCTTACTCCAAAGCAACAATTACACACCTTCTCAAAATCTCTTTTCCTTCCTCTCCACCCTGCTCATTATTGTTCTCATGATCTTAGTCCACTGCATTTTTTCCTTGGTCAAATTTGCCTCTCTAGGTCATCTTCAGCCGTTGGAACTCAGGGCTGCAATAACTCTACCACTTCCTTTCAGGAGAGAAAAAGAATCAAGAAGAAACCTGGACACACTGAATCCAGAGGCAAAGGTTTAATTCTCCAGTGGCAGAATCCTGTGTAAAACAGCTCTTTTCTCACAAACTGGGTGACAAAAACCTGCCCTCTCCTATCCTTGCCTGACAGTCTCTGCAATCCTGAGTCTTGATGCAAGCATCAACATACCTCTCGGGTTTGTGTGCCAGCTACTTAATTTTACAAACTTTAAGAACTTAGCTGGCCTATCTGGTCTCCATAGTTAATAAAAGGAGTTAGGACCCACCGAGGAGTGATTAGACCTTGGCTAGGCCAACTGCCTTCTAGAAGTGCTCTCCCCACCAATTTCAGGCTGACTCTGGGAAGACAAGGCACCTCATCTGAATGGATTCATTCACTTCATGTGAATTGAGGCTTCTGTGCCATAAAATAAACGAATTTCCTCAGAGAATGGGATTGCAAAACTAAAGGGCTCTTGGAGTTAACCTTTAACTTGAATGGCTAATCCAGTGTTTTGTATACCGAGGATAGGCAAGTTCCCAGTGTTCCTACAAGAAGAGGAGCAGAAGGTGCTTTGGCACAGTCAGGATGCAGGATGTTGACACTAGGAGTCCGTTCAGATGGGAGCTCTGGAAGAGGCTGTTCTGTTGCTGTCTTTGGGCAATTCCCACCCGCACTAGTCCTGCAATGCAGACTACCCACAAGGAGAAATGAAGAATAAAAGCAGTAAATTTACACACAGAGAATGGCTATTTGCCTGCTAAAAATTATGTTTATGCTGGTGGCTTTTTTAAGTCCGGGGGGGTGGGGGGGTGGGGAGGGCAAAAAAAAGACCTGGCTCTTACTGACCGTGGGCAGGGAGAGAGAGGAAGCAAGGGAAGAAAAGGAACAGCCTTATCCCGGCAGGAAAAGAGTGGGGAGAGGGACAGGAAAGAATTTTCCCTGCATCTTTTCCCAAGTCAGAACACCACTGAGGAAGCATCTGTTTGATTTAGTTCTCTGAAGGTTGTTTGCACCCTGGAATCTTTGGTAATAATTTGACATACAAGGTAGTTACACCTGTATTTACCAGGCATGAAAAACCAAAGTACAGCATTTCTTTTGTGAAATTAAGAAGATAAAAAATGACTGAGACCCAATTAGCCACACGGCTTATAACATTTTGGGCATATATATGCGTACATATGTAATTTTCTAACACTGTATTGCCTAAATCAGAGTAACTGTCATAATTAATTCATATTTAACTAAAGAATTCCTACCTTCCTGCATAATAAATAAATAATTGTTTTTTCAGTTTGCATGTTGGGCAAAGTTTTAATGCAAAAATGCTGGTGTTTTATCTTCTTTCTTTATCCATAGTGCCTGTGAATTACTGGGATACATTTCAATTAAGTGTACTGTTATGATGAACCTTTACAGCTATTTCTGAAAAATCACTATTTTGAAGAAATGCTAGTTCATACTTAGAAAATAAATCTTAGGAAAATAAAACTGGCATAAAGATATCAATTTACAGACCCACTAACCAGATTCAGAACAAGGCAAAATGGTACCTACTACCAAGCCATTCTCCAAACCTGACAAGAATTTGAATAGAGGTTCTAATATTTCACAGAAAGGACAGGATTAAAATAAACAGATTGATAATAAATTTTGTCGTTGGGTTTTGGTTGTTTTTTTTAAATAATAAATTAGCCAAGGATTTCAGTGTTATTCAGTTTTTGTCAACTAGATTTAAAAAAGCAGCACCACATAAATGTAAGCTAGAACTGAAACAATCTCACTACAGAATAATGGAAAAATTAGCCAGCAGAATCTATGTTTTATCTCAGCACTATGTTTTTCCCAATATCTGCAGAATGACTCCACCGGTAAAAAATAGTTCTGAATTTTGACCCATGTCCAAGTCAGAATGCAGGTGAAGAAATCAAGAGTGCCTTCAATTGTGTGTGTGAAATGTTTAATGTTCAATATGACATTAGCCAGATTAAAAACATGAATTTTGATACATCTGGATACTACAGAAAGAGGGACGGCAACAGCTGCAAAAATTTAAAACATATTATGTACCGTAACTTTCGTCCTGGATTTCTAAACTTTCTGCCTTTGGCCCTGACCTTTTCTTCCTGTGCATACTGGATAAACAAAAAACAAAAATTTGTACTGGAGAACTCTCAGTGAATCATATTTGTATTTATAAGTCAGTATCTTAAAGGAATCTTCATTCATCCACCAAAAGAATATTATTTATCAAAAGAACAATTTTTTTCCAGAAATGTAAGGACTACATTATGCAAAGTATTCACAGCAACACAACAGTTTTAATGTAATGTTGTTTTCTAGTTTCATTGTCCTCAGTGGTAAAATCATTACCTTATATAATGTTTTAAAGTCAGTCTGGTCTCTTTGAGAAAAGTCATCCCTTTTCTTTGGAAACAAATTGATATATTTGGGGTTTTTAACTGAAAAAAAAAAAAAGAAATATCTTCAGAAATGTGGTTGAAGAGAAAATGTGAATGCACGCAAAATTATTAGATTATGAAATCAAAGTTCCAGTTTTCACAGTGCACTGCTAAGTATAAATTTTCAGATAATCTTATTAGGGAAGGCCTTTCTAGTGTCTTCTATATGTTTAATAACGCCTACACTTTAGTACCGAGATACAATGGTAATCTTTCACAAATTGACAAGACCACTTATTTGTATACAGTTGCCAAATGCCTGAGATGTCTACACTTCATCAACCTATTGACAGGGAATCAAGGAATGAGTGGAGTGACAAGCACTGCCTTCCAAAATGCCATACTGAGCATTTACCTATTTGATTTGGTAAAACAAGAACATACTTGCTCTCCTGTCAGAACATGAAAAGTGGTATATTAGTATTCTACCTAAATAGAAATAATTGTCAAATTAGCAAAGTAATGGTGGCATCCATGTTCCAACAGAAGTAGGAATTTTGGAAAAAAAAAAATTGTCTAATATTATGTTTCTGAAGTGTATATTCCCCTTCACACAAAATATGCTGTGTGTTATTTCCTGCAATACTTGTAATTAGACTTTAAATTTGACTAAGAGTTGCCCCCAAATAATATGCAGAATATTTCCTTATATTTAATACAAGAAGAAGCTACAATGCCTATGGATGGACAGTTCTGTTGCACATGACGCTATTTGTTCATCTGTGGAGCAGGAGTTGCAGGGTCAAATAGAAAAACACTGTATGGATCTTAAAAGAATCTTTTATGGAGTTCACTGTCTGTGGCTCACAACTAGGCTCAGTTGCTAGAAAAATAAATCCAGGGAAATTCAATGTAAGTGTCATTACTCAATTCTATTTCCAGTTTCTATTAATTACATTTCTGTACAAAAAAGAGCAACTAAATAAATAATGTCAGTGAAAACATTTAAATATGTCTGATGAGAGGTGAAATATTTCAGTCTGGAACTCTAAACCTCCTCGTTAGCTTCCATTTGTTTTACCTATTTTCCCATGTACCAAACTACAAAATAACGTTTAATGGGAGATTTCTTTTAGCAATCCACCTCTGTTTGGCATGGTTCTTAAACAAACTGCTTGACCTTAGTGGACCTGGACAAGTTTAATGCTAAATACACTCTTCAGTGCCTTGCTGAATAGCAAAGGAGACAAACAGATGCTTACATAATTTGCTAGGTTGGGTGTCTAGCTATGTATATAATATAGCTATTCAGCTGAATAGCTATATTATACATCCATTTATTTCAATATAGTACAGGTCATTAACCAGTTCTTAAAATTCAGTGGCCTAGAGGAGTACTGAAAACTATAATCTGGGATCCGATACCTTTCAGTGTGCGGAGACCCAAGCTGTATTACTGGACAAAGGCCGAGAGGAAAGACAGAAGCAAAATAAGATAAGAAATGTAAAACAGAATACTAGCAATAGCTTTAGGAGAAAAAATCAGATAGCGATTCAAAATTTCACTTGTAAATGAGACAAGACAGTGACAGAATGGAGGCAAACTCTCTTCTAGGGTGTGTCTTTGCTACAGGAGGTTGCTGGTCACACAAAGAACAACCTAGTGAGGTTTGTCATTACAGGGCCAATGAGGAGGACAAAAGTAATTAAGAATTAGTTACCATTTCCATCACAAAACCAAACAAAAATATTCTTTTAAGAGATCATACCATACAGGGATAGGAGGAAAAACTAATGCTTACTGACAGAGTAAAGAGATAACAAGAAATACCAAGCAATGCAAAAAGACAAATTTAGATATTTTTGCATTTTGACGTTCTAGTTGAGAAGGATAACCAGATCTCACAATTAGAGGATGTGCAGAGACAGCTGCAGGAAAATATTTCTACTGCATTTCCTTCCAGCCCATTCTGAAAGATTAGGGAGTGCCTATGATATTAATTCCCTTTGACATAAATGGGTGATGACAATAGACTGCAATGTGTGGGGGTGATGCTTGCCATATGTTTTTTGACACAGTTCAAGTAGCTATTTTTGAAACTGGATAAAACAAATTTTACAATACGACATGTGGGCTAGAAACGAGCTATAGTTATAGCAGGAGTTCTCTCTCTTGGTCTAAATGAACTGTTTACAGGATGTTTTGAAAATACGAACTGGCGAACCAATCAAAGCAGGAGCAAGTTGGTATCTGTTTTGCTGGAGTTTTATGTACCTTTCATCAAGGGAGAAGAAAATCAAAAGAGTAGATTCTCTTTTGAACATTCCTACCAGAATTTGCATCAGATTTTACACCACCAGTTTAGTTTTCCAGAATTTATAAAGGTACTTGATGACCACTTTTGCCACCAGCTGCCTCTGAATAGGTGCTTTCCTAGGAGCAAAAGCACTATATAAAATGAGATAATGCAAACCTCACCTGGAAACCTAGTCTCTAACAGTGACCAGTGCCAGGACTGAGCATGAGGAAATTCAGCGTAGCAATTAATACACTGATTTGGGGAGAAATTCTTTCTAATCCTTGTCAGAGATCACTTATACTTTGACAGAAACAGATTAAGATCTTTTTAAAATTTTCTTCTGCCTGAAAACTGCTGATGTGTTTATCAGTCGTTGGAATGGCTAGTCCTTTCTTCCCACCTACCTAAGTCTATGGCATCTGCATCAACAAGTTAATTATGCTGTGTGTCATTACTTTTTAACTTAATTGATTGTCCCATTCTAGTAGAAAGGTAGACTGTAGCTCCCTGTTTTCTCTCTTCCATTGCCTTCCAGCATTTTGCACACATCTACTAAGCCCCTTTCTATTTTACCTCTCTAAAGAACCACAGCCTTTTCAGTCTCTCATTTCCCCACTTCTAAGTACTTTTGTTTCTCTGAAACTGGAAACCTTCAGTCTATTGCTGTTTTTTTATGCAGACTAATCAATCAGAACTGTCTGTATGATTTCAAATGGAGATGAGTGACTGAATATTATTATAACAATTTTCTCTGGTTTTATCCCTTTTTTAACTGCTGCTGCACCATGATAGGGGTTTCCATTGAGCTCTGTTAACATAATTTAATTTTTTTTTTCTTTGAATCGTTCATGTTTACTTAGAAATACCATGTACATGCTATCTTTTCCAGTGAATTTTCATCAACATTAAATTTCCTTAGCTCTCCCAGGGACCATTCATTCAAGTCACGCTGAGCTTATCCTAGGAACAAAGTTCAAAAATAGTTTTCAGGATAAGAAGAAAAATGTTTGGATTCTACCCTATATAAAGACATGGGGCTACCTTTTTTTATAAAACTTCGGTGTAATGATTTTCAGCGGTTAAAGATAAACTCTTTGAAAGAATTCAGGTGAGTCACTATCTAAGCATTTAAAGACTTCAGGAGCACATACAAAAATACCCCAAGAAAAAAGAACACTTAACCACAATATTTAGCATTGTTCAGGAATACAATAGATTATACAGCAACTTATCCTGCCAGCATATCTTAAAAAGCTACACAAAGGAACTACAACTCTAATATCTGTAATGCAATCTGTAGTTCTAAGGTAAGTTCTAAGATTGAAAGGAGGGGAAAAACAAGTGCACTACTACAAACCTGTGTTTTCAGCTTCCATTACTTATAAGGTTATAATGGATTTGACTGCCTTTGGTATTAGTAATTTCCCCAATGAATCTGTGGGTGGAACAAAAATGTGGGAATGAAAACTGAGAGGGTATTGTATGTTCAAAATATCCACCTCCACTCACACACAGTAGATTTGATTCAAGCTGCCATCTTTCCATGCTTCAGTTTTCCCATCTGTAAAATGGTTCAAGTCAGAATATGCTCTTTTACCACCATTAAACTTCTTCTCCCACCTTAGTTCCCTTGTGTTCCCATGTTCATTTCCTCTTCTTAAGACGAAAGGAGAGAAATCATTATGAAAACTGCTTATAAGCAAGCTTACTTGATTCCCTCCCAATGGCTGCGCTCCTAGGTGCTATCACTCCGACGGCTGTACACATGCTGGGACACAAGTCCCCTGGGCAGCCATCCTCAACGATGAGATGAAGGTCTATCTTCCTTGACCAGTCACCCAGGATCTTATCCTCTGATGCCTACCAAACATCATAAGCATCACAATTACATACCATAGCTCCCCAAGTGTTTGATTATGAATTATTGTTAAATGAATAAGAGAGGATATTGGTGACATACGATAGAAGTAGTGTAAACTTCCTTTCCAATAACCTTAACTTCCTGAACATCTAAACTCTTGTCGTGGTTTAACCCCCGCCAGCAACTAAGCACCACACAGCCGCTCGCTCACTCCCCCCTGGTGGGATGGGGGAGAGAATCGGAAGAGTAAAAGTGAGAAAACTCATGGGTTGAGATGAAGACAGTTTAATAGGTAAAGCAAAGCCGCACGCACAAGCAAAGCAAAGCAAGGCATTCATTCACTCCTTCCCATCGGCAGGCAGGTGTTCAGCCATCCCCAGGAAAGCAGGGCTCCATCACGCGTAACGGTTACTTGGGAAGACAAACGCCATCACTCCGAACGTCCCCCCCTTCCTTCTTCTTCCCCCAGCTTATATATTGAGCATGATGTTATGTGGTATGGAATAGCCCTTGGGCCAGTCTGGGTCAGCTGTCCTGGCTGTGCTCCCTCCCAGCTTCTTATGCACCTGGCAGAGCACAAGAAGCTGATAAGTCCTTGACTAGTGTAAACTCTGCTCAGCAAGAACCAAAACATCAGTGTCTTATCAACATTATTCTCATCCTAAATCCAAAACACAGCACTCTACCAGCTACTAAGAAGAAAATTAACTCTATCCCAGCTGAAACCAGGACAACTCTTTAAACTCATAAAACAACATGAAAAAGTGCATAATGAGTGGATAAATAATATTTTATGCTGCTGGCATATGGGAGATGTTTAGTTTGTCGTATCAGAGGATGGTATAAACATTTCCATTCAGACAATTAGACTTCTCCCTCCAGTCTGCAGTTTTAAGTACTTATTTTACTCTGATTTGTCAAAAACCTTTATGGCACCTACCAGCGAAAGCCTGGAGCAAAATTCTGCTTAGATTTCTAACCGTCTTAAATAGCATCCTAGAATTAATTAGTATCCATTTTCCTGGCATAAATTCAGTAGTAGAAAGGAATGAAAAATTCTTGCGTTGCAGGAACACATAGCAGACATGAATCTCTTTGGCAGTGCCTACTCAGGTTCCCACTCTTGTTAAAATGCATGTTAGAACTTATGTTGATGAGTGGTGGAGCTCAAATCTAACTCAGTTTGACTTAACTTCTATCAGGCTGGCATACAAGACTTGGCAAGTTTAACCTGCTGGAGTCCCGCATATAAGGAGTCCACTGATTCCACATGAATGTAATGCAAAGAAAGTATTACTGAGATATGACTGGCATCAAGTAACACCAGGCAGTAACCATGAAAAAATCCTTCAGAAACACTCAAGCTAGTAGTACACCTTACATGCAAATCATGACAGTTTGGAACATGAGAGGTAGTAAAATCGTTTGAACAGCCATGGTCAAAAAACAGTAAAATAAGTCTACACGAACCTGTCAGCATCACTTGGGACTACAGAGGCTGTGAATACAAAATGTCATCCTGTTAATTTTGGTACTTTCCATTAGTTCTGGATTATTGTTTACAAGTATAACCTTACTTTGGAATACTATGATTTTCTTGTTTTCCTTTTTTTGAGAAAACTGTGTTATAATCATTCAGATGTACATCAGTTGATCAACATTTAAATCATGTATTTGACTCATTTTTGATCTGACAAAATAAAAATCAAATCCTTTCGGACTGAAGGGGGTTGCTGCCCAGGGCTGGGGGACATGTTGTGGGTGCAGGGGAAGAGCAGCTTGGGAGCCCATAGGATTTATTATATAATATGTACATTACAGTGGCCGGTAAGTAGTTGGCTGGTGGGCATGCTTGTCAGCCATGCCCTGCGCCTGGCCAGCACAGCCCGTCACAGCTGCTTACCACAGCCCTTCCTCACTCTGTCCTGGGTGACGGCTCTGCGTGGGTGTGTGTGCGCATGCGTGTGCGCGTGTAACGGTCTGTCGCAGCCGTTGGCGTGGGGCTGCAGCCTCAGGGGTTGTATGTCCCAGTGCCAGAAACTGGGGAGACTGGGATCCAGGAGCAGCTGCTGGGCAGGCTGAGGGTCTGCGCCGGCTGTGAGAGGGACCCACCTCATCCATACATATGTGTATGCTGTCACTTGTGGACTCTGTCCTGCTCTGCCGGAGAGGGGAGCAGGATGAGGCCCTCGGTGCTCTCTGTGTCTGTGTGAGTGCTCTGGATGTCTGTCTGATCCGTGTGTCCAGACACGTGTATAGGTATGTACGTGGCGTGTACGTGTGCTCTGTGTGCGTCTGCCTGCTGGGAACTCGTCTCCAGACTCGCTGTTGGTTGGACTCCGGGACATGGAGCTGAGCAGCATCGCCTCTCCCAGGCTCTTGGATCTGGCAGGATATATTTGCTCATATTTGTCTCCTACACTTTTTTTTTAACTTCTGTCACTTCACCAACCAGTTGCTAAACACTAAGTGCAAACAGTGCTGGGATATTTCTTGAATGTTACATGGTTTCCCATAAGAAAAACCCAGCAAAAAAAAAATTATTCTAAAAGAATATATTATAATAAGGCAGAACAAAACATAAGAATTTTCCAAAGACTGAATGAAGTAGGCAAGGTGAAAATAACAAAAGGATGACTGCAGTATAAATGATTAGTAACTTCCACTCAATTTTGATAACGAGGGTTTATAGAACATGAAAGAAAAAAAAAATTAATGGACTGACTGTCATAATACAAGGAGAATTAAAAGAAAAGGACTGAAAATTAATTGTTTGAATAGAATGTGGTTAGCTGCTCTGAGCTTCTGGAAATATAGAGATCTTGTCTGCGAGCATTGGTGGGCTGCTGGGCAATCCACTTCCTTAGGCTTCTTTACATAGTGGATGTCTACTCCAAAGGACATCCATTTCAGAAGCTAATGAATGGGGTACAAAGATGTGGAAGTTATTTTATCTTCAAGAACCATGATTAAGTAACCAGACAAAAAAACTACCACTTTGAAAAGGAAAAATGAGAAACAGAAATTACTTAGATACACCCCTGAAGGGTAAAGCAGTTCCTCATCCCTGTATTCTGGCTATCTCATGTCTATACACAGAGAACGATGTCCAGCAGTTTAATGTTTGTGACAACTTCTTGCACGTAGCTCTGGAGAGCAAAGAGATGAACTGAAGAAGGAACTGCATCATGAAAAATGGCCTTAGTTCATGGAGAGGTGTCAGGAAGGAAGTATCAGAACAGGTTCCTAGCTCTCGGAGAAATGAAACAGGAGGCTCTCTGGTGAGAGAGACTCTGTCAGCTCTGTCCTGAGCTACTTGGCTGCAATCTGCATGCAAGGTTTGGAATCAAAAATTAGTACTCTGTGGTCTGGACTGAACAGTTACTGAGCATTCAGGCTGTCCACTTTACATTTCAGCAGTGCCTCACTGCTACCCTGCAGCTTCATCTACTATAAAATTCCTTAGAGACTGAGACACGTAGAAATGACTAAAACTAGAAACGTAACAAAAAAAAATCATTAAGAGTATCGTTTTGCTTTGAAGATACATTGGACTGCACAAAAAGCCTGTATGTTTGTTTGCTTATTTGTTTACATTTCCAGAATTGTTGCAATATGTTCATGTATATTCTCAAGTTATTCTTGATGTAACTGTCCATAAGCACAGCAGTTTAAGATAACAAACTCCATCTCCCCTTTGAATAATTTCTTCTTCCTAACACATGTACATACACACTGCAATTTTCAAATGCTGGGCAAAAAAAAAGGAGTAAGTCAGACGTTAAGTGCTCTGGATGACATGTGATAATTGAAATCCATAATTATACGGTCTTCACATTTACTCTCACTTTATCACATGTAGACCTTGGCAATGGTTTCTACGGCCTGTGGGGCTTTGCTGGTCTCAACTGGACTGATACAGGCACAGGATGACAGGCAGTCTCTTGGACACTAAGACAATCAGAACTTTAAAGATAAACCAGCACCCTAAAACTAGACATGGAAACTCACAAACTCAGGACAGGGAGCAGGTGCTGAATGTCCTTCCTTCATCTACCAAATAAGCTCAGCATCTTGCAAAAATTTCCATTTCTGGATGGACATGAGATATATCCTCCACCTCACTCCTAAGTAAATACATTGCTAACAGAGAATTAAAAACTGGAGTCTTTTGAGGAAGCTGTCAAAAATCTATCTTGCATGTCAGTCTTCAAACTGAGAATGTTAGAAATACTCAAGTATTACAAATAACTAGAGTCATTACGGAGGTGCTCTCATTACCACTGGGTCAACAAAAACAAGGCAGTATTGTGTTAGGGCAGTGGAATATTGAAGACACCCACAGACACGTCAAAAGCATGGTTGGAACAAGAAAGGCCCCTGAAACAGATTGTTCCACCACCACATCCGTGTGCCAGCAAATAGGTTTAATTTCTGAGTGTCTTAATCATAGCATTTATCTGGCAGCCTTTCAGGAGTGTTGCTGCAATTACCTATTTTTCTTGTAAGCTAGGATTAGTATAATACAAATACAGGGAAGCTGCCACATGACAATACAGTATTTGTTAGGACTTCATCCAGACTTCTGGGAAAAGAAAGACAGTATTACTTAAACACTGATTTGGATGAACACCTGTGATGATTATAAAGGAGACAATCAACAGCACAGCAGTAGAATACAAATATTAACTGTGACTCTATTTGTTGTGGAACAGGAAGGAAAAAAGAAGGAAGGAAGAAATAGAAAAGAAGAAACAAAGGAAGGAAAAGAAGGAAAGAAGAAGCAAGTCATGTGCTAACTGGGAAAATGTGACATGGGACTGTGATGCAGAAACAACATTTTTAGATGCTAATAATGACTGTATCAAGGAGCAACCAAGCAGGCGGTATACAAGAGGGGAAATAACCCTCATTACGGTTCAAGCAATGCACACACAGGACCTGTTCCAAAATTTTAGCACTGAAGAATTGCATTGCAACGGTGGCTATAGCTTGCCCTGAAGAAATAAAAAGTATGCAAAACCCCCAAATCCACCAGACCTATGCTCAACAGAAAAAAAAATACAAAATGAGGAACCTGGTCAAAGATAAAGCTGGAGAGGAGACCAAAAAGAGTTAGGTTCTTACAAGTGTTGATTCCTGAAAAGTATCATTTTGGAGAGACAGACCAAACTTATACCACCAATCAAGAATGAATTGACAAAAGTTGAGATGAAGCTGGCACAACTAAACAGCAGGAATAAGGCAAGTTACTACAAGAAAGAAGTAATCCTTTGAAAAGCTGAAGTTGTGTCCAAATATATTAAACCCAAACCAAAACAGATCATGAGTGCCTGAATAGAATATGCAGAAAAAAAATAAAAAATGAGTAAGAAATCATCCTTTACATGTATCTGGAACAGCAAGCCTGTCAAGAGTCCAAGGCCAATGGATGGTGAAGATATAAAAAGAGCACTCAGAGAAGATAAGGGCCTATCAGGCAAGCAAAATGAGTTCTTGACATCTGCCTGCACTGTGGAACAGGCAGGAGATGTTCCTCTGCTGGAGCCCTTCTTTGCAAGGCATGAATAGGAGGGATCTGCCTGAACAGTTAACAAGGCAACAGGTCCAAATGGCACTCAGCCCTAAGCTCGAGAGGAACTCAAGGACAAAACTGCTGAATTATTAACTCTGATGAACAGCATCTTAAAACCTAGGTTGTGCCTGAGGACACGAACTTTGGAAAAGAGATAGATGATACCTATTTTTAATGATTTGAGGGGAGATCTGTGGATCTACAGGCTTGTAAGTCTGGTGCCTGTCATCAGACAAATCATGAGAAACTATAACAAAGCATACAATCAGCGGAGACATGGGCAAATATAATTTTTGGAGTGTCCGCACAGCTCTTGCACATTTGGAGTATACCAGAGTTTTCTGAAGCCATTCAGAGGCAAGTAGATAAGATTTGGTTGAAACTATTTACATGGTTTTCTGAAACACTTTTGACAAGGTCTCTTGCCAAAGGCTTTTAAGGAAACTAAGGATCAATGAAATAAGAGGGAAGCTCCGTGTTTTGATAAATAGCTGATTTAAACACAGGAAAGAGAATAGGACTAAGGGGCCTGTTTGCACACTAAAAGGAGATCCACAGTGCGCTCACAAGCTAAACACTGTGTGCACATCTCAAAGAGGATCTGGTAGAACCAGAGAGGAGCAAGGATGTGTGGTACAGTGGCCACAGGAGCAAGGACTTAGAGTTCTGCTTGGAAAAGAGGCAAATGGGAGAGAGATCTAGTCAAGGTCTAAGTGGCCATGATAGTCACAATGTCATAAAGTGGCTGCATTTCCCAGTGTTTCATATTGGGTATCAAATGAGCACTACGGAGTATCCAGTGAAGCTGGCAAATTGCAAGTTCAAAGTAGAAAAAGGAGGCAGTTCCTCAGACTACGTTTACACGTGGAAGTCCCTGCCACAGGACATTGGCGAAGCTGCATAATGTCAGGGGGAAAACAGACAAGTTCATGGAAAAGAAAGCCCCTCTGGCTTGCTTAGCTGTGCCCTAGCTGCAAACTGCTGGAGGCTGGGAAAGTACCTGTAAGACCTGTGCTTGCCCTCTTCTTAGGCAGCCTTTCCTTGGTGGCCACTGCTGCAGGCTGGTCATTGGACTAAAGTCTTCGTCTGACCCAGAACAGCTGTTCTGTTCTGATCTTCTTACGTGGAGGTTCATACGGACGTTAAACTCCCTTTACCAATGCTGACAGGCATTATCACAGACCCTTCTGAAGCCCTCCAGTGCCAAAAGGACATGTCTGGTGACGAAAGTTACCACTGATAATGGTAAGCCATTGAGCCAACTGCATCTGATACTTTCTCCAGTAAGAGTATGTATTATACATGTATAAATCAATATTAATTCAATGTTCCCAAGTTTTTAAACTACCAAAACCAAATGTGGAATTTTCAGTAGTGCTTTTGCATCTTTGACAGGACACTGAAAACCTCCACAGCTCCTCCCTCCACACTTCGTAAAGAAAAAAAAAAATCTGTTAATGTTCTGTGGTATATAATCTTAGCTAGCATTAGAGTAATTTATTGCTTACTTTTATTTAATGTGTTATGGTTTTGGGTTTTTTTTGTTCACCGATGACATCCAGACTCTACTGTGTTAATGTTTCAAGTAGTGGTATGTCAGAAACATTTAATTTGACAGGAATTTAATTAAGAGCTTAAAGTGAATATTATTTTTTTTTCTTCAAAGTGTATTTTTTAGTACCAATGGCATTTTACTTGGCAGTTAATGGCAGCGTGTGCGCCTTTTATTCTCCTTTACTGTTACAGATTCTCTCACCCTTCTCGCAGGCCATGTGAAGTCCCAGGAGCTTTATGAAGACTTGGTCTATTTTCCGCTTACTCTTGTCAGTTTCCCATACAGTGGTATTTCTTAATTTCCTTGATGCTTTTGGTTCTGAGAGGCCTGCATTTTCCTTATCCATCTTCTTCTTATTCTTGGGTCCTCTATTTCCTTGTCTTTCATGGGGACTGTGGTAGCATCCTCAGTTCTTTGCTTTCTTCAAAGCCAGTATTTCGCATTATCTCACGTTACATTAGATGGACGCACATCACAAAACATATCTGCTATGAACGCTACACCTTGTCTTTTTCTCTCATTTCCATAACGTTCTCCCTCGTGTGGAACCACGTGGCCCTACGGTCTTTCCACTAGGATGATGCACTCTTCTCTCTTAGGGCTTTTCTGCGCCCCATTTTCTTGCCATTAGCATACTCTTCCCAGCCAGTTCCCTCTTCCTTCTTCTAAGAAGGAAACTCTTCTTGAAGCCTGAAGTGCAAGGGCATCTGCCACCTCTTTCGCTCAGACCGGTGCTTCGGCCTCCCTCAGTATGAGCGAGGCCAACCTGATCATCGATGCTGGGGATGTAGAACTGCGGGACAGGTTAAGTGTTTGAGCATTGCATTGCAATAATATAAACAAAGACAAAGAGGACCTGACATCAGCCAGGCTGTGGGCCTCGCGGGTGTAGCCAATACATATCTAGCCATATATATAGAATGCTGTTTGATTAAAATAGCTAATCATAATACAATCCCACCATCACCAACTGTATCATGAGTATGGGATTTCACTCACTGAGCTGCTTCCCTCCTCTTTCCTGTTATTACTTATTTATACAGGAAACGGACAGAAATAACCATTTCCAAATCTAAATTGCTTCCGAACACCTTAACATATGACATTCTATGCAGGTGTTGATCATGCAGTGTTTGTCTGCTTATGCAAAATGTACAGTGGATGATTTTCTTTGCACATCATCTGCTGTTCTAGTGCTGTTTGCTTTCAATTTTGAACCAAAATTCTTTATTTTGACTTGTTCTCTTTGTCATCCTGTTTTTGAAGTTCTTGCTCCCTGACAAAAGTAAAAATTTCACCATGTTGTAATCTTGTATTTTCCAGTTCACACACGGATTTTTGTTTATTCTTTATACTCTGAAAATTTGCTGAATCCTGTCTTTTTTAATCTGTTACTCTTGGGAGTTTTGGAGTCCATCAAGGAATTTCTCAAACAATTTTGAAGTATATGATTTTTGTTCTTTTTCCGGAGCAGTGTTTGAACAGGAAAGCAGCAGTGTAACCGTGTTTTCAATCTGCTGAAGTGTCCTCAGCTGCTTTATGCATGTACACACCCTAAAACTGAAATACTTCTTCCTCTAAGTAACTGTTAAGGAAAAGCAAGCTTTGTTTTATAATTCCAGTCCTCTTCTGTTGGACTTCACGATGTTTGTTGTTAATTTCAGTAAAACAGTAGAGATGTGGTGAGCTAGAAAACGGATGTTGGCACTCGAGTTTGCTAGACAAAAGGGAAAAATATAAAAAACTGCACATCTTTAGGAAAAAAGATTTGGAACCAAGAAGTACCAACCAAAATGTTTTTGAGGTAAAGAGGTCCCATTTCTTGAGAGGACTCACTTGAGTGAATGTTTGCTTGATGATTTTCAGCAACTAAATACGGTAAAATTTTTTTGGTAACTGTTGCCCAAGTCTCCTGCTATTCTGTGAGCAACTACCTTCAAGTATAAAGACAATAAAAATACATGATGAAAAATTGTTGGTGGATCCCTTTCCAGTTTCTTACTATAGAAGCAGAAGGATTTTATGTACATCTGAGGTTTCTTTTTCACAGCCTCAGAGCTAACCTCCCATGCTTTAATGGATTATCCAGGCACTTAGGCTCCACTAAGAGAGGGGAGCCAGAACGACTGCATTTTTTAAATTAAAGAACTAACCATGTATACTTTTGGAGAAAGAATGCAATTTAAGAGACTAGGGGCGAAGAGCTGCAACACAGGACACACAAAAAAAAGACTTACTACTGACATTAGATCTGTTAGGCGAGGAGAACGTGATTTTTACAGCACAGTCAAGGAGACATCTAGAGGCTGGAAGGCCAAAACAGCGCTCAAACGACCACCTACTTTTGCTCTCCTCGTTTATTTCTCCTTCAGGGCACCCGTGGGCACCCGTTCCCGCGCACCCCCGGCACTCGCTGGTGCGCGCTCACCCGCAGGCACCCGTCTCATCTTCGCACTTCCTCGGCCAAGCCGTACATCCGCACCCTTTACGCCCGGACAACGTTAAGGAGCAGCTAGGTGGCGTACGGCAAAGATCAAGATGAGGCGGCTCACAGCCGGACCGGGGATTTGGCAGGGCTGTGAGCAGGCGAGGGGCCGGCGAGCGGGACGTGGCCAGCACCGGCGGCGGTAGCCCCCGGGCCTCGGAGCCCCGCGGCCGCCTGGCCTCCATCCCGCGGGAAGCCGCCCGGCCACCAGCCGCCTGGGGCAGCGGCCAGGGGCGAGGAGGCCAGCGGGCAGCCGGCTCGCCCGCCATGTGCGGCGGGCCGCTGCGGCCCGCGCATCCCCCGCTGCCGCGCTCCTCTCGCGAGACGTGGCGGCGGGCTAGCAGGCTCTGACAGGCGGGCGAGCGCCGGGGCGCCGCGGCCCCCTGCCCCGGGCCAGCGCCGCCCCCCCGCCCTTCCCCGGGCCGCCGCGGGGCGGATACGGCGGCGGCCATAGTTTGAGCCGGGAGGAGAAGCCGCCGCCCTCCCCGCCAGCGCCGCCGGCGGGCCGGGGAGCCGCTCCCGCCGCCGCAGCCGGGAGCGGGCGGAGCCTGGGGAGCAGGCGGCGCCGGCGGCCCCCCGCATCTCGCCTCCGCCCGAGCGGGGAAGCGAGCGGGCGCGGCGAAGCGGCGCCGGGCGGTTCGCGTCCAAGTTGCTGCCTCCGCCGAGCGGCGATCAGGTGGAGCCGCCGGAGGGCGGGGGCGGGCAGGCGGAGGGCACCAGCTGCCGCTTCCTTCCCGGCTCCGCCGCCCCACGCCGGCCGCGGGCCCCGCGCCGCTCCCTCCTGCCGGAGCCCCGGTGGGCTCGCCCGGCACGGCCGCTCCTCCCCGGGTGGTGCTGTCAGAGCGGCGGGCGGTGCCTTCGCATAGCGGGCGCGCCGCGGGGAAGGCGAGCGGGGGCAGGAAGGCGGCGGGGGCGGAGGGAGAGAGCGGCCGGCGCGGGCGGAGAGGGCGGCGGCGGGGCCGGGTCCCGCTGAGGGGGCGCGCGGAGGGCGGGCGGGGGGGGGGGCGGCGGCCGCACCGGCGGCATCATCACCTGGTGCTGCGGCGGGGGGGGGCGGGGCGGGGCGCGCGCGGCGCCTGGCGTTGTCTGCGGCGCGCTGCAGCCGCGGGCGCTGGTTGGCGGTTTAAAGCGGCGGAGCCGCCGCCGCGAGGGGCGTTCAGAGCAGCCGGGGCCGCCGGCGCGCGCAGCGGGCGGACGGCAGGCATGGAGGGCCGGCACCAGCCGCAGCAGCCCGGGGCCGCGGGCGAGGAGCGGCGCTCGGAGGAGAGCGGCAGGGATGCGGCGGGCGGCGGCGCGCTGGGCAGACCGCTGGGTCCCACGCCGAGCCAGAGCCGCTTCCAGGTGGACCTGGTGGCCGAGGGCGCCGGCCGCCCGGCCGAGGAGCCCCGCAAGGCGAGCGGGGAAGGCGGCGCGGCGGGGAAGGGCGGCGAGGAAGCCAAGGGCAGGTTTCGGGGTGAACTTCGTGGACCCGTCGGCCGGCGACGGAGAGCCCCGGCGAGCCGGGGGGGCGGCAGCTCGGAGGGCGGCAATGTCAGCTTCCAGAACGGCGGCGACACGGTGCTGAGGCGAGGGCAGCCTCCACTCCGGCGGGCACCACCACTACTACTACGACACCCACACCAACCACGTACTACCTGCGCACCTTCGGCCACAACACCATGGACGCCGTGCCCCGCATCGACCACTACCGCCACACGGCCGCCGACCTGGGCGAGAAGCTCCTCCGGCCAGCCTGGCCGAGCTGCAACGATGAGCTGGACAAGGTGAGCGGCCGCCGCGCACCGCCCCGCCATCGCTCCCCGCTACCTCCCCGGCCGAGCCCCGGCCGCCGCCGCGCCGGGCAGGGAGCGGCCCCGGCCCCCGCCTTGTGCCCCGGCGGGGCCGCCCTCGGGGCGTGCGGGCGCTGGGTGCCTGGCGGCGGCGGCGGCGGGAGGAAGAAGCGAACAGCTCGCCGAGCCTCGAGGAGGCGCAAACGGCGCGAGTGCATCGGGGCGCTTGCGTCTTTCTCCCCCCCCGCCCCCGCCTTTTCCCCCTTTTCCCCCTTTCATGACGCAGTGGGGTTTTCCCCCCTATATTTTTGGGAGACGGTCGCCACGGTGAGAGGTAGTTACGGCTGTAGGTCTGCGGGGCAAATGTTTTCTCCGTAGCCAAGGGAGGATCTGTTACAGACGCAGCGGTTTTCCACTTCTGGTCCATATCGCCTTCAACAGATAGGGAATTCGGGGTCTGCGAGAGGTATTAGCACGGGAAGGGGAATGAAAATGTGTGGAAGAGGTGGTAAAAAAAAAAGGGGGGGGGGGATGCGCTCTTTTTCAGTAGTGACAAGAGGTTCATCTCCTCGCCAGCTGGAAACGCACGCCTCTCCCTGCGCACGCAGCGGCGAACCAAACCGCCTGCTGGCGTGATGCTGAGGGCTGCACGGATACAGCCCAGGCTCCTTCTCCCTGCCGAGCCTTTCCAGTCGTGCCGAGTGGCCCTGCGTGTGAGGGCGTCACGATCAAGGCTTCAGAAATTTTGAGGCTATGCGTGTCAAGCTTTTTCTACTTTGGACTAGTCAGTATGTTACGGGAGACAAGTTACAGTGAAAGCTTATTTGCATTGTAGGCTGTCTTTATTAAAGGGCGAGCTTTAGCTAAACGTGGCATGAATTTGATGTATTTTTTAGATTGTGATTAAACTATCATGACTAAACCAAAGCCAGATCAAACTATTGCAATGCTGTTTTCTTGCAGTCTGAAAATTGCTTCTTGGTACTTGGCTATGCTCTAAGAAGTCCGTGTTCTAGTGGGTTTTTCTGCTGGGTTTAGGGAAATAAAGGAATATGTGGGCCACATCCTAATGAAGCAAAGAATATTCTGTTCCCGGAACTTTTTTCATCTCACCTTTCACTCCTTATAGGTGGAGTTCCATGAGAAAATGAATGTTCTTTTGACACTGTTCTGTTTCACACCATTAGGTTTTGGGGGGGGGGGGGGGGGGGGGGGGGGGGGAGTGGTGGTGATTCTTTAAGTGTGTTTTTTTGAAACTGACTATTCATCTGTTCTGATAGAAATAATTGTTTGGTGTGCTATAGAGATACTTCCTTAAAACATCTAATATACAAAAATATATAATATACAAAAACATCAAAATAATTACTAACCATAATGGCAAATTACTCTTGCCTTTCAGGTCCCCTCCTGATGGAGTTAAATGATGTTCTGTAGTCTAAGTTAGCATGGAATGGAAGTTGGCAATTACTGTCTTGTGCATGGAGTTAGATACGCTATAAATAAACCACATAATAGATGTGAAAACACACTGATTTCCGCTCCCCTTCTGCCCTTCTCTCCCCCCCCCCCAATTTCAGCCTCCTGCTCCATGATGGGGTGACCAGTCATTAGATACTCTGTTCTGTAAGCAGAACATTACTTGAATTTCTAAGCTTGGCAGATAGGTTTTGGTGCGTTTATATTGCAGCAGTCAAGAAGGCTGTTTATGACACCATTAAGACATTTCACTGCGAAATCTAACTTATTCTGGAACTACAGTTTCTAGAAGTGTAATTTCTTCATATTTTAGCTATTTCCTTGGCAGGTTGTGGCATAGAAGAGCTGTAGACGACCTGATTACAGGTTCATTATCAGAACAGTTTCATTATGAGCATTAGTTAACTCAAATTATCGATTTCTCAAATGTCATTAATTTGTTCTGCAGTGTGGATAGCTGTCTATGTGAAGAGCTTTTTTTTTTTTTAAGTGATGTCCTGTCTCCTGTGGCCTCTTGTCGTCATCCCGTCCCCCTGTCCCGTCCGTCCCCCCCAAAAAAAACCATGGGGAGTGGAATATGCAATTTCAATTACATTTGATATTATACTTCAGTATTAAAAACTGTCGTGGTATGAACTTCCGAAGTTAAGCTGAAGTTCTACGTAGTAACTCAGCTGTTGTGTTGCAGGCTGTTTCATTTCCAAAGCAATTAATGTTTTAGCAAGCTTATATGAAGAAGGGAAGCAATTATTTTCACTTCAGACTTAGCAAAACAGTTTGCAAGATAAAGTTGAGAACACAAAAGCTTTTAATAAGGGTGTGCCATGCATACTAATAGCATTGGGTACCTACATTTTTCCCAATCTCTGCAGTATAAAGTATACCACGTCTGTAATTATGTACTTGATTTCTGGCCACAGAATGCTGATAACTTTTAAATCATGATGGTGCCATACTTTTGTATGAAAGATGTTCACAAAGCTATTGTGCTTTTTTTCCACTGTGTTTCAGGGGGCTTATTGTCTCCATTCCTAAAATTACTTCAGTTACTGCTGAATAACAGTAATGGTCCCTAGTGTTGAATAATACTATGCATTAAAGAAGATATTTCACTGACTTTTAAGAACTCGAAAAATTAAGCTTGCTCTTTAGCTGTGGTTTTTGTCCTAACGTGTACAGCATGTATGTCAAAGACTTAGTAGGGCAGCTGGTATAAACATCCTAGTACCATTACATAAAATTTGCACTACGTAAAGACCTATTGTTATGCCCCTGCTTCTTGACCCAGTGCGTCAAGGTCGGCAGTTATTTTGTGTTAAGACTGATAGAAAAATGTGTTCACCAGCAATGTGGTTCACTGCTTTGAATGTAGCAATTTCATCTTGCAGTTAAAGTTTGTGCTATTCTTTTTGCCTTTTTAAGAGGTAAATAAATGTTGTGAGGCAGTGTTACAGTAATGTTGATGCTAGTGCAAATTGTAGAACAGATTTCCGCCCCCCCCCCCCCGCCTTAGTTTTGTTTACAAGCTTCATATGTCTAACTCTTCTACTGATCTGTTCTCGCAGAAAAGCACTGTTGGAGGAAGATGCACTGTTTGAGGATGATGCACATACACCTACAGAAGGGGTACCTTTTGACAAGGGTTCGTCTTGCTGTTCTGGTAGCGTAGGTGTCTAACCACCTCAGGTTTCATATGGTCGTTCCAACAGTGGCGTTCCTAGTAGAAAAGACAGGGATTGTTCTTGAAACGGGTTGTGGAAACACAGCTGGCTGATGCTGCAGAACTCTGAAGTGGATGAATTGCATACTACTGGTCTTGGCCTATGATGTTAAATTTCAAGTGAGGGGTCTTGTCTTCGTATATCGTTGGCTGCAGATAGCCAAGGTGATCAGTCTTGCTTACCCAATTGGTGTGTGTTAATCTGCTTTAGAGAGATGGTAGAGGGAATTTGGTGATGCTGTAACAGTTGCTAATCTCATAGATGAGGTGATGCTTTGGAGGAGCATTAGTCTCCAGAGATGTAGAGGTGAGAGGTTATTAGCAAAGAAGTGGGAGGGAAACAGCATACCATGATATGTAGGTTTTTGTTGCAGTTGCAGTGGTGTCCCCTGCCCTCTTGAGGGGATCTGCTTTCAGACAGTAGGAAGGTTAAAAGTTCTTAATTTTTTTTTCTTTCTGTCTTATAGTTTAGGAGTATCTGTTTTGCCTAGGTTGGCTACATCTGTAAGTAAAACTATAGCCTGTAGAAGACATTCGATCTGCCTTTATGTCTTCCTCAGTGTAAAAACTACCATGCCATAATGTCATGAACCTTATGGTTCTGGAAGGTGAATACTTTTAAAGCATTCAGAATTGGACTGTGTTTTAGTAATCCACTACTATGCATTAATTTATAATTTTTCTGTATAGCATTGCCTTAATTGGGGAGCTTATTTTTTTTGAAGAATAAACTTCGCAGTATGTAAATGATTCTGATTTGTTAATGTCTTTTGAGCAGTCATTTACAGCTGTGTTAAGTAGATGTTATGTGAACCAAGCCCTCTACTGGTAGCTTTGTTCTGTTTGTTAAATACTTACCGAGTACTAGTTGGTTCCCTTGACAGGCTAGAAGGTGGTGATCTCAGAGGAAGAGCTTTACACCACCCCTCCCCCACCCCCCCAGCCCGGGCCAAATTAAAAAACAAAACAAAAAACCCCCAAAGGCGTTTAAAAACACAAGTGTCCTTTGCTTCCTCCCACACCTAAATCTGTGCACCTGTCCTCTGAATTTGGAGACAGAAGTAAGAAAGAAGACATTACTGATAGTCTTGATGCAGAATTGAGGTTTTTTTGTTTGTTTTTACTCAAGTTGGATGACTATAATTTTTTTAAACTAATTTTCTGGCTTTGATTTGTATTTTTTGAACATTGCAGTTTCTGCTCTTATGTGATTACTTGAAATATTTAATTTAAGCACAGTGAAAAGGCTGCGTATGGCACTGATTTTTAACAAAGAATGTATTCTCTCTTGAAAATGTTAAATGACTGCTGCACCTCCTAATGTTTGTTTATACTTCTTTTCAGTTCTTAGTTTTTGTCTGCTTAGCCTGTAAAGAAAACAGAGCTCGGCTAAAGATGTGTAAAAGGCTAAAAGATGATTCTAGATGATTCTAGGCTATTAAGTTAGCTGACCATGTTATGTAAGGTCTATCTTTAAAAACTGCTTCCTCCTCTCTCCCTCTGCCGGAAGACCGAGACCCTCTTGCAGATAGTTTTTTACTGTACTGCCTTGCTGAATCTTGCTTACAAGCAGTAGGTCTCTTAGTTCTTGAGTCAGTGTGATTTAATTCGGATAGCTTCTTTTCCTTCTTACTTTCCTTTATATTTGTAAGCAGAACTTGAATTTTCTTTCTGCTCTTCATTGTACTAAAATAAAACAAGAGAAACTCTTAGTCTTGGTCGCTGTGCTCTTGGACGTCCTAGAAGCCTTTAATTTGTAACTGTTCTCATTCATCACTTTTGACAAACAGTGAGCTCAATGCACCTGTACTCAGATGGGGCTTTACTAGCATAATGCAAAGTGGTAGTTTTATGCTTTTTCAATCAATGTGGAGAATCCTCACTTTGCTTATCCTGATACCCCACTTAATTACCACCATCTTTATCAAGGGAAAAAAAATCAACAATGTACTGCTCTGTTTGCAGCAATAAATCATATTAGTTCTCCATAAGGACCATGTGTATTTTGTAATTTTACATTGCTTGATGCTTGAATCTCTCTTACCTGATCTTCGTGACAAGTCTTTAGTCCAGAACACCTGTGGAATACTGGAACCCTTGAACTGTCTTTAGCAAACAGCTAACGTTGTTCTTACGACTTTGCTTTTGTTTTGTTCCGGAGATGCTGGAAATAACTGAGTGCTGTTAATGGGTTATAGTTTGACAGCACAAGTGTGGGCTGTTGCTGAAAGGGGTAAACTTTTGTGCTCTCTCTTGTGGTGATGTTTGTATTTTTGAGTTGCATCTGGGAATTGATCTGGTTTACAGAAAGCAAACATCCCCCAACTGCAAAGTCTTGCACTGGGTGTGATGAATCAGTTCCCTGATCCAATACACCAATGGTCTCCATAATTTTTTGACTGCACGCTCATATCAATAAAAATTTTTGAGAATGCACCCCTAATACATGTATATTTATTTACTTATAAATTATATGCAGGTACTACTGTACTAATATTGTGTATGGTACAAAGTAAAAATTAAAGGATGAGATAAAGATAAAATAAACACTTGCAGAAATCTTTTTGTGCTTCATTAACGTTACAAAGAATATTTTCTTCCCACACTCCCAATGGACTGTCTTGTGCACCCCTTGGAGACTGCTGCAATGCACTGTGAACCCCTTGAGTGCTCATGTCAGAACAAAATGCATTGTAATTTGCCGGGAGAGTACAACTAGAGAAGGAAGGAAGGAGGGAGTGCCTGTTTGGAGGACCTTGTTTTTTTTAATAAACCAGTCTTAGCTGACATATTGTCAGTATGACTAGTTCAAGACCAGAACCTGAAAGAATAGCATTAACGTCTCTCTAGCTGGGCAGCCTTTCAGTGCAAGCTATTTCAGAACTGGTTAAAGAGGAAGGTGCTGCAGAATTAATCTTCATTTTCAGATTAACTTTTTTCCCTTTTGGTACTGCATTTGATTAGACCTCAGATGATTTTCATTCTTGAAGAACATTCTTGCAGAGGAGGAGGTCGGCAAGATCAATATCTTGGACTAATTCAAACCAATGTACTACATCTTCTATTGACCCCGTAATTTTTTTCCTAAAGCCCCATATAATATTCATATATGAGCAACAAGAAACCCATTCCCCCCCCCCCCCCCCCCTTTTTGGTATAGGTAATAGCAATCACAATATGGTCATTTGTTCACTACTAAGAATTTTTTTAAATTGTTGACTTAGGATTGTTTGCCTTTCAGTGTTTTGGAAGCTATCCAGTTCTTGCAGCTTGAGTGCATGGAACGTCTTTGATTTATTTCTACACTTCAGCATGCCGATTAGGCCTGATAAACTTACTGAAATATCTTTTTATGCATAAAAGCTACTTAAGATGCATTTTCTGTGCCTGATAAACTTAACTGACTTAAGGCTGTGGTGATTAAAAAAAAAAAGTTAAAAATTCCTAAAATTCCATTTTAACAAGGAAGCTTATCTCTTGCATCTTCATTTTGCTAGTTAACTTCTTCAAATGAACTGCTTCTATTTCATATTATTAAGGGTTTTTTATTAATTCAAAGAAAATAGCAATGTCTCTTTCAGCTGTAAAGAAGCTGTGATGCTAGGTTAATATTTCAACTTATTCTGAGGGTTTACCTGGTAGAGGGACTCAGAAGACTATTCTGGGTAGTACTGCTCTTGAGCTGTAAGCAGTTTGGCAACTTTGGCTTCAATGTAGTGCTGTGCCAGTCCAGCTAAGTGCTGTGCTGCATGAATGTACGAGCTCTGCTCGGTGCTGGTTCTGGGGCTGTGCCTGTAGCTGTATTTACCACTTCATGGTATGACGTTAAAAATTCAGGCAGTGCTTAATTGATTTTTAAGATTATTTCAATGGGCTGTTTAGTGTATTGTAAGACAATAGGTTAGATGTAATGTTTCATGAACTTACTACACTTAGATGTGGACTTCTAATTAAAACGCGAAGTTTTATTAAGGTTACTGCTGCATAGCATGGTATACTTGCTCCCTATCCCCCACCTCTTGAATGGAAAGTGCATCATTCTGTTTTGCAGTAGTGGATGAAAAGTGAAAGGTGTTAAGAGTGAGAATGCTTCAAATTAACCTTTTTTTGGGGTGGACTGTAGAAGAAGACTTGGGAATTTGCTGCGTTGAAAACAAGTTCTTGAGCAAGACTGAGATGGATTCCCTTTTGTACTTACTTACAGAATGTTGTATTTCTCGGACTATACTTGGCTATGCAAAACTGCTATGCAAGAGGCTTGCTAATAGGATTTAATTCAGCTCTTATGCAGTCAAATGCAGTGTCTGCTTCATTCTGGAGAGCAACAAAATTATGTGGAATGCTTAAAAGGTGTCTAACCATTAGACATGTATCAGGGTTATGTCTTTCAGATAATGAAGTGAAAAATGCCTGTGTTCAGAGCCTGGATCTGTTTTCGTGAGCAATGTTATTTCTTTTTTCATGCCAATGGATATCAAAAAGGAATATGATGGTCAATGCACACTAATGAATAATTCCTTTGATAATCATTCACAGTACAATGGTTCTTCCGGAAAGGATCAAATACATTGGTGCAGTAGGGAAACTAATCGTTTGGTTCTAGAGAGGGCAGGAAAGGAGTGATCCGTAACACAAACTGGGGTGTACTCTTGAGGTGTGCAGTAGACTATATGTATTTCTTCCTCTTAAGCTGGATGGATTGGTTGCCCCTACACTTGTGCAGGAAATCATGCCTCCTTTCTTGTGACTGGGTGTTAATGGTGCAATTTCCTGTTACCTAGAAGAAGTGGAGAGACTGGCAAAGGAAGGTGGGTTTTTTGGGGGTGTTTGTTGTTGTTTGTTTTGGTTTGGTTTTTTTTAATGGTGGCAGACCATGTTGACTGTTCCTTGACAGGAAAGGCCTGACATTGCTTGCAACATTTCTGGGAGTGCAGAACATAAGCATTGTGGGTCTACCATGGGGTAGCCACACTGCATAGCTGCTGAACAGAGGTCTTTTCTCATTTGTCTCTAATTCTCATGATCAACTTGCTCAGAGTATTCAAATCATCCTGTGCTTATGGAGGGATGTATGAATCAAGATGTGAAGATGTAGAGAGTTTTCTTTATCTTGGTGCTTTTGCAAAATGCTCTTGTTCTTTAAGTAATGTTTTTGGTATGGAGGAAAAAAAAATACTATTTATATTTCAGATAGGATACCGCTCTTGCATACCTGCAGATGTCAACAAAACTTTCCTGCCATGTCACATGTAAAAACTTCTTAAAAGGATTCCATCTGGCTGCAGGCTTTCAAATTTCAGCCTTTGCATGCCTATCTAGACTTCAGTGCTTTCTTCTGGAACTTTTCTTCTGTAAATATGGCTAGTCGTTCTGTTAGGTATGCAGAGATTTGAATCTGAACTTCCTATGCTGATGTTATGTCAGCTAGATAAAATGATGTTGACACTGTCACTATTTCCAGAGGCACTGATTAGTAATCTACCTTGAGAGAGACTTTATTTTGATGTGATGCTTAGGAAAGCATTGACATTTTTTTGCTTATAAAGGGATGAAAACTCAAAATTCCTGGTGATGCAGTAGTAAAAGCAGGCCGAGGAAGGGATGAGATCACCCTTGGAATATTACGTAATGTTCTAATGCCTGGATTACTTAAGTGACATGACAAGTTAGTGGCTGTGGAGTACTACTATGACAGTCAAATTCATCGAGATCAGTCAAGGACCAGATTCTGTCTATTTTCACCAATTAAAGTACTCTTAAATATGGACAGTTTTGTTGTTGCTTCATTTCTGAATTAATTCCAGACCTTTTTCTTCAAGCAAAAGTCTACCATATTGCAATTTATATCTATCCTGTATTAGGAGGGCAGAATCATAATCACCTCCTTAAAGAGAAAAAATCCATAGCCTTTGTGTGGTTAGTAAGCTTAGAGATCTGTCAAAAAAAATTGTATGCAAGACATTAAGTGGTGGTAAGCTTTATAAATGAGGCTCCTGTCTGTCCTTTGTAAGTATACCACCTTGCAAGAACAATACTCCTAAGCTGAAATCAATTGCTTCAGTAAGTTTCTTGATTAAGAGTCCTGCTAGCCTGGTTAATACATCATACTACTTGTAAGAGTTGGGAGGAAGAATGGATGATTCTCTATCTCTTTAAAAAAGTTGAAGTAATAATGGCTTTTAAAATCAGAATATATGTATACACACAGACAAAATATTGCTTAATGTTTCTCTGTTAAAAGCTGTATTTTGTTGCAAGACACTGAAATACAAGCTGATGGCAGAGACATGTAGCTGGCTAATTCTTCAGTTGACATGTTAATTGTAACTATAAATTTCTACTGTTCAAAATTGTTATGCTGTAATCAAAGTACAACAGACTTTAATTTCAGGTTAAGATAACATTAATGTTCTGTGTTTGATGCAATCTCTTTTAAAATCTCTGGAAGTGGATGCCAAAAACATTTGCTGCTATAGTTTAAATTTGTAATTGTAGAGAAGGTAATATAGCCAAAGCACTTAAGTTTTGGTCTCTTGGCTGCAAACCTGAAAAGGATTTCCTTTGAGGTGAGTAACCAGTGGTTGAAGCTGTTCATGTTTGATTCCAAGGAATCCTGAGTTTTAAGAACAGATCAGGTTTTATCTGGGTAATTTATCTCCTGTTGCTGTAGGTAACTGCTGGGTGCCATTTAATGGGTTAGTAGGCTTTTTTTTAGGTTATGAGTGTAAAGATACTGGAACCACAGTGTAGTAGCAGCATTTTACATGTGCTTCAAACAAGGAGTGGGAATTACAAATTCTATTAGCAAATTTGCTATATTCATCCCTGGTTTGAAACCAAGCAGTAAAGTACCTCATAGGACTGCTGAATTTTCTGAACTGCTGTCCACAGCTAGTCATTGCACAATGACTAGCAATGTTCCCTGAAAGTGTGTGGTTTTTGAGTTTGTTTTTTAAAGAAAACACTAAGAAGGTGTTTAGGCAGACTGAGATGTCTTCAACATGCCTTCTGCCATGTTTTCTTTTGTGTGTGCTACCTGACTGGGTTTTTCCCATTGGTAGCAGTACTAAATGCTCAAGCTTCCCATCTAACTCCTGAAAAACCTGAACACCTGAATCTGTTTTGCTAACTTAGCAAGTTTATTTTTAACTAACGAGTTATCAGGAATTTGTAAACTGTTCTAGGTGTTTGTGCAAGCTACTCTCTTTATGAGTAGCAATCTGTAAGTGCAAGGTAGCTGTGTTCACTTGGATTATCACCCTGTTCGAAGTACCAAAGATTCAGACTATTAGGTCTGTTGGTAAGATGTAAATTAGTGATGTAATTAAGATGTGGAAAGTGATAACCTACTTTCAGTTTTGGAATTTGCACTTTCACTGCTTTCATCAGAGTAAGGGCTATTACAAAGCGTTAATCGAGAGCTGGGCACACTAGTTCTGTCTCCATCCTAACTCATGATAACCCTCTCTCCATCCTAATCCCAGCAGAGGACTGGTGAGGAAGAACTAGAACTGCATACAATATTTAAAGTTCACGTGCACTACAGATTTTTTTTTTTTTCTAGATTTTCTCATTACAGAGTTATTTTTCTGGGTTTATAATCTTTTCAGTGTTACTGTGTAACAAGGTGATAGTTCTCTGGAAGTATTTATGGTAGGCCAGAAAAAGAGTTCCTTCAAGGGTAGTGCAAGATGTAGACAGCATATGTTAGGGTTTTTTTACTTTGCTTTCATAGCCATTGAGTTTCAGTTGTGTTAACTTCCAGTTCCTAGGTCTAACAAGATTCTTCTGCATTGTTTGATAGGTGTAAATAGCAAATTGTCTTTCTTAAGAAGTAACTGTTTCAGTCAGGTTTGGATATTGGTATTTACTGTATAGTTCTAGGGTTTTAATGGGAGGGAGGCTTAGGTAAATTCATTATGGCATAAATGAAAGCAATGAGGGTATCTAACAAAGCTTTAGGGTTAACACTTCTGAAACAGATCAGTATAGAGAGCAAAATAGCTGTTTGTCAACAACAGTACTGCTAGTGTTACTAGTTCATAAAATAGACTGTTCATGCCAGTACTGACTGTTCTTTAAGAGAGTATTACGTAAGAGTAAGATATTTTAAAAATAATTACCTACATTACTTACTCCCTTTTAGAGCTGTTTATTTCCCTTACAAAAAACACTTGAAAATTGTCAGACCTGGCAGAGGTGTTTTTCAAACTTAGTATTAAAATCTCACTGTGATTTATTGTTGGTCTACAGAGCAAAGTTAACAACAGTATCTCAGCCATTTTGAATAGTGGTTGGTTGAAAAAAATGGTTACCAACAACAGTCAGTGTCACCAGATCAAGTCAAAGGCTGGTGAGAACTTATTTTTCCTCTCGCATATTTAAGTACTGAAATGCTTTGTATTCTCCATCAGACAATCAAATTTGAGACTTTTCTTGTTAAAGTGTTAATCACAGGATTTTCTTGTGTCCCTGAACAACAATATGCTTATAACCATTCCATAGAGATTTAGACATTTTGGAAAGGAAACTCAGTGCTTTTGGTTTCTTTCATCACTGCTTAGATAAAAGCATTAAAACATAAGGACAGCTTATCAAAGACCCTTAGGCACAAACTGGGGACTTTGTGACTGCAAATGTTAGCATGCTGCAAAAGCAGTGTTTAAAGAACACATGTGTTTCATACAGTTCAGTGTCCTACGGTCAACATTTAATAGCTGGCTTATTCTTTGGTAGTATAGTATCACACTTAAATATATTTGTACCAGTACAGACTGTTTGCAGAAGTTGTCACTGCTGCATCAGAGGTAAACACCTGTGTCAGAAGGATTATTCTATGCAGTTATTTTATGCATATAATACATCTAGCACTCTTTAAACCTTTTCTTCAGATCATTAGCAATGTCACAGGTGAGGTGGGAGGAAGAATCCAGAAGTTCATTCCAGAAGGGAGCGTGGAAGGCTTGCTCATCAGAGAAAAGATATGTAGTCTTTAAAAATCATGGGAAGTGTTAGCATCTTCTGAGGTAAAATGTTCAGTAATTCTGCTGCTGTTTGATAACTTTCTTTAACCTGTCATTTTATTTTGTCCACACTGTGGCTAAAGTGTGTTTGAATTACAAAAGCAAAACCAAATGTTCATAAGCTTTTTTTCAGTGTATGTTTTGAGCTGTGTTAACTCCGAAAATATTCTGTACTGTCAAGTTTTGTACTTGAGTAGCCATAGTCTTAACTGTGTGCGGCTATAGAGTTGGTCTAGTTAGGAGTATAATCTCTACAAGTAACAATTCTTCCAGTGTTGAGGCAACTGACATGCTACATCTGGATCAATACATTTTACCGGTTGCCTTTTTCCAGAAAAAGGAATTTATTAAAAATGGTGATGCCTACAAAGTTAGCCTTTGGGAGATGGAAACAAGAAATTGTTATGGTAAGGAGTAGTGAACCTGTGCACAGTAAGCATGTTAAATGATGAGGGCACCATGCTCAGTATCAGAATATGTAAGTACAATGCAGTTTTAAATGTAAGCGGCTGTTCTCTTGACCAAATGTAGTGGAATGCCATTTTTATACTTCCTTGCAGAAACTGGAGCTTGAAAAGATGAGGCTCTTGATTTTCTTTAACATTTTGAAAGTATTAGCTATCTAAACCAGGTTCAGTGCTGTATCCTACTAAGACAAGAAAAAGCTACTGTTGTGAAGCCTTTCTAAGGAATTTGTATGAGGAAAAGCCCATGCTATATGCTGTGGGCTAAACCTGTAACTGGTCAGACTTGAGAGGTGGAAAAAGAACAGTTAAATGCTCTAGTCTCAGGTGCTCCTTTGGCCTCCTCTCTTTGTACAATAGTAACAGCAATAGGAAGGATTAGCTAAAGAAGTTATTACTTGGGACATGCCAGGTCAGGCAGACCACAAAGAAAGTGGCCTGCCTGAGGAAGAACCATCTAGTCTTAGATACAGACTTGCTGGTTGCCCTGTCCTTTACTTGGGGCTTCCATGTTGTGATACGTGAAAAGAAGGAGGAGCAGAAGAGTTCATGTGCGTTTGTTCTGGTACCCCCTCATACAGTTCAACATAGCCTAAGTATGTTGCCTTTAAGATGGGATCTAGATAAGTTCACCATAAAGGAATGTGCTGCATGACATACACCACTATCAAGAACTCTCAGTAAAACTAAATAGCAATTTTTACCAATGAGAAACTTTTCCACACACAGTATACTTCAAGCTGTGTGTGAAAAATCTCAGATCTATTCTGGCTAACAAGTCTTTTCTCATTACTAATCCACTTCTAATAAATGCGGAGGCTATTCACAATTGGCACAAATAACTTATTGTTACGATCCAGTACTGGAGATGAAATACTAGATTATCTGTACTTTTCAGTGCACTGTGATACAGCAATGGAAATTTCTGTGTAGGAACAGAATTTTAACTGTTTCTTGGCTAAATTCCTATCAGTGTATGATAGAATTGTCAACATGTAAATGTATCTTATTTTTCCTTTAACAGTGCAAGTGAACACCATAACTCTGAGTGTTCTTTGAACTGATGAGATAAAAGACACCATTTTGATTAAAAAGTTGTGTTAATAAGAGCATTTCTGATCTGAAATGCTAAAACCTTCTCTTTTCTTTCCCCTTTTGTTACTCCCCCTCCAAATTCACAGTGTGTTAGTGTTTTTACTGTTTATGAAGATCTTATCATACATGTATTCCTGTTCTAAAATAGTGCTAGTGTGTTTTTTTCCATTCAGTATGTGACTTGAGTAGAAGCATTGTCTCCTTATGAGCACAAGCATGAAAAATACTACGCCTGCTTTATTTACAGCTGAGACCACAGCGGTGCTTTCTTAATCTCGCATTAAAGGGCTGAACTTGGAGCCTTGTGTAGTGGAATTCTTTTGTGCCCACACTCTGTAATAACTATTCTCACTGGTGCTTTATTGGGCACCCACTAGCACTGATAACCAGCAATAACCTTTCAGTTATTACATTTTGCGTGTGCTTCAAAATATTTTCCTAAGAAATATTGCATAGTGTGGAGAGACAAGACATACAGAACAAAACTTTCTTGTGTTCATAGTGTGCATATCTTGCAGCTGATCTGGTAACTGATAACTCACAGTTGTGAGCCATTACCTCCTTCCCAGAATACCACAGGCTGAGCTATGGGCTTATTTGAGCACTATAGTAAAATGCATAGCTATTACACAGTGATTGAGGTTGGAAGTGACCTCTGGAGGTCATCTTGTTGATGTGTTCAGGTTCTACCAGTACCTGGCCAGCCATGGTCGTGTGCTGAAGTATATAATTGTCTCTTACCCTAGATACTAGGATATTCTCCACCTTGTCTTAAAACCTAAACATGCAGTAAACAAAAACTTCTAGCTTGTTTAAAAAAACAAAACAAAAAAGTGTTGTGATTCAGTATTACAGCATTAACTACTTCAGTTGCATATAATGTTTCAATATTTTAGGACATGAAGATACAGATTTCTTCTAGCCCTTCCTTCATCCTCCCTGACCAGTCTTTTCAAAGAACAATTCTATTGTTTCTCATTGGAGACATGACATGCCTTTTTGTAATACCAGAAGATGTTATCAGATGTTGGCAGTTTTCTTGGCCAAAACATGAAAACTGCTTAGATAATATAAATGTGACTCCCTTTATGCAACGCTTTAAAATTGAGTTTGTTGCAAGTATAATGTGATGCTTTTCTGTGGGAAATAAGAGTGGATTTTATATGAAGGAATAATAATATACAGTTACACTGTTGCGTGCTTGATTGGAGGTTTTGTTGTCACGGTTGTGAACATGTTTATTAATCTGTCCTTTGTTTTAATGTACCTTTTTTCTTTTTTTCCTCCCCACTTCTGAAGGGGGGTGGGAGGGAAGCAGGGAGAAACTTGTGGTAAGCGCTGCTGGAAACAGCAGAATCTGATGAGGGAGACATATCTAGAAAGAATTTTGACGTTTATTCCTGCATTTCTAGGAATGTCATCTGAAGGATGAGTATTCAAGGGTATCGGACCAGGGCAGTATGTAGGCTCATTCTTTTCTGTCATGAGCTTTGGATGTGTCTGAGTTGGGCGAGGAGCCTGATTAGAGGGCTTTCCATTTCCTCAGTTCTGGTTTGGACAGGTCAGCATAGGCTCAGCAAATAAGGAGCTTGTAGATGTATGTATTAAATTAAAACTAGTTATTTATAAGTCTACTTCTTGACATGGAGATGCTAGAGTTAACTTTATGTAAAATCGTAAATGTAGCAGCATTGTAATTCTCTTTTTTTGGTCCTCACTGTTCCTCTTACCACTCTAAATGGATCACATACCACTTCTTGCTTGATTTGGTTTGAGTGCCCGAGTACAAATAATCAGCAAATCTGGTCAAAGGCTGTGCAAATCTCCCAAGAAGTTACAGCCATTAGTTCTTTTCTGTCCAGAACAGCTGCAGTTCAGCAAACTGGGTAATTCCCAGTTATGTTTCTTTTTGCCGTCTGTTTACATATATAAGACATTATATATGTATACACACACACATATAAAAATATATTTGTATATAACACATAGATATCTGTCTTTTTTTAAAATCCCTTCTGGAGACAAGAAAACCTACTATTTAAGAAAGCTATCTGTTAAAAGTAATGATCTGCAAAGTGATCGTGATTCTGCCTGCTGGTGGAAAGCTTGTGCCTTACAGGATCTCCAGATGTGTTGCAGGTACACCTGCTTTTATGAGAATTTCATAATGCAGAGTCAGTGAGAGAAGCACTGACATGAATCTGTGCTAATGACCTTTGGATAAGGTTGACATAGTCTGATTTTTTTTTTATCTGTTTGTATGTTTACTGCTGATTGTAAGGGGATATTAGTGGCACCCTTCATAAGTGACAGCTCTATAAATATTTCCTCTGGACTCTGCTGATGGTATATTTGATATTAATGTATCATGAGGAGGAGGAATTTAATAAAGTATCTCACATTAAACTTTCTTACTTGTCCCTTCAGCACAGAAAGTACTTCTTCACAGCATCATTTGGGTCCAGACTATTTTATGTCTTACTTAGCGAATGGGAGTTTTGTCCTTTACCTCATTGGGATTGAACCTCTAATTGCTTAAATGCTTTCTAAGCCCTCTGGGATGCAGGCTGCTTCACAAATACTGCTTGAGCTGGTTTGTTGAATAGTATGCTCTGAAGGGTATTCAGGGTCTTTCTAATATATTCATTCTTTATACTTGTTGCCTTGGATAAGTAACATACTTTGCTTAGAGTGCTTCCTGCAGATTTCTTACAGTGAGTGTAGGAAATATTCAAGTTGAGTTTAAATGTTTAGAAGTTTGCCTGGCTTGGCAAAACAAAACTGCCTCTTGAAAAGCAAGCATGCAACAAGTATGTGTATATACACATATATTTTTAATATATATCAAGCAGTTAAGATTTCTGCATTGTAAGGCTGAGAGTTGAATTGTAAAGAAAAGCCACAAAGTGTCTTTGTCCATGGGACTGATGTTTTCTGCATCTGTCATCCTTCCCTTTTAAACAGGGAAGAGTGCTTGGGAAGAGATTTCTTTTCCCTCCTCCCTGAAATGCCACTCTCCCAGCCTCCTTCCTAGCCGCATCACCTTACAATGAATAGTAGAATAGTTTGCAGGGGAGTGAACGATTTATATCCTGAAAAATCGATCAAATGACAGCTAAGTCTGAACTACAGGAAATGCTATAGCTGAGACCAGTAACTTGTGGTAGAACAGTATATACTTTCAGATTAAGAAATAAAACTTCCTGTGCTGTAGATGTTGCTGCATTTGAAATCTTGTTGCTCTTTTTCTAAAAGACCAGATGTTTTTTTCTTATGGCTGTAGAACTGATTCGTAAAAATATTTATCACTCTGACTGCTAACACTTCGCTCTAACTGAAGCAGAATACCTAAGTCGTCTGTGTAAGTTTGTTTTATATTCCTTGAAATCTGTGAGATGTGCCTCATGCAAGGAACATAAAGGAAAAGCTTAAAACTTCTGCTGTGTCATTCTTTTAATTTTTGTGTTTGCACAAGTAGATTTTTTTTTTATTACAATATAAGTATCAAATACTCTACGTAAAAAACAAACTTTTTTTTTCCCCAAGGAGCCCTTTGAAGATGGCTATGCAAATGGTGAGGAAGGCACACCAGCTGGGGAAGCAGCTGCCACTTACACGCCTGATAGCAAAGGGGTGGTCAAGTTTGGCTGGATAAAAGGTGTATTGGTAAGTTTGATGTATTGTACTTCCATTTCTTACAGGTATGATCTTTCTAATAACTTACTTTTTTGAGAGGGATTGTGATAGTGCTAGATAAAGAAAAGATTATGTGTATGAGAGATGTGAAAAATGCCATAATTTTAGGAAGGGTTCCTCTTACTTCCTTAAAATTCAGTACAAGTAAATACTTCAGGACCTCAGGTTTTGAAGGGATCATGGTTTCTTAGCACAGGTTTTACAGTTTCGAAGTTGCATAATTTCCAAGAAGGAAAAAGATAATATAACTACATATGAATCTTGAGTGGCAAAGACAAATGCAAACTGAGAGAATACAGTTAATGTGTGTTTGCTTTGGATCTGTAAAGTTTTGGACCGAAATGTTAGAAGACTTGATTTTTATTTATTTATTTTTAGAGAAGCAAAAAATACTGTGTTGCAGAGAGTACCTACCTGTGTATGGCAAAACTTGACCAGGATTAAGTATTTAAATTTTGTTGCACCTGTTACAAAAGTTGTCATCTCCTAAGCTGTGGAAGTCTTAACACTAAATACAATATAGTCATGGTGGAAAAAACTGAATCTGTCCCCATTTGGAGTAGTGAAAAATTAAGGGTGACATGGGGGCTTTTATTACAAGTACATACTAATTTATTTTAAATATTTTGGCAAAGAGAAACCATGTTTAATACATAATCTCCAAAGCTATAAGAATTTATAGTGGTGGCTCCAAATGCAACAGTTTGTTAAAACATTCTGAACTTGAGCATTTGGAATACCTAACTTTAGTTCGGCCGGCTTCCACTGTGTTTTAGCAACTTCCTTAAAAGTCTTGAAGTAGCCTTGGGGAGAGGAAGAGTGCCTGTGGTAGCTGTGAAACAGGTATTACAAACTTTTATTGATGTACCCCAACCAAGGACACAGTTGTTTGTTTTGAAGCAGGTGTGAAGCTGACTTTGAATTTCTCCAAACTCAAATTCTGTGTTGGGTTATTTTGGTAAGCAATAATTCTAAGTATTAAAGAGTTAGGGGGTAAATGTTGCTAACTGTTTTCTTCCAAAGTCTATTTAAAAGTTTCAAGGAGGATGATCTCCTCCTTTTCAGTGGTTTGAAAGCTGCAGTTAGTATTTCCTAGTAGGCATAAGCTGCCTGGATTAATACTTCCAGCTCAGGTTATTTACATTTTGCAAAAGACTTTTTAAATCTCTGAAAACTTTTTACTTTTGTTGTTTGGAGAGATCCTTGTCTCCCTTCTAGTCCTAATGACTTGCTAAACTTTTTGTAGGATTGATACCATACGCTTTAGGTAAGAGAGACTTAAGACCTGGTGTTAGTCTAAGTTCTGTACAGTGCAAACTCTATTTTATTGAGGACTAAGAGTTTAAAATACAAGGATAAAAAAATAAACCCTCTCCCCATCCTATTAGTGTGCAGCTGTGTTATAACATACAGAAGTTCTAGGACTGGAGGTTGTAGGAGTTGTTTGTTTTTTTGTAAAAAAAAAAAAAAAAAAAAAAATTATTTAGTAAGGTATTGCTTTAGTGCATTTTGGGGGGGAGATTTGGGGGAGATCTGAAGTGGTGTTGTAGACCTCACAATCATTGTAGACCTCTCAATCTTATTTTTTGTCATGTATTCTGTAGCACAAATTTCGGATCCTAAAGGTTGGGTATAAATTTATATTGTTTTGTCAAGATATACTATGAGTGTCAGGTACTGAAGTACTGTAACTTTATCTATGTTCAAGGTAGTAACTTTTTAATCATATTTAGGTTCCCTTTTATTTTTTATAATCAAACCTAACTTGTCTAATTGAAAAATCTATTCTTGTGAAATACATTGAAAAGTGGTGAGGAAAGACTGCAAAATAATTTTGACAACATTCAAAACTGAAATGAAGAATTAGTGGAAATGACTGCAGATGTAAAACCTAACCTATGTAAAATTTCTGTTTTATCTTAGGTACGATGTATGTTAAATATTTGGGGTGTGATGCTCTTCATCAGACTCTCATGGATTGTAGGGCAAGCTGGGATAGGTATGTGTACTAATGCTATAATTTTATTTCAGTGGCTTTTAAATGTGATCCAAAAGAGGTGTTGATCCTGAGCTTACACTTTAAACAGGGGTAGAAAATAACCTTAATATTGTCAGTTTTTAAGGTAATTTACCCTTATCAAAACTTTAAGCAGTGTGAAGTTACTTAGACTTTTTCATTTAGCTATAAGGTATGTAATTTAAAATTGACATTTTTATGTCTTCACAGTGAACTGTAGAGATAAACTTTTGGTCTCTGGTTATTTTGATCTCTGGCATCTTTCTGCGCCCCCCTCGTCTACATACAGACTGTGTAGTATATAAACAGTTTTCTTCTAAGGCTTGACTTAGTATTGGACTGCAGAAAATTTCTCATCTGCAAAAGGCATGTGTTTCCTTGAAACTCTAGGATACAGCTTTTACTCTGCTGATCAAAGAGAACACTTACTCAGTTTTGTTTGTATCCTGGAAACTTCTCTGTACAAAAGGGGAGTGAAAAAGCCTTTTGCTTGAATGTGCAAGACCACACACAGTAAATCTGTGTTGTATTTGCAAGACTAATTCTTTAAACCAAGTTAAGTTGAAGATTTGTACTTTTTAATACTGTTGGACTTACACCTTTTTTTCCTCCCTTTTTCCAAAAGGTCTGTCTGTCTTGGTTATTGGAATGGCCACTGTTGTGACAACTATTACAGGACTGTCTACTTCAGCAATAGCCACAAATGGTTTTGTAAGAGGAGGTAAACCTACTCTCATAAAGCTTTTAAAGCTTTCATCATTCTGAAGCATACAGCTTAAGGAAGGAACCTCTAACTTATTTTCCATTTTTTTAGCATCAGGGAAAAAAACAGTATGGATGAAATGTAGGGAAGAGTTAGTTTTCCGAGGAGTAGAGTCTTCCCTATGTTCTGTATTTGACTAAGCAGTCGTGTAATTAATGAAAAGCCAGTAATTAGCCTACTAATTTGATTTGACCAGTGTCTTGCTTTTCCACTGTGGAAGAAACATTTTGTATTCAAAAAATTAAGAATAGATACATTTTGAGAGACACGTATCCAGAAATGAATAGGGTCTTAGTATTCTCCTGCATCTTCACTGGTTAGTTAAGAATGTGCATGTGTGCTTGTATGTGTTCGTGTGCTTGTATGTGTTCGTGTCCTGAAATAAAACTTAATAATGAAAATATACATCCTATAAAAGGATAAGCTATATCTACATGAGCGCATACAAAAGGACATGTTCTTGTTTGTCGTGATTTTTTTCTACACAAAAGCAATTCTCCAAACTCTTGATTATCTCCAGCTTTCCTGAAGGTGATGGTTTTCATGTTCTGTCATGGTTCATGTGCTGTTGTCAGCAATTCCTACAAAATAGTTTTGTAAGTCGTTGGTGCCTTTGATGTACTGAAACTGCTTCACGACATTACAAGACTGCTACTAGTAGAAAATCTGGTGCAATTAAAATAGAAGCTTATGAAATTCTCTTGATTAAGAACGAAGAGAAGAACCTTGCTATCACAGAGTAAACAGACCCAACGGGAAGGATCAGCTATGAATCTTAGCGTTATGTCAAGCTTAGTTTCTAAATGCCCTTTCATTTTTTTTAAATTGCATTATCCATATCGGATTTTCCTACTCTTAGGAGGGCTGTTTTTTTTTTTTCTAGAGTCACTCTTGCAAGATAATATTTCATTAGAAAATTTGAAGTGCTGAATGGGAAGAACTGTAGAATAAAATCAGTTGTTCCTATGAAAATCTTATATTATAGTAGTGTTTTTCTTAGGTTAACGTTCTCATTTGCAAAGTATGTCAAAGCTGGGTACCTACATATGTTTTGCACAAGAACTGTAATGCAGTGAAATTAAGGATTTCCTATTACAAATTTTTAATGTGCGCTCAGTTACTTCAAACTGGAGGTGGAGGATTTTATTGCTTCTGGAAGCTTAGCCTTAAATTGGAGCAATGTGCCTTTGCTACTTTTTTTGAGTGGCTTTATTACGGTCTACTTTGACAGTTTCTTGAGCTATAGTTAATGAAAATGTGTCAGAGTAGAAGTATGCACAAATGCTTTGAGTAGTTTGAAATACAAAGCCCAGTGATACTGCTGCTTGTGTATTACAATTTGTTTTTTAACTGTAGAACTGGTTGCACAGCTGAATAATATGATGTGGTGCATGAGTCAGGTGATTATTTCCAACTGGTGTCTTTTCTTAAAAACCTGAAATGTATTCCTGAAATTTCAGCTTGCCTGTCCTTAAAATACTGAGTTTTGGGTTATTTTCTAATACATCAGGGAAGATGCAAGAATAAATAGCATCTTGTTTGTGTAAACTTTAAAGTGCTGATGACTGTCTATTCTTAGGCTCTTTCATGCAGTGTTTTTTTGTCTTGTCTTTTTTTCTTTCAGGAGGAGCATATTACTTAATTTCCAGAAGTCTGGGGCCAGAGTTTGGTGGCGCCATAGGTCTGATTTTTGCATTTGCCAATGCTGTTGCAGTAGCAATGTATGTTGTTGGCTTTGCAGAAACAGTTGTGGAGCTGCTTAAGGTATATGGATGATAGTGGTTATGTTGATTGCACTGTCCTTAATGCAAGTTTGAGCTGTCATCTAATTATAGAACCATAGAATGGTTTGAGTTGGAAGGGACCTTTAAAGGTCATCTAGTCCAACCCCCCTCTGCAATGTGGAGGGACATCTTCAACTAGATCAGGTTGCTAAAAAGCCCCATCCAACCTGACTTTGAATGTTTCTAGGGATGGGACATCTACAACCTCCCTGGGCAATCTGTTCAAGTGTTTTGCTATCCTCATTGTAAAAAATTTCTTCCTCATACTTAGTCCGAATCTACCCTCTTTTAGTTTAAAACTATTACCCCTGTCCTATTGCTACGAGCCCTATTAAAAAGTCTGTCCCTACCTTTCTCATAAGCCCTCTCTAAGTATTGAAAGGCTGCAATAAGGTCTCCCCAGAGCCGTCTCTTTTCCAGGCTGAACAACCCCAACTCTCTTAGCCTGTCCTCGTAGGAGAGGTGTTCCATCCCCCTGATCATTTTTGTGGCCCTCCTCTGGACCCACTCCAACAGGTCCATGTCTTTCCTGTGCGGTGGGCTCCAGAGCTGGATGCAGTACTCCAGGTGGGGTCTCATCAGAGCAGAGTAGGGGGGCAGAATCACCTCCCTCGACCTGCTGGCCACACTTCTTTTGATGCAGCCCGGGATACGGTTGGCTTTCTGGGCTGCGAGCGCATGTTGTCAGCTCGTGTCCAGCTTTTCATCCACCAGTACCCCCAAGTCCTTCTCCTCAGGGCTGCTCTCAATCCCTTCATCCTCCAGCCTGTATTGATACTGGGGGTTCCCCTGACAAATTCAAAGACATGGAACGAGGTACAAGGTTACTACTGCTATATCAGTAAAATACTACTGTAATTCAGTAGCTTTTTGGTAAAAGACAAATTATCATTGATGTCAAATGGAAACACTGTTTATCTCCCTGAAAAAAAAAAAAGTATAATTTGTGGTAAAGTCCAAGCTGGCTGTTGAGAAGAAGAGTGGTTGTACAGATATATGACATAGAATTATAAGTTGTTAATGCTGAGATTCTTATTAGTGAACTGTTTCTTGCAAGTTATAGTCGTTTATACTAAGCTCATTTTCAAAGTTCTGCTTATTGAAAACAATTCCTGAAGTTAAACACGACCAAGTATTATTTGTCTGTTGGATGTTTGGACTAAATGTAATACTGAGAAGAACTCAACCACACTTTTTGTAGATGAGAAGTTTGGAAGACATTAAAAGAATTAAGAGTAATAGTGAACAACAAGTGAAATACATGTATAGGTGCAAGATGGTAGCAGTTGCCTTGCTGATTAATCTGATTCTCTGGCAGTTGAAGACAGGTCATTCTCTCTGGGGATGGGCTATGAATAGGAATGAGCATTTCCATTTAGAAGATTCAGTAATTTAAAACAAGGCAAAAACCAAATTACTTGTGTCCATACAGGGAATTTAAAATGAGTAAATTTGTGGTATAGAGGTTAACTCTGTTAATAAATTACAGTCAACAAAATGCTAGTCTGCAGTAGCAAAGATAAGTACTTTATGAAGTATATGACTATATTTTTTTGGTTGTTTTGTTAGGAAAATGGCACGTTGATGATTGATGAAATCAATGATATCAGAATCATAGGAGCTATCACAGTGGTTATATTGCTGGGTATTTCCGTTGCTGGAATGGAATGGGAAGCAAAAGTAAGGAACTATCACCTTTTCTTTTATTCTCTACTTCATAATTTTGATTCCATTTTCTGCCTCAGCTGTTTGATTTAATGTATTTAGTGCACTCAGTATTGCATGCATGATATGTTAGAAGTCAGTCAGTGTGCAGTTTTTATGTAATAGCTTTCTGTCTAGCACTAGCATGTGCAGGTCTGGACAGCATTTCAGACCTTAGACTACTTGCTCCACTGGAAGCTTACGCATCTATGAGAACCTAAAAACCAGCATAATCTACTCTTAATGACGCTGTCAAGTAGGTTAACGGTATGACCCTCTTCTGGGCAGCTACAGCACAAGAAGAAAAGGTAAGAGCATTAGCATGGGAATTTTCCCTGACTGGGAACTTCAGTTGAATTCTGTGGATGGAAAATACAGGGCTGGAGTCTAAGCCCATCTAAAGTCATGTAGTTTCTACTAACTCAAAACCAGTATTCTTCCCTTCCACTCTCTTCTGGTTTTGTTTTCACTTGGAAACAGGCAGACAGTGTGATGTTGTCACTAGGCCCAGCTTTGAGGAAGATTGAACATTGGTGGTGATGAATGTGTAGGCGGGGCCACTTACTTTCCTCATCTTGTTGTGGCTGCATGGTCTTAGGTCAACTCTGATTGTGGAAACAAACACGTACAGATCCTAGGATACCTTATTAGTGTTCTGCTCTGCATTCCTAGGCAGTGTAGCTTGCTCAGTGTTTCCTGTACCTGGTAGGCTTTTTCTGAATATCTGTCCATAGTGTGCTCAAAAGTAACTGAGAAGAGCCTCATTTGGTCTTCCTTCCCATTAGATACTTGGTTCACATGATGATGATATTTGTAATGGAAATGAGAGAGTTTTTTTCTCATTGTTGCTTCCAGCCCTAGAGATAGGGATGGTATAAAAAGGAAGTGAAGATCAAGTGTTTTACTTCGATCTAGCACAGGGAGAAAATCTACAGAAATTGACTTTGGCATGTACTTTTAAATCAAACAGCATACTTCTGTAAGAATTGTTTACCTTTCTCAGTCCTCTACTGTCTGTAACTTCAATTTGTAATGCTGTGTTTGCACCCGACTTCAAACAATACTGCTGTCCTTAATCTCAACTGTTTAGTTTTTCCTTTGAATGAATTAGTTGTTCTTAACCCTCTGGCCACTGTCACTTAAAGTCACAAGAAATACCTTGCTTTCTCTCTGTAGCATGAACACTTCTATAACAACAGCTTGCATAGAAATATTGCTGTTGTTTAATGTTTCTATATCAGACCTGAACTGTGGTATCACTGCAGCGTCATCCTTATTAGGGAATAGGTAGCTTTCAAAAATGCCATGCTCAATGCAAAAATCAAGGCTTGTTAGCTTGGTTTCTGCATCATGGAAGAAGGCAGGTAGGAGTGATGGTAAGCAACTGAACCTGTCAAACAAGCACTTCATGTGGGTTAACATACAGTTTAGCATAGCAAAACACTAATACTTCCTTCTTGATTTAAAGTATCTGTGATGTTATCCTATGCCTTCCCCATGACTTAGAGAATGCCTTGGAAAATGGGACAAGGGGAATCTATAATAAGGCCTTTGAAGTAGATCTAAAAGCTAAGACAGACTAGGATTCCAGGGAAGCCTGCTTAAAAAATGACTTTTCAGTGTTTGTGATCTCTTACCACTCAGCTCCTAGTGTTGAAGTCTTCGAAGCCCATTCTTTGTCTGAGCCTTTTGAATGTAAGGAAGATATTCAGAAAACACTCTTAGCTTCAGGGAGAAGCCTAGGTTTGTTACTGAGTAAATCCACTTGGGCAATTGCTCTGTGGTAACTTCACGTTGAATTCTCTGGGCTTATTGAAGACTTCTGTAAGCACGCAACTGCATCCTTGCACCTCTAACCTATTCTCTAGGCTTGGCAAAGGAGAGATCTAAATATGATGCACAAACTAGTTTCTTCAGGTGGTCTTCTAACTCCGCTCTTGGCTGTCATGCTCTGTTTATCACTGTACTACCCAGTTTTCTTGCGAGGCTGTGTGAACTGGAAACTTTGTTTTGTGACAATCAGCAATGCCACAGTGCTATTGCATATTAAGTTCTGATACTAGGCCTGAAAAAAATGTCAAACTATGAATAGGTTCCCTGGAGCAACTGGCATATGCCTTTATAAGGAATCAAATAACACAAAAGATAACAGGGCAGTGTGGTTATTTATTTAAATGTAAAACCTGAACCATCTCTTCAATGCCCAGATTTATCTTTACTCACATTTTTGAATGTTGGATGGTTTGAAGTACCTCTTGTGCCAGGTGTAGGGTATATAATGGTTTTATTGAAGAGTGGCTAAAAATCAAGGTTATAATGAAAAAGTTCTCAAGAAAACTAGAAATTCAGAAGTAATTGTGGTAGTTGGCAATTTAATTTCATAAGTAAGGGTTGAGAATAGGAGAACATACAAAATAATAGAGTCCATTGCATAAAATAGCAAACAAAAGCTGTTTGATTCCTCATGTAACATAATTCTTAGTAAAGTAAATATCGCATACTAAAGTATAAGGCAGAGTATTATGATTACAGTTAACAAGGCAATACTCCTAGCATTTGTGTACATTTAGTTGTTTACTTGTGAATTTCTTTAGTCTACTCAAATCCATTCCTTCTGGAAGGCTTGTAGAGAAAATGGTTCTTTTAAGTATTTTCTCTTTAGAACTATAACTTTGAGGGGTATAGTAATAACAAATTCTTTTCTGAATGGATGTTAAACTTACAAATTATTCCTGTTTCTTTATTAAAAATCCTGGTACATGTTCTCTCCAGCTTCCCTTATGTATTTGTGGAAAACAAACAGACAAGACTAAGCTGAATTTGGAATCAAGTAAATATTCACATTTTAGATCACAATATTGAAGCTTGAAACTGAAAAAAAGCAAGTTCTTCTGTCTGACTGCAATCATTATGTTTCAGGCACAGATAGTCTTACTGGTGATCCTCATACTTGCTATTGGAGACTTTGTCATAGGAACATTTATTCCTTTGGATAGCAAGAAGCCTAAAGGTTTCTTTGGTTATGAAGGTATGTTGGAACAGTTAGTATTGTAAACAATATCTTTGCAAAGAGGAGACATGCTGTCCTAATTAAGTTAAACATCTAAAATAGCTTATAGTCCTATTTAACTATAGAGATATTTTTTTCCCGATTCTTTTAAACTTCTGCAGTTTTGTTCCTTAAAGCTATTGGGCCAAAGCTTGGTCCTGCCTGCTTAATATTGATTATAGTTTTTAAAAAGCTGGATGATACTGTAAATGATTTTTCTGGTTTTAAAGTCCATTTAAGTTTACTGTGTTGACTTTTATTTTGATTTGAAGTGATGAATTAGGACTTAAATGTTCTACACTTAATTTTAAGAAGGTCATATAGCTTTGACTTTCGGCTTTTTCATGGAACTAATAATGGCTGGAATGGGCTAATACTGTAGCCTCTATATAAATATTGATAGACTTAAATCTTTTTCTACAGCTGAAATATTTATGGAGAATTTTGGACCAGATTTCCGGGGCGAGGAAACTTTCTTTTCTGTATTTGCTATTTTCTTCCCTGCTGCAACTGGCATACTTGCTGGTGCAAATATCTCAGGTGATCTTGCGGTGAGTAGTGAATTAGCAAACATTGTTCACAAACACTGAGTGTGCGTTTATCTCTGTCATCACTGTCCACTGACATTTTTCTTTCAGGATCCTCAGTCAGCCATACCTAAAGGAACGCTGTTGGCCATCTTAATTACTACGTTGGTTTACGTAGGAATTGCAGTATCTGTAGGTAAATAGAGAATGTTTTTAACTTTATCCTCTTCATTCTAAGGGTGTGTTTTGATACAGTTTGTAATTCGTTATGTAAAGTCATTATGTAATTGACTTCCATGCATGGGAAAGTAATAGCCAGAGGTTTCTAATCTTTATTGTTGGAGATTCAATTTTCAGCTGGTTTTATAATTTCCTAAAATGAGTGTTTCTAAGACTAGTAACTGCTTCAGACTAAAGATGACAAAAGACTTCATATGGGTATTTCCTCATTTATTGCAGTTATTTATGTTAAAAGACTTACAATTTAGCAGTGGGATTAGAAAACTGTGTTTTCAGAAAATACTTGCTGAACAAACACCTGTATTGTTTTGAAGATGATGGTAGTCAGCTACTCACGTGAAGTCAATTATGGGATGATCACACAGCTCTTTGGTGAGAATGCATGAGCAGTAATTCCCCAGTAGAGGGAGGAGAGTGAGTAGTACCTTCATCTGGCCAGCCCACTTTCAGAAGTGTTGTCATGTTCAGAAACGTTGTCTGTAGTTTTATTTTCATGTGGAAAGAGGAGAAACAATCATAGACTGATCTGAGTCTTGTATAACCACTCTTCCCGGTCTTCCCCACCCCACAGTGGTTTGAAATTCTCTGTAGAAGTTGCCTTGGGGTTTCATGCTCTCTATATCAGTTTTGCACTAGAGCACCAATGGTCAACCAGATTTTTCCCGCCCATAAAACAATTCTATTCTAGTAACCTTAAGAATAAAAGATTGTAATCATATCTTGCATATTTCTTGCCTGTGATTGGAAATGTTTTTATTTGTGTCACATAAATTAGTTTCTGGCAGCAGTGATCAGTTTTCATACATGAAAGACCTTGCCTTATCTTAGCTGTGCTGCCTTTTGAATGAAATTCTCATTTGTAAGAGTACCATGGATCTTACCACTAATGATACTTCCTTTCCAAAGATACCAATCTTGCTAGTCTGCCTCTGTTGGCTAACATTGTGCTGTAGCTCTGCCAAATAGTTGCTCTGTAGTGATTGTGCTTTATGCAGCATAATGACCTACACTTAGTTCCTAATTAGATTGACCGCATAGACCTCTGCTACCAGATTTGAATACTTTAGAACTTGAACCCACATGAGTGAAATGCTCATTAATATTCATTTGTTAATGGAATACTTTGATCATCTTTCAAACATGAAAAACCTCATTTTTCATATTGCGAAAGGAACAGTTTGCAAAGCCAACTGAACATGAAACTGTTTGATGCATCAGAAATGTCCTGCTTTAGTTGCCTCCTATAACTTACACTTAGAATTCTGCTAGTTAGAAAAGGCCGATGCTATTGCAGAAGTCGGAGATGATGACATGAGTGAAATTTACCTTTTTTGAGGCATTGGATCAGGAATCGTGACAAGTACAAATACTTTTATTCCTTTCCCCACGCATTATTCCCTGCTGTAAGTTTCCAGACTAGTGATAAGCGCAAGTCATTAAAACTTTGAAGGGGCTAATAAATGTCACTGAGTAGTCATGTGTGAAGGGGAAGATGATGTTCTGAATTTAGCTCAGTATTTGCATGCTCTGTAGTAAGAGGGTTAAGGAACTGAGTAGAGAAGGCTTAGAAGAGGAAAATTGCTAGTCCTACTGCTAGAGCTAGGCAGCCTCTTTCAAAAAGAGAACAGCTGTGAGGAGAAAGCATGCAGTTTCACATTTTAGCAAGAGAGTAATGCAGATGTGCAGGTGGCAGGATGAAGATTGCATAAGCAACTTGTGTATCAAAATTCTTGAAAGACATATTTCAGAGAACAACATTTATTGCTTTAAAAACAAGGGAAGCTCTAATAACCCTACTCAGAAGTTTGGTTTCTTGAAGACATGCTTTCTGTACACAGGGAGGTAAAACTGATTAATGAGAGACTAACAGCTGGAGAACTGGAGAAGTTAAGCGCTCTCAGCTGCAGTCTGAAGGACTCAGGGTAGTATCTCTGGAATTCTTGCTAGCTGCATGTAGTTAGGAGATAACTATATAGATCGTCTATTGACCTTCTCAGGCTTATAGCCTGGCAAAACTTTATTTGACTTTGGCAGGAACATGCTTGGAAATGCCTATGAAAATCTTATAAATAAATAAAATTTTTCTGAATGAGGGTTAAACAAAATGTTTGGACTGTTAGATATCAGTGTCTTCTGCTGAGAATGGAGCCTGCCCAGCTGTCTTCTGTTCTGCATTCTCTCATAGTAAGGCTCACGTTAAGTTTGTTCATAGTGGCATTGTCCCCTCCTGTCTCTTTGACTCTGTGCGTGAAAAGACCTGCCAGCCAATTGGATCTGAACTATGAAAAAGGGAATGAGGAAGAGGAGGGCTGTGATAATGCACTGTAGCTATTTAATGGGTTGCTCAACTTAATGGATCTGCCACTGCAATCCATTACCAACAAAATGTTATCTCCAAGTAGTTCAACTAGTAAGCATATTGTTACATCCATTATGTACTGCTTGACTGGCTGGGGCAAATACTCGTGTAGTGGAAGAGAAGAAACTTTTTCTCATACAGAGCTTTTAATCCCATTTAAAACAGAACAACAACAACAACAAACCCCAGTCCCTCCACATACCCACAAGAAAAGCATAAGACAGGTGATCAATATAGGAAACTTACTGAAATTTAACCAATTGAGCCTAATAAGTAACTGAAAAATAAATCTGAGAAGTGGAAGGAGTAAGCAATGTCTGCCTACAAGGACCAGGTGTTATTGTGGACTGTTAATCAAGTTCTAAGGGCTCAGAAGCAATCTAAATGTGGTATAGGTATTTAGGAATTCTTTTTTCCAGTGAAAGAGGGACAATTTTTAAATTACACAGATAACCGGGATTGTTATTGGAGAAACTAAAGCTTGCAGCACATCTGTGCCCTCCTTATTTTGCATATAATTTAGGTTGTCAGTAGTCACATGGTTCTGTTCCCAGGACCTCCTTGTCATTCAAGTTCCTAAAAGACTGAATTAAGGAAATACTATTGGCTACTGCTCTGTAGACTTCCCTCTTTTCTTTTCCTCACTCCTTATTTGATTCCTGTTCCTGGAAATATTTGCTGGTGTCCAAACAGTTTGACTACCTCAACTATTAAGCCATAGAATGTTAAATAATACTTAGTCTGCTCTAGTTTGTTTTGTCCTTTATGAGACAAAAACCCTTGAAGTAGAAGACTTGTGGGCTTTTTAGTACTATTTAGTTTTTCTTAGTACTTAAGGGCTGAAATGCTGTGTCTTCAGCATTTTCTTGACCAGTGAAATTACAAATAATCATAGATGAATTGAAGACAGCGGTTTAAGTGATAAACTTAATTATGAAAAATGTGGTAGGAATGGGACTGTGTGGCTTAGTTTTTCTCCAAGAAACCAACTTAAAATACCACAGTCACATAGGAGGTGGCTTGTTTAAGCGTTGGAAAATGGCTTGCAACAGGCTTTCATGGCAAACTACTTAATTTTTTTGATTGTTTGAGCCATATTGACTGGAAAAGAAATAACTGCAACAATATGCACACTTGTCTACATACTTCTGTACATACACTACAAAAATGCCTTCCTCTAGGAAAACTGACAAAAAGAGAAACTATAAAATCAAGTGATGGTGCATAATACTAACATCAATTAAAGAGCTATGTGGAAACTCATGATTCAGAGAAATAATATACTGAGCTAAAATTGTGCTGTTAAACTTTTGCAAGTCTATTGACGTTGTTTTCCTCTGTGCTAAAACTTTCCTTTTCTTATTAGACTCAGATTTATTCAAAAACTGAAGATCATCTCAGGCAAAAGGGCAATTAGTTTGCGTGTTTGTATTTGTTCTTCATAGTGAAGATGTGCTTAATACTGAAATGTATTAAAAATGTAAATGCCATATTTTGAATGTTGCTCTGTGAGAATATGCTTACATAAAAAGGGAATTGAGCTTGACACATGTCCTTAAGTTCAAGTTCAGTCTGTTAATGCCGCCTTTTGTGATTGTATCCACTCTAGGTTCCTGTGTTGTTCGGGATGCCACAGGGAATGTTAATAACACCATTGTCACTGAGCTGACAAATTGCACTACTGCAGCTTGCAAATTAAACTATGATTTCTCATCCTGTCAGACGGGGTGTCAGTATGGTCTGATGAACAATTTCCAGGTATAAAACTTTCTCCTAAATCTGTTTATTGGCTTTTGTGTTTGTTCTTTTCTGAATTGCATATTAAGAAAAATCATAGGCTAAAAATGCCTATATCCATAAATATAAGGTTTATCTGGAACAGTTAAGTGGTACACTGGCTACTATGTAGAAGAACAAGGCAACTATGTTAAGAACTTTTGGGTGTTTATACATAGGTGGTGTAACTATTTACTCTTCTTTTGAGTAAACTGCTTAGGTTAGGTGGTGGGACTGTAACTTTCTCTCTTTAGACAGCTGAATGTCATCATTGTGATGTGGATAGAAGTACTCATTGTTCAGTAGTGACGCGTAGTAATCATAGGTAGCCTCTGTCAATAACTTGTTCCTTAATTTTTTAATCTTCTTAGAAAATATTTTACTTTTTAAGAATACTTTACTTATTTGTCACAGTGTCCTCTTTAAGAATGTTGTGAATTGTCATAAAACTTGATGTTACTGCATTTAAAAATCCTCTAGAAGTCAAGGGGCAATTCAACTTAGACTTCACAGATTTGAAAGAAACTAAGAAAAATGCACTTATTGCTGATTGACTTAAACTTGCTTTGTGGTAGTCCATCTTTGCCCTAAATTTTTCTAATAGGTGTACAAAAGGTTGGTTGGAGATTAAGCTGAAATCCACTAATGAAAAAGGTGCCTGGCTTGTGGGTTTTGATCAGAAGTCCATGTGGTACATGTACTCGTTGCAGGTACTACTTACATGATAGGCTGACAGCCTTACCTGCAAAGCTGGGTGGAAAACATATTTTGTACATGTTGAAATAATGTTGCAGTGCAGACCATTCTATTAGACTAAAATACATTTTTATGGTGGAATAATTTGGGTACCTGTGTGGTGTTACTTTGTTCTGGTTTAGAAAAAGTCTGTATTTAGAAATGCTTCAGAATTGCTCTTGTGGGAATAATTATTCTGCAAAATCTGATGACTTTCCTCATTTGTTTAAGCTCGAAAGAACCCAGTAGATCATCAGATGTACAACTGAGAATTGTATAGAACTGTTTTCCTTGCATGGTATCTTTAAGTTGTAACTTCAGAAAGGTTGCTTACCATAAATGTTGCTTGTACATCTAATAAGTTAGTCATTAATGTTCTAGTTTCTTACTATTTGGTCTAAAGAGTACTTCTGTCTCCCAAAATATTCTTGCTTCTCTCTGTGGAGAAACTAGTGGGTTCCAAATAGGAAAAGTCACTTTCAAGACGAAGGGCTGCACAGAGAATGCAGTGCCCCATATGCACACACCCCACCCATCCCCCCCTTTTTTGTTGGGGTTTTGAAAACTTTGTCATGGAGACTGCACAGCATCTCTGGGCAACCTGCTGCAGTGTGCGGTGCACCGTAACTGCCCTAGAATAAGTTATAGCTTCGGGTAATTTAAATGCAGAACTGGGTCAACTTTGGATGAAAGTTGAAAGTAGCATGAAACTCCATTCCAGAAGCAGTGTAAAAGTTCTGCTAAAACATTCCTCCTACAAAGGAAGACAGCTGTAAAACATTTGAAGAAAGTTAGGGGCAGGGGGAGTTGAACAATGCTTTGTCCATATTCATTATAAAAATCTAAATTCAAAGAAGCTGCTGCTTGTTTTCATGTGGCATTTTTTTTCTGCCCCACAATGGCTGGACCAAAGAACTGAAACTGTAGACAAAATATGATATTTCATTATTCCAAATGTTTGAAATTTAAGAAACTGTCTGAAGAGTAAATGCCAAGCAAACATAATGACTCCCTTAGCAGCAGTAACTATATATCTATCTCACCACACCAGCGGTAACAGGACAATTCTTACTACATATCTGTCCTTCCAATTCTGTGTGTTCTTTCAAGGATGAAGATTTCAGAGCTATAGCTAACTGCGTATGTGGGCTCCTTGGTTTTGTGGTCATGAGGTTTGGATTATGGTGTGTATGTTGCGGGGCGGGAGGGAGGGCTGCTTAACACCGTGGCATACTGGTTCTGCTGGAACGGGTTCCCCTAGCTTAGAAGGAGCTTCCTAATGTCTCTTACATTAGTAACCTAAGTCATAACTTACTAGTGTTTAGATGTAAAATCTGAGTAGATTGTAAGAACTAAATTGCGAGAAGTTGATGCAAGTGTAGTAAAGTGAAGACCTCAAAATAACAATGTTTTAAATCGGATGGGAAGAAAAGTGATGGAGACTTGTACACAGATTCTGTCCATTCTTACAGGGAAGATCGATCAAGCCATCCTTGCAGGGAAGAAAATTTTTATACTGCTTCTACAAAGGTTATTCTATGCTTGGTTTTTATGTTGCTATAGCAAAGGTTTCTTTATAAAATATTTGTCAGTAAAGCATTTACACCCTTAACTTCTAGAAATATAGTGTAGGGTTATTACAAACGGGCATTTACAACAGTAACTTCTGTTGATTATAAAACTGACTTAAACCTGGGCATAGGAGGGATAGCTTAATGTATGTATCATTAGTTGTATTCATCTATGAATAAAGGCCTATCCTACCTTTTTTTTGTTGTCAACTACAAATATGCTTCAGGAAATTCTCTCCTTCATTTGTTGTACTACTATGAAAGCTACTTCACTCTCATTTTATGCACCTGCAATTATTTAATTTCTCTTTTTAGACAAGGCATACCTTGAACTGACCAGTGAAACCTGAGGTAGTGTGGAGATTCAGTTGACTCTTTGAGAGACCCGGCAGTCTTTGTCAGTCTGATCTGGAGAAAAACGCTAAAATTTATCATTAGTTTAGCCCTAGGAATATGAATAAAACTTCATCAGTCACCTGTGTATTGTTTCTGAGAGCATGTCCTACCTGGTAAGATTGCTTTAGACAGCTAAATTTTACAACTTCAGGTGACAGTAACTTAAAAACGGAACATTTCTGCGTGATCTTTCTTGCCTTCCTTCAGTCCCTTTCCTTATACTCTAGGTGAGGTTGCAAGTACGAAAGGCAAGTGATCAGTGGAAATGATGCAGAACCTCATTCTGACACGTTGTGCTTGAAAGGCACCATGCTGGGTTTGGTCCATTGACTAAAAACACAAGCTTTTTCAAGATAGTATCAAATTCTTAAAACACTGGCTGTCTTCAAGAAGCTTACGCTTTTGTTTATAAACAAAAGTAAACAAAAAGTTTTGGGTTTTTTAATGTTTTATCAACATTGTTCTTTTGGCTTACTAAGCATTTATCATTTTGTTTGTCACCCAGTCTACCAAGAATTGCATATTGTATTTCACTCACTGGGGTTACAAAGATGTTCTAGGATGTGATCTCGGGGAGATAGGAAGCAAGTTTGTCTTGTCCTTGTGATTTTGAATGGGAAGCAAGCCTAACTTAGAGTGATGGAAATGTTGAGAAAGACAATCAGCTTTCCCAAGACGTTCCCCAATTTCGGTTGTTTTGTCACTTGGGCTTCCTGAGACCATGTTATTCAGCGGTAGGCCAGTCAAAAGATGTAACAAATTCCATATTTCTTCCATGACTTATTTTTAGTCCCCTGTGAGCCCACGGAGAAGTTTGCTGTTGATTGTTTTGACCTGAGAATTACGTGATTGGACTATAAATTTTGTGAAAAGCCATCTTCTCTTGTTCTGAAATTAGGATCCATTTATAGCCTCTGATTTGTCCCTAGTTCATTCATTGATATGAATGCATGATATTCAAACAGCTTTTAAGTGGTGGGTACACAGTGTTTTATTTTTCCGTTTGTGTAGTTAACGTTGTTTTTCATATTGTTTTTAAAAAGTAATTATTTTGCTTTCAGGTGATGAGCATGGTATCGGGATTTGCACCACTGATTACTGCAGGTATTTTTTCAGCCACCCTGTCTTCTGCATTAGCATCTCTTGTGAGTGCACCTAAGATCTTCCAGGTAAGTATGGAAGCAAACCCATAATCTTCTAAAGAATAATTTCAATGAACTTCTGAATCGGAATTTTTGGAAGGGGACTCTGACATAATGCCATCATGATTCATACCAGTTGACATCAGTAGATCGATATAATATTTACCTGTTGCTTAGAATGGGAAAACTGTGTTACTGTTACTAATCATCGCTAGACTATAATTTATTCCAAATTTCATGTGTTTCTGGTTAGTTTAGAGATTAGTTGTGGTGTAACTAACATTACAGGAATCTACAAACTCCTTTAGATGTTTTTTGTTGTAAGTAACATTGGAGCACATACAAAGATAACAGATTAGTTCACTTCTCAAAATAATTGCAGCAGTAGCCAGCAAGAAGTAGAGCCTGTAGCTGTGGAATCTTAATTCTCGGAGAATACGTTATCAAAATAATTGTGTACCAGTCCTCTCATAAATCATTCACACTGATTTTGTTGGTGTTCCTGAATGTATTTTGCTTTACCTTCTTTTTAACCGTTTAATCTCATTCTTACAAGTTCTCTTTAATTGGGTAAAACTTGAGTGTTGTCTAATGACCTTTCCCAAAAGTTCAGTAGGGAGTCAAATGTAGAAAGGATTTTGTTGCAGAGTAGAAGCCCAAGTATTTATGCACAGAACTAGTGTATACATTGGGCAAACTTTCCATTTTCTCAGAAAACATTGTCTCTAAAGAAAGACTCTGTGATTGTAAGACACCAGTGAAGTAAAATAGTCAATTACTTGTAGAAGAGCAAAGCTTGTTCTTATAAACAGAAATTACTGAAGGATAGAATATTGGAAATGCAAAATGTCAAGACGCAAAGACAACTGAAAATAGAATTAGTACATGGTGGCTGTAAACCTTCTTCTTTCAGGAAGATAATATGTAGTGGAAGACAGCATTAGTAAGTATTAGTAAGGATACATTTTGAACAAAACGCATGCTGATTCTTGAATTTTATTTGTTCTTAGGCATTGTGCAAGGACAACATTTATCCAGGATTTCAGATGTTTGCTAAAGGCTATGGGAAGAACAATGAACCACTGAGAGGATATCTCCTAACATTTTTAATTGCTCTTGGATTCATACTAATTGGTTAGTTTGAAATTACAATAAATCTCAATATCCTTTTGTCCTTTATAAAAGCATTCTATTCCATATCATGACTTGGTGACAGTGTCCCGGAGGTCTAAAGCACAGCTTAATTCTAAGCCAGCATTCTAAATCTGTTTATTTTGAGGGTTGCTTTCTCATATCTTCTAGATACAACTGTCTAGAACTGCTATAAATTTGAATTGAACTGTAGCAATACTGCACTTTTCTTAATGACTGCAGATATCTGTCTTTAGATACTATCAATCGATAAAAATACACTTTTGCTTGAGGTAGAGAGATGTTACATCTTGTAAATATGGAAGTTTATTTCAGATTTTTAATAATTACAAACAGCTTGAGTAAATGGCAAACTTGCATGAACAATACTGTTTAAAGTGTGTTTTTCTGTTATGTTACAAACAGTAGAGATGAGTGCTGATGCTGCTGTTGCTAAAGGTAAAGGTAGTCTAGGTAGAATTACATGTGTTCTATGTAGATGGCAAACTAATTGTGCTGTGTCTGTATATGAGTCCTGTACCAGTGCTTTTAAACGTCTTTTCCCAGTTTGCTTTTTTCATTCTTGCCCCAAGTCTGCTTAAGGCACAGGTATACCCATGGTGTCCCTACTGCAGCATGCTGACTGGAAGCTTGATTACAACAAGTAGAAACTTGGAGATTAACATGGCACATTGGGCATTTTGATCACTTCTTTTTGATGGTGATATAAATGTTGCATACCGTGCTGCCTCAAGCAAAGGAGAGCATCGGTTCTTCCATCTCTTTCACTAAAGAGGGTGTACTCATCACTGTTGTGGTGGTATTGGTCTGTAATAATGTGCTGTACTAGTACCATTGATGCAACTTTTCATTTAAAATGCAGGCAGGTGAACATGTTTGTCACATTGCTCACACTAACTTTGTCTGCTGTTGCCATTCACCATAGTCAATTGTCTCTTAAACTTATTAGTATCTTATTCTTTGCTGTTTGAGAAATGAGCTAGAGACTCGGTAGTACTGCAGATAGGTTAATGCTGTCTACTCGTTCTGACATTCTTCAGAACCCAGTGTATTGGTGCACTATTTGATCAAGCCATGGTGGGAAAGAAATTTTCTCAGTGAATTATTTTCAGAAAGTATGTAGTACTTCAAAAATGGCAGTCCTGGAACACTTGGTAGTGTGGAAAAATGTTTATATTTTTAAAACTGAAAGTTAGGCTTTCTGACTATTGGAAGATAACTTAGTAAATAAGACACCATTAAGATAATAGCTCTGTCTGTTGAACAGAAGGCACAAAGTGCTTCTCCTTAGAGTACATCAGAAAATAAGGTTGTTTAGCAGATTTTTTTACTCTGGAATCTACAAAGACATTGGATGATACCTTTCATAACAGCCTGCTTTGTTTTTGGTTTTACAGCTGAACTGAACGTCATTGCTCCAATTATTTCTAACTTCTTCTTGGCCTCATATGCCTTGATTAACTTCTCTGTATTCCATGCTTCTCTTGCAAAATCTCCAGGTAGGAACCACATTTTGGGGGTGAGAGTTTAGCCTGCAATTTCTTTATGCATAAATACAATTTTTAAAGTATTAATACAAATGAATGTTTAGTTCGATTTAGTTATAAATTTCTATTTGAAATCTTCTGAAATTTTGAGGACTGAATAATCCAGTAGAGCTTGGGAGCTACTAATTTTGTCATCTTTGCTGAGGGAACACAAGATAATTCAGTGTTTACTCAGAAACTCTTGAAGAGAGCTTTCTTACTAATTCAGTATCTGGTGTTCAAGAACCACCCTTTTGTCTTCTTTGGGTTTCTCTTAGTATGTTTTATCTTCCAGCCCAGAAGAAACTGGAACTGCAGGTGGCATTGCCACATTTTTATAGCCTTTGGTGTGGGAGGCTAGTTAGATTATAGGAATGAGCCAAAACCCAGTACTTGAACAGATGTATATCATACCCAGTCCACTATGCATTTGTACTGAAATAATGTCCTTAAAAGCTTAAGTTGCTGAACTGGTAGCTATCATTATTTTGCCAGAGCATGAGCATAACTCTGTTTACACAACAGTTCTATGTCTAATATGGTTGTTAATCTTGGGTGTGTTAATGGGGGGTGTGTGTGTGTACTGCCCTGATTTTGGATAAACTTGTGACAAACAAGGATGTAAAATAGTGACAGTCCAGTATTTTGACATAATCAAGCTCTACTTTGATATATCTGTCCTTTTCCTTTTCATATGGTGACAATTTCTGGCTATGTGAAAATAGTGAAGATACACAACTAGAAACAGTAGTATGTGAGAGAGTGAGTCACGAGCTGATGGTTTGTGTTATACTACCTTTGAAAGCAAAAATAAATTGTCAGGCAAGCTATTGCCAAAGGTTCCTGTAGCCTGATTCAGTAGACATACTGGCACAAGCATCTTCAGACTTTCCTTTTGAGATATGCTTTTAGGGGGCAAAATTAGGAGCATTTACATATCTATGTTAGAAAGATGCAAATTAATTTGAAAGGTGTTGGAAAATTGAAAGCATAAAAGTGCCACGGTCGTCTCCTACATTACTGAAACTGTCACACATTCACATGAAATGTGATACAGAACACTAGGGAAGGAAAAGAGGAATAGCACCTTCCTTCTCTTGGAGTAGTGATTAAATTAATTTTCCCTGCTCTTCTCTCTTCTATCCTCCAAATTATATTTTGACTAGGTTGGCGCCCTGCTTTCAAATACTACAATATGTGGATTTCTCTTGTTGGAGCTATTCTGTGCTGCATTGTCATGTTTGTCATTAATTGGTGGGCAGCACTTCTAACATATGTCATAGTCCTTGGACTCTACATTTATGTCACTTACAAGAAACCAGGTATGTATAGGGGCTTTTGGTTGCGGGGCAAAGGGATGTAAAAGAAGGGAAAAAGTGATGGCCTTTAGGGCAAAAATAGAGAACTTATTTCTGTTTGGCTCACTAGTTCAAACTTATGTTTCAGGCTTTTTTAGTTGTAATGAAATGTAGTTGTGCTTGTATAGTCACTGCTATTGTTTCCTCTCCTCCCAAATTATCAAGATGCATGCCTTGCACTTAGACATAAACATTTGAATGAAAATTGGAGGAAAAGGTGCATATGGAAAGAGCTTGGGTTGCAGCAATGAAGGCACTAGGAAAGCATGTTACGTTTTGATAGGAAGTGAAAAAGGATGCTCCCTTACTTTTCCAAATTGAAAAGGGATTTGAGTGGTGGTTGTTTTTTCAGTAAACCATTCCTATACCTATGAAAAACAATTCATACACTTTCTTCCCTCTTTTAAGAGCATTGCACGATCATAAGTGCAAGATGTCACGGAACTGAACTAAAAGTGTTCCTGAAGTTGAAAATAAGGAAAACCTTACATCCTGGGCTACGAAGATTATTAAGTACTTGGATGATGAATTCATTGTAGCTATCAAAAGATGTATATGGGAATGAATAGAGAGGATACTGGGATCTTTCATTTCCTTATAAAAATAATAATCTAGAAGGAACTGCTTAATCTAGCAGTTTTTCGCTGAAAGTATTTGACTTTCTTTAGGCAATGTTTTGAGATTATTTTTTCCTTTGCAGTGATATAAAATAACTAAGCATGGCATTTTTTCCTGAAGTGTGTCTTTTTTTTTTTTTTTTTGACTCTAAAGTTGTCAGTCTTTGAAATGTTGGGGAAAAAACCCTCAATTCTTTCTTCTTGTCATTGTAAAATATCAAACTCTTAACTTCTTTGCTAAAACTTCTACAGATATGTTATCTTTAAATAGAATTGCTTATTTAGCTGTAGCGTTTGTTGACTACTATTGTGTAGAATGTACCAATATGTAGCTTAAGTCTTCTGTGCTTTCAGTTGGTATTTGACATTCATTTTGTGATCATGTAGTTTTATAATGAACAGCCTTAAATAAAATATTGGAACTTCAAATCTTCCAACAGATGTGAACTGGGGATCTTCAACGCAAGCTTTGACTTACTTGAATGCGCTACAGCATTCTATTCGGCTCTCAGGAGTGGAAGATCATGTGAAAAACTTTAGGTAACAGTTAATATTAAAGACATAGGAAATTACTTCCATGTATTCAGTGGGGTACTGTCATAATGTTTGCTGTCATGGTTTCCATTAAATGCCTGTTCATCTCCTATGGGTTATAACAACTTTGAATTTCAGCACCATGGGCATCCTCTGGACATATTTACATTGGCGTTTTATTTCTGATTAAGAGTGCGCTTTAAAAACAAGTCTATGGATGATGCCTGCTTATTGTCAGGTGCCTCATGGTTTGAATCATGAACTGTGAATTGCATTCTTCTGTGAAACCGAATTGGAAGATGTGCTCCAAACAGCTAATGAGCATTCAGTCTACATGCTTGGGATAAAACTGATCTAACCTAAACTCCCCAAGATGTGTATACTGTGGATGTTGTTCTCAACACCAGCTGTTTCACATTAGACATATCCTCTCATTGCACTTCAGTAATGGCAAACAGGCTACATGAGTGTTTTTCACACAACTAAAGATGAGAACTGATTTGTTGTCTGCCAGCGTGGCTACCCAGGAAGGTCCTAGTCAAGGAGGCAATTTTCTATCCTATAGTACTTAGGCCACTTTTCTGGAATAAGCTATTGTAGAAGAAAGATACTTCAAAAAGTTTTAACAAAAAGTATTGACTTAAACTAATTCCTCCAAATAAATAGAATCATAGATTGAACATGACTTTACCATGTGGTCTTGTCCAGTCCCTGGCTCCACTGACTCAGCATAGATCTGGCTGCAAAGTTAGATTCAACTTTGATGTTACATCAGATTGCTCAGGGCTATATCCAGTCAAGTTTTGAGTACTTCCAAGGAGGGAGGTTCTGTTGACCTGTCTCTTTTCAAATAGAGCAGTTACTTCCTACATGCTGACTATGCCCACCAGAGGATTTATAGTGTTGACATTTAGTTTAGCAAATCTCTATCATCCCTTGCAGCTGTAAGAAGTGTATTATTCTGTTATGCTCAACGTATTAGCAAAAGAATCTAGCTACTAAAATCTTCTGCTGTGTACGAAGGGAGACTTTGTGTACTTAGGGCAGAATTTAATAAGGAGTCAGTTCAGGAAGAGATTCTTGATACAGGTGCCATTCTCTCAGGTTAAGTCCAGAATGCAGAAGCTATCAGGAACACAGTTTTTCAAAGAAAAGATCTATGGTATTTCCTGTCGGTTGGGAAAATACTCCAGTTCTGATCCCAGCCTTTCTTGGGAGTGACTAAATTTTCTTGAAGTACAGGATAGGTACTTAAAACGTCTATGTTGCATACATACAGACAGTTGAAATTAGATGGGTCAACCAATCATGATAGGTACCAGCACAACCTCAAAGAATATGACAGTAAAACTAAGTTACAAATGTATTAATATGAGTATTAATGGGCTTTCCACTTCCAAACTGAAAAGAGTTGGCTGTTATAGGTATAAACCACAAAACTTGACGTTTAATTATGAAAGAGCTCTTCTTTCTGAAGTCCTAAGTCCTAATGTGACATCAAAATCCCTGATTTTTTTGCAAACCTTGTATTACGTATTACATCAAGCTGCATCATTAACAAGAAAAAAACAGTCTACGTTGAGAAACTTGTTTGTTGCTTAGGTATCAAGAGCAGCAATTTTCAGACTTTCCCTAATGCAAATCTAAAGGCTGGCATTAAATAATTTGCAATACCTAACTGTGGTTAGTGTTGTAACCTCGCTTCTGTCTGCTGTGGGTCTATTTTGGGTTGCAAACTTCGAGGTAGAAACAAGCTTTATAGGAAAATTCTTACCATGTGTAACTTTCTGCTTGTGCTGATACAGTAAATGAATGCTCTGCTGATCAGTATGTATTAGGATTGCACTGGAAGTACTTCAGCTCTTTTTTTTGGGAAGCTAGTATATATCTTTCTGACTTTGAAACTTTAATTGTTATCCTAAGGAGATATAGATCTTAATGTAAGCCAGTTTTAAGCACAGTGGCTTTAGGAGAACTATTTTTGGCCTGATACTGGTTTCTAACCTATGACAAAAAATGTTTGGAGTTCTAGAGACACATTCTAAACCAGAGCAGTTCAATATTTATTTATTTATAATACAAGTTTGCAGACAACACCAAGTTGGGTGGCAGTGTTGATCTGCCGGAGGGTAGGAAGGCCCTACAGAGGGATCTGAACAGGCTGGATTGATGGGCTGAGGCCAACTGTATGAGGTTTAAGAAGGCTTAGTGCCGGTCCTGCACTTGGGTCACAACAACCCCATGTAACGCTACAAGCTTGGGGAAAAGTGGCTGGAGAGCTGCCTGGTGGAAAAGGACGTAGGAGTGTACGTGAGCAGCTGTCTGAATATGAGCGGGCAGCGTGCCCAGGTGGCCAAGAAGGCCAATAGCATCCTGACTTGCATCAGAAATAGTGTGGCCAGCAGGACGAGGGAAGTGATCGTCCCCCTGTACTCGGCACTGGTGAGGCCGCACCTCAAATACTGTGTTCAGTTTTGGGCCCCTCACTGCACGAAGGACATCGAGGTGCTGGAGCGTGTCCAAAGAAGGGCAATGAGGCTGGTGAAGGGTCTGGAGAACAAGTCTTACAAGGAGTGGCTGAGGGGACTGGGGTTGTTTAGCCTGGAGAAAAGGAGGCTGAGGGGTGACCTTATGGCTCTCTACAACTACCTGAGAGGAGGTTGTAGCAAGGTGGGGGTTGGTCTCTTTTCCCAAGTGACAAGTGATAGGACAAGAGGAAACGGCCTCAAGTTGTGCCAGGGGAGGTTTAGACTGGGTATCAGGAAAAATTTCTTTACCAAAAGGGTTGTCAGGCATTGGAACAGGCTGTCGAGGGAAGTGGTTGAGTCTCCATCCCTGGAGGTATTTAAAAGACGGGTAGATGAGGTGCTTAGGGACATGGTTTAGTGGTGGATTTTGCAGTGCTAGGTTAACGGTTGGACTCGATGATCTTAGAGGTCTTTTCCAACCTAAATGATTCTGCGATTCTGTTCTATGATTCTAATACGGAAAATGAACTGAAGCTGCTATAGAGATCGAGACAGATGACTTTAGGTGATTCTTACGATATGAAAAACTATCTCCTGAAATGAATTCTGAAGTCTGGACACTTTGTCTTTTAAGATTGACTTGCAGTGTTTTGGTTCTGCCTTCTGAATGATAGTAATTTAGAAAAAGCATATGATTCCGGTTTTTCTGTTGGGCACAGAAGAATGTAAGCTAGAAAGTGCAAAGGGATGTGACTTACAAATGGGGGAAGAAATTCATCCCTCTGACCTAGTCTTGTCTAAAATCTGTATCTGATCTTTTTAAATGTCTAAATTCTCAGATTTAGTGGGATTACTAAGTTTGGAACCAATTAATCATAGGTCTGCTGGCAGTTGTGGAAAAATTGATCTTTACTCAATTTAACATAGTCTTGTAAAAGTAGATGAGGTTACTACCTCTCCAGCAACGATTATGTTCTTATGGCCAATATTTGGAAGAAACTTCTTTGTGTTAATAAAAAAACTCCACTATTCCAGATGAAATGAATTCCAACCTTTTTTTTTTATTCCTCATCTATTCACAATTCTAGACCTCAGTGCTTAATTATGACAGGTGCTCCAAATGCACGTCCAGCTTTGCTTCACCTTGTCCATGCTTTCACCAAGAATGTGGGCTTAATGATCTGTGGCCACGTACATATGGTAAGTGTATTCTATCTTTACTTTAAAGTTACCTTGTTTTTTGTTTTTGTTTTGTTTTTTTAACAAATTTCCTTTTTGTTTGTGGTTCTTGTTTGTGTGGTGGTGTTTTGTTTTGTTTTTAAATAAAAGCATCATTAGACATTGAGAAGTGCAAAAAGAGAGATTTACTGGTAGGATCCACTCATGTATGGGTCATCGCTATCCCAGTTAGGTGTACTACAGGGCAATCTTTGCAAAATTAGTATATTTGATCATTTGATGCTTGCGTGCTGAGGAAGCTTTGTAGGAGTAAAGTGACATTGGATTACAGCCTGGGTCTCTTTCTGTCTTTGTGTCATACAGTCTCATGTACTCTGTCATGCTTTGGACAGAGCAGTTGATCAAAATGACGCGCAGTATACAGCTAGACTTCCTCTCAGTGTCACAGTTTCAGAGAGATTGATTCCTGTGTAGATTTCTTACAAAGCCTGATCTAAAATAAACCTTCTTGAGGGGTAAATTCAATATCAGTTTAGCCAATAGTTAAAAATTGCTCCTAACATTTCAATAGTTTTTTATTCTTTCAGTTATCAGATCAATTCCATTGGCAGGTGAAACAATAATGTTAACAGGTATTTCCTTTCCTGTTCCCTTTCTGCCCAGCTCCTAGTATTTCACTTACTTTCCCTATTTTTTTGTCAGGATATGAGGTGTGGGGTTTTGGGGGGCTGGGGGTGTGTGAGGGCTGGTCTGTCAGGACGTAATTTCAGCAGTTCTTACTACTTGGGGAAAAAAAGTGTCTTCTATGGCAGACTTGTCGAGGTTTTGGGGTGGGGGGAAAGAAGCAAGCTTCAAGTAACTGTTATTCAAAATCATGCTTGTCATGAGTTGTCTTAACTGTGATAGAAGGTGGCTGTCATACTGTGATCTATACCAAAACTTCAGTTAGCTACAGAGAGGCTGTTGCGTCTCTGATAAACACTGGTAAATATGTTTTAGCATATTGGAATTGTGTATTCATATTTTAAGGCCAAACATTTTCTGTCACATCACTAAGAATGTTTAAGCAAGTGTAACTTGAAATATGAAGAGGGATTACTCTTAAATATGCTTAAATTTAGCACACTTACTAAATATGACTTGCTTCTGATCTAATGAACAGATAAGAGTAAATCAAGTTAATGCAATCCACAGAACTTATATTTTGTTAAGCAAATATTTGCCAGTTTTGTCTTCAGAAAATTTAATTCCTGTCTATACAAACTTAAACCTTCAGTGAGTGTGAAAGACAGAAACTGAGTAATACTAGAGAGGTAAGATATCACAGGTGGATTTACTGTCTTTCAAAAGCAGGGCTGTACTGAAAAGAATAAGGTAGTGTCATCCTTCTTGTAGGAAAGTAATTCTGATTAGAGATTTTCTGGGAATGTATCCTATCTCTATTTAAAATTGCTTCACTTGCTTATTCTTCACTAACTGACCATTTGGTCAGAGTGTATCCTTTTGCAAACTGTATCCTTTTGCAAAAACTGGGCTACTGTGTTCTTGATTATACTTCCCCCTGTATTCTGCATTTTGATGTCTAGGAGGAACACAATGATTCGTCCTGATGGAAGTAATAAAAAGAAAGTATTTAAAGACGAGACGACTTTGACTGCAACATAAAACTGCAGGAGTGACACCACTGTGACAAAGACTTTCTGATTAGGATTATGTACACACAGAGGCACACTTGTACAGCCTGAAACAAATATTCCCATAAAGCCTAATATTAAGTCATTCTTAATGTGTGTTTCATTACAAAGCCCTTTCCTTTTAAAACTATGGTATGTTTTGGAGGACAAGCATGTGCCACCTGCTGGGGAAGTGGGTTGTGCTCTGCAGGAACAAGATTGCTTGAACAACCCGCTTCCTAAAAATGAGAATCTGGTCCACTCTTTGCTGCTGATAATGCCTGTTATTTTTTTGTTTTGAGGTTTTTTTGATAGTGTGAAAGCATGTTTTGAGGTTCTTCAAGCTTGAACTGGATTCTAGCAGTGAAATTAAAAAAAAAAGGGGGGGGGGAAACACGACTTTATTACTACTCATACTCATAGTTCTTGTTCCCTCTTCTCTTTTTATTTCCTTATTTTGAAAGGGTCCTCGGAGGCAAGCCATGAAGGAATTGTCAACTGATCTGGCTAAATATCAGAGATGGCTAATTAAAAACAAGATGAAGGCTTTCTATGCACCAGTGCATGCAGAGGACTTAAGGGATGGAGGACAATACTTAATGCAGGTACACCTCTCTCTCTTAAAAAATTTTTTTTCTTTTTAATGGAAGTGGTGAAGATGAAAATCAAAATTGGAAGTGTTTTTATACTTTGAAATATTTTCATTTTGCAAAGTTACCTTAAAACTTTCATGAAAATACTTTGTTTTCTGCTTAAGAAAATAATAGAACCTTTAGTTGTTTCAGTTACATGGGTTTTAAAAAATATTTTTTTGTTCTTCTTAGGCTGCTGGTCTGGGTAGAATGAGACCCAACACCCTTGTTGTTGGATTTAAGAAAAACTGGAGACAAAGTGACATGAGAGATGTTGAAACCTATATCAATTTATTCCAGTAAGTAAAAAAATGTGTAAGGTGTAGCTCTTAGCTTCCATTTCAGTATGTTTGGTAATAAGTCAAGAAGATCTTAGTTCCATGAAGTCTCTTTCAGGTAGACACAGATTTTCCATATTGCTGATCCAGCAATCTTCAATACCTTACCTTTTTCTTATATGGAAATGAATAAGCAAGTCTTTATATTTTAAACATATTATATGTCTATATAATAACTCTTTCTGCATCTAAAAAGAGCTGTAGCAGTGGTCTGATTTTGAAGAGTTACTGTCTTTAGAGATGGAACTAGTGTCTTATGTGCCAGTCTACTGAATTCTTTAAAGCATAGTTCATATTGAAATCAGCGTTTTTCCTACACTACTTCTGTACAGATTAAGCATAGTAGAGAATGAATCAACTCTTTTGCTGAAGTTCTATCTTCATTAAACCTTGCTCTCATATACAAGAAATATTTTACTTACAAGATACACAGCACTGACACCCAAAGTAATACAGTAGCCTAAAAGGAGATGGAAAAGGAAATCCCAGTGTAATTTGACAGTACTGAAAGGCAGACCAGTTCTGGCTGAAAAATCTAATAGAATAACTTCTGCTACAAACACTTAAGAAAACCAGAACTTGCTTCTTGCACTTATACAGAGGATTTTTTTTTTTTTCTGTATGTGCTGCTTAACCAGCTTCGTTTTGTGCTTTACACTTCTCATTTACTGTGCATTTAAAAGAAAGAGAGGATGGGAGCTTACAGGCAGAGATTAGAAAAGGAAAAAAGTCATACCCTCCTAATCTCCCAGTTCCTTAAGAGAACAGCAGGAGCACCAAATGCAGTGAAAAATAAGAAGACATGTTGGTTAGTTCTTGGTTTTTCTTTTTTTCCTATTTTATTTTGGAATGTCTTGTGCTGGAAGATCTGTCAAGGACAACAAGTCATGTGGTTCTCCACATCCTAAAAGAGAAACCTCAGGAGGTAATAACTGTAGGTCAAGCATATTTCTGGAAAATCTCTGGAAAATTGAAAGTCTCTGAAGCACACAATAAAACATATCTAATCTGTACAGATTTAACAAATTAAATAATGAATTAAAAATGTTTGCTAATGGACAAAACGTTTTCTTCTTAAATCAACTTCAATTTTTCTTGCATTTATTATAGAATATGTTGATACTTTGAACATTTCTAATCAAGTCTTCCTACTTCTAAAGAGAAGTGTTTAATGAGTGAAATCTTGAGAAAATTCTGTCTGTGGAGATGACATGGGAGGGAGTTCTCTGATTTATGGTTGTTTGTAATGAAGTATTTATATTAAAAGGACTGATGATTAATGGCTGATGCAAACTGTATGATATGGTTAAGTTCATGTTTTTCTGTCTTGGGGTTTTTTTTGTCCTTCATTTTACTCCACTTCTAGTTACCCATTTATTCAGACTTTTTGCTTGTTTCTACAATAATGAAGTTTTCCCTCTTTATTTTTTAAAGGAGTGAGTTCCTTCCCCATCAGATATAATGGGAATAGATACATTATAGCTAACTTATAGCTAATTTGATTCTAAATTACAACTTTGTAAGTATTTTTAATACCCAAATGTTTTGGAAAGATGTCAGAAATATTTAGTTCTCAGATCAAGGAGATCTACTCAAAATAAATCCCTTTATTTGGGGGGGGAAGGGGGGAGAGCTAAAAACTTAGATTTTTTTTTTTTTCAGTGTACCTTGTCATCATCTGTGCAGAATTTGACTGACCTGTTCATGTTGCTTTTAATTAATCACTGGTTACGTAGGGGAGAGAGGGAGGAGAGGAAATAAATATGCTTTCTATGTGTTACTTTTCAGGATATGGTGTTCAGTTCACTGATGCAACTCGATAGTTGAATTGAAACTGAAATTGTAACACAAATTTATGATTTGGGAGTTCAAACGGTAGTGTTTAATCCCTGGAATTTGTTCAGAGAGTGTGTAAAGCAGATCCTTTGGGAAAGAAAGTTGTAAAATATTTTTTTGTTCCTTTTGTTTAGTGATGCCTTTGATGTTCAGTATGGTGTAGTTGTCATCCGCCTAAAGGAGGGCCTGGACATTTCTCACCTTCAGGGCCAAGGTAAGATCTATTTTCTTTATCTGGTGAATAGCTGTTCTAATTCCCTTTTAATACTGCTTTCTGAAAATGTTAAATGAAGGTAAGTTATTACAAAACCCAACAAATGAAACCACTGCTTTCTTATAGCATAAAAATCACTGCAATTAGCAAGTCTGAAATAAGAATAATGTATGTTCAGCAACAGGACTTGGTTTTCTGTTTCAACTTTCTGTATTTGTAAGCCATGTATAGTTTCTTCCCAAGGATTTACTATTTTACTGAAACAAATTAAAGAGGCTGCCAAATTGGTATTAAGTGTTTGGGACCCAAGTCCAGAAATCATGAAAATCACAACAAATGTTGCCATGATCCAAGAATGCTATGGGTCTGGTGTAGGTTGCGAACCTGTACACACTAGTTCAGAGACCTCAGCGGTAGTCTCTCTTAAGTTTGGAAAGGTTTTCTGTTTTCAGTGTAGAAGGCTTGGTTATGCTTTGGTAGTGGTCTTAAGACGAATGGTATAATTTTAGTTAAATTTCAAGCAGAATAATGAAGGAAGCCTGTTAGCTTTGGTGGCAACTGCCTGCTGAATTGAAAATGTCTAATTCATTGGTAGCTTGCTCCATACAACATTGCTACAATGAGGAAGAATGCTTGTGACATAAGTTATGTAGAGGGGCATCCTCCTGAAAGAGGGAGGGTTGTTCCTTCACTGGAAACATAGGAATGTCTTAAGATTTGGAGAGAGGAAGAGAGCCTGTCACTGTGTGTAAGAGGGCAGAGGAGTATGAGAAACAGCAAGGAGTGAACCTGCAGTGTGAAAACAACACTGCTGGGAAGACTAGGAAATATAACACTAAAGTGTCAGAAGAGTCTTAGTATCTGCTGAGGGACTGTGAGTTTGCTTAACACTGACAGCAACCAAGTAGCTATGCTGTTGCCAAACCTGGGAAAAAAAACTTGGCTGTGAGACGTACTTGGTCTGGGCCTTGTCTAAGGCTCATCTTCCTCTTGGAGTTAAGAGTGGAAATGGAAAATTTTTCCCTGGGTAATTTTTTTTCCTCCTGGTTGTACTTCCTCACTATTAGCTAGCTCTGTTTTATGTTTAGCCTGTGGTAATGTAATCAACACCCAAAATCTAGGAGGGAAATAGCAGTGAATTACAGCTCGGCTCAGAGGAGGTGCCTCTTTGTACTCTGAAGCAGTTTATAGAAGATTTTTTTGCTGATGTTTTATTCTTTTTTTCCCTCCCTCTCTTTGCCATAGCATAACAGTTGCAGTAGAGTTTAACCAACTGTGAACCATCTCAGTATACTCACGTGCCTCTATTGATACCATTTGGAACAATTGAGTGATTTATAATGTGTTTCTTTGCTTTCTCAAAGAAGAGTTACTGTCATCCCAAGAAAAATCTCCATGTACCAAGGATGTCATAGTAAAAGTGGATTATAGCAAGAAGGCTGAAACAGACACTTCTATAGCTTTTGCTCCGTCATCTAGTGAAAGAACTTCCACTCTCCATAAAGGTAACTTGCTAGTTAGCAATGAAATTTGAGTTCTCACTGTTTCTCTCTCTCCTTCCCTCTTCAATTTCTCTCCCCTCACCAAGGAATTATTTAAGGAACTTTTGTGTTTATGGAATGGAAGTGTGTTATGGTTTTCTAGCTGCTAATGTCTAATCATTTAAGTACTTTGGTTTAGAACTTACTAGTATGTAAAATAAATCTTCCACGTCTAGTCCCCTAAATAAAACAGGTGGTAGACAATGGCCTGCAATGGATTTTCATTGTTAATGAGTTTGACAGGTATTAAAAATTGCTTGAGAATCATGCCACACATTTATATATTAAGTGTGATTTGAAGGCTGCTAAATTTATGAAGGTTTTTTCACCTCAGAATAGAATATTACATGCATGTTAACAGACACAAATAATTCAGGATACTTTGACGTGACAATAACGAACTTTCTTCTTCCTTTTAAAGTAAAAGCTTGGAGTGACTTAATAGTTAAGTGAGCGATGTGCTTAATTTTTTTTAAAGTGCAAATAAATCTCAGGATCTGGTAGACTGCATTTGTGTGCTTTTCTTTGTATGAAAATCCATTTCATTCTACATCTTTATTTTCTAATTTTTTTATATACACTAGTAGTGTTTTCATTAACATCACAAAGGAATTTAACCTTTTTATTTTGTATCTTTAAAAATTTTCCAGAGGAGGACGAGGATGGAAAGACTCCAACACAACCACTGTTGAAAAAAGGCAGGCATTTTCCACCTTTTTGTGTTAAATCATTCTTTCGCATTGTTAATTTCAGTTTTTCTTTTGTACTCCTTTCTACACATATCTATGAGAGAGAGGAAAATATCAACCATGCAATGTTAACTTGTTTCTTCATATCTGCTTTGGAATGTGCTTCATCTTTAGGGATTTGGCTATGGAAAAATGCAACTTTGGAAATTTCCAGAATGAGTTGCTACTGAGAAAGGATTATGCATGTGTCTAAGCTATGAATGTTGGATTTTTTTTTTTTTTTTTTTAAACTCTTGTTCTTAAGTAACATTTGAAATGTGTTCAGGAGCTTGCTTAGTTCTCTGTGTCTCAGGTATCTGTCTTGGCCCTTACTTGATTTAGGAGTAAAGGAAATATTATCTAGTGGTACAACAGAAGTGCTCCATCAGTCTATTCAGTAGATTTTCTAAAGCCATAGTTGTTGCTCTGTTATTTGGAATTGTTCAATAGCTTGCAAATTAAGGCATAATATAGCCACTCAGTGAGATCAACATCTGAAATAATGCAAAGTAGTCATTCAAATAAACAGCATTTTGAGACCTGAATTGAGCAGTTTTCACTTCCTGGTTTATTTCAGACTTTTTTGAGTTAAGCAAATATTTTTGCCTTAACTAAGATTCGTCTAACTTCTTTGACATTTTCTTCATAATTTCAACAGCTAGAAGCTGTTGTGTTTTATTAATGGAAAGTGAGATTACATCTTGAAGCACAAGATGGCGGTTTGGAAGAAGTCCCAGTATGCAGTAAAGTAGTATATTAATGTAAATCAGTCACAGATGTACTCTGTATTTAAAAATGCCTAATAAAATAAGGACTGAGATGAATATCAAACTCGTGGCTCCTGTTCAAACCAAGGTTTTAATTAAGGGAAAGGGGTTAGTTTTTTCTGTAGCTTTTAAAAATATATATTTATCTGTATTAATCTAATTGAAAATGCTGCTGTTGTTCTCATCAAATCCAATAACTTTGTTATGCAGAATAGCGTATATTGTCCTTTGGAGCCTTGCACATGCAAAACAGTACTTGTTCCAAAAGATAGAATTGCAATGCGTAGAACTAGCGTTTATTCTTACTATATGTGTAAAGAAAAATGGATTCAATGAAAGAAGAAAACTGCTTAGGACATGGTATTTACTTGTAAATTATATCGACATGCTTTTAGGGAAGTTTTGTCATATGCAAGAGATAGCGACAGTGCATGACCTAATGCTCTGAAGTAGGTATGCAAGGTTAGTTAAATTGTCTAGGCAAATGACTGTATAAAGATCTTACAGATCCTGTATTTGTCAAATATCTGCTAAATGACTTAGAGAATTAAATCTTTAACTGCTGAAGTTATGAGTTTACAGACTCCCTAAATATAGTTCAATTTATATCCATTCAATCGAAATTTGGAGTCGGGTTGGGGGAAAGAAACAATTTTTATTGAAACTTGGAGATATCACAAAATATTAAGAAGTTGCGTTTGAATTTCAGGGTGATTAAGCAAAACACTTAAATGAAATTTCATTCTACTTCTTTCCAGATTCAAAGAGCCGATCTTCTCCTTTAAACTTAGCTGACCAAAGACTTCTTGATGCTAGTACTCAGTTTCAGAAGAAACAAGGCAAAAGCAATATTGATGTCTGGTGGCTCTTTGATGATGGAGGTAATGTGCTTTATACTTTGAAAACAAATGTTGAAAAAAAATTATTGAAGTTATTTTAAATTAATTGTTAATAGACATCTTTCAATCAGTTCATATATAGATTACTAATTTGTACTATTAAATTCTAAAACAATGCTATGTTTTCTGAATCATTCCCAAATTCTGGTCAAAATGCAGGTTTGACACTGTTGATTCCGTATCTTCTTACAACCAAGAAGAAGTGGAAAGACTGTAAGATCAGAGTTTTCATTGGTGGAAAAATAAACAGGATTGATCATGACAGAAGAGCGTAAGCTTACCTTTAAAAATTCCATATCAAATGCTAATAGATCATGTTACACAGTAGATGACTGTCTTCCTAGTAGCCTTCCTTCAATTGTTCTTTGGTTGAGGTTTAATCAGTTCATGTCTATTCATATTCTATTTCATTTCTCCAAAAAAAGCTCCATTGCCCCCAGATTGTTTTGGATGGGATACCTTATGTTAAACTAATTTTTCTGCAGCATTGTCTGACATTATCATCTTATTTTTCAAATATTTCTGAGGTTTGTCTTTAAGGGAGAGTTGTTCTCTTAGTTTTATGGTTTTATTTTTTTTTTTTCCGAAGCATGTTGTTGATTTATAGCTGTATGACAGGTCTATTTGATTTTTTTTTTCCTATTGCATTTAAGTTGCCTTTTTTTTTTTTAAACTAGTGTTTTTATTACTGAACACCTATCTGTTTACCCTGTGAAATAATTAAAAATCTCATCATGCATAAAGGCTTGTTTTTTCTGATACAGGATGGCTACTTTGCTCAGCAAATTTCGGATAGACTTCTCGGACATCATGGTTCTTGGGGATATTAATACTAAGCCAAAGAAAGAAAAGTGAGTCTCAAAAAAACCCAACTTTGTTAGTTGAATTCTTGAGGTCTTTTGGGAATTTAAAATAATTCATTCTTTCCTATGTAGCAATTTTGATAGAGTAGTTCCTATGATATCCAGTATTTCACAAAAACGCAGGAAATAAATTAAGCAATAACTCCTATGTCCAAGAACATAGAATTCTCTATGTTTTAAATCTATAGCCCTTAGATTGTAATGTTAAATTTAGAAAAATACATTTTTAAAAAATTCAATATTTCTGGACCAATCTTCTTTAAAAAGGGAAATGCTCACAAAAACTTAAATAGTCTTTATTTTACTTGGAGTCTTACTTTAATGTAACAAAGCTTGGCCTTCAAATAGCCTGATCTATTTTTTTCTTTCTTTTTTTTTTTTTTTAAATTGCTTAGATTTCTGATTTACACAGGAGTGATCATACATTCCCCAAAATATATCCAAAACCTTTCTAAGATACCAGTTGGCATTAGCAATAGCTGTAAACTAAGTGGAGAAAGATGATTTATTTTTAATAGTTGCTGTGTTGTATAATAGAATATTGGTAATGCTTCTTTTTGTTCAGCCAAAAAATAGCAGATCACATTTGGTTTTTCCCTTTTGATGAAGGTGAAGTCCTTGTAACAACTAACTTCAGTAAAGACTGCCAAGGGTAGAAAAAAAGTTTGTTTGGTAGTGTGGGAGTTTCCTGGAGGAACGGGAACACCTCAGTTAGAAAATGGGCATGCGGTAGTGTTTAACTATACGGAAGCTAACATGTTACCCATACTGATACTACAATATATCCCAAGAGGTATTTCTTAATGTTTGTTAAATTTTCCACACTGTAATTTCGAACCACAGAAGATTGGCAATACCTTGTCATCTTTATAAAAAAACATTCAAGTAACATCGAAACGCAGTTATTTCATTGGATGTAAGGCATACATTTCAGTGTGTTCTACTAAAAATCTTGTTTATTTTTCTCACATGTCACATGCTAGGGCTATTCAAAGACAAGTTAATTTCATAACTTGTGGCAGACTGTGTTTGCTGTTCAAGTATCCCAATGTGGGTAGAGAAAGTAGGGTAATGTAAGTTGTTCTTTCTAGTGGAAGTGAATACCTCTTTGGTCTTCAAAAGGTTTTCTTCGAAGTTCTTGCTAAAGTTCAAGTGAATTCAAAGTAACACCTCATTCTAACAAGTGCAACAGGAAGACTAAACAAGATGGCCATGGTCATTTGCATTTGAACGTGGCTCTCGGACTGTATTGGAAAGATTAAAAAGAAGAAAAATAAAAATACCAAAGCCAAAACCCTAACGGCACTAGCATGACACTTGATAACTGTGTTTTTTAGTGTGACATGTAAACTCCTCTTTCAAATTCAATTCTGAAGAAGCTACTGTTAGTCACTATACATTTTCTAAAGTAGTACTCCAACTTTCAAACCATTATAGTAAAACTCTAGCAAAAGTTATTTGGTGGTGTTTTCTTTTTTTTTTTTTAAACTGGCTAAAACTTTATATTTAGTTGCATGATGAACTCTAGCTGCATGATGAACAGTGAAGGCTCTTACAGATGTCCCTAATTGTTTGTTGAATTATAATGTCTGCATATACAAATAGCTGATTTGATGTTCTAACTGCAATTGGCAGTGAAAATATTTCAGCTCACTTTATTTTTACATGGTAATAAAACTTAATTTCTGATACTATGAAAGTCACTGCTGATGTATAGACTCATGTATGTTTTAATATGGCTGTTCACTTAATCGTTCCAGTATTGCAGCTTTTGAAGAAATGATAGAGCCCTTCCGACTTCATGAAGATGATAAAGAACAAGAAGTTGCAGATAAAATGAAGGAGGATGAACCATGGAGGATAACAGATAATGAACTTGAGCTTTACAAAACAAAGGTTCTGTATTCTTTAGTGTTATGTTAAATGTCATGTAAACTTTTTTCTCCTGCATTTGTGGATGTGATATCAGTGAGTTCATTTTTGTTACTCTCTCTCTTCCATAGCTGTTTTTATGAATAGCTGATGGAAAGGAGCATCTAAAACCATTTAGGTGGTTCGCAAAAAAAAAAGAAGTTTCTGCATTCGGGGGGAGGGGGGTGTGCTAAACTGCTTTACTACAGTATTTCAGCAGTTAATTTAGAATAATATAGTCTATATTCAGCTGTTGACTTTTTTTTGACCAAACTAACATTTTTTGCTTTGTTACTAAAAAAACCCAAAACACACCACATCTAATTGTGGTGTTAAGGAGCAATTAAAGGTTTGTCATTCTTCCCAAGCACTTGTGCACTATAGAGACATCAGAGGTATTCCTTCTCAAGCACTTCTATGGAGGAGACTCAGGTAGCATCTTATAACAGGATGCAGATACAGACAAGTATCTAAAGAAAGACTGGTTAAAGTTTCAGTGATCTGAATTTCTTCAAGATGGTCCTGAGTATATTCCACCCTTATCTTCTTTTTCTTGTCTGGGTTTTACAAGTTCTGTGAGGATTTGCAATAGAGAAGGAATGGGAATGATAGGTCATTCTGCATTGTAAGTGTTTAAAAACAAACAAACAAACAAAAAAGGCAAGAATCTGTTTAACAGGTAGGTACAGATTGACTGGCAGCTGTTGCTGAGGTCTTTTAACTGCATATTACAAAGGGGCTGGGGGACAAGATTTTGTAAAGTACAGTTACTTTATATTTAATGAACTGCTTGATGCCTTGCTGTTCCTCATGTATACAAACACTGCCAAAACTCATTTCAGTGAGATAACTGAAGTGATTTATTCTTTTGTCTGCTGATAGCTTAATTGTTTATGCAGATGCTAGCCTGCAGGCTAACTAGACTTCAGGTCATCTGAGAACAACAGAACTACAAGCAATGGTTAACCCAAAATGTTTGCTACAAAGTTAGCTGATATAAAAGAGAACTGAAAATTACTGAGGAAGCTACCTCAGATGTTAAGACAGAATAGGGTAGTAAAAAAAGGGAGGCCCATTATGAAGATAGGCTTACCAAATGAAGATAGGGCTTCACTTCTGTAAGACCTGCTCACTGTGAGCTTACAGGATATAGTTAAAAGAACCGTGAAGAGGACATAAGGGGCTCTTGCTTCCAGGAGCTATGGAGGATGGTATTATTAGAGGGACTATCTTAAATTTAGCTTTCATAGTACTTAGCTTATTTGCACATTTTAAGCTTACTGCTTTCTTCTCTCTCAGCCTTGCAACCATAGGTATTTCGGAAAAGTGAACAAATTCCCAAACTGAGGTGGAAGTACATGCTTTCTATACATGACTCATATGAATTGATCATAAGTGTTTTTCATTTTTCTTGAATAAATGAACTTTTTGTAGTTTTATAGAAAAGATCTCCTAACAAGTGTCATTTTAATTACAGACTTACCGCCAGATTAGGCTAAATGAGTTGCTGAAAGAACATTCAAGTACAGCTAACATAATTGTCATGTAAGTAAATTATTTGTACTGTTATCCTAATTGATACAGAACTGTAATTTGAAATATAAATATACGTAAATAGAGGTTAGGAAAAAGCCTATGCCTTGACATTAAAGTATAGAAACACTCCAGGAGGTCTGAGTGCTGAAAATATTTATTAGAAGTGTGGAGTTACTATACTGATAAACGAAAAATGGCCTGTGTAGTTTTGTGGTTCTGATACGCTGCTTTAGATGATTACCTCCACATTTGTAGCACTGCTCAGGATTCTCACATTCTTTCCACTCCTGCATGCCAACTATTCCCCGCTCTTTCAGGTCCTTCCTCTCAGTTCTTTTTCTAGGAAATATCTCTAGATAAAGTTAGATCATTATCTTGCTGATGGATTTCCATGGAATTACTTTTGGTGTAAACAAGCAGAACGCAGATCATAGGTTTCTTCGCTGTGTCTTTGTTTAGGAGCCTGCTTCAGAGCTCTGTGAAGTAGTACTAAAAGTGAAGTTTGAGTAGGGCAAATAGAGTAGTCTTTTTCAAAAGAAAACGAGTATGGCATGTTGTGGAAGGATTGTGAGAAGGAATATTAGACTTCACCAACCTGGCATCATAAGAAAAAGCCCTATTTTAAAATCTTGAAGAGTCTTTCAAGAAACTGTCTTTAACTGAGGAGAATTCTCCATGAAGCTACCTGAATACAAAACGGTGTTAAGAGGCTAAAAGTGAGGGGTAAATAGATGTCAAGGCCTGTGGTGCTTGGGATACAAACTCTCAACTCATTAACTGAATTGTGAGGGGAAAAAAACTAAACTAAAAAATGTTAGGAAATTTGACTTAATATCTACCTCTTTGCAGAATGATACTTTCATATTTATATGATAGGACTTATATTCCACTAGGTTTTTCTAATTGTTGAATGCTTTTTTTTCCTTGTGAATTACAGGAGTTTGCCAGTTGCACGAAAAGGTGCGGTTTCTAGTGCACTATACATGGCCTGGTTAGAAGCTCTTTCTAAAGATCTGCCACCAATTCTCCTTGTTCGTGGGAATCATCAGAGTGTTCTTACCTTCTATTCCTAAGAGTACTGCACATGGGACAGCTATGATGAAATGGTACTTCAGTGCCCAGGGCAGAGTGACTGACATGGTCTGTAGATTATTAACATCACAAAGGCAAAAAGTGACTCTTCTTTCACTATTTCACTGACTTGAAAGCACACAAGGAAAGTCACTGTATTTCTAAAGTTGTGACATCTTCAGTTTTAGTCTATATTTTCTGTAATTTAATCTTGCTTAATGGGGGAGGATACCTTGTTAGACTGAAGAACAAGACAAGCTTTTTGTTTGCTATTTGAATAGCAGCAATAAAATGTTTTATTTTTGATCAATGAAAGGATTATAGATTTATAAAAGCCTTTTAGCCTTGAGGTGCCTTCTGAAATTAACCAAATCTCATCCATACATCCTATTTTGTAAATTTATATAGAATGTCAAAATCTGCCTTCAACTAAGAGTTTAGATCAGACTTTGTTTAGTTTCTAGTCTCTTCCATATTACAATAAAAATGAATGCTGCTTTTCAGTCTTCCATTGAGCTATTAGTTCTTAGTACTGTATGTTTTCTACTGTCAGAAAGTTTTTGGATTTTTATTATTATATCTGTTAGATTTAAAGGTGAGAATTGGGGCAGGTCAGTTGAACTAAAACAAATTTCTGATGTTATTGTCAAGACTTCATGCTACTAAATTTTGTAACAGTTAAAATAAAACTAATTCTACTAGCAGAAAGGATCCTTTTCTGAAATTTGACAATGTGTACTACTTTGGCACTAGTCTGAGATACATAGCTAACATTAGCTACCTTGGCGAAGGATACTGGTCAATCTTTGCTCTGTAGCTCTAATATGAAACTGAATTCATCTTAGTGGCTGAGGCTTTTTATCTTTATACAAATCAGAGGAAAAGAAAAAGACCTGTCCTAATTCTTGGCCTATTATGTTTTGGTGTCACTTTCAACTTACTTTGAAACAAAACTCAACTTAAGGCTTGAATGGGGATAATATAAGCAATGTGATGCTATCTAACAGAAAACAGTAAACACTATGTGGAATCTTGCTATCCAATATGAAATGTAAAAGCTACAGTTCTCTTGCATTTTTCAACAAATGGTTAAAAGGACCACTAGTTACTAGGGGAGATGTTTTTAGGTCAATTCATTCAGTTGTCAGAAAATACATTTAGTCTTATTAAATAATACTCAGGTTTGATCGTCTAGCAATTTAGATCTATTCCATACATCCTACTTTATACATTTTCTATGTTCAATAAAGAAACTGCCAATCTTGTGTGCCCTTTCATTGTATATTTTGAAAACTTCATAATTTAGTCTACTATGAACACCTACACAAGAAATTTCACTTGGGCCTTTGTATAAAGGTTAGTAATGTGAACTGTTTTTTAAATTCCTAATATATTTTGGATAGAAAGGATTGCCTAAAAACATTTCACAAGCTTTTGATATTAGCATTGGACATGCTTACCCGATTGGTATACCAGTGGTTGAGTGACTTTCATTTAAGGACGCACAGAAAAGGTGTATTTTTATGCTAAGTACAAGATCAAACTGAAATGTAACTGTTCCTTTTGAAGGACAAAGCATAATCATTGTGTGGCCAGGTAGAGCTTCAAGTTGTGATTAAAGATAAAAATACACAGTGCAGTATACACTGTTGTCAAATTCTTGGTAAACTGCAAAAAATCTTTTTTTTGCTGTTTCTGTCAATTGGATTTGAGACTATTGAATCGTTTCACTTTAAAAAAAAAAAAAAAAAAGAAAAATAAACATGCATGTTTTGCTGCTAAGTGTGAGATAACTGATACCAGCATGAACCCAGCTTGTTACGATAAACATTATAAGATGAGACAGTTTGCAGTAAAAGTGCTGTTTCCTTCCAGGTGAGGGGGTGGGGATCAAACTTGCCAACATATCTATCACAGGTTTTACAGCGTTTTTTAGGAGATAAGGATGTCACATTGTGAATATGGAATCATTGCCATGTTTCTTCTTGTTTTGTGGGTTACATTCTTTTGAACAGATGGACAGTAAGGCATGGACTTAGTGCTGCTATCTTAAAAACAAATAAAAAAATGTGCACAGGTACACTTATTTAAAAGGTTTTTTGCCCATTCAGGAAACCATTGCTTGTGATCTGTAACACAAACCAAATGAAGTGTGTGTATACATGCATATATGTGTATAAAATTATATAAAATATATCTAAATATGCATATGGGGATAGTTAAGGTAATGTCTGTGAAATAACGTAGAATGCTTTTCACATGCACTCTCAGAAGCCCGCTAATGCTAGGCACGAGGTCAAGTTTCAAGTTTATTTGCTACACTAAAATTTCAACAGTTAATGGTAATTGTTTGCAGCAGATGTCAGTTAGTGGCAGTCACTCCAACTTCTGCTTTGATTTTGACGCCAAATTTAGTTATGTTCCAATCATTATTAATTACTTGAAAAATGAAATCACTTACACATGGCAATTTCATACCTTCTATAGATTAGGTTTCTTTGTGTGGGTTTAAAAAGACAGTAATAGCTGGAGAAAATCAGTTATTTATTTGTTCACTTATATTTGTATTTAGGTTTCCTTTTACATACATTCTTTTTATATGCTTTTTCTGACATTACATATTTAAAAATAACTGAAAATAATTTAAAGATTTGAGCGTTAGTGGGTAATGGCCCACTTGGGTTTGAAGATGTAAGATTTGATACTGTACTGTAACTGTCACACACAAATGCTTTTCTAATGTTTTAACGTAATTATTGCAGTTAATACTTTGTACCAGGGGGATGTCACTGCAATAAAAGAAAGTGAATTCAATACAATTGTCTTGTCTAACAAAGCCTTTTTTTATCAGTGGGGGGTAGGGAATAATGTTCATAGTTTAACAGATTAATGATGAAAATAGTTCCTGACATGTAAATATGTTTATTGCATGCATCTGATACTTACCTTTATTGTGGAATTTGCATAGAACCATGAGTAGAACTTAAAGCCATTCAGGTGTCTCATACAAGGAGACAAGTGTTTTGTTCTCAGGGGGAATGTTTGCCGCCAGTGGGTTAGGAACCACAGCGGTTGCATAAGGACAATAAACCTTGTTTCACTCTCTAAAATTTGTCATGAGTTGCCAGACAATGCAGACCAATCCGCAATACGTGGTATGTTTAAGCTGGAACATTAGTATCTGAAAATTTGTTCCTATTACATATGCAATTTGTTTTGCCTCTGAATACAGTGAAGGACTGTCTTAACTCGTCTTTCTCCCTCAAAATAGTAGTCTACTGGGATATGAGGAAATATATTGAGAAAACAACTTGTAAGATTCAGTTGCAAAGCCGCTTGTAAGCAAGATGCGCTTGGCCTTAACTCCACTAATGTACATTCAACTAGAAGCTAGTTGAAAAATCAAAGTTTAAGAGCGTGATAAGAAGGCAAGTTGTTTTCTCATATCAAATGATACTTGGAACCACTGAAGAACTTTTTAACCTCATCAGTTTTGGTGTTTCCCAGTGTAGCTGGGAGATTGAGAATTTTTATTTGAAAATTAACCTCTAATAAATTCATACTTCTACTATATATCCTTGATTTACTAAATACTTGTTGATTAAGTTTGTCCATGCATTTAAATCTAGGCCTTGAGAGTGAGGCTTGGAGGCCAGTGGAAAGGGAACGCTTGTTAAAAGTATACCGCCAAGTAGAGGAGAAGGTATGTAGCAGTTATTCTAGATCCTCCTATTTGCTGGAGAAGTGATTGATCTAAATAATGACACAGTACCATGAGCTCAATTCACAGATAAGTAACTTCACATATGCTTCTGAAGCTAAAAAATGAAAATTGGATCAAGGTTGGTCTCGTCATTTGGCTACACAATTAAATGGTGAAGGTTCACACTGCATAGTAACCTGTTTAGGTTTTGTTTTGAAACAGGAAAGCAGGGCTCCCTTCACCTTGGTGAATGTTCTTAATTAGTCTAGCTACACTGTCTTGTATAACCTGCGTGGGATCCTGTAAATCTTGCCTCTGCACCTAAAACCCGGTTTACGTTCAGGCGGAGTGGGAGCTAGGCTTCAGGTCTGTGAGACAATAGAGGCATTGAATGGTGTTCTGCTTCAGTGCCACTGCCTTGCTTCCCTTTGGTGCAGGGTGAAAACTTGTGGGCACCTCACCAGTGCATGATCAGATCTTTCTTGCTACTCTGCCTCTTAACAGTATGGTGTGGAACAGGTTTTCAGATTTAAGTCTGTGGATTAGGTTGACGGAGGCTGATGTCTGCATTTAGGAGAGGGGGAAACAAGCTCTTGGAAATCGTCACTTGTAGCTCCAATGATCTGCTTTTCACCCTGCCTCCCTTCCCTGCCCGCACTGCTTGGGCTGGCCCAGGGGTGCTAAGCCGCCATCCCACAGCCTGTGCAGCCATGTTTACCTGCATGTCACAGTGTAATGGGTAGAAGGGAAAATGGAATCGTTCAGGATTTAAAATGTCAGGCAACGCTAAATTTAACTTTTCAACCACCCTCTCTCCGAAGAGCCCCGTTTCGCGCGCCTGGGGCCGCTCCGGTAACGCCCCACCCCGGCACCGCCCCTCCCGGCAGCCCCGCGCTCCTGTTGGCTGCAGGCGTCTCCCGTCGTCCTCTTATTGGCTGCTGCGGGGGCGTGCCGCTTGTCCTGTCACTCGCGGCAGCCGTTAAACTGTCGGCCCCGGGCCAGCTGCCGGGCGGCGATGGCGGTGGCAGCGGGGCGGCGGGCGGCCCAGGGGAGCCCTGGCAGCCTCCGCCAACAGCGGCCCTTGCTGGCTTGCTGTAAGCCTGCCCTTTCGTAAAGCGCTCGGATGTTTGCTTGCGCATGGTGGTGTGTGCTGGAAATGTATTTTTATTATGCTTCAGTGAAATCTTGCAAAACACGCTGTTAACAGGAATCTAACGGCAGTAGCAGCTGGACGTGAGAGAAGAAGGGCCTCGCAACTCTGCTCCCACCCTGTGGGGATCTGGGGAAAACTAACTCTGACGAGCTGTAGCCAACGCAAATTCTAGTGTGAGGTTCTGCGTCTAGGTACCTCGTCTTCATAGTCCGTCAGTTCCCGTCCACAGTAATAATTACAAAATCCTGCTAATAAAACGTGATTTTCGGTGAAAGAAATAGGAAATACTTTCTCCGTAGTTTTCTAGGAATTCAAACTACAATAGCAACGCCAGGCGGCACTATTGTCTTTCAACATTCCAGGTAATGCCTAAAACTGCACCGTCAAATACACTCGTTGCGCTGTTCCTTCGGTTTCATGGCGTAACTGACTTAGTGCTTTGAATAAAGTTAACTCATATCAGCGTAATAGTATTCTTTTGCATTATTTTTTTCATAATTTTGACTGTGGATTGGAGAATTTTTTTTTTTTTTTCCTCCCTCCCTCTGTGGGAAAAATACTCTGGTTTTGTTCTAGAAGGCTGCAGGAATCTCTGTGCAGATGCTGCCTGTTGAGCTCAAACAGCCTTTTTACCACCCAGTAGCCACCATTTCATAAAGCACCTGGTGATGCTCGCTTTTCTCAATGGCTATTTCCAGCTGTGTTAACCTTAGAGAGCAGAAGGATAAATGCTGAAGGCAGAGGGAGAAGAGATGTTGGAAAACAAAACAGACCGACATCTCCCATCTAGTTTCAGAGTGATCCATACTATTTCAACAAGGTATTTTTGCTTCATAAGTAAGAACCAAGACAAATGTCCACCACCTTCTACAAGTACAGAAATAGGAGCAAGATGATAAAAGCTTTATGTCATCCCAAAATATTCAGGTACTGGCTATTTAAAGTATTGGAGGAAACTGAATAGTGTAGCGCTAGGCATTTCCAAGCTTATTAAGTTTGGGAATAACTTTATCACTCTGTTGAAGTGTTTTACAACTAATAACTAAATCTTGGAACATCTCTCTCCAATTAAATTTGTCTCTGCAAAACAGATGGTAAAAAGGATTTCCACAGGCTCTGGCTGAAAATTAGAGAGCTGGGATTAGCCTTGAAACGTCCTCACTCCCAGCCCTGTATGGTCATTCGTTCTTTCGGACCAAGTTGCCTGGCTGGATGGTTTAACAACAGTATTGCAAATTATAGGGACTCTTGAACAATTCCTTTGTACTACTGTTACTGATTACATAGATTAACATTTAGAAAAGTATTAAAAAATTGATACGTGAAGCAGGGGATGGCATATATGTACAAAAGAATATGCCAGATAATCCAATGTTAGCCTAGGTGTTTTATACATATTTTGCTCAATTGAATGCAACTCATCTCTGATGAGCAGTTGGGGTAAAGAAAAAAAAATCAAAACAGATGTGAAGTGCAAAAATATAAGCACAAAAGTTAAGCATTGTTGGTTGCAGTAAAAAAGTAGTTTAAGCACCAGTAACCTAGAAATCATAGCAGGTCAAAGCACAGTGCCTGCCAAGAGAAGCTTGCACCTCGAAGGAAATGACATTTTATGGAGTCAACCAACAACAGGCATGCACAGTATTAACATATGAAATCAAGGCTAACCACAGAACAGTGTGGGCTTTCACATGGGATTTTGGCTAACCTCATATAGAATTTCATTTTACTTTTGATTGCACAGTTGAGTGTTGTTAATTTTAAAAGTCTTTCTTCTGATTAAAATCTTTCTGTGTTCTTCAACTAGCAACAGTATTATTTCAGACATGGTAGGATTTATCGGGAAAACTCAAACTGGCAAATACATGCCAAACCTTACTAAGCATTCTTTATACATGATATTTTTATTTTAATTGTATTGCAGAGTTTGGGGGTTGCTGCTTTCTTGTTCTTGCTATGTTTGTAAGCACCTAGAAAAATGAGGCTTGATTCTCAGCTGAGACCTGGGAGTCACCATGATGCCAATAATTCCAATGGGTATAAAAAAAAAGGTTATGATTACTTGTCAACTCTGGGAACTGAGCACCTTCTCTAGCCAGAAAACACATCTGACTTTTTCCATCCTGTACTGTTGGCCAACCCTGAAACTCAGGTCATTCTAGAAAACTCATTCTGTCCCGGAGAGAAAATATTCCAGTATTAATTTATGGTTTGGAGTCTGTCTTTGCAACTGTATCTGTGTGCCATCATTCCAAATGCATCATAATCAAGAAATTTTCACTTTCCCAGGATTAGGCAAGGTTAGTAATAAAAAGCGTCTTCTCCTACTGTAGCTTTGACTATAGGTAGTCAGCCTCTAAATAAAGGGCAATAGGTTCTGAGTTTGTAGTCCTGTCCTTGTTCTGACAGTAATTAACCATATTCTATGGCAGCTTTTATGCCAGGAAGTGACTTAGTGGCAGATTTGGAATTCAGATCAAGTGCTGATTTCTAGGTTTTGCTGTGAATACTAGGAATATTCTCCCTTTAATGGGAAACACTTTAAAATTAATTCTTTGTAATTACTTCTAAGTTCAAAACATTCCTGTGTTGTAGGATAATTAATTGTTACTGATAAAGAAAAATCAAATACATAACACAGCTTGTTCTTTCAGCCCATAAACACAAGGTAAGATCCAAGCTATCTACTTCCCAAGTCTAACCAGAAGCAGGAAAAGATGTCATGTGGTTTCACTGGCTTCACTACAATGTATGTGTGGATCTTTGAAATTAGTCTGCAGTATATGGAGCCTGAAGGAATGACAGCATTCTTCCTTAGACTTAAAATTTTCATGATGGCAGTAGTAATGGTGCGGCTGGTCAGGTCATGTTGCTTGACAGATTTTTGAAGCTTGTATTGTTTGTCCACCAGGTGAGCCAGTAATGAGCAGTTATTTATGGATAGGGTACAATTTCTTTTTCCTAACTTTAAAAAGCATTAGGGAAATTCTTTTACTCTCCTACCCGCCCTCCTGGCCCTGCTTTAGTAAGAGAGCTGTGATCTTAAGAAATGGTATGTGCATTATTTGTTCTTGCTGGTTTTTTAAGAAGTGTTTATAAAACAAAGCTCCAAGTTCTTTTCCAAGAGTAAGTAACACATAGAAGGTTTAAGATATCTGGCTCCATTTTGGGGTAGTTTTTGTACTTGTAGAATAAATCATTTTGGGAGAGAACTGTGGAGGTCGTCTAGCCCAACCCCCTTCTCAAAGCAGCTCCAGGTGTATCAGATTGCTTAGAGCCTTGTCAAGATGAGTTTTTAATATCTACAAGCCTCCCTGGGCATCTGTTCTAGTGTTCAAATTACAAGTTTTCATCATAAGGATGGTCTAATCAGACTTTCCCATGTTGCAACTTGTCTGTTGCCTCTCATCCTGTCGTGTACCAGGAAGAATGCATTCCCATTAGGTTATTGAAGACATGGAAAAGTTCTCCCTGCTGCCTTCTCTTCTTAAGCTGAAAAACTCCAGTTTTCTGAACCTCCTCTTACATGTTGGATGATCCAGCCCAGTCACCAGTCATCTGGGTGACGATGCTGGACTTCCTTATTTCCTTAGTATTTTGCTGCAAGTGAACTGAAGCCCATTTTATTGTTCTTCGCATCTCTCACTAGCTTCAGTTCCATCTGAGCTTCAGATTTCCACACTTCATCCCTGTACACTTGGTCAATGTACTGGTATTCTTCACAGGCAGCCAGTCCCTGCATCCACCTTCTGTGACCTTGGGTTTGATTGCATGTGGAGGTTGTTTCATCTGTGCTGGCCTTCTGCCACGCTTGCTCAACTTCCTGCACACCTGACTGGAAGGCTCTTGTGCTTTTCAGAAGTCGTTGAAGATCAGCTGGCTTTTCTGGGCCTCTTTGCCCTGCAGAGCAGTCTCCTGTGGGAACCTGCTACACAGATCTTAAAAGAAGCCAAAGTCTGTTCTCCTGAAGTCCAGGGCTGTAATTCTACCTTGTCTCTTGCTTACTTCTCTCAGGATTTTAAACAGTGCTCTTTGTCATAGTTGCTGCAGCTAAGACTGATCTTGGCCTTCACATCCCCAGCTAATTCTTTCTTGTGAGAAAACAGACTCAGCAGAGAGTTTGTCCTAGGTGACTTTTTGAGCAACTGCATCAAGAAATTATCACCAAGATACTCAAGAAATCTCTTGAATTGCTTTCCCAGCTGTATTGCCCCTCCAACAGATATTGCTGTGTTTAAAATACCCTGTAAGTACCACAGCCTGTGATCAGGTGGCTTCTTCCAGTTGTCTATTTCAAGTATGTTCTGAGACGTTTATACATGTGCTCTTAGGAGAACAGAAAGGAATATAAGGTCACCTGCAAAAATGTTAAAGGCATCCCATGTCTCGACTTCGGAGTTCAGAGTCAAGAAAATTTAGATCAGTCTGCCACTGCAATAGCTGTGAAATAATATGTTGAAGCCAACTGGCAGAAGATGAATGACTGTGAATGAAATCCTATGGTTCTGAGTTCTGTTTTGGAGAGGATATCATAAGTGTCGTAAGGGAATTTTAAGAGGATGGGAATTTAAATGGAAACCATTAATTGGCACATTCATTTCACCTGAGGATAAAAGAAAGATAGAACATGGATTAGAGATGTTAGTGGAGTGCCTGCTTTGGGTGTGAGAAGAAAATTGGAAACTCAGAAGGTAAAGACACAAGGGAAAAACTGAGAAGATGCATGAACCATGGAATAGAATTGGGGGGAAACAGATGAGTGCTGAGAAGAGGAGGAAGGCCATATCTGTGTCACCTGTTTTTCGTTCACTCTTCTGGAGAGAAATTGAGGTCTTCTGTGGAAAAGTAAGTTCACATAAAAAGGCATTGGAGAAGTGTTATAGGATACCTGGAAGTGCAGATGTGGGGTCTTAGTCAAATGAGGGTGCATCTGAAGGAAAAACTTTGTAGTGGAGGTAATCAGCTTAACATTTTAAATTATTTTCTGGTTAGTTGCATTTTCTATCAGAGCTGGTGTGTAGAGTGTATGAAAGCCCTCTGTGCATACTAATTTTTTTTTTTTTTTAAAGCACAGTGTACTATGGAAGAGTTTAAAGCATTTTGCTATTTTTTTCTCCCTGTTTTTCATTTTTTTTTTCTGCATAATTAACCATTTAGTTATGGAATACTTGATATTACTTGCATCATTGAAAATTTTGCGGTTTGACAGCTTATGTGGACCATATTCTGGATTCTGCTTCCTCTTGCTTTTTAACAAATCTTGCTTTTTGTCTTGGTCACTTTAGAATATTTGTTCTTGGTTCTTTCATAACCAGCTTTCATCCTTGTGTGCTTGTTTGGTGTAGGCTGCATTCTACAGCTGAATGCATGGTTCTTTGATATGCTGCTACAGTATCATGTGACAGTCTCTGTATTTATGAGGACTGGTGATGGGTGTACTGCTTTTGGAGATGAGACTTCTGAATGTTATGGAGAAAAATATGGGAGAAGTCATGACACTAGGAAACTGAGAGGCAGTTTTTTAAAAAATTGATGACTGAAAAAAATTAAGAAAAATCAGAGCAGTTAATTAGGTAGCAACACTAAACAAAAGCAAAACTAAGCAGCTTTCCTAACCAGCTGATGGCTATTTCACAAAAAATTTATATAGTATTAACTGATGCTGCTGTTAGTCTGAAGAGAGATAAAGGACTGAGAGAATTAAGAGTGGTTGCTTTTCATGTCTAGAAGACATTTCAGTTATATTCATTTTGGAAAGTATTTTCTGAGCAACAGAGAGGGTAAATCTGGCACTGTGACTGTAACATTTTGGCATGTTCTATGGATAAATAGGTATGACCCAGTTTTCTGTGGATGTTGGTCTTGAAACTTCAGAAACATTAAAAAAAATACTGCTTTCCACAATAGATGGGGAAATAGATGTTTTTGTTCTTGTTTTTGTTTTTATTAACCATATGAAGTTATGTACATATTTGAAGGCCATTTCATGTTCTCTTTTACCGGCTTTTTGTCTCACAAGCAACAATGTTTTGGTGGGTTTTTAATGTAACTTTATGGGAACAAGAGCTTTTCAATTATTCGCTTTTCTGGTGCTCAATTCAAGTGCTGGTTACTGTGGTTTGTTTTTCTTGGCTATTTCCTCTGGACTGTGCTTTCCTTAAGAACACATGTCCTGATGAAGGGTAGCTTAGTTTTCCTTTCACTGAAAGAAGTTGGGGAACATATAGGAGTAGACAGGACATTAAATACAAACACAAATATGCAAGAGCCAGTTCAGTCCATTTGAAAAAAGAAAGGATAGAGTGGGAAGACACTGAAGTGCTTTACAGCATGTTGGATTCACATCAATAATGTAACTGAGTAATGCTATCATATTCTTTTCAGTGTTGCATGAAGCAAGTGTTGCTCCTCTTCTCAGGAGAGGAGGCTAGACTGAAGAAGTGGTGGATGTAACTCACTCCATTCAGAAGGAAACAAGACTCATCTGTGGTTAGCTCCATATTCCACAAACTCTTGTATTTTGAAGCGGGCACATTTATAAAATTTACATCTTTGTTCTCAGCAGCTGAAAAATGACTTATAACTATCAAATTTCCTTTCAAACAGTCATCTTCTACTTTCATCTTGGCTTTAAAACTGGATTCCAGGACAGCTACCACTTAGCCAAAAAACAGCTGTTTTGAGACTGAATGGATCTTATTATTCTGTGGGATACTTAGAAATAGTGTTTCTTTGCATCATATGGTAAGCAGGCAAAGGAATTTCAATGCATTTAATTAACAGCATGCCTGATATACTTGGTATTTTGCATGGAGTAATATCAGTAGATGGGCTACATTAGGATCTATCCCAACGAAGCTCAGCTCTGATGCAAGAGCAGCTATTTAAGACCATCTCTGTGTGCTTGATCAGTGTAACAACAGTACACATTGTAAGGATTTCACTGAGTTTTAGGCATACTGAAATCAAAGGTTTTAAAATACTGCGCATTATGTGTCCAAGAATTCAATGGATGATTCAGAAAAGTGCTTTTCTACAAAGTTCAGAGGCTTGTTGAAAAACCCATTGCACTTTCCAGAGGTGGGGCTGCCATTGACTAAACTGTCTGGTGGTGTTAGTCTTATTGATGAAGAGCAAGAGACATAGAGCTGAAGTATCTCAATAGTGAGTTTGGCCTTAAAAATACTATATTTGTGTTTTTTGTTTTTTAATTTGTCTTTTCTAAGCTCTGTGCACCAATTGATAAATTTAGTGACAGGCATTTCAAGCTGAATCTTGATTTTTAACTATCAATTTTTAGTCTCTCAGCAAACAAATGTCAGATCTTCTCAGGTTTTTATATTTCATTTTTGGTTTATGACTTACTTAAAACTCCTGGAAGAGAAAAAAAAACCCTTGTTTTACAACTAATTGAATTACATTCCTTTAGATAAATCTCTCAGCAGTATCACATGTTATTAACTGTACATGGTTGGAAGATAATTTGGAAGAATGCTCGCTGATCCAGAAACAGACAACTTGTGGCCATTTAAAGAATACCTTTTCTAAGATCTGTTTTAAAAAAGAAGTTGGATCAACTGTGTTGATCCAGTTTGGTTTCTTTTAAATTGATCTGTGTCTAAGTGCATTACTAATAAGTAAGCTAGTTTAGTTTTGTTCATAAACAATAGACATTTGATGAAATAATATACCTTTGGGAGTAACAAAGGGAAGAAGCACATATACTTTCACATCAGCCTTACACACTCACTGTGGAGCATTATTACAGCTGTGTAACAAGACTGAATATAGGATTTTACTTGGGAAATGCTGATAGCAGCTTCAATTATTGTGGTAGCAACGATGCCATTATGACCTGTTCTTATCAACGCTTGTATAAAGCTAAAAGTTGATGCCAGGAATGATGCATAGGAGCTGGTAAATTCTGAAGTAATACCTTCTTTAGCCCTCCCCTCCAAAGAGGGAATGACTGCATGAGAGTACATAAGCATAGATGATATAAACCTTAAGGATGATATAAACCTTAAGTATTATTTTCATGCCAAAGAAAAGACTAAGAGACAGGGACATGCATGGAAATTATAGAGGGAACCAATTCAAAACAGATGCCAGAAAGAGTGATTTGTATAGAAAAAAAAAAAAAAAGTTGGGTGATTCAGCACACAAGGCTGATGATATTAATGTACCTAAGTTTATAGCAGAAACAATTAGCTGAAACACCTGGTATGGTGGGAAATGTGACTATCTACTAAAATGCAAGTTCTGAGGGAAGGTGTTTTGTTTTGTTTTGTTTTGTTTTATTTATAACTTCCCCTTTCCTTTCTTCCACTCCTTGTTTGGAACTTCATAAAACATTTTTAGACTAGACAGGAAATGTGGGCCATAGGGTAGATTGTTTTGTTCCGTCAATGTTGCAAAAGGGACAAAAATATGAATACAGTGTAAGGTGTGCGAATCATACTGTTTAAAGTTATTGGCTAGATTTTAGGTTGACCTTTACATGAGCTGTTAAGAATTCTTCCTTTGAGTTGAAGATACTAAGTAAGTCCAACACTGAAACAGGACATGTGGTGCCTGCCATTGCAGATTCTGTGGAATTCTGTGGAAGCTGAGACTTTACCTCACCTGTGTGCCTGCATGTTTTCTGAAGAAATGGAAACTTTGTGGCTCTTGTAGGCTTATTGAAAAATGAGAAATGTTTAACTGAAAGAAACTGAAAATTTAACTGAAGGTCATATGAACATGCTTGTTTTATAAAAATGTCAGGATGATGCTATTAGTAGAGCTGGAATTTTCTTGCAGATTCATTAGTTGGTTTGCTATCATAGTTTGACTATCCAGGTGAACAAATTTTAATTTAGAAAAAGTCTTCCTTGAAAGAAGTAATCTTAATATGTGCAGTGACCTAGTCTATTGGAGGCCTTATCTGAAACTTAGAAAGGCATTTAAGATATACTGAGGGAAAATAAAGACCGCAGCAAATTCATGCATTAAGGTATTAGGTTCTTCAGCTGTGTATTTGAATCAACGCCATGAAAATAAGGCATCCAGAAACACCATGCCAAATAAAAGCAGTCTTTTTACAGTATAATGGCCTTCAAAAATGTAACACAGAAATTGTTACGTTAGTGTTTCCATAATTTATGAGTAATTTAGATGAGAAAAGAAGGGAACTCTGTGACTGCCAGATGGTGTGGGACTTCGCTCCAGTACCGAAGCTGAGGATTGTGGTTGTGCATGAAACTAGGACCTCGAAACAAGTGCAACTTGGATGTTGAGGTTGCAAGAGCAGGCTAGGGTTATGCATATGTGCATATGCCCAGGTAAAAATACATGCACAAAATGGTGATGTAAACTTCCTATCTCATTTTAGCATACCAGATGTGTTATATTTGTACTAAACAACTTTTCCTCATTGATGTTAAACTTAAATATTTACAGGTGACTCAGGGCATAGCTTATTTGTGCCTGTCAGTATTGTGTGGGAGCTGTACGGCTCAAATGTTTTCATTGTTTCCTATCTCAGATGCTCATAATTGCCTTTATTTCTGATTTTTGAGAATTTATGGCTTTCAGAAATATTACATGAGTGGGGGAGAACAGTGCAATTACCTTTTAACCTTGGTGGTAAACTAGTGTGCAGGCTTTCTATTGAATTGGTAATTTTTTAATCAGTTATTTCTTGCCTACTGCTACATGATTTTTCTGGAACAGACGAAACAGCAATGAAACTTGTGCCTTTTGGTGATAGGGTTGATAAGTGTGTTGATTTTTTACCTTAAAAATAATGTTTTTTAAAAAAATTGCATGTGCACTTGAAGATTATGGCCTGGTGGTTATTTGATTCCCTCCTTTTTCTTTCTCAGCGATGAATACACATCTAAAAGCATAGGGTACAGAGAAAAACAATGAACTTCCATAAGCTATCTCCACATGAAGAACAGTAAGACCTAGAGATATGGCAGTTATTTTACAGAATTGAGAGATCCAGGTTTAGGCCCTTGTATTTGTGTCACTTAGATATATAATGCATTATTTTTGCTAAATAAATATACTGGGATTGGGGTCCTGTCTTCTTGAATGTGTATGTATTCTTTGGCTTCAAACCACAAGCCAGGCCTTGAGAATACATCTAGTATTCACCTGTCAGTTTGGTGATCTGGCCTGAGATACAAAATCTTTCCAAAATCCTGGTGTAGTGGAGACAGTAATTCATCAGTTCTCTTCATTGCAGTGAAGAGGGAGAGTCTGTGTAGCTGTGTGCATATGTATGTTCTTTGGTTTGTTTTGGAATTTTTTTTTTGGCAGCTTCTTAGTAGTCTTGCCCTAGGGCGAATCTTAGTGGCAACTGACAGGGTTTTGTTGAGTCTACATGGGGCAAGAAATGCTGTAGGATGAAATATAGAAATATCAGATATTTCTGTAAGTATATAAACAGTATAGAAATACCAGGATTGGATAAAACTGCAGTAATGTAATACCACCAGCAGTAAAAAGACAGATGATGTTACTGTTAATGGGAACTTAATAAAAGCATTGCAGATTTACTTTATGTAAGAACATCTTTAGACATAGGATTTTAAAGTGTGTTGTACACCAAAAAAACTGCTACAGTACTGTTCTTATACTATTCTGGTTCAGATACAGTAGGAACCTAATGCTCCAATCTAGCAGTTTTCTTGTCTGGACTTTGACAGTCTTAGCTTTCCCTGTGCTTTAATACTCCTGCTGGTAAAACAGCGTGAATGGTTATACTTTTAAATAGGTGGGTATTGGTTCCTTAAGTTACTATAGATCTAGGTATGCTACCCAGTTTTAGTGCCTCAGCATATTCAATTGCTATTCATATGACTGGCTGGAGTTCAGACCCTTGAGGAAGAGTCCTGTGTTTCTCATTCATTATGGGTAATGTTCACTTTGTCAGTTTTTCATAATTTCTTCATGGAGTCACTTGTAGCAGTGGTTTCTAAGGTTAGCTATCTTTGAGCTAGCTCTGGGTACTTCTGTTTAGGATATACTGTAGTACAATGTAGACACACTTTGATGCATGGAAGTGCTACTGAGCTCCTGCTTTGGCCTTGGAGTTCAGAATTTTAAACCTCAAAATCCCTGTTTGGGTAACAAGTACCTTTCGAGGCATCAAAATGCTGGCACGCCACCAGCTATTTCTGCTGGTGTTCCTTGTGTCTCAAGATCTGGTTTTGGCAATGGGTAGGAACACCTCATTCTTGACAAGCCCAAGCAGCGAGGAGGCCTTGCTTGTACCAAAATCCTGTCCAAATATACAGGCTAAATGTTTCTGTGACCACCCATGCTGACATACGGTTGGCATTCTTGGAACAAGCTTCACAGGTCATGTGAGAAACCACCTCCTTCATCAGTTCTGTAAGGCTACGGGAGCAAAGAACTTATTTCCTGTCTCTGCTATAGCAATTTGGTGTCAAATGCATAAGCAGTTGCAGTAGGGACTAGGTTTTTATTTTAGATATATAATGTTGTACTTCTGCCTTGTCATGTTTTCCTTCTCTCCTGCTTTAAGAAGTGTGAATGTAGAGTTGTGAATCTTAACCCCCTTAGAGTAAAGTTCATAAATCCAGCCCTTTTCTTGGATGTAAGACATGTCTGTTTTGCAGCACTGGTTGGTTTAGGTGCTTAGGCTTCATTTGTAACACGTGGGAAAAGTTAAGAAACACACTTAGGGCAGTGAGATTTTTGCTGTATTTAGTTTCGCAGTGCATTGCCACTCCTGAATTCTTCTGTGGGTTTAGCACAAAGGCAAGTTCTTCAGCTGTCCGTCTGCAGACCACATCCATTACACCAAAGTTCAACTGGTGATTTCAAGTCAGTCTAATAAAATCCCATAGAAAAATAGTCCTTTCTAGAATGCTGACTGAAGAGCCTGGCCTATGAAAAACTGTTACAGGCCCATTGTGTCAGAGAAGGAACATGAAATAACTGGGTGTTTGAATTGCTGTAGCATTACTGCTGGTTAGATTAAGAAATGTGGCTATGAAGAAAGGACATGACGTACTCAGAAATAATTACTGTATGCTTAGACTCAGCAATACTCCCAGCAATGCTCCCTTGTCTATTGAATTGCAGCCATACTTGAGGAAGAAGGAGGAGCCCTAAAAAGTCTGTACATACTTCTTAGACACTTTGACACATACACGGAGGTCAAGCACTCTGGAGCATCTGAGGCTAGGAAAGGAGGCATTCATTCTTTGATGGGCCTGGTAACGCTGTGGGGTTAGAGTAAATGACACTGAACTTTGGTGCTGGCATGCTGGGAAAGCAAATGTTTAGACCTAGAGCTGAGAGGCTGAGTCCTTGCAGTGAAGCTGGAAAGAACTGAAAGATTTTCCTCAAAAATAACTCTTAGATTAGAAATTATTTATACATATATATTTAAAAATTATTATAATGAGGAAGTATCATAGACTTGCTAGAGTAGCTAGAGTGCACTGGTGAAGTCCTAACTGCCTAGGCCTAGCTTAGATGTTACCTTTACTGACTACAGTCTTGCTTCAAGTTGCCAAGGGATTTTGTGCTAGGTTTGGCTGGGGTAAATTTTCTTCACAGTAGCTAGTATGGGTCTATGTTTTGGATTTGTGCTGGAAACTGTTGATAACACAGGGATGTTTTTGTTATTGCTGAGCAGTGCTGACACAGAGTCAAGGCCTTTTCTGCTTCTCACACCACCCCACCAGCGAGCAGGCTGGGGCTGCACAAGAAGTTGGGAGGGGACGCAGCTGGGACAGCTGACCCCAACTGACCAAAGGGATATCCCATACCATATGACATCATGCTCAGCATATAAAGCTGGGGGAAGAAGAAGGAAAGGGGGGACATTCAGAGTGATGGTATTTGTCTTCCCAAGTAACTGTTACACATGACGGAGCCCTGCTTTCCTGGAGATGGCTGGACACCTGCCTGCTGATGGGAAGCTTTGCTTGCACACACAGCTTTTGCTTTACCTATTGGAGTGTCTTTATCTCAACCCACACGTTTTCTCACTTTTCTGATTCTCTCCCCATCCCACTGGGGTGGGGGAAGGGCAGAGTGAGCAAGTGGCTGTGTGGTGCTTAGTTGCCAGCTGGGGTTAAACCACAGCAGATTTATACTGCAGCCTCTCTTAAATAGCAAGACAATTTTCATTTTACTGTTAGCAACAGATTTTGGGATTTTGTAGCTTTCTGGAACACCAGTCTTTCTGTGCATGTGTAGTCAGCTTTCTCATTCAATGTTTAGAAATTAAAAGCCTAGAGGCTATTAAAGGGTAGAGTTTGGAGAAATGGGTATACAAATATGATAGGCTGGGTGGAAAGGGAGCGGCTCTGTTTTGGATTTCTTGCTTAGATTTTTTTTTTTTTTAATCCAAGATATTTTTTCATCTGGATTTGAAGCTGGGAGTGACATCTTTCTGGGTATTGTGCATAGCTGTCTTGTGCATTTTAAGATGGTAGAGGATAATGCTGCTTTTCTAGTAAAGGGATAAGGTATTTTTTGTACTTACTGTATGATTAGTTAACACAGGTGTTACCTGATGACAGTGTTTAGAAAAAAGGCTTTAAATATACTAAGTGTGTATAGCATATGCAAATAATCTGTCTACCAATAAATTCCTCCAGAACTTGTAGCCTCAGAGGAGTCATCAGTAAGAGTGTTGCTACTATTTTCTCTCCTTTTTTAGAGTTGGCAACAGAGGATAATGCTCTACTGGATTCAGTCTGTTGGCTTTTCTTGCAGTAAGTGTTTCCTGGAAAGCTCTCATTTTGGACAGAGTAGCCTTCTTGGAAACTAGCTGTTAGAGTTGTTAACTCTTAAGGCAGTGCCATAGTGGATATATTTATCAGACCTCTTTTTTTTTTTTTTATTTCTGTAGATGTCAGTCATTTTACCCAGAAGCAGCTTTGAATCATAATGAAACTTGCACGACCATATCTGAAGGTAATGTCAAATAAGTCTGGTTCCAGGCAATTTCATATTGTCCTGTTTAAAATGATGCACTATTAAATGTCAGATAAATCTGAATACATACGTAGGTTTCAAGGAATACCCAAGGCAAACTCCCATCAGATATATCAGTAATTATGAAAACAATGACAATGCCTTAATTCCCAATTATTTTCTTCTTGAGTGCAATTTAAGTGTATGATTCCTAATTATTTTCTTTCTTGAGTGAAATTTAAGTGTATGATTCCTTCAAAAACTTTTATTTCTTTTATTACTTTATGAATATTTTAGGCAAGAGAAGAGGGACAGCAGGGTGGCAGGAGAAGTGTTAGCCTGGATCTTTGAAAGCATGGGGATGAGCAATTTTATGCTGAAAAAGGTTCTCAAACACTAGGGAAACTCATTGTTACTACAGCCAGTAATCAGAACCTTTGACCTGCAACTTGGCTTTTAATGCAATTAACTTGTGAAGTGCCACCCCTCCAGAAGAACAGCAATAGAATATTGGGGCTAATTCTGCTGGTGCAGACTGAGTCTTATATTATATTCAGAAACTAAAGAGTACATCTAAAAGAAGCATTTTGCATCTTAATTCAGTGCTTAGCCCAATGTGTCTGATTTCCTTTTCTCTGGCTATTATCGCTGTGACAAAAACATACAGTCAGTATTGGCTATTACTTAAAAACAATCACCAGTTTAACTCTGAATGGAATAAAAAGACAGTGTAGCTTACATAATGAAGTCTTTGTGGAAACCTTGCATACTTTAAGAAAAAACATTTTTTGCGCTGTTGGATTTGACTAGGTACCTAATGAAGCGCATTCAAGCCAGGGAATGCCAGGAAGCAAAAGTGCTTTCACTGATGGCCTTACCAGATTTTTGCTGTTCAGGTAGGATGGAGGTTTTACACTCCTACTCTGAAATGTATGGGGATTTTTTTTTAGAGCTGAACTATCAAACTTAAATTGTGATGATCATTCAGCCCTCATTACACGGATAATCAAAACCTTGAACCTAATGTATGACAGATTTTGAGTTGAGGCAGAGTTTTAACTTTGCAAGGACAGTTTAATTCCTGTGTTTCAACTCTGTCATGACAGAGAAACTAAGTCAGCAAATGCTGTATAACCTTAAATGTGAGTGAAGAATAGTTTGCACTGTACCAGCTCCTCTTTCTGCTCTGAAATCCTTCAGATTTACAATTAGATGCTTATTTTGTGTAAAGAACACAGACATTTCAAAGAAAAAAACTACCCCAAAATAACCTTTATTGCAAGAGAAGTGTTGCCTTACCATGATACAGACCTTCAAACAAAACCTTTTTTCTTACAAACATTTGATTAAAAATGTACAAAGTTTCTTTTTCTTTTCCAAATCCCCAAACTCAAAAAAAAGAAAAGAAAAGAAAAATCGCTGAGTATAACTTGATATAATCTTTGGTCAGCACTGATACGCGACTGAAACAATCCTGGAGTCAGCATGTGCTTTGGCTATTTTCACATATGAGATTCTGTTACATGACTAGTTACAGGCACCAGCTGTCAAAAAAAGCACCATTGAGACATACACTTAACACATAATGGTACAACATTTTAAAAAAATTACTAAACTAAACTAAATGTCAACTCATTGTACAAACACCTTTCTTTCTTACAAAATAAGCTATGATAAAATGAGGCATACTGTGTATAACTACAGTATTAATGAAACTTCTAACAAATGGATTTCAAATACACATTTTCCTTGTCTGCGCTGCATAATTAGTTTGCACATATGGCAGTCCTGATACAGCTCTCAGTTTTTAGTAAATGCACCATTAATTCAAGCCAGCACCAAACAGTATGAAACATCACGTGTTCCCTTCAGAGAGACATTTTCTTCAGCTGCCTACAGTAATGCAAGTTTGTAGAGCACCCTTTCTGAGAATGAGGTGTGGTTGCATGTGTGGTTCCTTGAGGTTATTGAAAGGAAGTACAGTACAGTTTGGTTCTGCAATTCTAATGGTATTAAAAGCAGTCAAGGTATTTTGCTACAGTGGTTGTGGCTCTTCTTCCACTATTTGATGTGGCTGATTCAGAATACAATCCTATTGAGCTGCTGTGAAATATGATCTCTGCAGAGACTGATATTGTAATTCTTGTCCGTTAAGACTCTCTTCTTTTTTTCTTGTTTTTGAATACTCGAAGTTTTGCAAGAGCACATTAGAATATCCAGAAGATGTACTACAGTGCTCTTTCAGCTCTGATACATTTTAAAATTACTTATATACTATTTGGATGACTGGCCCAAATACAAAAGGAAACACCTTTCTAATCTATTTTTTTTTTAATTAAGAAAGTACCTGTAACTGTTATAGCTCAAATTTATAAATCTAAAGAAAAACAAGCAAGTTTCCCTTTTTGTTTACATAATTTGTTATTTTCTCCATATATTACTGCATTAAAAATAAATAAACTTCTATATTTTTTTTTTTTTTTAATTAGGAACTATAGCAAAATACCCAAAGTGTTACAGACTGCTAACAGGAAAAAAATAGCTCACATTTTTGTGCCATTTAGTGCCATATGATGACTTCTTGAACTTTAGCTTTTTACTATACTTTAAATTGAGGTTATATAAAAGATACAGTAACCATGATCGCCATGTAATCAAAGTTTTGGCAGTGGCAGGGTTTAAGTTACCCTCCTGCAAGGGTGGTTCTGCAGTCGCGGCAGGATGGAAAGAAAGAGGTCTTCCCCTCTCCCTTCCTCCCCCAAAAGTCAGTGACTCTTTCAAAGCCTTTGAAAAGCAGATATGCTCAGGTGGGTAGATAGGATGACAGAAGTGACTAAGAACTGGACTCAATCTGGAAGGTGGCTAGTAGAGGTCTATCTGCAGCCTCATTCTGAGAGCTTCTCCGAGCTCCCCTAGGAGGTAGTTGTCCTCATTGCTGTCTTCCAGTTTCTTTAGCTCCTTTTTCTTATATAGAGGAATGCTGATGATTTCCAGTGTGTGAGTTCCAGGCACTGACTTTTTCTTAACTGTGTGCAAATAACTCAGTCCAACCCTCTGATGGATTCGAAAGATGCCATCATCATTGCCATGTGAGATGATGTAGCGCACGTGGTTGGTAAGGGGCGCAATAGCTGGCATGAGTTCTAGGATGTGCTCCTTGTCAAGCCTGGAAATGTTGACTCTCATCTTCAAAGGACTATCCATGTCTAGACTTTCCAAGCTAATCTGCTCAATCTGAAGTAAAGGAGGAAAGATTGTTTAGAGCAGGAAACAGATATTCACTTGCACTGAGAGAAGAATAATATGTAATTATTAACGGTTTCTGCATTTGTCAAAATCTAGCTGTGAAAGAAGCAATTGTAAATCTGTTTTCCACCTGGGAGAACTGCTTGATTCCATATAACACGCCCTGTAAATCTTAAAGGCTTCTCGCACAGGCTTAACAGGATAATTAAAGTTACAGCATCAGGTCTACAGAGGGGGCTCAGATTTCAGATTCTTTTCAGAATCCGTTTAACTTTATGCTTGCAAAAAGTCTGTGTAAAGAAGAGATCTATGTTTACTACTGCAGTAAAGACTGTATGTGAGGCACAGTCTTGTTCTTATGATCAACTTCAGTGAGGAACATTACAGAAACACATACCACAACACTACGGGAATTCCCTGAAACTTCTGGTAAAAATGTTGCAATGAATCCTGGCTTCTATAAACAAGCAGGCTCAGCGTTTGGTGATGAGGAAGTACAGTGATTATAAAGGAAGCTGAACTAAGGAGAGAACTGCTGTATTATTAGCCTTCTACAGAAAGGGCTAGTATGTCACGTTGTCCAATTACATCCCATTTGGACCACTGAAAGGAGTGTGGAAAAAAGACCCAGCATTGTTTTTCTGACAAATCAGTCATGTGTTCTTTTTTAATTTGAGCTTCAGTATAGTTATGCTGCAGGTGTGAATCTGTCCAGAGCTGTTAGCTGTGAACACACTTGGGGGCAGGAGGCAAGAATGAGTGTGTTCCTAGGAAAGCCATTTAACAAGCAATAGCTTTTGAAAGTGCTTCTACAAAAATATATAGGCTGTAGTCTTCTTTAAGAAACCTGATACTAAGTGAGGTATCTAGCCTACATGTCAGGATCCTTTCATGCTTGTAAAGATAGCAAAGGATTTCTCTCTCTGAGGGAATTCCAATCACATGTGAGTACATATGTGTACTAATATGTAATGATGTAATTAAAACCACATGGTGAAAACAAGGAAGATTTGTGGACAGGAGCAAGTACTGTAGTGTTTTAAATACTGCACCCTATAGATGACATTAGTGATAAGATTATTTCTTTTTTCACATAGTTTTATGGATGTGAAACCTTTCACTTTTACTGCTCAGGTGGTTCTAGTACTAGAAACTGGAAGGGTTAGTGCTATAAAAAAATGTAGTAACAAGATATAACAATTATGAACTAGATAGATATGAAATTAACTGTGCAATAGAAAAATGCTTTTCAAAACATCCATGTATTTCTGTGGTAGGTTGACTGCAGAATTCAGATTGGAACAGGTCCAATGGGAGTGGTGGTGAGGAGGGAAAAGGGATGTTTGTGGGAAGCGTGGATGTGCATGGGGAAATCAAACACTGAGATTTTAAGTGCCAACTGTATCCTTTAGAGCAGAAATTACAGGATTACTGGCTTCTTTAGAAACTTTGCCAGTACAAGAACTGGCTTTGATGACATCATGCAAAGTAGTGTGGACTAAGGCTGGAGCTTCTGGATTGTTTGATGCCCTTACCCTTTTACAAAGGAGACTTGTTTCCCCATTCTTTAAGTGTAACTTGTGTGGCTAGCACACTGTGCCATTTTAGTTGAGGGTTTGCATTTTGCCCATTTGCATTACACAGCTCTTGTACTACTAAAGGAAAACCTGTGTGTGTGTCCCCACCTCTAAATTGAGTCAGTTTCCCATTACTGCAGATTTCAAGACCAGAGCTAATGCTACAAAAAAATATCCTATCATACAGATAATGCAGATAACAGATACAGAGGTATACTCTTCCAGCTTTTGAAAAAAATCATCAAAAAGGTGTGATCATCAAAAAGTAGGGCTGTCCTTTCATTAGTATCCCATAACTTATTTTTATAAGCCCACAAAATGCAGTAAGAAAAAAATTAAGTCTGAAGTGTAATTCTCTAATACCCTCAGCAATTCTGCAAGTATTGGACTTAAGTGTACCAGCTAGGTCATGAACTCTAGTCCCCCACAATTGTGAGCAACCATGGAAGAGACACAGACTAAAATGATCTGTAAGTTCTATTTAGATGTCCCAGACCATAAAGTGCTATTCAATCTCCTCCTGACAGCAGAACAGATTGCAGACATGACGAGTTTCCTAGCTCTCTGTAATTACAGGAAATTATTTCCCTGGATATATTTTGAGGAACTAGACCACATCTCGCACTACGAAGGATTCTTTACAAGCTTTAAAAGCTTCATCTATTCATAGTTGTTGATGTCTTTCTAATTGTCACATCGTTCCTGCAAATAGGACCCCAACGTAAAAACCACTGAGGCAGGGGAAAAAAGATTTTCGCCATTGAATGTGGCCTGTTAAAAATTTCCCACCATTTACTGATAGCGTTGAGTATGGTATCTCTGAAAATACCTCAAAGTACATTATAGTGCTTATTTATCCTGGTACGTACAGTGTCATTAGCACTTCGCTTCTTCCTGTTTTCTTTTTTGGAATAGCCATTGATTTTGCACTCATAACATGCTTCAGGGGACAAAGCATTATCTTCATCAGCATCTCCATCCAGTGGCAGGTACTGGCCTTTGTTAAATCCCATCCCCGAGACACAGTGGCTGTTGAATAAAAACATCTGTTTTAGTTACTTCTTGCAGTTTTATGAATTGTCCTGTTAAATGGAAAGTGAGTGTATGTAATCTGTACCACAGTGTCTGTGTCCCCTTCCTTTCCCTTCCCTCAACAGGAGGTCTGTGCATTCATTTTCTTCACACTAGTGTGGCATACTGAGTGAAATACAACCGTTGGCTGAAGGCCTGTAGACTTTTCTAATTTTCATTTACAAGTTTTACAAAGAAACAGAACAAAACCAGCCTGCCCTGAACTTTGGGACTAAAAAATTCAGCCATTGTCATGTACCAGAACAATGTTAATTTGTGTTTAATGTTCTGGGTGGATCAGTGTGGCTTAAACCCCTTAATTATCTCAGTACAGATGGTACCTATCCTTATGCAGTAACAGTCCTCATTGAGCAGGTTTGTGAAGGAGTCCTTGTGCTGATACTGGGGGAGAAAGCAAAACTAATTGTTTAATGTTGCTTATATACTAGATTTAAAATGAGTGTCATGCTGCATGTACAGACATGTCTTTTTTTTTTCTACCTTATGAACAGTGTGTGCAAAGGGAGTAGAAAGGATGACTCAGTAGCCTGTCCTTCATTTGCACCTCTGCTCTTCAGTCTGACTAGGGTCCAGCCTTTTTATAGGTTTCTGAATGTATCTTTGATGAATGACTGTGTGGAGATACTCACCCTTGTCCAACTCTGTAATAGCCAGGTGGACAGCCGCAAAGATAACCACCTTCAGTGTTGGAACAACCATAATTGCAGGGGTTCTTGGTAGAAGAACACTCATTCACATCATGGCATGCACTGGAGAACTGGTCATAAGAAAATCCAGAAGGGCAGGCACACTTGTAACTTCCAAGTGTGTTGTAGCAAGAAGCAGAGCCACATGCGTTAGGATTGGAGCATTCATTTTCATCTAGTAAGCAAACAAAAGTATATTGGAATCTTCTAATCTGACAGACAACAGGCAAGCATGATGTAGCTAACAAATCAGAATATCTGCAAGTCCTAGGGCTCTGCTACATCCTTGACCTCATTACCCCATAGAGACTTGTTCTCTGAAGAAAAAGTACATTGGTAAAGGTCGCAAACATATAGCTGGGCTGTAAAGGTATTTTAGGATACTGTTACTGTTAACCTCAATGCTCTCCCTTCCTTCAAGGTATGTCTCCTGTTTTGCTTAGGGATCCTCTTTTCCCTGGCAGGGTACACTTCTACCATATAAGGTCCACAGAGGAGAAATGAGCTGGAACTCCAGGCATACTCCAACCATAGTAGTGTTCCTGGGCACCTAGCAATGGGCGAAGTTAGCACATACTTGTGGAAACCTGCAGGCTCTGTGAGGGGAAAGACAATCTAAAGAGAAAAGGAAGTATTGTCTTCACCTTGTGGGTGGTGAATTAAGATTCCAAGAAGAGGGCTCCTCCAGTCAGTGTGACTGATTTCGTTCCAGGCTATATTGTGAAAAATGAATGAGGAAGGTAGCTTGTAGTATGGAAGATCACGCTTTTGATAGTTGGCACGTTTTGCTTATTTTATTTATCTTACCAAGGTACTGTTTCACGGTAGGTGTTTTCCTCTCCAATACCATTAGCGCATGCTTTACCATTTTTGCCTGCAGTTACTAGGAGACATTCTTTTGAGGGCTATCCATAATACTCAGAGACTGTAGCTGGTTTGGAGTTTTGTGGGAGTTGTTTGTTGTGTGTTCCTGTCAATTCTACCCTAGTCCTTTGCTTTCTTTGCTGTAGAGCAGTATTAAGTAAGGAGTGGTGCTGGTAGTTGGGACTTCAGAAAAACTGGCTGGTGTGCTACTTAATATAAAATGGGTATAATAAACTAATTTATATGTCTAGGATCAGGACAGTAAGATCAGCCTAAAAGAAATGTATGGCAGTGCTCACAGCCATCCTCTCATTATGACACCATTGACAGAGAAACATGACAGCAAACTTGAAAAGGTAAATATGTTGTTATGGTGCCTGGTGAACAGTACACGATGGGGTTGTTTGGGTGTGTGCTGGTTTTTACTAAAAAAAAAAAAAAAAAAATTCCATATTTCATTTGGTATAGGAGTTAGCTTAGTTCATGGAACATAGAAAAGAAATGATGGACAGAATGAGCCAAACCTACAATAAAACTGCTGAGCTGATTAATTTGTCCCTGTTCCCTGCCTGAAGAACTAATGTTGGCCTTAAGACTGTATTTTGGAAGTAGGAAGTCCTTTAATGGTTATGTTGATATTTTTTCTCCCCATTCACTATAGATGCTTTTCTGTAGTACTCTCAAATTGCTAATGATGGTGAGTGATTCTTCCTGATGAAACGTGGGATTGTTTTTTGGTTTTGTTTTTTGCTTTTTTTTCCCCCAGAAGAGGTATTTACATTGATGCTTTCATGAATTCAATGAACATCTTTCCACCTTTCTCAGATGGGGATTTTTCCAAGAGGGGAGTCAGAATTTAGGCCTTACTAGGAAAGCTCCTCGTCACACAGAGTTTCAACAGGATGAGTGTGGTTTTTTGTTATCTTATGTCATTGACTTATGTTGGAAGTAATAAGTGTATGGAAGGAGAGGGAGAGAAGAAAAAAAGATTTGTGTCTGCATACCCTTTGTCCTGCCCATTTTGTCCTCATCTGGCAGTTGTCACTATAAACACTATGACAACTTTGCTGTTTTCTGTGGTGTTTGTTTCCTTACCAACGCATTGATTCCATTGGTAATGCTGAATATATCCTTGTGGGCATCCACATCTGTATCCACCCAGGATGTTTTGACAGCCATGCTGGCACCTATGGTTTCCATCACATTCATCCACATCTTTGCAATATGAAGTAGAACATGAAAGAACACACAATTATACATGTTGCCAAATACGTTACTCACTTTGATCATAATAATTGAAACACCAATATTTATAACAGAGGAGTAGTGCTGTAAGATGGAAGCACCATTCAGGCTGGTCTTTTGGAAAGCCTGGAAGTCAATTAATGTAGTGCTCTTTCTGTCTATCAATAATCTGACTGGAGCTTTTGAGCCTTTATATTACTCAGATTTGGAGAAGAAATACTATTCCTGGTAATCCCACGTCATGTTGCTTTGATGTAATGTTTAGAATCTGGATGGCTTTTATTTCAGTTTTCAAAACAACTATGTAGGACTGAGCTTTCAGTTTCCTGGAACATACTGAAGTGTTTGAATATGAGGAATACATACCAAATTTGGATACCAAATTTGGCTTACCTTTGCAACTAAAAAGAAAAAGCCATCTAAAAAGTCTCTGAGGCATGTGTAAAGAAAGGAGAAAGACACAAAGAAAAAACAAAATGTAAAAACTCAGTAAACTGAAATAGTGTCTGCTATAAGAAATAAGTAGATTGTAAGCCATCTAATGTGTCAGGTACAGTATGCAGTTCTAGTAGGAAATAAAAAATCATGCATGATATCACAAATTCTAAGTTACCCTTTAGTTGTCCACAGTTTGAAACAAATTTAACAGAATTGTGATGTCCCAAAGCCTGAGGTGCAGAAAACCATCATGCCAGGAACTGAAAGCTGTCATTTTATCAGTAATGGCATATAGAGCTGTTCTGATGTGCTAGTTGTGTACATATCTTGTGAATGCTTTGATATGTATAATTTAGTGTTTTGTTTCATAGGTGCTGCGTAAAGTCCGCAACAAGGATTCTCACTTTACGAGAACAAAGTAATCTTACAGAAGATAATGCTTTTTAAAACTTCTGGCTGCATATATTCTGCACTGTTACTCTAGAAATAGGCTCTAAATATAGATTCCTGTTTTAAATGCTGTATCAAGGAAGCTGACAATTTGAGATGCCATAAATTTGTGCACGTATAGCTCTGCATTTCTAATTTCAGCAGCCAGATGGCCTAGTACTGCCTTTTAATTTCTTCTCTGCTCAATATCTGAGGCCCACTGAAGAGTCTGGAGCTCTCAAATAGAGATTGCCTGACTGGGGCTCCCTTTTGGGCCAACAGAGAGAGATGGAACTTAACAATGTAATTTGTATTTTAACTGTAGTGAATTATGCTTCTGAATGTGTATCTTTAGATACCCTCACGTGGAGGATTACAATTAGCTGAAACAAAAATTGTAGAGAGATTCTGTTCAGACTGTATGAAAATGAAAAAGAAGAAACAACTAGACTTTTAGATGCATAAACCTATATGAAATTGAAATGGCAGCCTGGAAACAGTTGTTCAAGAGTTCAGCTAAAAAGTCACTTTTTATTCTAATTTGTGTAAAAATTACTCAGGCAGTATGTTCTTACATACAATTATGCTTAAAATTACTCAAATACATTCCTATTTCTTTTTGGTATTTACTTTTACTATGGCTGGTATTCTGTTCTATCTGTCTTTGACATCACATGATTCACTATACACAGAAGTAAGGATTTGCACCATAAAAAAATTCGACCTTCGCTAGTTACCTTCACAGTTCAATCCAGTAGAATCCAGAGAAAATCCCCTTTGACATTCACAGGTAAAACTTCCAGGGGTGTTTTGGCAAATCCCTTTTGATCCACAAAGCAATGGCTGAGAACCACATTCATTGTTATCTTCAAAATGCAGAGGAAAGAGAAGAAGGTTGGTGTACCTTCTAGCATGATTTTAGACATGTTCATATAACATTTCTTAAGAGGTTGAAATCCACAGAGGTGCAACAGTTTATTTTGAAAATGTAGCTTTTCATATTTAAATGTCAGATGACCTGACAACTCATGCAGAGCTATGAGTAAGTAATAAATTGGAAGTGCAAGTTGTAATTCAATTATGAGTGTGAAAGACCCAGGTATGTAATTGCTGACAGTGGAAAAATGCTGCACTTCTGTATTAGCTGAACTAAAATAGTTTCAGTTGGCAAGATTCATACATATGGTTAAGATTTAAAGACATCTGTATCTATTAAAAAAGAAAATGCAGTCTGTTTTCATTTAACTACATTTTAAATTGGATTTTAATACTTTACCCCTCTACCCCTATATTATACTTAGAATATAATAACATGTATTAAATATGTACAACTGTTTACAGCAAGCAAGAAAATACAAATGGTGGATAGACTGATTTTTCTTTAGCTACAATTGTTGCTTTTGAAATCTGATTTCTGGACTGCTGACATTATTGCTCTGTATTATTACTGTTTATACAGAGCGAAAGAAATGAATCAGAATTGAGAATGTTGCTCTTACAGAAAAACTGATGCAAGAAAACTAATCTTTTTTTTTACCAATACAAGCTGTGTGATGTTGCGTAAAACCAGGTGGACATTTGCATGTGAAGCCTCCAAGGGTGTTGACACAGAGAAACTGACAATTGTGTTGTTTGGTTTGACATTCATCAAGATCTGAAAGTAAGAAATGTTGTTGTCTTAAGAAAAGTCAACAAAAAAGAGGTACATTTAGTCTAACTTGATAAAAATATCACACTTGAAAACTATTTCCTTTTAAGTCGAAGTGCAACAAAATTAAACGTTACTGTGTATAACTTTCTTTACCTTTACATGTCTTTCCATCTTCTTGAAGGATATAGCCCCGAGGACATGAGCACTGATAGCTCCCTTCTGAGTTCTTGCAGACAAAATTGCATGGTTTAGGAGACTGGGAGCACTCATCAAGATCTAAAGAGAGAAACTGTTAAGTATCTGTTGTACTGATTTCTTTGTCTTTGAAGGGTGTTTTCTAAACAGCACTATATTTAAGAGAAAAATGTTTGTAGAAAGAGTCCCCAATTTACATTTGTTCAGAGTACCTATTTCTCTATGGATATGTCCTATGGAGTTGCTGCTACAGTGACAAACTGAGTATCTTGAAAGAGTAATACACTAGAGTGACAGTGGCATTAATATTTTCATCTAAGGACTAGGCATTTATTTTGGGGCGTATTATGGTATACTTATGTGTGTTAACCAACAGGAAAGTGGGAAAGTGTAGACCATGAAGTAATGAGCTGGTTTGTCAGTCAAAATCGTTATACAGCTGAAACGTATTTCAGTGCTTATTGTACTGCAGGAATACTGCCAGTACAGCTTGCTTCTCGATTTCCCCAAATGAAACGGAAGTGTGTATTAGGAAAGAAAGACAGAAAAGAGATAAAAGAGGTAAAGAGAAAAAAATGCTTTGATACAAAGGTTTACAGGGGTTGATAAATCATTATGTACCAATTAAAAAAATAACTGAAGATTAAGATGCTGAATCTTACCAATACAAGATGTACCAGTTATGTCAGTGGTATAGCCAACTTTGCAAAAGCATCGGAAGGAGCCCATAGTGTTAATACACTGTCCATTTCTACACAGGTTTGGCATGACCTTACATTCATCGATATCTGTATAGAAAATATTAAATATGTCACCTTTCAGGTTTAAATTGGACTTTTTTCTTCTCTTCTGTTTTTGCACAGCTCCTCCTCATCATGTTTCTGATAGGAACTTTATCCTTTCTTTCTCTTTAAAAATGAATCTGAAGTGAAAGTCAAACATCCTCCAAACTTTCATTATTGTTTTTTGTATCAACACCTTCCTGCTTTTTCATTGCGTAATCAGGTTCCAGTTTTGCTAACTCAAAATACAAAACCCATAGAAGTGAATTTTCTTATGACCAGTTAGATGATGTCAGAAATTTTTCACCACAATTTAAAAAATTATATTAGCTTCTGCTTCCTGTGTGGAAATAGTAACTGCAAAGCATTCAGTGAGACTGTTGTTAGAACAACTGTTGTTGCCTTTGCCTTGTATGCAACTTTTCAGCATACAAAAGCTTTGGGATCATTTCTAGCTTTTACTTACTGGTTGGTACCTCCTGTTTTAGATCCCAATCCTGAAAATTCTGCACAGCTGTGAGTATTCTGGTTGCAGCTACTGTTTAAAGGTGTTTTTAATCGCTGGTCTCTCAGTAACATTTGAAAAATCAAACCCTGTTTTGCAGGAAATTCTTTGAAGGAACTTCAAAGAGAATTCTGCATTTTCTTAAATACGTAAGCATGTTCTTTTCCCCTTTTCTGCCTCTGTTCATCCCTACAAATACCTCTTCCATCTGTAGCATAGCCTGGTCCATGTGGACAGAGTTTCTTATATTGGGTGGTTCCAGGAAGCGGACAGAGCTCACACTGGTTACCCCAACCCCGGCCTCCATCACAGCAGCACTCAGATTTAGTGACAAGATTCCGGCTGCTTGAAGCCATCTGACACATTGTCTGTAAAACTTCAGCAAAGCAAAACCCTTGGCGATTATCTGTAAGAAAGAATTAGATCAAGAAAGAGTAGGAGATAAACATCTGATCCATTAACTATCATCTGATGTATTATTCTGGCTCTTTCTCAACACACGCAAGCACTAGAAGATTATTAGCAACCAGTCTGTGAAGTCTATTCTGACTTAGCCTTTCAGATTTGTTGTGTCTTCTGATAATCTGTTGCCATTCCAAGTGCATTCCAGACATCCCTGAAATTCAGTACCTGCATGAGTCGGATGTGAGTTTTACTTCTAGGGAAGTTGTGCCCTGGGGCATATTTGGTGAGCTTTCTTGGTAGTAGAACAGGCTGTGGGCCAAACTGAGCTTCCACTTAAGCTCCCTATGTTTGGCTTGCATTTGAACAATTTACTTGGAGTGGGGTTAGAAGTTTGTTTTATTTGTTTTACTGGCCAAAATAGCATGTCTGATATCTATAATTACCCTGCTGTGGTTTAAATGACAAAATCCTTAGCACTTAAAAGTGTCTATGCAACTCAGTACTTTTTCAGTGGCACTCCTAGATTATGTTGGGGGCGGGAAAATATTTATATGGCCTTACTGTTGATCTGTCCTTTTCTAATTCTGTTTCCCTTAATTTTTAAATCTTTTGGTTAATACCTGTCAATCATGAAAGAGGGGCAAAACTTCAGCGTCATTAAGCTCCTACAAGTTTCCTTCAGACAGGCAGCTGAGGACAGCGGAGATCCCAGCTTCCAGTGCTAATGGAAACTCTAAATTTTGCAGAGGTGATGTCTGCTAAATAGGCTATGTCACCTGTCCTATTTGTTAATTAAAATGGAGACATTGTCATCTATGGTCTGACAGATGCTTATGTTTTTAAATGAAAGATTTTATTTTTTTCTCTTAAAGCTAGAAGTTAAAATGCTTCAGATTCCTCGGAATGTGTGTATGTATCAACACCCAGCTGACCTTCTCTTTTACAAGTGTGAGGAGTAGAATCTGTACATTACTTACACGAATCAGGTAAAATGCAAACTTTGGCTTTAGGCAAAACTTACTTTGGGTACCCAGTAACTTAACTGTTCACATCAAATAAAGCTGTCCCCACTAAAAGTGTCAGTTGTGTGAGACAGCATGTTTACTGTAGCAATTTGCAAGACTCAGCAGATTTCTGCTCTAGATAGGTATATGGTGCAGGTCTTTATGCACGTTATGACTTGAAGAACATATAATGCGTTGTCCCCAATTTGAGGTGTGGAATAAATTTTAATGTGAACAGAATATAAAGGTTTGCACAATATATTTAAAACAATGTAATCTAAGACTTAATGTTTGTGCTTTAATTCTGAAGAAATACTTTGTTTCTGCCAGACTCATTTTTCATTGTAATTTCTGACCCAGGAAACCCTAAAGGAAAAGCAGCAATGAGCAAACTAACCCAAAGTGTAGTTTTCAGAAAATAATAATAAAATCATATATTAAATATAAGAAAGTAATAATGACCTCCAAGCAGGGTATTTCCTTGGCATTAATGACTGGCTGGGGTTAACGGACTGTGGCATCCTCTTCCCATCTGGTCTAAATCCTTAGGAAATACCCTGCACTTCCAACATTACTGCTTTGCCATGAAGTCAGCACACTGCTGATGACAATTTACAAGCAGCTGTTTTTTTAGTACTTACATAAGATAATATACACGTATTTTTGATGCAAGAATATTAATAAATACTCATACAGTTTCAGTACTGTAAAATACTTTGAAGTATCTACACTTGAACACTGATCATGATAAGGTTTTGCAGTTCTGTTTGATTTCTAAAAAGGAAGCAATTAATTTTATAGTGCAAATGACAAGTCTGAACATATTGAAAAGGAAATACAGGTTGATGAATAAAAACCCCTTCATCAGCACTTAATGTGCAGGCCTGTCTCAAAACTTTTTAATATGTCTTGCAATTTTTTGGTGAAATCCTACTATTTTGGGTTCATAATCACTGTCTGAATTAAGGGTGCAGAAAATTCAGATGCCCAGTTGCAGTATTGTGGTGCATAAGATCGTATTCTGAATATGCAAACACTTAGTTTTGCTCTGCATCCCAGTTTTTGATCCATTTAAGGTAATTAAATTCTGTTTCTTCTTTAAGAACACCTGTATTTTGTCTGGATCATGTTGCTCAGCACCATATTTATGTCCTTGGGAATTTAGACACTTCTATGTGAAGCCCCTGATTGCTAAACTCAGCTGACATTCTCAAGATGCTCCTCATTCCTAGCATTATTTAATGTCATGTCATTGTTTAATTAATAATGATAATTGTTTAATTTCTGTAGATATGATTATTTACACTAATTTACACTCTACGTCCTTTATACTTTGATGTACGATGAAATATATACAAAAGAGGCATTTACCAAGACACTCAATGCCTGATGGACTTGACAGGAATCCTTCATTACATTCGCATCGGTAGCTCCCAATAATGTTCATGCAACGACCATTTTCACAGATACCTGGCTTGGTGCGGCATTCATTTTCATCTTTACAAAAATATAATTTAAAAAATTAAGTAAATTGTTGCAAGAAAATATATCAGACATCATAGAATACATTAATTATTCTGCATAATATTTGCAAAATATTTGCAAGAAGTGGAAAATCAACAACCGATTAAGCCTGGGAAGGACTTTCCTAATAACACTATCCTATTCCATTCCTTATGTACTGCATCCTAAGACAAAAGTTTTAATCCTTGTATGTTCTTTGCAACTTATAAGAAGAAGCAGAAAACACTGGCAGCAGAGCAAGTTCTAGTCACAACTTTTACCTGGCAAGTAACATTTAAATAAACCTGGAATATGTGCATGATTTGAGTAACAAATTTTCACTTTGTAATCATTTAGAGTCTCTGAATACATTTGACCTCTTCTGCAATCAGTCACATTTCAGTCCACACATCATTTCCCCGAAACAGTGTACAATCTTAGTGTATTTTCTTCCATAGCTAATGGCACAGATACTGTAAGCAATTACACACCTTTACAGATGCTTAAAATAAAACCTCAGGAAAACCTCAGGTGATTTAAAGGCATCATTACATGGCAAAAAAAGGCAAAATTCTTGTTAATATCGATTATTTCCCCTGGAAAAATCATAGAGATCTATAAAGGAGAGTAGTCATTCTCTTGCTGTTTCAAAATACTTTCATTTAAAGCATTTACTGAGATGGATGATTAATTTTTTTTTTCCCTCTGAGCCAATGACAGTGTCAGCTACTTCTGTCCACAGAGAACTTTGGAATGGTCTAGGTTTTTTTTATGTACCAGAAGAAAGTATAATTTCCCAAAATGTAGCTACGGTTTCCCCCTCAACTAATTGATAAAATGATGGAGGAAAGCTGTTTGCTTACTAACAGGATGGAGAATTATTTTGAACTACGGCAGTTCCCACATCTTTTGCTCTTCATGGCTTTTATATGTTGTTTCAGAATCTTACAGTTTTAATTCTTTAAGGAACTGCCACATTATTTATAAACAGTATTAATGCTAAAGGAAATGTAACTTTTTTTTAATGATAATTTTGCTTCCTACTCATCAAATGAGGCTCTCTTTTGTTTGGCACCTTAATTTTTTGAATTTAACAAGTGTCTGAAAAACTTTCTGATTTTGTTGTGCATTAAAAGAAACAAAACCAGAGTTTTTCTTCTGAAATACTTATTAGTCATTTACAACTACTTTCAGATAAGGCTCAAGCCTTGAAACAAAAAAGAACGTTTAAGATGTTGGGCATCATTAGCTATCTTAACTGTCCCTTATGAACTGCTATTTTCTAGTTTACTACACACATATACAGAGAATTTTTCATTTGTTTGCTTGTTTGTATTTCAGTAGATGTCTTCTTCCCTTTCTAAGCTTTACCTGTGCAGCCTTCTCCATCAGGTCTCCGGGTCATTCCAGGAGGACAAATACACATGAAGGTACCAATCAAATTTTTGCACATCATGCCTCTTGATTCGCAGTCATGGAGACCTTCAGCACACTCATCTAGATCTGGAAAAAAATATGTATTTTGTGTTTGAACTTCCTTTCAGAAGCTTCAGTTACTGAAGACAACTAACACTTTCTCAAGAAAAAGGACATACAGACTTCCCTAACTAAGAAGCACTGAAGAAAAACCTGAGATCTATGCTTAATTTCAGTTGTCTTAATCTTTGTGAGCTGTATCATCATGTTAAAGAAGAACTTCACCATTGTGACCTTCATGGCTTTACAATCCCCATCAAGGGATGCACTTAATAACAAAAACACTAGATACTGGTCTTACATGAGTCCTGAAAGAGTAAATCATCATCTGCTGGGCTGTTTGCTACATTCCGCTGAGAGGATGAATGCAAGATGCACAGAAATATTTGGATTATGCTTTGGCCAGTATAGGGTGATGGAAGTTGGGGAAAAGTTTATACATCAGTCATTACCTTTGCACATCTTTTGGTCTTCTCTTAGTTCATAGCCTACTGGACATGTGCATTCATAGAAACCATAGGTGTTGATACAACGAAAAGCACACAGCAACGGATTCTGAGCACACTCATTTATATCTGGACAGAAAGGAACAAAATAATAATTCTCCACTAAGTTTTAAAACAATCACCAAGGAGGTTTTTTATACCTGTGCTTCTCTTGTCAGCTAAAAAGTATCAGAAATGTAATAATTCAAACCAGAAACTTGTGGATGTTTGGTTTTGAGTAGCCAGAGAAAACTAAGCAAAGCTCTGCTTAAAAATAATGGCGTAATAAATATGGAACTACTTAAGCTTAGAATGAGAAGTTAGGACAGGCCTATTTCAGATTTCTATTATATGATCATTTTTAATGTATTTTTGTGTGATGAGAGATGTCCTCTTCTTTCCAGACAAAAAAAAAAATTCTTGCTTCAGAAAGTAAACTAATTATGATTCATAAATTACAAACTTTGTAAGAAGCATCCTGATCAGCATCTGATTTGTACACAAATCCCACACTATGAAAAATAAGAGGTACTTAATGAAACTAATAGGGGATTAGTTTAAAAGAGATGAAAGAAAACACTTCTCTAAGTAGCGAGAATAGTGGCATTCTGGATCTTGCTGCCACAAGAGGCTGTGGAGGCAGATGGTATCAGCAGAATCAAGACTGTACTGGACAGATTCTTGGACAACAGATCTGTAAGTGGTTACTAAACCCACTCTGCAGGGACGCATCCCCAGTTTACATCATATTTTCCCTATATCCTCAGCTCTCGTATTAGAGGAGTGAACTGCAAAAAGTTGTTAGTCATGCTTGTATGCTGAATTAGCATTTCAACTTTGAGGGATGAAATAATGGACTAGATGGACCAGTGGTCTGACTTCAGTTTATTATGTTCAGTATAACTCACTTGTTACCATAACTGTGATGAGCGGGTCAGTTCATAACTGTTCTGCCTCAGTTATGAAGAATGCTTTGCAAATTCAGGCATTTTTGCAATGGTTAGCTATACCATTTATGAGGATATTTTGGGGGCTCAACATTTACTGTTCCCTGTCCCTGCCCCCCCTGCTTCCAACAAACAGCTGAATAATGTAACATACCACAACATGCAGTTGAGGAAATCCTGTGATAAACTAAAAATACTGCTTAAATCAATTCAAGACTTCTTTTTCAATTACATATTGAAACTTTTTTTTCCTTCTAATTATTATAGCACCAAAGGCCTGGTTAATAAAGTAATTTGAATACTGAGGACTGCACAAAAACTAAAGGAAAAAAAAATAAAGAGGACAAGTTACCTTCACAATTCATCATTGGGCCTGGCTCAAATCCTTCATGACAGTTGCACTCAAAACTGCCAATCACGTTAGTGCACGTACCATTTCCACATGGGTTGCCAATTGAACATTCATCAGTATCTGTATATAATGAATAAATGCAAACTGAAGAGAACTGGGACACATTTCAAATTGTATTTTAAATTAAAGTGTTACAATTCTTATAATTTATGAAATATGGACACACCGATGCAATGTACTCCAGTGTAATCTAAGTTGTATCCCATGGGGCACTCACAGCGGAACGATCCATCAGTATTGATGCAGTGACCATTTGAGCAAATCCCTGGGCTTTCAAGGCATTCATTGACATCTAAAAAGCAGGAAGTTATTAGCAACCACTTAGCTGATGCATTTCTGTATCAAATCTTACAAAAGCATTTTACAAAAATTAAGCACCCTATTCTGTTTGTCTCTAGCCACGCAATTTCAAAGGTAATCTTTTAATTATCATTTCATAATGGTCCATGTTTATTAAAGGTCAGCCTCTTGTCATGTGGGGCTGTGGGAAGTAAGCCATGACATACTATAATATCCAAGTCTAGTTTTAAGTATAAATATTTTTTTTAAATTATCAGTAAAAAGAAAAGCTACCTTCACGTGTATCATCAATTCCAGGAATAGTTCCATGACCATATGGACACAGGTCTTGAAAAGCAACTGCAGAGGTATGTTTTTTAAAAAAAAAGAGTGAGAGAGAGAACCATGACAGATGGTTAAAGCCATCCAAAAATCTTCTATATCACATTTTTCAAAACTGTCAACTGTTTAAATCATAGTCATTACTGCTGTCTTGCCAGATGCAAAAGTAACACTGTCTCTAGGTTGGGGAATCATAGAATCGTTAAGGTTGGAAAAGACACTTAAGATCATCCAGTCCAACCGTTAACCTAACAGTGCCAAGTCCACCACTAAACCATGTCCTCAAGCACCACATCTACCCGTCTTTTAAATACCTCCAGGGATGGAGACTCAACCACTTCCCTGGGCAGCCTGTTCCAGTGCCCGACTACCCTTTCGAGGAAGAATTTTTTCCTTATATCCAACCTAAACCTCCCCTGGCGCAGCTTGAGGCCGTTTCGTCTCATCCTATTGCTTGTTACTTGGGAGAAGAGACCGAACCCCACCTCGCTACAACCTCCTTTCAGGTAGTTGTAGAGAGCAATAAGGTCACCCCTCAGCCTCCTCTTCCCCAGACTAAACAACCCCAGCTCCCTCAGCCACTCCTCGTAAGACGTGTTCTCTAGACCCTTCACCAACTTCGTTGCCCTCCTCTGGACACGCTCCAGCACCTCGATGTCCTTCTTGTAGTGAGGGGCCCAAAACTGAACACAGTACTCAAGGTGCGGCCTCACCAGTGCCGAGTACAGGGGCACTATCACCTCCCTGGTCCTGCTGGCCACACTATCCTTGATACAGGATGCCATTGGCCTTCTTGGCCACCTGAGCACACTGCTGGCTCATGTTCAGGCAGCTGTGAACCAACACCCCCAGGTCCTTTTCCGCCAGGCAGCTCTCCAGCCACTCCTCCCCCAGCCTGTAGTGTTGCATGCTGTTGTTGTGACCCAAGTGCAGGACCTGGCACTTAGCCTTGTTGAATCTCATACAGTTGGCCTCGGCACATCAATCCAGCCTGTCCAGGTCCCTCTGCAGGGCCTTCCTACCCTCCAGCAGATCGACACTGCCACCCAACTTGGTGTCATCTGCAAACTTACTGAGGGAAGTATCAATAGAACTCGTTGAGCTTCTGTGTGCGCATGCTTGGTGCCTTCCCCTTCCTGTACTTGGAGAAAACCAAGAACTGAAAACTGTTGATTACTTCAGGGATTCTTGGGACTGTCCCATTTTGCTCTTCTTTTGTGCGTAAAGAAGGCTAGATCTACAGATGGAGGCTACTAGTTCATTTCTCTACAGAGCAAAACCAACAACTCAGTATTTCTCTTTTTCTGTGGTTTCTTCTATTTAATATTGTTCCTTTTGTTGACCTGAAAATGGTTCTAGAAAAGGCCGTTGAGAGAGAATGCCAAAAAGATCTCTCCTTCTAATGATCAAAAAGGTACAACACAAATGTGCTCTTCCTTTTCTCCCCCCTAAAAGGCTTTATTTTAAATCTTGATGTGTACCTTCTTCTTCCTTTGGACAGAGCTCACAAGGATCACCCCATCCTTCTCCTGGCATTTTACTGCAGCAACACTTCGCCTTTGTGGTGTTGAAAGCCTTTGGCACTGAGCATTTCCCATTCTCAAAGTTAGTGAAACAGAAGCTCTGGCGAGTATCTAAAAAAAGAAAATACAGTTACATGGAGCCAACACTTCCTACCTGGTTAGATGATGACTGTCTAGCCCTGAAAGGAATAATGTTAGCCTTGTATTTTTCATATTATTTTGAAAGCACTTTCCAATGCTCATAAGGGCATAGTTTGGAAGAGACCTGCAGAGGTACCTTTCTACTCATTCTACAGAGTATCATCTCTTACTGTTAGAATAAGTCATTACAGTCCTTAATCATGAACTTACCAAAACATCTCCGTCCATTATCAGACAGCACAAAACCTGTAGGACAGATGCACTGGAAACCTCCTGGAGTGTTTGTACAAGAGCCAAAGAGACAGATGTTGGGATCCTCGTTACACTCATTAATATCTGTAAATTAAAGGAGAAAATGTTCACTGTAACCCCATTGGCTGTGAATTCCTTGGCTGAGAAAGATCGTTTATTTATTTATTTAACTTCAGCAGGAGGTGCTACTCCAATAAAGCACCCAATACATAAAGCAGCCTGAAAGGTTCCACTAACTCTTTCAAATCACAGCGTTTCACTGGCATGCACTTTCCTCTCCAAATACCATTCTCTGTTCTTTGTCATATTTATAATACAAACATTTAATAAATGCTTTCAGGCTGAAATAGAGGAGAAGATATATTTCTGACAAGAAAAATGTTTTTCTGTAAACATAAAACATTCAAAGATTAATTTTTAAAAATCTGTATGTTGGGGGTTCTTTGTAATTAAAGGTGGGCTTTTTTCATGCTGATTGATTGGCTGATTCTTGAACTGAAACTATAGCCAGTTATTAGTAGAGGGAGGCCTATGATTATATTTATATACTCAGATTTATATTTACCAGTCTTCCACAGCCACTCTTGATATGCTATGTAAAATTTTTTCCTGTTCAATTGCATAATTTAGAGTATATTGCTATGACTATTTACAATTGAGATTTATTTTTTTTAAATAGAGATCTTTTTATAATTATTAAAAGCTTAAACCAAAACAAGAGTACTTAGTATAAACACCAACTGCCTGTAAAATTGTGCAGCTCAAAGAGTATCAGGCTGCATATCCTGCATCTATATAGACAACAGACAGAGTAAGAAAACTAATACATTAATACACCTTTGATTTTTCATATGTATTATTTTAAACTATATTTTAATTTATTCTATTCTGCGAATACTGACAGAAGATATAAGACTCCTTGCTAAAGGTAATTATAATTTAATAAATTCTGAAGTGTATTTTAATAATCTTCAAAGCTATACCTGCAGTACAACCCCTCCTGAGTCTTTCAGTAAGGGATATTAAAAGAACCGTCACAGAGACCTATGGCTGTATAAGCGTGCTACAGTAATATCCATATTGATCTTAATCAAAGTGTAGGCAGGAATAGGTATTCTCCATGAAAGTGAGCTTCATGGATGCTGAGCCACAAATTTGTAGTGCTGATATTTGTTAGACTCTCTACTATACTGAATCTTAGAAAACTGACCTGTATTTAGCAGGTAAGGAAACAATGGAAATAGTCTTTATCACTAGGAAAATACAAGTGGAGTGATGGAAGAAGTCGGGTAGGAATAGATTCTGTGAGTTTACTTCTGAAAAATGTTACCTCGAGTCCCATTTTCAGAAGTTACTATTAGGTATAGCACATGAACAAACCACTGTAGCATAATCTGGCATATGACCAGTAGCTTCCCATGGACAGGCTCTTACTGTGTGAAGCATTTTAAGTTAGCTTATTTCAGTGAAAAAAAGGTACTTAATTTCCCAGTTAGTGTAGCAGTTGCTAATACACAAAGCTCAGCAATTCAGCTGCATTAATGGGACGGAAAATCTGCTCTTTCGAAGTACTGATTATTACTGTAATGAATGGATTGGGACTAGTGGAAGAAACTCTTCTTGTGGCCATGATGACTAGCCAGACAGTGGAAGTAAACGAGTCCTCTCCCCTTTATTCCCATAAAATGAAAGGAAATATATTAAATGGGTAGGTGAAAACTAAGAATTTTTCTGTGGCTCCCATCTGGTTCGGTTTCTCCTGCATATAATCACCCTGAGCTCAAAGAGTAATCTAGCTGTTGCCAGCCTTCACATTACAGACAGAAGTAATGAATTCTTATAAAGCTGTTTACATATAAGATCAACAGAAAGTAATGGGGAACGTATGTTGCAAGAGCTGTCATAATATCAATCAAAGTATTAGTACGATCACATGTCATTATCTAGGCATTTTCTAGGAACTTTAGCTGCAAATTTTCTGGACACATGGCAGAACGAAGAAAAGCAATGCAATTAAGTCCCTTTTACTCATTTCAGGAAAAAATCTGTTTGGCAGTCACTGATGCTGTCAAAAACATCAAGAGATTCAGTCAGGATATTAAAGTGGCCATAAATAGTGACATTCCTGGAAAACCAAAAGCTTTCATTTTAGATTCATGATTTTACAACTGTAGGTGATTTGAATTAATCTCAAACATAATTGCTAATATGGAAAGAGCAGCTGCCAAAAGAACCATGAAGTTGGCAGGCAAACTGAATGTGGTGGCATGATACAAAAAGATGAGAGAACTCCGGGGCTTAGAAAATACAACATATTATTCAAGAAAAAAATTCAAGAAGGTTCCTGTGATCCAGTTCCTGCACCCATACGGATTAGGTGTCTATAGGCCTAATCTTTATGTCCTCACCAGTGTTTCCCTCAGTCCATAAAAGGACAAGCTGCTCATTTATTACTGGAAGTTATTTGGATGAATGAATGTCCAGGGTGTCACACCAGCTAACTTCAGTCATTTAAGCTGAAAACCAAGTTACTTAATATAGTCACAGTGGAAAGACAGGTGCTTATTTTGTCCCCTGACCATGCAGAAACTTATGGCTTCTGGGTTAGCTACCTAAAACTAGCTGTGTGCACCTTCCTTGCCAGGTGCCCCACATAGTTAATTTAAATGCACAATAAATTCACAGTAGTCCTGTACTTTGCTCTGCTGGAAAAGGGAGTTGCAACTTGGATTTATTTCTCATTCTCTGCCACACCAAATCTTAATTCATTGTGTGACATTCAGCTCCTGAATGAAATTCAAGGCTTTAAATAAGACTATTATGAACAAACAAGAACATGCAAACTGATGAAAGGTTTGCTGTACCCTCTTCCTCCTCCTGTGAATCTCGGCAGAGAGACATTATACAAAACATGAAATCAGAAAATAGTTGTTAGAAGAAACCAATTTAAACAATTGTTCCCATAAGCTCCACAATTTTATCAAGATTTTTAAACTTCATAGCCCTTGGAAACCAGAAGCGTAGTTCATTCATTGATTGCCAATAATTACCTTTCTGTAAACATTATATAAATCCAGTACACAGCTTGGTTTGTTTTATGAATGATATTTACAAAAAAAAAAAAAAAACAAACTGAAAGAAAGATTGTCCTAGTTCCAGCTGGGACAGAGTTAATTTTCTTCTTAGTAGCTGGTATAGTGCTGTGTTTTGGATGTAGTATGAGAATAATGTTGATAACACACTGATGTTTTAGTTGTTGCTGAGCAGTGCTTACACTGGTCAAGGACTTTCCACCTTCCCATGCTCTGCCCGGTGCACAAGAAGCTGGGAGGGGGCACAGCGAGGACAGCTGACCCGGACTGGCCAGAGGGCCATTCCATACTGTATGACGTCATGCTCAGTATAGAAACTGGGGGAGCTGGCCGGGGGGCAGTGATTGCTGCTCAGGGATGGGCTGGGCTTTGGTTGGTGGGTGGTGGGCAACTACATTGTGCATCACTTGTCTTGTATACTCTTTTGTCATTATTAATATTATTATTATTTTCCCTTCCTCTGCTGTCCTATGAAACTGTCTTTATCTCAATGTGCAGGTTTTACTTTTTATTTTCCCTATTCTCTCACCCATCCCACTGTGGGGCAGGGAGGATGAGCGAGCAGCTGTGTAGTACTTAGTTGCTGACTGGGGTTAAACCACAACAAAGATAAAATACCATTTTTTGGAAAAGTAAATATTTTTGTTTGCATTAATGAAGAAGTTAATGTACAAAATATAGTACAATACAGTACAAAATATCTTGCCTTCCATTTTTTAAAACCTCTTCCTGAAGACTCTTCCTACTTACTTATTCCCTATCACTATGATTTTAAATCAGGCAACATTCACAAACATTAGGGTGTACAACTACTTTCCACCAAGTTAGAACCAGACACTTTTTCTAATTTTTAAATTGTTCAGAAGCAACAATTACAACTTGCCTTACCAATACAACTTTCACTTTTTACTTCATATCCCGGTGGACAGATGCATCTGAATGATCCTTCCAAATTTTGACAGGTACCAGGAGAGCATGAACCAGGTAGTGCCACACACTCATTAGTATCTTTGGAGAGTAGATGGAATCAAGAAAGATTTAGCATCATGTAATTTGTATGGTAACAAAACAGGCTTATTCATGAAAAAGACTGTAGGATTCTTTCCTATTTTTCTTTTCCTAAGGCATTTAACTGCTTGAAGATCAACAACTATTCCAAAACCCGGTTAGTTCTACTGTGCTTTCATTAAAGTCACTGTCTTTTTTTTTTTTATACTTAGATACTCAGACTGTGGTGCTTCCCTCTAGATAGAAGCTAATAGTTTGATTACTTCAGCTCATCAGTAGTTTACCATCTCCATGTGGTATCATACATACCAATGCAATTCTTCCCATCTAGAGTGAGTTCATATCCTTCATTACATAAACATTTGAAGGAACCAATTTCATTGAAACACCGTCCATTTCTGCACACCTGACCAAAGAAGGAACTGCACTCATCGATATCTGTTAAAAAAAACCAAAATAAAACCCCAGAAGTGAGAGCTGAGTCCCAGTACAGTTTATACAGTATGTTATAAACACACTCAAGTTGCAATATATATTTCTGTGGAAAAGGCAAACCTTGCAGCAAGGGAACAGCTGACAGTTACTGGAAAGTAACTCTCACTCAAGTGCATTAAGGTATATGTTCTATTTAAACAACACTCTTTTTTTATAGGGTATTATAATTTTCAAACTTGCAGCATTACCTCAGCTATTGCATCTGGAGATATTCAATTACTGCCAAGTGACTGTACAATACTAACTCCAGGCACAGAAAAGAAAATGTTACATAGAATGTTCTGGATTTTATCTGGATTTATATGCACTTGAGTTTCCTCCTAAAATCTGCCTTGTCAAATTTTGGAATACATCATTTGTTTTGCATAGGATGATTTTCTCCTTCATAGAATCATAGAATGGTTTGGGTTGGAAGGGACCTTAATGATCACCTAGTTCCAAGCCCCCTGCCATGGGCAGGGACACCTTTCACTAGATCAGGTTGCTCAAAGCCCCATCCAACCTGGCGTTGAACACTTCCAGGGAGGCGGCATCCACAACTTCTCTGGGCAACCTGTTCCAGTGCCTCATTACCTCCATAGTGAAGAAAACAGTTCTGAAAACGAAGTTTGAAAATGCTTATTAGTTTGTAGAGTTACTTTAATAATGCAGACTTAAAGGAGCACTGCATAAGGAAAAATATAGAAGAGAAAGTGCCAGAATAAATGAAAATGAGATTCGATAAGCATCATGGTGTAAGGACAACTTACACTTCACTGTTTTACAATACTTGAATTTGAATGATGAAGACTAACATCAGCTTTACTAAAGAGGTTTTAGTCTTCTTCAGAAGCATTAAGTACCTGCTCCTGAAAAAGATATACTTTCTGCTTCAGCCAGTACAGCCATGCCTGTGTTACTAGTTTATTCCATCGCGCACTTCTTCTGTGTTACAGTCCTACAAGCAGAAATACCTCCAAAGTATTATATTGGGATGGGCTAAATTGCCTTTGAATGACTGGGATAGTTTGGAAGAAAGCCCCGAGGCTCTCCAAGCTGTCAAGAAGAGTGCTAACAAAAGGCCAAGTCTCTGAGTCAGCTTGGGCTCCTTAGCCTTCTTGAAAGCACAGCCTGGAGCAGAGGCACTGAATGCTCCTGGCAGTAGACTGATTGCTATACTGCCAAGGAAAAGAACCTCTTTGGCAAATAGTGCCATTCTTTGGCAGCAGACTCTTCTTACTTGAACAAGTTTTTAATTTTTGCTTTCCTGGACAAGGAGAGGATTTAAAATACTTATTTAAGATGTTTTAGTTCTCTCCTGAACCAGAAAGGAACCAGTAGACTTCGTTCTGTCTTCCTTCTGTAGCAGGAAGAAATGTAAAGCCTTCATTGCTTTTGGCTTATGCTCTGCACAAAGGAGAAGATCTCCAGAGATTTACGAGCCTGTTCTTCAGCCCAGGAAGATTTTAGTTGCTTTAGTATCCAGGAATTTGAATTGTCCAAACCCATCAGATATTCTGGTGTCCTGTGCTTTAGGGAATAGGAAATAGCAATGCCTGTATAAACTTTGTATAAGCAGAGTTCACCTTAGGAGAACAGATATGGTAGATTAGTTGTACTGGCTTTCTTAGTGCTGGTCTGCTTCCTCTTTCACACTGTGTGCAAGTGTCAAGTAATATGGTGAAATAAAGAAATTATTTTAAATTCATGAGGCAACACTAGTGGTGTGATATAACACATGCTTATTGTGAGTGGTGCCTATGGACTGTGCCACTAGTCAAGGACGGGTGCTGTAATTACCCAGGGAATCTAATGGAGGTGAGGGCTGCATTAAAATGTCAGTGAACTGTAAGGTTGCCCCAGAGATTTAGGGTTTACATTATATCAAGCTGGTCAGTAAAAAGTATTTTTAATTAGTTTAAAAAATGATAGTGATGATTAACCTCTAGGGCTGGTAACAGTATCAGTTACTGCACTCAATTAACTTTCTTAGCACCCTGACCTGTCTTCTGTTTAACTATATACCATCCTCCTTGGCATACCAAGACAGCAGCAGTGAAAATAAAGTTTGGATTACATCACCTACCCATACAATCATTATTATGAGTTAATTCAAATCCTGGATAACACAGGCAGTTATATGATCCAACCGTGTTTTTACAAGTTCCATTTCCACATGGATGGTGTTCACATTCATCAACATCTGCAAAGAGAAACAAAACTCTATGTGGGAACTGATTTTCCCAGGTATGTGTTAATGTGTTATCTGTGCACAGTCACAATATTCTAAACCTCAGTCTCTCCTTTCATCTGTCACATTTTCTATTTATACTACTGATTTTTACAGCTTCTGGCTACACACAGGAAAATGTTACATGAGACATTTTTTGTATGTATTTTAAAATAAAAGATACTGTTACATGCAAAGATAAAAGTAAGTACATGTGTAGTATCTCAAAACATTCTGTCTTTTTATTTTCCATGCTGACATTTCTTAATGCACACTAGTGATCAGAACTTAATACAAAGGATTAAGTGTCACAGTACTGGAACTATCTCAAATTTTTTGTACGTATTTTATGCTTAATCCCATGAAAACCTGTTGAAAACGCTCTATAAAGGAGTTTTGTGTCATTGTTCACAAGTCAATTTACATATGTAAATATATTATGTCAATACTACATCTGGAAATACAAAGACCGCTTACAAACTCTTGGAAACATCAATTTTTAAAAGGCACTAAAATTCAATGTTTCCTGCTGTGTGTTTCAGTAATTTCTGGCATTTCATGGGCATCTGGAAGTTATTTAGATCTTCTTCTCCTAGTTCTTGTGGACTTTCTGATTTAGTCCAAATATGAGAAGACTCAAGGCATATATGAATATGTAATACAATGTGAATACGTTTTAAATGTCTGTTTAAAGTTGAAACTCGAACACACCTATGTTACAGAAGACACTGAACTTCTCTATAGCTTAGAACTGACACGTTGATCATTATTTCAAAAATCAAAATATTTTTTTTTCTATTTTTCTCAGAGAACTGAATTCACATATGCATTACCTTTTCTTTTTAAAACCCTGTAGAACTGATTACAAAACACTAAAAAAACAAGAAAAATACTCCTATTTTGCAATCTTCTAATTTCTTATATCATCTCTATTGTCATCATTTTAATACAAAATGAGTATAGATTTAAGTTACATTCAAGGTGAGATTCTGTATCTTAAATGAAACATGAACTCAATAGATTTCTAAATAATTGAAAAATCTGTCTCTTTGTTACCTCCAAACTCTATCCCTGTGATATCTCCTATAAACGTCTCCAAGGAACTTCACATACTTTATTCACAAAAATCCAAAAACATATGAATGAGTCTTTTAATGTCACTATAATCTCCTCAAAAATGTAGACTCATCTCCTCCTCCTTTTAAAAAAAAAAAACAAAAACCAAACAAACCACACACAAAACCATTTTGTTTCCATACCCATGCACATAGTCTGGTCTTGAGATGCCTTAAAACCATTGTGGCATATGCACTGGTAACTTCCTTGCATGTCCACACATAAACCATGACTGCAAACATTAGGAATTTCCAGACATTCATTGCGATCTGTAACAAAAATATAAAACAGATGGTACACATTATTGACTTTTATTATTCATTCCTTTTACACAAACAGGTTTTTACAATCTGTTATCATTATTAAAACCAGACTCAAAATTATCCATAACTAAACCTGAATCATAACAAAACTTCATTTTATAGGAACTTCTTGCCTATACACCTCGAGGTCAAAACTACTGTTAGGATTTGGTTAATACATCAAGGATGTTCTGTAAAAATTTCACTCTGTCTTTTCTTCCCTTCTACAGAGAAACAGGGCTATAAAGTAATGGATTCAAACAGACAAGAAAAGTCAACTGATTTCTTACCAACACAGGCACCATTGGGTGAAAGTTTAAAACCAGCAGCACATTCACAGCGGTAACTACCAGGGCTGTTGATACAATCTGCATTTCTCTGACAGAGATTTTCTCCATTGCTGCACTCATCAATATCTGAAATACCAAGAGTTATGTTTCAGACATCAGAAACCATGAGACAGTTACTTCTGCCTAAAATTTAGACTGTATTGTCCATCCTGTGCAAGATGAATCTTTTGTCCTCAACACAGCATGAATATTCTGACCGTCAGCCTCCTGTGCCATAAATGCAAATGAAAAGTAAAATCAATACAATTTCATCCATAACACCCTTTTTGGATGAAGGAGGATCCTGTGAATCCAACTTACTACACAGTGAAGTGGCTTTGCAATTTTAAAAGTCTGCCTAAAGAAATTAGTTTTTGTATTAAGAAATATTCCTCTTTGCCTTTGAACTGAAATAGTACATGGCACAGTTTGTTAGCTTTTTAAGGTGCACATGTCAGCACCTTGGATACCAATGACAAAACTTCTATTGACTTTAGGACACAAAATTTCACTATTAGCTTCTATGAATCTCTCTACCTATAAAACTGTAGAAGAACAGACACAAGATGAAAAATATCAAGGAAACTTTTCTTGGAGAAGTTTTAGGAACAAGAATTAGATTTCCTCCCTAAAATAAAATAAAATTAAATAAAAGCATTAAATTTACTTCCTATTTAGGAGTCAGTGGATTGCTTGACACAAAACTACTAGAAATTTTATTAAGTGCATGTGCATATGTATTAAAGACAAATATGTCACAAATTGATTTATAGACTTGAGCCGTACAAAAAAGCTCACAGTCTGCCTCTTAGACTTTGAAAAACATGTGAATTAAATGTTCCCCTTCCCTTTAAGATAAGCATGCTTATGGGAACTAAATAGAAAATAACATAATTTCAAATCACCTTCACAGACCAAGAGCAGGTCATTGTAGCTGAATCCAGTAGGGCATTCACAGCGGAAGCTGCCAATCTGATTGATGCAAACACCATTTGCACAGATTCCTGGGATTTCCTTACATTCATCAATGTCTGAAAGTGAGATCAGCCAGTCAAAGTACAGTACTTCATGGCTTTATGTACTGCTTGGATTCTCAATTTCACTGTGCTTAAAACTGAGTTGAGAAGTTCCTTTTAATCTACAGAAATAGTATACAGGGTATAAATCTAAACATACACCCATTATGAGAGAAAATAAATCATGTGAAGTTCAGGAAGTGATCAAAACAGCGTAATACTAAATATTAGACAAGATGCAGAACTGTTATAACTGTGTAGATAAGTCCCACAACATTTTTGAAGCCACAACCTTTTATCTTACCAATTAAAACTCAAAACCATGAACTAGGACAGAGGGTGAGCGAAAGATCATAACAAAATGTAGACATAAAAAAATATAAACTGGAAATATTTTACACAAAAATTGGTCTCACAATTTATGTGACCTTTGTAACTCCACAATGAAATTAGAATTTTTTTATATGAAATGCTCACTTTGGTACCATTATGCAGCTGCAATAATCTTATGCAAAACAATTTTTGATTAGAATAAGTTTAGTAAAACTTACCAACAGCTTTTCCAGTATGAATGTCAAAAGTGAAGCCAGGAATATTCCCGCATATATTCTTGAATTCAGCTAGAGCAAAACAGAGAACAATGCATTTTAGCCAAGATTTATAAATCTGCTAAGAAGTACTTGTAGTCTTTTCAGCTTTTCAAGAGCTGATACAAGCCAAATCTATTCAGAAGAGTCATTGCCTCCTGTACAAATTGTATTGAAAATTCAGATTGCCAATAAATGAATGTGAATTGAAACATTAATTCAGATTTCTCTTTTCTCAAATCTTCGCAGACTTTCACACGAGTAAATGTCTGGTTTGAGGAAGCAGCGCTTCAGTTTTTCTTTTAAATAGAACTCCTTAACTTGCCTTTTAAGGTTTATTCCTGCTTTCTAGACATCTGTAGAGAGCATCTGCAGCAACAGTTTCAGATAGGAGAAATAGATCTAACTTACCAGTACCTAGCCTTCTTTGACAATACTATCTCTGTTCTTTTCTGCAGAGGTTACTGCAGCTTAGTTCCACTAAATAGTAGAGCAGAATGGACACTCTGCTTTAAAAAAAAAATGCTCCAAAAAAGAGCATTGTTTTAGTATGCTCATTTTATATCCTCTTTTCCAGAGCGTCTTGATGACGGGAAATGCACAGTATAAAGTATAAAATCAATGAACCCATGGTTTTCCAGGCAAGGTGTATGAAGTTGAGTGGATTTGCAACATAGCGAGAAAAATTTCTAGCATGGAATCTATTAATTATTGCAGGTTGTAAGAAATAATGACTTCTTTTAAAAAAGTATTTCTTATAAAGCATCTACGCAGGCATGAGATTTTACTGGTAAAACAGTGCTTTCCAGAAAAAAATGTATTACACATTTACAGTACATACTGATAAATTTTGATCTAGGTAGAAGTATGAAAAAATGGCAGGCCTACAGCTATAACTATGTTGAATTTGTAAAATGCTGACTACCAGTAGAATTGTGTACTGAAAGCTCACTTGTTTGAGGGGAGCAAAATAATTCCAATGTGGAGACACAACCAGTTTGAATGAACAGTTCTCCTTAAGTGTGTGTTTGCAAACAATAACCATGCAGCTGCTATTCAGCATCTTTTTAGATCATATCAGCATTCAAATTCTCCAGAAAAACAATAAGTATCTTTCAATATAAAGTTAAACTATCGTTAAGGAAAAATTCCAAAGTACGCAGTAGATACTTGTACAATCAGGGCATTAAGCCGAGGTAAAATATCCTTCTAAAGAACGTGGATAAAATTTACAAAAATGTCCCATTGACATAAAATTCAAAGGGGTTCTGGAAGTGTAATATCCGAAGACTTCCATGAGTGCTTGCTCCACTGGTTATGCTGCTGAGGACGTACAGGAAGCCTATTATCTATCCAACAAGAGGAAGCATATGGAGTCTACCTTTAACTCACCTCTAAACCTGAAACACAGACAAATGATTAGGCATCTCTTCTAGCACCAGAAAAAGAGAAAGGAGATCCTTCCGTTTTCCTGTGAGTAATGATCTTTAATCTAGAGCAGTGATAGTTTATTTCTCTACTGGCTGTAGTTTGAGTTTCCCGATTGTCTACATTTTAATGGTACCTCTTCAGTAGCTTATCATTTTGTAAAGTTTAACCACTGGGGTTATAATTTGAATAATTGTCTCCCTTACACCAAACATTCTTATTTATTACAACTTCAGCAAATGTAGTTGATCATTGCTCAGAATGAGAGTTGGCAAAATATTCTTCTCACATTCAAACATTATTTGTTACTTCCTGTATAAGCCAAGTAAGATCCAGGTTACCTGAACTTCAGCATTTTCTTCTTTCTTCAGTCCTATTGTTTAATGACTGCTTAATGCCTACTAAGGTTATACTTGCAGTACAGGATACTGGGCCATAGAGGTCCCTGCCACAGTGTTTTACCATCCAGCAATTTTCTGCTCTTTTATATTAACATGTATAAGATTTGAGAGTTAGAAAACAGTTCTTTTCTGCAAGCTTTATGCCATTTACTACTGTCAATAAACCTGTGAAACACACATGCTAGATAAAAAGAGGGCCTTGTGTTCACTACCCTGTCTCTATGGGCAACGATAACCTACTCCTGTGATAACGCCTAACCCATCAGGTCTGGGAGGATGAAGAGGAGGCTTTGAGGGTTGCAGGCCTTCTTTTATTCTGTGTTATGCTACCTACATGTTCCATGCTTTCCATTTAATAGAGTTTTTCCCTATTTTTTTCAGTTTGTACTGTGTAAAGAAAGAGCATATAATTAAGGACTGTATAATAATGCATTTATACACAGTGCCAAATTATCCATACACAAACACACCAGAGATTTACTTTCTGAAGCTTGACTTTGCATCAACGACTTAAAAAGTATTTCAAAACCCCATATACTTATCACTATATTATTTTTTAGGACAAAAAGATCTATCACATAACCAGAAAAAAACTTTCTGAGGTCAAGCACTCCTGAAATGATCAAATCATGAAAAAGTTCTGTAAATATTTGGTTATCTCTTAGCAGTAAAGCAGCTTTTTACACGTCTTTGTGTGAAAAAACAAACAAACAAACAAACAAGAATGATTATTTCTGATTAAAGTCTGTATGGTAATGGTTATGATCTGCATAAAGTGTAAAACCAAGCAATACAGTCTTTACTACCTAAAGTCATCAAACAGAGATTGACTGTTAAGCATAAATACGAAGAAAGAGCTCTGTTCACAAAGGAAAAAAAATGCAAATGCATTGGCATGTGAAGTTCATTTAAAGGAACAATATAATTCTCATCAGAGCAGAATAATGCTCTTAATGAGCTACTGGGCTCAGTCTAGCAAACTGGTTAAGGTCAGTGTATCATAACCCCTGTCTGTGATGTGTAGCCCCCACCCAGATTTCAGAACAACTGATTATACCACATAAGTGCAGCTATTCAACCATTTACACTTGGAATTTACGTTTGATCCCTCATGCAATCTCTTTTCATGATGAAAAAGTTTCAACCATGTCTCCAAATACAGTAAAGGCATTTAGAAGAGCTAACAAGGCAATATTGAAATATTTCAGGAAATATTTTAACCCCGTAACTGCTTGCAGACTAAGTGGAGTTGTCTTAACAAATCTTTAAAAGCTGGAGAATTTTTTGAGAACTTTAGTCTTACCAATTTAAAAGGAGAATTCTTTCCTCCATCCAAGAACATTAATTGCATGAATCCCTGCTAGTACTTTGCTGTATTTTTCTCATCATGTTGTCATCATGATGACAATTTTATGGCACTGAGATAAATGACTATGGGAAAGAATTTTATGAGCTCTCTGTGACAGCAAACATGTATTTCGTCTCTCAAGCTTATTTCCACCTCTCATTCCTAATTGCTAGGAACATTCCTTCTTTCTCGCTCCTCCTGCTTAAGAAAGAAAAGGAAGAGGATGTTTTTTTCTTTTCAGTCCCATTTTCCTCCTCTTTACTGCTTGTGGGGGAAAGTCTTTCCTAAATTATCTGCTGTTTCCCTTATGTTACCACGATAAACCACTTGGAATGAAAGTAATACATTCTTTACACTAACATCACAAATGATGCAGCACCAGAGGTATGGGCTTAGTGGCAGTAAACTTGGGGCAAAGTCAACTAAACAATAAAATGTCTTTGTATTAAACAGGCACCCCAGTTTTTTAGTTTTATCTAGGCACCTTTGCCCTTTCTACAAACGTAAGAATCTTCTAATGAAGGCCAGGTGCTACTGTCAGGTTTCCAAGTAAGTTGGTGATTCTCCCACCGACAGTTTTTCTGATTTGAGCTTTCATGGGTGTTTTGTTCCAGACTAACTGAAAAAGAACTGTACCTTATTATTTTCACTTCCCTTTATAGAATGGAATTTTTACTTCCCTTTACAATGCGCTGCTTATTGAGCTTTTGCAAGTTCATCACGTTCAACAGAGAAAAGGTAAAAGCAACCAAGCGGATCACGCTCAGATGTGAAACACAAGTGAAAAATCTAGGAAGGCAATACGCTCAGTAATGAAACCCAAGCTTTATCTTCTGACAGATTAGGACTACCAGGATAAATGTATCCCCAACTATGCAGTACCTAAATTATACTATCCTAAATTAATTATCCTGGAAGACAGACCAGGCAGCAGGTATCTCTTGTCAATCAGTGTCTTCAGCCTCAGTATTATTGCCTGATGACTGCTTTTCCATAAACCTCACAGTGACAGCTTTAGTGATGGGAGCTCTATAATCATGCATGCAGAAAACTTGCTTATGCATACTGTGCCACCCTGGTGGGTCTTACAGGTCTTACATGAACACAGATTTTTGACATAAATCCAAATAACTAAAAGTAATTCTATGTCCATACAACACTTCTGAAAGCCTTGGTATTTGTTAGAAAGAAAGAATAAAACAACCACAGCATACTGATTTTATAGAACCCCATCACCAAAAAAAAGGTCTGAATAACTAGATCTACCCACAGATACCTGTCTTAGAAACATCCTTTTAGCTACAGGACTGACATACTCCTGCTGCTGATGAGAAGGTCAATCTGCACTGTCCAGGCCTTTTTATTCATCTCAGCAACACCAGACAGTAGTTTGTTCCCTTGCCCTTGTCTTCAGGGGCAGCTGAGGGGAAAAATATGCATGTTCTTCCTGATTTTTTTTCATGCAGGGGGAATGATCGGTGTCTTCAAACTACTCAAGTGGTATCTTTCCACTCAATATGGAGTGATACTTCTTCCACTTAAAAATACGGAAGAAATACCTATTCTTGTTTAGCAGACTAAGACTTAATCCAGCCAGTGACAGGATGGCAGGGTATTGTCAGTCTGGTTTGGGAGTACAGCAAAGGCTTTTTGGGGCTGAAATGTTAACTTTAGCTAATAGGTCAAAGGAGCAGATGAGCAAGGAAAGTAACAAAATGAGATTATTATAGCAGGCTTTACCTGTTCCTGGAGTTGGACATGGTTCACAAGGTTTGTTCCAGGCTTTCCCAACATTGTATGTGCAGCAACACATTCTTTTGGTCACATTGAAGGGCAGTTCATTCTCACAGGAGGTTCCATTATAGCTTCTGTAGCAAAAGCTTTTCCTCATGTCTAGATGTGAGAAAAGAATCACTTACGAAGCAACCAACAAACTAACTCAAGTAAATATCAACCCCCCTACCAACCTAGACAGTGGCTCATTAACTCTGGCTTTCAAATGCAACCCAAGCATATGCATGGATGCATTTAAAAATAACATACAGACTGAAGTAGTCTACATTCTTTGTTTCAGACTTAACTGAAATTTGACATATTTTCAGTTTTCATTCGAAGACAGAAGAGGAAAAAGGAAAATTCCCAAGAAATCAGAAACACACTGTAGATGCCCATCAGATCCATTTGTATTGTAAACCCTACCATTTGGAAATGACTAATGAAAATAAAAAAAGATTTCTGAGTTCTGATAAGGAATAAGAGCACTTGAATGCTGCACGTCAGTCATTAGGATCTCTTTCTTGGCTACATGACATAGCTGTCTGGGAGTTAAAGATAGGAAAAAGCAATACAGGGCTTTATAACTGGCCTCAGCTAAAAGGAAATTTTAAGCAGAGAGTCTGGCCCCGGAACAGTCTGATATTCAGACAGTTCCAGTAAAGATGACATTTTGCATACCCATGCAGTTATGTCCTCCGTTCACCTGCATATATTCAGGTGGGCAAATGCAGGTGTAGTTCCCCAAGGTATTGTAGCAGGTGCCAGGACCACAGACACCAGGATGTGCAACACACTCGTCAATATCTAGAGGCCAAGTGAAAACACTACAATTAACAAGGGAAAAGAGGTCCTAGCAAATGTTTCTGAGAAATATGACCATAATAAACCGTGCTAAGATAACAAAAACATTTCATTTAAAGGCTAGCTTGGAAAGTACAGCTCAGATTTGGGTTAAGTAGTTATTGTAACAGCTGCTGAAAAGTAATATTGTTAACCTCTATTAAGTCCAGCTAGTGAAGTGCAAGAGAACACCCTAAATAAATTCAAAGTTGTTGAATTTACCACTGAGACTGGAGCACGTTGTGCCCCATCAACTCCACAAAAGACATTCACATCTTCTTCTCACAGGAATGTTACTGTCACTTTTCACTTCCGTTAATGTGTTCACTACTCCACTGAGAAATGAGCTTTTAAGTACTCTATTTAGAAATAGGCAAGCTGAATAATTGCATAGTCTTCTTGCCCTAACCTGGGGTCTTCTTATTTAAGGTATTTGGGGTGTAAGCCTTTTTTGCCCATGCAGTTTTAATTTCAAACCCAGTTTGGTCAGTTTTCTTCACCTGAGCTTAGCAAAGCCTCAGGATTCACAGGTTCTGTTCTGAAAGGAGACAATTTTTTTTCTCACAAAGTGAATGAAGAAGGGGAAGCTGACTTACAACATTCCAAACTAAGAGAAACCATGGAAGATTCCTTACATTTTTGGGTCTATTTACAATTTTTGGTGCTAACGCTTATGACAAACGTCAAACACAAAAGGAAGGCCAATACTAACTTTACTTCATGTTGCGTAAATTAAACTGCTACTCTGAAATACTGTGAAGAGGACACCTTTTCCCACTTAAAATACAGAGAGCCTAGTGAAACTAGCAGGAGATACAAGGTGTTGCAGTAAGAAGCCAGAAATCATGAATAAACACCATCTTTTAGTTTACTAAATACATATAGCTGAGATCTATCATGTAGAAATAAACATTAGTATATTCAAGTGTTGCATTTCAAGTTTTATATTAATCATATCACTGGTGCCAAAGATAATGCTTTTAGAGAAGATTTTAGATGAGGTTGTGGGTACCATATCCACTTATGGATTTAAGGCTAAAAATGACAGTGTTTTTCATAACTGCACTGTGATAGAGAGGGAGGTTTCAAGGGACTCAACCTTCACAGATTCTTGTCTCTTCGCTGAGGTAGTAGCCTTTTGGACATTCACACTGGAAGCTGCCAAAAGTATTGATGCAGTTTCCACCTTGGCAGAGACCTGGCAGTTCCTGACATTCATCAATGTCTGAAAATAGAGAAAAAAATCCACCATATTTTCATTCCAGAATGAAAAGAAACAAGAGACTTTAAGTACTCCCCTGAAATTTTACCAACTTTTTTTACCAGCTTTTAACTGTCACGTAGATTTCTTCATGAAAGCATGGATGAGATGCTCATTCTCTTCCATTTAAATAGCTCTTCAGGAGCACGTTTCAGCTTGATGAGCCCATGGAGTTCAACTTCCATTATTGTTTACAGGAATTTGGCATCTAATCCCTCATTCCTGCACACTCATTGGAACCAGTTTCTTTGTCCAATGAATATTTCCTGAAACTTATACCTTCCACTGATAAGCTATAATTTTCATAAATGACTTATCCTTCAGGGGCTGATTTCAAAGGCCAATTCAAGTAAGGAACACACAAAAGGTATGCATCAGCTTATCTTCTTACTGAAATATTGTTGGACTTCTTCAATATTCTTTTACAGTATCCCTTTTCATCATGTTGTTGTCCAATTTGTATTAGCAGAGGGTTTTGCTTTGCGCTAAATGTAATTATTTCTGCAAAATATAGTTCCTGTATACATCTCTCCAAAGATGACATTTTTTTTTATTACCAGCCATCACAGCATTTATGATAAACTCACCTTCTAAAATAATAGTGATGGGATTTGGTCTGAATCCTTCTCCCCCTGGACAGAGAGTATTATATTCCGCTAAAGTAATGTATAACAAGAGACAATATGTCAGTCATATGAATAATAAAATGCTAACAACAGAAACATAAAATTTCATTTGTGTTTTTAATGAGTCTTCTTCCCTACACTCATTGGTTTTCTACTCTTCTTGACCTATTCAGAGTAAATAAAGCAAGTGCATTAGATTAGTAGAAAATCAAGGTAAGATTAAGAGTTCTGCTTAAAACATTACCATAACCTCAGATAGTCTTAAGGCCGGGACAATGTTGTTTTCCCCTTACTGTGCCTTTATAAAGGCACATATTTTGTGTTTTAGCTAGTTCTTTAACATGAAATGTTAGCATACCATTGATAAAGACGTGTTAAAATTGGAATTCATACTATTATGAGACTGTTAAGAATAACATGCTTGACATTTCTGTCGCATTATTCATTCAAAGAACTTCAAAGCTCTACAAAATTGATAAGTATCATTGGGTAACAGTTTTGAAAGTACTCAGGAGTGACTTAGAAATAGTCACCCAACAGTTACCAACACTATCCTTTGAGAACTACTACAGCTCTCCAAATTAAAGGCATGATTTCAGTTCTAAGCATTATTAACTTCTTTACTTCCCAGCAACATGGAGCTGCTGAGCAAAAAATTCCTAGCAGATGCATGCAATCCATTCCATTCTTAAGACACGTATGCTTAAGCATACCTGCAACTACATTATTTTTTTTAATGGGAGAAAAGTAAAAGCAAAATAAAATAAAGTGCCCAAAACTACCCAAAGTACATGGGCCTGGTGCAGTGGGAAATGCCTTCTAAAGTTACCACTGATTTATTACTGTGAGAATAGGCACCAAGTCAGTTACAGAAGACTAAAGGTCAGGTCTTCTGATACTCAGGTCTACACCTGTGCATCACCCCTCTGACAGTAGCAGGGAGATTTTCTTTTATAACTGTGCCAGAACACTGCCTCATGAAGAACATCAGTTTCTTAAATGATAAATGTATAGTAATACAGTAAAAAATTTCAAAAACTCTTCCCATCCCTTGTTAGCATCTTCTATACTAAAGAGTGTTGGGGAAGAAAAAGAGAACATTTTCTTACTGCTGTTTACAGGGGGACACGTCTCACAGGGGTTTCCCCAAGCCTTTCCCAGAGAGCAGCAGCACGAGGAACGACTAACTCCAACCCCAATTTCAGTGTTGCAGGATAGGCTCCCATCCCCTCGTGGTCCATACTTCAGGTAGCAATTGCCAACACGGTTATCTACATATAAAGCACATACAATTACAGCTGCACACAATGATCTGGACAATGGAACAGCAGGCATTCATTTTAACATTTCATACCTAGAAGCAAGAATTCAGATAACATCGTGCTTTTGAAGTCATTGGCAAGCTCAAAACACTCATGTGCACTGACAATTACTGATGTTGAGAGAGACAGCAGGGAAAATGGGTAGCTTCAGCTTCCTAAGTACCCAGAGATGAGTTTAAAATGCTTGCATGTCTTCCAAAGTGACACCATACTCTAATGTAGCACATACAGTATTCCCAGTCTTTCACTCCAGAAAATACCAGAAACCTTGCTGCAGTTTGCTGTTAGTATTTCTTCTCTCATATTCTGATTGTGACTAGGTTATGACTATTTCTTGTAGAATTAGAAGAATTTACATATTTTTCTATGGAATCAGAGAACAAAGTTATGTCACTGCAAGAATTCTTCCACTGGCAAAGAGATTCTCCAAAAATCATGAATAGTAAAACAAATAATCTAAATGTGCAGTAGGTTTGAGGAATATTAGTTTATTAGTTCACTCAAACTGTAACTTAATGATTTAGACAACTGCTGGCATCAGTAAAATGAGCAAGGAATCTAAGAGAAGTAAAGCTATGAGTTTTCTTACTGCTGCACATATTGTCTCTTTGTTCATTATAAATGGAAAGTAATTAGCAGTGAGTCATAAATATAAGGAATGAGAGGATAGCCAATTATTATAATATTTCTTACTACAGCCAAATAAGACGAATATTAATTTCCTCAAGAGCAGCGTTATAATTCTAAAGACCAATTCTATGAATTAATCTGCTGTCAAAGGTTGCCTCTGAAGAAGCACAGAAACCCACTCAAAAATTTTTTGATAAATTCATTGTATAAAGGCTGCAGTATTTTTTTGCATTTTTACTATTTCTGTTAATGGTATGGCTAAGAAACTTATAAATGAATTTTTGAATTATTTCCCAAATGTGTATTTTACCAAGAAATATCACATTTTTAATTTACTGCTTGCAGCAAATGCCAGATGCTACAGCCTCAGCAATTTACATGGAGTAAAATGAACACAGTATCATAAATGTGGGTAGTTCATATTTTCAAAATTTCCAGAGTTTAACAAATGCCTTGATATGACACGGGTTTTTAAATTATCCTGAGGTTTGGGACATATCTATGAAACAAACTTGAAGGCAACTTTCTGAATTGTTAGGAATAACTTGTTCTCAAGATCCTTAAGTTAGTTAAATATGTATAATACAAAAACACAACTTCGCATTAATTTTCAGACTGAATATTTTCTTAAAGGGTCTTAACACCGATCAAGACAAAACTTTCAAGCTTTCCAAAGGATTTAAGTTTATTCACATTTAAGCATTAATAGGCAAGTTTGGGTGAATCTTTCTGCACAGTTTTAAGAGCATACTGTAGCAGAGATTGTGAAAAAGTAGGGTGTTCCTGGGCGCCACATATTCTGCAATGAATTTCAGTATCTCACCATAAATACACACTGTTATAAAGCTAAAATACTCAGTTAAGAATTGAGTGGCAGAGGCATATGCATTCTGTACCTCTGAGCCTCTGATAGAAAGAGAAGAAACTTCAAGCAGGCTATCTTTATCTCCCTAGAGGCAAGATTTACCCGAGATCACTGATCAGCATATTTTAGAGTGGAAGTCCTTTTTTTTTTTTTTTTGTTAAGACAATGTTAGAAGAGAGTAAAATGAACTGCCTTTTTAAAAGGGCACATCCTGTTCTTCTTATTGTGGACTTGAGCTGAAACAATCCAAACGTGGTTATTCTGAGAATACCCATCTCCTCCTGGTCTCAGAGGAACTGCACGCTTCTCTCCATTCATGATAGCACGAGACATCTGCCTTTTTAAGAGAAGCCAAGAAGAGATTTGGCTTCATTCTTCTTGGGAAAAGTGAAAAACAATGACCATTTTGGAAGACAGCTTCAGCCCAAGACCTCAGGCCCATTAAGAACAATAGGAGATGATAGACTTTGGAATGAAGGCAGAACCTGGAATTCTCTGGCAGAATATCAATACTGAAGTCTATCAAGAGTTTTAGGTTTCGGTTTACTCTTCACATGAACTGTCTTGACACAGCACCATGTTCCTCTTGGCCAAGGATAATATTTCTGTTTCTTCTGAAAGGAACTGGAATTTAAATTCCTCTGCCTGTTTTGCTCAAGTGTGCAAGAGATAGTGCTACTGAAGAGAACCAGAAGCTGTTGTCCTTTGACAAGAAGTTTCTGGAATGTTTTTCAGCACAACTTGTGCATTGCAGAAGCAAGAATCTCTCCTCTTTCTTGGTGAGATCTACTAGCCTCTGTGTTTTTTGTTTTTTTTTTCCAAATGACTACAAGCTTAGAGTGAAAACTGGGTAATGTTTTACCATGTGCCAGTGACACAAACATCATTGCAAGTGAAGTTGAAATTTGGAATTGCAGTCCTGAGACTACAAAGGATCACAAACAAAGTGAACTTCAGTTCTTCCCTCTCTGGACTGCGTAATACAGTAAAGCAGACATACCCAAAGCACATCAAATCTAGAACCAAAACCAGTATAGCTGCACTGGAATGGCAACTCCCTCTGTTTCCACTTCTCATGCAAAATCATTTAACCTTCTGGAAATATTACAAATGAGAACTGCTGGTGAAAGAAAAGAAGTTCAAAACCTAACAATGCCTATAATAGTATAAAATACTATAACTAGTATGTTTTTAGTTGCACATGGTGCCCCATCTCTTCAAGGGCTTCTAAAAAAACAGGCACTAAAGTGTCATTTCATTAATGGATTAGGGCTTTATATCTATTATCTTACTCTGATGATATTTCATGGGAAGCAGAGGCTTTGCTTGCCCCTGTCAAAAACAAAAGCTGAATGTTCACGGAGTGTTTTTTTGCACTTTGTCATAGAATTAGGCTGTAGGAGATGGAAAGTGTACACCCGAGGTTTGCAGCTCCTCCCAGAGATAGGTAAGTGGATTCCAGTTCTGCCACTGTCTAAAACTGAATTTGAAAAAAACCCAAAATCCAACCAAAAAACCCATGTTTGCTCAGGGGGTTAAGACTTGGGAGTCTCTTTTCTGTACAATCAGTCGTTGAGAAACTAAAAATGCTTTTTACGCAAGGGAAAGGAAAAGATTCTTTGTACCAGAGAGAGGGACAGCCCTGATAGTATTTCCTCAGGACAGAAATAAGGAAGGGTCAAATAGCTTTTTACCACTTTCTTAGTTAATGTTTTTTCTGCAGAGAGGGAGGGCTTGCTCTCTCATTTGGGACTCTACAGCTGCTAGATTTACCCTCGAGTAGGTTCCCTTCCACTGTGTAGGCTTCCTTGAGGAAACATTGGATCCCTGCCAAAAATGTCTTTGGGACAACTGGTCCCAAAGTAGAGTGCCAACTCAAACTCCCATTTTTTAGCAAACACAAGTCAGCTCGCAGTAGGATAATTTGTTCTCATAAACTTCTTCAGAGATCACTTAAATTCTTTGGCCATAATTCAGAGCTTGCAGGGCTGATCATACACACCATCTGGTTGTAGGAAAGAATGGGGATCTTAGTAGTTACATGCTGCAGACGGGCACCAAAAAGGCAGGATTTCATTGCTTCAACTGAATCTTCAGATGAGGCAAAGCTAAAAGCTTAAGTCAGACTGCAACTTCAGAATAAAAGTATTAAGGCAGGAATTGTCACAAGAGTCTATGGGAGACAGAAACACAGGTTTCCAATTCAATGGGAATGGATTACATAAATTCACTTCATCTTTAAAAATCTCAGCTTAGTTTTAGAATAAATTTGTCAAGACTGTGGACATCCAAAGGTCTCAAACAGGACTGGTTTCTAGCATCCAGAGAAGCAACAGAGAATATTGATAGGCAGCAAATGCAGAAACATGGAAAAGATGAGCAATCAAATTTGTTCTGAAGGAAATTGCATTTCTTTAGAAATTATTTGCTGAGAATATATTTATTTGCCACCACACTGTAGTAGTATTATAAACATTTAGAAAATGGATGAAGTTCTAACTACCAATTCAGGAGAATTTGAGTCTTCCCAAGGTAATAAAATAAAAAGGCTGTTTTCCAAATAAAAAGTTAGAAGACTTTCCCAGGATCACACACAAATCCTTATGGCTGAACTTTAGCCCCTCTCTCACCCCACCCCACCCCTTCCCCAAAACTTCCCTAGGCTGTAGTATAACTCTGATCACTTGACAGTCCTATATCATGTAGCAAGGGAGAAAAGTAATGAAAATTCACTTTAAGTCTGTGTAAGCCAGAGAGTTATGTAAACTACAGTGAAACATGTCTTTTAGTTTGTTTCCAGCCAAATGGGTACCACAACCAGATTTAATTCCAGTTTAGACTTAAGCTAAACACATAAATCAGTCCCAAGACATATCTAGGATTAAAAAATTCAGTTTTTTAAATGAGAATTGTTGACTGTCAGGAGAACGGAAATGCAGATAATGTATGTTTCGACAAATTTTAAAAAGGTGTATTTTAAAGAAACTATAAACACCACTAATCAGTTAAAATAGTTAACTCCATCTCTAGATAACTATGTAACAGGATACGCAGCACGTGGAAGTATAATTTTTGTATCTTGCTACCCTCATTTGCATCAAAACAGTCACGTTGGCTGTGATTTCTGAAGTAATACTTCAGGTAGCTTTTACTTACCCACACAACCCACTCCAGTAGGATTCAGCTGGAAGTCTGGAGGGCAATTACACTCATATCTTCCGGGAGTATTTACACAAAGACCATTAACACAATTAATGGGATCGGCACATTCATCGATATCTAAAATAGGAAGTTTACATTTGTAAATCTGCTCACTGGACAGAAAAGAAGAATAACTTTATTTTATAAGACAAAGTGGGCAAGAAAATTACAAATGCAAGTGAATTTTAGCTGAAATTGAACAGAAGAACTACTAATAATTCATCAAACATTTAGGAATAACCTTTGTACAGCTGCATATTTAAGGAGCTATTCTTTTTGTTCCATTCTTAAACCAACTCCAAAGCATGCAATTCTACACATTGCTTGTTTAGTGTGGAAAAACGCACTCTCGTTGTTGTAAGAGAATACAATGCATGTTTTGTGAACTCATCTTTAAATTAACTTGGTGCAATTAAAAAAAAAAGCAAGTCTTGACATATTTCTGAAGAGAAGAGATGTACCTGTACAGTTTCCCCCAGTTCGATCTAGTTCATAGCCATCATCACAGATACAATGAAACATTCCTGGTAGATTATTACAGGTACCAAATACACATATGTTCTGGAAGGAGCATTCATCAATATCTGAAGAAATATATTAAGAACAGAAAGTTACATATCATTGCCATATGAGTATTACAATAGCGTGTTGTTCTACTAAAAGCAAACGAAGACACATGAAACTTAAAAAAAACATTTAAAAAAGCAACACTGAGTAATCACTTTTCGTTTTCTGTAGAATGCTACAGCTAGGGATTTGTGAGGTGTTCTCTGTTAAGCTGCTTGTTACTTATTCCTGTTTTACATAGTGTGAAGTAAAAATAGCAAAACTGACTGGTCAGGACTCAAAATGAAAGCTAAGTCAAAAAGCCAGTAAGTTCCTTTCAAAATGTGCATTGAACAGAACGAAGTAACACGACACAAAGGTGTCAGTCATTTCCTAGCTCACAGTCTGCAATATTGCTTACTAACAGCAAGGAAGATTTTCAAAATACCATTCTCAGGAAAAATAAGTATACTAAGAAGAAAGAGAGGGAGTAGGCATTGACAGATACTTACACCTCCTTGGAGAAAGAATAGAGGGAAAAGGAATATAGGAAGTAAGAATTATCTATGATTTTCTCAAGCCCACGTTAAACCAGTTACACAGTAACTACACATAGGTGAGCTAAAATGCATGTAAAGGACTGCCTGTGTGCTCATGTAAATTGAAGATGAAATAAAGTTGAAAGACACTGACAGAAAAGTAGATGATTTTGTCAACTACAGTGCTAGAAAAGGAGTTAAATATTAACAGCACAGAATGCGAAGTTATGGTTTTAGACACAAACTATAAAGGACTTCCGAGTTGAACGTAAGTAAGATAGGAGGGAAAAAAACCCTGCACGTACTGTCTGATAGCAAGTCTTCTAAGTTGCCAAAATAAATCAGCTATGCAAAAGGCTAATGCAAGTCTAGCATGTACTAGTGAGCTATTTTTAGCAGAGACAGGCAAGTGGAAAGCATTAATACGATTTTAGAATACACAGCCAAATCTTCATTTGAAATTCTGTGTACAGTTCTCTGTTCAAGAGTGATGAACTAAAATTGGACAAGGTGTAAAAAAGGGATATTGAAATGATTAGAGCCATGAAATATCTATTTTGAACTTGGCTTGCTTGCCTTAGCCAAAGCTTGAGAAGTCATATAATGGCTCTTTATAGGAACATATGAGAAGGGGTAACTTTTGAGGGGGGGACAGAGAAAAATTTTTAAAGGAAAATTAAATTTAAGATAAATGCCTAATATCCAACAGTCCTGAGTAAATTTAAACTGGGAATTAAAGGAAGGTTTCTAAGTACCTTGGAATGACCTCCAAATCGGGTCATGAACATAACCTGTGTTCAGATGAAGCTTTATAGAGTTACGGAAAAGACTGTATCATTGAGAAGCTAATGTACTGACATCTCAAGGGATTTCTGAAGAAGTTGGATGAATTATTTGTATTAGAATTATTGTACTAAATCCAGGCTTTGCATTTTGTCCCTTGATTGCAGAAATCAGCCAAAGTGTCACCTTATCATAAGACAAATTAATATATCCATTTAAAAAAAAAAGATAACTTCTTCTAAGAATTCAGCACCCAGACCTTTTAGTTTTTCAACAGCACAATTTAATCTATGAAATGCTTTCAGATATCTCTTTGGGGATTTTCATTAGAACATCAGCATGACTATAATATGACTAACTAACTGAGCTGCACTGAGAACTTCAGTAAAGATGATTGACAATACTTTGTAATTATTAACAGATCTGACGAAAACAGTTGCATAGCTAATTTTTCAGAAGCATCTGCAATTTTTCTACAGATAGAATTCTGATTCATACATGTACACCTGAATGTTTGAACATGCCTAGTTCTGGACTGAATTTTAGAGACTACATTTTGGAATCTGTCTTTAATGTCTCATCAAGAATTCTAATTTCCTAAGACATTATGAGGTTTCCGCCATTAAATATGAGATAAGTTAAAAGCTTTGGAGCAAGAGCTAAAAAGACTTTATCTAATATACACTTCTCTTATATTAAACAAAAAAAAAGACATAAGAAAATGACAGGGGATAGAAGCTGAACTGGACTAGAAAGATAATTCCTTTTGCACTTCAGATGATCTGGTGGAATATTGAGAGTGAAAGGGTGATGATAAAAAATCTCCAGTATGCATCTGACTGAGTGTTACAAACTTGCCAAATATAGCAGTGATTTGCCTACTTCAATTTTCCTGAAAACATTTATTTTAAAATGAGGTCATTTAATGCAGTTTGTGTCTCCTATGTAAACACACTAAATAATAAACAGTGATGAACACAGGACTTTGCACACACTATTCACTAGTGACAAAAAGAAGAGAAATAGCTAAAAAAACAGAATTACTGAGCCAAACCTCTACTCTGGGATTTTTGGACCAAGGCCAGGAAAACTTCATAAAAAGATGAAAGCTCCCTTCAACATAATTCACACTGCAAAATAATCCTTGCTTGAAGAAATTACCTATACGTGAAGCATGTGTTGAATATTCTGCTTCCAGGTTGAGATCCTTCCAGCACTTCTTGCTGTATAGCAGCCAATCCAAACTCAGAAAATGAACTTGAAGTACTAGTGGCTTACCTTGGCATGACTTGCTGTCCGAGGCAGGAGTGAATCCCATCTCACACTCGCAGCGATAGGCACCAGGGACATTCAAACACTGTCCATTTTCACACAGATTAACATTTTCTGCACACTCATCAACATCTGTGGGAGACATAAAACTTCTTTGAAACAACATGCTTCACTAGAAAAATACAAATAATATTATCCTAACATTCAAAATAATAGTGCTGTTGAGTATTGTTGATATAAAACAAAACATTTACACCTGAAGGTGAAGTAAATCGAAAGAATGCAGAAAAGCAAACATAATGTAATTTCCAAAATTACTCCTTTTACCCTGCCATTATTCCTTAGTCCTTGTTTTTCATTAACAGATTTAATTTTTTTTTAATAATGCAAGGTTTTCAGATTCAGTACTATTAAGTTTGACAAATAAGAGGAATACTTTGCTTACAAAGTCAAAACTTTCTCTCCTGGTGTATATTGCTATGTTACTTTGACATAGAACACATTCAAATTTTCTTAAGTGAATCATACATAGAAAATTTTTTTCAGATGCATTTTAGAAAATATTCTTTGAGAATTATCAGCATTTCAACTACCATTTGCACACTACTGGAGATTCTTCCAGTATGCCCCAAAAGTGGCGGTTTTTTTAGAGCTATAAAAGAGCACAATGACAAAGGAAGGCATTCACCATTGCAGTCATCATAAGGACTCATAATTTTGTCAGATATGCTTATGATTGTCCAAAAAAATTTTCAATATACTTTCTTCATTTTATTCGTCAATACCTAGTATCCTATCTGATTTTTAAAAAACAGAACACCTGAAACACAGTGTGTTAATACTAGGGATGAAAGTTCTTGTTCGTTAACCACAGACTTGAAACACATAAACAAATAATATTTAAAGATCCTTATTCTGAAATAAAAAAACTTACACTACTAATCAGAAGACTGTCTTGTTAAGACATAAATTAATTTTGATTTAAAATTAGCCAGTTAGCTAATAATGAATGCATTCACATTAGTTTCTAGGTATTTTACTATCATTAGGATGCATTCTTTCAAACCTTCAAATTTGCTGACCACATGCAAGTCATGTTAGAAGTCAAGAGCAGAGATCTTGTTGCATCACCACTCTATAAGCGATAAAAACCATAGTAACTCAATACTGGGCCATTAATGTTTAATATAAAATCTTTACACTTTATATACTCCTTTACATGTCAGTTTATTTTAAATCACTTGCTGTGGGCTAAACAATGTTCATTCTTAATAGTGAGCATTTACCAACAAATTTAAATGCAGAGATCATGGGCAACATTTTGCAACTGTAATTTGTTTTGCTTTTTAAAAAGTCCTATGTTAATGATTAAATCCTGTTCAACTAACATAGTGAAGAGAAAACAGATGATGCCTTCCCTGCCAAAGACACACCTGGTCTACAAGACAGGAACCATAACAGAGAGCTGGTGTTTTGTGTTCTTGACTAGAGCCTGCTGCTGCAAGCAGCACATGCACATTTAAAAAAATTGGCACGAAGAGGAGGAAGAGGAGGAGGAAGAAGTAGAGAGGAACTTCACCCAACACCCAACAAATGGGCCCAGTGGGTCCAATCTGGCACACAAATCAAAAGGATAATGCCTTTGTTAGCACTTCTTCAGCAGATGAGAAGAATAATGATCTTAAAAGACATTTTTACATTTATTACCTTGCACTTTGGGCTTGCACTTATAATCTTGCACAATTTGCAAAGCTTCCATACAACAGAAACAACCAGTGACAAGTCAGCTTTCACAGAAACTTCTTACCAGAACAAGCAAATCCATCCCCAGTGAATCCCTCCGCACAGGCACAGCGGTATGACCCTGGGGCGTTCACACACTGAGCGTTTACACTGCACTGGTGGGTCCCATTGGAGCATTCATCGAGATCTGCAAATCAGGGGCAAAAGAGTGCAAGCATTAACACAGCAGTTAGTATACTTGGCTTACAATTAACTGTCAAGCTAACAAGCACAACTGCAAAGATGATTTCTGTCTCCAGAAATACAGAAAGTTCTCATTAGAAGATACAGGGTTAATCTGTAGTGATTTCATTTTAATATTTCTTCCTTTAAATTAAAATGTATGGGATTGAGTAAAATGTTTCCAAGCAACTGTTGGAATTCAGCTGACTTGTTACTTGAATGTTAATATCCTGTTAAAGAACCTGAATTCAAAATGAGTTAAAAAAACAATAAACCAAAGAAATATAGTGAGGTGGAAATCTGCCATACATTTGGAGACTCTTCTCAAGTAATAGAAGAATGTGACAACAATGTAACCCCATGAAAGTTAATGCAAACTTTCTTATTTACTTGGATGTCAACTTGGATGGGAAAAAAAAAAAAAGGAAATAGAGAAAGAAAAAAGAAGAGTCTTTTCTTCCTCTCAAAGGCATGTTTGATGTGAATGGCCATATGGGTCCATGACATATAAGTCATCCTAGCTAGTGCTACGGGGTAGCCGGCAGTCCTTTCTCACTCGTCTGCAGAGTGGTCTCCTGGAAGAACACTCTATACCCAGGAGCTATTCTAACTACGAGGATGCCGCCAGAAAAACTTTTTAAAGTTTTCTCCTTCAAATGGAACTTTTCATTTACTTAGTAGAACCTTATATATTTTTAATTAAATGATAATTATGAAGACCAGGTGGCCTTCCCCTTTTTCTCAGTTATGGATTAAAAAGCTTAGAAAATCAGGCCTGCAGTAAAATCTCGTAATACGGTACTTTTTCTTTCACATATTACACCAATAAAGTCTAATTCTTAAATGAAGCTCCTCTCCCATAGATCCTAAAATGTTCTGAAAAAAAGGTAAATATTACAATCTTTTACACACCAAACTAAAAAATGAAGGCAAGGGAACATGATGCTACTCTAGCAGCCCAGCAAAAGTAGAATCAAGTTTCCCATACCTCAAGTCCAATCTGCTTTATATTAGGGCCTATGAACTAGATATACTACAGGACATTTACAAAAAATGGTATTAAGTAACAGAAATAATAACTTACTGGCAAGAAATCACAAAACTAATTCTATTTTATTTTTGACTGATTTTTTTTTTTATTGTGCACATTCTAGCAGTTGTATGTAAACTTTGTAAGATACATAGCTAATTCAGTAAGATGTTACACAGACAGACTTCTGAGAAAAAAACAGGTTTTTTTGCAGAAAACCAAACTCCTGAAATGTAAGAATCTTGCATACCCATCTATCCACAGAGTGCAGCATACAGAAGAATACTACTTTGTTTCTAATGGAGTAATCACACAGTAACATTAGATGATTTCATTGTGGGGAAAAAAAAAAGAAAAAAGGAAAAAGAGAAAAGCTTTTTTTTCTGTATACTTACCAATACATTTAATGCCATTTCCAACCCATCCTTCTCTGCAACTACATTTAAAACTTCCTGGTACATTGACACATGAGGCATGCATGTCACAGTTGTGAGCACCAATTTCACACTCATCCACATCTACAAGCACAAAATAAGTTATTAGCATTTACATCAGGAGCACCAGAATATTACAAATTATGTTCCTTTCACATGTTGCTTATTTACACTGTGCAGGTTTGCAGTCCTTTAAAAAACAAGTGTTCAAGACTATGGAGTAATTCAAGCAAGTTACTTCATATTATACATGCATAAAAAATAGTGACAACTGTATTTTCATTTTGTTGTTTGTTTGTAAACATGACAAAATTCATCTACTTTCCTGCAACTGCTTTTCAGTTTGAAATTAAAGCTATTTTCCAGACATATTAAATATGGTGATCTCTGTATGTCTAAAAATGGGATGAGACCTTTGGGTGCACAGGCACACTTCAGTTATAAGAACGATTAGTCTAAGATTTTAGTAATTATAGAAGAAATTCTTGAAGACCAAATTATAGGATACATTCTGTCAGCTTTCCCAGAATAATAATTTTGGATTAACTTAGCTTCCTGAATGCAGTGGACCCAGCTTGCAGAAGACAAGGTACTGCGTAACTATCACAGGAACTCATAGAGTTTGAAACTGGCTGACGATGATTCTGTAAAATTTGTGAGCATGGGTTGAAGGATGGCATATATTTTCCCTCTTACATCACCACTTTTTTTCATTCTTTTATTGTTTTTTCCCTTTTGTCCTGTTCTTAGACTACAGGGTCATCTCCTGCAGCTTTAGTTGACAGGTGAGTTCATACTTTAAGTATGTATGACAAATGAGTACTGATAAAATACTTCTAATACAAATGCAGCTGTGTCCACCCAAGCTAAGTTTCATACCACAGATATTTCCCCAATCTATATTGATGAAAGCTCTGCCTTTAAAATTACAGTTATTTAACAGGCCCCGCATATGATATTGATACTGGTCAAGGAATGTACCTTTTCAGACTCTGGATATGTGCTGACAAATGTAAAATATTTTCTCTTATATTTACTACTATGTAGAGATATCAATCTCTCCCTTGCGTGTGAACACTTGTACATTTATTTCACTTGAAAGTCTACCAAGATATGTGCACACCATGACATATATGCTGGAAATTTGCTTTACCTGTACATCCAGTGGTTCCTTTCTTGACTGAATATCCTAGCTGACAGTGACAAATGAAGGAACCTTTAGTATTTTCACACTCTCCAAACATACAGATGTTGGAATTCAAATCACATTCATTCACATCTGCAAGTGCACATAAATTCGCTATTAGTTGACCGTTACTATCATTTGACAGCATACTTTGTCTTTTTGGAATACTTTTATTCAGGTGAAAATATCATCAGAAGCATGGTCCACCCCTACAACATGTGGCATTTATCTTCATCATAATATATTTCAGATGTTCCATTCTGTATTCTTTCAATTGCCTAGAAACAAGTAAGGATGAATGTGTAGTCCAAATACTACAGTGTTTTCTAATTTGTTTAGAATGCTAATTACTGGACTATGAAGTCAATTACTTCTTACAAGGACCAGTTTAAAGCATTTTTAAAAACATGTTCTTGATCATAATATAGCTATAATTTTCTTCCAAAGAAGAATTTATACAGTAAATTGATTACTTTTCCTGTACTGATATTATCTAGAGGTTTCAATTTTCACGTCTTGATCACTATTTAAAACTGAATAATGATATATACAAGTGTGTTGATACCTCTGAATAGCATTTGTCAAAATTATAAAAAATAATAAAGTAAACTCGATCACTTTTTTTAATAAGAATTAAACTTAGGAAGGACAAAAAGTCTAATGAAACAATGAAACTGGTATAAGAACAAACTAGAATTGGGCACCTGTCAAGCAGGTAACTGAGGAGTTTTATATGAGTGTTCTGTGTCATACTGAAGAGGGGCCATATGGTCCAAGAGCTTTTAAAATACCTTGTTCAATATTTCCATTTGTCCCTTGAAATGATATTAACTAACAGTATTATACTATGACATTGAAGAGAGTCATTGTACTGTGGACGAAAAGGCATTTCTGGTATTTGTAGTTGTCATTTTGAGTGAAGTAAGATGTCCTGTAATGCAGCCAAAGCAGAGGCCCACATGACATGTAAATTGAAAGTGTATTAATTGGGATATAATTAATATTAGCTTGCCTTAAACCCCAATATAAGCATGCTAAAACAGTCTAACTAGAAATAGCATATAAGTATTGTGTAATACTGTGTTGGCATAGCCAGACACAGTTTTGCATAAGGATGTGAGCAAGGAGGCTGCCAAAAGGACAAAGAAACACGTGCGTAGCTGCATCTAGGACACATCAAAGTCATAAAAGTTGCCAGACAAAGAACGATATAAGCACAAGGGACTGCAGATGCGCAAGAAAACCTCACTGGTACACCAGAAGTATTACTAGTAAGACAAGAAAACAAGATAAGCCCTACAATGAGTAAAACGGACTCTTTTTGGGGGGAGAAGGGGCCAATAGCATAAAAACATAAGCATGGAAAATTGGAGAAGAAAGGAGACAGACCCACTTCAGTTCCAGCTTTTCTTGTAGACAAGCACTCAAGCCCAATAACCTTGACCTTTCTGACTAAGCAATGCCAGGGGCTGGAAGCCAGTCAATGCAACTACCTGTAACAGCTCTGTGGTATTGTGTACTTGCATATTATTTAGAATGTGATTGTTAAAATCTAACAGTTTTGTATCTGCAGTGATAATGATCAATATTGTGTAAGAACTGACCATTGGCCAATGTGTTGTTATTAAATGAATTTAGTAAAAGTTAGGCTTGTATTTTAAAACAGGGCTGATTTCTTCAGTCTTCTAAATACTGTCATTACAGAAACCTTTATTTCCCTAGTATATTCAGTTGTCACACTGCAAGGCAAAGGAAAGCTGCCATGCTCTAAGTCTCCTCAGCTGCAGAAGCTGCTGACTTACCTTTGTAGTTCTGCTTGCTGAGACACCCCTGGAACGTAAGAATTAACCTGCTTCTTCCAAAATCTCACTGGAAGAGCCTGAACTATGAAGTATATCGAACAGGGAACTCTTAACACCACAAGGAAACTTCAAACTCCTCCTCTTGGAGGCTATGAGTAGCTCTGGCACAGCCTTCCATTTAGGTTTTGGAGAATGACTATGGATAATTGGCAGCTTTTTAGTACAGACCTATATCTATCATTCTGCTATGCCATTAGAAAATGGGTAGCTAGGAAATAATTTTTATTAATGATCTCAAGCATGTATGTGTGCGTCGCGGGGCGAATTCCTTGCTGACAAGAAACAAAGTCCCACTGATTGTGAAAGAAGCTGAAAGAAACTTCAAAACATTTCAAGAGAGGAAGAAAAATTAAAATGTCAATCAAAGCTGAGGTTAAGTAGGAATGAAAGAAGAGGTCAATAACTATTGTCCTAATGGTGTTGTTGAAAGCCAATTTGGGAGAGGGTAAAGAGCAGAGACACTAAGAGCATGCCCTTGAGAATAAATGCTTCCAAAAGTTAGAGCTCTCTCTGGCACATAGAAAGACACAAAGCCACCACAAAGGTAACATTCAAGGAGAAGTCAAACTTCAGGTGGAGTGGGGAAAGACTCTTGCAGAATGAACAAGTGATAAGCCACAACCAGAAAAGTTTTCCCACAACCATAAAAAAACAATAGTCACAAGGAAAAACAGGGCATCAGGACTGTAGGTGTGCTCTTGTGCCAGACTCCCTTCCCAGACACCTCAACGTGACTGCTCAGCACTTGCTGCCTTGATGCAGACTGAAGTTTCGAGAGACAGGTAAGTTTGCTTTTGATGTCTCCCTCTTCTTCCCAATTTCACTGCACGTTGGATATATGATGAAAACTTTCCATTAGAAAGAAAAACTCTCCTAAAGAATAATGTAGTTTGTACCTGAACTGTGTTTTAGATTCTTATACTGCATGCTAAATCTTCAGTGTAGGTTTTCAACTATAATACAAGGCTTTGCCATTATTCCAGAATTTACCTCATTTCAAAGCTAAATAGTTTATAATCAAAGATCTGGTTAAAAACTTCTAGTTAAAACATAGTCTTATTATGAGTTACACCTATGGCAACCTTTTGACTTTATTCAAATAGCTCCAATTTTACACTAGTTAAATGGCAAAGATCATCTAATTTCACATACTGTCAAAGAAATACAAGATATTGCATATATTTCTGCTGAAAAAAAATCAAGTACTTTGTTGAAAGTAGTGTTAGGTCCAGTAAGAAACTGTAGTTACCCCAAAGGCCTTTTGACAAACTGGATGATTCTGTTAACAAGGAAAGCAATTACACACATGGCAGAAATTCACACTTTCTCACTGTAGGTTTCTAAACTTAATATCAGATACTGTTTTCCTAAAGAAGAACATTTAAGAGCAGTTGTATATAAAATGAAAAGAAGTATACTGATTTTACGCTACTAACATGGCTAATACGGAAACATTATTGAAGAGATCAGTTCTGAACTTTCAAGTTGGTTGCATAACCATGGAGTATGTGCGCAAAACTGAAAACAAGAACCTGGAATAAGATAAAAGTGAAGGTGAAAAGACAATCTTAAATTCAACTCTAACTATGGAAAAAAGGAGACAAAATCAGCTTAGGTCAACTTTGCTCAGCATTACGTGTAAGTAGTTTCTCCCCAGTGTGTGTCTGTGTGAGTGTCCACACATGCAAGGTGAAGGTTTGTTTGACAAATGCTCACAAAATACAAAAAGATGTTATTAGTATAGCCAAAACCACCTTAAAATATGAAACATATGAAACTTTATATTAAATGTAAAAGGTAAGAACTTCATATAAACACCAAGATAAACTAAAGAGGTTAGGTTAATTTGAGGACATACTTTTATTTTAATTTTCTTTATAATTACTCATGATAACTTTCTGTAGCTGAGGGGATAAACTAAAACACAAGAGACAGAAGAAAATGCTGGGGCACTCAAATAATCTATTCTCAACAGAGATGTTTTAGAGGAACCATATCATTACAATTAAATCACTCCTATTTTTGGAACTATGTGATTCGATTCATCTTTGTGGACATTGCAAATGTTCTTCTACCCTACCTGACATCTACATTTGTAGGCAAGAAAGATCTACAGGTTTGGGTTTTTTTTTTTTATAATATACATAGTTTCAATACCCACTTTCAAGGATTCAGCAGAACATCCTAAAACATTAGCCGCAGAATTTTTAGACTTGCATTATATTTGGTGCATACAGCTACTTACCAATACAAGTTTTCATGTCCATAGAAGCCATAAATCCATCATAACAGAGACAGCGATATTCCCCTGGAATATTAGTGCATTGCCCACCATCACAGATATCTGGATTGTTTTCACATTCATCAATATCTGGGAAATAAAAACGGTAGATAATAATTCTGTCACTCTGGTACAGATCACCTAAAGGAATACCATGTTCATATTTGCTGAAAGATACGACGCTGGAAGTTCTACGATATTAAAACCTACCTGCACATGTCCTGACATCTGGCATTAGAGCATAGCCATCACTGCAGCTACATTCATAGCTGCCTTCTGAGTTAGTGCAGTGGGTGTCACAGCCTCCATTCATTATCATACATTCATCAATATCTGGGGAAGCAACATTAGTAGTAGTAAGTCTACTTTTATAAGGAAAAGTCATCCTCTCTTGCCATTTTACTTAGTAGAGAAAACATTTTATCAGTGATATGATTCTGAATTTTTATCCTCGCTCTACTGCCTCTGATTTCTGTTTTGGTCAGCTTTCTCTCTTTCAACTGGATTTTCATCTGTGGGAGCAAGTGGCTACTTTTAACTGTTGCTTTTGTTCATATATACCACTCAGGACGTAAAAACAAGTGAAAAAGACAACGTGTGGAAAGGAAAGAAAGAAAAACCCTGAGAAACTTAGGTTTCATTAAAGCTTGAAAAGTAGCACAAATGTATATGTTTTCAAAAAAATAAACAAAACCAACAAAAATTCTCAATACCTCTGTTCTCCTTACCGATGTGATGACAACTACATAATTCAGTATTACTATAGTAAAGGATTTAAGAGATGTATACAATAAGGAGAAAAAGTGAAAGAGAAACTTATAATTGCATGGGGCTTTTCTTGCTTGATAAGAAATCAAGCAATATTTTCTGATTGTTAGCTCATGCCTCTGATTTTAATGGGGTAGTACCATAAGAATATTTTTTCTCAAAGTATTCTGCAGAGTTCAGTACAGCGACAATCTTTTTATACCTTCTTTATGTTTCTAAGATAAAAGAAGGGTCCATGATAGTTCATGATATGCCTAATAGCAGATGAGAAGATGGCCCTGCTCAGTTTCAAAAGGAAGATAGGAAATGAAATAAAAACAAAGACAGATGAAACAATATATGCTGTAGCACAAATACATAGGTGAAAGTGTACAACACTTGCCTGCACAGCCTTGTCTGTCAGGAGTGGCCTGGTACCCAGAGTTACAGGAACACTGGTATGTTCCAACCATGTTCACACACTTGCCATTTCTGCAGAGATTGTCACTTAACGAGCACTCATTTACATCTGGAAAAGAACCATTCATATCAATTACTTGTTATTCAGAATGCAGACTCTAACTGCTCACATGCCAGAGAGAGACAGTGAGAGGTAAAATTTTAAACTGGTGGCTTTCAGGCTTTTTCAATTTCTGTCTTGTTCTCAGCCTGTTCCAGTTCAAGGTATGGAGCTCTGAACAGTATGTTTAAGCCAGCGTCCAAAGGTTTATCTTCTTTGTTCCTGGTCTGTGAGCATTAACTGTGCAGTCTGTTGGTTTAAACCAACTCTTGAAGCAACTATGCATCGAACACAGAAACCAAAGAGATAATATGCGTTATGTTTTTTGCATTTTTTTCACCATTTTGGTGAATTATGTGCAAAAAGGAGAGCTGCATTTGAATAAGGGACAATACTTTTTTGTGACTGTAGGAACCAAGTTCCCTTTGAGCTTGTATGTATTTTACTTGAAAGCTGCCAACATGAGTTGTACAGTCCTTTGAGTTGCTAAATAATCCCTAAGAGGCCTCGTAAAATACTCCTCTTTTAAGCCAACAGCAGTTAATGGCACTGGAGATTTTACAGGATCTGCTACAAGGTTTTAATTTGAAGATACTCATATAAAGGAGGAGCATGAATTTGTACAAGATATTCCTAAGACCCTATCCTTGCCAGAGACAAGAAGTTTTCATAGCACAAATGACCACTCTTCTTAGAAAGCTGGAGACTACTGTTCTGAGTTGAAACTCACCTACGCATTCCTCACGTGATTGCGACAGCTCATGTCCCAAAGGACAGTCACATTGAAAACTCCCTTCAGTGTTCACACATGTGCCACCTCTACACAGCAGAGGGTTGCGTTCACATTCATCAATATCTGTGAAGAAATCATGATTAAAATATACAAAATCATTACTAAGGACAAACAAAGAGAAAAGCAATTCTCAGTGTCTGTAAGTGACAAAATCTGGAGGTCAGAAATAAAAGCATTGTTTCATTGAAGCAGTGCTGCTCCTTTCCTCATATTGCATAACAGTGCAAACAAAAAACTATACATTATTACCTCTAAAAATGGGTATTTTTCCCCTCAAGAAAACTAGAAATTCATCATTCAAAATTAAATATTTTAGCAGACACAGGACACAAAAAAAGACAGCAACTGTTTGGATGGTTGCCATTTAGAACAATGTATTAAAGTGATGAAATTTTCAAAAAAAGTGTTTCTTAATGCAACCAGACACCCATTTATGTATGCATTCAAATTGTTGTCTATGGATGCAATAATGGGGATGTGTAACTTTTAACTAGATGGCCATTCAGTTAGATAACGCCTGTATATGTCATTGTGTGGCTGAGAAATATGCTTGCTACAGCTTATAATGGCAAACTGAATATTTGATTCACAAACCTGACAAAAACAGCTAACACTGTAGATGTGGATGAAGAGAAATATGACCAAAAGATGTTCAATGTGCAGGATGCACTCGTGCTTTTGGATTTCCAGGAAACATTGTGGCCACCTCTCCTTGAAAGTAGAGACTTTTATTCAGATAGGCAGACTAGTGTTATTTTTCATTAGCCTGAGAATTCAGCCAACATATCATTGAGTTTTGCAGGTTATTCACATGAGGGGAGAAACCGCCTGATGATAGAATTCAACACCTCTTTTGCTATACTCCTGCTTGGATAGTCCTCACAGGTCCAAAGCGTTTTCATTGAACATTATGCCCTTCCTTTCTCAGTTCCTGCAAGAGGCCCTCAGGAAGTCATTTCTCTTCTTATCTCCTCACTTTCTGCTTGTTTATCTGACATCTTGCTTCTCTGCCTCTGCCTTACAGATAATGTATCTATCTCCACTATACAGTATTGATTCTCTGCATTTGTACTCTGTCTCTCATGAAGGCTATTCAGCTTACACAGCTTAGCTTCTTTGTTATGTTCATCTGTGATTCAGGCAATGATTTTTTGCTGACCTTTGGAGTCTAAAAGCGTCACAATTTGCAGGAAATCAAGTAAAGGTGACAGGAGTCCTGCATAGCCTGGGGCATAGGACCACTTACTTGAGTTCAGTTACGAGCACAGAAGCTCCTGACAAAACTCAAACACAAAAAGGAAGCCTAAAATAGGCAAAAGCAGGGACAGCTGAGGCAGGAGAAATACAGAGGCACTGTCTGAGTGTGCAGGGGTGGGGTTAGGAAAGCCAAAACCACCAAGAGCTGACCCTGGCAAGGGGTGTGAAGGGTATAACAGCAACAGCAAAAAGATGAGGGGAAATAGGGGAAGGGAACTAAGGACAAAGGACATGGAAAAGACCCATGAGTGCTGAAAGGGAGCTGGCCAGTGTCCTTTTGAAGCCACTACTGACCATCCTTGAAAGGTCATGGAAGTTAGGCAAGGATCTTTAGAGTGGGAGGAGAGGAAATGTCAACCCAATCTTCAAGAAGGGCAAGGAGGAGGACCCATTCAGCCTCATCAAGATGAAAATCTCAGACTTTTAATTTTCATTATATATTTCATGATAAGTTTTATTAAGTACTCCACAATACTAACTCAAGATTTTTTAAGGTGGCTAGTAACTTTTAGTGTCTCCCTATCTATTCTTACACCTTTAGACAGATTAGAGAGATGTGATTTTTCAGGAAATGCTCTCAGAATTTCTTGAGTCCTAGAGTAATCAAGGAAAAGTGAATCACACTACTTTTGAAACTCCAGCCTTCTATTCCTAATTTTACCAAATGTTTGGATAATTTATTAGCCATTTTTAAACTACAGGAATGAATAGCTGCTGCCATTATAAAATATCTGTACAGAAATGTATAAAAGTACTTAGCAAAAAGAACAAGCAAAGCTACATGCTTAGTTTAGTTATCTGTCCTATGAATTGTGTATCATCTGTCTCATTTGTTCAAGAAGTCACAATAATTATACATATGAAGTGTTCAGTGGAGCTGAGCTGTATAGTACAGAGTACAGTCAGGCTTTGTACAGTAAATGGACAGACTCCAGGTCATTCTGACAACACTTACCCATACAGTTCTTCATCATCATAAATCCACTTTCGTAACCATCAAAGCACTCACACTCAAAGCTTCCAGGAGTGTTGACACAAGTACCACTTCCACATAAGTCTGGGGAGATCCTGCACTCATCAATGTCTATTTTATAGTAACGGAGAGGTAGAAAAATCAAACAGAATTTAAGGTTATCCTGCTCTTCACAAAAGTGAACACTTGGCCATTATAAATTAACTCTACAGAAATCATGTCTAGTATATAAATCAACAGAGAAAAAATGAAATTAATTTAATATTTAATGGAATATCTGATTATGTGAAACAGTTTGTGACAGACTCATAATGCAATGCCTTCAGAGCTCTCAACTATAGATTAAACTATGTAACAAATAGGCTTCCTTTAAGTGTAATTTAAGGTTAGATTTCTAAGGAAATTACTAACTGTAACAAATTCTGAGTTGTTATTATTACAGCGGTACCAAGTGACTCCATGACTACCGTGCCACTAATGTTAAATTGCTTATTATGAACACATTTCTCCAGTAATAGCATTATAAGCTGACATATACCTTTTCCATTCAGAATTAAAGTAGCTCCTTTGAAAGTCAGATTTACCATTCACTGGTTATCTTATTAGTTAAGTTTGAATGAAACTTACTGTGGAAAACTATAGCAGGTTTGTAGAAGGTAAAAAGAGAACAGAAGGAAGAGCTCTTTGTAAGACACACCAGTAGTGAGGCAGGAAGCTAAAGAGGAATTTGTAATATAGATATGATCCAGTGAGACAGGTCAGTGTTGAAGGACAGGACTGGAAAGAACTGGATAGCCCGTTATTTACTATCTCCTCACATCTCTCCAGGCTTCTCTCTTCCTTACTCTACTGCCCATCCAGTGTTTTGGGGGTGAACTAAGCTTCACGGTCTTTGTTTCATGTTCTCCACTATACCCTCTACCTTCAGCTTCATTCACTACTCTGGCATTAATTTTTACATATTAAGAAATCATGAAGTCTTTACAGGGAATAAAAATAACAGAATATTTGAAACAATGAACACATTAGTCCAGCATAGGACATAGGATTGGTTCTGCCATCCAAGAAGTCCAGGGACCAAGGAACCAGAGAAGAGCTTTGCAGTAAGTTGGTGAACCGGGCAGTAGACTCATTTGTGTAAGTGGCTGAGGAAAACTAGGCAAGTATAAGCTTAACTAAAGAAACTGCTAAAGATTTAAAACAGTTCTTTTTTCACCCCATGCAAGAATCTCTTTTGCCTCTGCGTCACTCCCCATGGTCAGGTTTCTGCTGTGTGAAGATAGTTCAGTACTCACACACAGATGTGTGGAGGTGTTGGATGGTGACCCATCTGGTGGGCCTGGGATGTTACAGAGTATCTGGCCTCCTGCAGGCTTCATAAAACATTTTGTTGCTAATTTAAAAGAAAAAAGTCTTCCATTTAATAAAATCTGGCTCTCTACAGCTGCTCAGTGGAACATTTTCATCAGAACAAACTTTCAATGGAAAACAGAACCAAAAAAAGCTTTTGTAGGGAGAAGTTTTCTGACCTATTCTTGTTAGTTTAGAAATAAAGTTTGTTAAATGCATTTCTCATCAATGCAATCACTATAAAAACAAGGAAATGACCAGTTAGGGCAACATTAACATCCAGACCAACCTCAGTTAACATGCCTTACCACCCACACTTCATATTACTCAGACACACTCATAGATGCCTGGGTGGTATAACAAAACCTCCTTCATTTTCAGCACAGAGCCACCCACAAAGCAGGCATCCAGGTTCTCATAACCAGAAAACTATCAAGCATATCTTCTGTTTCAGTTTTTCCAGGCACTAAATAACAAAATATTAAACTTTTAAATTAAATGCATGTCTCTTCTTGAGTTAACGTTGCACTGATGACAGAATTGCAGAGGTACCTCTGTGTGTGCTTGGCTATTGAATCCAAAGGAAAATTAATTTGCAGTGGAGTCTCCAAGTTCGTTTGGTAATACAAGGACCAGAGAGTAAGGAATGTAAATTAAGTTAATCTATATGTTAAAACATTGAACTTGGGGTTCGCTGGTGATCCTTATTGATTTTTCAGGTTGTACTGATAGCGCATGACCTGAGTATCTTTAACACCAATTTAAAAAATTCCTAATGTACGTGTACAAGAAGAATGTTATATTTATTAAAGAATCACTTTCTGAAAGGGAAACTTAAGACAGTTGGCCATTCTGTCCAAAGATCAAGCTCTTAGAAACTGAAGGGAATTAATGACATTAAGTTTCCAGATCACCAAGCTATGTAACAAGTGCAGGTTCCTTTAAAATGCCCCAGGGATGTGGTAGAGTCCCCATCACTGGATGTTCTCAAGATGGGCAGCGTGCTAGATAATCTCATCTAGGCTCCCTTTCCTATAAAAGGTTGGAGCAGATGATCTTTCATGGTCCCTTTCAACCCGGACTATTCTACGATTCTAGGAAAAAAAAGGGGAAAATGCAAGACTTACCTGTACAGTTTCTTTCCTCCATATCTAAAGTAAACCCATTGTTACATCTACATTTGAAACTTCCAATTGTGTTTCTGCATTTACCATTCATGCACATACCAGGGAACACCTTACATTCATTGATATCTATGAAATAAAAACAAAATAAAAGAGCATTCTTAAGCAGAAATATATATAAAATTAACGTGAACTTCCTCTTCCTTCTTATCAACTATATTGGGCATAAAAGGCAGGGTTTGGACTGCAGGGGACTGGAGGAATGGCCTCTTCCTACACAGGTTAGAATGGAAAAACGAAACAGAGGAGGCAAGCAGGAGGGGACATTGTTGGAGACATGACTGGAAATGCACTCTTGGAAGGCAGAACTCCATGTCTGAGGAGGAACCCCTGAGGGACTGCCACCCCTGGAGGATCTATGTCAGGGCAGGGACACCCCTGAGGGACTGCAGCTGTGGCTGATCCATGCCAGGGAAGGGACATGCCTGAGGGACTGTGGCTTATAAGTGACACAAGCAGGAGCAGGAACAACCTGAGGGACAGTGGCCCATGAAGGATGCATGTTGGGGCAGAGACATCTCTGAGGGATTATGACCCACATGCAACCCTTGCTGGGGTAGGGAGATCCCTGAGGAACCATGATGTATGGGTGACCCATGCTGGGGCAGGGACACCTCCCAGGGACTACCATACATAAGTGACCCACACTGGGGCTGGGACATCCTGAAGGAGCATGGGCTGTGGATAACCCATGCTGGAGCAGGAACACCACTGAGGGCCTCTGTCCCATGGAGAAGCCCATGCCAGGGCACAAGAAATGAGTAAGAAGGAAGGAGCAGCAAAAGAAAAGACTAAGCAACAAAGGGTGACAAAGAGAAACCGTCATAGTGTCCCCAAGGCCCTGTGCTGCCAACTGCCTCATCCATGGGACTAGGGGGGTCAGACAGCAGGAAGGGTGGAGGAGAGGTGCTGGGCTGAAGCCAAGCCTGGGGATAAGGAAGAAAAGATGTTTCCCTACCTGTTGAATTGTTTATGCTTTCTTTGCTTCTTGATACCCAAACCAGTAATTAAAAGTTTATGGTAATCAGCAATAAACCAAATTCAGTGAAATTCCTGGAGTTGAGACTCTTTTGCCCATGATGCCAATGTGTATTGTGCTCTGCTTTTTAACATAACGAATATTCATGGTGTTCCTGAGCCAGCTTGTAAAAGATGCAACTATTACCTGGTTGATTTTTTTTTTTTTTTAAAATTGAGAGTGCCAGAGTGATATCTGGAGCTCAGTTTAGAAAAGGGTAGTTTTTCTTTTGTAGAATATCAAATGAAATGTTTCACATCTTCTAAATGTGTTTTGCTGGACAGCTGGATAACACAGGCTGTTAAAGTATCTTGCACAGGACAAATAAAGGTTTTTCATGTAGCATCCTCACTCATATGCACTCCCCCAATAGCATTCACAAACCTGAATGAGCTTTTCTTACACTCTATGATATAATTTGCTGGATTAATGTCCTTACCCAAGAATCATCTTTGATGAAACAAACTTCTATGTCCTATGTAGTAATGTCAATGGAAGAAAAGTGTGGTCCAAATACAAAAGCAGAAACAAGAAGCAAAACCTTACAAAAATCTTGGAGTAGACAAGATTTTATTATCATTAAATAATTAAGAATGTATTATTTCTAATTAAATATATTTTAATAACAATAAACAATTATATTATTATTATTATTAAATTCCTTATTTGTTTAGTAAATCACCACTGAACATTCAGAGCTTTGCCTGAGAATAGTAACTCCTGAAAATCAGAGCTTAATTATGTTGGAGCAGAGGTCCAATCTGTTAAAGTTTTCTCAAGCAACTCAACATATTTCAAGACAAATGCTTCAGAATACATCCTTTTAAAATAAATTAAATACTAAAACACTTCTGGATCACCTCAGCTTCTGCACACAGAAATTTACAGTTTTTCATCTCAGATCTCAGTCAACTAAAATATCTCAGATCTGTTTTTTTAACATTTTCCAGCCTCTTCAGTTTTGTTTTTGCTCTACAGGAGGTGAAGCTAGTAAAAACTGGACAAAAAGCTTTTATTTACTTCTTAATCACTGCAGCTCCTCATTATCATTGCCATCATAATTTTAATGCAACAGACACCCTTCCCTTTTAATCAGTTATTAGTTCTGCAAACCATAGAAAGAACCCATCCTTCTTCAGTCTCTCTTTTGGAGAACCCTGGCCAAATTTTAGTAATATTTCACATTTACATCTTAACTCCCTGACTTTATGGAACTTCATCTGACCCTCAGCTCACTCTTTGCAAAGCACTACCTTAAAATAGGTGCACATTTTCTGTTATTCTCATCATTTAGAGCTCCCCTCCCTTCAGTGCTGTCACAGTCATTTCTTTTTTCTCCTTGCCAAAATCAAACTTTGCACCTTCCCTCTTAGGCTCCTATAACACTCTTGAGCACCATGCAAGCAGAGAGTTTCCCACCTGTAAGGTCAGCTCTTTCAGGCAAACATCTTTATAACATCTCTCATCTCAAGTACATAAGAAACATAGACACAAATCCTGGCATTTTCTTAGAATATTCACCCAGATGTACCTATAATTCGTTTTTAGATCCAAGAAGGAACCCTTACCTTTATAAAATGGCCTGCCAGTTAGAATATCTCCCCTGTTGGAAAAGCCAGGACCTCTGGGGCACAGAGCCTCATATTCCTTGGTGCCAGGCTTAGGACACTCCTCACAGTCAGAGCCCCAGGCAGCCCCCACAGCACAGCAGCAGGCATCCATACGAAACTTGCCAGGCACAGACTGAACGCACTCATCTTCGTCCCATTTCAGGTAGCATTGCTCCATGCGAATATCTGCTCATTTTACAAACACAAATAGGCATTTCACCCTTTGCTAAAGTTTTCTGGTTTTCAGAAGCACCTTTTTCTGAGGCACGAGTACATGTGAGGCTCAGTTTCTGGAAGACAGATTTCTGCTCAGGACTCTACACTTCTGCACAATGTTCAATCATCCGAAGTTGCTAATATCACACTATAGTTAAGTTTCTGGATCTCTGTTGTACCACATAAAAGTAGAAGCATTTCTTTTGTTGTCTCCCAACATCAAGTTATACAATTACTCTGACATGATTGTGCTTTTTACGTTTGTGAATCTGAGACATGTACTTCTGTATTGTATCAGGTATTCTCATTTACAAATTGATCCGCATTCATAGTAAAAAAAAATATTCCAACCTATGTTTATATTATTAAATTATTTTAATAAGACAAAGAATACAGAAAAAAAAATGCTGACTGTTTTTAGGCTTACTTTAACACCAGTTAGCAGGGGAAAACAATATGGTTTCCAGAAAAATTAATTATGGTTACATTGAAGGGTCCCATTTGCAGAAAAGCAGGTCAACCAAAAGATAGATGAACCAAATGTGCAGGCAAAATCTGTACTTGCATACCCAGCTGTCAGGAAAAGTACCACACACTGGTCTGTACACAGAAAAAATCAGCTTTGCTATATCTCACATACAGTAAAAAATAACAATAATAACCCACTTGAAAGCATCAGTACTTCCCACACTTTTCAGCTATTTGCATTTCAGTAAAGAAAAATAGTTTAAAATTTTTAGAAAAAATGTTAGTATTTGTTAAAATATAAAATTGGCATTAAAAATGGGTTAAGTCTTTACATGCTAATTTCTACAACAGAGGAGAATTTCTATGCCCAAATTCCAAAAATCTGGCAAATAATACCAATAATGGGAAATCAATGACAGCACTGGGACAATGGGGCAGTATCAATTACAGCAATGCTAGAGAAGATGTCTGTGATACTATACAGAAATTTATTGGTAGCTTAATGCTCTCCAGGAAAAGAGAGTTATTTTCAGTGTGTAAGGAAGATCACAAGAACACACCGTGTCTGATAAAATAACTTCTGGACGTATTCTAGAGCCTCCTGACTGAAATGGACTGCAGGTCAAGCTGTATTTTCAGGATAAATATAAGCATTGATACTTCATATGATATACTGGACTGGAAGTTAGGCTTTAGCAAACCTAACAGAACTCTTAAATGCTTAGTGCAAAAAGCTTTGGAGAAGATGCAAAATCTAAAAATAACACAGATGAGCTGTTGAACTGTTTTCCATACATGCCCTTCAAAGTTGCGCAGATTCGTAATATAAATTTACCCCATGCAGATTTGAAGTTAAACAATTTAGAAGCAAGAATAAGAAATGGAAACTGTTCAAAGAATACTCATGGTTTCCTGTAAACTATTCCACATCATGATCATATTTATTTTCATTTCCAGAGATTCAGCAAACATACTGCTAATAAATATTTGTTTGCACTAAAATCACTGTAGTGGATCATGCAGGAAATAAACATATTTCAGAAATACATGACATAATGCACAGTGCTTGTGTAGCAGAGGAGAAGGCACATGTCTTGTAATATAATAGGTCATTTTTTCATTAAAATAAGAAAAGGGAACATGGCTTTGAGGGTAAAGGAATCCTGTGTCTTGCTTGAAAATGTCTCCTTTGTTCCAACATTTCATTATATCTATCAACCACAATCAAATTCACACCTGTCCTTATCAAATTTCTCATTGAGAAATAATACAGGGTTGATGGCCACAGATGCCAGTGACTGGCAACAGAATTACTAATTTTGGGGGGTTGGGGTGGGTGGAATATCAAGTAAAACCTAACATGCAAAACTGCATATGATATGCACAAACATAACAGATATGTGCATCCACGCAGACTTGGTTTTGAACTGTTTCTTTTTTCTGAGACATTTACACTGATTGTACACATCTGCTGCATTTAAAAATTCTGCTTATTTTAGTAAATATCTCTAGAATTACATTCACATTAAAAAACCCCACAACCTGGTAACTGTTTGTATGAGCTATTGGTAAGGCATAGAGCAATTAAAGCAAGTGTTTGCTTAAATTTGAATCTGCTTCAGGAAAGAGAACACTGTTGAAATAAAAACATAAAGGTTAGAGTAGGAAAACTCTTGACATGAAGCAAGGGCTGAAAACTTTTTTTGTTCTGCTGCACTGTTTTCTTAAATCAATGCTGTCAGTAATCATATTTTTACAGTCCTTAAAACCGGTAAACAAAATCAATATGGATTCCAGATTCTATTCTAAACATCCAGTACCCTGACTTTATCTTTTTTCATCTCTGACCACTGATTTCTAAAGATGCAGACTAATAACACTAACTACACTTGCTACAAGATACTTCTGTTTTCTTGCACTTACACAGGGGTTCAGTATTTTTTATACCTGAAGTCTTTGCAAGACAAATATATGTCTTCACGGACATCATGTTTTGTCAGTAGAAGACACTAATCTGTACAACACAGATGAAGTCTTATTTTTGTCTACACTCATTTTGATTACCTTCAGACAGACCAATCTGTACCAGGTGACCAATTGACCATCGTGCTACAAGGTAGTATCTGAGGTTCACAAAATGACTGGATGATAGCAATAGAGAAGACCACCGTTCACACTGCATTACAAGCTGCTGGCTGACCAGCTGACTCCTTATTGTCTAGCTCCCCGTGTATCAGACATTTCTGTTCATGAACGGAGTCAGAATAAGGGCAGTACTCTAGCGAAACCTATGGATTGCACTGTGGGCAGAACAAGTCTTAACACAAATATTCATATTCCCCCAAGTGATTAACAGCTCTTCCCTGAACTGGCACTTGATACCTAAGCAGGCATAAACTAAAACGTGCGCTTAACAAACTGCTTTCAGAGGAATTCAGAAACAAACCAAACATCCTTTCACACCCCTTTGAGAATGACTTTGGACAATTGTTGGACACAGCTAAAAAGCTGGCAAAGTTGAGTGTGCTCTTACCTAAACACACTCGCCCTGTTCCATCCAGCGTCAGTCCTTCAGGGCACTCGCAGTGAAAGGAGCCTCTGCTGTTAATGCACCGCCCATTGGGACAAACCCCCGGGAAAACATCACATTCATTTACATCTGTTGGGGAAACAAAGAGTTGAGTTATATGCTAACTCGAAGGAGACAGCTACAGCTTTATTGAGAATTTAAGCTACAGTAAAGAAAGCAAGAGACTTTCATCCATACTGCATTAGGATCTGAACACTGTTCTGAACAAGCATCTGGCTCAGTCTCAAGGGACTCTTGCAAGATCTTCAAGTCATAGGGCACTAAGATGCCACATTCTCTTCTCTAAGACAAGATGATGGATATGGCTGAGAGCAAGGAAAAACTAAAGGGATTAAATGTATTTTGAAGGAGCAGTTCCATTCTCTTTGTATCATTTTGACATTCTCCAACAAACAGTGTAACATAATACTTCCCAACATGCAGTAACTGTGAAGGCGTTCATCTAAGGTCAATATGGTCATGCCTGGCAAAACCAACAACATAATATATCCCCTTTTATCTCATTTTCAAAGGAAAAAAAAGTGACATTTTGAGTAAGAAGTAAAAACTTCACCTTCACAGGTAACACCCTTCACTCTGGCAAATCCTCTTGTGCAAGCTGTGTCTGGAATCAAGCCAGAAAGATATATCACTGCTTTAGAATGATAGCAATATAGAAGTAAATAATTAAAAAATAAATGTATCTTAGCAATTCTCTAATAGTTTGGCTGTATAAGGTGGTGAGCGCTCTAGCCTCAATCAAGAAATGTACTGACTCATACATGTTACTTACAACAAGTGAATAGTTGAGGAAATTAAACCTTAGACAATTACTTTCTCATATGCTTTCCTTAAAGGAGACCAGAATGCTCAGCACCTAATCATATCAATCTCTGCACTCAGATGTAGCTGAAAGGTAAATTTCCTGTCAAGTTGCCTGAAGATTTAAAGCTTTAGTGATGCCAGTTATCACTAAAGGCTTTTTTCGCACTGCAGCTTAATAAAGGATCTGAGCAATGACGTTATTTTAGGATATGCATGTCAAATGTCGCATGATGTAGTGATACAAAAGCTTGCTGAAATTTAACTAGTTAGAGATTCGGAAATTAAATGGTCAAATGTACCCAGTCTGAGCTAATTAGCTCTCTAGATTGATTAGTTTTTGATTAGTTTTTCCAGTCTAACCTGACCATGCTGCTTCCTGGAGTCCAAAGTAATATCTTTGCTTGATGCTGCACTGCACAGTTAAGAGCTCTGTTGGATGTTGTTTGCACCATGCTTGTTAGATGGGATACATGTGCCCACAGTTACTGTTCCAATTAAAAATGAAAGGCTAAAACGTCCTGACACTGTTTCAGCTGCAAGTGGCATTATTCAAACCTTATGGGGAGAATGCGGCACAGTATTTTTCCCACAAACTAGAGCACAGTTAGAATTCCTGCTTCCAACTTCTAGACCTAGCCCTCTAATCTAATAGTAGGACTATTCTGCAATCAATAATTGTACATAAACTATGTGTTTGAAAACAGCTGGAAAAAGTGTTAACAGTCCGCAACATAAAAAGCCCTCAAGACTTTTACCAGATATTTCACTTTATTATTGTAGTCCTTACTTCCCTACCCCAATGCACAGTCCCTGTGGAGACAAAACATGTAATTATTAAAAGATTTATTCACATGTTATTTCCTGGCAGCATCAAAATTATTAGAATGATCCCTGATAGCGGAGATTACAAGTGATGCCAAATAAGACAACTTCATTTCATGGGTTTTTTGTTGTCTGTTTGTTTTCTATACAGAAAATGATGAGAATCTATCTCGTAGTATTTCCTCTCTTCTCCCAAAAGATGCAGGATATGAGAGCATACCTAATTCACATCGCTCACAAGGGCTGCCCCAAGCTGCTCCTAAGGTAGCACAGCATTCAGATTTCAGTGTGGCACCATTGATGTTGACTTCACAGCGACCATCTTGGACATTAAGCCAACAAGTTCCCTTCAGGCTATCTGCAGTGGAATAGAAAGCAATATGGAATTGTCACAGCAAAAAGAGCTGGTATGCCATGTTCATGCTACCAGTAGACAGAGTACCAAGGGAGCGCAGGCTCTCTTTTAAAAGAAAACCTTACATCAGAGTAACTTTGTACACATTTCAGTTTAGAAGTGGTGGAAAGTAATAGGCACGATAAGTAAAAGTGTGCAACAGAGCACACTGTTTGAGGCATTTTATAGTCCAGGTTGCACAGCTAGCAGAGGTCCTCCAGTTACTACAGTTGGTTTGTTTATATATTTTATCTAGAGACTGATCGGTCTAAAATACACGAGTTACAACAAAAGCAGAGATCACAAATTGGGACTCCCCCTTCCAGCTGACTGCCTAGACCACTGGGTTATGAAATCCAGGTGCTCCTGCCTCTCTCTCACTTGGTGAACCTTCAAGGTTGTCGGGAAGGAAAAAAAGATACACATGTGGGGGATAGGGGTGTGCTATATTCTTTTAGGGGTCTGGTTCTGTTGATGCATTAGCTATGCTTTGAACATGCCTGTTAGGTTATACTCCACTCTCTGCTCCTGAGGGCTCAGCCCCAGCACACTCAGCTCCTGAATCAGAAATTGGATTGCCAGGCTGGAAACGCAGACCAGCTCAGGGCAAACCCATTCCAGTAAGTGCCCAGCCACATCAGGCAGCACCTCCTGACTGCTGCCCAGGCTAGACAGCCACTGAGCAGAGGGCAGATTTTCAGCCAGAAGTGCTGTCTCTGCTGCTTGAAATCTTCTGAAATCCTTCCTTTTAGGTACCCAAATCTTCAAGTCTTAAAATCTATGCTTTCAGTGCCCAAGCCGTTTTTTAAAATGTCAGTTAGATTCTAAATCAGTTAAATACTTTAAAAGTTGTACCTACAGCACCTTTGCTCAGCACCTTTACAATGTTACACTCAAATGGTATAAAATTTCTTGAAGCAGATTAACAACCTTTGTGATCAGATAGCAAAAGCAGTATATAAAGATCTAACCCGGATTGGGAGGTCAGCCTGGGTAGAGCTTAAATGCATGTGCATACTGGGAGTTCAAAGCTAAGCAAGTGGCCCAGATGAATTGAATGAGATGACTAATGAAAGAGGAATAGGATTTGGCTTTAAGATTTACATATATTGTATGTACAAAAAGCCAAACTATCATTAGGTGCTGTTGATCTAATATATGTTGATCTACTAATACCTCACGTTTAGGAGCGGTGTGTTTAAGATAGAATCATTCCGGCTTACTTTTTTCAAACAACTTCAACTTTCCTACAAAATTGTCATGTTATGAAATTATGGAGACTATAAAGAGCACAACCCTTCTTTGGCTAAAGTAACAGGAAAAAATTTGGCCCAAGAATGTGACTGGAATCAGCCCTAGAAACTGGGCAACATAATTCATTAACAGTTAAAACACTGGTATTATTTAGGTTAATGTTGGTTTCAAACATGTGGGGCAGAACACTGCACTTAAACAAGTGCACAAATCAACGAAGGGTATAGAAGACTGGAAAAGGCATCTTTTCCACACCTTGATCAGCCTTTAGCTAATAGACTTGGGTTAACATAACAAGACCGAAGACAAAACCTGGACAGTCATTAGTTGGGTCAGCTCTTACCCAGTCATTGGATGGGCATGTCTTTCGTCATCATATGTCCCAAATTCAGAGACCAACATCGGGAGAGGGAATGTAGGTTCTTTAGCTGCTCTTTTACGCCTCATCCAGCTTGCTGCCCATTTGTTGATGTCTCTGCTTTATGTTATCAAAATGTCAACACTTCCATTGCTTTATTCAGTAGAAGTTTCTTGAGCTCGATATTATTTAGTTTTAGTAGCCAACTTTACAGGATGGAAAAGTCAAACTAATATCTCAAAAATGATATAAACTATACAAATTAGCAGGTGACTTTCCTTACACCAGCTGCATCTACGTTATCCTGCCAAAGTCTGCTTGTCTTATCTTTTTCAGGCTACAAGTTAATTTCCTTTATTTTACATAATCTCTCTTGTCCATAAGAAATCTACAATGGGCAGTCACTGTGACTTCTGCTTTGGTGAAAACGTTATTATCTAGCATCAAAGCATTTTTTCTGTTGCTTGCATCTCTTTGATTCTGACTTGAAGAATAATAAATGCATACTACAGGAAGACGGCAGCCTACTTATTGTGCACTGTATGAACTCCACAAATCTTGACTAAAATATGCATAAAAAGCATATATTACGTGCATATTTCAAAAAGCACAAATGGCAGTATCCCTACTGCATGAGCAATTCCCAAAGTAGCAATGCAACACTTGTACCCCCAATAGATGTATTTCAAAACAATTCAATTTTTTTCCTCTAAAAGTGCAGCCTCAATATTGCAAACACTGTCAGTGTGCAAGCAAAATAAATTCAAAATATGTCAACATTTCTGCTGAATGCTTTTATTATAACTGCTGAACTAACAACCCTCATTTGCTGGACGTTTGAGCTTAAATTTGAGCACAAATGTTGTGACTTGAATTCTGACTGTAATTTGAGCAAGTCATTTTTTCTCTGTCTAGGAAAGTTCACAGAAAGAGACAAATGGCTCACATCTGTGCTCAATTTCTGCAGGTAATGTGGATGCAAATGGCTCAAGCCACCTGATTCTTCAGCCTTGAGGCTGATCAGACTGAGCAAAGGAACCAGAGGAACTGACAGACTGAAGTCTTCTGTCCACAAACTGAGTAAAGAACATGCATTAGTCATATAGCTTCTCCATATCAGATCAGTCCAACGTGCCGTACATGGCCTGAGTCCACGAGACAATGAAATAAGACGAGCAGTACAACCAAGTAGCAACAAACACATTGGAACAATACATTGTAAAAATAAAATTAACAGTGATGTTATGTTAATCCTTTTTTATTCCGATACTGTTGTCCTTGCTTTCACTTAAATATTTTGTGCCATTTTTAACTTCAATAACTTTAATCGTCATCATGAAAGAAAGAAAGAAAAACTGACTCTTAAAATGTAGGACTGATTCTGGTTCTGACATGAAAGCCAATTTGAAATGAAAGAAAAACTAGAGAGGAGTCAGAATCTGACATTACCTTACTTTGATCATTGTTACAAAGAATACTACACATTTCCAAACTATAATACTACTTTAGCCATACATGTATTTTTTGGCATATGCTTTTCATATCTGATGCTACAGGAATGCTTTACAGGAGCAATCCGCTAAAAAAATTAGGGCAAATACATTCAGTATACAAGTCTTTCACTGCAGTGGTAGTGGGGAAAAAACAACTTGCTCTACTGCAGAGATTTAAAATGGCATACATTTGACAAGAGCATTTGCAAATTTTTCACACAGTAAATTACCTATAACTTCCAACCCCTTACTTACTTTTCAATAATCCAGTCTGCCCTCCTCTCATCACTACCAATTCCAATGGAAATTTTGCCAAGGTGGAAAAACATACAACTAGGCTCTAACAGTATAAATCTGTATGTCTTGCATTAGCTGTACTTCTGACCCTTCAGTCCTAACATAGTCTCACATGTAGTACAGAAAACTCTTCCTGAGACGATTTTGGACAATGCAAAAAAATAATGATTAGGCTCACAGTATACAGGTGGCTCCTATTCTTCACTTTTTATCTGACTGTTCAGGTATTTTTTTTTGTTTATGTTTTATGTTACTTATCACTAATATTCAGGCCAAATGGGACCTCACACTGTAAACATTCCAATGGAAACCATTTACAAAGTAAATCCAGAACATTCCTATAATTAGGCCCTTAGTGAACTTGTAGCACCTTTGGATGTGAGAATACAACAAGATTCAAAATAAGCAGTACAAAAAAGCATAGGTCAGTGTGGTCATGTCAAGAAATTAGCAAAATGTAAAAAAGAACAAAAAAAATACTGAACTTTACTGGCCAGTGATGCTACAAGGAAATCTAAGAGAAGGCTTAGGCTCAAAAGTAACATTCACTTAAAAAACATATTAAGGCACAGACAGACTCAATCATTAAATGGAAACTTGAGTCTTTGCATTCAATTTCCTATCTTTAGAAAACTTTGGCAAGGCAAGAAAGCTGAACCAAGAATGCTAGACAAATCCATCTTAAAATAAAGAGGAACATTTAAAATTAGCATCCTCCAGTTATTAATGACACTCCAATCACTTATCCCACATATCCTACGGTGACTTCAATTATGTTACACAAATACGATGAAACAATGGCAGCTTGCAATCACCTGAGAAGTACAGATGTCTTCAATCCTTTGAGTTTTCTTGGAAAGGCAAGAAAAAAAATATTAATGAATGGCTTCCAAAGAAAATGCCAATGACATCTTGCAGACAACTGTTACTGCTAGCTCCAATAAAATTTGTGCAGTGCTGTTTTTTTTTTCAATGCAACAGAATCCTCAAAGGATGTTAACATCATTTATTTTTTTATATATATTTTGTGTATGTGTATATATAAAACCAAGACAACACTCATGTATATCTGCTCCAGTGGCAGGGATCCTGACAAACTCAGATCTGTCTTATTCACCTTTACTAGCTTCCTACAAAAGAGGTAAAGTATGAGATTGTGCTATAATGCAAAAGCCACTAATATTTCCTTAGAGCTAGGAAAGACAGTCTTTGCAGTTTATGAAGAATGCCCTGAACCCTAGAAGCCATGTGCTTTCCTATCACTATTTGAGTAGATGTTCCTTCAGTTTTACTTGCTTTCTTGTCTCAGATTTAAAAGCGACCAAAGAACTGAGTGGGCATTTCTGCTTCACAGTTTCTCGATGACCAGACTAATCACTTATAGCTTTACTCATATTCTCCCAAAGGACAAGATAATTCCTGTTAATAATAAGACATCCCCACGCTCTCACCCACCAATCGATACCTGTATTTCACCACTTTCACCATAGTTTGGACATCCTCATGAATTATGTTTCTCTCAGTTTGTTCCTGCTCCCATGGAAGCAATCAAAGTAGTACATGTTTGTTTGGTCTTACCTACAGAACTAGACATATTGTCTGCTATCATCGGGAAATTACCTAAATACATTATTTTCTTGCTTAATTAATCAATATGATCAATGTTTTTCAAGTGAGTAAGAAAAAGAGGAAATAACCGGAGGAAATACCCACCAATACATATCAGTCCTGTAGAGTCCAACTTGCTGCCAGGTGAACATTCACAATTGAAAGATCCAAGATTGTTCCTGCAGGCACCATTGACACATGGACTGTTTTCACATTCATTTATATCTAAAATCCAGGAACAAAAGACACTGTTAGAACAACGATTTGATTCTGGAAAATATACATATAAATGCTGCTGTGGACCATGATTTGCCAAGACTGCCTGGTATATTTGCCCCCCACCCCCAGAATGACATTCAAAAGATATAGGGACAGGCAGGTGGCATGTATGTGCATGTGTATAGCTGCACATATTTTGAAAGTGTTAATTAAATGGCTCTTTTCTACAAAGACAGTAATTTCCAACAACTTGGACTATACAGTTTTCCAGCATCAATTATAACTGTCCTTTGAGAAAACAAACCTCTTTTTTCATAGAATGCAATGCATTCCCAGCCACAACATGCAGTGCACAAACAGAGGCCTTATTGTTTCTGTCATTTATGGCTCCATGAGGCTTTGGAAGAATTAAGAAAACTCTGTCAGAAGCAAAATATTACAATGCTGGCTGCGATTCTCTAGTTCTGGAAAGTGTTCAAGAAACAGGAGTTGAAACTGGAATACTGTAAATGGTACTTCCCTCTAGCCCCTAACTCCTTCTATTTATTACCCCTGTGAGTTTTTTAAGCCTGTTCACATGTAAGAATAAGACCCCTGCAGACAGTATTATTTTCTGGTTTTTTTTTTTTAAAGTGAAATCATTTTTCAGATTAAAACAATACCAGCAAATTCTTTCAAAGAACAATTGCAGATGCATATCCACCATTTCTTCCTGAACTCAACCAATTTCATTTTTTGATTTGGATCCTGAACCAAGCCATACATTCTAACTCAACCAGACAGTTCCTTTGGTGGGCCAGAAATAAAACTGTTCAGTGCTTGCTTATGTTTGCTAGCGGTTCTTGAGGAATAATGTCATATCCATAAACTAAAATAGCCTGATAAATTAATGCAGGATCTAGTTAAGCACTGGAAACATTAATAGCATCAAGACATCATTTTCAAGACAAACTAAAATATCTTCCTTATTTTTCGGAAGTCATGAAAAAGGTACCATTTGTTATTTGATATGTTATGATGCATCAAGCCTTCATTTCACTAGACATGTATACTTTCATGATCTTCTGGGGCCATAGGAAGGAATAGGTGTTTAAAATACCAAGTTATGTATATATTATTTTAAAAAAGAAAGAAAAGAAAAAGATGGAAAATTCCCAGAAAACAATAAATTTAGGAAACTGTGATCCCTCTCTTCATGCCAAAAGCAAGGATTTAATTTAAAAGCTGATTTTCATAGTCCTTTTACTTTATAGAATTACCTACAAAAAGCAAATAGGACCTGTCCTTGAACATTAGCAAGTTTTTGAATAGCGACACAGCTTTATGTTTGTGAAGTCTACTCCTAAACTTGTGGATTACCCAGCTTACACATTAACCATACACAGATGCAGAGATATAAAATCTAGGAGGCCTTATTGGGTCAAGGCAGTGTGTTACATGAACACCCACACAGCTTCGATGGCTGGCTGTACTGGGCTAACTGCGCTGGCAGTGCCCAAGCTGGGAAGCCCCATCCTACTATGGGTTGGTAGTCCCGTAGGGCATTAGGCAGAGCTTCCATGTTTCTCTGCAAACAGCCTGCTTAGACACAGTTGGTTGTGTTGTCTCAGGTTGGGTCCTGAGTCAGCTTACTATGGAGAGTGCAGCATGGTGTACAAGGAGATAGGGCCAGGCCAGGTCTGGCACTGCTCGTGTACTGACTTGATGTGCTGGGAAGTGCAGTACACAGGTAATCAAGTAGACCTAGAAAGTCAGTTAGTTCTGACAGAGTAAGCTCTAAGTCCCTCTGTATCCGAGCTGGCAATCTGGAAGGCTCACCAACATTTATCTGCTCTGCGTCCCTTCTCCCTGCTGTAAATACATTTCACACTTTATTACCTAAGGTTTTATTATCCAAGGTATGCTCCTTGCTTCCCACTCTCTCCCCAGGCAGCAATACCCAGTAGTGGAGAGTACTCTCTGCTGCTTTTCCAGAGAATCCAAATATCTGGTTCCCACAATTAGAAACAGATCACACTGACACAAAGAACTCATCTTAACTCATCATTCTTCCTTTCCATCTGCCATCTTACTTTCACCAGTTTGGCTAGCTTTAAAAAAATAAGAAAAAGTGAAAAGACAGGAAAAATGAACAACATTTAAGCTGCATATAGTTTCTCCCTGTCAAAGGTATCAAATGTTCACTGTCTCCTAAAAAGTCTAAGAACAAAGGGACATCCAATGAAACTGGCTGGTAGCAAAACAAGTAAAGAAATGGTTCTTTACACAACAGGTAGAGAAACTGGAAATCCTTGCCCTAGGATGCTGAAAGCTTGCATTAATCAATGGCAGTCTGGACAAGTTCATGGAAGATAAATTCACCAAGGTCTGTATGAGGTAAGGATCCTACTTCTGGTGTCCTAAGTCCCCAAACCACAACTGTTGGGGATGCAGAGAGTATTTTTGGAAAGTAATGTTGTATACTTGCTCTGTTGTGGGTCAGAGGGATCTTTGAACAGTCTCTTTATTTATGTCTTTGCTTTTATGCAGGTACAATTGTCTGTCCAGTCACTTACAAGTGCTCTTCCCTGCTTTTAGCTAAGATGCAACTTCAGAGAAGTTCCCATGAGGGACCAGGCATAATCTGTGCCACAGAATCTTTGGGACTTTTGGACACTAAAAACAGTCTCCACTAAGCCCATGTAAAATGAGACTAACAGCTTGGCCACACATTTTCAGAGTAAAGAGGCAGCACCCTGACACAAAAACTACTCAAGAAATTTCAAGCAGCAACAGCACAGAGAAGCAACAGCTTTTTAAAGAAAAGGCCACAAGGTTTGCATGTTTCTAAACACACAGATCAACATTTTCTTGGAAATTAACAAAAAGTTTTGTCTGAATTTTTTAAAGGCAAAATTAAAATCTAGTCTGACTCAGACACCCAGTGAAGAAAATTATAGGTCAAGTGCTTGAAGTCTGCTGAAGGTATTTATAGCTGAAAACAGGTGATTTTCATGTAAAGTGTCTCATGGTTTTAACAGCTGGCAGCCTGACCACACACGGGTCTGCACATATACAAGGAATGTGCAAGATAGAACACTGTAATAAGCAGATAGTTGCCACTATCCAAAACATCACTTCAATCATATTCAGAATATAAAAAAATGCATGAAACATAAAATATTTCACATTTATAGATATAATATCAGGTTATCATGCCTATCTTTAATTCTCCCTGATACTTAGCAAGTTAGGTTTACAATCAGTTTTCTTCTAGGAAAACACATCTTGGATTTCAGGTTTTCAGAGTTAACAAGAAACCCAAAGCTTACAAAAAATAGTTGAGGGCCACACCTGGAAGTCAGTGTCCCCAAAACTACAATCAAAGATAAGTGAATAAGTGGAGATAGAGGAGCCAAAGCATCTAAAGTTCAACACTTTATGAAGAGTGAAGCAGCTCTCTTGATTTCATAGGCCATGTTCTTCATTTTCTGCCCAAAGACAGTGAAAGGAGAGAAAAAGACTCAAACTGAACATACTGGTGACCAAAAATGGGGAAGAACAGAAAGATGATACACCATTGTCAGAGCTGAACACTTTCTAGACTGGGATAACTGCTTGTGCATTTCAAACCAAAGTCCGACGATCTCGTCTAAATCCTCACTCAAGTTTGCATCAAACATGTTCCTTGGCAAAACAGCTGACTCGATCTGCCAGGCTGCTGCTGTCCACAGGTAACATTCCCCTTTCATCCTTCCTCCTCCTTTTTCTCCCAGTCTCAGTTTCTACCCTTCTCAAGTGCCAGTGCAAGCCCCTCATTGATACGACAGACAAATAGTCACTTTCCATTTTCTGGGATGAGAATGGCGAAAGTTGGTCGCCAAGACCAGGGGTGAGGGAAGATGTATCACAGAACCAGACTCCTCCTCATTTCACTTTGCCCTGATGCAGGTGAAGGAATACTCATCCCATTTCTCTCTACGGAGTAGAAAGAGGGAGAGCAGCTTTCACTGAGGATTAGGGTACGCCTGTCTGGAGGCATTAACTTCTGGTTGTTTCTAAAACAAACTTGTGACTATGCTCTAGGCCTCTAACCCCCCAAAAAATAGTTTGTTACTTTCTGCATTTGACATGCTTCAGCACTATGCTAGGAAAAAGAAAAAAAAAAACAACCAAACAATCAAACAAAAGAAACAAAACCCAAACCCAATGCTTTTGGGTATTAACAGGTTTATAAATATTATAAATTTATAATAATAATATTATAAAATAATATTAAAATAATAAAATAATAAAATAAAAATAAATATTATTGACTACTCCCTAAAACCACCATTCAGGAAAAAAAAAAAATTAAAGGACGAATGCACTTCAGCATTAGTGCTCTGCTGAATCAAGCAAAAAAGTATCCTATGCACAATGTAAAGAAACTCCAAAAATTGTTTCCATACACCTTCTTATAATAATATTAAATGGTAATTTTAGCAAGAGTGAGCAAGAAACCAAGTTGATTTTAATACTGTTTTATATTTTAAAATAAAAGACACTATGTATGAAAATATTTATCAGGGCTTTGTGTAAAAACCATTTTTTTTCTTAAGTAAAGCGAGTGTACATTGTAAATGTCAGAGAAACAAAAACTAAAACAGTCCACTGTACATTCCTGGAAATGAACTTCAAAGCACATCTGGTTTACGTTTAACTAGTTATGTCACTGGAAACGCAATCTAAACCACAGAGCTTGTTGTAAAAATCTCAACTTTCACAGACTCTGGAACCTCAAACAACTCCCCCATTCCCCACAACAAATTGATAAAAAATTTCAGTTGAACTATAAATGAAAATAGTGAAGCATTTTATTGTTTCTTCACAGTTACTGATGAGAGTTATATTAACTAAAAATATACTGTAAGTAATAAGCATCAGAGCATTTTCAGAGCAAAACACAAAGCTTTTGGCTACAGAAGTTTTTTTACAACTAGTGAACTTGTAACTCCAAACCAAATTATGTCGTGTTTCTTTAAAAACAGAATTTGGACAGAAAGAGATGGATTTATTCCTCTATTGCCAATGTAATACATTTAATAGGTTTTATAGACAGTGTTATGCCAAACTCCTCTTGATCAGCTTTTTTACCTGAGCAGCTAAATTTAAACATCAGTCTATGAGATTCAGAATGAAGATGACAGATCCTTCACAACCGAAGTAAGTTAATGTAGATAACAATATTGAAAGAAACTGAAAATCCTTTCGATTCTGCTGTATAGACAATAAAAACCGAGAAGTATTTCAGGGTCATTACACTAAACTATGTTCAGACAGAAAATACTCTCACAAATCTCAAGTTTTAGTTAATCATCAGTTGTTTGTTGTTTTTTTTTTCCAAATAAGAAAACACGATTTTCTTTCTTCCATTAACAAAAAGTTTTATTATTTTAAATATTACTGCAGCACTCACGCCCAATCACAAGCTCATTGCTCAGAGTTCAGCAGTCATACAGGATTATGAAATACAGCCAAGAGAAGCACAGTCACTGTTATTCCACAAAGATGGCAAAATATCCTCCTTTTCAGTAACAAGCTAAACCTGATGACCACCATGAAAGGGAGATGAGACAGGGACAGATCTATCCTTTTTTAGAATCTTTTGGAATATCAGATAATACTCTTTCATTAGTCTTTGCAGGAGACATAGTACGAATATTGCAAACATGTTCTTTCATGAATATCTTAAAAAAAGTTAAAAAAAGAAACAAGATTAAATGCACTAATTAACGTCTCACTAAACCCACCAAACAGAAACCCAAATAGCCTTACTTCATGAGCTTGAACGATCATCTCAGTAATTATTCTTTCACAATAGAACAGATTTTACTTTCCATTAACAACCTGCTTACATAAGGTGTGTGTACATCTTCTACTTCATGCTCAGGTTGGCTCAAGTTGTGAAATATCTCAGTTCTTGTATTACTAGATGACTGTCAGAGGCACTATAGCGTGTTAGTTTGAATAAATCATAGTAGTTCTTTATTCATGTTTTTAGAATTGATTCATAAACTGATAATTTGGGGAATGCCCCTAATTCCCTTAGACAAAACCTAGAAGTGGTCACATTCCTTAGAAAAATGTGCTAAGGTGCCATTAAGAGGGGACACGCCTGCCATTTGGATTTCTGCTAGTATCTTCTCTTCATATACTTTTCTGTAAATTCTATTTTATCTTAACTGTAGGGTTTTTTTTTGGTACTATGGTTTTGCAGTCAATATCAGCTGGCAATGCTATCCCTAAGAAATCACCCTCTCCTCAATGAACTATTAATTCAAATGAACTAGTAAATTCATTTCCACTCCAGAATAACTCTCCTTCATGCTATTCTCTACTTACACCCCCTCTCACAAAAAATCTAAGATAAGGGACTCCCAGATTTAGTTCACTATATCATGATCCCCAAACTTTTAGCACAAGAGAAAACAGACTGCAATGATGATAAGGATGTCCGGAAGACAGAAAAGATCACTTTTTTCCTAAGGCTGTGGTGGCTCAATGCAACCATGAAACTACTTCTTTATTTTTGTTGTTGTCAAATCCTTATTTTAAGCCTGTATATTAATATTACTATTATTATTACCATAAAAAACAAATTTATGTTTTATATTTGGAAATCTAGATATACTTTATTTCAATAGTGTTGGCTGGATCGTTTACATTCTCGCATCTCATTCATCTACCTTTTGGTCAGTATTATGCTCTGAAGTTGATGGCCTTTTCATCTTGGTAATGAACATCTCCCTTTACCATACTATTCCAGTTTTTCTGTCTAGAAGATTCCTTAAAACACATGCACATTAAGGGCACATGGTAAGCTGTTTTCACAGCTAGAAATCTTTCAGTGCATGGGAACTAAACATACAGACAGATCCTGAAGAATAAATTTCACCTGAACATAGTAGAGAGATACTAGGCATTGAGACAATTTAGCAGACAGAGCACTATAAATCCATGGGGGTATGATACAACAAAAGCCCTAATCTGAACAAGTGCTACTAATTTGTAACATACAGGGAGAGAAGAAATTTTAACTTTTAAAAGTGACCTCTGAAACACACATGTACTAAAATATAAAGGAACATAATTTCTTTTGAACTGAAGGGGTGAAGAAGTGAATGATTTGATACTGCCACAATTTAAACCATTTCATGAGATGTTTTGAATGTAAACACATGTTCACTTTCCAAACAGTTGGAGATATTCAAAACACCATTGCCCCCCCATGTTGCTTGCTTCCACTCCTCTGCTGAAAACTGGCAAAGAGCACATGGGTGCTCCTCACCTGCTTCAGTGCAAAGATAGCCCATTCAGCATATGCTGCTAAGGAAATGGTTTAAGTTAAACTGACTGATCTTACACAGCAAGAATGGTTTACAGAGTGCTTCCACCTTCCTTTCTATATGTTTGTTTAGCTGTATGCCAGTAACTTCTGTCTGATCAGTAATAACAAGCAGCTGAGGACAACAATGTCTTCCATGGCTTCAGACAAATCTGGACAGTGACATTGGTTCACATAACAGGTATTCCATAAGAAAGGATTATAGCTTCCCCCTCACTCACTCAAATGCAAGATTATTTGCTAGAAAAAACTTTCTAATGGTAACATATATTGAGATTTACAGATCATGGAACCAAATAAAAAATAATGCAAAAGACCAGTAAAATTCTACTACTTTGAATACTAATTAAAAATTGAGACAAAAGCTAATGCTTCTATTTTGACTTTTTTTGTATAGCCTTGCTTAATTTTTTTTATAATTAAACCTTCTCATCAGTTTCTGCTATGATCGAAAATTAACTATCAGCACAGACTGAATGGGGAAAAGAAAGAAGAGACTCTGTGATCAAAAGAGATCCATTTCCCTAAATGATAGACTAGGTGTCCCTGCTACATGATCAAAGGCAAGCATATATTCCCCTTCATTCCAGCTTAAAAATGTTTTATCTAAGGAAAGGAAAATATTTTCATATAAAACCAAATTGATTACTTTGAAAGAAATTCAATGGCAAGACCTAACACACTAAAAAATACTGCAGAGAAATTACAAGAGGAATGCAATGATTTATGCAATATCTTAGTTCTGTCTTTTCCTCTGGTATTCATCACCACTCTGAATCTTTTGTGATCGTTTAGCTTTAATGTTATATAATAAGCAATAAAATTAACACAACGTGCAGATTTTTCACCTTCACATGTGTCTGTCTCAGTGCTGAATACATAACCCTTTGGACAAGTGCAGCTGTAACTTCCAAGGGTGTTTCGGCAGAGCCCATTATCACACAGCAGTCCATTCACTGAACATTCATCAACATCTGCAAAAAGATGAGTTAGACATACCAATGAGTGCAAATGCCATGACATGCCTTCACCTCCACAAGTAGCCCATGTTGCTTTCTACAGCAACAATTAGGTTGCTGGATATGCAGTTTTCTACAACAGTAAATGAGCAAGGAAATATGTCATTTCTTAGTTTCAAAAGTCTAACTCCTTTTCAGATTCTTATTACCAAAAAATTCTGTTCTGCTTTTAAAATTTTTCATTGGCAGGCTCTAAAAACAGTTCATGGTTAGCCTTAAAATAAAAAATTATGTTTTCCTGGAATGACCTTGGGATCCTTGTCAATTCTATGACTGTATCACCATGACAACTTTACGAATGTTTATTTGCTTTGATACCAGCATTTTAATTGTTTTTTTTTTAAACACACAAATAGCGGTGTGTTAGATTACTGTTCTAATCCTGTTTTATATGCAAAAATTAATTTTGTTATCTATGAAGTCAATATGTGCGTTAAAATCTAAATTGCACAGTTCATGTATGGCATACATCTCAAGAGTACACATATGTACCTCCCCTCCAGAGGTATACTGTATTAAAAAAACCCCTATGATCAAGACCAGGATATCAAGCACACTGAATAGGAAAAACCCATAAATTAACATCACTCCCTGAACTCCTCTATATTAACTCTTATATTAATGCTAATAAAAAGCAATCAATCTTCCTCATTGCCCTACTATTTATTTTTAAAAAGAAAAAAAAAATTATGATTTTAAGCTACTTTCCTTTAATGCCCATTACATATCACAAATACTTAAGCTTATAGTAGAGTACTGACAGGATAAGCTATGATAAACCTGATGCTTTATCCTGCTTCAGGGTGTCTCCTATATTTTGACCTCTTGATTTCCCAAACTTAACACTGCAACTGAAATCTTAAACCAACTAGATTTTTTAGAGAGTTTAAGTTTAAAAATAAAGAAGAAAACCAAGAATGCAACAGAGTTACTATCTGGAGGCTTTTGGTTTCCCAACTACATAAGATTTTGCAAGCTATGCTTATGAATTCCATTAGGATTCAGACAATAAAGTCTAAATTTCCCTGGACGATGACTCCAAGATTTAAGTTTGGCAGCTGTAAAGAGGCTCTTCTAAACTAACCTGTCCTTAATCTAACCTCATCTGATTTTAACTAAGTAAAGGAAGATGGATTTGGAATTTGACGTTTTCAAGAGCAACAGACTTTAATTTTGAGCTGGTTGTCATACAATCCTTTAACCTGAACTAGCAGTGTTAGGAATGTATTATTTCCTTACAATCTCACAGAATAACTTCAGATTTGGACTGTATTCTGATATGCACTGTAAAAACACAGAACGATATAGCTCATGCTCTAAAAACACTTAAAACTGACAAAAATACTGTCTACATTCTGTATGATGACCATTTTTATTTCCTGGCAGCTCATAATCTATATCACTAATTAATACATTTCAAGCCTTTATTTGAGTGTTTGTAATTAAATTCTTTTGTGCAAAAATTCTCCTATCTAAGAACAAATGCATTCTCACAGTCAGTATGCTGCACTTTTATTCAAATAATTAGACATATACCTACAATAGCACTTACATAATCCCAAGTGTAACTAGATAAATAAAATCCCTTGCCATAAAATCCATTTGGAAAAGGAATATTATGTGAAGTATTTTAAAAAAAACACTGACAGTTTTCTGCAGCAGTGCCTTTCCTGCCAACAGGTCATATTTAGGGCCTTTAGAAAGTAACTAGCTGTAAAATTCCTTAAGTCAAGCAGATGAAAAGAAACACTTTTATTACTTTGTGTTTGCTTTGCATCACTAGGTAGGAATGTTTGGTATTAAAATTATACCACAGTTCTATAGCCCAGGTTTTCCCTACCAAAAATGGTGGGGTTTTGTTGACCACAAATACCAGTGACAGGTCAGTAAACCTTTAAGTGTAGAGAGCAATTATTCCCCAAAATAAACACATCAGATGGTAGGATGATACTTAAGACTTTCTAATGTTTTCAGATAGATTTCCATTAACTTTTAATACTAACAAACTTCGGTTTTCTGTTTAAAATTACAAGACTATAACAGGACTATAAGCTATATTATTGTACAATGTACCTGTATATACATTGTACATATATATATGTACATACAAAATAATACATATATTTGTACATACAAAATAATACACTTTTTTTGGATGTAAGACTTCCCAAAAGAAAAAAATACTGAGTTTCATGTATGACCATGAATGATAAAATTAATTAGACAGAGAGTGAAACATATATATATGTATATCATAATGTGTATATATATGTAAATATAACATAAGTATCTTCTGTTGGGTATTCCTAAACACTTGCAGAAAATGTATCTAGATACTGCAACAACAGTCTGGTATAAACCTAAACGAAACTACAAATGACAATTGAAAGTTTCTGAAGTGAATCATTCCTGTATACTGGCGACCTGAAATTCTGAAGAATAAAAGAATAGCTGTTACACTTGAGCTCACTGTTCAGATATGATCTGTGAAATCCTAAGAGTGGGTCATTGCTTCATTCACGAGCTGATGCTTTCAGAAATAAGAGGACTAAGCGTGCAGCAACCCATTCTGCTCTACTTGTGTAACTCGGGGACATCATGAATTAATGCATAGCACGGAGATTGTGTACACAGGCCACCAGATATCATTCACTATGATAATAACAGCCATCTGTTACATTTTATTATGCAAAATTCTGACCTTCAGCTCTTGACAAACTATCATCCAGCCTTGAAAGGGACATATTTTAGGTGGTCTTCACAAATGCTATACATAAAAATATAACACAAACTGATCCATGTTTTTGAGAAAATTAATTCCTAACCTGCAATGCTATCTCCTGCTTACACTTCCCAAACAGTAATACCGTCCCGCCAAATAACAGAGAAATACAGCAGTAAGAATATTAGCTATGCAGTGACTGAGAAAAGCAGTTTCATTAGAGATTTTTTGCATTTTCATTGTAGCTTTAAGAAGTAGATGTCTTGCAACCAAAATTCTGTCAATTCAAATTAGCATCAATATAGGTATGAATTATTCAACAATAATAAAAAAATTGAGCAACTTACCTACACAATTCCTTCCAGAATGATCAGGCTCATAGCCACTGTTACAGTTACAACGATAGCTGCCACGTAAGTTTTCGCAAATTCCATTGGAGCAAATATCAGGATCCAATGCACACTCATTAATATCTGTATTAACACAACACAGAAGTTAACCAGATACCGAAAGATATGAAAAACCTGATCCTGTGATAGATGTGGACAACATCTGACTCACTGGATCTGGGGGATGTCATTCAGAGCAAGGGTATAGCAAGCGTGTAGCCAGAAGGCTGAAAAAAGTGATTATTCTTCTCTATTTGACACTAGTGAGGCCAAACCTGGAATACTGTGTCCAGTTTTGGGCCACTTCATGAGGTTCATATGGGCCCACTCCTCAAGCCTGTTAAGGTCCCTCTGGATGGTATCTCTTGCCTTTAGCGTATCAACTGCACCAGTCATCTTGGTGTCATCTGCAAACTTGCTGAGGGTGCACTCAATCCTACAATCTATGTCATTCATGAAGACATTAAGCAGTATTGGTCCCAGTATGGACCCTTGAGGGACACCACTTGTTACTGGTTTCCTCTTGGACATTGAGTCATTGACTGTAACTATGCACATGACCATCCAGCCAACTCTTAGCTATCTACCAGTCCATCCATCAAACCCATCTATCTCCAATTTAGTGGAGAGAGAAAAATATTGTGGGGGACGGCTTCAAAGGCGTTACAGAAGTCAAGGTAGATGATATCAGTAGCTCTTTCCTTGTCCACTGGTGCAGTCACTCCATCGTGGAAGTCCACTACGTTAGTCAGGCACGATTTGCCCTTGGTGAAGCCATGTTGGATGTCTCTAATCACCTCTATCTTCCATGTTTTGACATAACTTCCAGGAGGATCTGCTCCATGACCTTATCGTGCACTGAGATGAGGCTGACTGGTTGGTAGTTCCCAGGGTCCTCCTTTTTACCCTTTTTAAAAATGGCTGTGATATTCCCTTTTTTGCACTCACTGGGGACTTGGCCTGACTGCCATTTTTCAAATATGATGGAGAGTGGCTTAACAACTGCATCTGCCAGTTCCCTCAGGACCCTGGGATGCATCTCATCAGGTCCCATGGACTTGTGTACATTCAGGTTCCTTGGGTGGTATTGAACCTGATCTTCTCCTATGATGGGAGGGACTTTGTTCCCCCAGTCCCTGCCATGATGTTCAGAGACTTGAGAGATATGGGAAGAGTGATTACCAGTGAAAACTCAGGCAAAACAATTGTCGAGTACCTCAGCCTTCTCTGTGTCAGTTGTCTCTAGTTCTCCTGTCTTATTTATTGTGTTTGTGTGCATCTGTGTACATTTTCTTGTAATCTTCCTTTTCTGACCAATGTACCTGTAGAAGCCTGTCATATTCTTTGCATTCCTTGCCAAACTCAGCTCCAACTGTGCCTTACCCTTCCTGATCCCATCCCTACACATCTGGGCAGCATCCCTTTATTCTTCCCAGGATACATGTTCCTAGTTCCACTGCCTATGCATTTCCTTCTTACACTTTAGTTTGACCAGGCGGTCCTTCCTCAGCCATGCTGGTCTCCTGCCTTCCTTGTCTGATTTCTTACACGTGGGAATTGAGAGCTCTTGCGATCTAAGGAAAATGTCCTTAAAGAGCTGCCAGCTCCATTCTGCTTCTTTATCCCTGATGGCAGTTTCCGAGGGGGTCCCATCCACTAATTCCTTTAACAACTGAAAGTTCAGTCTCCTAAAATTCAGGGTCCTGGCTTTACTCTTCACCTGGTCCATGTCCCTCAAGATCATGAGTTCCACCAGGGCTTGATCGCTGCAGCCCAGGCTGCCATCAGTCTTGACCTCACTAATTAGTTCATCTGTGTTGGTAAATAACAAGTCCAGTAATGCTTCTCATCTGGTTAGGCTGTCTGTCACCTGGATTAAGAAATTATCCTCAGTGCCCTCCAAGAGTCTCCTGGACTACATACGGTTTACTGTGCTGCTTTTCCAGCAGATGTCAGGGTGATTGAAGTCCCCTAGGAGGATCAGTGCCTGATGTATGAGAAGAAGCTGAGGGAACTCGACTTGTTTAGCCAGCAAGAGGGAAGATGAGAGGGACATCTAATAGCAGTTCTCTGATCTTAATAGATGGTTACACAGAAGATGGAGCCAGACTTTTCTTTGAGGTACACAATGACAGGGCAAGAGACAAAAGTTACAAGTTACAACAGGGGAAATTTTAACTGAACACCAGGAAAACAATTCTTCCCCATTAGAGTGGTTAGAGCATGCTGCCCAGAGAGGCTATGGGAACTCCATCATTGGAGATTTTCCAAACTCCACTGGGCGAGGCCTTGAGAAACCTGATTCAACTTTGAAGTTACCCGTGCTCTGAGCAGAAGGTTAGGTTGGATGACCTCCAGATATCCTTTCCAACCTAAATCAATAGGGACCTATGTGTTTGTAAGAATACCTTGATGCAAAATATCTAGCCTGTGCACTCAGTGCCTGTGGTTTAAGGATCTAGGTAAGTTATAAATTATTAGGTGACACAAATACTTTTCCTAATACAGGACTAATGCACAGGTCAATACCACAGCATACTCAAGTCTTACAGAAATTATAGCACTTGTTGGAAATTTAAAAATTGTCTCGGATCGACAGAATAGGATGATGAATGAGATATATTCCCTGAATTTACAGTCCCATATAGAATTTCTGCTGTAGTTGGAAAATTCCAAAATATTCATATGAACTATAAGAACAGGAACAGGCTAGTTTTAGTATTTTTTGCCTCTAAGGAAAAGAGAGTTTTTCAATATTAAGTTATTTCTTCCCATACGGTAAGCCCATTACTTTAAATAGTTCCCTTTCCGAACCCTGGAAAGAACAGTAGGGGTGCTGGCCTAGCTGTGACTTCATAAAAAGCTTGTTTTATACGTGTGCTGCTCAACTTTTTATAAAGGACATTTCCTCTTTAATCACAATGCAGTTTAGATCATGATTTACATATACTCAGATATGCATTTGGAAATAATATGCATATGGAAAAATAATGCTATCCCTGGATTAAACTCAAAGCCATGAGACATCTGAAAATTTCATAAGAAAATATGAATTAGCATAATATTTCACCTTTATGTTTTCTTTTGAGTAAAAAGCTTTCTGTAGTTTACTAAACTTGTTTGTACCTTGGGGACAAGTAACAAAATTTCATTACTCTCTCTCTCCGTATCCAATTAATGATTTCAGAAGGTCCAGCCCTCTCTGTTACTTTTTATATTGAACCAGAATGCAAAATCTTTGTCCTCATCTATATCCAGATTTCTCTCACATGAAGACATGAAGGTTTTGTGCTTGTTAATCACAAGCCAAATGAGAGGAGTAGGGATGTGGTGATGGACTGCAGTCTAATTAATAAACTACGCATCAACTAAAAGTCAAACAAAATCTATGACAAGAGCTTCACTGATAAAGTGTATTCCCACTCACTCTTGATAATGAGAATGCAAGAGGAACACAACAGAATTTTTATTAGAGATTGAATGCGGGGATCAGTATTTCTCTCCTTTAGGAAATGGAATTGGCAAACAAAGTCCCCTGGTATAAGCAGTGGTAGGAGCAGCAGCAAGAAAATTGTCTGCAAGGCTGCTGCGCTATATGTACAGAAAACACTAGGGTTTTCTTTAGAAACCTAAACAAAGAGGGATTTTAGTTGAGACATGAACCCCTGAGAGATTACAGTCTTTATGATGCAGTTGGTAGAGACCGCAACTGGTTTTATGTTTTTAGTGAAAAATTGTATTTTCCATGTATCCAAAAGAACATATAACCTCCCTTCCAGACTACAAGCAAATTCTCACGGTAGGATGCTGTTTGTACAACAATATTATGGTGCACTGTCATTATTTCTCCATGAGATTTAGAGAGTCTTCAAATGGACCTTGTATAATTCACCAGTAAGAAAACTGAGAGAATTTAAAAACTCTATGGATTTCAAATTACTTGTAAGTTTGGCAACATGTTAAGCAGTGAGCTCATAGAGAAGAAAAAACTATGCATATACACTTAAGGTACTGAATAGAAACAGAATTGCTTTTATTATAGTACTATTTTTAAAAGTTATGTAGGCTGTTACTAAGTATAATGATCAGAGGCTCTCATTCTGTTCCTGCTGAACTGAACAGGAGCTTTAATGCTGACAAGGATAAAAGCTACATAAATTAAATGCCTGGAAATACTAAATGTACAGTATCTACTTTAATTTGGCTGCAACTTTATTAACTCATCAGGGAACTAACTAGCAATAAATCCTAATACTGTGTTCCACCCACCACTTCTTCAACCCACTCTATTTATTTGGCCACTGCAGCATGCCTCGCCCCTGCTTCAGGGCTGGCCCAGCTATTATTTTTAAAATCACTGTCTCTGTGGTGCTAGAAAAAGGAGCTGTATCTTTACAGTTCCCAGTACTAAATGCAAGTGCTCACTTCCAGGGCTTTTTTTAGGAGGATCTTTTTTAGTAAGCTCCCTTCCAACTCTAACTCACCAAAGAAATGATCCCTCCATGGAAACGGTCCATGTAGTGAACATTGGATCTGGAGTGAAAAACTGCTCTATTGCTATCCCAGCTGACTGAAAATCAACTGCAAATGCAAGTGGCTCCTGACATTCCCCAAATGAAGGAGAACTGTCTCATGTCTATTTAAAAAAAAAAATAAAGTATAGGTCAAACCTTTAAAATGGATGACTTTTTTTTTCTTGTCAGGGTCAGGAAAAATCCAATGTTGTAGAGAATTAATTCTGGGCTTTTCTTTAGACAGCGTTTAATTATTGTACTTTGATAATGAAAATACTAAAAGCAACATATTAATCTTGAGGCAAAAAATTCCACCCTAGTATGTTAAAGAAAAATATAATTCTGAGTATTATTTTTTTTTAACCTTGAATCATATACATTAAAGGAAATGTACAACATACCTCGTCCATCCACAGTAATACCTATTCCACTGCTACACAGGCCATGGAATTCAGCTACTCAATTGAAGCAAGAGATGTTGGGGAAGAAAGAAAATGTTATTTCCAGTGTTTCACCTTCTTTAATCCTAAACAAAATCCACCCAACCTTTTTTCAAAATAATTTTTCTGCAATCTAACTAATAAAATGCCAACGTTCACATGAAAGAACTACTTATAAATAATATAGCTAAATATGTCAAGTATTCCACCTTGAACTTTCACATATATACAAAAACAAAATTTGATAACAAGAATTAAACACTCAAGCAATTTCTTTATAGTCTTGACAGTACTGTCTCCTTAAGTTACCGCTTTCAACCATAATGCCAGTTTTACTTTGTTTCTTCTAAAACGGTTTTCTGCTATCTCAGAAAATGACACTGAATGAAAATACTGTCCAGGACACATCATCTCAGTTCTATATTCAAGAGATTTTTTTTTAATCAATCCACAGGTTTATTTGAAGAACTGATTCTTATAAAATGAAATACAGATTTCTAAAATTAATATGGGCTGCTCATTTAAACTGGATTGATTTGACTAGAAAATTTACAGATTCATCAGAGAACTCTGCTTATTATCTTTAAAGTATTAATATTTATAGTCAACCCTTAATTCGGGGACCCAACTTCATCCACAGCATACTCATGTCCTTCGTCTTGAATTTTGTCACAGTCTATCCAGCTCTGGAACTAAGTTCACCTCAAACGTTACAATGCATAAACCCATAAATACTCAACATAAAATACCAGAGAGTTTTTCTTTAAAGGAGAAATAATTTCCAGAATCAGTGTACAATTCCATTAAGTACCCTATTTACTTCTCTTTAAGGCATGAAATAAATGAACAACCTGGTCTGAACTAGATTTTTTTAAGTCTGTATGTTCACTGTAGTATTCAAAGAAACACAAAATTTTACCTGAGTTTTTAGCAGGGCAGGGGTGACATGGCTCTCCAAAACCATAGTCAGGATTGGCACAGCAACATTCAGACTTTGTCACAGCACCAGGGAACGGACGGACACATGCTCCTTTTTTGATGCCTCCATAGCATGTGCTACGCATATGAGTATCTAAGAAACGGCAAGCAAAGAAATAATTTATTTCCTTAGGCTGAGAGTGAAATGTATGCATACTATCTCAATGACAGCTAAAAAAATAAAATTTGTTCAACAAAATGGTTACATCGGCTACATCTGCATTGCTCTGGTACAATAATCCTGATGGCATCAAGGCCAATTCTCAAAATGGTTAGCTCCTGGAGCTCTCTCCAGAGCACTTTAAAACCACCTAAACTAGCATATTGTGGGCAAATTTAAAAGCATTTTCCATAGGACCCAGCAAAGATGACCCACACACCAGAGCAGCTTTGTAAATCCATCAACACATATCTCAATAAGAAACACAGAATGGCTTGAATCAGCACATAATGACTAATTTTTCCCTTTGAGAAGTACTACAACCATAACCTGGACATGCAGATCTCTTGTTTACTTCCAAAACGGTTCCTCGTGTAGGATAACTCACCAGCAGCCCAGGGCTGGCCACCTATTTCCAAAAGGAGGAGCATAGCCTCCTACTGTATTTGCAAATTCTGAACAGAAATGCAATTACAGCGGATTGTTCAGACCCGCATTTACATGACATGGCTATCGTAATAGGTTTATATGTAAACTGGCACCAGTGCCGCATTAAGCTTAGGATATCAAAGAAGTCCCAATATCTAGCTAGCAACAGCTATTTAGCAGTTCTTACACACAACTAGGTAGTGGGGAATGCAGCACTACTGCCTTGAGTATAAGAAATTTCTGGAGGTTTGTGATTGAAAAGCCACTATGGAAATTACAGTGCCATCCCTGGGAGAGGGCCTGAAATGATGGCCAGGACAAGCCACCACTTATTACACAAAGAAAACAGATAATACCTGGAAGGTCTCCAACCTTGAAAATCATGCCATAAAAGATAGTAGAAAAACTATACAGGACAGCCACACAGCTGCAGGACTCACCATGTGCATACTGCCAATCTTGCAGCTGATTTAGTCATACAAATCAATTTGACTGACTTGAGCAGTAAGATGTACTAAGATGCATCTTCCAAGGCAAGCCTTCAGCTCTACCTTTGCAGGTATAACTATCTGCTATACTTACTCAAGAACTATGAGAATGCTTCTTAGACTGCTTTTTATGTGTTTTGTTTCAGGTTTTTTTGTCGTTTTGGGTTTTTTTTTTGTCATTCCAGGGTTAGACACCTTTTGCATATTTGCTTATAGGATAATACCGGAGATCTTCTATCAAGCATGTGAGTAGACAGTCCACCTAAATGTGTGGTTGAGAACTGTAGGATACAGATGGAGTAAACAGCCTTTAGTTTTGACTCCTATACTTCTCCAGACACTTGTCAGAGCTACAGAAATACTCTTCGTTTCAGGCATCTTTATGGACCAGGCCAGAACATGGCTTTAATTTATGCTCCTTGCCTATCTCCCAGTAAAACTACCGCACATTGTGGGCTGGACATGAGCCTGGGTGCACTCAGTAACTGAGTAGGGTCTGAGGGAATCCAGACAGTCATTAAAAGAAGACCCCGAAACAACAAAGAAAAGTTGCATGAAAAATCTTACAGTGGATGTTCAATATCCTGTGCCAATCCGAATAAGAACTGGCAATTCCTTCTGCCTGCACTTTGAGTGTTGCAAGCTGGCTCCTATAAAACAGGATTGCCTGTATACAAATGTTTTCTCTTACTTTTGGTATCCCATGGAACAGATAGCTCAGTCAAATGCGGCCCAGATTTCAAGGCTTATTCCTTGCCAAGAGTCTAGGTGAAGCCAGCACAATTTGCTTGCGCTTGACAGCAGGAAAATATTATTACACTTGACAACAATCAAGAATTTTTGCACAAGAAATATCTCTTCATGTACTCTGCAAAATAATTAGTTGCATCACATCCTTTCCCTCCACCTCTAACAAATCCGGATGCCGCTCTGCCATGCTCTGCCATGAATAAAGGGGCTTCGATTATTGCCCTGTCACAGAAGAGAAGGCTTCCCCCTAGTTATGTATCTGGGAGAAAATGGAGAAGCAATTCAAGGGAAGGAAATGGCACTGAGGGAAACTGCAGGGGGAGAAAAGATTAGAAAGCGTGAAATACTCTGTAGGAAGGTCTTCAAAGATGTGAAACGTGGGAAACAGCTGGAGGAAGCTACAGATGTACTGAGCAACTGTTCTGCATAAGAGGAGAGCAAATGCTTTTCCACGTAAACTAATGTTTTTATAGAAGCAGCACAGGGATTTGGGAAGGATTGTCTAACTAGTTATAGGAAAACAGTCTTATCTACACAGTCAATGATTCACAAAGCCTGTGCAGGATGAAGAACCAAGTTGGCTCCCCCAGAACCAAAACAACTATCATATGACAGGAAGAATGTCCTCCCTGGGCTGTGCTTCCCATGCTGACAGCAAAGACAAGACGGGCACTGCTTTGCTCATGGCTTAGTTGCTGTAGACACCTCACCAAGATCAGGTTCTCCATGTCATGACAGTTCTGAGTGTGCACCTTACTGATGAACCTCCCCATGTATAGTTTGATCAGCCTTTGGCTACTAATTTCAGAACACTGGAGAACTGATTTTATGCCCTGGATCAGAGTTTAGCATTGGTGCTGCTGTAGCTGTGTACCTGTTTATGGGAAACTCCACTGTTTCGCAGAGAACAGCATGCCTAGACTCTTAAAATTTGTGGTGTAGCACTTCAACATCTGCAAATGTTATCACCACCATACTTGTGGTCAAGGTCGGGTGGACCAGTGGTTGACCTATTCTCAGTGAAAGTCATTGCACCCATCCAGGTGCCTTAGAAGGTCAAATCATGCAATGCTCATGACAGGCACTTTGAGGTATGGTTCTGAAAAACAACCAAAATGTAGCTATTTTGGCCTGGATGGCTATAGCTTTGGGCAGAGATGTGAACTGCAGGCTGAATTATAATTAAAAGCGTCTCAGCAGAGAACAGCAACACTGCACAAAGCTATAGCTATAGCCATAGCCTAATACAAGTTCTGAGGTTATACACAAACACACACACACACAGAGCCAGCTGAGGTATCCGAGTATGGAGCTGCAGTCAGAAGTATAGCCAGACCTGAGATGCCTGCAAATACTGGTTTGGCTCTGAGCATTTATCTAATTGTTCCTTTTCCAAGCATTTGTTCCCCCTTGCTGTATTTTTTTTTCTGAACTTGTATAACATTTTGTCATTGGCTCTGCCATACTTATTAATACTAGATAAAAAAGCAATTTATTCTATGAATAGTCCCACCAGAATCAATAGCACTATTCAGAAGAAAAATACAACTCAAAGTAGGAGTGAGAGAATTGGACTGTAGGCTCTTTGATTTTATATTTTTGCTAATTGCCTAGCACATTTGTGGGAATACTGTTAAAAGGAAGTCCCGTGTAACTTATTAACTTCCAGACTACAAATACTCTTCTAGAAGCCAGAAAGTCTGAGAAGTATTATTTAGCTCATGGAATATATGGGACAGAACAGACAGACAGAGAATTCCTGTAGTTAACACAGCATGTGTATGTATATATAAACACATATATATTTAAATATACACATAGACATAAAATTCTGAACAGCAGATTGGCTTGGAAATTCTATTCTAAAGGTCATGAGGATATCTTGGTTATGCAATATTTGAAATTTCCTATGTTATTTTATGATTGGAATAATTACGACATCTTCTTAAAACGAATTTTCCAAATAAATCATAATTCCGCCTTATGATTTTTGTCATATTAAGGATATTTCCTGATGAAAATTTAAGCATTTATGGTAAACCTTAAAGCTATGTGACATGTGGAGCTGAACATTTTCAAATAACAGTGTTCACAGCTGATGGCCAACTTGTGAAGCCTTGAACTGCTAGAACTGTGGTAGCATTAGGTAAATGAAAGCACAGAAAACTGAGCACTGCATTGATTCTTTGCAGCTGTATCACTGACAGGGGTAAAGATGAGGCTAACTTGGACCACAAAAAAGGTACTGACCAGCTTGTACTCAAATCTGGTTTTGCTGCTGTGCCACTAAGCGGTGAAATTCCTGTATTAAAAACAGTATACCAAGCCTTTTCTCATTGTTTCATCTTTTCATTGCTTTTCTCCAAACATTTAATAAATCAGAGGAAGACAACTTGGGTAGTACACAGGAGAGAACAAACCTTGCTTTTGTTGGTTCAATCTTTAGTACAGTTTTGCTTACTAAAAAATCTCATTTATTTAAAACAACAAATATTTGGGTTCCAACTGAGAGACTGAGAAGGCGTTTTGGCTTCTTATTAGCGTATTTTTTAAGCCATTCTGAGTTTTTATTATGCATTTTTAAACTGAAGTGGTAACAGAAAGGGCCAGCTTGCGCAGGCACTTGATAGAAATGTTTGCACTAGATTTTATTTTAAAGAATGATGAACTTCTGTACAATTTAAAATTTTATTTTAAATGAATTCATAATAGCAACACACAAGGATGTAGTATTTCACATCCCTATGGTGTGAGATAACCTCCAAACATTGTGATGAAGTCTGTCTTTCCTTTATCTGGACACATGCAGAAAAGACATAGGCAGATAAGACATATATGCATCCATCAGCAAGAACAGTCATAACACTGATTAATATATACAACTATTGCAGACCTAAGCTAATGGTTTCCTCTGTGCCTTTACTGCTTCATGAACCTCTCAAACATCATGACATAACCAGCTGGCCTGATCTAATACCAGCTCCAATGGCAGTCCAGTAACCAGCACCATCTAGCACACGAGGCCACGTACCAAAAATGAAGCTAACGTGTTGTGATGCTGCCAGAGGTACTCTTTTCACTCAAGGAGGCCCCGTTCCAGGCACATTTGCCTGCTGAAGCTTAATGCCATGCCTATCCACTAACTAAGCCTTGAGTCACCAATATGCCTGTTGATCGATACGTTCATGAGCTAGGAGAGAAGAAACTTACGGGATACAGAACTGATGTTCTGATATGCAGAAGAAGGGAAAGATGGTATCTCCTGTGGATTAAAATTGGTTTAAGGAACTTTGCAGTATCACAATCCCTAGTGCATGTAGTGCCAATACTCTCAGAAATTTTTGTAAAATGTATATTCCTCTCCACCCTCTTCATTAGCAATCAGTAGAAAACAAGGGACTGAACACCTCTTGCCCTCTACCCTTTTTTATTCTTCATCAGGTTAAAAATGCTGCTTTTTTCTACAGTGAGCTCCTTGAAGCTATGCTGGAGCTCCTGGTGGAGCTGGGTGAAGAATCTCTTAACTGTCAACCAGGAACATTTGAGGGGTTAAGAGGCTGCAGTTCAGATTATATGACAAAAGATTATTCATCAGCAGACTAGAAAAGGTAGGCCGCAAAAACAAGAAGAGATGCCAGGAAGAGTAAATACTGTAAGTTTAATTCATAGGAGTAACAGCTAAACAAGAGGTGGTGCCACTCCAATTCCACAGAGGAATTTAAGCTTCTTGTCTTTTAACACTAGTTTTATGGGATAGCATAATGCAAGATTTCCTATTAATTCTTAATAATGATATTTGAGTTCACAGAAACAAGTCTGTCTAGTTTTCACTATTTCTCGTGCTAGAGCTTTTTCTTGTTTAACACTATGGTACAGAGAAAATAAAATGTTTTCAGATTAGAGAAAAAAATGAAAAGGGGAATGCAAAAATAACATTGTCACAACCAAGATATCTACCTGTTTTAGTGATCTGGAGTGGATGATGTACAACTGAATATAAATATGAAAAAATATATACATATATATATATACAGGCACATACATGAACACAAACACACAGCAGAACAAAAGAAATACTCCACATTTATCCTAGAACAGATTCTTTGTGGTTTGATGTCAACATTATCCAGAAGGACGTTATTTGATGCATTTTTTTAATTTGACAACCTGGTAATTGCACTTGCTTTTCAATGGAAAAAAAAAAATCTCACTTACCTACACACACACGACCATCAACTCCAACAGCCAAGCCAGGTGGACACTCACACCGAAAGGATCCTTCAGTATTTATGCAATGACCATTCATGCAAATTCCTGATGTCTGACATTCATCAATATCTATCAGGAGGCAACACAATTCAACAATTTATTCACTGTTTTAAGCAAAATTACAATTAGTATTTTTAGAACATTACCAAATGACTTTATGATAGCAAGTGAATCATCAACATATCCTTGGTTTGTTTCTAATAAAAATCTCATCTTGGAATTACACTAAATAATACAAATTCCAGCTGTGCATTAAAAAAAAAAAACACAAAAACACACACAAAAAAACAGAAATACTGTAGGATTAGAGGCACTTCAGATTCTACATTAAGCAAAATTAATGATAAATATTTCCCCTTTGTCCTTCCCATGATACTATAACTTTGCTTTGAAGTGTGATTAAGGAAGCACTAATCACAGAATATCCATATGATGGTAAATTTTAATTTCAAAGAATTTTTCAGTGGTCATCAATTTCTATCTAAGTCAACTGCCCAGCTGCATGTACATTAAGAAAACCACAATTAATACACATGGTTCAACTTCAAATCAGAAAACTAACAATTTAGGTGATTTTGCACTTACTAGAAATGGCTCAAGCCAAACCTACTTCTACTGGCAGCAACAGGTATCTTCCATTAGTTTACTTAAACTGAAGCTAAATCAGACTCTATTCTTAAAACGTTTAATCTAAGTTTTCAATGACCTCACTTTTAAAAGTTTGTAATGCTATGTGGCAAATATGATATCTTAAGTGCCAGAATAATGATGTGGAAAACATACTTGTGTGTGTTGATCAATATAAAATCTTTTAAACCTTTTAAACTTCCCGTATTGCTGTTCGCTTCACCACTTCATGAAGGGCCTGCATATTTTGCTGCATTTACAATGCTCCAAGTAATTTATCATCTGTTGTATCTTTCACAATACTATTAAATAATTCATTTATTTCTTTCTGTAAGTTCAAGACCTATTTCTGTTCTAGGCAGCTTAAGAAACCTACTGTAATGAGTTAGTAAGGTATTAGTATGATATTAAATCCACGTGACAAGATTGCCATTCTTGCATGAATGAATGGACTGGAAAAGCTGTTTTCAGTCAAGATTGTCTTAATGTGTTACACCTCAGTTCTACATACCAGTACAGTAACGCCCATTTGGAGCCAGAACAAATCCTGGTTTGCAGATGCATTTAAAACTCCCATCTTCATTTATGCACATCCCATTTAAACACATGTTTGTAGTGGTACACTCATCATGGTCTGCAAAATATTGCAAAGAGAACTGCTTATAGTTCCTCACTTTTCAGAAGCTGACACAGTAAAAATAAAAAATCAGGACTGATGTGACACATTCCTTCACTTGAAGATTAAATTCTACTCATAACTCTGATGAAGTATCTGGAGAGTTTTCACTCTATAGATAAAGCAGCAATTTTTTTCCCATTGTGATCAGTTTCTTTGCATGTTTCAGCAGATTGTGTATGGAAGAACAGGGCACGTCTTTCTATTTTACATGAAAGGATAAAAAACTCCAATCACCTGACAGAATTAAGAGCTTGTTGTTTACCTAGGAAGTTTTTTTTTGACAGAGCATAGTCAAAATTGAAAACCATTATTTCTTCAGCAGTACTGATATATGGAGCACCTGCTATGAAACTTTAGGGAAAAATGTTATTTCTGGTACTGAGTTACCTGGGTCTCTTGAGGAGAGATGTAGCTTCAAAAACAAAAATTACCTCAAGTTTTCTTTGAAATCATGCAGTTCCATACGATAACTATTTGAATGCAGGGGCTATAAGTTCACCTCAGGTCGTATCTTATTTCAAAAAAGGTAATCCTTAACACTTCTTAGTTGTAGTATGTAGTATAATTTCTAGAATCACCAAGCTAATGCCTGCTCCATTATACAGAAGAGTTCTTACCCACACAATTTTTTCCATCTGTAGTCAGTTCAAACCCAGCATTGCAAATACACTGGAAACTTCCATCAGTGTTTACACACCGGCCATTTTTACAAAGAACACCATTCTGAATGCACTCATCTATATCTAAGGCAAAAAAAAAAAAAATCACACAGTCAGAGAGTTACTGTAAGATAAAAATGTATATAGTGACAATTATTGTTTTGAAAAATACTGGAATGTTATTTAAATATTACTTGGAAAAAAAATTTCAAAAGATGGTTAAGAATTTATTCTCATTGCATCAGAGATAGGAAAAGTATTATTTTACACACTTGTACAATAAATGTTACAATGCTACATTTTATGATGCTCAGCAATTACTTTATAAATACTTTTAAAAATCTACTCACACATTCCTCTTCGTACACACATAAATATGTACCTGTCATACTAATAGTCTATTTCCTGTTTTGTAGAACTCCCAGCTGGGGAATTCCCTGGCCAAGTGACATATATTCGAGAATAATGGATAAACGTTAAAAGACAACAACAGAACAAATGGAACGGTAGCCGAGAACTAGAGCTGTTGGGATTTACTGAAATTGCATTGCTAACTATTTTTTGAACTCCAATGGGATCTGACATAAGGGGTCAGAACATCTGCAGTGTCAGTAGACGTGAAGCAAATTTTCTTACCAATGCAAGCTTGCTTGGTCGGAGTTCTCTGGAAACCTGTGTGGCACTTGCAGTAATAGGAACCAGGTGTGTTGACACAGTCTCCATTAGAGCACGGGTTTGATGTGCATTCATCAACATCTGTTGGCAGCACAGAGGAGCATTAGTGACTTCACAATGTATAGAACATTTTTTTCAAGTCTAGAAGTTTCTAAGTGAAAAAGACAGTAACTAACAGTCAAATGCTAAATACTAAACCTTGTTCTTGGTGCAAAATCATTACTTTCCTAAGAACACAGAGCTGTTCTTAGTCAACTAGGCAGATGTTTTTAAGAAGTGAAATGCTACTACATCATTTATACGCATCTTGAAAGACAAAGAAAAAATATGTGTGAGTATTTTGAGACATGGGATCTGACAGTTGCCTGGTGAAAGCGAACAACACTTCATTCAACATAGTTTCATTTAACTGAATAACCATTCATTCTTCTTTGGAATAAACCCAATATGAATCAAAATTGGCATTTTAAAATCAGAGCAAATCATGGCATCCAAAATCCCCCCATTATATTACAGGTTTATTGTAGAAATGTGAGGAGGGGCCACACACCAGCAGGAGGGATTCTTAATGAGATCACAGTCTGTGCACCACATCTCAATTATTTATGCTCCATTGCATCCTCAACCCCAGTCTTTGCATTTGAGTAATGCCAGACTTAATCTAGCCCTTCTCTATAATGTACCTTACTCTCCGAAGTTTTTTTTTGTATTTGGGTGCAACGAAACACACTTTAACCACCTTAAATCTTAGGTAACTGCTCAGAAATAACTCCCACTTGACACAGGGCTCTGAAAACTTGAACTCCTCTCAAGAACACTTCCCAGATTTGATCCCCAGTGGTTACCAATGAGTCCACTGTGTCTTTGGCCCAAGACAGCTATTCCCAGCTCTAAAATAACACTGATTGTTCCTCCCCATTACGCTTCTCTAAACCTCCCAGGATCCTTGCCCTCTGTGATCCAGGAGCGAAGCAAGTGCATCCCTCTGCTCTGGTAGGCAGGACTGCTGGCTCAGTCTCTCCTGCAGCTACCAGAGGATGACCTGAGCAGCCGCTACAGCTAAATTCACAGGTTACAAACTGAATGGATTCCTTGATGAAATACTCCTTTCTTCATCAATCACCTTTGCTAATTTGACTTTTTTCCCTCCAGCTATGCCCGCCATTTCACTTATAGGTCTGAAATTACTCATCTCTTCATTTAGGTAGACTTTAACACCACAAAGCCAATGCTGATTTGTGGGGGTTTTTGGTATCTGGCTGTAAGCTGCCATAGGCAGCTGGGGCTAAGTAAAGCCACTGCTGATCAGTTCTTAGTAATGATGATTTTCCCATGCATTTTGCAGTGTACACTACCAGAAACACCAGGAAAAAACCAGGGTAATTTTGCTGATCATTTGTACTCACGCTTTATCAAGGTCTAGTTCTAAAACCTAGTTCATTGCACCTTGGAAATAATGGGATGGAATGAGAAATTAAACTTGTAAGAATATTTATATGTTAAATAAATATGTACTTCTAGAAAGTGTTGTGCCCTGAATGACCTGATTCTAAAAAATGGCAAAAGGTTAGTTTTGTTCTAATTTTACCATAAACAAGACCATATATTTCACACGATTTACTGTGTTAATGCATACACAGTTAAACCCAATAGCATCAATATACATATCAAAGAGATCTGGGTTTACCCCATCCCTGATTTAATGAGCTGGCTTACAGCACTCTTGTTGCCTAGAAACAATCAGATTGTTTTGGGTAAACAGTTAAATGAATAAAGACAAAGCAAATGGAAGAATCAAATACCTCCTCTCACCCATATTTAGCTCATTCATATTTGCATAGCAGCTGATAGCACCACTCCAGTAAAACCACAAGAATGAAGCAAGATAAAGAAAAGAGAAATTCAGAGTGTTAAATACAAAGAAGAAAACAGTAATTGTATCTTTATACTGCAGTAGATTTCTATGTAATTATAGTAGTTTCCTGCTCTCATGCTTCTCTACAGTGCTTGGCTGTCAGGATGCTCTTTCTCATGAGTGCTAGATTGGGTATTTTTTCCTTAGTGCTCAGCTGTTATCGGGGGGTCAGGGAAAATCACACATAATTCCTTCAGAAAAAAGTCCTCAGCTACCAACAAAATGTCAAACTCTGAATCAGATTTTCACATTAATGTTTTGTCAAATGTCTTAATTCGAATTACTTTACCGTATATTTATCTTGCTTTAGTACAGGGGAGGACAGGGGGAACTTATAAATACTAAATATGGCGCTCATCTATTCTGTTTAGTTTTCCTACAGAGAATGACATTTATGACTTTATTATAAGCTTCAACTTGCTTCATCTGTTAAAGAAAACACGTTCATACTAAAAATGGATTTCACTGTAAATTAATTTGTAAGTTGTACAGCAGGAATGCAGTGTTCCTCTATGAAGCAGTTGACTTAAGCTTAGAAAATCCTTCCAAAGCCATGTGCATCAGATGATTTCCATATAAAATATGCATCTTAAGATGGTCTTATTTTTATAAGCTCTTGATAAAAGAGGGAAAGGCAAATATATGTTAATATAAAGTTGTTGGCTTTGAGTTTGCATTGCAAGCATGCATATTCTGGCAGCATAAACATGAAACATCTGAGACAGAGATATTTAACCCATTTATTCTGTCTCCCAGGACACCCCTCTTCAGTGTCAAATATTTCTCTTTTACCACTTGCATCACACTTATCTCCACTTTTCAGTGTTTCATCTGTAACACTTGTCAGAGTTTCACTGTGTGCAGTATGGAACTTCCAAAACCCCCTCAAGACTTACCGTGATGAGTCTGAAGGTACATTACAAAATTTAAAATATGGAGATTTGTATTCACAAAACAACTAAAATTAAACACAGCACAGCTACAGGCTTGCTGCCACTTTGAAAGTCTCTACAGTTTTATCCAGAGTTTTTAAAAAGAGTCAAATAAGGAAAGGTAATAATATTACAGCTGTGTATCAGTTTGGTGAAAGGGACTAACCATTCAGTCTCAGCTCACTTAGGACGCTTACGGTCCTTGACGCATCAGGCATGTTCCATCATGAGAGCAGCATAATACAAGTTTAGGTCAGACAGTAGTATGTAACACCATTATTTTTTGATTTGTCAGGGTAATTTTGAAATAAGACTTTTCTTTAACTCTATACAAAAATATCTCATGATTTCTGGCTTCGTAATTTGTTGCTTGGGGAGTGGACAGCCAGAGAGATAAAGCAGTATGGAAGCAGTGTTCGTTTATATACTGTTAACCTTACCCCATGCAGTGAAATGTAACTGTTCCCAATGCCCCAGGACTGTTCTTTCAGTAATGAGAAAAGTATCCAAGATAGATTCAAGCAAGCCTTTAATTTCATTTAATATGTATTTGTACACACAGAAATTCCATGCAGTTAAGTTCCTGCCTAAATTTCCAAGACAACTTCCTGTCTGATTTATAGCAACTACCATTCACAAATCACTGATTCATTGTGGCACTTAAGATACTCTGGCTACTTCTTTATAACACAATTAGAAAATAACAGTGAAACAAAGCTGTGTTATCTAAGATAAATATTCATAAACTATACTCTCTTATAAAAAGTCTTCTGAATACAAGCAGCTACTCAAAAGGCAAACCACTGAAGAGTCAAAATAATTAGTAATGACTGATTTGTTTCACAGAGAAAAAAACAGGCAAAATGACACTTAAACTTGCTGAAGTCATTATTGTTTTTTTTTCCCCCTGCTTTCATTCTAGGACATTACTGTAGCTGGCACAGCATCTTCTGCTTTTGTTAAACCAGCTGAAATTTTTGTTTTGATCCCAGTGCATCCAAAATTGCCTCAGTTTTCAGACTACTCTTTCATGCTGAGGTGTGCATCACAAAGTTGAGACTAAGTTCCCTAAGTGAATATACCTTTCTCCTGGGCACATAATTGTGTTTTAGAGAATTAAACAGGTCAGTATTTTTATTTTCCATGCACCTATCAATCTAGTCTCACAGTATTCAGGCACTGTAACCTCAAACTGAAAATGAGATACAACTTCACTATTATCACAAGCCTGGAGTGGAAGGTGAAGGGCGAGGCTGGTGGCCTACAGGGTAACCCCACAGAAGAGAAAGGGACAGAATGCTAGCCAGCTGTTAAGAACATATTATATCTTTCTGCCAATCAATTTCAGCACCCAGACATGTAATTCTGATGGGCCTTTTAAACCACAGATGGTTGTCCTACTTCATTTCTTCATACACAAATTTTTCAATGAGATTTGAAAAATAAAAAAGTTTAAATTAAATCCATACAGCTTTACTTGCTGCAACCTCAGTATAAAGGGGCACAAAGACAGAGAAAATGAAGCTTTTCACAATAAGCTCAACCACAAGTTTAAATCCTGTTCTGGACGCATCCCAAAAGTTATTTAGGCTGAGAAGCCAAAAAGGAGCCAAAGGCACAATTTCTTTTGTGCCAGTGGTTACTGAAACTGGTGTTCACTAAAAACAAAAGTCTAAAAGGTCCCCCAAGCTCAGGTGAGGCCTTAGGTTTATCTACTTAACTAAATTTTCCTAGTATTATTAATTCCTAGTATTTAATGTGGAGTTACCTCTTATTTAGGAGTTAACCTTACCACCTGCATCAAGGTTTGGTTTGGTTCAACTTTATTTTCCACAATTCATTTTTAACTAGACTCTTAACTTACATATGCCACTTTATCAGTATATGCATTTGATTAATAATCAATGCTTGTAATAGTATCAAACCATACTCATTTTTACCTCGGAATTGGCATTTATTTTCCATGCTTTGCAAATTAAAAAAATGGCTTTGTGAGTTTAACAGCATTCTAATCTCATATGCCACAGTGAACTGCTACTTAATCACATGCCACCTTTATGCTATCTGCTGACATGAAGCACAAAGTAGCTCAGTCAAATTTGTCCTACCTTAATAGGAAATGATTTTAGGGACAGGTGACATTGTGTCTTTCCATGGTATGCAGGCTCATTTTTTACAGCTATGTGCTCTTTCAGTATTTCTTCATGCAGAATAATTCTTTATAAGCATGAGCAAGCATTTATCATAATCACACTCTACCACTATGTTATTTAATACTGCTTTTTAATGATTTGAACACAGGATGGTTGCCTCAAAAAGTACAGTTTCAAAAGGCCTTTCACTTTTTTCAGTTGCTAGCTTTGTAACAAACATACATTCAGATTTTTATCATTACTCATCTTTATGTCTTCATTTGAACTTAGAAAGCAAAAATAATAAAAATGTAATAAATATATTGTGTGTTATCAAATAGATAACAAACATCTGTGTGCTTCAGATGATATTTTCAACTTACTTGCCCCCCAAGTAACAAAGAATATGAACACAGGCTGTGAACTAGATTTCATCAAGAAACATTAGTTCAAAATGCCAGCTTTCAGAAGATGCTCAGCACATTTCAAGACAGTTCCTCAAGAGTCAAGGTCCACCACAGTCAAAAATATTATTGATTTCAGCAATGCGAAATTTAGTGCTGGGAACAAAAGTGCCAGGGCTCTCTATACACTGTGAAGAAAGAATAGCCATGCAAGACAGATTTATAGTATAACTCCCACTCCCCACTTACAATGCACTTATAGCTCCTGAGGCCCAAGGATGCAGCAAGAGAGCAAGCCTCTTGAATTTCCCAGTCAGAGATCAAAGGTGCAGAAAACTCTCAGCCAAACAAAGCTGAAAAAGTTGGGTTTGCTATACCATAGAAGACAACTTGGAAGAAGAACTGTAACAGTCCTCAAGTACACAAAAGTGCAAAGAGAAAGGTACTGAACTGTTTTCCTTGTATACTGTGGACAAGACAAGAAACGATGAGCTGAAATTTTTTGCAAAGTAGTGTTTAAATTAGATTAGATGTTCTGAAAACTTTCTGGAAGTTTGACTATTGGACCACTGCAACTATCTGGGGAAGTGGTGGAATCTCCATCAACTGACGTTTCTTAAGAAGAGCGTGTACAAACAGTTGTCAGGAGCGATTTGGCTATAACTGATCTCTCTGGTGCAAGAGAATGGCCTAGCTAAGGGGACTCGTAAACTTTCAGTTATATCAAGTTGATTTGAGAAAGGAAAACAGAGAGGTAAACATGGTAAGAAACAGGGATGTCAAAGGAAAAGTACTATTCAACAGTTGTCGCATTCCACTTCTCCAGAAGGCAGGGTGCCAAGCCAGGCAGGTCCTGATAATCAGTTTGCAATTCAGCGGGAGGTGGAAGAATTTACAACTCAGAGATGCAGTGTTCCCAGCTCAGCTTCTGGCTGATACCCACTCTGCTGCATGTATGTCAAAATTTGCCTGTACTATTCTCACTTGCATATCATAAACTGTGTCATCTTGGATTAGAAGATTTTGTTAAGGATTCATGTAGCTGCAATTTTCTGTGTTCCTTTGTTTCTATATTTTCCTCTAATCCACATGCATGCTAGAAATTGATTCTAAAAGCATAGCTTCAGTGAGAAAAGCCTATCGCTAACAAGCTCTTGTATAACATTTTTCATGCACAAATCTCAAATCTCTTTATAAAGAATCAGTAAGCAAATGTTCAATCAGAAATATAACCAGACCTTTCTATTTAGCATCCTGTACCTTTACTAAGCTGTATGCTTCATACAGGATTCTTCTCCACACAACTACCCCACAGGAACCCCCAAATTTTGTATTTTCCCTGAAATACCCGATGAGCGTTTGACACTGCAAGAGTGAAGTCCACAATAACTGAATAAAAGTGCAGAATCCCAAATTCAGCTCTTGTTATAAAAAGTTAGCATTCAATATTTTCATATGAAATGCAAATATAACCAAAAGTTAATTAATGCATTTTTAAAATTATTTTATATCTTTCAAACTGTTCTTTCGTCCTTATGAGTACGTAAAACATAAATTCTAGCCTTTGTTATCTTGAATATAACTTGACACTAACTCCTGTAGCAAATACAGAGCTACATGAGAATAACAAAAGAGAACATGGAACAGAACTTACTTTACTGAATGTGAAGACAAAAATGTACAATATCCATCAAGTACAGTAATACTCAATACTAATATTTGCGATTAAAGATTTTTTTTTTTTTTAAGGAAACAGATAACTCTCATGAAGATCTTAAATTATTCTAGTGTAAGTAATATCATGGTCTTTGCATGCCCTTTCACAAGAGCAATATCATTAAATTAATATGTATTTTGGAGAAAAAGAATATGCCTTTTTTTTAAAAAAAAAACAGATTAAAAGTGGAAAAATATTAGCATTTTAAAAGTGAATAATGGATTTTAGAAATGTGCACTTACCAATACAATCCCCATTTTCATCCTGCTTATATCCCATGTTGCACTCACATCGGTAACTAGAAAGGGTTGGTGTACAACGTCCATTTAAACAAAGGTTGGGATGGTGCTTACAGATGTCTATTGTCTGATTGAGTATTGCTGATAAAAAAAACAGAACATGGTACAAATATTCATAGTTTCAAATAGAAGTAAATATGAATATTATACTTGACTTCAGAAAGTATGTTATCAGGTGCATAAATATATCCGTCAAATCAAGTATTTTTTCCAGGCACTATCTGTTGACACAACAGTAAACTAACAAAACCAAGTAGCTCTCAGAAACAAAAAACACATTAGACAAATAGTCTTAATTATGATTTACCATCTATATGTATAGCCTGATGAGATTGTCAGTGGCCTCACGAATAAACCACAATTTGGGTGAAAGTTAAAGCAGTCTGTTCCTCTATGTTTACTATTATTGGTGTACCTGTCTTAATAATACTCCTTGCATTTTATTAACTTTATGGTTCTGATCCTAGAGATGTGCTTACACGTGTTATAAGCAACTTTACATACACGAGACTCCCCTCTGAATATTATTCATTTTGAGCTTTCAGTCAAGGCAGTGTTACTGCAGAATAGGTAAGTTTTACATTTGGAAGAACAAGGAAAGAGAATACGTTATTTTAAACCCTGGTGGTTTTTTGAAAACACTTAGAAATTTGGAGTTTTATTATCTGACCAAGGCAGATCAGCAAAGACAGCACAGGCTCAAAGACTCTATAACTGAAGTGACAAAAAAAATCTCTGCATCTGAACTGCTGTTAAAAATAGGGCTCCTGAGCTTCCTAATGTACCAACTGAGGTCTCTTAAATGTGCTTGAACACAAAGGTGGGTTTATGTGTTAAGGACACCATATCATTTCCAGACTAAAAACTAAGCAGAAAAAAAGGAAAAAATAGAAGGAATAAAAATAAAGAGAGAAACAAGTCACAACAATGCAAGTACTTACTTAGTCCTGTAATTATTGGGCCATTTCCAGCGGGACTTTGACCACCCATCCCTACCCCTGCTCCGCCTACACCTGGGGAGAAACCATTGCTTCCAGGGATGGGCATGAATCCTGCTCCTCCTGGGCCGTAGCCATTGCCATTGCCACTGGGAAGGAACCCATTGCCTCCTGTCCCACCACCTCTGGAACCACCTCCAGCAGAAGTGCCATCCACACAAAGTCTGCGGTGTTCATCTATTAAACGGGAACACACAGAGAAGCATAAAGTAAATCGACACTTCAGAGTCAGCTTATATGGAAGATACAGATCTTCGTATGCTACAAAAACCAGAACACCAATTCATCATTTCTTTGATGTTAATGTGTTCCCTCTCCCACTCCTAATCTCAGGCAGATCCTATGATTGTGACAGGTGCTATTTAAGGAAGGACATGAAAAATAATTAAAGGAAATACTGTAATTTACAACTATTTGTTGAAACCTTTTTGTTAATGTATTGCTAGCAGCACTGTAACTCCCTGGTCACTCAGAGATCTTGATATAAATAAACTGAAAATACGTTTCACTAGGGATGTGGACTATTGTTCTGTGAGCAGAGTCGAAAGAATAAATGAAATACTGATGCATTTTTAGTTCAAAGTAACCCAAAATTTAATGGAACAAGGGAGCAGCTGTTCCTTTAAATCAGAATGAACTATGGACCCTCAGAGTCATTTCCTCTTTGAGCTTGACCACAAAATATTTCCCATTTGTCAAGAACTATTTCCAAAGTCAACAAAAGGATGTTAAAGAAACTAGGGCCAAACATTCATGGACCAGAAAAAAAGTGGTTCACAGACAGTAACATCAGTATTAAAAACACAAGAATGAATAATAATGCAATTCCTGGCTTTATTTTTCCATTTGGCCTACATTTTAAAGCAGTTTAAAATATTCCAGTGATCTCCATCCCAGCTAGAACGGACAGCAAGAAGAACACAAACCAACCAACTAACAAGCCACTCACCAGATCCTCTGACAGGACACATCTCTGGAACAGACCCGATGGCCCAGCACCGGCCAGACTCACAGCAGCACTGCCTTTTGGTGAACCTACCGGGAAGCTCCTGTGCACAGCGGCCATTCACTATGTTGGAGAAACATGTACTTGCCCTCTGATCTGAAAGTTAATTTAAAAACAAAACCAGAAATAGTAACATGAATTCTCAAAATTACATTCCCTTATTCAATTCATGTAAGGACTAAAATGTTTAAGAAGTTTTATTGAAAAAAAAAACAAAACACCAAACCCCAAAATACCCCAAAACACACCCAATAATTATCTGAGGTGATCAGCACCAACGCATTCCATATTTGATTTACTGTAGGATCACATCTTTGCAGTGACACTAGTCTTGCATTAATCCAACATGAAATCTTAAAGTCTGCTCAAGCTAACAGAAAATACAGATGATACAAAAGGTACACAGCAATACAAATAGAAACTAGATACAAATATATAAAAAGGCTATTATGGCAAAAATTGAGACATTTCATGTAACAACTGCAACATCAGTAAATTCATTTAATGAAGTTTTCCTTGGTGCAGATGCATCTGACTGAAGAAATGCTACCCAGTCCGCTCTGCTCAGTAGACTGAATGTACAACAGTATTTCTAGTAGTGCCATGTGCAAACTACTCTGTATAAATATATCAGTGTTTATTATATTCTAGTTCCTTCAAGGACACATTCTAGATCTTTTATTGTCACACTCCTGAATGCTGACTAGGAGAAAAGGTCAATGAATTTGGAAAGATATGGTACTAATACAATATGGTACTAATTATAATAACTGAGCACATCCTGACATTTTGGTTAAAAGCAAATATTTATCTTAAACTGGGAAGAATAAAATAATTTGTATTAATAAGGATTACATTCTTCACTTTTCTCGTAAGTAAAGGAGAAATTATACTTCGAGAGTATACAAATTCTACTCCAATGATATAAACATTTAAGACAAGAATTTTCAGACACATGTTCATTTAAGAGAAGGAGACTCTGTGACATAAGGGCCTGCCCTAGCGGACTAGGGCATGTGATTTGTGTGCAATTGGTTTTGGGAGCTGACTTCAGAAACCAGACTGTAAAACACTCCAAAATCCATAGAAATTTTGATCATATTGGAAATCAAAGGTTCTCGGTATTCCTGAGGCTAGCCACAATAAATCTGAATTTTGGCAATCCTCAGATGAACCTGGATAACAAAAGCTGGCTACATTGTGGAAAAAATTATCCATGTGAAATCACTTGTAGTTCTTGTGTTGCTACTGGCTTACATAATTTCTCTGTAATTCAGAAATCCCTTCAGAATTCCCATCCCTTTCCCAACATGAGAACAAAGTGCTTTGAGATGTCTGAAATAAGAAGAACCACATGAGATCTAGAAAAGATTATTAGTAATTGATAATGTTTTTTACACATGGTATGCAGTATTTTTAGTTAATTCATCAGAATGTTTTATATTTGACACATGCAGCTGTATAAAAGAAATTACCACATGTGAAAATATGCATACATCTTTTTTATAATATAGAAACAGGTTTTAAGTAAATTGTCCTGTAAAAGCTGCAATCTACTGAAATCTAATATTTGGTTTGTTTTATTAACTGTTCCAGCCAAATTAGTGGCACCTCAGCAGACACTACTTAATGCCTTCTGAGTTTATATATGTGCCTTATATTGGTCTATAAAGGTTAAATTAACCTATGTGAGATGGAACTTGAAATACCATGTAAGGATAAATGTTGGCTCCTTTAGAACCAAAGTGAGCTTAGCTTTTGGTTTCATCAGATGCAGGTTAGAGAAACAAATATAATTAACATTTCCTATGTTTGCCTAGACAACAGAAATATTAATTGCTTTTTTCCTAAGAAGATCCCGATCCCAGGCCGGAGTTCTCATGCTACAATACAGCTGACACAGAGCGATCTACTTATCTACATAAAGACGGTTGCAGAGGCAATCCTCATCAGAGGAAGATGTTATGAACTTTAAGTAGCTGGATCAGAGATACTAGTGAGTTAGCATATAGTGAGGTCCCGGCGCAGGGCAGGGAGTGCTATATGGTTGGGACAGAAGTTCTGCTGCTGCTGTGTATATATTGCCTTAACAACCTTGAGAGCTCTAAAAGCCTACAGGGTGGAATACCTACCAGTACAGCGGGAGCCATCCGCGGATGTGACATAACCCCGTGGGCAGATGCAGAAATAACTTCCCACGGTGTTAGAGCATTCACCGCCTTCACAGATTCCTGGGATGATGCTGCATTCATCAATATCTACCCAAAAAGGAAAGGACAAAGGATAATTAGCAGAGCACTTCAATATATTGTGTTAAAAAGAGGGAAAGACAGCTTTTCTGAAACGAAGTTGTTATTCAACTTAGATTGAATAACATCTTGTTGGTATTTGCATACTGCAAATAATTTTGTTTGCCTTCAAATTGAGGTTTTCTTTATACGTTCAAGGGGTGCACCAATTCAAGTCACAGAGTATGTGATAGCAGTCTGGGATTTCCTCTAAATGACACATACTGAGTGCCATCTCTAGGAAGCACACAACGGCTACAATGCAATACCAATATACACATCCTGCTTTTGAGCTGAAGGAAGGAGGATGGTCCAGCAGCCAAGCATGACAGCTCTGGGCTTCTGTGACCACAGAAATATTGCTCATCAGATCTGACTGCTTTCTGGCCTTCTTATACTCCAACTGTAAGCAAGAATTTTGGCCAAGCTCTTCAAATGTGACCAAATGTTGCATTTTTACTTTTTTCCCAGATGTTTTTAATCCATTCAGATGTTTCTAACTAAAAGCAGTGGTCTCATCTGAACACTGAAAAAATACATATAAAGCGAGATGTCATCAAGCTGATCAAGCTGAAGCCGGCTTCACAAAAGGCAGATCATGCTTGACAAATCTGGTGGCCTTCTATGATAAAGTGACCTGCTCGGTTGACATGGGGCGAGCAGTCGACATTGTCTACTTGGACTTCTCCAAGGCCTTCGATATGGTTCCCCACGGCCTCCTCCTGGAGAAACTGATGCGTTATGGCCTGGACAAGTGGTCTGTGCAGTGGGTGAGGAATTGGCTGATGGGCTGAACCCAAAGGGTGGTGGTAAATGGCTCTTTTTCAAACTGGCAACCCGTCACAAGTGCGGTCCCCCAGGGATCGATACTGGGCCCAATGCTATTCAATATAGGCCAATGGCATCCTGGCCTGTATCAAGGATAGTGTGGCCAGCAGGACCAGGGAGGTGATAGTGCCCCTGTCCTCGGCACTGGTGAGGCTGCACCTTGAGTACTGTGTTCAGTTTTGGGCCCCTCACTACAAGAAGGACATCGAGGTGCTGGAGCGTGTCCAGAGAAGGGTAACGAAGTTGGTGAAGGGTCTAGAGCACAAGTCTTACAAGGAGAGGCTGAGTGAGCCAGAGGTGTTTAGTTCGGAGAAGAAGAGGTTGAGGGGAGACCTTATTGCTCGCTACAACTACCTGAAAGGAGGTTGTAGCCAGGTGGGGATCGGTCTCTTCCCCCTAGTAACAAGTGATAGGACAAGAGGAAAAGACCTCAAGCTGCGCCAGGGGAAGTTTAGGTTAGATATTAGGAAAAACTTCTTCACCGAAAGGGTGGTCAAGCATTGGAACAGGCTGCCCAGGGAAGTGGTTGAGTCTCCATCCCTGGAGGTATTTAAAGGACGGATAGACGTGGTGCTCGAGGACATGCAATAGTGATGGACTTGGCAGTGCTAGGTTAATGGCTGGACTTGATCTTAAGGGTCTTTTTCAATCTTAACAATTCTATGATTCTATGAATATCTTCATAAGCGACCTGGATAACAGGATCAAGTGTAGCCTGATGAAGTTCGCAGATGACACCAAATTGAGTGGGGAAGTAGACACTCTGGAAGGGAGAGCCACCCTGCAGGAAGATCTGGATAGGCTGGAAGAGTGGGCTAACAAGAACTTTATGAAGTTTAACAAGGACAAGTGTAAGATCTTGCAACTGGGAAAACATAATCCAGGAGTGCAGCTCAGACTGGGATCCACCTGGCTAGACACCAGCTCTGTGGAAAGGGACCCGGGGGTGCTGGTGGACAGGAAGCTCACCATGAGTGAACAGTGTGCTGCTGCGGCCAAGAAGGCCAATAGGATGCTGGTTTGCATCAAAAAGGGCATCACCAGCAGAGATAAAGAAGTCATTATCCCTCTCTAGTCAGCACTTGGCAGGCCACAGCTGGAATACTGTGTACAGTTCTGGTCCCCGTTATACAAAAAAGACGTGGACAGGCTGGAGGGGGTCCAGAGAAGGGCAACCAAGATGATCAAGGGTCTGGGAAGCCTGTCATATGAGGATAGGCTGAGAGAGCTGGGCTTGTTCAGCCTTGAGAAAAGGAGACTTAGAGGTGATCTCATCACCGTGTACCAGTACTTAAAGGGGAGCTACAAAGAAGATGGAGATTCCCTTTTTACAAGGAGTCACATGGTGAAGACAAGGGGTAACGCGTACAAGTTACTTCCAGGGAGATTCCGATTGGACACAAGAGGTACATTTTTCACAATGAGAACAGTCAATCATTGGAATCATCTCCCCAGGGATGTGGTTGACTCGGCTACGCTGAACACATTTAAGACTCAGCTGGACATGGTGCTGGGCCATCTCATCTAGATTGTGCTAGAAAGGTTGGATCCTTGAGGTCCCTTCCAACCTGGTATTCTATGACTCTATGATTCTATGATGCATGAGCTGCTGTATGTAACAAGGGGCTGCTAGTGCACTTGGGACCATGACTGAGAGCACTGTGTGCTGTCCCAGCACAAACTGGAAGTAAAATGAGGAGCTGAGGCAAAGAGAAGCAATAGAAGGAAGCAGTCTGACCATATTGTTAGAGATATGAAGTACAGCAGAGCAAACTGGCATGGAAGAAATACAAGCCAGGAAGAACAGCATGAGAGAAACGACTGTCATGACCATTTATACAAAAAAGCCATTTTAAGTAACCACTTCATTCTGCAGCTGTGACAATCTTTAGACATATGAATATTTTTAGGGTTATTTAGTAACCTAATCTTGCTTTTAAGTGACCTCTGCACATTAGCTTTTCGAGTGGCTTTCGGTGAATCTCAACTGTGGCCCAGGTTTAACATGGGGGGCATTCTGAGAAACCATGGGAAAACATGGGCCAACTTTCTAACTAGCTTGAGATGAGTTATGTTTTCCAGTTGGAATGATATGATACCACAGGTTTTGCACGGCCTGATACCATAGGTAGTCAGTCACAGGTAAAAGACTTTGGCTTAACTTGTTTGAACAATCTGGATGCAGTATTAATTTAAATTAGCTTTCATATTGCAAAACAAAAATCAAAACAAAAAAAAAATCAGACTGTTGAACCCAGACTGCTGCATGTCAAATAATGCAGGAGAAGCATCAGAAAGAGCATATGACAGAAATTATCTTGTGATGACACTGTGAAGGTCTTTCCTTGTTAAGAAAGCCTTGTGATCCCACAGACCATTCCTCGCACTTTTACAGAGACCTATAATTTCCTTGGACTTGTCACTATAGACGTTCTCTTGAGATGAATGACTGCTTGAGAAATAAACCTCAGCAGGTGTTATTTTTTAGGAGGCTATTACATGATGAATACTTTGCTCCCTCACTGGCTAAATTCTCCACACTGAAAACTCAAAGAAAAGGAAGAGTGCCAAAAAGATCTGGCATGCACAGGGACTATATCAAAAAGGTAACTCCACACTATGGGAAGGTCCACACATGAAGAATCCCCTTTAGATACATTCAAGTACTGAAAGGAAAATTAAGTTTTGCCACAAGGCCACTAAGAATGTGAAAACTGTTTTTTGTAAAGTGAAGGTATGAATAAAACAATCCCCTCTCCCACTGGCATGTCATTTACAGTGTCATTGTAGAAAAGATGATTTATCTTACATGTAACATGTCTTCAAACTTCCTAACTAATCCATACATATAAGCATCCTGTGGCCTTTGTTGTTTGTTTTACACTATGAAGCAGAGTCAGAAGAAGTGAAAATTTTGGCTTTTTAATAAGGTTATTTAAGCATTTCAGAGGACACACAAAGTTTAAACTTTACATTAAAATAGTTATGAAATGATGGCAACTATTGCGCACATTTTAGACATCTGCTCAAGAATGTACAAAAGAAAGTGTCATTTTTGTAAAATCAAAACACTTGTAAGAAATAATGCTTTCACTTAAGACTTCGTAGCTACCCACTGCAGAGATTCCAGAATTCCAAATGATGGTATAAATCAAAACCATATAATTCCCCAGGAAATCTCAGAAATCTTGCATTAATTTACTATATTAAAGACAATATATATAATGTGGTGAACTGCTTACCATCTCATTTAATCCAACGAAATGAAACCATGTGTATAAATCAAAACAGAACCGGAACTGGCTGCATGCCTTGTTGAGATCTTTCATGCAGTTCAGGTCTTTCACAACCCATAAGTCTTTTAAACATGAATACTCTCTACTGTATACACACACAGTCTGAATGATCACGTCAGAAAGACAGGTAAGAAAACTGGATGAAATGACGACTCTGCATGAAGAGTTTAATTTTTCTGGAAAGTCACACATTCCTGATGGCAGAGTCACTGGATGTTCATGCAAGAAAACTTCCTTATTTTACCATCCCTTGAAGCACACCTTCAATCTCAAGGAAATACTACACTATCCTTTTTCATCACTACTGCAGTGGTTCCAAAAATAAATTCCAGGACTCATGCTAAAGTTCAGAGGCACCCATACTTTGATAAAGATATCACCAACATGGTGATCACAATTTACCAGCATGGAAATACTGTCTGAAGATGCAAATACTGTACACACAAACGGGATGGCACAAAGGTGGTAGCAACTGCCGCCAGTGATACATGGACAAGTTAAATTTAAGAATCCCTATGCTAGGAACTGGTTACACAGCATTTTCAAAATATTTGTTTCATTCAGTCACTGTCTTAGGGAGTGGGTGTTAAACATTGCAGGTTTCATAGCATTTATTTCTTTTTGATAACTGAGGTACAACAGCAGCTATTATACATAAGAAAAAAAAAAACACAAGAAAAATGAATCTATAAAAATCTGACTGCTAAAACCAGCAGGCACTTGAAAACTGAAAGTTTCCCCTTCATTTTCACTCTGTTTGGCACAGGTACCTGCTACTTTAAAGGTAGTAATCTTAATTACAAGAACACAACACCTGATCTTCTACTAAAGGAAACCAAATTCCAAACTAGATGGTCATACAGTACAAAGCCCATTGAGGTAATGAGTAGGCGGAGTCTGTAGCACTGGCAAGTGAAAGACATAGGAAGGAAGTAGTTAGCCTCTGCAAAGCTGCAGGACGTAGACCATCCTTCTCACCTGGCTACATGCACAGGAGTTTAACACTGTCTAGGGCTCTTGTCCAAGAATGACAGGGAGCTGGCAAGGGAGAAAGTACCTTCCTGAAATCTGGGCAGTAACCAGAGTGGAAGGAAGACTCCAGAGTCTTCTCCATGTGGAGAGAAAAACATGTTTTTAACCAATTAACATGGAGAACCCTTGTGGAAGAATAATTTTCTTACTTACTGGAGCAGTACCAAGTCAGTGGATTTTTTGTTTCACTAGTTTTTGAGCTATATCTCTGTCTCTCCTTCTCCCTCCCTCGTTCTTGCATGTGAAATTCTTTCAACAAGATCTCTGTTACCTCTGACTGGAAATTCTGAGACTTTACCTCAGAAAGAGCTATTTTTAGGATGGCTGATTGAAAAAGTTACTCAATTTCCTTCCTTGTCCCCTCCAAAATACATAAATTAATGGTCTCAGGGAAAATGCTCCAAAGATAGTAAGAGGAGATGCTGTCTTAAGGGTGAAAAAGACTGGTGGTGTGAGTGGCTGCGGTTCCGATGTTACACACAAGATGAGAAAGCCAGACTCAATGTAAGAACCAATTTAAATGTGTGGCATAAACTTTGCAGGTGTGACTATTAATTGGTGAACTTCTGCCAAAAAAACCCAGCCTGGCTACCTGTCATCCAGAATTCATGACTTTTACTGCTACAGTAAGCAGGATTTTATGAATAACTGAATTAAAAGGACCAGAAAAGGGGGTCTCAACTGCTGAGTTCTGAAAAAGGGTTCCCTGAAAATAGTTTTAGTCTATAGCAATACCTGGTAGTATCAAATCTGAAAAACACACAGTGTAATGAAATTACACATTAAAGCAGGAGAACCAGAAATAGAACTGTTTCTTTTAAAAGGTTCTTTGCATTTTGGTGTCACATTTAAAGAAAAAAAGGAGTGATCCTGTGTCATATAGTCCTAGCCCTTTGACATCAATAGTACAGCAACATATATTTTTAGAAGAGCATCAGAGGCATCCTACCTCCCAGAGTACCTTTGACTGTAAAGGGTGTCATAACTAACTACATTTAGTCAAGGAGTATGATGTATTTTCAATTTGAGAAGAGTAAGTGGAACACATTTATTAGATCCTTGAAGTACTAATAATTAGTAGTCCTTGTCTTACGTACACCAGCAACCACAACTGAAAGCTTATTTCACCTCCCAGTTTATCTACATACAATCCACCTCTGAACAACCCATAGCTGTAGGTTCCATTAATTCTGGAAGATAACATCCTAAAAATGAACAGAATTTCATTCCTAAAAAGACAATGAAAACTCAATATATTGTAGGTCAAAACTTTTAGGCCAAAAAAGAGAAGGGTTTGGGGGTTTATTTTGTTTAGTTAAGACATCACATAAGTGCTTTGGATCTCTGGAATTTGGTACAACCCCTGTAATGGCCTTTTCCAAATTTTTTCAGCTCTGTACCCATTCCTTGAATCCTTCCATGACTTGCCCAGTAGTGGAAGAAGTTGCCCTGACTACCGTGGAAAGTCAACAAGTCAGGAATATAGAAAAGCTTCTAAATAAAATCAGTAATGTTGAACCCTGAGCTGGATTAATTTTAAAGGTCATATTTTCTCAAATAGCCTAAGCTACCTAGTTACATTTCTACACATGAGGCCATACACACACACATTCAAGTTGTTCTCATATGCTTTGGAAATCCTTTAAACCTTCTTTACTGGTATACAATTGCCATTAATTTCTGAAAGGTCAGTGTCAGTCAACCCTAATCTGAGGCTCAAAATAAATCCAATAAGCCAAATATATGCCTTTTTTTCTATTTTTTTTTTTTTTTAAAGAAACACGGGAATATAATGCAAGCAAATAGCCTAGCAAAGCAATATTTATTGCTTAACATAGTTCTAGCAAAATCCATTACGGTACAAAAAGCACAATATGAACATTCCTACTCATTCTAACAATAGCTATTGTTTCCAGGAGGAATGACAGGAAAAAAATCCTAACCCACAAAATACATCTGGATGTTTAAGGGCAAAGGATATAGTAGGGGATCTCAAATCCCTCCTTCTTAAGTAGAAGACTTGCTGTTAAATAAAGAAGATCTGAATAGTTAGTGTAAGATTCCAGCCTCTGTCTCTGAACACTGGAGCCTTGCCTGGTTACTGACTCCAACTTGGACTTTGTTCTTTGTAGCCAGCAAGTAATATTTGATCTGGTTTTCCATACTTAAAGAAGGGAAACGAGTGAGCACAATACTCCATACTACATCACTTCTACATAATATTTTAAATAAAAAATGACATTAAACCAATGCAGTTTCTATTAAATAATTTCTCTGTACACAGGTTCTAACTCATAGAGGACCAATTCCTTATATCCTTCCCAATGGCCTAATCCGTATATATAAACGATGTAAATGCACTCAAATGACCAGTCCCACTAAATGAAAGTGTAAGTGTTTGAAGGACTGGCTATAGTTTTATCCTATAACTCTCACATTGAAAGATTATGAATTCTCAAAGCCTTTACTGGAAAAAAAAAAAGCCTCAATAAAACTATGGCTTGGCTTGCATTGTCTGCTCCATTCTTGGAATAATGTAAGCATGGTATTATGCTGGTATAATTTTGGCATTACCACCTTGGCTGTGAAGCATGGGGAAATGGACAAGTAACAGTTTCATTATGTTTTTTTCCCCAGAAAAGATGGTACAAACTGGGCACTGAGGGTTGTTATCTGTATAATTCCGTGTAGGGAATTACATGACTAGGGAAGCTAGTGGGGAAGCTGTGACCAGGGACTAATTAGTACCTAACTTCTGCCACAAAAAGAAGTGGCAGGGGCTTAGAAGAAACAAAGCCAGAGCATATGACCTGTTCTGCAGTAGGCTGCCAACAAAGCTGGAAATGGAACCCCATTGATAACTGAACTATGAAATAATAGCAACTATTTCAGACTGCAGATGATGTTTCACTTCTGTTATGCACGGTCCCATAAGCATAACAGATTTTTAAGCAGATATGTGTTAAAAATACATTCACCTTTTCCTGTGGATACTATCAGAGAGAACTGTTGAATAACATTTTTAACAATTAAAGCAGACTTTAACATAGGTTAAAGAAGTAGAATGCGAAGAATGTTTTAATTACTGTTTTCACAAGGAAGGAAACATTACTGAATAAGTTGTCCTTCTGGAATCAAAGCTGGAGTGCAGATGCCAGGCAGAAATATAACATATACAAAGTACCATGCATTTTTTGGATCTCTATGAAAACATCTATTTGATGTATTCTAACTGCATCCTTGCCTGAGAGGAGGTATCAGGTCTCCTTCACATGGAGCTCTTCTAGGGTTAAGAGCAGTAAAGCATGAGCGCTGCCATGGGCAGATTACAGACATCATCAGAACAGGGAATTCATTTATTGAACTGAGACAGTAGTCTATCATTACAGATATCTAAATGCTGTCTTTGCTCTGATGATATATTTATCACATTAGAAATGCCTTTTTTTTAGGACTAACACTTCAACAGGTGGTTTGGGCAAAAGCACTATTGCTCTACTCCTGTTGTACAAGTCTCATGGAATAATAATAAATACACCATGATTGAGAGAATCAAAAAACCAAGTGCACTTCTAATGAACAAGGATAAGTAACTATTCATCAAAAAACACAGAAGTTACTCTAACATTAATCATTGCATTTAATACTATAAAAAGTTGTAAACAGTCTCAAGCTGAAAGAGTCCTGCCAAAATAAACAGATATAATTCAAAGAATACCAATTTGAATAAAAGCCTTCCAATGAAACGTCTTGCAACTGACAACACAAATCCAAGATGAGTAACAACAAAGCATACATTTCTAATCTATACATTGCCTACACAATCAAAGACACTATGCATTTGTTTAGCTATTACAGCTGGTTTTGCTTCAGCTTTGAAATGATGAGTTGATTATAGTTCTAATATTTTCAAATCCACTCTTTCAAGTGAGGCATCACAGTCACATTTTGGAAAACATTCAACATTTGCAAATTTTTTTCCTGATAGTTGTTTATATTTAATGGCATAATTACAAGTAAATATTTCTGAATTTTCTGTACTTTATGTTGTGATGCTCAGTAAACTTAAGCTTGAATTCTACTGAAAGATAAACTGTATTGCCAGAATTTTTCAAAATCATAACTGTACTTACCGATATCCAGCATAACACAAAATGATGGTAAAAACAGCCAGTTATGCAAAGACAATTGCAAACAGTAGATGCTTATTCTCTTCCTAAATATTGTGTAACCATTGCAGAAGTACATTTCTTAGAAGCTAATGAGAGCATTAAGATACTAACAAAATTAATCATGTCAGGTATCTGTCAGATTTAACGTGGGTATAGGTAGCTGTTAAGTTCACTGTGCCTGCGCTCTGAGCTGGTAGCATACAAGTTAGCTCTGGTGCACAAGTTATATATCCACATCAGTACAGCACCATGTCTGACCTGATAGTAGTGCCAGACATTATTATATGAACTTAGTTATAAACTAAGTTGCATGTAATTGTTAATGATATCTACCAATTAACCTTTCCAAATGATTAGAGTCCATTATCAGAAAAAAGCAAGTAGTGTTGGATTATTACTATACGTCTTCATACTTTGTGTCCTGACTCACCTATTACTAATGCCCCTGCACCCCTCACCACTACTACTCAATACGGAAATAAAAAGGAAATTATAATTTTAAGAGCCAGTGATCGAGTGACAGGCAATTTTAACAGAAGCTGGGGTTTTTGCAGTTAGCAGTGAATGGAAAGCGATGCTTTATCCTTTGGTCTTCTTTCCACATAGGTGGAGAGGAGAAAGAAGCCACATAAAGGGTCACAAGCTGATAAGCATGACGTCCTTTTCTAAAAACAGCAGGAGCAAAGGATATGTGGTCTCACTTACCTCCTTTCCACTTTTTCCAACATGGGCAAGCCCAAAGGAAGGCTTTTGAAGGGAAAACAAAGCACCCTGCCCTCTTTCTTTTCTTCTAATTATAATTCTCCTTCCTATATGCTGATGCCTCATTGAGGGCCTACAAATCTCTTCTGTTCTATCCAGCCACTCCTTCCTGTTTGCCTCCCTGGCAAGAAAAATCCCGCTGCCTCTTGCCTATGGTTACATTCCCATTCTGTCTCCCACAAAAAAAAGAAAGATTTTACTAGGATGTGCTGCCCACTTTATGCTTAGCTCTGTTCCTCACAGGTTGCCATGCAGCACAGGGTAGATGAAATGCCTTGGATTTAATTCTCCCAAGGAAAGTGGCTCTGATTACAAATTTCCCTTTCAGTCACCTTCTTTTGTAGGATTCCTCACTCCACTTGGTGCCTTCTGGTTTCTCCCTCGATCCTGCAGAAGGCTGTGGAGATGGTGCCATACTGTTTTATTGCTCTACAACTTTTCTACTGTTCTATTGTCTTCAAGGTATGGGGAGATTCTTTTTCCCAGTGTCTCAGCAAGGCTCCTGGTGTTCCCTTACTTCTAAAATGTCTCAAAGGGACCTGCTTTCCCTATGAACAAGATTGCTCCCTGCAGAGTCCTAAATGACTGTGCATATACCGGATACCTATCAGCTCGCTCTTGTATACATTTAGGTAGACATACATGTGCACATGCACAGACACATACACAAGCTGCTTCTATTTATCCTCAACCATGGTAAGAAAATCTCTGTTTCCATAGTTGCAGCTCTATTTCTTGCAAACTGTTTCTTGGAAGGTTTTAACAAGATATAGCCAGGTTTCTCCTAGAAAAACGCATGACAGGAATATCATTGTGTACTGAGCATAAATTGAAGCTGGTCAACATAAAAAAAACAGAAGGTGGTGGAGGACAGGACCAGAGAAAAATACCTTTGGATATTTGTTTTACTTACTCTTTGGTATTACTTGCAACAACACCAGATGCAACATTTTCACTTACAAAATGTGATTCTCAAACTGATTGTATTACCGAATTTTTCTGTGGATTCTGTATTGTAGGCAAAACTAAGGAAAACTCCAAGACAACTTCCAAAAATGGCTATAAACCATGTATTTGTTTGTAACTGAATACTGAGTATAATGTAATATGGTCACATACTTAAATTGCTGCCTAATCATAAGCCAAAGCCTTGAACAAGCAGTCCTCTTATCTGTTTAACTTGACTGTGAGAGTACCCACTGGTTGGGATGAAGTCTGAGAGTTCCGATTTCTTTTGAAGGCATGGCAAATTCACTCAAATCAGTGAAGTCTACATCAAACCCAGAAAAACTCAGCAATTTTCTATTGCATTACTTTAAACTATACAGAATTGCTGCTCTTAATTATATCAATGTGTTTACTGAATAAACATGGTGTATTTTTATTAAACGATACATATTAAACACGGTCTATTTGATTTTTCATCTAAAAAAGAAGGACATTTCCCATGTATTTTTTACTTACTCAGACTCTTCAACACAAACTGGACATAGCAGTAATTTCTTACATTCATTACCAAAGCTGCCACATTTGCTTTTCACGCTGTAGTCAGCAGGCTGAAAATACCTACCTGTACTAGAATATTTTGGACATTTTTGAGAAAACCAACAAAACCCTAATAACTCGGTTGCAGTTATATACTGCTCACAGATGCACTCTTTATCAATAGTTCTAAATTTTGAAACAGGATGAACACTGTCTTTACCCACGAGTCAGAAAAAAACATCTAATGCAAAATATGAACAGCAAAGTAGAAAAGGACGATGCTGTGAAGAAGAAACAAAAAGCACTGTACAGTGATGTCTCTTCATATCAGACACTGCAACTATTCTGAACCTTTTCTTTCATTACTAAAGCACTCTAATGCTTTACTTAACCACTTCTTAGGTATGTTCTCTGACAACATCACTTACCATCACATTTTTGAGTTGCTTCATTCTGTTTGTGACCAGCACGACACTTGCACTCATATGAACCTACTGTATTAATGCAGTTTCCTCCTTGGCAGACTCCAGGGATAGCCTGACATTCATCAACATCTACAAAGACAAAAAAGAAGGATTACTTGACATAAGATACAAAATGTCATCATGGCATTTGCTGATAGACAGAGAGCTCTGAAATTATTCTTAAAAATAACCACAGCAAACCCAGCATGTCTCCACTGCAGCATCAACATAAGATATGGGAATAACAGCAGCAACATGACTCAGACCTTCATGTGTGTTGTTTGATTCCATCTAAGCTCAAAATGTATTACATGTATTGACTTATGACTTACATAGCTTTAAATATTTAAGAAGTGTACTTAAGTCAAATCTGTACAACTTACTATTGGTATCCCATGCCCTCAGATTGTTCCTTGTATATGGCCATTACAAAACACAGATTCTTATTTTGAAAGGAACTCTACCTGTACATATGGACTACCCTCCTGTCCACCTTAACTAGATATGATAATTTTTGCAGGATATTCTTCGTGGACAAAGTCAAACTACTCAAGTCAATAGAAAGTAGCTGCTATTCAGCCAAGATAAGTTGTATGGCAAATAATCTGCATAACTTTATTTACTGAAGTAATAAGTAGGACTAGATTTTCATGGATTTCTTTAGGCTGGACTGTCAATGCTAAAGAAATGCTCTTAGAAAATACATTGCCATTTTCGCTTTACATCTTACTTTCAGTAACTTTCTGTTATATTTTATTATGTGCTATTTCCAGTTCAAATTGTGTTGGGCTTTTTGTTCCCCACTCTTACTTGTTTATACATAAAACATCCTGTATTTCTGTACGTTTTTATACAAAACTCTGACATGACTCAATGTGTAAGTGCAAATGGGCAGTTAAAATAATACCAAGGATCATAGAGGCCTCTACGAAATAATGAGTGCTAAAGCAGACTGAAATTCTTTGTACAGAAGGAAAGGGAGAATACGCTCTAGACTAGTGCATGATATACATATTATATGTGGGTGTTTAGCTTCTCAGTAGGTCTTTTTAAAAGTTCGGCTAATCTATAGCTATCAGAAAGTTCAGAATTAAGCAATCGTACTAATTCCTTCACAACAAAATTTCACATGCATCCAAATGTTCATAGAGGAGAGAATGCTTGGAAGTTTTGTTCCAAAACCTGCAGAAGCTCTTCTGTCAGATTTCAGGTAATATTTCTTGTCATTTTTCCCTTTCACAGTAGAGGCAAGAATTAACAGATTTTGTTAGTTCTCCACATCATGAAACAGAAATAAAGGAAAGTGTCCTTTGCAAGTTGTACAAAAGGGAGCCACATGGCTTCTGAAGAGTTTCTTCTGTGCAGAGGTCAATTTCATACCATTTTCTTGTCTTGGATTACAATTAAGTATGGAATTCAATTATAGCATTAAAGCAATACACTGCCTATTTTAAAAAACACAATTTATTTCACTCCGTTCTCCATTGTGATTAAAATATCTATTTAAGATTACTGTATTTTTAAAGCTTTTAGGAAAAATATTTTTCATATTTTTTCCCCAGGTTTTTCATTAGTGCCAAATAAACAAAGAATTTTAACTATTACCCTGTTTTCCATTTTCAGCTTTCCTGTTAGCTTGCATGCATTATTAAATGAAGCCGCTGGTAAACTTTATTTAAGATGCAGAAGAAAGCATCTCTTTCCTCTTCACATTCATGTTTGTTTTCTTTCTCTCTACCTCTTCTCTTCCACAACCAGCTCTTTGCCACTATGAACGTGGAGAACAGTGAGATACAGATGGGGCAGGACAAACAGACTAATAGTAGAATACAGTACTCCTTTTCAGGAGGATGTTCATTACCTCGAAGGCCTTACAAGACACTGACATTCCAGTTGAGTTTGTGGATTATAGTACTTCCTCAGTTTTTGTTACTCCTGGTGTTTGCAGTATAGATAAAATCTACGATATATGCCTTGGCCATTCACCCGCTCTTTCATTTAAGCAGGTATAATTGCTCATAGTCAAGGAAGAAGGAACTTTTTTTTTTTTTTTATGTTTTTTTAACTGCTGGGCTTGGTTTTAAATGCATTTACTGGAGAAGTTTGCATTTAGTTCCTGAATCTGTGCTGATTTAGTCAGCACAGTAGTGTGCCAAATGCAACAGTTAGATTGTAAATGGATTAAGGACTTTATCAGAGGCATAAACTTTCTGCAACCGTTTTTCTTCTAAATAACTAGTGCTTGGTGCAATCTAGTTTACCTGGAAAGCAACCTTTTCACCTCTGAAGTATTTTACGGAATTCGGACATGATCCAGCAACACCTAGACAGAAGATGGGTTCCATCATTTATTCACACCCTGCACACGCAGTAGCTCCCTTCTGAGTAAAACTAATATGGTGTTTGTCTTTTGACCCTTGGGCCTCAACATGCATTCATCACACGCAGTATGCCTGTGCCTTGTGTCATTTATTAATGCTTCTTTAAATTAAGCTAACTGTGTCAGCAGATCGGTGGTTAAAAATAATCACTGTGTATCTTTCATGGTTTTGTAAGCCAAAGATGTCAAGTAATAGTAAATTAATGGCAGTAGCAGCAGGAAATTAATACTTTCCAGAAACAGAAAAGGTATCACTGAAGCCTTGAAGTGAACAAAATTTTAAGATCTATTGATTCCATTCATTTCTTTCAATTCCAATCCTATGGTTTTAAAGGGATAAATAAATGCCAAGCTCTGCTGAACTCTGAAAAGCCGATCCCAATTATGCAACACAGTGCAGTGCTTATCCACTGAAGAAAACAGAAATGGAATCGCTACGAAAGGTGAGATCCTGAAAATCTTTGAATCACACGCACTATCTCGCTTTTCTGTGCTAATATCAATGTTAATTTGTGAAGGCTTATATGGTAACTATTCTAAGTCATATTTAAATGTAAAGAGAATAAGTATATTCAACTTCAATGTTAGCTTAAAAACATATATACATGCTACAAGCCTGATGCTTTTTTTGGTCAGTATCACCTTTTGATGAAAACTCAAGTTTGTTTTAATATGTCAGTAGTGTTTTGAAACTGAGAAAAGTCAGAAAGGACAAAAGTATTTTTTTAAAAGGGCATATTTTATGAATTGCTTCCTAAATGTTGCTTTAAGATGTATTTTTTCTGAAAATACAATAAATTAGAAATGAAGCATATTTTTATTTGTTTTTTAATATCTTTGACAGTCAGGCTAAGCCACACAGGAGTTTTAGCATTATTAATTATACATTTACTCATACTTTTAAACCCCACTCACATTAACACAATAAACTTTTTGCCATAAACAGAAAATCAGATTAATAACTTTTTAGATACAGTTCTGTGTACAGAGGTTCAATATGCTACCGATTAGGTAGAATGTTTCCGTGTGTTCATAGGCTTGATAATAACTGGCAAGTGAAAAAAAGTTCTTCACTTTTGCAGCATTTTCTCTACAAAATGCCTGCAGGATTTGCACAGCTAACTTTAAACATGTACCTTTGAAAACACAGCCAGATTCAGCTTCCCTTTCTGATGAGTGGACTGTTTCTCAAAAAACTCTGAAGAACCAAAAAGCTCAGGAAAAATAAATCCTCTCAGATTTTACACACAAATTTTGGAGAGTGCACTTTTTATTTACAATAGTAGCGATAACAGTTACGCAAATAGAAATTTTCTCTTGAATTCGACCTATAATATGTATGGGGAGTTTCTTTGCAATGGATTTGGCATGTGGGAACTAAAAAGTAAACTAGTTGTCAATACAATGGAAAACTGTTGGTTCTTCCTCTGCATTCTAGATAATAGAAATACCACAAATAAATACAAACATACAACAGAACTAATACTACACTTTTTTTTTTTTTTTCTATTTTAATACTTATTTTCATGCCAGCAGGATGGGATCCTAGATGACACTATTAATACTGTCAGTGAACCAGACACATTAACTCCAAACACTAGATTATCTAAAAATTATCATCTCTCAGTCTTCATTGTAAGTTTGAACCCTTATCTGTCTTCTCTCTTTTGTTCAGTCCATGTCAGTGCGTTTAATGTTCACGACAGTATATTCCTACTATGTAACAGATTTTTTGGATATTCTCTCCTGTAATGGCTATATATACTTAACAATGTCAGCAATGGTAGCAGGAAGAAGAACTTTCATATTTTCAAAAGCTATTCAGCCAGGACTGTATTTCTCTCCTTAGTGCAAAAAATTAACTGTCTGAAGGGAAAGGGTGTAGCTGAGAAATGGACTGTTGAGGAATGCAGGGAGGAACTGAGAAAACGTCCAACACAGGATTTCTGCCATTATGCTATTCCTAAGGCAGTGTAGCAATGGCAATAAAGTACTTTCAAATGGAACATTTAAGTTCCTCCTGCCTGAATTCTTGGGAAGAGGGATGTCTGAACAGCTACAATTCCTGTTTAAGCAATGACTGAATAGAAACTGTTGGGGGCAAAAAAACCCCAAACCAAACAATTTGAATTTTCATTGGTTTTGCTTCTCTAATTTTTTAAAAGCTGTTCATGGTAATAATGAAATAACAATACTACCATAATGTTCTATGCAAGCACATTACTCAGAGAACATAATTAATCCTGAAAAGGTGCTAAAGAGCCATGTAAGGTACACTAAGATTGCAACATGCACATCCTGTGAAGAGCAATTTCACACTCAGTAGTTAAATCTTGTCACTCTGACATCTAACACATACTGAAATTATGACCTATTTTGCAATAGTAAGGCTTGCAAGTTCTACTGATTTTGACTTGTTCATATCAAGTCTCGAACTAGGCTATCTGCTGATGTAAGCCTTCACTTCAAAAATGCCAGGCATTCAAACTATGGACTGAGTGAGTATGGTCTAATCAGTACATGTCAAAGACACAGTTTTACTGAATACCAAGCGGTTTTGTGTTCCTTTAATAAAAGTCTCTGTAAATCCGATGCCATCAGAAGAAAGAAAAGCATTGAAAAGCATTAGCCAGATCCCTGTATTTGTTTCTAAAACCCTCAGAGAAAATCTTTAATACCAGTCTCATCTGACCTTTCTACTTCATGAAATGAAGCCTCCTCAGATAGGAGTTACCACGCTTGGAGAACACCTGTTTCCTGAATTGCTAATACTCCTCTCTTGATAAAATCGTTGTAGCACTCCCTCAGAGCTCCATCTTGACCCCTTCATTTTCTTCTTCACAGTTTACCTCTGTGAGTCATACCTGCTATCGTTATTGCAGCTTCTGTCTATGCACAACTCACAGATCTACCACCCTTTACTCCTACTATTTGGATTAAACTCTCCAGGATGAGTTTAGCACAGAAATTTTAACAGCTGATTGTGTTTCCTTGCAGTATTGCAGTGTAGTAGCAAGTACCTCAGTCCCAATTTGTCTGTTCAGCATATCCATGGGCTCCCTCCTAGAGTTTCTACTTTAGCTGACTGTTGGAGGTTTTTTTGACCCCTTGTGAACAACACTGCTGTATAATTTTTTTCTAAAAATTTCATACCTAGCTGTAGTGAAATCCTGCAGCTTATTTCTACAGACTATGTATCTTAATACGGAGTTTGGAAAGGTAAACAGTGTCTCCACAGTGTCAAGTGCTACATCCAGTCCCTTCCTCCAGTAGAGTGGTGTGATAATTCAAGACAAAGTAGACAACATGCTATCAACCTGCAAACACCACAGAACTTAGGTCAGGAGGAATTACCAGTACTCAGAGCTTAAAAGGGACTGCCTCGACTGTTGGAAATAAAGGCAATGATTTTGTGGAACAAAGAAATTCTTTGTCTCTCCTTTTCCACACAGAAAATCTAACTTTTCTTCATCTGTTTGTGCCTTTCCATCATCTTTAACATCACATGCTAACTCCTGCTGACATACATACAATCAGATCTTACTATATAGTGATAATATGCCAAAAATGTAGCAAAAATGATGGCTGTTTAAACTTCCTTTGTTCAACCATCACACAAAGTAGATTACCACATTGTTTCTATGCTTCCCAGTGGAATTCAGCAATGATGCTAACTGCATAACTTAAAAATATTTGCCACACAGAATAAGCTGGCAGAAAAAGAAAATACAGTATTGTGGGCACGGGTGCTAAAGAGCTCTACTGATCCCTGACATAATTTAAATGAAGCCCCAGAAGCTACGCCAGGATCAGTTTGGCCAACATCTTTGTCATACAAAGGAGTTTGACTTGGAGATTGTAAGCAATGCCTTCAGTATGCTGTTTCTGTTTATGACATTGTTACAAAAAGAATGTCTAAAACATACTAATCACTTCAAGATGAACAGTAAAACATAAGCTGTTATATGTAGACAGAGGCCTATTTCTGACATATAAGGAAAAGCACAATCAAGTATTTCTCCTTAGTATAATTCAGATGCTTTAAGGAGTGTAAGCACAGCAAAACAGGAAAGCAAATATTTGGAATGAAGAAAAATGAAGGAATTTATTGTTGCTTAAAACTAATCTAAGTATTTTAAATAAAATAGATGGCTTTGCTAAGATAATGCTGTGAAGAGTTCCACAGAAGTGAATTTGAGCTAATAGCTTCAGTTGTAGTTCCTGATCAACCATGTGTGAATGAAAACTGAAGGAAAAATCAAAAAGATGTTTCACCAAGTTTTAATTTTTAAGAAGTAAAAATCTTACAGCATGTTGATTTTCTCTCAATTTTTCAACTCAAGTTCATAGAAGACTCTTACCAATGGAGAAGACCTGAAGTAGAAATCCAGCCAAACAACTGACTTTGTTAGATTTGTGTAATTTTAAGCCACTAAACTATGATGCAGCGTAGGGGAAAGCAGCACTAAGAATAATGCTGCAATACACGGGGCCGCGGAGAAGACTGAAAGAGAAGGAATAGGGAAATAAAAGTGAGAAAAGGAGGACATTACCTAGCCTCTTTTGAAGCAGTGAAAGAGTAACTTTCCTGAAATCTTTTATAATATGAGCAACAGAAGCTGCTTGAATCAGGATGTTTTTCACCGAATCACAGACTGATTGAGGTTGGAAGGGACCTCTGGTCCAACAACGCTGCTCCAGCAGGGACACCTAGAACAGGCTGCCAAGGATCACATCCAGACAGCTTTTGAATGTCTCCAAGGATGGAGACTCAACAACCTCCCTGCTTGAGGGTGCCAGTGCTTGGCCACCCTCACAGTAGGAAAATGTTTCCTGATGTTAAGGAGGATTTTCCTGTGTTTCAGTCTGTACCCAGTGACTTGTTCTGTCACTGGGCACCACTTAGAAAGAGCCTGGCTCCATCCTCTTTGCACCCTCCCTTCAGGTATTTGTATATACTGATGAGATCCCCCTTGAGCCTTCTCTTCTCCAGGTTGAAAAGTCCCAGCTCACTCAGCTTTTCCTCACAGGAGAGATGCTCCAGGCCCTTTATCATCTTCGTGGCCCTTTGTTGGACTCTCTCCAGTAGCTCCATCTCTCTCTTATTCTGGGGAGCCCAGAACTCAACACAGCACTCCCAAGTGTTGCCTCACCAGTGCTGAGGAGCGGGGAAGGATCACCACCCTTGACCTGCTGGCAATACTTCTTCTTCCACAGCCCAGGATACCACTAGTTTTCTTTGCTGCAGGGGAACATTGCTAGCTCATGTTCAACTTGGTGTCCACCAGAAACCCAAGTCCTTTTCTGCAACGTTGCTTTCAAGATCATCAGCACCCAGCAATACTGGCACCTGGGGCTGTTCTTCCCCAGCTGCAGGACTTTGCATTTCCCCTTGTTGAAGCTCATAAGGCTCCTGTCCACCCATTTCTCCAGCCTGTCGAGGTCCCTCTGGATGGCAGCATGACCCTCTGGCATATCAGCCACTTCTCTCAGTTTGGTGTCATCTGCAAACTTGGTGAGGGTACACCCTGCACCATCATCCAGCTCATTAATGAAGATGCTAAACGGGACTGGACCCAGTACTGACCCCTGGGGTACAGTGCTAGTCACTGCTAGTCATCCACCTCAACACCTGCTCATCCAGCCTGTGCATCAACAGCGTACAGGAGACAGTGCCAAAGCCCTCTTTGTGAACCACCAAACAGAAATTCTTAATACATACATACACGCAAACAAATCCTGCTATTGTATGCTTTTGGTTATTTTGTAAATAGGGACTTAAAGTAGAAAGTTCTCCAGTACTACAGGGAATCACCTATATAAAAACGTAGAGCAGATGATTCTAGCCAACTTTATCACTTTGCTAAGAAGAATCTTAACACTGTCACAGAGGCCCGCTTGCAGATGCTATGCCTGCAGTGTCCCGGCTGCGCTGTCTCACACGGACTTTGGAAGCCATAAGATACAGATAGAGAGAGATGGAAGAGTACATAAAGACTTTGTGAAACCAGAACACAAACAAAACAAAACAAAAAATCCATCACCAAAATCATTCGAACCTCTGTTTATCCCCAGGTTGGCTGGGGACTGATTGATCAAAACGGATTTTGCTCTCTTTGTCAATTTATTTCATTATACAGATCATAATCAGAACGCAAAAAACTGTGTTGATTTCCTGGGAACTGAGGGATACCTATTATGTAGATTATAAGGACTTTTGGACTAGAAACAGAGTAGTCCCCACCACTCGCAGGGTGGTGTAATAGTTACCCACTTAATAAGTGCCTTATCCTAATACACCTCACTTTGTACCTCAGACTCAGAACCTTATTCCTTCAAGGGGTAGATAGCACCAGAGGGCCTGACTGTGACACAAAATGGTGCAGCGAGCAGGGTCCGAGGGTAACAGGGTAGAGGTTTATTTGGGTAAGCATGGGATCCCCCGCCCCAGGCCCCGGTTTGACCATGCTTAGGTCCAGGACCACTGGTCTGAGTGGGACCACGTGAAAAGCCACACGGACCTGACACAGGGAAGAGTTAAAGATGGAAAAGGCAAAGGCATCATCTGTAAAATGTCGGGTGCATGCTATTATGTCAATTGTAATGAAAAGAAGTGATGGGAAGACAAAAAGAGAGAACTGCTTGCTCAAATTGAAAGGTTACAAGAGAAGGTGCAAAGGCAAGAGATGCAACTGATGATGCAAGGTTTAACTTTATAAAAACATAGAGAAAATGAGATTAGAAGATAAAGTAGTACAGATGGTCAGTGCTACCTTGGAAATACAGGGTTGGACTGTGGATGCCCTTAAAGTGCAGGCCCTAATATGAGACCCCAAGCACTGGGATGGGGACATGTGGAACAACCCTGATGAGCGGCCAGGTGACTGGCCAAATGATGGTGATGATACTGTGCAAGGAGTCTTCCCCATGATCAAACATGAGATTACTGGGGAGGCAGGCGGGAGACCTGCCCAGAATGTAGTTAAGACCACTGCCTTTCCCCTCCTTGATCTGGCCAAATTACAGAGGGAGTTTGGTAAACGGCCTGATGAGTCTGCAATCAAGTGGGTCAAATGAGTTCATGAGACGGGAGGTGATCAAATTGTTTTCAATCAAGAGGAAGCTCAGGAGGGAGGCTGGGGAGCTGGCATCTTTCTCAGGGCAGGTCCAGGAGCACTATATTCCCTGACTGCCCAAGCTGCCAATAGGGTTGGGGGTGTCCCTAAACTGGAGCAAGGGGAACAACTGTGTGTTCATGCTTGCTCTGCTCAGGAATTGGCTAACAGATGAATGCAGTTGGCTGTTGAACAGTCTGTTGATCAAAGGGGACACAACAATGGGGAAGCTTCAGGCTCACCCTTGTATCTGATCCTGAACCTTGATAAATTAGGATTGCTCACACAAAGGTTGGGACACAGCCTTAAATTAATCTTAATTAGTACTGCCCACGCAAATGCAAAACGGGCGAAACAGTTGGGGATGGTTCATAAACCAAGTAACACAGAAGGCTAGAATGATAGGGTGTAATGAAGATGTCACCTGACCAAAACCCCCAAAAGAGGCCAGAATCCTTCAAATGAGGTCCTGCGAGACCTCAGGTTAAATCCTCAAGTGGGATGAGAGACAAGAAAGACCTCAGAACCAGTCTGTGGAGGGAAGGTTTAGACCTAGGTTTGTCACTAGAATTAATGCACAAGAAACCTACTAGCAGTTTTAGGGGCCATGGTCAAGCTGCCTGTGAAGCCAGCCGGAGTGGCAAGGATGCAGACCGCCTGTCCACCAACTCATTTTATAAAAACACCAGAGAGGCTCTAGATGCTGTTCAGTGTGCTGCTGCCCCACTGGCAGAAAATTAGTAGTGCCCATACCCTGTCAGGTGTCTCAGCTACGGCAGTTGAAACTTTTCAAGTGGGACACCAAGGGGGGTCCACATGCTGTTATCAGCCTGGGCCCTAATAGATTCCCTGTAAGATCTTTGATTGACACTGGAGCCCAAATTTCTTGTTTTCCCTCTGCCTTAATGGCAACCCTGGGTATCTCTCCCCATACATGTGTTCATGTCCAAGGAGTGGGCAGCCAGCCAACCTCTCAGTGCATGGGTGGTGTTGCACCTTCCTGATGAACAGATATTGCCAAGTTAAAGTTGCTTTTGTTCCTGACCTAAAACAAGCACTACAGCTCCACAAGCCTGACTGGGGAAGCCGCTTGTGGACAGCACTGGCTAGAACAAATTTCCACTGGGGCACACATGGCCAACCAACTGGCACGGCTTTTCTGCTTGGACTGCCCTTGATGAACCTGTCTACTCCCCTGGGAGTGCCTCGAGACCTGCAGATTGGGCAAGCAGTATCTTTTAACCACTCCACTGAGGGGCTTAAATGAAGCCTCCTTTTCAGCATGCATAACAACATCTAGAGCATTCAGTGTTGCTGCTGATAGCATGTGGCCAACCAGCTGCAGTTTGAGCAGCGTCGCAGGCGCCTGAACCATGCCAATATGAAGTGGCTTGGCCTCTTTTTCCTGACGGCCATTAGCGCAGCCCCACAGAGAGATTATTCCACTCAGGACGGGCTTAAAAGTAATGTAGTCTTGCAAATGGTAATCGATTTTGTGCAAGATGTGGGCCTTAATGATGGTCCATTTTCTACGTGTATTGCTACTGTGACATCAGCTGAGAGCTCGTCTTCATACCTTTATGGTTCAGGCATTGGCGTATCAGAATTAATAGCAAACATTTACAAAACAGCAGTTCCCCTCAATACCACTGAAGGTGTCCAGGTGTGTTGTATACATCTAGCTTCAGGTCCCACGCACTTGAACCTAAAAACAGTGAAAGCTGCCTGGAAAGGGTAGATGGCTGGACTACCAACACCACCACCCATACTTGGGACTGGGATTGGACCACCCCAAGCAGTGGATTTAATTTAACCCACTTTAATGCATCAAAGCCTTTCATCTCTGTTTCCTATAATATATATAATGCAAGATTGTGATATGATGGACACAGGTGAAACATGCAATGGTACTCTGTGGGACATTGATTGGTTCCACTTAGAAGTGGTAAAACAGCAACTCCCATGGTCATTTCAAATTTCTTGGTTTCAAATACAAGATGTTTCCTGGTACATCCACTTAGGAGGAAAATGAAATCTAATGAAGTGGGCCCACACAGTGAATTACTCTAAGGTCCAGGAGTTTAAACTCATCAACCCACCTCAAGAGAAGTGGGCCCTCTGGTCTCATGCTATACATCAAGCCTTATTCATGTGGGAAAAAAATGTTTCCATGGTGGTATGGACATCCCCAGGTATGGTATAGCTGTGCAGTGATGAATATGCCCATCCCAACTTTAATTGGTGGAAAAATCAAACTTGGAAGATGCCTACCAGCCAGTCGCCTGCACCCTAGATACCATTCTATTTTGCCCTAGGAAATGGATGCCCCGTATGTTGCACCCCTTAACTGGGCATAACTACTGGGTAAAGCAAGAAACATTTACTTGGGAAGAAATGAGTGTGGGTCAATGGCTGAAATCGATGATGTGGCTGAATGGTTTATTCCAGATAGCAACATTAAGACTAACATTATCATTGGAGATACCCTCATCCAACTGGGATGTCTGGCCAACAGTGCCAGAACATCCTTCATGTTGGTCAACACATGGTTGCAAGCCACTACCAAGATGATACTACAAAACAGACTGGCGCTAGATGCCCTCTTGCTCAAACAAGGTGGAGCATACACGCTCATCAATGCAACAACAGGCTGTTGTACCTCAGACTCTGAACCTTATTCCTTCAAGGGGTTAGACAGCAGCATAGGATCTGACCATGGCACCCACTTGGATTCCATTGCTTCTTGGGAAGGCTCTAAGACAACACAGCCTGCAAACTGACCACATGCATCAGCCTGTAACAGAAAAGTAGTACATTCTCCTTTGGGAGTTCTAGTATCCTCTGTTATTGCATTCTTTATGCAGTTTTTTCTAAAATCTAGCCAAGCAGCTACAGCAGAAGAGATACGTATCTTTCAGGATAGGTGGATTGCAGAAACAACAGAAAGGAGGAGCAGCAAGTCTCTTAACATCATAGAAAGGGACATTGGGTAAGGCAAGATGGCTTTTCCATTTCTCAAACATTTTATGAATACAAACATAGAAGACTGCAGTCCTTCCTTACTCATGCATTTTTCTAGCCCTGTACAAATAACCCAGAGCATCCAGAAGGTTCACTATGTGCTTTACCTAAATGATGGGATTAAAAAAAAAAAAAAGTTCTATACAGTATCTCCCAACCACTTTAGAAAGAAAACAACTCAGTAGCAAGAAATAGTGAATTTTTCAGTAGAATGAATGAAGTATATATTAGTTAAGGGCTACAGCAACATAAGCCAGTTGCCTGATTGGTGCTCTACTGCAGTATCTGATGGCTGTGCTCAGCAGACATTCTGACCTTTTCATGCTCTTTACTTATGGCTCCTTGATTTGCATTCATTTTTTCCAGGCACTTGAGTTTTGTTCTATATGTACACTAGCTAAAACTGGAAGCAGCAGAGCATATCCAAATTTTATCAAAAGACACAGAACACACACATGGAAACCAGTGATTTTGTTTTAAGTGGACACAAGGTTTTCAAGATGCGTATCAGCAACACAACAGTCATACACAATTTAAACTGGAAGGCTTACCTTGACATGCTCCAGTGCGAATATTAGGGATGAAGCCACGACGGCATGGCTGAGGCTGAGCAGGGCACATTTCACAGGGGTGACCCCAGGCACGCCCGATGGTCGCACAACAGAGGGTTTTTGTGCAAACAATTCCAGTTAGCTGGCCCTGACACATCTGGTTGTTAACTTGTGTGAAACATGGGCCTGTTCTGTAATCTGGAAAAAAAGAAAGATCACTGTATTATACAAGACAGTGTACTAGTAACTATAGAGAGAATCTGTTTTTAATCCAGTAGGTACCTATATTAAGAAAATTCCAAGAGGACATGGAAATTTAAGTTATGCTACTGCTTACAGAAGTAGCATGACACCTTCCACTAAAAGTAATGATTTTCACAACGTTATCTTATCTTTCAATTTATTTCTTTCTGACAGATGCAAGTAGTGAAAGGCAGCTGGACCCAAAACTGATCTGTGCATTGACAATGTATCCAGTAAAATCCATAATAAGCAAAAAAGTTTTACAAACAAACAAGTAAACAATCAAAGGAGCAGATCAGATTAAGCAAACAAGGACTGGGAACTGGTTTTCTTGTTCCTGAGTTACTTCATGGAGATGCATGGGAGGGAAGTACAGACCATAGCAGCCACACATTTGTTCACTCCACATTGATCAAGGTCCATGACAGCAACTGTCACAGAATCAACATTCCTGCTGGAATGCTTACTGCAAAATAGTGGTACGTACAGAGGACTAATTAGTAAACCACCATTTATTTTCAGAGGAATAACATGAGATAATACAACCTGTTCAAGCTATATTGAGTACACTCAATACAGCATACAAACTATATGAAAATATACTCCTAGTCAAATTCCTGTAAACAGTTAACTCATTATGGTTCAGCCTGTACAAAGAGAAAGATTTTTTAACCTTATGAGGCAACACAAACTGGGAACAACAATTAACTCAAATTCTCTAGGAAAAATGAGAAACAGATGGTTGCTTTAAGCTAGATTTCATATCCTTACGGAAACTTTAAGAGGGTGAAAAAAAAAGAAGAAAATGCAAAGCTTCCACTCAGACTCAGTCACGTGAAAGAAGGCGTAACAGTGGGGTTATGGCTACTCTCCCTGCTATCCTGTCCTATTCTCCTTTTTTTCCTAATGAAAACAGACTCCAATACTGGTACGTGGGTCACACACTGTCTTCCGCACACTTTCATTAGTGTGCAATTGGTCTCACAACCAAGCTACAGATGGGACAATCGATGCTTTCTAGAATTTGATACTTTCACCCTGAAGAATGAAAATAAGAGCTTTGACATATTTGGAAAGGAAGAAAATGGTCTTTCTAGTGAGATCTCATAGTAAGTTTTCTTTGCAATAAGACACAAGGCTCTTCAAGTAAAAGCTAGCTCAAAGAGAAATAAATGCTCTGCTCCTATCTTTGATAAGGTTCATTCAGGTATCAGCCTGGGAAAGACTTCTGCACATAGTTATTAATACACATGGGCAGTTAATTTCAACTGGGCTGTTCACTTTAAATAAAGTTAAGCAAGCACATTAAGTATCCACCACTTAATTCCTAAAAATAAAAGAAGATTAAAAGATCTTAAATACTTGGTAAGGACTGTGAATTTTAATCTTTCTTCATTTTCATTAGAATATAATCTTCAGAGTTATAACTTTGAGCTTCCCCTGTGTCCATCAAGCCACAAAGATAGTACTTTCAGTAAAATATATATAAAAAGAAAATCCTGTCCATTAGAAAAAGGATTCAGCGATACTTCATCCAACATACTGGAAGCCAAGCAGCTTTACAATGGTCTCAGATTAATTACATCCAAGGCCCTTGCCAAATTGGAGAGAGCTGAATTTTAACATAAAATACAGACCCTGATGACTGATAGCAGAAGACAGTGATCTCATCAAGCTATAGCCTCATATGAGAATGACATATTTGAAACACAAACTCCAAACATCAAAGATTTAAATTCCAGTAACTAACTGTTACCTTGGATTTTAGTTAGGGGTAAGACTAAGAAAAAGACCCCATCACAGATTATAACTGTATACTTCGTTCATATAAAGTTTACTCAGGTGTCACAAAGATTGAGGGAAATACGTGATAGACTGCATTTAACCTGCAAATCATCAGCAATGGTCAGCCTGCTATCAGAAGAAAAACAGAACTGCTCGGAATTTAACAACTGAAAGAAATGGAATTAAATCCTAACTCCAGTGAAAACAAGTGGGAATTTGGCTATTGAATTCAATGACAACACTATTTCATTCTTGGAAAACAATATTGCACTCTTTACCAAATAGCTGTATTATAATTTATTGCCTAATATTTTCTGTAAAAGCATTCTCTACATCACACGGTGAAAGTAATGAGCTTCATGTGCATGGAAAAAGCTTTTACTACTGCTCAATGAGCAGACTCCCATTCTAATGTCAACTAAGTTATATACACTGCTAATATGATAGCAATACAAATGATTAAGAAGAGTCCACTCATTTCATTTTCTCATTAATGACTGAGGTACAAATAATAGGCAGATTCTGGGAAAGTCTGTGGTCTGTTCTATGTATTAAGAGCTGATTGTTTGACTGTAACATGCACATTGCAGAATTTTTGCCCAAGCGATGGTTGCAGTCAGATCAATAAAGATTGAGTCTTTCCTGAAAATTAAGATTGATTTTAGACGCCTCATGAATGAGATTCTCAAAAACATGAAGCTGAAAAAGACAAAAGGACATGTGTCGGTAAACCTCAAAAGACCATTTATGAGCCACTAGCAACACTGAGAATGCCATTATAAAATATAATCACTACCAGAAGAAAGTAAGATTTCCAAGGGAAAGATTCCAAGTAAGATTCCAAGGGAGCATGATCTCTGGATCCACACAGATCTGTATGGGAATACCAAATCCTGTCCTGCTTCTAGAAGTTGTATTCTGCATCAGCCCAGGTAGGCATGGATCTCTTCCTGGAGGGCTACTCAATGTGCAATTCCTTTGCAGAACTTAAGCATGATGGCTGGTCATGCATTCCTTACTCCATGCACTCAAATGGAGTCCAGTTCTTCATGAGGGTATGACCCCTATGATGAAATCAAATAATGATTTATTATGCATCTCTCAAATTTCCAAAGCTTGCACAAAGTCACTTGGTCTGTTCAGCTTGGAGAAAAGGAGACTGAGCAGACACCTCATCGTGGTCTACAGCTTCCTCACAAGGGAAGGAGGAGGGGCAGGTGCTGATCTATTCTCCTTGACGACCAATGATAGGACCCAGGGGAACAGCAGGAAGATATGCCGGGGGAGGTTTAGGTTGGACGTTAGGAAAAGGTTCTTCACCCAAAGGGTAGTGGAGCACTGGAACAAGCTCCCCCGGGAGGCAGCCATGGCACCGAGCCTGACAACATTCAAGAAGCATTTGGACAACACCCTCAGACATATGGTATGATTTTTGGGGTTGTCCTATGCAGGGACAGGAGTTGGACTCGATGATCCTTGTGAGTTCCTTCCAACTCAGGATATCCTATGATTCTATGATTCACCAGGACTGATAATCTTGACATCCCAGCTCACTTTGGAACTCCTATTCAGAAAATAAGTAGTTCTGCTGGACAGTATTGTATTTTTACGGCATCTCTTCTCCAAGGTACACTTTTTTATAGGACCAATCTTTGGATAACGTGAAGCGATTACAGTAGGAGTAGAAATACAAATTATTTTATTCTTCTGTTCAATGGTTGGTGATCCATAGGAATATTCTGGCCAAAGATCTTCCATGTTAAGATGTTTGGAATTCAATCAGACGAGATTAAACTTGGAACTTAAACCTGAGTTGTGAACTGAATTTGAGTTCCATATCTTCCCGTAAGACATAAGATGATCATGTGTATACTCTGTCAACCCTAGTAATGAAAAGTTCAGTTTGGAGGGTGTGTTTGGAAGAAAGATTAGAGAATATAACCAGACTCCAAAGAGTGTTTGTGCAAGAGAATGAGTTAGATACAAGAAGGAATGATACCAATACACCCATTGCTTAACATATCCTATTAAGTAAGAAACATATGCTCTTGAAACCTATATATATATATATACACACATATATATATATATGTGCCTACCCGTGCCTTAACAAACAGACAATACATAAATCATAATGTTCAGGTTCTATAAGCAAGCCGCTTCCATCAGTGTACGTCTGCAGGAGGGGATCTAAAAATCTGACTACTGCAACTTAAACAGTAGAAGAACAAATGAAACTATTGTTAAATTTTCAGGTAGATTTACAAAATAAATTCAACCCAAAATGCTGAGATCCTGAATGATACTTCAGAATAATGGCACATAAGCAACAGATCCTGAGCTCCTAAGAGAATGTGCAGCTTATATAACCTTGGGCTATAGAAGCAGAAACCTAGCAGCAGACCATTTCCAGATAGCAACAGGGAAGTAACCTGCTATCTGCACCCAGCAAGAGTGGTTCTTTACACAGCTATGGCAACTGCATTTCAAACTGAATGCTGGAAAACTGGAAAAATTATGCAAAGAGTCAGAAGAATAATTTAAATTTCAGAAACATGCTTTATAGTAACATTAATATTTTAAAATAATATTGTAACTTAAAATATTATCCATAAAAAATGTATGCATTTTTAAAAAGCTTTATTCATTTATCCATTTTTTTTGATCCATTTCTTTTTATCCTTTTTTTTTTTTTTTTTCATCTTTATCCAAAATGAAGTCCAAAGGTAAAGAGTCTGGTCTGCTATCCGAAGAGGAAAACGTAAGATTTTACAATATGAAGTGAAGGCAAGCATGTTCGGGCTAATAGTGAAGTACAGCTGTTTACATAAAGGTCTCTAGTCACATAGTATATTTTTACTTACAGAAAGCAAACATACTAAAACTAGATGCCACTCTAGAGTAATTTTGTAGTTTCAAATGAAGCTGTGGATTTGATTCAGACATTACGATGTGAGATTCTATGGTTTGTTTTATACAGTCAGTCAGACAATATTATTATAATGGTTCATCTGACCTTAAAAACCCTGAGTTTATGAATCAATCATCTTTTCCATATTGGTTTTCTTGTCTTATTGTTAGGTGTTTCTTCATTTGCTCCTTTCCCAGCATTTCTGGCGGAATAATTTTGCCAGAAAGAACATATGTTCTAACATATGTTATAAATCATTTGTTGCTTAGAAAGGATAACTGCTTTGGTGAAAGAAAGTGATTTTCAGCACATACGTGTTATGCATTTTTTTAACCTCAGAAAATTATATTCAGTATGCACCATGACTTGAGAATGACAACCTTTATCAACAATCCAAATTGTTAATGTAATTAAATTTAATAAGTGCTTTTTTCTTGGCATCAACATAAAAAAACAACCCTGGAAATAGCATATTGGACTTCTAAATTTAACTATACTACAGTGTTTCTATTCTTTCATACAAGTATGCATTCTGTATTCACAAATGGGACTATCCAACTATCATGGTTCTTGCGATCTTTTTCATTAATTCCTTTTTAAAAAAATTATAAGTCTATTCTAATTCTACCTATAATTTACAAAAGGCTATTTGACAGGGAGCCTGCCACAACAATTAGAAACATAAGAATTCTAATGTTGGATATGGTCCAATATCCATCTATTTTGTTTTTCTTCCTGTACCTCTGGCCAAAACCAGATGATTCAGATGAAGGTGTAAAAAGCCTGCTGTAAGTAGACATGGAATAATCTGTCTGCCACATTAAGTTTCCTCCTGGTGTCTAACACCCACTAGCTCAAAACCTGAAACAGGATGTTTCACATCCCAACTACCATTTGTTGCCATTCAGAAAAAAACATTAAAATATTTTGATACACATATAAGGATCCAATTTCTGTCTGAATTTTGTCACAGTCTTAGCCTCCACAGTTTCATACTGTGTTAACTACTCCTGTTCATGAAAATTTTACCTCTTTTCAGGCAATTAAAAAGGAAAAAAGTGAGACATAAGGAAAAGGAAAAGTAAAAAGGCACCTAGACATGTTGGAATGTCCATTGCAAGTTATCTGGAAGAATATGAAAACTTGAAGTTTCTTTTCATGTGAAAGCACAGACTGAATTTTTAACTGAAGGCTCCCAATACCAAAATATTGTTTCTATGTAAAGCCCAACAGTACTGTTCATGGTGCAGTGGCAGTCTCCCATACCTACATAAAGCCTACGTAAAAGCTCTGGAAGAGTAAAAGGACATAGACTGCAGTGCTGGAGCAGCATATTATCACAAAACCTATATTTTATGCCTGTGAGTGCTAGAAAGATTAGCAGAAAGGAACTGTGAAGTCTCTTCCATCATTTTTATTAAAAAAAAAAATCCACAGAAACATAACTAAATAAGGAACTGATGTATCTGGAAGCAAATATTTTAAAATATAAGCTATTTTGAATATTGATACTTCTGTTACTAGAAATAAAATAATGAAAACATTATGCAGGTTGATCAGTATGAATCACATGAGGAGTGAGTAAAGCAGAAGGTCTGAGATATGCCCTCCCAGCCCTGTCAATTAAAGAACAAAACATAATACTTGATAAATGTTTCACTTCCTTACACAGCAGATTTGCCTTTCATAAGGACTTTTTACAGAACCCTTCTCCCATAAGTATGATTTAGCAAATATTAATGAAGGGATGAGAAAATAAGTCATTTCAACTTCTATCACCTCACTTGCAGGCTCAAGTATAGTAAGCAGCTTATTATTATTTATGATACCTCAAAAGTCCATTTCATACATCAGCATTATTAGATAAACAACCGAACACATAGGACCTGAATGCTGGAAAATAGTGCCTGCTGTTAGAGTTACCAGGAACTTTATTCCCTTCCAAAAGAAAAATTAGCACAGTGGGTCCGAGAGACTGGACTCCGTGTCAGGGAACCTTCAAAGTGGAGAAATTAAGTCTATATTGGCAAAGATCTGAAGTTAAATTCACCTGGCTAGAAGATGCTCCAACAGGAAACATGCTGGAGAAGCAACTATCTTTATTACCCCTCTGATAGGACGCTGTGGCAAATTCCCACATAATTTCCACTAATATTCAGAGCTCTCCAGAAACCTGAAACTTATTCTTGCTGCTTATTGCAGCACCTGCTCCTTGATCACTGATGAGATTTTTCAAAGAAACTGTATCTGAATTTTTCCCTTTGCAATGTGTAATCTAAATGTTTCAATAATTAAAAGTATAATTGAGCTCCATCTTCCTGCAATGGGAAATCCCACAATGTGCAACCCCTACTTTAATATCCGCAGGATTGGAAGACCAAGGCATACCCCATTCTCCCACTGATTCTGCATAAATGAGAGCATTGCCCAGACCTTGTGTTTCCAAAAAATGGAAGATCAGGGCTTTCCTTGATTAACTTTTCATCTGAGTATGAAAGCGTTGGTAATATTCATAGTTGTACTTGAGTTCAGATCACAGATCTCAAATGTATGCATATGCAAGTATTATTATTCTTGTTCAACATCTGCAGATCCTAAGTTACAGTATGCAAAAGGATATTTAAACATTACAAAGGTACATATGTTTGTTTTATTAAACATGATCTAAAATTGGTTTTCCTTCAATATTTTAATCATCCTAATATAGAAAATTGTTCTTTTTGCAGCAACGCCTAGCTGCCAACACTGAGGGTTCACCATAAGGGACATTTCAAAGGTAACAAGAAGTTAGATGAATTGTACTGATTTAGGCTTGATATAAATAAAGAGCATTTTTCTCAAAGGTGACATCCAACAAGTTGTGGAAAAAAGACTGTTGGCTGAAAATGAGAGCTAGTCTCTTGGAAAATGAAAGAGACTTGGCAAAGCTATTGATTTCTCTTGGAAAAAATAGTCTATGGGCAGTACAGCTATTTAGACTAAGAAGTTCACATAAACGAAAGCCTGAGTAGTAAAGTCTGAGCCTCCTTCCCCTGACTTTTTTTTTAAAAAGAAAACTCATGTGTCAAGTCCTTAATGAAGTATTTAATACAATTAAGTTTATGATTAACATAAACAACCAACACCAAAGTCTTTTAAACATTTTAAATTGTGGATAAAGTTGAGACACACCCCCAGAAGATTCTTTAGTCATTGTCTGAAGCAACAATTTTTATAAAATTTATTTTCACATGTAATAGTGAAAAAGAGCAGTTTAGTTGAAAAAGGTTTTGAACATTTATGTTAAATATATCATGAAGGCTTGAACATTTTTATACAGCTGACAGCTTTCACTTTCAGGCTGAATTTTTACTACTGTTCTATTGGTCTCACATGACCATTTCTGACCAGCTCCTGCGATGCAATACTTTCCATCACACAAACTCCTGCGATTGATTAGGCAACTTAATATACACATGGCAATTAAAAAGGGAGTGGAGGGCAGCTCTAAATGAAAGACGAAAAAAAAGCATGTTTAATGCAGCCGTCTATGTGTGCTTTGTAGCTTTTAGCAAAATTCCAGTTTCCACCAGTACTGCTGTCATGTCCATTCTAAGCACATTCTCATTTTCCTCTTGCTGGAACAGCAAAAGCAGCTCTTTTCCAAAAACAACATTCCAGGGTTTGCACACCCATATTAATATAATTGATATTATGTCAGTTTTAAGCAGATAAAGTATTAGTATAGTATTATCTGCAGATCTTAAAATTCTTTTTTTTTAATTAAAAATAATTCATTCTTACACACCTAAGCACATGGGAAAGGATGGCAAAGTACCAGAGAATGAACAATATTTCTGAAATAAAATGCAACTTTCTGTAATCAATCTGAACATTGAAGAAAATGCTTCTAATATTTTAAGACAGAAAATGTTTTGAAAAATATACATACACAAAAAGCAGGGAAAGATAGAGCCATGGAAATACTTTGCTTTTGTCATTTATGGAATTTAGTTGCTTTCAGAAGCAAAGTATTTCCATATACTTACAAACTTCTTGGAAGAAACTGTTACCATGTGCAACTGCAGTATCATACTCTGACTGCTGCAAAGTTTCAAGTGTAGAATAAAAGCTGGGAAATAAATACACCTGAATCTTGGTTCCAGCAAGGTCTCCAATTTGGGTTTGTTTGGAGCTTCTTCTAAATGTATATACTTCCTTACACTTCCACAAGCCCTCCTACTATATAAAGATTGCACCCGCGTTTGGATACTGGACTCTAATGAAATACCTCTATGAGGAAATACTTGACACACAAGCTGACACGCAACGAAATATTAATCATCAGTTATTACAAGAAGTTACAGGTGGAATTACCCCTGTGCAAAGTGTACATGGAGGCAGGAAATCACAAGAATAATTTTAGCAGTTCATACCTACTATCCTAACTTCTTACATCTTTACTTTGCTGAGATGTCTACAAAATTCAAAGCAGTGAAGTAACTCCATGTATCATGCTGCCTACTGCTCTCTCCTCTAATGTTTCTCCTTTGAGTTAGAGGAATTCCCAGCATACTGGCATTCTGGTACACAACTAGGCTCCTTCAGAACTACTGCACAACAAATAACACCCATCCCCAAAGCCCCAAGCCCCAAACCTCAAAACTTTAAGGGAAGGGAAGCCAGAGATTTTCCTCTCCACCATGCAGTCAAGGGTAAGACCAAATACCAGAAGACCAGAGAGAAGCCAAGTCCATTTAAAACCTCATTGGGAGAGCATGCTGTGTTACCAACAAAGCTTTGTAGGTGGAACGGGAGTGCAGAAAGATTTTGTTACAGCCTGACAGCTGCAATGTTTGATTTTCAGTGACAGAAAGGATTCTCCTTACCTCTGTTGAAACTACGTACCCTGCACAAAACCTTGTATTCAGATTTCATTGACAAGACAAAATGTGCTCATATGATGAAAAGATATTACTCATTAAAACTGGGACTCTGCGAAGATGGACAAATGCACATTATATTCTTTAATTCCTTCGTATCTCAACAATTAAGAAGTCAGTATCTTGCTATATGCTTGCAAAGAAAATATGCTACTTTTCTGGACCATAATATGAAAACTTCAGTTGCAACTTACACAGGCTTTTGGTTGCCCGCCCCAGGAAATCAGTGCTATTCAGTTCAACCTCAAAGGAACAGAATCCCTTGTCAGCAAAGCAGAAATTTAAAGATTCAGGTCTGCAGATGTGATAAACTTTTAAGAGTATCAAAGAATAGCGTAATAGCACAGTGTAGACTCCCCCACCCTCACCCCCCACTTTGGAGTTCAGTGTCATTACTCATGCCAGAAACCAATCCCACTAATGAAAGTGAGGCATTTTATACTGGTTAAGACTACCCACACGGAGAGGGGTTTGCAGAACAGGTCCACAGCGAATACTTAATTATTCTCAGAAACTCTGATCTCACCATGGTATGTTGGGACATATTTCAGTTAGCCAAGTGCGAAAGAGCAGTCAGGACAATTTAAAGGTGCAAAAGTACAGTTTTCTATAGCTGCAAAACTTAAAAGCAACTAAATGTACCTTAAACTTTTGTGGTAGGTGGAAAAGTGGTCTAATGTTTTTTTCAGCCCTCTGGCAATCCGTGCACTACTTTGTGAGGTCAAAAATAAGAAGGAAGACATAAAAGGAGATGATGTTTACATGTTAGCTCCCAGCTGGCCACAACCCAGAGTCAGAACAAAGTTAGGCACCATAATGCACAATGAAGCCTCTGCTGAAGTTAGGTAAAAGTGAACGACTGCAGCCCTGGAGTCTCTCCTATTAATTGTATTCTTCTCAGCAGCCATTTTAGAAAGGCTTTCAGTACGCATCCATAGTCACAAAAAGAGGAGAGAAAACATTTCATAACCAATTCCTGTGTAAATTAAGAAAAACATGCAAAAAGCCTCAGCAGATCAGAAACTCGATGAAAACCATGGACATGCAGCTGAATGCAATGTTGTTCATTGCTAATGTATGCAGGAAAACAACTGTTTCACACATTGCTCTTAGGAAAAAAAAAGCACATTTAGCTTGCAAGGAACATTTCCCCAGATGACTGTCTAGACTATCCTGATACTTTGAGTTGATAATAAACTAAAAACCCAGCCAGTTACTATTTACTAGAGTTCTCTTGGTGGAAAGGCAGAAGCATAGTTTCCTCTTCTTCAGACCTCTGGTTTTTGTTCAGCAAAACAAAAGAGCTTTAGAGATTTACCTCTCTGGCTTATACAATATTTTCAGTGGGACACTATAAAGCTGGGTATCTTTTAAGAATCAAAATATAGGACAGAAGTTAATTCAGAGGATTCATCCCTTCTCTCAATAAAGAAATAAATTACTGCTGTTTCTCATATACCAAGCTATTACTCTGAGGTAGAATAAACCAGCTTACTTTTGGCACTCCAGTATTTTGCAAGCCTGGATGCAACGTGCTCTTGACTGGCTTCAGCAAACTCTACCCTTGATAACACCTGGATTACTCTTTTCCATATTATTTTATTAGAGTAACTATAGCATTTAAGACATTGCGTAACTAATGCTTTTGAAGATAGATATGGTTGAAAATTTAAAGCAGATCACATTTAAAGAATTTTAAACCTTCATATTTAGTTAATTCTAAATTGAAAAAATAGTATAAAATTAAACAGTTTCTTTGATACACAACTGCCATGCTATACTTCACCATCAAAATCATTAAAACTTTAATTATGAAGTCCGATATGCTTTTCACCAGTTACATGAAGGTTACTTTTTGACTGTTTCAAGCTGAGTAACAGAAACAGCTTCTAGCCTTTATCTTTCCATTTCCTGTTTTAGTTCTTATTGACCAGTTCAGTGCTACAGGGTTTAGGTAGCAAAACCAGAAGATATTTAAATGCAAACAGTGGTCCTAAACCTGAATTCTGTTCTTAACCAAAACTCCCAGTAGCCTCTCTGGGATTTCTACCAGACTTAGTAGTGCAGGACTGAACCCAAAAAGTCTATTTTCATTGGCTTCAGCTGCTCCCTGGGAATCTGCAGAGACAGAAGACTCTCATCTCTCCATCAGCAGGGAGAGAGTGATGACTGCAGCACACTATCAGCCTTGTGAAGGGTGCTCCATGAGGGGGAAGGCTATACACAGGGAAAGACAATGAAGTCACGGCAAAGAAGGAATGACATACACACTACACATTTCACCCTCACCAGAAATAAGCAGGAAAGATACTCAAAAGTCAATGCTTCCGAAGACTAGATCGGCCAGCTGCTCAGAGCCCCTGCATTTTGTAAAATCTGATCCCAAACACAAAATTACTCAGGGAGCTGGTAGCAGAACAGGCATAGTGAAAAGTACCAGGGCATGCAGAAAACACAGGAGGAGAAAACAGAAAAAGAAAATTATTTCCTTATATCTGGCATCTGTCTAACCCCCAACCATAGAGCCACACAGAGCTTTGTGTCCTCCACGCTCATCTTCCTGGCTCAACATTTAGACAGTTTTATGAAACTCCTTTTTTATTAGTCAAAACAAATGTGAGGTTTACAGTGAATGACTTTGCCCTTTAAGGGAAAAGTAAACAAACAAACAGACAAAAATCTTCCCCTTTCTTATTTTTCAAACTCAAGCTTCCGTGACAAGAACTGTTCAGCTGTTATTGAATAATACATCTATACTTTTCCTCTTTTACTTCTCACTCAACCGTTGAGCCCCAGTACAATATTACAAAAGAAGACACAAAGGAATATTCAAAGCCCTCTTTTCACTCTCTCTCAGCTCTAATTTCATCCCTCTGTGTACACAAAACATGCACACACACACCCAACATAAAACAACTCAACAATTGTGCTGTATGATGACCCACTTCATGGGCTTTACAAGAGTAAGTTATATCATTCTATGTGACAGCAGTGACATAGAATATGTAATTATTTATATAAAAGTATGCATAAAAATAAACAAATATAAAAATACATTTGTATTACTTATATTAAAAATATATAAAATACACTCTTCAGACATATGTGTGTATAAATCTATACAGTTACACAACATTGTCAACAGTACAGCAGGTTAGCATATCTTTATTATGCTTGCTTGAACACTCCTGTGTAAGAATTTGGGAATAATAATATATAATTATATATATGTTAAAATTTGGGAATAATTATATAGCTATCAAAACTACAACCACTAAAAACACCCAGAGCAATGATGTAACTAACGCTACCAATACACTCCACAAGCTTCGACAGTTTAACAATAGAATTCTCTTTAAGACTACTGACGATGTGTAAAAATGTTTTTTAATTTACATTTCCTATTTCTCTTCCAAAGGATATATTTTTAAATACTAGACTGACAACAACAGTGCAGATTACTGAAAACTTGCTACCAATACTGGGGTGGGGGGAGAAAAGGGGGAGAGAGAGAGACACAGAGAGAGAGAGAGAGAGAGAGAGAGAGAGAGAGAGAGAAGAACCTCCAAAGCCCACTCAGAGTATGAAGTCATTTGAAATTTTAATTGCCTGTGTAGTAATAATAAAGGCCTATGTTTGCTTTTTTCTTTTGATTAATTAATTTTTTCATCTATGACCCTTTCTGCTATGAGCAATTTCAGCTTAACAATTCATTAATGTAGCATGGTTCAAAATTTCCTGCCATTGTTTTAAATATTAAAAACAACTATGACTACAAAGTATCAATTAGTCCTTACTTAGAGCTAAAAAATTCAAGGGACAAACACTAATCTTCCACACCACTTTAATTATTATGAGATTTCCATCTCTTCTTGTTTCCAGCTTTTAAAAGTGAATAAGCACTGCTGATGAAGATGGGTTGGCTCCTTGACTGTTCTGACCAGAAAAGTATCTTGTAAGAATTTGTACTACTGTAGCTTTTTTAGTTTAGATACACAGTTTTACCTAAAATGTATACAGAAAGCTAGGCTTTTTTATTAGATAGAGCTGAAACAGTTGAAGAAAAATGGAAAAATAATTGGGATCTGTGTCCACTTACCACATCTGAAAAGACTCAGGTTTGTCTGGTTTGTTTAATTATGTAATTAATAGTCTAGTGAGAAGTATCTTCCCTCCAGCCCTTCCTTCAGAAAGCATCTCCGTAAGCGTGCTTTATCACTGTCTGTATGTCACTGTATTTTCAGATGTTACTAGAAACCAATGCAGAAGCAAAAGCATATTCCATGCATTCAAGGGCTTTTCCTTTCCTCCTTGGGAGGCCTTAGTTAACCCAACTGAAATGAATAGAAATCTTTCCACTAGATTTCAATAAAGCTGGATTTTTTGCAAGTTTCTGTGTTAGGTTTCTTCTACTTCTTTTACAGGCAGTCCCCACCCCTTCCTCTCCTAATGTATTCTACGCATTTTCCTATGTTTGTTTTTTTCTTCTTAAAGTGTAAAGTGTGAGGAGAGGCAGAGTGAAAAACATCACACAGCTGTATTTTTGAAGTACCCATAAAATTTTAACAATATATGAAAGTGTTTTAAAAAATATTGCTTGTTATGGTGTTATATTTTTAGAAATAGTCATGCATCACAAGTTAACTAGGCTTTTGGTTCAGTTCATTGTAATTTTGAACCTTATATGTTTGATTTAGACAGTAAGCAGAGCAACTTCAGGCAGAGGACTGGCGATAGATACAGAAGGGAATAGTGAAAACATAACACTATGAAGCAATAGAATTATACCTTTGGAGTATAATAGCATTAATAAAAAGGAAATTTACTGAAACATAATTACACCAGAAGAAAACTACTCTACTTCTTTAAAAGCTACTGTCTCAGAAAATGAAACAAAAGAAAGTTCTTTGGTTAGAAAGGTTTTTGCTTAACTAATGTAAAGATCTGTAGTTTAAATAACTTTAATATTGTTTTATATTGTAAGATACTCATCAAATCAAAAAAGTTTTTATCATCTAAGATACGCTAATAGAAATGAAGTGAAATGATTCTCTGGGCAGAAAAGAACAAAGAACCCCAGTTATTCCTAGCGTCACACTCAAACTGTGTTCTGGATACCTTGCCAAAAGGAGACAAAAAGATAGCTTTGCTCTGCTCATGATGCTGGCCCATCTGTAAGCGACCTGATGTCTCACAAAGTTAAAACAGCATTAATTATCTTCCCTCTACTGGTTTATGAACGAGAATGATTGCTCCAGCAACTGTCAGAAATCACAGACATCACTTACTAAAAAGACCCTGCTTCCGCCTCGATCAAAATGTCTTTTCTATGGGCAAGATGTAGGGTTATACAGGAGCAACATCAGCCACTTTACGGTAACAAAACAGTAATTGCAGCTTGCCATGAAAATTCTTCCTCTGGCAAGATCCTGATGGTCTTGGGGAGCCTTAGAGCTCTGCAGTGGTACAAAGTGGCACAGCTCAGTCTGCATTTACAATAAGAAAATAAAAGGGTCCAAAAAGGGGACTGAAAACAGAAACATTAATTCCTGTTCTACAAAATTGCAAGAAGAGTGAAAATTCCATCTAATTACACTGAAATACAATTTTTAGGAGTAAAGAATGTTGCATTATACACTTTAACTCTAACATGGAGAGGGAACATTTTTCACATACGTGCCTAAATTGTCACATTTGCATACAGCAGTCAAATAACCAAAGGAATCCCTTACTTAATGAATGCAAGATTAGATTCTAAATTGTACCATCTGAGACTTAATTTTGTGACACTGATCTCCAACTTTCAATCAGCCAGGGTTTAAAAAAATTGTTTCTCAGGAAAGAAAACATCTTACAGTTTCAAATGATATAATTTCTATACTGGAAAATGTCTCTTCCATTGTTACATTTTATTATTTTCAGATGTTTTTGGTTTAGCTGGGAGGCCTTGCTTAAACTTTCCATTTACTTTAGATATTGCAGATTAAGCTTGCATTCTACAAATATTCAGAAGTAATGAAAGTTTTTGGGCATCAGACTGCTAAGTGTGAGATAGGTACATGAAGTCTCTGGTAGTATGATGTCTAAAAAGTCACATTACAGTACGATCCACCAGTTAAAATAGTTGAAATGAGGTAAAAAACTAGCAAGGATTCTCCCTTTATATTCTTCCTCTCATTTATGCTATAAGGCACAAAGACTGAAAAGATCTGAAAATACTCTCTATATCTAGCATATAAAACAGGTTTTAAGTTTTAGACACAAAGGGGAGAGACAGCTCAAGGTCTTGAAGCAGACGAAGAGCAAAATTTTAGCTCACGTGCGAAAGTCACTTACTGTCAGTCCTAACAAGAAAACTGCAAATTCAGAGTAACACAGAGTTAGGGACTGAGGAAGGATACATCCACTCTGGAAATAAACACCTGCACTGAAAGTATAGGGAGGATAACACAAACAGCCTACTGTGTCTCACCCCAACATGACAGGATAATTAGGGAAGAAGAGCAGAGCAGAAAGCAAAAAGCAGGCTACAGGGCTGGATATCATCACAGTAGGGAGATGCATCTTTTTAGGCATGGCAGGGAATTGTTTCTCTGAAGCTAGAGATTTATAGCTATAGAGAAAGGCAACAGAAAGATTCCTGCATGAGAAAAAGTTTAATCTGACGGTTTTAAGGTGTGGAGAGAAGGTCTGGACATCACCTATAAACATATTTTTCCTTGATGAGTTGCACTTATTGAAAGCACAATGAATCAGAGGTACTTTGCAAGCCTGTTAGTTACATTAGAGCCTGGTTTCCAAGAAGCACCTGGAGCTCCTAATAAAGTCAATAAGAGAAATGTTGTTCATCACCTTTGGAAAATCAGGACACTTAATCTTACTTGATTCTTGCAGGCTAAGAATCAGTATAATGCGAGACAGATGTAAAGTAGCTTTTCTTGGTAGACAATGTTAGCTACTGTAATGCTGTACTCACATTAAAATTGTATTACACACCTGCCTCCCAAGAAGAAAAAAACATGCAGAGAAGAGACGATACATAGTCATCAGACTGCAAAATTTTCTATCCCTCCTCAGCCCTGATTAAGAAGAGATGACTATGTTTATTAAGCCACTGACTGGAATGAGGAAATCTTTTGTCATCATGCATTTGTTTAGGACATATAACGTATGCCATACCCTACTTGAAAATCAGCTCAAAGCTCACATAAAATACAAAGCTGTGTGCACATGGGAAAACTCTGCATTGCGTGTTAAGCTGCACAGGCAAAACACAATCCTCAGGAAACGTTTTCTTAAATCTGAAGATGACAAAGTATCCACAACAGTGGCTTGCCCAGTAACCTGCCAAATAAGTAGTCACATAAGTAGTTTCTTTTTCGAAAATAAATTTCACGCCACAATGGCAAAACACAAAAAGGTGCTAAAAAAAAAGCAAGATTGTCACAGTACCACAAAGCCACATGCTGAAGTGAGTGTCCTTAATGGGGCACATAGAGCAGCTGACTATTCAGAGAAGAGCAGGCAGACCTGTGCCACTAATCTTCTAGTAACATTTCCGTTATAAGGATTACTATTACCTCTTCTTTTTTTCACTTTAAGATCAGCAAGAACTGATCTTAGTGATATCCCTCCTGCTTTTTCTGAAATTTATGCAAAATCCTGTTGCACAGCTTTTAACACCTCAGTATGTTTAGCAGCATGCCAATAGCTTACTACAGCTTTTTCAAATGCACTGGTAGCGTTACAGTGTGTATAGGTCCACTGCTCTGAACTGACAGTGCGTTGAAGCTTGGCTATGAACTGACCTTAAGCACTAATGTCTTCATTTTCCATGGGGCTCATCAAAATGTGTTTTGTCAAGCTCTGTCTGATGCAGATTTTACCGTTTACCCATGCTGCTTTTATTCTATGCAATTTCATTCCTGACCGTTTTCCTTCCACTGTTTTCAACAGCTCATTGTTTCATAAGGAATATTTCGACTCCCACTTTATTTGTTATTTCCATTGAATTTTCCTTTGCTGTTCTTTTGGGGTTTTCATGCTTTGAACACGTCGCATATCACTGGCTATTAGTTGGCTAATTTAAGGTAGCAATTAAATACTGAAGAAACTTCTCTATAAAGAGTCATCCAAAGAAAGGTCAGCAACAGACTTTTAGAAAACAGTGTTCCTAAGGAGATATTGGCCTGAAAACATCATCATTTTCTTCTACCTTTACTAGACCATGAAAAGTCATAACTATACTAGAAACATATTTAATATTGATCCAATAACAATCTAAATATCAATTACAATTAAATTGTATTTTATTGTTATCAACTTAGTTAATACTAATAAATTAAGCTAGTTTAGATTTCTGCTAGCACTTTGCTTTCTGTTGTATGGAAAGATAGATATCTGTCATCTGTGTCTATCTACCATTTACAAAATTTCAAGTCCTTAACTAAGAAACTTGAGCAAGTAACACCCTTCCTTCCTTGCATTTAGAACAACCAGAGAATCCAGACCACCAGAACCTTCGTTGGCTCTTTGAATTAGAGAGCAAATCAGCCCGAGCATGCAACTTCTAAAGGACGAAAAAATAGTGTCCTCCCAAAGGACTCACAGCAAATCTCTTTCTTGTCAAATACTATTTTGCATAATCTTGATAAAAATATTTGTCAGTTATATGCTTTGTGCAACATTTTTTGTTTTGGCCATGTTCTTTCTTCTTCCCAAACAACAAACACAATGCAGTTAATTGTTCTTTCACTGTTTTTCAAATTATGATGATGATTTCTATGACTATATGAATTATTAACTAAATCCTTTCAAAGAATTTTAATCTTAGTATGCATATACACACTGATTTGCTCTTGTTATGCTATGCAACTGGTTATATGGTATTATTCCTGTTTTACAGGTTGGGTGACTCAAACATTTTTGAACAGGAAAAAGAAAGAGGAAATGTAACTTTCCAGGTTAAAAAATTACATCCTTTAAACAGCAGGAGTCAAACACAAACAATCCATGTCACAGCATCCCCAATGAGTGTATACGAACAACATCATTAATTCAAATCTGGTTTTACTCTAAAGAAAACACATATTTGTTTCTATTGAACCAGCTCTATTGAATTATTCATACATTTCCTATATTGATATAAGGCCACATTATGGCCACACATAAAAATTATGACAAATATTCATTCGGGGCAAAGAGCATCATGCCATTTTGGTATGCCAAAAGAACAAGAAGGCTTATGATGCTTCAGGGCAGTTATTCATGAATATCTAAAGCCATAGATAAAATGTGTTGACACCATACTAGACAGGTCATAGAACAATTAACTATTTAATTACGTAAGTTGAGCAGTTGAAAATAAATGTTCACCAGCTCATTTGGACATTTTATTATGAAAATGTCCTGGGTATGGCAAAACCCAGAAGGGGTTCTGTGGGCTCTGGAAGTTAGAGGAAGGAGAACGGGCCCAACATCATCTCTCATAGCCTTGAAAACTTGTAAAAATGTGTAAAATGCCATTATTCCACTATTGTCAGAACAGCAGCTTTTCTCACTGTTTTCTCACCTGTTTTTATAAAAGAACTCAGACAAAACACCATGTGGTAACAACTGGAATAATAAAGCCTACACACACACCCCCTTCAATGATTCATTTTGCATATAAATGTATGACAAATCATGCACACAATACTATTGCATTTGTAGTTATGACACAAGCTGAAGCTGTGAATACAGGACAAACAATCCAGGACATCAATGCTTAACACAGTGGAATTGTACAAAACTGTCATACCAAACTTCAGTGAAATCCATCCTATAATGATGGCGTTATCATTGTCGTGTTTAACCCCAGCCGGCACCTAAGCACCACAGAGCCACTCGCTCATTCCCCCCACCCCAGTGGGATGGGGGAGAGAACTGGAAGGGTGAAAGTCAGAAAAGTCGTGGGTTGAGATAAGAACAGTTTAATAATTGAAGTAAAATGAAACAGAATAGTAGTAGTAGCAGTAATAATAATAATAATAATATAATACAGCAATAATATACAAAGCAAGGGATACACTATACAATTGCTCACCACCTGCCAACTGATACCGAGCCCGTTCTGGAGCAGTGATCGCTGCCCCCTGGCCAGCCCTCCCCCCCCCCCCAGTTTATATACTGAGCATGACATCATACAGTATGGAATAGCCCTCTGGCCATAGTGGGTCAGCTGTCCTGGCTGTGCCCCCTCACAGCTTCTTGTGCACCAGGCAGAGCATGAGAAGTTAAAAAGTCCTTGATTAGTCCAAGCACTACTTAGCAACAACTAAAACATCAGTGTGTTATCAACATTATTCTCATCCTAAATCCAAAACACAGCAGTATACCAGCTACTAGGAAGAATATTAACTCTATCCCAGCTGAAACCAGGACAATGGTTTATTTTCAATTTGCTGCATCAATAATTAAATTTTTAATGTGATTAATTTGAATTTCAAAAATTAATGTGAATTTCAATTAAAGTTGAATTCTGGAAAATTGCTATCTATTCCTTTATTTCCTTAAATAAAAAATCCACTATAAATCTATATTGTCTGAGAAATTTTCTGGGAGGTGTACTGGGTCAGGCTGGGATGGAATTAATTTTCTTCACAGCAGCTGGCAGAAGTGCTGTGTTTTGGATTTGTGACTGAAACAGTGTTGGGAACACACCGGTGTTTTGGCCATGGTGCAAGGCATTTGCATAGTGCAAGGCATTTGCATAGTGTCAAGGTTTTCTTTTTTTATCATTTTCCCAGTATGCTCTCCCAGGCGAGTAGACTGGGGGTGGTGGTGGTGAAGAGGCTGGGAGTGGACCTGAGCTGACCAGGGGGATATTCTGTATGATATGACTATGCTCAGCAAAAAACCTGGGGGAAACGAGGAGGAAGTGGGGAGGTTTGTGGTTACAGTGTTTGTCTTTTCAAGTAACTGTTATGCATGCTGAGATCCTGCTTTCCAGAAAATGGCTTAACAGCTGCCTGCTGATGGGAAGTAGCCAATAAATTCCTTATTTTACTTTGCTTGTGTGCACCACTGTGCCTCACCTATCAAACTCTCTTTACCTTGACGCACGAGTTTTCAGCTTTTGCCCTCCAGTTTCTCTCCTCTATCCCACTGCAGGGGAGTGAGCAAGTGGCTGGGCAGGGGCTTACCTGCCAGCTGGCTTCAACCCATCACAGGAGCTGTTTGGTTTGCTTTAATCACTTGTATATGCTGAGGCTTCGTCCCAGGCACTGGATCTTTAGACTGACAGCCTCTGTCCAGTTCCCATATTTGCAACAATTGCTTTTTGTGGATGCTGTCAGCATGCAGGTCAATGATTAAGGATGGGAGACAAAACTACTTTTTGATCCACCCAATTAAGCCTTGAAAATCTTCATAAAACTTAGAGAGGAAAACAGGGAAAATCTTGTTCTTGCATTTTCATGCTGTACTCTAAGGACAGTTAAAAGCTTTCCATTTAAAGACTTCTTTTCAAAACTTGATATTAATAACAAAAAATATGTCATATAGAAGAACTGGAGGAAGTGGAACATTCCCAAGAAGATTACTTTTTTCTATACAAAGAATCCATGACTGCAGTCTGAAAACCAGAAGATTAACATAAGCCAATGAAGCAGATTAAGTCAGAGGGTTATTTACTGAGTTTACAGAAATTCATGTATCTTCACATAAAAAAAAAAGCAAGAAATTGCAGAATTCCTGTAGTTTCCACTTCTAAACCCATCCCCACACCAATCTGAATTTAAAAAATATTCAGAGTCAAGAAGTATGTCATAAGCCTCCTTTTTTCAATAGGTAGGTTTTAACTGACGTAGGAATACTGATAAGTATAGCATTGTGGAAGAATCAATGTGGTTTTGTGAAAGAAAATCAAACCCTATATTCCTAGCATAGCTCCTTAATGAAACAACACACCTATTAGGTGGAAGCAGATAACAGTCTAGCAGGATACCCAAACGACCTCAACTGTAGGCTCTTCAAGAAAACAAGGCACAAAACAAGAGGGAAGTTCCTTACATAGGTAAGAAACAAGAAAGAGGAAATGGGGAGTATGTGACTAATTTTCACACTGGAAGGAATGCTGGGACCCACGCTGATTCACGTATTTGTAAATGATCTCAGGAGTGAGGAAAAGGACAAACAAAGCCAGTCACAAGCACCATGGAAAAATGAATGACAAGGTGTTAAAAACAATTACAATGCCACTTCCTCAGAAAAATCCTGAGCCACAGAATTATCTGACCCTGGGAAAAAACTCAGGGAAATGCCACTTTTCCTGTTAAACTGGCTACTGGCAGCAACAGAATCTTAGGCTAGACTGTCCCTTTGGTCTGATTCTGTATGATAAATCTCCCATATGCTGCGACTTCCTCTCCAGGCATTTTCAAGAGCTTCTTTTCATTCAACTAATGTTCTTGGAAAATATAAACCTCTACACAACACGAAAAGTGTTTCAAATTATACCTCAGCAGGATCTCTTTATGGGTAGAGTTTTTCAAGTTTTACAGAAGTATTTATAATTAATACAGAAACCCAACAAAATTTCAAACATTTGTAAGTAGTATAGAAATAACTTCCAAGGTTCCTGAATTCCCGAGGGGATCTCTCAAGCCTCCTCTAACACAATATTTGTAAATTTAGCAGTAAATCTATTTGCCTAATTTGTCATAATACATTCTACAGTCACAAAACCAAAGAATTTAATTTTTTTCTTCATTTTTACAGTGCTTCAGAACTGAGTTCTCTAATGTAAGTTATTTCTGATTTTTTCCAATTTTAAAATTTGCCTACAACGCCTACGTAAGCAATACAAAACATTAGCACTTGCTAGATTTAACAAAAGTTTTCCTGTTCACTTGAATATTTCAATGGGCTTTGCATTTTCTTTGTTAAGGACAATCCCTGTTGACAAGTGTCTCAATTTTATTGTAATCTATAACTTATCTAGACATTCTGCAAATATATCCAGATTTTTTTTTTCTGAATATATTACAAATTAATTAGTTTAATAAAATTAATAATTTTCCTCATTTTTGTGAAGAAATTATTTTTTCTTCTGAAACTGTAACAAAGTCATCATGGCTTTGCTCATCTCCTGTAGTCTCACCCCCCAACTAATTAAAAAAAAAAAAGTCATATTCTAATGCTTGTGACAAAGAGTAAAATTTTCACTGAGGAAAGAAAAAGATAAGACTAGGCAGAATTTTCCAAAGACATCATCTTCCCTCTCCTCTGCAACATGTTCCCCACTCATGATTTTGGTCCATTGCACTCTATTATCAGACCCTTGTTTTACTTTTCAGTGAATAATCTCTAGATGTGGAACATAACCCAGTCTATGTGTCAGGTAGGACTTAAAAATGCCAATATTTTGTGCTCTCGTGGACTTGTAAGTAATAGAAAACACTAGCTTTCAAATACAGATTTTAAAGAAGTATACATGAAGAAAATATATCTATTTGCCATAAGTATACAGTATAACAACTTTGCTAGTTCTTTGTTTCATTTCATAGTTTGAGGCAGTGTAGATACAGTGCTTCCATTTAAACCCTGACTTGAAATGAAGAAGCTTTCCCTGTGCCTGAGTTGCAGGACAGCTCCATTTTACTCTAGTGAAAATTCTCAGGTTCTGTAAGAGGTTATTCAAATCTATATTTTCATCTTCCTTTTGTAGACCTAGTTTGAAGGCATAAAATTTCTGCTTTTATTTCTAACACAAAGTGCAATAACTCCACCATCTATAACACTTTAATACTTACCTGTCATATGACTGAACTAACTGAAAACTATCAAAGATGTCAAGTACTTCAAAACCAGCTACAGTAAAAAGTAACAAAGCTGCTTCACTGAAGGATTTTTACCTTTTTCTTTTGCTGGTACTTACTGTTTGTGGATAAAAAGATAGTGTCATTCAAACTTCAGCTTTTTTTTTTTTGCCTCCCCAGTTTCAGCTCTGGAGGAACTTGTAACTGCTCTATACTCCTCAACATAGTTTCTCAGGGCTTTTGGAATTGGGAGGTGGGCAGGGGCTATTTCTGATAAATTGTGCCATTCAGAAGTCACTCAGAACTAAAGATGCCCATAGCTATCTGTTTCCTGCAAGATTTGATTCCTCCACAAAAGGGAAGGAACTGAATCTCCAGTCACACCATATCCTTTTAAAAGGTACAGTTCTCTACTACTGTTGGCTTCCCGCGAAGGCCCATATTCAGTTTAAGCATCCTTCCTCTTCTCATTTGTCATAACAGGCCACAGGAACCCTCCAGACCAGAGACTGTCTTTGTTCAGTTGACTCATACAATGGCACTTTGATCCCTGCCATGGACTTTAGCTCTTACCTAAATGCTTGTGCTGCCAATGCACCTGTGAACTGTAGGTTCACATTCACTACGTCTGCTACCATGACCATCTTCTGTCCAAAACAGCATAACCAGCTTTGGTCTTCTGCATTGAGACAGCATGTACTACACTCACTGTGAGAATTATTCGAGTAACTTACAAGTATATATTATATACTATTAGCATTCTAGCATGAAGTGACTTTGTTTGCTGTAGCTCTTGCTAGATACTTATCTAACAGACTGACTATGATAATAGAACCAGAGGAAAAATGGGCAAGAGGGAAGGAATACTGATCATCACAACCTGAAGTATCCAAAGAAAGGAAAAGAGGGAAGCAAGAGAAAGATACTGACTGGGATTATACTACTTTCTTAATCATTACTGCCAACAGCATGTTCAGTATAATCCATGTCTTTTTTTTTTAATTGCAAAATGTTAAATCTTTTGCACAGCTAGAAGAGAGAAATTTTCAGATACCTGCTAACAACAAATAAACATATACACTGTAGACATCTTGTGGGGTTTTTAATACTTTAGATAGTTATTTGTCAGCTTGTGAAAGGCAAGGGGAGGAAAGTCTGAAAACCTTGTTATTGGAGATAATGATGGATAGCAAAACCAGGTTATGTAGTGCCAGAGTCCTGTAATCCTAGTAGCTATTGATATCAAAGAGCATGAAAGCAGCTTTCTGAATTTGCCCTTCAGAACTCCTGTAATTCATCAAAGACTGATGTATGCAAATATTTACAGGTCTGAACCTGTAGAAGGAAAAGGAGTTCTCTGAACAGGGACTGCACTTAACTGTATGGATTATAAACATCTGATGACACCTCTAGTCTCAAACAAACAATGAAAATAACTAGGAGGTTCTTCTAACACAGATAATCTGACCTATTTTCCTGAATCAGGTACTTACCTGTCAGACAAAATTTTACCTCTTCTTGCTGCAGGTATTTGCAATTGTTCTCCCTTACCATCTCCAAGAGAAATTAGAGGTGTGCTTTTTTATATTAAACTGAAGCTTTTTTAAAAATACCACCACCACTGTAGTATTTTGCTTATAATCAACTTTCCACTATGCGTGGAAAAATCTGACAGAAATGTTTTTTAACAGAAAATTTAGAAAAAAAAGTAAGTAAGAAAGCATGGTAAAAATTGAAAATTTTAGGAAGATTCACATTTTCATAGAATCATAGAATCACTTAGGTTGGAAAAGACCTTTAAGATCATCGAGTCCAACCATTAACCTAGCACTGCAAAGTCCGCCACTAAACCATGTCCCTAAGCACCACATCTACCCGACTTTTAAATACCTCCAGGGATGGGGACTCAACGACTTCCCTGGGCAGCCTGTTCCAGTGCTGTTCCAATTCTGTAGAGCTTTAAACTACCACTAACTTATATTTTGTTAAATTGATTAACCTTAATTGATTTCAGTTAAATTAGACTTCAAGTTGAGGATATAGCTCTTGTGTTTACCCCAGCGGCGATGAAGAACCCCTGTGAACTGGACCATGTAGTTAGAGTATGCTCCAGTGAACTAATATTTTTTTTCTTCATTCAACAGGCCCTGAATGACTCCTTTACGAACTTGCAGAGCTATCTCAAGACCATATGCTCCACTTCCCAATGGCTAAAAGCAGACTGAAAATGAATTAAACTGGTGTTTAGCACGTAAGCATTCCACTTACTGGGCACTGAAAAAAAAAGACACCAGGACACAGGGCCCTGTGGCAAGAAGAAAAGAAGAATGCTAGTTGGTATTTCAGAGCAATATTTAGTAATTATTTTTTATTTAATCTTATTGCCTTCCTTTCTTCCTGCCTTCTCCTAAAATGCCCTGTGTTTTCATTTATACTCACTCCTAGAGCATGCAAAATTCAACAGTCTTACACTGCCTTAATAAAACAGGCAGGATGACCCCCCTAGTTAAAACCTCAGACTGAAACTCAGGATATTTGGTTGATTGCTAAGTCTACTGAAGCTTCCCTGCTCAGCCTTCATCAAGTAACAACCTCGCATGCCTCAGCCTGTCTTGGGGGCAGGGAAAAGAGTAATAATACTTCCTTTGTCCGGTTAGCTCTTCAGAGCAGGGACCCGTTATGCATACACACACATATCCTATCCCACATAAAGAACCTCTATTTCAGTTCAGGCTAATAGCAGCCACTATAAAGCAAAAACCAGGAAAATTAAAAAGTTACATTCCCACACCTCTTACAAAAAGAGAAGAGGTGATTGATCAAAAGAGCATTTTTGCTGTTAAGCACCTGAACAAAGTTTACAGTCGTTGGGGGATAGCTAAAATAAACCAAGCAACTGGAGAAAAAGTACAGGCCCTTTTGCAACAGCTCATGCAGCAGTATGCCATGGCTCACAGACAGGAAACCTCTTGAACATAACCCGCCATAGCCTGCATGGCAAGAAATTCTGCAGTTTATGAGATTACAGGGGTAAGACAAAATATACAAGATCTGAATACATCCCCAAAAGGTTTTCACTTCTTCTCATGGTACTGCTACCATCAACAGATACAGAAAAGTTGTGTAAAGTTAAAAGATCTTTTGAATACCTGTCAGAGGAAAGAGTAGTTTCTTAAAGAATTTAATTCCCTCCTTGCTTCATTTACACCTAATCACTGTCACTTAAGCACACACAAGCATCTTCAGCAGCACTACAGACTACATCTGAATTGTATGTTTTCTTTATAATAAAAATATATTTGAGAAGCATTGAGTCTTATATAAAATTGTCAGTTTGCTATATAAGCTTAATTTTAGTCGTGTGTATTACCCCAAAATATCTTTATAACTTTTAAGTGCCAGATTCTTCAGTACAGCTTCACTTCAGTTCTGTTTTCTTCGTTCTTTCCTCTTTTGCCTCAGTTACTATATAGTACTAACACTTTTCACTGAGAATGCTTTTTGCTTCCTCCTACTCCTTTCTCTGTGCTGTTGATTAGCTTCTTCATCATCTTCCCAGCTTGAAGAAAACCTTTTTTTCTTTTTTCCTCTTTTTTCCCCTTTTTTCTTCTATTGTCGTTATACATAGGATCATCACTGATTATCTTCTTATCGGGGATGGTCAGATGAAGGTAACTGATCTCAAATATAATGTTAGATGTAAGCTCTCCTACCCCACAAAATGAACCTCTATTTCAGTTACACCCTCTGCCTCAAATCTTTTTCACTGTCCTCTGCATCATCCTGTTCTCCAACCCCAGGGACACTTCACTCTACTCTGTTGCTGTCCCTCCTAGGACTCTTCAATTGCAAGGGCCAAGTTCTTATAGGCATTGCAGAACTGGCATAAAAATTACTGCCTTCCACAGAGGAGTGTTTCTACTGACTACCTGGCTGCATCTATGTAGAGTCTTCCCTATTAACCCAGTAAGAACCTGTAGGGAGGCAGCTGCCCCCATCACTGATTTACTGCATCTGTCATGAGGTACAGGCTCTCAGCTCCTTTGATAGACAGAAATTCCAAAACTCAGACAGTCAGAGAAAGTTTCCAGATACTTGTACTGGGAATACCAGGTGCGAGAAACACATTGGGCTAAGACACATTAGCAGCGATTTTCCTGAGAACAACACAAAAGCTCCCCCCTTTCAGAAGTTCTCATGCTATATTCAACTATGATATTTCTTAATTTTTCCTCTTTTCTCACCTGCCCAAGCTTGATATCTTTACCTGAAATCCTCTCCCTTCTTCAAAAGGATATTCTTCCCAAGCAATGCATTTCTATGCAGTCCAAACCCTTTTGCTTCCCATTATAAGCCACTTAACACACAGAGTAAGTGAGCAGTGTTCTTTCTCCTATATGGGATGAAGGCAAACTTAGATCAGTGACAGGATTCTCCTTTCTTACTGCTTTTTCTTCCCTTTAAACCATGATAAAGAAGGAAGAAAACATCATTGCTTTTCCACAGCGTCATACCTCTACAGACCATCAATTAAAAAAATGCACAGGCCATGTGCAGTAATACAAATATGATTTGCTCAGACAGTCTTGAGAAACCAAAGCAACTGGTCATGCTAGAAAAAAGTTGCTCTTATGGTACAACTAAGGATAAGGCCTCTTAGTCAATCTGTTTCTTTATTTTTTTTTTCCAATTATTTTTCACTGGGAAAAATTCAAGAGCAAAATTTCAACATCTATTTTTTTCTTAAAAAAAACCCAAAAAAACCCCAAAAAACCCAAACACAACACAACAGGCAAAATCAAATGCTTGAATCTTGCGTGTTTACAAATCAAAGACAAGAAGCTGACCAAATGAACAGACACTGATAGGAAATATAAAATGTCACTGTATATATCAGAAAGAGTAAAGCACAAGCTCCCAAACAGGTTCTGCTTTCTTGTTAACCCAGCAGCAAGTCTCAAGTTAAATACTGTAATCATGCCAGTCATTAGTTACTGCTCAGCCTCCTGCCTCCAGCCCGGAAATTAGTCTGCGCAGAGCCCAGATAGCTGAACAAGCAGTCACGTTTTATCATATAACTGAGGCTGGGAGGCCAATCTGAAGGAAAGCTACATATGTTCCATATTAGGAAGAAAATACCTAATTTAAAATAACTTAATTTACAGAACAATAAAAAGTATGCATTTAAAACACAGCCATGTAAAAAAATAACAAAACAAACCCTCTTATAACTCTGATGTGATTTGCAAGGGAAGTCCACATAACCTTAAACTATAAAATTTTAGTTAAAGAGTTATGAACTGTTGCTAAACTCAGTTTAAAATTAAACTACAGAGGCTTTTCTTACTGTAAAGTATTACAGGCAACTATTGCAACCAACAGATGAAGAAATCATTGCCTTTTGGATTTTGTTGGAAAGCATAAACTTAGTAGGTTAAAAGCATAAACTACAAATTACTATTGAACAGAATAGGCATTTAAGGAATCTTTTACAGTTATTTTCAGGTACTCCAGCTCATGTGAAGCACAAAAAAAATTAACATTTACAGCTACTGTATTAGAGAGTTTTTATAGTCATTCCCAAGATATACTACAGGAGTCATCTTTAACTGAATAATAGTACAATAAATTAGTAACTTGGTTTTTTGAATATGAGAAAGTCTAGGCAGCAACAAGAAAAGAGACTAGGTGAAATTTTATTTAGCCCTGTCCACTGTTGTGAAAGCATATTATAGGATATTAGATATGCAAATTATATACATAATTATAGATATATGTTCTATTTTTTGACAGTGACAGAAGCAAATTTAGCTTACTACCTCCAATTTCAAGTAAGGAAATGTAAACTTTTAATTATAATAACTCCATTTCCAAAACCCATATAATGTAGCTTAAATCTCGTATAACAATAGCATTCTACACATAGAATTGAAAGGCTAAGACTTTCAAGGACAGCTAAGAAATATGGATGCCAAAATACTGGTGTTGAATTCCTTCACATGGCTTGAATTCTGCAGCTTAAAGTTTCACAATAAATTGTAAGAAAGCAAACTTCAGTGTTTTCATCACCACAGAAGTTAAGTTACAATAACCATATGTACTAGAATCTTTCAAGTAGGTCAACCTATTTCAAGTATAAGCATTGTTATTAAAAACTCTGAGCCATCATTACAGCTGGAGCGTGTCATATGTATTAACATGATTCCACAGTCCTGAATCTAGACAGACAACAGAAGCGAATCTTAATGAGGAACGATTGCTTCTATCTGGGACAAAAAGCAATAAATAAAAAAATATCTGAATGCAATCAATTACAAAAAATCAGAAATCAATTTGCTACATTACAATTCTATCACATTATAGTTCAGCTATAGCTATCATCCATCTTGGATACATAGCTTAGACTGTTGAATTTGGACAAATGTAAGCACCATCTGAGCTACGGCTCAAACTATCAAGCAACCTAACATTGTCCAATCCCTTGAAAATCCATCCTAAACTGACAGACTTGGTAGTCTCTTACTTTAGCTACAAGGCAGGTATACATTCTACGCAGACATATTTCTGATAATGGTTGTAAATATTAACAGTTTTTAACAGTATAATGCTTCCCATTTCCCCACTAAGCAAAATATAAAAGATTTGAGTCCTTGCATTTGGTTCATGAGAAGCAACTACAGAGAACAGGCTGGATGTAACACGTAACAGCAAAAACATAAACCAACAGTGATGAATAGAAGCCCATAAATCTGCTTTTAAGAATGAAAGTGACAAGCAATTAGAGACAAAGAAACGAGTTCATCCTTTACATTTCTCTGTTGCTTGTGACATCTAGTGGGTATAAAACAACCTGGCATAGCAAACAGAAACTCCTGCTTTTTCAGTGTTTGCCTTAGTTATTTCCTTCGCTTACATGGAAACTATTTCCATTTCACAGTCAACACATAAAAAAATGGTGCAAGATATTTTCACAATTTATATACACCTTTGAAGACTTCAGAGCTGAATTTGAAACAGAGAATTTCACAAGATTCCCTTCAGAAGCCATTTCTAAACACATGAATGACAAGAAGGTGTTTGGGAGCAGCCAGCATGAGTTTACCAAGGGCAAATGTTATCACTGCTGTCAACCCTGAGGTCACTAGTGCCGAGGACAAGGAAAGGGTGGTGGATGTTGCATGACTTGAGCAAGGCTTTTGAGACAGGCTCCCACAGAGAGATTGTGATTCGCAAGATAAAGGCTGAATAAGTGAACAATAGATAAGGTGAGTGGAAAGTTGGCTGGACTGCTCGCTCAGAGAGTTGTGATCAGCAAAGTCCAGCTAGAGGCCAGGAAACTAGTGCAGTCCCTTAGGGGTGAGTACTGGGACAAATAATAGTTTAATGTCTTCATTAACAATGTGAGTGATGGTACAAGAGCGTGCTCTCAGCAAGATTGCAGATGACACCAAATCTGGGGCACCGGTCAATATGCTGGAAGGCAGGGCTGCTACTCCGAGTGGTCCGGACAGCTTAGAAAAAATGGGCGGACCGTTATCTCATGAAGTTCAGCAAAAGCAAGGGAAGTCTCACATCTGGGATGGAATAACCTAATGGAACAACACATACTGGAGGCCAGCTGCCTGCAAAGCAGCTCTGAGAAAAGCATTATGGATGTCTTAGTAGACAACAACCTGAACATGAAGCAGCAGCGTACCCTTGCAGCAGAGAAAGCCAGCTGCATGGGCCTTCACCAAGATGAGTGCAGCATACAATCCAGTGAAATGGTCCTTCACCTCCATTTGGCACTTGTAAGACTGCATCAGAGTACTGTGTCCAATTTTGGACTCCCAATACAAGAAGGAAATTGACAAACTGAAGAAAGTCCAGGAGAGGGCTACCAATTGGTCAAGGAACTGGAGAACTTGCCCTGTGTGGAGAGGCTGAGGGACCTGAGTTCATCCACCCTTAAGAAGAGAAGGTTTCAAGGGGACTTTAATGCTGCCTGTAACTATCTGTTCAGAGCATACAGAGAAATTGAAGCCAGAATCTTCTAGAAGGTTCACAGCAATCAGACAGGAGAAAACAAATACAAGCTGAAACATGCAAAACTGTGATAGATATTAGGGATTTTTTTTTTTTTTCTTAACATGAGGGTGATCAAATACTGGAACAGGTTGTCCAGAGATGTTGTGGAATCTCCATCCTTGAAGGTGTTCAAAATCTGACTGGACATGGACCTGAGCAGGCTGATCTGATTAGACCTGCTATGAACAGGTATTGGACTAGGTGGCCTATGGAGGTCTCTTCCGATTTAAATTATTTTATCAATCTAAGAAGTAGACTTCTGCCCTGAGTAGGTGTCTCGTCCACCGCTAATGTGAATTAAGAATGTATCTTTCTATTTCCTATTAAAGCAAATGATCCCATTCCCCTTTTTAGTATTGACAACTTTTTGAATATTTTAAAGGAGTAGGATAACAATGCATACTAGTATTCAGCATTTCACACTATGGCTGCTCAACTCTTCAGCGCCCTTTTTGATGAGAACATGTATTTGCAAACACACCAACTTGGAAAAAGACAAAGAATACTATTTTTTCTAAGCTTTTCAGCATCATCTTTGATTATTCTTGAAAACTTCATGTTAAAGGATGTACAACATTATTGTTTTCATAAGCAATCCTCACTATATCCACTTATTAAAAATCCATTCTAAACAGACAGTAATTTGGGTTACACTTATCAGTTTGATGCACACAGAATACGTTCTACAATTATATCTAATGTTGAGCCATTCTACATTACTGTATTTCCCTAGTCTCGGTTTCAAAATACAAACAATGCTCTGATTTATTAAAAAGCGAGAAGTACAGATTTCTGAGAGTGGAAGCAGATTTATTCTTAATCACTATATATGGACTTAGTGCCTTAATTACTTGTGTGCTAATCACACAGTGTAACACTAAAGATGTTTTGTTCAGCATTGTTAAAACTGACTTTGTCAGTATCTCTAAGCCCATAAAAGAATGCTGAGGGATTTCTCCATAAAATTTTAAAATCAAAGCCTAGTTTAGTCCCCAATTCAGGAAAGCACTATAAGTTAAGCCATGTCTAAGACGTTTTCTTCAATAAGAATGGTTTTAGGAACTGATCTCAGTATTATGGTAATTGGTTATTTTTTGCTCCAGCTCTGACTTTCTCCTGTAAAATAGAACCAGAGCAAATAACTTCCCAAGTTCCTCTTATGAAAGAGGTGTTATACAGAAAAACTATCCTTCAATTAGTTACACTTTCACAATTCTAACACCATCAGCAATTTTGCTGTAATACTATTTCACATAGCTGATAACAAGAGATAGCTCATCTTTTAACTATTATATGAACAAAATAAGCAGCCTAAATTAGCTCAAATTCCTACCAATTGTGAGAGCTTTGTACTTGCCAACCTAGAATGTGGCTACCAGGCTAAAAATGAAGACACTTTCTAAAATTACAAATAATAAATGGTTTACTGGAAGCTTACTGGCTCAGCCAGAAAATACACAGCATAAAATATGTACATACGGTGTTGATGCATATAACCGCTCATAATTTTCTTCTTTATTTATTGCTTTTACCTCTTTCACACTGAGGGCCAGTAAATCCGTAGACACATGCACAGCGATTAGCTCCAATACACCGTCCACCATTCTGGCAGCCGTTTTCACAGACAGCTTTAATTAACAAAAAAAAGTTTTAAATGTTATAGTAATGATATTTCAAAGATTACCATATGCAGTAATCAAAAATAATTTTTTTCGTCTCAACTGCTCTAAGTCTTTCTGGACCTGAAGATCAAACTGATCTCCCTCCTACCCATCATCACCAACAATAATGATTGTTCAAGTCAAATTCCATTAGCCCAAATTCCATTAGCACCTGTTTAATGCTAATTGCAAGCAGCTGTTTAATTAATCATGTTCAGCACAGATTCTTAGCAGATGTTTAATATTCTGTTTAATTCTTAAACAGTTGCGCAGCTCTAGTCACTAATCATAAGAACTTATATCCATCATTGAAGTTAGCAGATAAAAACTCAACTATTTTGAAGTTTTTGAGTGTATGAAGTCATGCTATTCAGTCACAACAGCAACAAACCTTTCAAAAAGGGAGGCTTGGGGAGTCTAAGAGACAGATAATTCAGCTCTCAGGGTTGATACCACTGGCAGAAGAAGTGATGTTTAGAGCAAGGGAAAAGAATTACGGGTTTAACTCATCTTTAAGTACCTTCAAAAACTGTGTTTCTTATAAGATCCCAACAAGAAATAAAATTATTTTTGGAGGGTATAAATCCACAGTATATCTAGATGGAGAAGCTACTTTACAGTTGTGAGACTTCAGAGCACCCACTCATGCTATTTATCAATGGTATGAATCAAGAACAAAGCCTCCTGCCAAAGCACTGAAATCTTTTGAATTTGAAAGGAAGACAGTTCTTCAGCGAGGTTGAAAAATACCATTAAGAGAGTGCTTTAACTAATTAATTCTGTCTACTTTCATGCTCATTGCTTCCAGGACATACAGCCTTGTTCAGAATTAGCATGTGTTCCAAATGAAAGTGTTTCACCTTAAAGGAAAGCCCCATTTTTAAGTGGCTCTGAACAATAGCAGAGATTTGGATCTAGAAGTCTCTAGGCTGCCTTCCTACACAGGTTTCCCCAGTTTCAAGGTGGCCTTTGTAACATATTTCAGTGTCCACTCCAAAAGAACCTCAGCAACCTAGAGAAGCTAAATATTTCAAACTGGAAAAAAATGTACACATGCCTCCTGTATCACAATGGGGAACATAAAATACACCATTTATGTGGAAATGTGATAAAGCCTTACTTCTTATTAAGAACCATAAAACTGAATTACTTTTTACTGTGAATGCATATCTTATGCCATAAAATGAAAATACTTCTCTGCATGTGTTACATTACTGAATTAATGGACAATGACACATCGGTGAGACAATTAACTTCAGTAGAGTTAAGACACAATTACATTTTAGTAAAAAGAAATAAAGGCATATTTACATTTTTCAGACATTCATTCCATACTGTGTCTATAACATAAATACTCAATCTTACTTGATATTTTAACTATCCTATACACTGAGACCAATCTCCACAGTTTGTTCAGATTTTCTGGATTGCTTTAGAGTCGCTGCTTGAAAATTCAATCATCTTTTCATTTATTCACTGGAAATACGCCCCGTCTGAGAGCATGCAGGTGTTGACCCAGTATTTTAAAATTAGCAGGAAGGAGTCAGGGACTCTCAACAGTAAATCTGACTGTGACTAGGGTCACACTTTAGGATTACAATTTTACCAAAAATTTTAGAGAATTTTATCCAGGTAGAAATAAAGCAAGAACAAGACTGCTCTCCAGCATTTGCAAAAATGACTAAGACAAAAGGATGTTCTTCCACACTATTCAGTCTAAGTGTTCTTCACATAGCTGCCTTTTGTTTGTCTCTCGTTCCTTCAGATTACCTTCAGCAATTAATTTCTCAGCTAATTAGTAACCAGCTGGCCTCAGAATACACTCTGAGTCTTTCTTCATCCCTGCAGCCTTTAGGGATTTTTATTGTTTGCTAAATTTGTATAGCTTGTAAACACTGTACTGTGATAGGTAGAGCTGTGCAAATAATTGACTTTCTAGCTTGTCTGCCAAACCAAAAAGGTATCCAAAAGCTTGAACTGTATGTAATCTTTTTCCTTAGCCAAGTAGAAAACAGAAAAACATGTTTTAACCTAGCAATTAGGCTGTTCTTCTCAGATGGAGAAACTTCATCAAAGAGAATGAAAAATCAGTGATCCTCTGGTAAGAAAAGGACAGTGGGATGTATACTGCCATTGCTCCCAAAGGATTTTCCAAAACTATTTAGTGAATTCAACCCCTAATTTGAATTTTAGAGAATACAAATGCACTTCATGCATGAACTGACTTTCAGCTAAACGCTATACCCCAAAACAGCATTAAAGTTCTCACAGACATTTCATTGTATTTCAGCATATCGGCTTTTTTGTCTTCCTACTCTACCTAAAGTAAGAAGGCTAAGTTGCAGGACTTAGGTGGATTTAATTTTAGATGCAACAGAGCAGTTACTTACGCTGCCCACAGTAAGTTCCGACATAGCCCTTCTGGCACTGGCATCGGTCGTCCATGCATGTACCGCCGTTCATGCACCTGATGCTGCACTGTTGTTCTGCAGCAGGGCCGAAGCAGAGAGATACCAGTGTTAGGCAAAAATACCACATTGGGAATCAAAAACAGAGACATCTGAAAGCAGACACGAGCTTCGTACAATATGTGCTATGTATTTAAGTGTACACTCAGGTATTCTTGTAACCAAAGCCATCCAAGCTGTAGCTATTAGTCAGCCATTACTTTAAAAGCAACCATGAAGAGTTTTGTTGTGAGTTTTCCATTACTATATTTAGAAACTTAGAACTTTTAGTTATCTTGGAGGATGTACAATCTTCATTTCTTAGGAAAATGGACTCAATGAAAATGTTAACACCACACACATTTATATTTAAACTTGCTTATCTCTTTAAACACATTTTTTTTCAATTTGTCACACAGAGTAAACATGCACACATGGTATATCAAACTTTATCAAAAGCTAGAGATATACCAAAGTGTAAGTTACATGCGTGTATGTAGTAATGACAAGTTATTTTTAAAGAATTTACACAGCAGTTATTTTTGAGTTGACACTCGAAGAGAATTACTTAAAATGAAATCTCTAATGAAAATAAATATAGTAAGTGCTTACTGGATTTCGATCCACAAGTAGGTGATATTTGTCCACTTGCACAAGTGCACATGTTAGGACGGGAACAAAATCCATCACCACAGCTATTTCTACAAATGGCTGAGGAAGAACAAAATTAAAAAGACAGTGATTATCAGTAACCCTACTCTTAAACTACAGGGAAAAAAGCTAAAACTATGTTCACAGCTTCTTTTTCTAAAAACAAACAAACAAACAAAAAAAACCTCACAACCCTTGAATGTCCAGTTCATTGGGACAGTTAATATACATGCAAAATTAATTGTAAGTTAAATAAAGCAAACTGAACTTTGGTATAATCAGTATCTCTGACAAATTTTAAGACAAACAGAATCAAATATGGCATATTCAAACATTGATCTGACCACTGACACCAGATAATCAACTCTTTCCCTAATTAGAAATACCAGCCTATTACACTAGTAACATAGAATTATTAAAATTATATATTTTCAACCACAAGACCTGTAGAAAGCTTTACTAAGAATCCAAAATTTGAATGAATATAAACAATATAGATCATAAATACCAATTTATGGTATGGCTTCTCTCTTATAATGACTATTTTAGAGGCATTTTAGGGTCTCTCTTTTCTAAGATTATCCATCCTTTACACAAAGCTGTTTTGTGGGAAGTCAATGTCCAAACGATGGGCTTTGCAGATTTTGTGTAGTTTCCTTAAATATAGTTTTCTGTACTCAAATATTTCCACATTGCCATTTAGAAACTAACTTGATAAAAATCTCAGGTAAGCCTGATCTACACCATATTACGTGTGCATAATGTGCATGCTGTTGTGCTCTCCCCTGAGGCATCGAAGTCCTGCCTTCCCTTCTCACTCACCAGCCAAGGGAGCTCCATTGCACAAAGGAGCGACAGAACCAGAAAAGAGTTAAAGGCTAAATCCAGATTCTAAAGAAGATCCAAATGAATACATCTAAATAATTTGCTGGATTAGCAAATGCATCAAAAGAGAGCCTGAAACATTAAGAGCTGGTATGGCGCATGAGGACCTCAAAAAACACGTATTGTGCAAGAGAGAGCCTGTAAAGCAAAAAAACAAGCAAGAATCACAGTTTCTTTGTAAATAACTCTAGGGTTTTGAGAGAATCAAATAATGTGGAAGCACATCTCTACTGAAGGACTACAAAAGGAACAAATACCTCCAGTAGATAATTTGCCAAGAACATACCAACTACCTAAAAAAACTGTCTATATACGTTAAAAGGAAAGCAAAAAAACACCTGGCCATATACATTAATAAAAACAACAAAAGAGATAAGACCTTTCCCAGAATGCTTGTGCTCCACTTCTGATTTAGAAAAACACGCATAAATGAGACTCAACTCCCATAAGGAAGCAAATTGTTTTCTTGCCCCATTATAGAATTTAAATATGCCTCCTGCAAAATTTACATGCTCCCTTTTACCCTTTCTTCACCAAATCAGAAGTTCTGTACTGATGCTGAACATAAGCAAACTAGACCAGATTTTGTAAACCCACATCCTCCTTGATATACTCCGATAAAGGCCTTATTGTCTTTACGAGAGAGGAGTAGACAAAGCCACATTAGTGGTCCACTGACACCACCCTTTGGGCATCAAAAAGATGCAATGTGGATCATCTACCTTTATCATTAAATTCCTCTACAACTATGCCCTAAATGTGAAGGCATGAGACATGAAAGAGTTTGTGGGATTTTGCTATTTAGTTGAAATTAGAGACATACTACTGACTGATACGAAATACTTTTTCCACTATCAGACGTAAAAGTGAGAAATTGGACTTGAATTTAGAGCACTTGACAAACACAGGGAACAGGGCTCTTTTCCTCCAATCACCGTTCAGTCCATCTTTATACAAGGTAGCTCAATATCCTCATTAAGTGACGTCTACATTTACACCATTTTCTTAGTTTGTTATCTGTTAGGGAATAATTTTTTCATCAACTGGAAGCCTTATAGCTGAAAGAATATTCTAAATGTGTTTTCATCAGTACAGTTTATTTTATTTAAAGAAAAACTAAACCCAACCAGACCTTTGTTTTTTAGATAGAAGACCATTTTTGATCATAAATATGTTGCAGACCACCAACAACCATCAACAGGTTATCAACTGAAAACACTGTAAGGTCAGAAAGGTTTCTTGTTGACCTACCACTAGCTTATAGATCTCTCTTCATCAAATACTACTTTAAAATCACCAGTTACAATCCGCACTAGTTATAATCAACGCATCTCCAATAAGAAGTTTGCTAGCTTGTCCATCATCCTTTGCAGTAGGCTTCCTCTAGCTAAACAACTCTAGCTAGAGGGACTGCCATCTCAACAAATGTTTAATGTGAGCATAGAAATCAGTGCTCTTAAACCTTCACCAAAAAATACAAATCGCAGCCAATCTTACAGATGGTCTGGCAAAATCATTCACCCTTCAAACATGTTAGAGAGCTGCAATTAGGCCTGTCCCCCGGTAAGTAAACAGGAGCTAAAGGATGTCCTTTGTGCACATAAATTACCAGTAAGTCAAAGATTATTCTGGATGTGAAGAGACCTGAGACCACGGGCTCAAGTGACTGAGAGTCACAATTTAAGGATAAAAAAACCTCCAGTTTACATTTAAGTAAGCCAATATTATAAGAGATGATAAACGTGAACTGAACATTTTTATGAGCTCCTCTTACTCCACAGTGGTATTGATACCAGCATCTTCCCCTTAATGACACGGTTAACCTTTTCTAGGAAATGCTAGATCAACCTGAGATGAAAATCAGTGATACATGGCACAGTTAAAAGAAACATTAACAAGGCAAATATACTCATGTAAAACAAACAGGCATGAAAAGGCTGACAGTCCCGAATCATAAGGCAACAGCCCGAAAGTCTGCTTTAAGTTTGGCAGATCTTGGCTTACCACCCATTCCTTCCCTAGTTTAGTCCTGGATGCCTCTAGTTTGTTAGATGAGTATTACAAAGACCTTCATTCCTTACGTAGAGGGCACTATGTTCTTGAACCTGAATTCTTAAGTTGAGCATACTTATTAGCAAAAGCGATGGTGACAGGATAGGATGAATGGGAACAGACTCACATTAAAATTCAAGGACTATAAGAAGCATGTGTCTAATATCAGCTTTTATCTAACAGACAGAAAATTCAACTTAATTCTCTATTTCCTTTCTAGGTAGACAGCGTTCCCTAACCAGAGTATTGAGCAGATTCTGCGCCCCCGCCCCCCCCCCCCCTTTTTTCTTTCCAAGCCGTGTCAACAGCCACATCTGTCAGCACAGTACCTATTATGACCAGGCAGTAATCCGAGTCTACATGCTTTATAGCTATTAAAACAAAACTAAAAATGACAGGCAAGAGAAAAAGCACCCCAGAGGTAAAAAAGTTTTCCATTTGACTGTAATTCCAAGCCTAGCACAGAAGTTTGACAAAACTTCAGATCTAATTTGCTTTATGTCAAGAACTTTAGTCTTTTTTTTTTTTCCTGTTACGACAGCTGATTATTTGATTTATGGAAGGTATTTTCCTTTTTCCTTTGTTGTCATGTTCTTCTTTTTCAAAAACTAAGTGGACACATGCCTCTTAAGAACACAGCAAAGAACATACAGCAATTTGCTAATCTTTTGATTACAAGAAGCGTGGACCTGTAAATCCATCATTGTTTTCTTTTTCTTTTTTTTAAAAATAAGGCAAAAGACAGAACTGAATTATCTTTTCTCATACTGAATGGAGCAGTAACTCACAAAAGAATATTTATTTTTATTATTACCCCTAGGGCAGTAAAAACTTGAAGTCAGACACTTACGAACAATGCACTGATTTCCTCCAGGGAGCGTTTTCCATCCAGGGCAACAGTACGAATGGAATCTAGAGCCACACACATTTGGCCTGTCACACAGACAAAAAAATAAATGTATATACAAAAATATAAATGAGTGTAAATAGAATCCAAAGTTTTATGTACACACAAGGGAAGAAACCTGCCGCATGAAACAAAAAAAAGGGTAGAGCAAAGATGTCTACAAAAAATCCTCCCCAAAGGAACAAAATTTTCCTCCATTGTAAGGCGTTCCAAGCCATTTTATTTTGTATTAGTTCAACTGGTTAGTACAAAGAGGAGAGGCAGACTAGGCAACAGCATGTCACATTCATCCCTGGTGGAACCATTGAGGACATACAAGGGACAAGTTTGGCTCTGCATTCACATACAGTCTTCGGAGTCTTCCTACAAAAATTGGCTTCATGCTGCCGTCTGACACAAGACAGAAGGGGTGACTGGTCACAAACATTAATAAACTAATTCAAATTACCAAGAACTCCCCAAAGCATTAGAAAAAACAGGTTTTGCATAGCGTCTCAGGGGAAGCCAAAGTAAAGTGAATGTCAAAGTATCTCAATATTGTAACATGCTTGAATAAAAAGCCCGATGGGGTACATCTGTTAGTTGCAACGTAGCCCCGCACAATGTCTGCTTTTAATACAATCGCACTAATTAAAAGACCGTATTTCACAGCCGAGGACAAAACATCAAGTTCAATTAATCACAGTTCCTCAGTCATACAAAGGGGCCGGAGGGCGAGATGTGCCGAAAGCAAAAATGAAGACCGCAGGTTCGGCCCTGAGGCGGGGGGGCGGCTGCCGGGCGGGGGCTGCTCGCCCGGCGCTGGCCGGCGGAGGAGGAGGAGGAGGAGAAGAGGAGGAGGAGGACGGCCCGGCGGGGCCAGGCGGCAGCCGGCCGCGGGGAAGGGGTTTCAGGCTGCGGAAGGCAGAGGCCCGAGCGCGGCGCGGCGCGTCCCTACCCGCGGAGCGCGTCCCTACCCGCGGAGCGCGTCCTGCTGTCCTCGCCTGCGGACCCGGCCGGCGGCGGCGGCGGCGCTGCTGGCCCCGTCCTCCCGGTACGCGGCGGCGGGGGAGATGCCGCCCGCTCCTCCCGCAGGGCGAACCGCCGGCGGCGGCTTTTGTTGCCCGGCTGCTCCCTGCGCCCAGAGCGCCAGGCAGCCCAGCCACAGGCAGCAGGGCGGCAGCCAGAGCCACCGCCGTCTCCCCATCCTGCGGCTGCCCTGGTGGGAAACGGCGGAGGCGGCGGCGGGCGGGGAGCCGGGGAGAGGTGTGCCTGTCCCGCACCGCCGGCAGCGGGCACGGCTCCGCTCCTCGTCGGGGGAAGGCTTCAGCCGCGGAAACTCTTTCTTCTCTCCTCCCCAGCCTGCCCTGCCGCCGCAGCCGTCAGCGGGACGCGGTGATACCAACAGCGGGGTCCACGTTGCATCCCCCCCTCCTCTCTCTCCAAAGAGAGGGGAAAAAAGGGGGGGGGGGGAACCTTGAGTTGGTTAGGCTTTTCTTTCCCCCCTCCGAAAAAGGAAATCCAACGGAACCACGTTGAATTTCCCTAGAAAAAACAAGAACAAGATAATAATTAACAACAACCGCGTCCAAAGAAACGTGCCCAGATGGACTGCGAGGAGAGCAAACACCCCTGCCAAGCCCGAGGGGCGGTTTTACAGCTGGCTGGCGGTGCGGGAGAGGTCGGCAGGCACCGGCCCCGCCTCCGCCGGTGCGGCGGCGGCCCCGGGGGGAGGGGGCGAGCGGCTCCGCGGGCGCGGGGCGAGGGATGCGGGACGATGATGATGGTGCGGGAGGGTGATGGTGCGGGACGATGCGGCAGTGCCTCCGCCCTCGGCCGGGCCAAGGGGAGCGGAGCGGGCGCCGCTGCCGCCGCACACGTGGGGCTGCGGCGGGGGCCGGGAAGCGGAGGCGGCGGGGGAGGGGAGCGAGGGGGCGGGCGGCTGCCGGGGGCTGCGGGGGCGCGGAGCACATGGAGGGAGAGCGGTGCAGGTAGGGCTGGCCCCAAAGGGGAATTCTGCGCTTTCCTTCGGCGCCCCCTCCTCTCCCAAACCTCTGGGAACTGTACCGTGAAATGTATACGGCCCCGCCGTTGCGGAGAGAGTTACAAGTGAAACCCCTCCATAGAAAAGCGCCTGGGGTTCAAAAGAAAGGTCCAGGTCGAAGCTGCAGGATGAGGCCCGGCCCGGCAGGGTGAAGCCTCTGGAGGGACCGTGCCCGCACTGCCCGCACCCACCCGGTGCCGAGCAGGGGCGTCCGAAGCGGGAACTCGTTCCCTTCCTGTATCGGTTCAGCCTCGTCTATCGGTCTTTTTGTCAGCACGTCGACAAATTTCTTCGAAATACTTGAAAAATGCCAAGAGCTAAGAGACTTGGAACTGCATTAGTTTGTCGTTGCCTTCAAGAGTAGTTTTGGCAGGTTCACACCTTAAAGTTTTACTTGTTTTCTCTTATGCTGTTTCTCTCTGCATAAGTGTCTTAAAGTAAATGAACAACAGAAAAAAGAAAAAACAAACAAACAAAAAAAACCCCACCAGCTTGGCTAATTTTGTACTTACTTTTTAAGGCCAAAACCATGCGTTTACCTAGATGTGCTGAATAGTTAGCCACCAGAAAAAAGCAAACAAAAGCAAATGGTGTGTCCCTGCTGATAGTCCCCTAGTGCTCCCTGTGGGTCATTCTGATAACAACAGGACACAATCTGCTTTTGTCATCTAAGATTTATCGCCTTGAATTACAGCTATACGGTCGAGCACCTCACCATACATACCATGCCATACTGTGGCAACCAGGAAAGTTGTTTTTTTTTTGTCTTTTAGAACAAAAAAAACCATGTAGCAGCTTCTTTTAGCTCCATGTGCATATTATCTATCACATCTAATCCTGGAATGAGAAGCAGGAGCCGTGTTTTGTTATCTCTGAAATAAAACCCACTAGCTAAGAGGTCACGAAGCCATTCCCTTATCCAAGTCACTGCCCTACTTTGATGATCCAGTGTCTCTAATAGAGGCTCCACTTACAGATCTATATTCTGACTGATCCGGAGCTAATTTTGTTCAAATTTGGAAGGTTAGCAAAAGTAATTTTGCATGGGAGCATCTGAATCTTTAAAGGTAAAACCTTGAGAAATTAAGGGAAGTATTTAATGAAGGTACTATTTAATGAAGGCAACTGGGTAGAAGAGTTCAGGAACCTCATGAGTGTGGGTGAGGCTTGGAATTTCTTCAAAACAGAAGCTCTTAAACCTGCCATGAATGAGATGCGCCTAACAAAGCCAGGGAGAGAGAAGGATTCCATGCCTGTTTGGGTGCATAACTATCTCAAGAAAAATGCAAAGAATAAGCAGGCAGGCTACAAAGAATAAAAAGGAAAGAACTGATCTGAGATAAGCTTAGGGCCTTGGATATCAGGAAGCACAGAGATAAAGAAGTAAGTCCCAGAAGTTAAACAGAGCTACATCTTGAAAAGGACAACACAAGAAAATCCTAAGGAAAAAAAAGACCAGTGAAACAAACAACAAAAAATGTGAAACAGTTGCACAGCAGCGTTGGGCTAGAAATTAGGAGGGAAAGGTTATGGTTCAAATCCAAGATATATATACTTCTGATTGTTTGGGTTTTTGTTTTTTTTTTTACTTTGATATTGAGCACAGGAAAAAAAGCAAATGGTCAGCAGCTACCAGTGATTTATAAAGTGATTTCTAAAGCTCAGAGACCCCCTTGAACTCAAACCAGAAGAGGAGTAGGTAACACCTTTCTAGAATTTTGAAAGGAACTAGCACACAAAACTACAAAACATTCCATAGCAAGGAGTCTTAATTCTGATAAGATTGTGCTATAAATGGTCCATGTAAATATGCATACAAAACTGTCTTTGTTAGAAAGGGAAGCATTAATACTTTTTATGGGTACAAGACACTGATCAGACATCATCTAAAATGATGATTATGTTCTGATCATTCATGTTAGAAAAAGATGTTTTAAAATTGGAAGAGCGGCACATAAAAGCCACTAGTATGGTCAAGGGGAGAAAACCACTGCTAAAGGGTTTGGGTTCTTTAGCTAACAGCAGTTCTCTTAAAAAAATAGTGAAGGAAAATAATGGGAGAAAAAAAAAAGTATAAAGTGATGATAATTCAAATTAGTGCACAATTAGAAGAGTTTCTTAGATAAGAGACAGTAATACAGCTCTGCATTAGAAAAAGTAGAACCTAAAACTCTAAGTAGTTTTGGGATAAAACTAGACTTCCTTAGGAAAGGTGTTGTAGGCTGTGTCTCCCAACTCTTAAGAAACATTTGAATTCAATGATCCCAGAGGTTCCCTCCCATCCTATTTCCTATCTGTTGTAAGATAGAATAGCTTCTTTCACGGGGGATGCCATGATATATTGACATCATGTGACTGATGCAGAAGAATGAATGATGTCTTCTTTGCCCTAGCTGAACTTCCATTTCAAGTCTGACCAGTTCTGATAAAAATAGTTCAAAATGTTATATATAGTGGATGTTCAGGAAACACATAAGTGTACATTTACATACAGAAAATATTCCCAGAGAAAAACTCATAATGCGGATTATTTTTGAGTCCACATTTTTCCCATATGGTTGACTTTTTCTTCCCAAACAAGGGTGGGAGTTATTTTTAAGTAAAATCACTCCTACTATTTTGGCATTTGCAAACAAAGTAAAAATGTGGGCTATCGCTTTGCTAAAGCAGGATCCAATTAAACTAGACTTCTTGGATGTGAATCATTACTTTTAGTCCCAAAAATTATGTCTCTTGAAGGCCACATTTGATTGTCAATTAAAAACATTCTCAGCTGTTCATTACCCTGAATCATTAAAAGCACCCAATGGTGGATGCGTAGATCAGTACAGGTATTAAAAAGTACAAATGACAAGAGAATGTCAGGATTAAAAAAAAACAATTTTTTTCTTCTTAATGCTGCTATCCAAATTGCTGTCATGTTATTTTTATTCCACAGTATTAAGAGGAGTTGAATCTATTGTAGACTGGTCCTGTCAAAGGAAAAGTTTTCTCTTAAAGTTAATGAAAGAGACTGGCAGTATTGGGCCCATCTGTTTGCCCAAGGCCATAGATTGAAAGTGTAAGTAAGTCACAAAAATGACAACATATACTTGATATAAAAGAATATACTTGTCTTAAAGGGTTTTTCAGTATGATGAAGTTTTTTTTGTTTGTTTTGGGGGTTTTGTTTTATTTTTTGTTTTGTTTTGTTTCATGGCTAAGACACTATAGTAAAAATGATATAATTACAAATGTGTGAACTTATGTTTCTGTACATTTCAGGAGCATGGCCCTATCTTTTCAGTGCTAAGTGCCAGACACAGTTTTAGCATATGGTGTGGTATAGAGTCACCAGCTCACAGATTTAAGCACTTGGCTATACACAGGTACAGGATGCGGTTTGCTGGTCCTTCCACATGGTTATACTGGTAGAAAGGGATGTATCTGAGTGCCTGGCCATACCAAGTACAATAGGAAGCATTCAGGTTTTGGACATTATGAGCAATATCTCCTGCTTCCTCCACAGAAAAAGCGCTTTAATAATTCTTTCAAGATGGTCTGGGTTTATTCTAGATAAAAAGTGGTTCAAATGATAAAAAATGTCTGGAAGGAACCAGAATAAACTAAAAAAATCTAGTCATTCAAGCATGTGTAAATATTTTGCTTCTTCTTTCTCCTTCTCTAGTTACATCTCAAGTTCCACCTATACAACTGACTTGATCTCTAAAAACAAGTTCCTTACTTGTTAAACATATGCATCTTTTTGATATTAATTTGGTAGACCTTATTGTGACAAGTGGGCAAGTGCTCTCACCTGACTTCTTACCACCACTACTTGGACCATTCCAAACATAAACATTTTTAAAAATGTGACAGAGCACACTGAGAAATAGGAAAATATTGGAAAATGTTAAATTATGAGGTTATAAACATGTTGAATGGAATGCCTGTGAAGTGCAGTTTGAACTTTGCTCTTTTTGTTCCACTTTTAATAAAGCAAATTACAAAATACCTGTTGATTCCCAGCAGACCCTGGGCTCCCCCATACTAAATCCTGTGGAAAACAGGACAGAGTGGAACTTGGGTTCTGTAAGAACCGAGGCATCTGAGTGAACTCCTATCTGTATGCTGATGACTCATAAACACCACTCATTTCTGAGAAGCTGTTTTCCTTCAGCAGTCTAACATGTCATCCTGTCTCTCTGACATCTTCCTGTGAATGTTTAGTTGTTGTTTTAAAATAAACATTGTAAAAATTGAGGTTTTGGGCTTCTCCTCTTAAGTGAGTCCTCCTCTTCCTCTATAAAAAAAAAAAACAACAACAAACAATCCAAATCTTATAAACTTTCTGTTGCTCAGTTTTGTAACTTCCATATCATCCTTTGCTACATTCTCTCTCTCCCCAGAAGTACACGTTCAAGCTGTAATGTCTAACCAGAGAAAAAACTGATTCCGTGGGTCTGCTTTTGCACCTTATGTATTGCTGCCTCTTCCTTTCTGGCCTTACCTTATATGGTTGAGATTACCTTACTTTACCTGGTTGAGATTACTGCTGACAGAAATATCTCTAACTGTAGAAGCTCACTCTCTCTGACTCTTTTCAGCTGTTTCCTCTGCCCCACTGGATCTAATGCATGCTCCCTATCTTCACCTTTTCAGTCAGGGCCAAATCTTCATTTGGTATCTTTCTCTGGTATCTTCACTACATAAGCATTTAGAAAGTGTTTCTGGAAAAGACCTTGGAAAGTCATCTGATTAATCCTCTCTGCTGTAAAACAAAAAAAACTCCAACTACAACCTGTATCCTACAAATTGATCATCTAACCTGTGCCTCAAGTACAGGAACTCTGCAGGGCTGCAGGTGATCTGCTACAGATGACATTGATTTACCACAAAAAAGTTTTCCAAACATCCAATAGGAATCCTACTTTCTGCATTTTAAACACCTCCCCTGAATTCACTTGTTATTTTCAGCATCTTCTTACATGCTTCATGTTTGAAGAATATAATTTTGTCCTTTTTTTGTTCTTCTCTGACTAAACAAGCATGTGTCTTTTTTCAGGCTTTCCAGATCCTCACTCATTCTTGTTGCCTTGATTCATTCTACTGGGCCAACCTCCTTCTTCAAGTGAGGTGCTCAAAGCTTAAGACAATTCTCTAGCTGAGGCTGTGCCCAAGATGATCAGAGAGGATGGAGTAATTAATTTATCTTACAACCCAAAATCAATAATGTTTATAGACTACAGGGTGCTTTTATTTTTCAAAACACTACTGATGTAGCTGAGCTACTAAAATCAGGTACACAACATCTATTATTTTTTTCTATCTATCTGCCCTTTTATCTGCCCATGTCTTGCCTGCTTTTGACAAGTCTCTCTTGGTTGTTTTTGATGTTCTTGTTTTCACATGGGAACTTGAATTATTTCTTTTTCAGCATTATTTCAGGCCAGGAAATTAGATTAGTTGGCCTAACTTCCTTTTTCCTCTCTTTAAACGTATATGCTGATTTCGTATGTGCCCATAATTTGGTAAAAAACAAATAAATGTAGCAAGCAGAAAGAGAGGAAACTAATTTATTCCAACTCTAAATTTATTCTCAATAAAAAAGAAATAAGTAAATAGTTATGATCTCTGCCATGTCTGTGCTCATCTGTAAAATTTCAATGCATAGAAAGGATATTACAACCATTTAAGAAGCAATTCTGATTCATATTTTTTTTTTACACAAGGAAAAAATTTTTCAGGATGAGGGTGGTGAAACACTGGAACGGGTTGAGAGGTGGTAAATGCCCCATCCTTGGAAACATTCAAGGACAGGCTGGATGGGGCTCTGAGCAACCTGATCTAGTTGAAGATGTCCCTGCCAATTGCAGGGGGTTGGACTAGATGACCTTTAAAGGTCCTTCCATCCCAAAACATTCTACGATTCTGTGATTTTTGACTAATTCACTTATTAGTCGCTCGACAGTTAGGACCTTGGATATTGTCCCTCAACATAAAGTCATATAGATCAATCATCCCGCAGAGTTGCATGTTTATTGTTTATAAAATTCATAATTATTTTAGCAGTGGTTTCACAGTAATGCTTTCACTGCAGATGAAAAAAAATAGTATCCATTAACTGAGGCATATTGAAAAGAAGAAATGAAACCATTAAGCGGGGCTTATAAAATAAAAACAGGAAGATACTTAAGACATAAGACAACAATTTCAAAAAAGCAAAAAAGCCATCACAGTACTGAAACATGTTGTAAGAGAACTGTTCCATACAATGAAACAAAAAACCTTTCAATGCTACAGAACTTCAGCTACAAAAAGATAACCTCGTTTCGAATGTCTGATTCTTGAGAAAATTAGTCATAACTTTAAAGTGGCAGCTACTTTACCTTTATGATACGTATGAAAATGTAAACAAGGCAGAATATCTTAGCACATCCTTCCAGGACTGATTTGACTATTTTGCCTGTAACACCGTGTATTATTTGGGGATTTTGTTTATTAGCATGGGAGAGGTAGAGTGGACCACTCTATACTGATTTTTCTTTTTTTTTAAGTGAGAAAAAACAAAACTGAAATGTTCCTAATTTAGACATCTCAGCTGCCAGAAATGAAATCCTACTTTAAACTCCAAAATCTGTCATCAGGGGAAGGAGTCAAGGGAGGAAAAAAACAAAAATTAAGCACTCACTCTTTTTTTTTTCTGGATGGAGAAAAGGTTAACCAGATTTTATGTGCAAGAGTTAGCAATAGAAATAAGATCTGTATATATGTCTTAGATGAAACAGGAGGTTGAAGTTATCCCTTCATAGAGCTCAAACACCTCAGTGTCTATTTTAAAATGAGTCAAGTTAATTAATATAAAACACAACAGAGGTTCTTGATATTCTGTTTTGTCTATGAAAAAAAAGCATATAGCTGCTGCAGTACTTCCAAGATTCCAGGAAAATGTCTATAGTTATAATTATTTTCATTTGTCTTCATTCTAGAAACTCTACCCCAGGGAGTCTGTAGGTGGAGCACATAAAAGGGCTCAGTTATTCAAGAGAAGTTTCATCTGGCATTAAATCCTGGACTACATGGTTTTAATTCTTTAAATACATTGATAATTTTATGGCTGTATGATTTAAAATAGTTGTTCTTTTATAGGTTCCTTTAGGCATTATTTTCTGACTCAGCTTCTCTTCAACAACATCTTTAAAAAGATAAGATTCAAGTATCCTAAATCTCACTGAGATGACATGTTCAAATACACATTCCTCTAGCTATTCATCTATCTAAAAGCATACGTAATATTTATTATGCAGTATGTTAACATCTCCACAGTTACTTTCTGCACTGAGGCAGTTTTCTTTGTCTAAACCAGTGGTGAAGTTCTAGGAGTTGCTGCTACAAGCACGTAAGTGTTGCACCACAAATTAGGAATCCGAAAAACTAGAGATTGTGTTTAACATGATCTGTTCCACATTTCAGTGCTTCTGCATGCCCACATGAAGATAAAGTTTTAACTAAAGACAACAAGGATGAATTGTGTGAGTATTTAAGAGTTGCAGCCAAGTTTCAGTTCACCTGAATTCCCACCATTCATGTAAATGATGCAATTTTGTACTGACTGTTACTCTGGCTGTATCACTGCTTAAATCCTATGTTCTCTCTTTTTATTAAATGTTTTACTTCATCTGTGGAATCACAAAAGTAAAGCAATCTTGACAGCAGTCCCAAGAATCTCAGATAAGCCACAAACTAAGCAGTAGCTTTAACTAAATGAAAATAATTCTTAACAAGAAATTTATAAACAACAATTTTCTCTTGTGTTTGTTTTGTGTTCTTCCTCTCTGATGGACATGAGATCATTATTTTTGCATACTAGAACCAAACTTTATTTTTACCAAATTAAAAGTCTTATGGAATACAAATACAGGTAGACTTTTATTTGTTGCATGCTATAAGATACATGTGAATATTAAGTTACTTAATTACTATCGTGGCAGTTCCTTTATATAGGCACATATCTATGAAAAGCAGAGCTGGTAATATTCACTCGACTGCAAATTGAAACAGATGGGTGCCAGATTTATGTAAGGTTCAAATCAGCATAATCTTGATGTATGAAACTCTGATCATTATTCAGGAGATTTAAAAAAGGTTCGTGCTCAAAACACATAGAGAAATAAATATCAATTACATATTCTATTATAAAAGTCTAATATAGAATATTATATAGAATATTATGTATATATAATATATATTATCATTATGGAATGCTTCAAAAATCTGTGATGGCACTACATATACTAGAACAATTCAAACTTTGTATTAACTTATTTCAGCAGCCCTATGCCAGCATACTGTAATTATGGCATGTACTATACAGCATGCCCTTCATATGGACTAATGGAAGGAAAAAGAATAGGTCATACACCAGTGCAAATTCCATATGAAAACTGGCAGTCAGCAGAAATGTTTGTAATGTGGCTTTCCAAAAAGAAGGATTTTTCTGAGTATACTGATGGTCTCAAATCCAGCTGTAGTGCCTGCAAATATAGGTACATGGTTTGGTATATAGCCTGCTACACACAGATGTTTAAGAAAACAGATATCTAAAGATATCTAAAGATGCAAGAGCTTAAAAATACTATGAAACTGTCTGCTTTTATTTTTACTTTCTTAAAAATACAATTTTAGTCTTTTTAAATATTAGACCCTAAGGTACAATCAATCCTGGTGTTTTTATTAGGTAAAACAAATCTGGACTCACGATTATAGACTCTAGGTTTGCAGTCATATGAATCTCAATGTATTAGGGAGAGAAGCCATGCTAATTCCATACAGATGTGCTGTTGCATTCCTGTAAATTTTCAGACTGAAAAGGAAATGCTAGTTACACCCCTTTCCCCTTCAGCCTACGGAAGAACTTTTCACAGATTGCGTATGTGTTTTGCATTTATAGAAAAATAGCCATAGATCTCTTTGACCAGATACTCTGTTTTTAACCTGACATTGACATTTTAAAATCAAAAACCTGTGTTTGCCAATTCAAGCATCATATCTATGATATATATTTTGGGCCTCAGATTTTTTTTCAACATGCAGACACAAAAACATGAACAGCTTTATTTTCTTAGATGTTCTCCTTTGCTTAGGAAGAAAGCATATTTATATTTTTATGTATGTGCAAATATACAATAATGCTTTATATATGTAAAATGTAAATATTTTTTAGAAGCACTTGGTATCAACTTCCCAGTTAGAGCTAAGAAAACCAAACAAAGAAAATGTGATAATACTTACCTTAGCCTAGAAAGTACTTTGCACAGAATAAGAGCAAAGACTTATAAGATTACCATGATAGAGCTTTTCAGACCAGCAGCTAAAACCAAGCCACATTCTCCACTGTTTTCCATTGGCACAGACCTTAAAGCGACTTTCAGCAGCGGAAAATATATGTGAATGTGACAGTAGCAAACATCCAGTATCCATCTTCTCAGTCTGAGAAAATTCATAGACCAAGCGAGACATGGGAATGACTAGAATAATAGAAGGGCAGAATATGCTGGTTTGGACAAACCTGTTATAAACTGTTCAGGCTGAAAAGTCACCTTAGCACATCACAGTCCAGTTTTGAAAGAAGGCAGGTTTCAACACAGTTTCTTTGTTCAAAACATTCATCCTTCCATGCTGTGTACTGGATCTCACCAGTGATGGCTACGCTTCAACAGCTGGTAATATGATTCCTGTTTGTAAACACAGTGTAATAAAACTTCTCTTAAATCACAGCTCAAGGGACTCACAAGGGTCTGTTGCCAAACAGAAGTGGTCTTTAACTAACAGTCAAACAAAATTTGTACTTGAACCCATGAGGATAGTTGAGGCCACTTAGAATGTGGTTGGGGTCAGGATGGACACCTACTCACACAGCAGATCCTCTTTGTCGTTATAGTCTAATGCACTCTGAGTTATAAAATACCTTTTTATTATGTTGCAGTTCACTTATATTTATTGAAACAATGCTGTTGTGGAAGTGTTTTCTAGAATCTTCTTTTTAGCCAGATAATGCCAAAGGCAGAAGGAACACAACCTCTATGTAATATTCTTGAAGTTCAACAATTTACAAAACATCTTTTTTTCTCCTCTGACTGATATCTGTTTATCAAGTTACCCGAGTTGAGTGTCATTCAAGATCATCTTAATTGTAAAACAATTCTGCTATTTACAATTTTTACTGTTTTTTATATTAGTACAGTGACATCTAGGGACTTTATTAATGGATCGGGACTCTTTCTACAAGGATGGGATAAGCACATGAATTAAAGTTTCTTGATAGCAAAATATTATGAACAATATAAAAGAGGCAGGAATTATCTAGGAGCGACTGCACAGAAGAAATATTGGTAAGCTTGACAGGTGGATTCATCATGCATGTGGCATAGCTATTTAGTAAAAAAGAGAGAGAGATATGAATGAGGGGGAAAAAAGGGTGTCTCACAGATAGCTTCAGGATTTATTTTTCCAAAGGGGAAAAAGAGCAAGAAAGATGCAGAAATATATATAGTTTTTAAGCATGCTTGTCTATGAAGGTTTGTTCCACAGGCCAAACAACAGTCAGTCTCTTGATCCCAAAGAGGAGTGACTGCAAGAGCCTTAGAAATTAAGATCACATAATCTATATCTGATATAATAAGGATGTGGAATCAGTGAAACAATGGAAGAAATTTATCTTTGTATTAGCAATCCGGATATATATTGCATTCAAAGCACTAGCCAAAGAGTGGTCATCACTGGCATGTGAGGTGACAGACAGAACAAGACTTTTAGTCATACAGATGGAACATCATATGCAGTGCAAATGATGCAAATTGCAAATGATGGTGAAAGTATGGGCCTGAATGACAGGCAGGGTGGCAATCCTAAATATAGTTAGGCAGTCCTAAAAATAGTTAGAGAAAGGTGGTGGGAAAAACATGAAGCTAAGTTTTATTTTATCTTTGAAGACCTTGCACTAACAGTCTGAATTCCAAGACAACAAATCATAGAAACAGGCTAGGATTCAATTTAGAGGACAAAGACTTAGATTACATGAGGAGACTAGAACCAAAAAGAAGACTATAGCTTCAGTTCTTTGGAAAGGTGATAATCTATGGATGAAGAACAGAGCATGAAAAATAAGAAACCCAGAAACAGTTTTGAGGTTTTTAAATAAAGGAGGGCTAAAGAGTGCATTTTATCTTATCTTATCTCAGATACCTTAATCTCAGAAATTTTGAGATTCATGTTCACCAATCATTCCCCAAGTCAGATTCAGATTTTTTTTTTTTTTTTTGAACAATCTTAAGGCTGTAAGGTGATGCCTGACTGCTTCCTACAGCCAACTCTCTTGACAGGCAGCAAATTATTCTCAAGTCTAGAACATTTGGCACTTGTGTATTTGCTATTTCAACATATTCTCAACTGCATCAATATAACATCAAATTCTTTTGTCCCATTTTGACCACAGAATTAGGAAATTAACATTGGGAAAGAGAGCTTACCATTGTTACTGAGAAGTTAATTTAGTCTATAAGTGAACTTCAGTAATGGAAGATACTTTAAGGACAGTACGCAATACAAATTTCTATCATAAATTTAGCTATGTGGCTTCAAAGTTAGACACCCATTTTAAAATAGTCCTTTGTGCTCTCTCCAGTACCGAGGGACCAATTCATGGCTCTAATCTTAGATACTTCTCATAGGAAAGTATGCTCCCTGCCTGCCCCCCGCCCCCGCACCCTTTGCATCTCGTTGCCGGCTAGCTTGTAACTCACACTTGAGCAAAAGCAGATTGATCCTCTCTGTGCTTCATAAACAGTATCAGTCATCCAGAAAAGTATCTCAATAGAGAAACTGGAAGGTAGCAAGAAATAAAGAAACAATACAGCTTTTTTTTCCCATTAATTTGTTTTCAAGGTAACAGTGACATAACCACATTTGTAAAAAAGGTTCCACAGGATTGCATCCATAGATGTCTTGGCATAAACAGTCGTCTTCCTATGTATGAAAGTATCAACAAAATTATAAAATATCACTTCATATACTATCATTCTTCTGGGAAGAATCTCAACTTAAGGTTTATTCTTCAAACATTTCATTACATGAGTAAATGGGAATAAATTTATTTTCTTTCTTTTTGTAACTGCAATGTAACATGTTCCTTTGGAAAATGTCATTAATTTAATTTCCAGGTTTTCCTGGCATTTTAAAAATACAGTACCAGAACCTCCTGAATTCTGTTACATGTGATGTACCTAAAATCTGTAATTTGAAACTTCAGGGAGTTTATGCTTTACTTCACCAAGAAGTAGCTAAATTGCTAATGTTAAAAAACCCTGAAACAAACCGCCCACAGTTTCAAACACAGCTAGGTTGAATCAAATTTACACTGATCTCCAGTAAAAGATGTTACAATGATCTACCATCAGTAGTATGGCAGTGGTTATATTGACTGCATGAGACCTTTTGGTAGAAGAGTATTTTCATGCAGAATGCGGTCTCTTACTTTCAACTATTTGTTTTAAATAAAGAAGAAAACAGTCAGAATTTGGACTTTATGGTATTAGAAGTGGATGTATTTCCCATTAAATGTTAAATCTGTTAAATCCATTAAATCATCATTCACACACACAAAAAATTACAATTCTTTCTACATACTCTGATCAAAATTACAATGACTAAAAATTTTAACTAGCCAAGAGCCTTACTCAGCTAAACTATCACAAATCCAGGTAATCCAACTTACTTTCATTGCTTTCCTTTAGACTTGTCAGCGGTGTCCATACAAACAAGGTACGGAGAAAGGAGAGGAAAAAGAAAGTACAAAACATGCTGAGAGAAGTCAACAGACAATTAATTCATATTCACTGGAAAAAGACAGTGTGGATGAGCTATGGATGTATTGCTTTGCCTAGAAAACAAAAGTGTTCTTCAACACAAGTTACTCCAGATTTAACCTTTGAAAAATTGAGAGCAGAAATTGGCAAGTGTGATTGCATGGGTCTACCTCTTATTAATGTTAGTTGAATTATTTAATCTATAGTAAGTTAAGGAAAAGTAGTTTAAAGCCTTTTTCATTTGCTGATGTAATGTGACTCAAATCGAAACATCTCCACCCCGTTACTCTAATATTATCATTTGTTATAGTATTGGTAAAATAGCAATATAAACAAGGTAAAAAATTAAAACGTGTTTCTAACCACTGCAAATTTAATTACTAGCTATTACAAAATAGTTCAGTCTTGCTTACCTAACAACATAAGAACACACATGTATCCAATCTTTTCCTCAGTTTTCCCCTTGTGTAATACTGTATCTTTTCTGACAATATGGAATCATTATTTCTAATTGGAATTAGAAATTTAGTATTTTGAATTCATAATTCCCTACTTTATAGAGTTTGAACTCAGTCTACTAAAATTACATGTAAAGAAACTCTGGCACCTGAAAACACAGTGATTGTTAGGATGCTGTTCATCATGCACAGAAAGAGGTAAAGATATAGGGCAGTAAGTGAAGTTCTAATGGAGTCCCAATTCAGTATTTGAAAAAGTCTGTGCAGCTCTTTTGGTCATCTTTATCATCCTAATCAAAATAAAACTGAAGAGGGAATTTGGTTAAAGTTCTCAATAAGTGATCATTACATAAACTGAAATATCTTTTAAGTAGGTCAAGACAAATCAACTCAAGCTCTTTTAGGCTTATGAGTAACAAGCTGAAGTATCTGTAGATACTGTAACAAGTAGTATCTGGGTAGAAAATGTTTTTGTATTCATCCAGAGAGTAGCACTGAAAATTTTGACTGTAAAAAGAAAGACAAAAGTCAGTATTGACCTCTTAAAGAAGAAAGCCTTTGCAGTAGCAGAACAGGACACAACAGGCATTAACAAAAAAGGTGGGCAGGGGCTATTTCTGATAAATTGTGCCGTTCAGAAGTCACTCAGAACTAAAGATGCCCATAGCTATCTGTTTCCTGCAAGGTTTGATTCCTCCACAAAAGGGAAGGAAGGAACTGATCCTCCAGTCACACCATATCCTTTTAAAAGGTACAGTTCCCTACTACTGTTGGCTTCCCACGAAGGCCCATATTCAGTTTAAGCATCCTTCCTCTTCTCATTTGCAATAACAGGCCACAGGAACCCTCCATACCAGAGGCTGTTTTTGTTCAGTCGACTCATACAATGGCACTTTGATCACTGCCATGGACTTTAGCTCTTTCTTACTGAAATGCTTGTGCTGCCACTGTAAACTGTAGGTTCACACTAACTAAGTCTGCTACCATGATCATTTCTGTCCAAACAGCATAACCAGCTTTGGTCTTCTGCATTCAGAGACAATGTATATTAAACTCATTGTGAAAATTATAATAGCAGGCTGTAAGCACTTTCCAGATCAGAGATTATTTGCATGCAGATTATTAGCATAATACATCCCTGACATGGATATAAGGACAAAATTTTTCCCGTAAGAACAGCTGAACAGTGGAGCACCATGTCCAGAGAGGTTGTGCAGGCTCCATCTCTTGAGGCTCCAAGCCTGAATGGGGGATGCCTTGAGCAAGCTGGTCTGACCTCAGAGCTGACCCTGCTGTAAGTCGCATGTTGGACTAGAGACATCCCAAGCTCCTGCCCAACCTGAACAATTCTATGATTCTACAGGCATTACATAAAGAAATGATAGCTAGTTTTTATTAAAGCTTTATTATTGTTGCTTTAGTAAGTAACTTAAACTGCTAGGTTTGGGGGTTTTTTCCGTGTCTTTAAGTTAATGATTTTAATAGTACTTTTTTGATAGCATACCCTTACACCCAATGGTCTCTAATTTATACAGTTCAGGGAGGACAGATTTCATCCCTATTCGAGTGTGCTCAGAGCAATCTTTTCATCCTCTTGGTAGAAGCTGATAGAGCTAACATAGCTCTGTACTTGTTATTCACAAATGTAAAGTTAATTTGGTGATTTTTACCTTTGATTTCTTCTGCAATGGAGGAGAAACTCGTTTTCGTAGCAAGATAGGCCAATCACTTTTTTATTTACCTATCAATCACCTAGCAATGACCTGGAATATTTTACAGGAAGAAAACTTGATTTACTGGGGAAGGCGAGGTCCCTTTAGCTTGGCAAGATTTTCCTAAGGACTACAGGGATGCTGCTGGTCAACTGCTAGATGAATCCAGAGCCATATTCAAAGTGTGACAAAGAAATAACTTTATCAGATTTTTTCTGAGGAAATACAAATCTGTTCATATTCAGACCCTGTTTTTTTATACGATGCATCTTTCCCTCTCTACCTGTTCTCCTCGCACTTTGTCTATACTAAACTATTTTGGTAGTTGTATTTTTTTGTCACGTGAGATTTAATACATTTTCAAGAAATGCATTTAATTTCAGACATTAGAACTATTCCTGAATCTCTATGGGGTTTTTTTGGTCACTTTACAATATATATATATTTTTTTAAATCTTTTCTCCTAATTACATCAGAAAACTGCAGCTATACCAGATTAAAATGACTAAGGCAAAGTAAAGACATTAACCTCAAAATGTCCAGAGGATAAAGTATATAGTCCAAAGGACATAAACATCGCCTCATGGACACTTTAAACAAGCACACTATAACTTGCATTATCACCTCAAAAAAGGAAAGTTGTACTCTATATCCTAGAATATTTTTTACCCCACGTTTGTAACATTCTTTGAGTTAATTATAGGTATAATCAAACTTCTAGTGTCATTCAATACCCTATGTTCCTTTTAAAATGGAATTAGGCAGTACTATACTAACAGGACTCTCCTCTCAGCTTTCCATTTGCTAGGCTGCTGAAATTGTAACATATGCCTTCAAGAATCATAGAATCATAGAATCATTTCGGTTGGAAAACACCTTTAAAATCATCAAGTCCAACTGTTAACCTAGCACTGCCAAGTCCACTACTAAACCATGTCCCTAAGCACCACATCTACATGTCTTCTAAATACCTCCAGGGCTGGTGACTCAGCCACTTCCTTGGGCAGCCTGTTCCAATGCTTGACTACCCTTTCAGTGAAGAACTTTTTCCTAATATCCAATCTAAACCTCCCCTGGTGCAACTTGAGGCCGTTTCCTCTTCTATCGCTTGTTACTTGGCAGAAGAGACCAACCCCCACCTCACTACAACCTCCTTTCAGGTAGCTGTAGAGAGCAATAAGGTCTCCCCTCAGCCTCCTCTTCTCCAGGCTAAACAACCCCAGCTCCCTCAGCTGCTCCTCGTAGGACTTGTGCTCTAGACCCTTCACCAGCTTTGTTGCCCTTCTTTGGACACTCTCCAGCACCTCAATGTCTTTCTTGTAGTGAGGGGCCCAAAACTGAACACAGTAGTCGAGGTGCGGCCTCACCAGTGCCAAGTACCAGGGGACGATCAGTTCCCTAGTCCTGCTGGCCACGCTGTTTCTGATACAAGCCAGGATGCTATTGGCCTTCTTGGACACCTGGGCACACTGGCGGCTCATATGCAGGCTGCTGTCAACGAACACCCCCAGGTCCTTTTCCACCGGGCAGATCTCCAGCCACCCTTCCCCAAGCCTGTAGCGTTGCATGCTGTTGTTGTGATGCAAACGCAGTACCCAGCACTGAGCCTTGTTGAACCTCATACAGCTGGCCTCGGCCCATCGATCCAGCCTGTCCAGGTCCCTCTGTAGAGCCTTCCTACCCTCCAGCAGATCAACACTTCCACCCAACTTGGTGTCATTTGCAACCTTCCTGAGGGTGCACTCAATCCCCTCATCCAGATTGTTGATAAAGATATTGAACAGAACAGGCCCCAATACTGAGCGCTGGGGAACACCACTTGTGACCGGCTGCCAACTGTATTTAACTCCATTCACCACAACTCTTTGGGCTTAGCCATCCAGCCAGTTTTTTACCCAGCGAAGAGTACACCCATCCAGGCTGTGAGCAGCCAGTTTCTCCAGGAGAATGCTGTGGGCAGTGGTGTCACAGGCTTTACTAAAGTCCAAGTAGGCAACATCCACAGCCTTTCCCTCATCCACTAAGCGGGTCACCTTGTCATAGAAGGAGACCAGGTTAGTCAAGCAGGACCTGCCTTTCACAAACCCATGCTGACTGGGACTGATCAACTGGTTGTCCTGTACATGCCACGTGATGGCACTCAAGATGATCTGCTCCATAACCTTCCCCAGCACTGAGGTCAGGCTGACAGGCCTGTAGTTCTCCAGATCCTCCTTCCAGCCTTCTTGTAGATGGGCATCACATTTGCTAACCTCCAGTCAGCTGGGACCTCCCTGGTTAGCCAGGACTGATGATAAATGATTGAAGGTGGCTTGGTGAGCACTTCTGCCAGCTCCCTCAGTACCCTTGGGTGGCTCCCGTCCAGCCCCAGAGACCTGGGGGCTAAGTAGTGTAGCAGGTTGCTAATCATTTTCCCTTGGATTATGGGGGCTTCATTCTGCCCCTCATCTCTGTCTTCCAGCTCAGTGGAACAACTGGTCTTACAATTAAAGACTGAGGCAAAGAAGGCATTAAGTACCTCAGCCTTTTCCTCATCCTTTTTTACTATGTTTTCCCCCCTCATCCAATAAAGGATGAAGATTCTCCTTAGCCCTCTTTTTGTTGCTAATGTATTTATAGAAACATTTTTTATTGTCCTTTATGGCAGTAGCCAGATTAAGTTCTAGATGGGCTGTGGCCCCTCTAATTTTCTCCCTGCATAACGTCATGACATCACCACGACACCAACTATGTTTTTAGCAGGTGTTTTTGTACCAGTCCCAAGGGACTCTATCAACCAGGCTCGTAATCAGGCCAAAGTCTGCCTTCCAGAAGCCCAAGGTGGCAGTTCTGCTGAACCCCCCTCCTTACTTCTCTAAGAGTCGAAAACTCCATCATTTCATGATCACTGTGCCCAAGACGGCCTCCAGCAATCATATTACCCACAAGTCCTTCTCTGTTCGCAAACAGCAGGTCCAGCAGGGCGCCTTCCCTGGTTGGCTCACTCACCAGCTCAGTTGGGCAGTTTAAACAGTGCTATAATCTCCCTATTCTCGCCACAATTTTCTATGTAGGCTTACACAGAAATTTTGTATTGATATGATTACCCCCCACAGTCTTTCTGATTTGTGCTCTCCCAAGTACAATTCTCATCCTGCTGTACAGTCTAGATGCTTTGTATCTAGATGTTATGCAGCATTTAATCACATGAAATCCAGGCTGTCACCTGATAAACTGTGAAATTATCAGTACCAGTCCTTAGTAGGTACTGGTCTTTGCAGGACTTCATTACAAAAAATAAACTTCAGAGTAATATTCAATATAAAAGTCCAATTAACACTGAATTTTGAGATCCTTCAGTTGGCTAACTTTAATCTATATATTATGCTTTATGGATACTACATTTTGTTAAATCATTTGATCAGTATTACACAGTATGACTTTAGATGCCTTATAAGTGCTGAAATATTATACATGCAGTTACTTTTATCCATCAGTTCTGCAAAATATAGTGCTTGGCAAAGCAAGGTTTTCACATAAATATATCAATTAGACTTAATTATATATAGTATATATAATACATAACTATATTAACTATTAATGATATCACTGAGAAAGTCTTCATTATTTGAAATCTGTGTCATCTGTTAAATTGTTTACTTTCAGTTAACTCTCAAGTTAAACCTGTAATCCACTGGATTGTATGCTCTGATGACCTTTTAGCATTATTGATTTAAGTTTTTCTCCACATACCTGGACTTTCCCCACTCTTTCAGTGTAGCAGAAATTACCAAGGCTAACCGCATTGAAACTTTCAGGTACATTTTTCCTGAAACATCTGATTTGAAAAACTACTTTAGCAGGTGATATTTAATATCTATCTCTTTAGTTTATGTTTGAGTGAATCATACCTCATCACTGCATATAATCTCTATTTTTTCCTTCCTCTTGAAGGGCAGTCCCCCCATTTCTCGTCTCTATAATATTGCCAGGAATTTTCTAATTACTGATGAAGTCTAAATTTCTTCCTGTTATCTCTAGCTTTTGCCATAAATATTTGCTCTTAAATATCAAATTCATATTCCATACTGCTCATTTCATCTGTAGTTCTCTCTCTCAGTATAATCTGTGTTTTATCATACTAACACACTAAAACAACAGCTAGATGCTGAAAGGAAAACACTGCGGCGCAAGATAGGTCTTTTGAAGGAGGCTTATCCTGGCTTAGCAACAGAATTGTACATAGACCTAGAATAAAACCTAGAGAGCAGCAAAAGCAAGGCAAAACTGCAACCAAACCAAACCAAACCAAACCAAACAAACCAAACCAAACCACCAACACTCCAAAAAAACAGCCCCTCACATTTATTTCTACTAGCTTGCCACTCTTCTCATTGAGTCCTGAGATTCCTCAGCATCCCTCAGCCCACAGACAGCAGATTCCCAAGATTTCCAGGACCTACTTCATCCCTCCCATGTGCTTAAAGGTTTCTGTTAGTTCCCTTCATGTGATCTCTGGGCTTGCCATTCCTTACCATAGGTGGGCTAATAATCAGGAAATCATTCTGTAATTTGCCAAGTTCTTTCTTACTATCTATGATTATAGAAAATAATTATCAAAGACTACAAGATTAATTAAAAAAAATCAGAATCTTACTGCTGTTAGATCTGATAAAACCTACAGAAGAAAATATGGTAGGTGACACTAAAAAAACACATGGCTTTGTCTGTGATTTACCTATGCGTTATACACATAGAATACATACAATCTCCTAAAACTGTTAAAATGTTCTTTCCTAGAAATCCAGTATCATTTGAGGGAGAAATTCAAACAGCAGTGCAAAGGTCCTCCTCTTTCTTTTTATAAATGCATTTTCTTGGAGGTATCCTGGAAGGTCCTAGACAGCTTGCTTTCAGCCTCAGTGGCAAGGTTTAACTGACTACTCTTGAAGCAGTTTTTGATGATCCTGGCTGAAAATGGGGGGAGGGGGGTGAGGGTGAGGGTAAGGAGGGAGTCTTCTTTTCAGAGTGGGAAGCCTGCCATTGAATGGCCTTACCTAAGCCTGATCTCCTGAAGGGGTTTATTTATTATCCAACTGTGGTTTTAGCAGGTGTTTTCATACCAGGTGCAAATTGCTTGCATTTATTTTGCATGCATTTTAAGTAACTTGATATTATTTTGCTTACTACATTTTTGTATGTCAGTCTTATTTCTCCTGTAGCTTCCAAAACCTCTTCACAATAATCTAATTTTCCAGGATTACTGCCACCAGTCTACATTCTTCTGTCTTAGTATCTTTAACAACCTTGGATAAAACCCATCTAGACCTCAGGATTTATTGGTTTTGAGTCATTGCAACTCATTTATCACTTCTGTCTTACTGACCTTGAAATCATCCAAGATGGTGAGTCCACAGCCAGTTCAGATGAGATTTCATTACTGCATTTGGTCTCCAGTAACTGAATTCAGAAACTATGAATAACTGTCCTGAATATATAAACTTCAGTAGAGAAATATGCATACACAGTGGAGAATCCCACATCTTCAGCTCTACGCAAGACAGTTAAGTGTGTGGGTATGAGGAGGTGGAGGTCTTTCTGAGCAGTGATTTCCAGTAGCCGTAGGGTACTTGTTACATTAAATTAAACATACCTAAGTTTTTAATATCTTATCTCTACTTAGGTGTAAAAAACGCTGATAGTTTGACTTATCACCTGCTTTAGAGAGATAGCCCTTTATTATCTTGGTATTTCTGTCTTCCAGAACCCTAGAATATGTTTTTCTTCAGGCTCAGTCAGCTAAAATTTTGAAGAAAAAATATGGGAGACTGAACTTTTTGCAAGCAGTTGAGAGTGGCAACTGGGAATGCTGAATTATGGTGTGAGCTAGGATGGTGCTGAGCACCTTCATTTCCCATGCCGCTGCTACTCTTCACTGCTGAGCTGTGACCACTGATGGGTGCAATCTTATGTTATAGCTGGGCTGTAAATGTATATCTTTAAGAGTTTCAAAATGTAAAAATTATTTCCATAAGAGGGAACTTCAAATTCAGTGTAGACTACAAAAGTATTTGTACTGCATATTACCACATAGTTCCATGCTATTAATTTATGCTATCACATAATTTTTAACTGTGATTATAAAGGGTCAAGATGACAGATCTGGAGATTGTAATCCTTTATTAAGCCCTTGTAGTGGTAAAACTCAGCCCAAGTTTCTGTATGCTAGCCTGCTCATATGACGGTCTTGTTCTAGAGGGTCCACTTCTGCTAGTGAGAAAGTAACTCAATGCCCTTCAAAAAACAGAGAAGTAACAATGGTAACAACTAGTAACAAAAGGGGAGGGGAAAAAAAATGAGATTAGATCGTCCACTCCATTCTTGTGCCAATGCAGAATTGCACCTTACTAAGTATTTTCTACTACTTTGTGAAGTTGGGTCTTCATGTCTGGATTTTTTTCGTATTTTGACTGAGACTGCAGACATGAGTGTGTATTAATGCCAGATCTGGTGGTAGTTTTCTGCGTGCCATGAACAGTGGACTAGAACAGCTTACACCAGGGAAAAAGCATGGCCTAACGGCCCCAGCCGGGAAGGGTGTGTAAGGCACCATACGGCACAAATGCAGTGGCTACATGTGGTGCAGGATAATGTGGCCCCCCCCGCCCCAGCTTTGAGACAGATCATATTACTGGCTTGTTTTTTCTGTGAGTTCTGCTAATTGTAATCAAAACTCACAGTGTATCCACTCCATAATAAATTTTAAATACTGCTAAGAAAGGATCTTGTGTACTGACTTCAACCTACCAAGGTGTGCAGCATGCAGTATTTCCTGGGAAAAAAAGAGCTGTCACACAGTTATGGCAAGATTTCAAATAGGTAAATTCAGTCTTTGTTTAAGAGAGCATTACTAGAGTATTCTTAAGGCTTATTGAAAGCTTGCTCTTCCTGCAAGAATTGTCAGTATCTGGAAGCAGTAAACCCCAAAACCCATAATTTCTTTACACCAGCCACTAAGAGGACAGTTCTCTCCAGCACAATTCATTAGCTCTACTTGCAAGACAGGCAGCGATGGGAACTGATAAAATTACCATTTTTTATTGTGACTGAAAAACATATGCTAGTAGTAGTACAGTGATTTCTTTTCATCCTTCCTAATGATGTAAGGTGAGAGATCATGACAATAATGTTTTAAGAGATATAGTCTAATGCAAACATATAAAGTAAGGTGCCCTTCTGCTGCAAAGAACTAGAGAAATGTGTCTTTTTTGAGCAGAAAAAAACAACCCAGAAATAGAAATAAGTTCAGTCTTTCCAAAGGGGGGAAGAAATCAGGAGGAAAAGCAATTTAAAGTCCATTTATGAAAAAGCTTTACAAGGCAGCACCTATTCAACAGAGTCATCAAATCTATCAGATTTATTTAAAGAATTATTTTTTCTGTCACATTCTGATCATCTGTTGTCAGACATGCAGCTTTTTGCATCTTAATCCTGTAACTGGGCAATCTTATTTGCTTACCTTACTATAATGATTTACTTATAACAATTCACATATCATTGGAACCTTTAAAAGGTAGGATTTTACTATTCTATGTACATTATTTGCAAAATACAGGCTTAAAAGTGTAGAATTGTAGTTAAATATACTTTCTCTTAGAGAACTTCCATAAGAATACTACATCATGCTTGGGATAGCCTGTTTCCTTTTGCTCCAGCTAGGGCATTGACTCATCACCAAATGGATGCCAAGGGAAAAAAAGACTAGAAACACAGGTAACCTAGATTATCTAGAACAAAGCCAAAGGAGAATGAAAATAAATTAATGAAGGAAAACTGAACAAAAATAATAAATCAAAAAAATTATTAATGAAGCAGATTAACAGAGGGGAAAAATATGAAAAAAGATAATACAAAAAGTAGAACATTCAAAAGATGTCATTGAAAAATTAAAACTATATATTTAAGACAGAAGAAATAAAAAATAATTGACAAGAAATTTGTAGTGTCTTGCTCAAGCAATAGCTGTTGAAAAAATAACTGGTTTTCTGTCAACATTTTTAAGCTTATTTGTACTTGTGATATATTTCTTAATTTCCTGTCATATTTCTCCACTCCTTGCTTATTTTACATTAGTTATATATTATTTCCTTTATTGGAAGTTTGCTACTTTTATGTCCTTTCTTTGAGAGTTAGAGGAAACTTGGTTAACTGAACATGGGAGAAGATCAGAGAGATAGACAAGTTTTGTGGTCTTGTTAAAATATTAAGTTCAAATGATGGCCTTGAACAGCAGGGTTCAAGAGATTGTAGTGAACAGGGCTGGAGCTACATATGGCTGGTGGCCAGTCACCAGCATTGTTCCTCAGGGCTCAATTCTAGGGCCAGTTCCGTTCAATGTTTTTATTAATAATCTGGACGCAGGAGTTGAATGCACTGTTGGTAAGTTTGCTGGTGATACTAAACTGGGAGGTGCTGTTGGCTCGCTCGAGGGACAAGAGGCCTTGCAAAGGGATGTAGATACATTGGAGCATTGGGCAGTCATCAATGGCATGAAATTTAAGAAGAACAAATGATGACTTCTGCACCTTGGAATGCTGGACACAAGTATAAATTGGGAGAGGAGTGGCTGGAGAGCAGCCCTGCAGAAAGGGATTGGGGGGTGCTGTTTGACACTAAGCTCAATATGCATCAGCAGTGTGCCCTGGCAGCCAAGAGGGCAAACTGCATCCTGGGATGCATCAAACACAGCACAACCAGCCAGTCAAAAGAGGTGATTATCCCACTGTATTTAGGGTTGGGGCAGCCTCCCCTGCTTCCTGAGGAAGGGAAGGGGAGAGGGAGGTGCTGAACTCTTCTCGCTGGGATCCAGCAACAGGACGCATGGGAATGGTTCAAAGCTGCATCGGGGGAGGTTCAGACTTGATATTAGGAACCATTTCTTTACTGAGAGGGCAGTCAGACACTGCAACAGGCATATGACCCTCACGTCATATGGTATGGAAAATCCCTTTGGTCAGATTCCTGAAAGGAACCTTCAGGTATTTTCAAAACCTAAACAATATTTATCCTTCTTTTGAAGTGAGAGAAGCCATTTTAGCAGACAGACTGCAACTTCCCTTTATGGAAGACAACCTGTGAGAAAGACGTTCAGGACCATTCCTAAGACATCAAATGGGAAACCTATGAAGTAGGGTAGAAGATAGGGTTATGCAATCAGGAGCAGGCTCATAGGCCACTAGATTAATACGATGGAAAAATATAATTCATATGATACCGAAACAACTGAGCTTAGGAATTTGCCACTCATCTGTTTAGAAGAATGGCATACACAGTGATGTAGATTACATTCCCAATGGCTAGAGTAAGATATATCACACATACAAAGTTTACAAATTTATTTAACTGTCGGCTGCTGACTCCAACATGTGTCCAGGGATTTTCCATGAAACTCCTCTTTCACTTGAAGAAGAGGAGCTTAAAAGACTAAGATTCTGGGGAAGACTAATTTGTTTGTTCATTTGTTGAAAACTGGAAACTTCTTTTCTGCCTTCTGGCAGGAAACAAAAACTCAGCTGTTAAAAGTGTTTTATAAGCTAGTAAATAGTGAAACACCATTTCCTCTTCCCATCTCCAAATAAATTCATTTAGGTCTCAAATGGTAAAAAATAAGATCTGTAATATTTATTCCAAGTTCTCTGTACCTCTATTGTAAGTCAATATGGCAATATCTTCAGTTTTTTCCCTTTAGCTTCAACAAACAAGAAAGCCAAGCAAACAATAGAGGGACATACAAACCCACATTTTTCCCCCATGGGTAAAAATTCTGAAAATTTGACATGATTAAAAGAAATTAATGGATGTATTGTGCAATGTAACAGTTGCTCTTGCTGACTGCATTGAAATTAGCATTTCAAATAGTCTAGAGTCAGCAACATTCAATAGTTTTCAACATGCTCACATATGCTAAATACATGGGAATTCACTGATGGACATTGAGAAATACACTGAACAAGGAAAACTGGAACTTCTGGAATGGGTGAAATGCACACTGTAGAGCAGATACTTAAGTCAGTTGTGCAACTGATTACAGATCTCTCATATGCCTAGTTTGGCAGCTTCACAGTCACATTAGAGACTAGCATTGGCAGTAGGACAGAAGGAAACAGATCACCAGCAAAAGCTAACCAGAATCCACCAATAATTTGACCTTGCCACCTTCCTAGTTTTCTTGTGCCTTCCTTCAAGCCTGGCATGAACAGGTGTCAGCTAAGCCTCTGTTCCGCACTATGCGTGTTTCTGTTGTATACCAAACACTTCTAGATGCATCTAGAAATCACGCTTCATTTAATGCCACTAGGCAAAGCTCCTTAAGAATGCATTCCCCATTCCAGTTCATGTTTGGTCCCTGCTACTTCTTCGCCCCTGGTTACATGTTGTTTGGTCTGACTCTTCCAGTGAAAAGAGCTTGCATGAATGTGAAAAGCACAAATTATGTTGCTACAGGTTGCCAAAGAGATATTTTTCCACTGGGTTTTGTCTCGTTTAATTGTTGAAGTGATTTTCTGAGCTGATTCAATGTTATTGGGGAGAGAAATACATCACTTTCATGGACACTTTTGATTTTTTTTTCTTTAAAAGGAAATAATTCAGACAAAATCTTATACTATAGTATTGTTTTACTGCAAGTACAGCTTGTTTGTTTTCATTTCCTTATTTTGGAGCATATTCTGTCCATCCCTTCCATAGCTACACATTGTGGAGAATGCAAGCAGTTTTCCTAGCCTTCCACAGGACAGGTGGAATTATACACTTTAACTTAAGCACGAATTTTTATGTGATAGTGTTGAATAGAAATGGAGTGTTAGAGAAACTCAAAGAAGCAATGTAGCTCTTGCTCTGGATCTAAAATATGCTTGCACATTACTTCAACCATAAAACCTGCATACATGTCATTACCTAAATTGTAGCTGGAAGAAGATTTTAAATTTTTTCAGTAGAGATTTTTGCACTGATTAAATGATGCAGTTAAAAACATGGACTCTGGGTCTTACATGGGAAGGATTAAAGCCTAAGATGAAAAAACTCTCTAGCTTGGTTAGAACTGTGATTCCCATACTTGGTCTGTAAAGCCATGGTAGCTAGTTTGTGGCTGACCTACAGAACTATTTTAAGCACTAAAATGCCTAAATTTTAATTACATTTCATTAACTTTAGTTGCAGTGTAAAGTTGGACAGTGATGCATGAAAAATATTGAGGTTTAAGAATGGTCTTGGTGCAAAGTATTTGGGAGCCATTGGTCCAAAAATTAAGTTAATTGTCCAGGTTAAGTGAAGCTCAAGTACCTTTGACTATTAAATCTGAAAAGTGACTGTGTAGCTAATAGTGAAACATTTTCGTTCCATAACATTGTGGTTTAACCCCAGCAGGCAGCTCAGCCCCGCACAGCTGCTCCCTCGCTTCCCCCCAGTGGGAGGGGGGAGAGAATCGGAAGGGTAAAGATGAGAAAACTCGTGGGTTGAGATAAAGACAGTTTAATAGGCAAAGCAAAAGCTGTGCAAGCAAGCAAAGCAAACTAAGAAATTCATTCACCATGGCCCATCAGCAGGCAGGTGTTCAGTCATCTCCAGGAATGCAGGGCTTCATCACGTGTTACTTGGGAAGACAAGTGCCATAACTCCAAACATCCTCCCTTCCTTCTTCTTCCCCCAGCTGTATATGCTGGGCATGACGTCATATGGTACGGAAAATCCCTTTGGTCAGTTGGGGTCAGCTGCCCTGGCTGTATCCCCTCTCAACTTCTTGTGCATCCCAGCCTGCTCGCTGGTGGGGTGGTGTGAGAAGCAGAAAAGGCCGTGACTCTGTGTAAGCACTGCTCAGCAGTAACTAAAACACAGGTGCTTACCAACATTGTTCTGGTCAAAAATCTAAAACATAGCACTATATGAGTTATGATGAAGAAAATTTACTCTATGCCAGCCAAAACCAGTACACATAATCTTTGCCATATAAGAAGCATATTGTTTGGAATTTAGGGACTAGTAATTGATGAACATTATTGTAGCTGACAGATACAAAATAATTGAATTAATTTAAGTCTTCGAGTTCTTTACTCTCTAAAACTTTGCTTTTATCCATAGGTGAAAAAAAAACAGGAAATCACTTACCTGTTTCGAACAGAGAGACCTGCATACGCACAAGTGTTCAGCAGGTTAGTCTGTACCTGTGAGGAGGCCCTTCCTTTTGACATTTGCTAGTTCTATGCACAATAACAGACTATAGGATAGTTGCACAGCCTCAAGTTTGTATCATGCTATGTGTAGATGCTTTTGCCAAAAGTTTTAAATAAAAGCTCTTTCTAAAACAAATGCAGTCATACATGTGGATATCATAGACGAAAGTAATTTCACTTCTTTAGGCATCCTGGATACATCATTTTCAGAGGTGGCTATCAAACAGTGACCACATACAAACTCTTGTATCAAGAAAATTCTCTTCTGTACACTCAGTATTAGTGTGCTGTATTTTACCAGTGGTACTGTATTGAAGCATGAGATGTGCATTAACACAGGAATAACACTTCCAAAAATTCCAATATTCAGCTAACAGTAACAGAGCTGGTAAAAGAAATATTCTTATTTTCTTGGCCTACAGAAAACGTTATTGATATTTATAGATTATACCCATATTTTTTTCTTAATGTACTTTCAAGCAGTTTGGCAAAGGTTAAGATACCAAATTATATTTAAATGGATATAATGCAACGATATTTCTAGAATGTTTTTATCCCTCTGTACTCGTGAACAGGAAAGCTGACATTATCAAAGGCCCTGTCCATAGCATATCATATGTGGGAGGTATAATGCCAAATCTATACACAGAGATCTTAACAAAAGGAAAACAGAGACATTAAATGAGGGAACTACAGCCTTCCTTTAGAAGATAACATTCCAGTATTTCTAAATGTCGTGGTTTAACCCCAGCTGGCAACTAAGCACCACACAGATGCTCGCTCACTCTCCCTCCCACCCCAGTGGAATGGGGGAGAGAATCAGGAAAAAAAAAAGTAAAACCCATGGGTTGAGATAGAGGCAGTTTAATAGGACAGCAGAGGAAGATAAAATAATAATGATAATAATGATGACAAAAGAATATACAAAATAAGTGATGTACAATGCAATTGCTCACCACCTGCTGACCGATGCCCAGCCCATCCCCAAGCAGCGGTCACTGCCCCTTGGCCAGCTCCCCTCAGTTTATATACTGGGCATGATGTCATGTGGTATGGCATAGCCCTTTGGCCAGTCTGGGTCAGCTGTCCTGGCCGTGCCCGCTCCCAGCTTCTTGTGCACCAGGCCGAGCATGGGAAGCTGCAAAGTCCTTGACTAGTGTAAGCACTACTTAAAAACCACTAAAACATCAGTGTGTTATCAACATTATTCTCATACTAAATCTGAAACACAGCACTATACCAGCTACTAAGAAGAAAATTAATTCTGTCCCAGCCGAAACCAGGACACTAAATCAAGGTATGTGCATTCAGATTACTGTTTTTTAATAGGAAGTCTCAATGTTTTCAAAAATTATAAAATATCTTCAAAGAAATTTAAATTTTCATACATATTTTTTGAAGGAAAAAGTTTTGAATGAAAATATTGTACTATTCCTGGGATGCATCTATACTTTGGAAGGACTGATCACTTAAAACATGTCAATATTTTAAAACCTACAATTCCTCACAATATATCTATTTAGCTTGAAAAATAAATTATTTTAAATATTTAAAATTTTACTTAAGTATTGAAGATGTATGAAATTGCAATTGAAATCAACATTTCAGAGATTTAATTAAAACAGGGGAGCTGCTGGGAGCATCTATTTCAGATCCTAAAGTCCAGTAAATGAAGTGAATATCTATTATTGATAGAACAAACACAGGTAAATCTTTGGATTCTGACAAATCCATGTGGTTTCTTTCAAATTGATACTAATTTTTGTTTGTACATACCAAGTGGAGGTTTGGGATTTTTAAGAGAGAACAACTGATAATGTATTTCCCCCTCATATCACCATAACTTCAGTAAAGTATGGGGAACTGATATAAGAAAAAATAGAGTCAGTCCCATCTGATCTTTGTTTAGTCTGTCCCATGTGTTGCAGGTGACAGGGACACTGCCCTCATCAGGCAATAATCAACTTCACCCTTACTTTACTGGCAATCCTTACTCTATTCTAACTGCAAGACCCACCCTTTTTCTTGCTCATAACTGGTAAGAAAAATGTCTCATTGACATTTTTCTCTTTCCTTTGGACCAGGTGCTGGCATACTGACACAAGCTGACCTATAATCGTATGAATAGTCATAATGATTTCAACAGGATTACTCCTGGAGTACGCTAATAGTTAGCATGAAGAAAAGTGGCAAGATATGAACCTTTCTGAGTAGCAACAGCCACCACTCTGTGACCTCAACTATGCATCCCCTTCCTGCCCTTTATCCACCCAAATGTATCTTTTGATCCTCACTTAAACCTTAAACATGGACAACTGTATGCAGCTCCTAGTTTCTCCCAGGAGAATTGCTGATCCAGAACTAGAGGAGCTTGGATTCGGTTTCCCGGCTCGTGTACCAGGGCAATGGTGTGACTAAGCTGGAGAAGGGTTTTCAGAGCTTGTTGCAGGATTTTCACAATTAACCCTTTCACAATTAACCCTTTATTGGCCAAAGGAATGGTGTCGGCAGGCAGTGTCAGCAGTACACTACCTTCAGTTGTCCTTATTCAGACTTCTGCCGAAGTACTGAAGTGTTCCAATAGCTACTAAATACAGCTGCTTAGTGACCTCAGAGCTGAAGTCTAGACATAAAACTAAGAAACATATTTAAAGAAGCTTTTTTAACATCATCCAAACCAACACGGTTACAAAATGCTTTAAGCCAAAACTTACATTATACAACTCTGCCCAAAACAGGTGCTTCAGTAACAGAGATATTCAAAGATATTTTTTTTCTTTCCTTAAATTGAGTGAAGCCAGTTTTCCATCTCTAAGTGATGCTTAGATTCCTATGAGTATATTAGCCAGCAAAGAAAAGCAGAGCAATTATATGAATGAATGTTTCTGTAAAGCCTTTAATTCTGGCAAATAAAGTCACTGAATTTCCCAAGTGATTTCAACATGCCATAAAAATCAGGATCTCCTTAAACATGAGGTGACTGGTGAATGTGGTGAGCATCTCCTTACGCATAGGGTAATTTGTGAATGTAGTATCCCCTTCATGCACAGCTCCCCCCACCTCCATCTGCCTTTTTTCACCCCAGTTTGAGACTGGCACGAGCACTACTTTTGAATGAAGCAGACATTCCTTAGGATGTACTGCCAAAAATAATGGAAAGGTTGATACAATGGAATGGTATAAAATGGTACCTGAAATGCTTAGAAAACCATAAAACTTAATGTTGCACAGCTCTCATAGTCAGTGCCAACTACTGCAGCTGCTAAATTGTACTTGAGGAATCTAAGGCTTTTTTTTTTTTTTTTCTGTGGAGTCCCACAGACATCTGTCTTTAGGAAACTTTGTTTATAGTATCAACAGTTACAGCCTATGAAATGAGCCAGAAAAAGGCTTCTTCTGTGCATTCACAAAGGAATGAAAAAGATTACAAAGTGCTCCTAACAAATTTCCTCACAAGAATTAATTGTGGAATGAAGCACAACATCTTAAATGTTCTTCAGTAACTCTTCCAAATATAATTTGTAACCCTGACTTGTTGCTAGCCACAATACTGCACAGCAGAAAGCAGAAGAGAACTGCAAACCCACACTGCGTAACAGGGGTCTGAAATGCCACACCATGGGTACAGACTCAAAGAGTTTCCTAACCACCATTAGACAGACCCTGCTAAAGCTGCACAACATGCTGCGTGTGAAGAACAGAGACACACTCAATCTGTCTATAGCATTCCTTCCTCCTGGCCTCACCATCAAAGCCAGACAAGAATCCACAGATCAGCTGGACCATGAACTTTAGAGAGCAAGTATCTCCTGTTCCTGTAATCAATTATTTGCATACTGACTTGGAAATAGTCCTGTAGCTGATCTAACGCAGAGTCAGAAAGTGTGATGGATAGACAGGTTTCCCCCATGCTGCTGTTTCCCTGGAGGATAAAAGCTAGAGGGTTTCTCTCTCATTTTCTGGGCCAGGTGCTTAAAAAGCCACAGGAGGATTGTGCTGAACACTGCTGAATAGTAATAGGCTCATCTTTTCCTCACCTTTTATTGCAATTTTATTTCAATAATCCCAAGACATAGGAATTAGATCTTTACAATCTTACAAATAGCATTTGAAGATAACCAATGAAGTATTTGTAATTCCTCTGAAGCAGATGCTATCATTAATGTAGACTGTCTGTGCCTGTGATACTGTTGATCAACTCAACACTAGTGTCAGAAATTCAGTGTAGTAGAAATAGGATTGCAGAAAAGCTTTGTATCACTTTTGACTCTCTTATCTGAAACTGCAGATTCTGATTCAGACTTCAAGAAGACGTATCTGGGACTGAAACTGCGAAGTGTGTACCACTCCTCCTCAAACAAAGAATGGATAATCAGGACCAGATGCGAAAACAAGAAAAGATATATTTGGGGAAACCAGAAGAGAGACAGAGCAAGTAATCAACTATCTGAATGTACTGGGGACAGACGCCTTCTCCCTATCACAAAATAATGTCACGTGGAGGTCTCTGGATCCTAAATTAATTTTTGGAATACAACAAACAAATGAAGGATTCTTGTAGTGTCTTTTCTCCCACTGTAATAGTGTTTGTATGCAGTTTATAAGCTGCATACAAATAAATATTATAATATTTAGCCCAAATAGAGAATTCATCAGCAGTGAATTTTTATATACTCAGGGCAAGGAAACATGCAAAGGAGGTTTATAAGAAATTGAGAAATTCACACTATTCTTCCCCTGGCAATAAGCCAGGTTTCCAACCTGAATGATACACGTAGTATATTAAATTGCTCTTTCAAGAGATGATGACCAATTTGTCAAATTAAATTTACTGCTACATAACTCTAAAACAAAAACTTGCTATCTTTGTACTAACGCCTTCAATTATAATAAGGAAAACAGTTCATGAACTCAAAGTAAACTTGTGGAATTCTTGAATAACTGCAGTCCGGAAATCTAGTAACTCCTTAGGTTTGGTCATACCAAACATCACTTCTGAGAAATAATCTCCATTCCAGTAGTATTTGAAGCCTTAAGAGACTGCTTCCTTTTGCAAATATAATGTTAAGAAATAATTTATATTCTATGTGAATCATGTTTTCTAAGAAAAGTCTTACTAACTTTTGAAACTCTCTGGAAAGCTAAGATCCGTTCCAACAATGTTATTGGGCATGAAGCATTTATCTTTATTATTACTTTCTAAGAAGTTATAGCTACTTATCTGCAAGAGCAATTTGCAAAAGTTGCATGTTTTTGAAGTACCTTACATATGCTCTGACTGCTGACATCTTTGTATAAGGATACTATCCAACTTGCTTGATAGCAATGTTGTGTTAAAGTTAACTTCTTTTTTATTACTGAACAAAGAGAAGGCATATATATATATATATATATATATATATATATGAAATAATTATCCAACTTTTCCAAGGAAGTTGTCTTGCAAAACTACCCAAGTAATTTTACATATAAGATTACACAGCTGATGCTATGGTAATGTAGCTGACTTTTACCAGACATGTTTCCATCTCTTACAGATCTGAGAATGTAGCATCTGTAACATTGAAGGTGTGTTTACATGTACACTTGGAACATTCACTCACACAGTAATAGTGTGCTACATGTCATTTACATGCAAAGTTCAAGCCTGGGGTAGGGTGAGATAAACTAGTATCCAGACATACAGCATACTCTTGCTATCTCTGAGAAAATAATTGAATTCCAAGGCACAAAGTAACAACTACTTCTTGACAATTTTCCACTGTTCAAAACAAGTCAAAAGAAACAGACAATCGATATCCGCACATTGTAGTGACATTATGCCACCAACTTTTGGTACTTACAGGACTGCCGTAACTTGCTCCTTTTTTGTAGTAAAGACAATACATATTTCAGCTACATAGCCTATGCCCAAACATACATTTGAACTGCACTTTCAGAGAGCTGTATTCTTAAAGCCATCATTAGCACAAGTTTAGAACCTAGTATGGCCAGATTTTGAAAGTGTACTGCCTTTTTTCCATGTCCTAAAATAAAATAAAAGATATGTTGCTTGGATACATTTGCAGGCATGCTATGAGGTATATGTAAGTTACTACACGGCTGTCACCTGCAATCTTACATGAAACCATTTGATAATTTTTTCTGTGTAGCTGTTTTTCCTACTTTGTACCCACTAAACCGTCTTCAGGGTGATAGATAACAAGCTTCTGAACTCATAAATAGCTTAATTAGTTGTCATTTGCAACAGACAACATGATGTCACATCTCACAGCTTTGCAGAGCCAGAACAGGAAACTTTTTGTATCGTTAAAAAGAGAAGATTGCTAGGTCCCTTGCAGACACATATGTAGTTACTTCTAAACATAGATGACTATTGATAGACATTAAGTAACTCATTCATAAAGTGAGCAAATTTTTTGGCATTTCTTTAAAAGAAGTCTTATGCTTTTCTATAAGCTTGCACTCATGGCCACTAAAACACCTTCCTTTAATATGTGGAAGGAAGGAAGGAAAAGTACCAATATATTTAATGAACTGCATAGAATATTCCTGAACTAGTTTATTTCATACAAAATTCATCCACAAATACCTTCATAACAGAGTAAGACTTCTTTGCTTGTAAATTAGGCAACCACTTTAACCACAATCCAGTAAACGTGTCATGTGTTTCTCCATTTCCCTCAGAGACACAAGTGATGGGAATATAGAAGCTTTTCACTGCACCAATTGTGATGGTTGCCTAATATTATGTGGTCACATCAAATGAGCACCCCTAAAATTTTTAGACTACAATTATCTCTTGAGGCAACATTTCACGGAAAACTGTTCTACGGAGTTGCAAAACAATTATGGTTATTTTTCATATTTCTCTTGTAGAAAGCTAAATTCCTTAACATCATAGAGGTCATCTTAACGTATCGCTAAGGCCACTGCATAGAGTTTGATTTATTATATTGCACCTCAACTGTTAGATTCTGACACTGGTCTGAACTACAGGGTACTCCTGAGATGCTGTGCCTTTCATCCATATTGTCCAAGTCAATTTAACTCAGAATACCAGACCTAAGAAACTCTGATGAGAATCAACTTGCTGGGGCCAGTCAATACAGCAGAGATATGAAGGGTGTGACGGTCGGAGTATACCCACTTTGCCTCATTTTCACACTGATATGTCAGTTTGCTTGTCCAAAAGACAGCCCCAAAGAAACAGGCAGTACTGGCAGGCAGCACAACTGGCTTCAAATCTGGGTTTTTTTTTAATGTAAAAATTGACTGCAAAAAATCCTTCATACAACAATTTCATCCATAACATAAGAGAAAATGTCTCTGGCAGAATGGATAAACATCAAAATAACAGCAATTTAACTTTTATTTTTCCTCTTTGAAAATACATTTGCTGTTGCTTCTAGCAGGACAGCTATAGCAAGCTATAGAAACTTTGCTTTTACTGCATATGCAGTAGTTATAGAGTGTAAAAGAAGTTATTGTTTACGGTTTCAGCTGAAGGAGATGCATTTCTTCCCCCCAATAACAGAGGAATTAATATTTTATGGTTAGATCTTGCTGGGTCAGCTAGATGTTACTGTTTTAGTAATATGTTTCCAGATTGCAATCTTTTATTTTTTATAGAGGAAGCACTTATTAATGCAGCTTCCCTGAAGAACAAACAAATGATGAAGAAAAAACCTCAAAACCAAAAAACAAACCTCAAGCATCTAGCAACTAGATTCCTTTATATTAATAATAATAATAATAAAAAAAAATATTCAACTCCTCTTAGCTTTAATTTCACAGACAGGAACTGCAAAATGACCAAACATCAAGCAGCCTCTTTGATATTAGAGGAACAAATTGTATTAATTTTCACATACACAAGAGACAATACAAAAGCCTTATTTCTTGACTCATGTACTGTACTCACCATGAAAAAAAAAATGATACTGTTTTCTGGCTTAGAGCTTTGAATGGTTTAAATCATGGACAGTGTAGAAATTGCTCTTTCTTGTGCCAGCCAACTGTACTAAGCTCAGAAAAGGTACTCATTCAGAAATAGTTGCCAACAAGTCCTTCCACCCTGGAAAGTGTTTTCCCTGCAGAGCAAGACAGTGGATTGCTAAACTTTTGATGCTACAATAAAGCTGTCAAAGACTTAAGGCTGATGTTGCTGATATGATTTACAGTAGCATTACATTTATTGAAAGAAACTGTAATTATAATTATAAAACCCCAAGAAAATTATATAAATGGTTTTTCTATGCAATTTATCAGTTATTATTATATTTATGAGTTTAAAAATAATTTTTAATAGTACCTACTAGCACAACAGAGCATAAGTCAATGAAACCGATCTGCTTGCTCAGTTTTCTTATCCAGATCCTCTCACGCTGTGGCAAAACCTGAGGTAAAGACTACACACACCCCACTTGGAGCCATTCTGTGAAAGAAACAGAGGAGGGAAACAGGCTTCAAAGCCTTGGGCAGACAATGCTGCCCACCTCTGGCTTTGCTACATAGCCAGAGGCTGGCATGTTTCACAGCAGAGGCAAATCCCAGTCTGATATAATGTGGAGTCTTCTCCTCTTGCTCCTGCCCTGAATGGCCTTGCAGCTCATCTTTCAGCCACCTCATTATAGCATGGAATGTTTCATCTTGTGGTTTTTGAGTACATTCAGCTGCAAGTAATGCCACAGTGCCCATTTTTTCCCTGCTGAGCAGCCTCCTAAAATTGAAGTTTACCATAAACCCAAATATTTTCAGCTTGTATAACTTAATTTTATTAAATTACAATGCGTTGGTATGATATACAGGTACATCTTCAAGGTGATGGTGGTTGTTTTCCATTAATGTGTCCTAATCCTTAGCAAATTCTTGCTAACAGTGATCTTTACCACCGTAAACACTGGAAGTAGTTGACGTTAATGTACAAGGTAGGGGGGACTTAGAAGAAAACCTGCTGTTTGGTCACAATCTGAAAGCACTAATTAAACATTAAGTCGTTACACAATATCTGACGACCTGTTAAAATCTGGAGAAAAGAAAAGATCAAAGAGAATTAACTTCCAATAAAGTAAGCATTTCCACACCATTTTGGCTGTCAAAACAGTAAATTTCCTCACTCATAATTATGAAGGACTATTTATTTAGTTGTCTCCTTTTCAGTATTTCCCTTTCCAACAGGTTGAATTTCTGGTTTACAGGTTCATTAGACCCTCTGGAAACTACAGCACCCAGTTTGCTTTGGGTTTACATCATAGTAACAAAACACTGAGCCTGACTCTCAATGAGTTTTTATAGCCTATGCTAAAACTTCATTAAGCTTTTGTGTTCCCCAGGGTGTCCAGCTACACATTCTGCTGCAATAAAATAGTGATAATATTATATCACTAAATATTTTTTTATTACAGCAAAATATGTAACAGGATCTCTCACAAGAAACGAATAATAAAACTTAATTTAGCCTTATAAAACTTAAAATTGCAAGTGTTCCTTCATTCTCAAGAGGCATAGTAAAATTCCATACTGCACTAGACATTCAGAAACTCTGAACCTCTAAGTACTTCAGTTTATAACTTAGCAATTTGCTTTTAACTCCAAGGGCACATTTACATTGTGTGTACCACAGTGCAGAGACCGAGTCATTTCCTGCTTTGGTGACCTTGTGCACACAGCGCAGATTTGAATCATGCAAACGCAAACTCACGTCATGGAAGTGTACAGTGATGCAATTAAACTGCACTTCATTCTTGAACAGGCTTATTTAGCTCCAGTTCCAGGCTGGAATCACTGAAAAGCTATTATGGCTAAAAAAGTAATGTCAGGCCCCAAAATCAGCTTGTCCCCACCCTCCCCCCAAGGTTTAAAAGTATTCTTTGCAGACACAAAAAATATGGATTTCTAACTTTGGTGGTACTCATTTCCTATTCTGAAGCAATTTTGCTTTCCTTGTATTTTCCCCCCACCAAGTCTGGCACACTTACACTGTTTCTGACTCCATTAACTATTTTGAGAACTGTGATATAAAACTGAGATCATTGTTGCTAACTTTTTATCTATTATGCTGCTCTATTTGTATCTCTTAAAAAAATTTCTTAAAGCTATGTCTCTGCTATGAAGTCAACAGACTACCGTTGTCTGGTCATTTCTCATTCAGCTTCCTAGCATAATTATTTTTGTATATTACCTACTAAAACAGAAGTATTCTTTCCCAGCTCTGTGCTGTAGTTTCCATTCCAAAGCCTGCCTTGGAGAGCGGAGCATCATTGTTCTGTAGATGAACAGGATGTCCTAATGCTGCAGAGAGGCTGGACACAGTGAATTTAAACAGACATACTCTTTACAGCATTGCTCTGGGAATTCTGTTACTCCAGCATCATGGGAACACAGGCTGAGTTTGGATTCAGCTAGTTTAGGGTAGAGATTAGCAGGTGGTCACAAATTTATTTTGACTTGTTGTTCCAGAATAGGAAGGACAAAGATAATGAGAGAGGTCATCTGTGCATTGGAAAAAGCATTGTAATTGTCAGAAAGAGGATGCTGTAGTCTTTCAAGCTTAACAGGTTACAAACCAAAATGTCTTCCAGTAAACTCCACAGTCTTCCAGTGCAAGGGTATTTGGAATGAGGAATACTAGCTGGTCAGGGTCACTGAAGGTTTTGTCTCTATTGAACCTATGTGAAGGGCCAGAGAGTACAGAACCAGCCAAAGAAATCAAGACTTGGCCTTATCCAAAAAACACAACTATTTGGTACAACCAGCAGAAACTGAATCTTCAACTTTAGTATTAAAATGTCAGCAGAATGTCTTCTTTTACTGAAAACAAACAGTAATTTGGCAGAAGTAAATAAATAAATATTTCATGGCACTCCACCTGTCTTTGTGAGCAAGTTGATTCCGGTGTTCAAGTTACTGAAACAGCTCAGTGATAAGGATTAGTAGACCTACCGATTTTCACTTGAAAAGATTTTACGACAGGACTACTATTTATTCTTTTAAGACGTCTCTTCCTCACTCCCAAAGTTCTTCTTTAAAATCTCCATTATGCTATTTTGAGGAACAAAAAGGGTCCCCAACTTTTTACTGTTTTTTTTTAGGGGAATTGTTTGATTGAACTCAATCTAGCTACAGAAATTATCTGAAAATTTTCATCAAATACATATGTTTACTGAGTATACTCAAAATTTAGGAAGGAGATCTGCATATATATATATATCCATATATATTTTAAATACACATGGTCAAAAAGACTAAAAAACTGCTTTACTTATATACAAAGCTCAGCTCAGCTCAGCCTTAGGTCAACAGCCATGACTGATTCCTGGATAAAGTCCTTCGTGTGTTGGTTTATTTTCCCATATTCTCCTGAAGTTAATATAAAACTGGAAAAGTACAATACAATACTGTATAATTAAAAAATTGAAAGCATTGTGATAAAAATGAGCCCAAATAAATCTAATATAAAATTAAATTGCCTAGTTCAGACATACTATGGCAACCATATCAAACTGCACCACGCAGCACTCTCTGTTCCTCCTACTATTTCACAAGCAACAAGTACCGTCACTAATAGTTCTGGAAATCAGTATTCCTTTTGATAAAATATTCCAGGATTGAATAAATAAATCTGGAATTAATAAACTAAGTAAACCTGGAATTGAAATTTGTTATATATACATAAACTAATAACACTGAGGGTATTCAGTTGTAAAGAATATATATATAAAAAAAAAGTTCATTGTAGTTTGTTTTCTTCCTACCAAGAAAATGCTGGAATCATTTTTCAAAACATGAAAGCAACAAAAATATGCAAGCCTACGCTCTAAAATTCTCCAGTAAACTCCAGGCTGAGTCTCACTTGCTTCACAAAAACCTTGTTTTACTACAGAAATCTGAAGAAACACCATCTTTTTTATGACCCTCATAAAGAAAACCAGTAAATGAATGAGCATGCTAAAACAGATAGGCTGTAGTAACACTAGCAGTGACTGAGTTTGGATACTTAACTGTTCATCACTTTTGCACATAATTTGTTGTTGAATGTGTAAGGTATGTGCACTAAGGACTGTCACACTATAATAGATTAAAGCAGAGAAACATGAATGACACTGGAATAAACTTCAGGAAATTTTGTAAAGCTGGATTAAGGCTTCTTATATTATTTTACTTCTTATTTATTATTTTCTTATGTGTGTCATTTATTATTTTCTGAAAAGCAACAAAGGGTTATAAACTGTAAGTTTGAATGAGGGCAGGGGGGAGGGAGGAGAGTCGGGACCTGTGTTTACTGTCCACAGCCTACTTACACCACTAACTGAAACCAGTAACTCACTTTATGCCTATGAAAATATATTGTGTGTCCCTACAGAATCTAAAACATCTACCTAATAATGTAGGATATAGTAGCTTATCATCTAAGGAGCTTGAAATATGAGGATTTTCAGGTATATTGTTAGTGATTATAATGTTAGAAAGGCAGGTAATATGGGCATCACCTTCACCATAACTGGTACGTTTACAGACTTTACCTACCTTATGTGCTGACATTTCAAACTAGCTGCCAAATCCAGTTGTAAGCATAAAAAACTTTTGTGAAAGCTATCAGAATGTGATTTTGTACCCCACAATTGTCACTTACTCTCAGTTTACACTGTTTTCTAGTGCTGGCTTTGCTGACATTTTCTGTTTACAACATTCAGGTGTTTTGCTTTTATACACACATGTAAAATTCATTTATAGCTTCCAATATGTGCAGAGGCTTATCCACAGTGTCCTTGTTCAAGTTCATCTCATGTTTTACTTACCTGGGACGTATCTATTGAGAAATAGAACTACTTTTATGAACAGAAAGATTTTCACTCGGAAAAATCTTCCTGTCAATACTTCTGCCAGGTCCTGTGAGAATATGTGAGAATAATATATGGTCTTCATAATGCCATACAAACACCATGCCTGTTAGTATAACCCATAGAAACCAACTGTAGTGACTAAGCATCTCCAAAGCTTGTTACTGTGTGAGAAGGCTCATTGCATGAAGCTTTGAAGATACTGTTATGATCCTGATAAAATACTCTCAAACCCTACCTAGGTTTACTTTTGGAAAGACAGGAAAAAGGTGCCAGAAGTCTGCCAGAATATTTAGTTCACAGTTCATTTGACAGTATTATTTCCAGAAGATCCTGAACTGATGATTTCTTAAGAGAAAATGCAGTATTTCACACTTGTCTTATTATAGCAGTCAAAATATTAAAAGATTTCAGTTAAAATAAGGAACAAAATTTTGGGGGTGATGACTCATGGCAATAAGAGTGTTGTTTTGTTACAGCATTCCTAGAAGGCACCTCATATTAGTCAAGAGAAATAGAAGTCTTACAGGTTGTCAGTATTAGTGGTGCACAGTCTCACCTACATAGAGCACACGAGTAGTAAATAAATTGCTCACATGAAAAGTGGATAAACCTAATCTATTTGCATTTACTCTTAAATACACCAGCAGCATATGAATGTCATAATCTCATGGCTCGTTACCGTATGCAACTTAAACTGGTTCTCCCCATTCTCTAAGGGAAGGCAGGGCTTTGGAGAGGCTGGGGGTGGTGATGGACAGGACACACATGACTTCTTCCCGTCAGTCATGGAAGCACACAATTGTCATCAATGTTCCCAAATACGTGAGCATTATTCTACACATACAATCATTTCTATTTCAGTATTAAACACGTGTAAAATTTAATACACTTGCTTCCTACTTAGCATATAATACAGGTCAGTAGATTGACATTAAAAGTTCTTGCTGGTTAATATCAAGAGTATGTTTGGTGATGTGGCAAAAGATATCCTCTGACTGAAATGGTCTCCATCCATCCACTGAAGCTACACTACCTCATCTACTTCACTGGTACAGTGAGGGTACTTGGAAGGAGCTGAAAATGCAGTGGGCATTGCACTCATGAGTAGTTTGCTATTCATACACTTTCATTGGTCTCAGACATTTTATTTACATCTAAATGGAATTTCATATGGTTTGTCTCTTCTTTTATTGAGATACATCATCTAGTCTACCTTGCACTAACTCCAGAATTTAGACCACTTGGAATCTGAGCAGCTTGAAAAGGGAGTAAATATTTAATACTGGATAGGGTCCCCAATTCTTAACATTTATTTAGAACTTCATTTCCTTGAGGGTAGAACTATATATTAGCCTGTGAGAAATAGAACATTGTTAAACTACAGAGCAAATTAAAACTATATTTCTTAAAGATTTGTTTTTATTAAGGGCACTTTTTTAGATTAAAATGATAGATTTCATCCTAATTTGTTTCTGGAAGCCCTGATTGGAGTTCATCAGTATTTGCTGAATTAAAAATGCTAACATGACTCATACTTGTCTCCTAGCAGAAAATGTGAACTATCATTAATATAACAGCTGCTAAGAACTTCTACTTAGCACTCTCCACTAATAAATTCTGAAAATGAAACTTTTCATTATTTTGCAGACTAAAGCAAAGGATTCCAAATCTCAGGCTCCTTCTACATAACGAAAAATACATTATTTTTTTTAAGCATAAGCCCCACTTTATATCCCAGGACAAATTAAATGTTAAAATAGTACAAATTCAGCTTAAGGAAGGACATTTTAAAAAATAACTATTCCTACGTTTACAGTAATGAAATTCAGAACCACTTAAAGTGCCATTGTCAGAAAAAGGAATGACTAAGGACCTCTGGAAATTGAAGAGCAGCTTGCAGATTTTTTTCTTAGAGGAGTGTGAAGATCTATCTTCTGGCTTTTTTTCCATTTCTGAAAGTTCGTTTTCAAGACTAGAACACCATTTATTGTGGCATAAAAGGTTCAGTGTAACACGTAAAATTTGTAATGAACTATATCATGGTTTTGTGATAGGATTTTCGTATCATATTTTCAGTGTTTGGGATTCTCAGGTAAGAGGTTTTTAATAAGGTATGCACAGAATATGATTTCATAGTCCATAAATTCAATAAAATAGCCTTGTTTATGACTAAATAGCATATAAAATATTTTGAGAATTTGCTATGTAGCCCACAGTGGAATAACTGACCAAGAAATGGTGTTGGGTAGACCATATGCAGTGGCATATTGTAGTCAGCTAACACTATGAAAACAAGGAGTCCAGTCTACAATTAGCAGTTAGGTTTTCAACCATTACATTGCTCTACTGGTTCTCTTGAGACTGTGATAAAAGCAAAATAATGTGGGAAAGTTTGGGTTCTGTTGTAGTTCTAAGTCTTGTGTACAAGTCATCATTTTCTGGCTTGAATACTTTGAAATAGCTTGGAATTTTAACAATAGTTTTCAGAGCATCGAAACTGTGAACGTTATACCCTTAGGGTGTCAATTCTGACTCTAAAATTGCTTAAGCCTGTATGTTCTCACAAACATAATTCTCGTCTTTCCTGCTTATAGAATTTACCACTTGCTTTTGCAGGTAAATGATACAGAACAGGTAAGTCAAACTAAATCGGAGCAATTATTAAGTTCAGTGGGAAACACGACTTCATTGAAAGCAGCACTTACATCAAATGGTATTTTCCATCATTTTCTTCTATGCTGACATAACCAGGGCATATCTTATAGTAGATGTGAGAGTATCTGTCTATGTAAGAAAATCAGTGCTGGCCCAGCACATCATACATTCTGTATTAGCATCTCCATCAAGTTTTATATATTGCAATAAAACAAAGCCACAAAGATAAAGTTCACAAAGGAGATGGATGCCACCATGATTTACAAACACTTCTATCTGTCAGTCTGCTGGCAGCTGCTGCATTTCACATGCCCCTGTTGCCAAATTACTTCCTGTAGAAGTGCTCTACTGTGAAATACTGAACGCCACAGAAGACATGGTTCAATTCTTTGCTATGCTTGAGAAGACTGAACTCACATAGCACAGAGTGATTAGGATATTCACTGAGGAGGAAGAGATTATTTTAGACCCAACTCAGCCATTTACAAGTATCTAAGAAATGGTAGTGCTGCACAGTTAGTTACTGTGATAAGGATAAGAAATAACTAATCGAATGTAAAAACCTAAAAGGAGTACTCTTCTGCCCCAAATGCTGCTTAATATTCTTTTTATAATTCTTGATTAATAACAAAGAATTGTTCTGAAGAATCCTGCATTCTGGCATTTCTTCCCAAACTCTTCCTGTAATAAGTACTGTTCATATACAAGCTACCGAACATAAAAAGTGTGGCAAGGTGAGGTGTTATACAAGCAAGAATTAAATTATAATTTAATAAGTAAGGGATAACAGCAGGAAAAACTTGGGAGATCGTTTGTTTGTTTGTTTTTTAAATAATAGGTATTTTGGAAATACATTCCCAGAAGACTCTTCTCTCATTTGTCCACAGAGATTCAAGCAATACATTATAGTGGCTCTTTATTTTTTTTACCAGTAGAAAATTATTCCTTGTGCCTAATCTATATCTTTCCAATTTAAGCCCATTTCTTTTTCTTTTTAGCTTGGCCAGGAGAATGATTTTCTCTCTTTCTTATTGCAGCCTTTTACATACTCAGAGATGTATCTGGCCTCTTTTTTCCTGATGCAAGAAGAGTATTTTAAAGTAATTGCTTACAATCATAACTGAATTTAAAGAACTATCTTGCTAACCTTTCATTCCACTTTGTTGTTCTCAGTCCAGGGGTTGCATTATACTCAGAGGGTAGGCAATGAACACAGCATTTCTTCCACATCCTAGGTTAGAAAACAAGCCTGTAATTCATGTGTAAGTAAGTAGCAACCTCTGGAAACAATACAGGAACTCATAATATGAAGTGGAGTGTTTTCTTTCCAAATCAAACTCTGAAATTTACATGTTGTTCAAGCACAACAGTGTAGCTGCTACACTGTTGTGCATACGTAGCTTTGTTCTGAGTTGACTGTAGAGGCAATTCAGCTGCAGATAAGGGAAAAACACCTTACATTTTTGTAGGACTTTTATTACATACTAGTCACTCTCTACTACATTGTAGCCACCCCATACAAACAAAAATAGCTAACAGTCATTTCTTTCCCTACTCGTAAAATGGTGGCATCGGTTTTAATAAATGTGATCTTTCATTCTTTTCATTGACGTTTTATGCAGTTGTGTAGAAATTTGGGTTAATTTACAAAACACCCTTCACTAGTTCTTGCTGCTAATTGAAGAGCTTGCTGATGTCAACAGATGCTTATCGGGTTTTTTTTAAACAAGACAGTGTTGTTGCTCCATAGATAATCCATACAATTAGATAACACTTCTGTACTACCTATTCTGCTCTAGGGTGCTTGGCATTCCAATGGGAATAGGGCAATGGTGCATACCAGTTAGCTTTCCTGTTGCCTTTTCAGTGTTTCTTTTGAGGTAAAGCCAAGCTCTGTTTCAAATATAAACTGGAGTAATTTTAAAAGCTTTGCTGGAGATACTCAACATATATGCAGCTATGACAAGGTACAATTTAATACCTGACATTTTTAGTAGTTTGAAGCGTCACTAAGTTCAAAAGTTAAGAAGAATACAATAGATACTGCTTACTCAGACACTTAGCTAATGAAGAGATTTATGGTAAACAAAAACACCACTGTATTCAGCATTTGTATATTTTCTAGATATTCTGATCTCTTACAACTCCCTTCTTGTCTCTAATTCTTTGATTTTAATTTTTGATTCTGTAATCGAACCAGAGATAAACCCACTCTGGCAGACAAACAGATCCTCTAAAGAAACAAAATCTTGCTTGTTCACTCTAAGGATAACTTGCCTTACCTACGTTGTAACAGTGTGATGTCTGAATAAATAAATAAAGAAAGGTGGATAAATTGGGGCAATGTCTTCTATTAGACAAGATATTATGTACTTTGACTGTTTTCCCCTTCAACTTTTGAGTCAACTAATTCCATTCACACTTTACATCAGCTACAGCTTTCTAAACAATAGAAACTCTCCCAATACTAAGAGTTCTTGCAAGTGGTCAAGAAGCATTTCATTCTTAAAAACCTGAGGTAATATTTGTTATCACACAATTTCCAATATTGCATATATGCTAGGAAGATAAAGAAAACAATATGCAGGTTGGTCATGTTTTTCTACTGCTAGAAATGCCCATTTTAAGCATAGGGTGTTATATTATAGCACTGTTGCCATATTTGGCTTTTTGTCTTTCTCATGAATAGAAATGTTTTCCTTAGGCACACAGTAGTTGTAAATTTTATTTATACAACTATATCAAACTTGTGGGGGGAATTCAGTATGTATGACTGGACAAATTCTCATTTTTATTTTGATCATGTTCAATGATTGAAAAAAACAACCTATAAAACTCCAGACAATGCAGTTCACCACTTAGGTACCATTCTCATTTTGTTGAAATGGGACAGAAGAACAGCTCTGTTTGTTTGGGAAACCATAGCCAAAAAGGGAAAACAAAATAAACAAAAATCCTTTCTTGCTTCTCTGTGTAGGGAAGAGACTGAATTCTGATTTCATTTGGAGATTATATTGATATTGACTTCAGTGGGGATAATACTCTCAGATTCCACTCAAATCAGTGACACCCCACTCACTCTCCAGTTTAAACTTAAGGGTTTTTTGTGTAACTTTGTAGCACCGACACTTTTGAGATGTGAAGGGCTCCTTCATGCGAAGTTACACAGTTTGGGTATGATTCTTTCCTTTTTTGTCATCTAAGGCATTCTTCCATGTTGTGATGACAGTTTTTATTTTATAGTAGTGTCAAACACAAACATACAGAGGCATATGCAAGAGTTAAAACAACACCTTAAAGTAAATATGGTTTGGGAGCATGAACAAAAGCTAGTGATACCAGTTCATATTGCTTCCATCTATAATACCTTATGCTTTCCTGGTTTTATGGAGCCCTAGCAGTCCTTTAGTATGTTATTTAAGACTTTCATAGAGACTTTCATAGGCTTGGGAGAATTATTTGTGTGAAGAAGTAGGGAATGTAGGAAACCCTGCACATCCTATAGCTCCTTCACCAGTAACAAATATATGATGTATTTTTTTAAAAGAATTCTGTTTAGAGAAAGATGTTTGGTTGCTTATAAAGTCCACAGTTAAAGTGATCACCTCTCATTTCATTCTTTTGTCTCACAAGAAAGAATATTCTTAATGCTGATTCAAAGAACCTTAGAAAACAAATATTTAGACATTACCGTTTCCGATTATGAAGAAAGCAACATTTTTAATCCAGATTGACAGATGTCTAAAAAGCTAAAGCTGACAGCAAGAAAACTCCTATTGTGCCTAATCATACGATTACACTGAATTGCATGCCTGACGTAAATTCATAGCTGCATTGGGTTTTAAAAACTTTGCTTATTAAAACTAAACATTGCACTGTGATTCTGTTTTTGCACTTGAAAGAAAGCAATTGAAAGGAATTCATTAATAGCTGTATAAATAGGAAATGTTTGCTTTATTGCAGAGTGAGTGAGTAGTCCTTGTAAGGTACAACTTAGAAACACGTGGCTCTTTGTGACAGGCCTTAAAGACTTTAGGGGGGGACAGGAAGAAGAAAAAAGAAAAGCGTTCTTTTTGGAAGCCTACCAGAGTTCCCCAGAGTTTTTCGTCCAGGCTTGGCCGTCTGTAGGTAGAAAAAGATTCCAGCCTTTGCAGAGATTAACTGTGCTGTACTTCTGACATGGTTTTGACTGCAGAGAATACAGAAGACAGATTTGAGACCTCGTAAGAAAAATGGCCCCCTCTTACAGTTAAAAGAAAAGCTGAATAAATGTTTCATAGCAGAAAATGAGTGGAAAGCAGCTCTCTGGTAAGAAGTGCAGCATTTACATGCCCGTGTCTCTCATGTCTATACAAACACAAAAAGAGATTTCCCTCACAGTTTACACGGGATATACTGCTTAAAAAGTGAAGTATTTGACCAACATCAGAAGCTATGTTACTACATAGCTGAAAGAGGAACAGCCCATTATCTGTTTGATTGTTTTCTGTAAACTCTGTGAATGTACTGGAATATTACAATACTATACATGTGTGTGTAAAGTCACTACTGAAAAGCAAACAGAACCATCAAATTTTGAGAATTTATCGCCATCAACTGCAACAGTTAGCTTTCAGAGACAGGACAGTAGGCTGTTAAAAAAGGTGATGGAGAAAAGAAAATGTTAGCTTCCAGCTCCTAATGGAGATTACACAGTACATAATGCAATAAAATACTCTATGGGGAAACCATTTTTTGATGGAAAAGTGTTACACAACATTTCTTATGATATTCTCTCACTTGCGAATGAGTTTCAGAAAACAGATAACGTTTTATTTTGCCAATCTTGGATGCAGAGGGCATTGAGGCATTTGAAGAGAACTTAAAAGGCTTTCCAGATGTTTTTCATTTTAAATTTGTAGTTCAGGCATGACAAAAGTGGCACTGCTAAAGGGGCTCAGCCACAGTCTTTTAGAAGAAGCTGTACTTAATTTCAGTAGTCTTATATAAAGCTCTTGTTATACATGATCAAACTTGACATGATTTATTCTTCAGTTAAAGAAATAGTTTAACAAAATGGCTTTGCGGAACAAACCATGGCAGAAGAAGAAAATAAATGTTGATTTTTTTATGTAGAGGTACCTCAGTTTGAAGAAAAAATGAGATGTGAGATCAAGTGTTTGAGAACTAACTCACCTTATTTTTCAAGTTTTGCTACTTTCTAATAAGAAAGGGAGAATGGATAGTTAATATTTCAAGAGCTGAGGTTGAATAGTATCATGTTTTTCCTACATATGCTTTAAAACAGAAGGTCATCCTTTATTTACCACCTTCAGAAGGTGGTTAATCTAACTACACATTCACGACAGAAGCCTATAAATGTCTTCCTATTTGGAAAGCCAGGGAGGCGAGGAACTGAAGAACTTAAAGCATTCCCTAGGAAAAGCTCAACTGAAATTGCCTTGCTACTGGTATACCACACTCAGCACGTCACTTTTTATTGGTAGTCAATCTGTTCAGAGAAATGGGCATGAGAAGATACACAGATTCCAACGAGTCTCATAATACAGGACTGTAGACCAATGTCTCATAAAAGTGAATAGGTTATTCACAGCTAGTTTTATTTTTGTTCACATGTATTTTCTCTTTCCTTGCTACCCTCCCATATACCCAAAGTTGTTGAGTCTTACCATTACCCTAAACATATAATAGACAAAAACCTCAGATAAAACAGCAGTGTAATTTAAGTTCAAACAGCCCACACAGCAAATTGTACCTACCCACCCTGACTACCTTTTTTTTTTTTGCTTTTGGCACTTCTGATCTGTGAGGAGGTTAGTGTTTCATTGCTCCTTTCCAGGCTAATGGCATCCACCTGCCTGGCCTGTTGCCCAGCTGCTGCCTATCACCCTGGCCAGCCTGGAGCCAGGGGGACAGCTGTGCCTCCTTCGCTGATCACCGGGCTTGTGTTCACACACCTTCAAGAGCAATTTAAAAACACACATGAAAAATAATATGTCTTTTGTTGTTTCTCAAATAGTTTTATATATCTCAAGAGTTAACTCCTACAATAAGAAAATATACATAAAGCTTGATGCGTTGTGTGGTTTTGTCCTCATTTCTGCAGGCACTGTTCAGGGTGTGCAAGAGCTTTCCTGAATGCTCTTGCCTGCCATGTCAATTATTGTATGGTGCACAAGGCAGGCCAGTGAGTATCACCTAGACATGGAGCCCAGGAAGGGCACCTGAACAGATTATAGAATCATAGAGCACGGGCAAGATTTTTAATTTTTAAAAATGTGATAAATTAATAAACATTGCAATTTATCCTTTTGATTAAATTGCAGTGGCCTATTACTCACTGCACGGTAGGACCCCTCTGTGTCAAAAGAGGAACGACAGAGTTTGAAACCTTGTCAGGATGATGCAGTAAAGAAGTTTCAGAAGAGTTCTTTCAAAGGAAAAGAACTCCAACAAAAAACTACAGCAAGGAAGTGGGATTATTTCCTTGCTTCCCTTTCTATGTAACGTTAAATTAGCAGAGCTGATTGAGATATCAAGCCCAGAAGACAGACAATCCTAAATTGTACTAGAAAAGGCAATTTTGAAAATTTTCATTTTCCTGAAGTCCTGTTCCTTGGCCTATTTAAGCTGTGCAATCCAGTACATGCTATACTTCTCCAAATGATTAATTCTCTCTTCTGTTAATATGCTAACGTGTGCACCACCCAAAACATGCCATGCATTCAGCTTCTCTGATCCTGTGCCTTCCTCCTCTTGCTTTTAATGTCCTTATCTGAAATCATGGATACAAATACTATTCTTGCTGCTATGAGTGATATGGTGGGGTATGCACGGGGGCCTGCAGAATAGTGGACAGAGGAACACATTGTCGTGTGCCTGCTGTTTTGCATAGATTGTCTCTCTGCAGGCTCTGTGAGATGGTTTCACATTGCCTTCCTATCTGTGAAAGAGATGTTAGTTAGTTAGTTATATCACCCATTCCTGGATAGAGTCTGCAGCTAGGGAGGAAACATGGAGCACCCAGCAAAACATAGCTTGTCGTGGGGATAGAGTGACCAGACCTCCTGAGAAATATACATACTCTTTCAAAAAGGTCAGAAAGCAACTGTCAATATGCTGGGCTCTATTTACTACCAAGTTTTCGACTATCAGCATTATTCAAACGCTGCAAAAGGAAAACAAGCCACTTGCAATTCTTGTGCCAATCTTCTGGCATACCAGGACTTCTGCTTGAGCTTCTCAGAGCGCCTGAATAGAGGCAGATAATAAAACTGCCAGATATTCCCTCCCCAGTTTTGAAGGATATGTGCTTAGCAAGGCAAGGAGGGGACACACAGCATTAAAAAGCAAGAGGGAAAGGACAACAGGCATTAATGACCACTCACTCAAACCATTGCTGGGTAAGCTCCATGCTTATGAGGCAAATGGGGGGACCATGGCCCTCACTATTTTACTGTAGTAACCAGGCTCTTTCAAATACTTCAGTATATAAACTGTATAATTTATGCTTCATTGCTTTCCCTTCCTATCTGAATTCTTGTCTTTATGGATCAGAAGTAGAGGATACTGACAGCACACTGCAAGAGGGCACTGTGCAGCCTACCACCAGAGAGAGAACTTGACGCTATTTGCCCCGCAAATACAGAGCCTGCCAGCGTTCAGAGTTACAGCTCAGCCATATCCTCATTCTTCTCAGAAAATCTGGCATAAGCCTTTGTGATATAACTGCATCAGAGCTTTCCTAAATATAGTAATTCTTTTTCTGAAAGCTATTTTTGAAATTTTTGAGTTTTTGCCTTCCTTACATTTTTGTGAAGTCTTCTGTGTTAAGACTGGCTTATGTGTAGTTTTCTTAGGCTGGGGTTGTTAAAATGTAGTGTAGCTGCACTACTGCTAGAATTAACACCTTTCTTTATGGCATCCCTCTTTAGAAAAATCAGTCAGTCACTGATGTGTTACATGGCTCCAGAGGAGATGGAAACCCTGATATCCTTTAGCCAGTGTGAAGGTTTTTATCAGGTTTGATGAAGCGTTCTTTGTTTTCACAATGTATTCAAAATAACCTGTTGGTGTAATTGCTGCTTAGAAACCACTGCCCTTATATTCCTTGCTTGGGATACCAGACTTCTTTTTAAATATACAACTGTGCAGTACATATGTTAGAATTAATTTTTACAGAGGGGAAGAAAAAGAGAGAGTGTTTGTACAAGAGTACAGAGGTTGTAAGAAGAGATTCCAACAGGTTAACTTTTTAGTCTGCAGTCAATTTTCCTACATGGACAGTGCAGAAAGGATATAAGTGAATGCATTAAATATAGATTGGTTTCTCAAAATTACTGCCACCATGGGAAGGTGGTGATTAGATATCTGATAAACTCTTCAAAATTTAGAAACCTAGTTCTAAAATTTCACTTCAAAGTGAGTTTAACGATGGGCAGTGGACTAAAAGAAAGTCTACATTTATTCATTAACCAGGTGTTAAAATTTTGATATGTTCCACTATGAACATACCTGAACATGCATCAGAGAGTTCATGTTATTCAATGATAATTTTTCATCATTGTTTACCTAAGCACAGCTGATGTGTAGCAGATAGATAGTAACCTCACAAGTCACCTCATTGAAAAAGCATTCAATTCAGCATTTGACTGTTACTTTCAGGTATATAAGAAGTTGATTGAGAGATGTTGATATATCAATGATCAAAAAATTGATACAATGAAATTGAACTACGTAAACATCTTTAAAAAATAAATTCTTACAAATTTTTCTGTACCTGTTTGCCACTTCATGTTAGCCTCACTTTAAAATATTGTCTAAAAATAAGTTATGTTAATATATTTGGTATCTCAGAGTGGAAATGAATTGAGATTTAGGGATGGATTTTTAGCATTGGCCTCATTCTAGTTCCAGCCATCTGCTTCACATTGGCTTTACAAAAAGACCAGTGTATTACTATTATACTAATAGTCAAACATAAATGAACGCAGTGGGATGGATTTGGGGAAGTACCCAGTAAAAGTTATTCTGACTTCAAGAGCAACATAGTGAAGCCAATGCTGGGTGCTTTTGAAAGTCCTAGCCAGAAAGTTTTGCAAGTATAGAACAATATACAATACTAGCTGTATTGTTGCTCTGTAGTGGGAAAACATGTAATTATATGCCAGCTTAATCCCAAGCATGTGTTTCTGTTGAATTCTTTGGAGTCGATGCACTATGGTTTGTCATGCCAAAGGCTGAAAAGCACTATTAAATGCACTACTCACTATTATGTTCCTGTGATTTCAGTTACACTGACATTAATGTTTTCAGGAACAGGCCCTTGTTTTGGACAGTTAGCAAAGAGTAAGTACTAGATACTCTGTTAGATCAACAGCTTATTTTTATGTTAGGTTTATTGTCTGTGCCCAGTATTCTATTTTCCTAAGCAAGCCCTTCATTCTCTTGCGACTTCCCTGATGCTGAACTTAGTCATTATGCTGGGTAGGTATTTGAACAGAATGAATCAAATACGCCAAGGATGTGTTTGTCCTCACATAGGAAGTCAGCACACCATAAAGCAAGTAGGTTTATCTTTTCTCCACATAGCTACTATAACTGCTCTTGAAATCATGAAATCAATTCAACACATACACGGGATGAAAGCTACTAGGAAATCAAAGGGGGAAAACAAAGATAAAAATGTCTTGAGAACTTCAATCTTGATTTGTGGCAAAAGATATGAAGTATTAACTAAGCAGCAAATATGGGAAGAGTCTATAAATAGCTGAAGTATGTGAATATCAAGAATACCATGGAATCACTAGTGCCATAGATAAGGGCGTAACTATAAGTAATAGGATGCAACTGAAAGGGGAACACTGAACTTCAGAAAGAGACCCACTAGCAAGGAAGGTGGACAGAAAAACTAAATAAGTCCTTTTATTTTCTAACTTGCAGGATTTAAATAGGTAGATTTTCCATAACACTTGCCTGCTCTGATTTAGGGAGGATAGGCTGGCTGTGACTCAACTACATATGTAAATAATAGTTTTGCTCTAGAAAGAAAATGACATACATACTCTGAAATGTATTAAATTTGTAGTTTTTTATTGTACACACTGTAACTAGACCTTTACATTAAAGACTTGTTCCAGCTAGACAATTGGTACATTTTATTCCTCTTTTATGACTGTGTGTGCTTTGCATTTGTGCTTTATATTCTTCTGAAGCCTTTCCATGTTTCACATGGACTGTGGGATAAAGGAGAGGTCATCTCTTCCATGCTTAGAACAAGAGATTCAAATTAATTGTGAAATCTCTGTTTGCTAACACTTTTATGTCGTTTAAATATTACATTAATAAACACACAGAGACTGACTGAGTCTCTCCTTGGAGAACAATTATCAGAAAGCAGAATAACACCATCACTAGTGCCAAAACAAAAGGGAATTTTAGTTAAAATAGGATGATACATTGTTAAACCTGAGCCTTAGTGCATACCCCAAAATTGGAACAGACATTTCTGGGATTACTCAGGTCTACATGAAGTGCACTGTTCTGTTGGACTGAATGCTGCATTTAGGTAACCTGCACCAACATATACAGGAAGCATATGCTATATATTTTTCTGACAAAGATCCCCCTTTCTTCACTCTACATGTGCATGGCATTGTTTTCTGTTGTTTGCTGACACTCTGCTAGCAGTCTGTGGGATCTACTAAAGGTAACTAAGAACAACCTATTGCTAGTAGGCTAAAATTCATCTGGAAAAATGCAAGGTTTTAAAATCTGAGAAAGGCTGAAAGCAAATGCTGAATGAACAAGATCTGAGGGACAGGTGATAGGAGGTTAAAAGAGAAGAAAAAAATCTTCTTTTCTTACCAGATTATCCTGTCCATCACTTTTTGTTTAACTAATAACCTATTACTAGTACGAATGGTTAATTGATAAATGAAATGAAAATTGCTAGCTGTTGATGAATTTCTAAAGAATTCTCATATCAGGCTTGCATACCTAACAGCTACTGCAACTGTAAGCTGTCAAAACTGAGGCATAATAGTGAAGACCTAATCTATCTATTTGTTATATAAACTTTTTTTTTTTTTTTTAAAATCCTTAAAATAGTAGATTATTTCACTCTTTAGGAAATCCCCAGAATATATCAAGAAGAAAAGCAAAATAGTCTTACAGGAATTGTTTTGCCTCATATTATTTACCACAATTTACATTAATGTCAATATATTGGAAGAGTTAAGATATATCTGCTTTTCTTGTTACAGAGAAAAAAAAAAGGATACCATGATCTTTCACAATTTGTGTAGTCTCCCATTATGTATCAGACAGCTGCAAGAAACATTTCTGGGAGGATTCACTTGAGAAGTGAGGCCATGTTTGCCAGTGGCATTTCATTTTACATTTAAGCAATTATTAAGAAAAAAGTTAAGAAAAAAATGTTAAGAAAAAAATAAAAGCAATCCATCCCTGTGGACACAACTAACTTCCTTTTAAATTGTGCAGGGACAGTATTCTACTATTAAAAAAAAAGAAAAAAAAAAAGATTTTGGCAGTTCTTTTGACCATGAGGTACAGATAACATTGACTCATGTCTGTGATGGAGGCATGGTTATGCAAGCCACCACAGCTATTCCTTTGTATTTTGACCCCCAATAGCTTAACTGTTTTAGTCTTTAACAGTCTGTCAACTAGGCCAGACTTTCTGGTGGTTCTATGATATAGCCAGCCAAATGTACACTGAAGCACATACAGGGTCCACACACACCATTTTAAATTGCAAGATTAACTGGACTTGATATTTGCTTCATTTTTCATCTTAGAACAAGACAATTTGAATTATCAGAGCTATGATTTTCAAATCAGTAAAGCACATTAATAGTATTGCATTATACTAAGTGCAAGGTAAAGCCCAATTATTTCATACCCCCACTACTACAGAACATACTACAAATAGATTTTTGAAACTCCCAATGTACAAAGGATTAAAATAATTCCTACTTTATACTCTTCTATTCTCTGGCTGTCAAATCCTAATCTGCTAACAATCAAGTTCCATAACATTACCCTGTAATCACATAGGAGAATTTAAAATTGTGACTGACCATGACTGCAGCTTCACAGAGGTGTTAACATCTTTTTAAATATCATTCACATTTACTTAGGTTCAGATATACATGGTCTTATTCTCCGTCAGATCCAGATGTACTCACATTCTCCTGAAGGCAAAGGACAAGCAATCTATTATTTACAGAAATTGCAGAACACAGATAATTTTTTAAATTGCCTATGTTGTCATCACAGCATATGGGAAGATAATTTATTTCTTGAGACAATTTTAAAATTAAAGGCAAAATCCTTTAAGGAACATCTTCTCTCATAATGATCTATCACAGCTCTTTGTAGTGAGACATGCCATGCCAGACCCCATTGTTAAAACACCTAAACATGCTCAACAACCTCCAAAAAGCTTTAAGACTCTCAAAGTGTGTCTAGACTACGTACACTACATTATTTTAATAAAGCATTGAAAAGCACATATAGATCCCACTAAGAATAAATAGGATAGAAAATGTGTCTCTCATTCATACTACTACCATGCAATGTTTGGATCCAGTCTGATAATCTGCCAAAGCAAAAACCCAAAGTATTAAAAGTAGAGCCAGTTCTTGCTTGCAAACCTCTTACCGCTGCTGTGATCAGTTCCTTTATCTTATGAAGAACAGCCACTTACTCTTCATCTTGAATGACATTTGTGAGTGCTACTCATGACAAATCTAAAATAGCAGGTGGATTGTGAAAAATACTGGTTTCTATGATCAAAACACTTGTCTGCTTTTTATAGTATAAAACGAAGCTTCAAGCTTTCAAGTAATTGAAAATATATTTTCAATGGCAAACTGGAATGTAGATGTATCAACTTCATCCTTGTAAAAAGTTGATTAAAGCATATTTGCTGTATTCTAGCAGTTTTAAGTACTGGACTACCTGTTTAATGACAAGTATATCCAGGATAGAGACATTTAAACAGTTTTACAATGAAACCACAGACCAAGAAAATATTTTCAGTGCTAGGCATTTTCAGGGAGTATGTGTGGAGAATAGATGTTTGCCAGGACTATCTGGAAGAACACAGAAAATACAGCACTCAAGACAGACTGTTACTGTCACTTCAAAGCAGCCAATTTTTTATTCCTGGAAAGGTGTCCGAGAAGTTGATGAACAAGCACATCTAACACCACCTGCCTTCTGCCAGCAGACAAGATTCCCCGCAATAGCTTCAGCTTTGTAAGACCACTGAAACTGACTGGTTTTAGCTGTTACTTTCTTTCCTCTGCCTTTAAAAAAGATGAAAACACTATGCTTTTCATCTTTCCCTTAAAGTACTTCTATTTCTTTTTTGCTGTTATTCAGGCCCAAGTTATAATAATCAGATGAATAGATAGAGCTATTTAAGCAATTTGGAAATTGTTTTTCAATACTCAGGTCATTTGAAAATCACTCTCTGATGTTCTGTTCCCACTCTTCAAATATACTCTTAATTTTTTATTTTTTGTATGTAAATCACAACTTATTATAGCCATTATCATACAAGAAAAATATTTGATGTCACTGTAGTATATTTTTTGTAAGTAAGTTCTGCACTTTAGTATATTCTAATTTATCTTTCTATCCCTCATATGATAGTTTTTAAGGAAAACTAATTGGACTGTTATATAGCTCTGACACTAACCTACAACAAGTAACCAGCTTCTGGATTTTCCTTGTAGGTCAGCAATTTGCAAGTATCTTTCACAACTTGCCTAAAATGCTCTGTTTCCCTGTTGGCTTGAGGAAAGTAAATAGAAGTATGTCTGTATTTAATATTTCTTCCATTCAGAAATTCTCCAGATTCCATGAATATGAGTTGATGTCTGTTGTCAGGGTCTAATTCTCTCAGGCTTTCTTCATGACTGAAAAGAATTAACAAGAATTTGATTAGTCATGTAGAAGTATCTTGGGAAATAAAAATTAATTTGGGCTTTTTGCTGAGGTAATCAGTTCTACTGAAATGTTCTCAGTTCTGTTTGTAAAGCAATCTCCTGAACTTGTACATAAAGTAATTTGATAAATGATGACTATAGTGTTTTGAAGTATATTATAGAAGTGACACTGTACGCTGTTCTAAACTTGAAAGCCCATCCCCAGATATGAATGGAGATTTGAGTGATCATGTACATGTTATGAGTATGACAAGCCAGGCAGGTTTGTGGCTTTACAGGAACAATAAAACACTGGGTTCCACCTCAGCCATACATTCTGAAGTCAATGAAAGCCACACGCTATAGAAAACAATTTCTTCATTTTCCAAATAGTTTTCCAACAAATTAGGTTCACAGTTCATGTAAGGATGCATTCAACAAGACGATATACATTGACACTGTCCTGTTATGGTAGTACTCATTTCATTATCACCTCTCAGACAGATGTTATACTTGAAAATGTGCTGAAGCGTGCTTCCTTACTATGTTTGTTACAATGCTCAAAATTTATAGGTGACAGTGCATAAATCAGTACTGAAGGGAAATATTGCTTGCCTGTATCTTTTTGGTTAATAGCGGTGGTATCTGTGAAGAATGTATTACAATGGGTTAAATCCTTGGAACTATTTAATTTTCCTAGATGAACAGAGCGCTTTGTCTCTGATAATAAAAAAAATATTTACTTTGGTGCTATAGAACTGTTGAGACAAAAATACATTTTCAATTCATCTTGGTGGAGCTGCAGATGCTGCATCAAGTTCATGCTGAAATTTATCTGTAGTTCTGACTGCAAGACAGAGTAGGAGAGCCAGAGACTGCATTCTTAACAAAACACTTTGCAATGTTTCAGAACAAATGAGAAGTCTGTATTCACAAAAACTCAAGCTTATTGAAGCAATAAAACAGCTAAAAATAAGCTTCATGCAAACACTAAATTCATCCCCAGGAAATGGTCAGATTTCATGGACTGCCTTTCTGAGTGTCTGGTATAACTATTTCTCTGAGATTACATGGATTCTTTCATTATTTTTTTTTTAATTTGAACTGACATCAGAACTCCTACCAATCACTAACTACAGTGTCAGTCCTTGTATATCCCTTATATATGACAGAAAGTCAGTCTAATCCTTCATGGGATGTAATGCAATCCCCATATAATGCTGAAGCCTAAGGTTGCCAACATTCTATTTCTGAAAAGCTCCAAACTCACTTCTCCATTTTTCAGTAGAGGATAGTTGTCGTTGTTGCTTGATAACAAGTATCCATAAATCTAATACACTTGATAAAATCAACTGGACCTGATGTTTCTTACAGGTGCAGCACAGGAGCTGTAACTCATTAAAGAAGATGAAAATTGTGCCTCTAAGCCGTCATTATGTCTTTGTGATCCTGGATGTTTCAGTAGCTGAGCTAGTTTTCAACCATTGAGTAACATGTGATGGATCATTAACATTGCAACAGCCTCCTTAAACTGCTCTATGGATATCATAACTACTTGGAATTTCTACACTGCTATATAATTGTGCAGCTTCTGATCCTGGCCAATCTAAAAAAAAAGACTACTTTGGATTTGTTTCCCCGTTCATCTGGTACAGCCACTTCTGTAGGGGGACCTCAGCAGATGCTGTTGAATATCGTCAGTTACTTTGTGATTTGGTCTTTTGGATACATTCTCAATTTCTTATAGCTGACTACAGTTACTGACTCATGGCTTGTTACGGCTTCTAACCTGAGGATCGTATGTCTGTTCCTAAGTGTTGAGCAGGACTGAGTAAAGAGAAGGTACATATACACTATAAGCCAGTATTTTCCATGGACGATACCAGATGGATGCTGCCATCTTATAGTCAGTGTTGGAGACAGCATACCAGTCTCAGCCCGAGCACCGGGACCTTTCTTAGTCTGCACAAGTACAACCATTCCTATCTTTTTAAGAGCATGTCACCTAATGCAATAATCTTTAATGCATATATAGGTAAAAAATTTAATGAAAGTCAAATCCCTGTTAATGGCACCAGACAGGCATTTGGAATGCTGTCTGAATGCTGCAGGCTGTCAGGTATGTATTTTCATCCCAGCTAATTTCCATGTGAATGACTTGGGATAATCGACAAGCTACATACATAATGCCCTATAATAACGGGTTAGAACAGTTTCAGCAGAACTGAAAATAAAATTTCTGGATATAAATAAAAAGTAATTTTGTTCCTGTGTATTAGGCAAAATATGTGCACCCTCACTTTGACTTGTCAGGCAAATCTTCCATTTTCTAGAAGTGAGAAATGGACTATGGCAGAGTGTTCCCTACTGCTTGCGCTGTGGCTCACACAGCTCTCCTGTTTTCATTCGTCTTCTCTGCTGTGAAAGCCAGCACATGTGTGGCCACTCCTAGGGTGTGCTTGGCAAGCATCAGAGCACAGACGCCAAGCTCCGGAATGTGTTTTTTCCAGCATCAATATATGGGACTGTAGCTGTCTTCCTGGCTGGATTTCTTCGTGCTGCTGGCTGGCTCCACATTTGGCTGCCAAAACTACTGAAGAAGTTGCCAACAGGACTGATGTGAGGATTAGTCTGGTTTAACTGTCCTAACCTTCAGGATGCCGTGATCTTTCAATTTCCCTTTCACAAAGGAAAAAAAAAATCTTTTTTATGTTTAAGAACAAGATTCTAGAAGCATTTTTTTTAAGAGATCCTTTTTCAAGTGACTTTTGTGGTGAAGGAAGAGGTAGTGCCATATTTATCTGAACTGTTAGAATACACACACAGCAAACAAACCCCCATACAAATTCTGCCCATACTTTTTGAGCAGGCCACAGATTTATCAAGTTCCTTCCTTGACTTGCTCACAGATAAATGGGAGAACCATATTGCTTTCCACATTTCTTCAAAACTGGGTATCTATCTTGAATATTTTTAAGTTGTCAACAGGCAAAACTTATTTATGTCTCTAAAACCAGCATGTAAGAACAAGTTACATTGTTCAGTTTGTAACTAAAGCAAGAATACTGAGCAGAATACAAAAGAATACTGAGACAGGGACCTCTGCATCTTGAACAAATGTACCAATCCAAACTTCTTCCTAAATGGTTTATATGCATCGGATAATGGTGATAGAGAAATAATATCAAGATCTGCCTGAGCTGCCAGGTAAATATCACAACCCAAAAGCGGGTTGAAGGTATTGAAAGGTACCAAAGTGGCACCTATTTCTTTGCATCATGGCTGTGTGACAGGTGTGTGGATGATGTACATCCTGAAAATGGGCTGGTAGACAGCACTTCCTCCCTGCATTTCAGAGGTTTGAAAGGCACTGTAGCTTATTGAGACAAAAGCCATTATAATGTTCCTTTGGAGATGATGCAGTTCTGCACTGCCTGAATTCAGGGCTATGCTTACAAGCCACAAGAGAATCCATCATGTGTTACTCCAATATCTCTAGTTTCCAGCTAAAAAGTATCTTTGGTACTAATTTCCATAAGAACATCCATTGCTGAGCATAGGCATGGGCTGCAGAGGTGAATACCCTTGGCTGTCACTTTGTGCTTTGAAAAGTTCTCACGCATTTGGTGGCTTCAGTCCTTCCTGGAGCACTGCCTGGGGTGGTGTTGCTCCATTCCCAAAGTGAAACAGACTGTAATTTGCATGGACTGTTCCTCAATCTTTTTCAGAAGAATAAAAGTTGGGAAATGTTTCCATCAGTGAAGTGCCTGGAGGAAGAAGGGGAAAAAGATTAAGAAGTCCCAATGCTCAAAAAATGAACAGGGAAAAAGATGGAGGAAATAGAAAAAAAGGAAGAAGCAGAAACTGGATCAGAGAAGATTGTATTTAGGGACAACAAGATTTAAACCTTTTGGTCTTATGTACAAATCACACCACAAGGTACATTTCAAAACTAGGGCCTGTACTTTGGGCCCCATAGACCTTAAGACAGCTCTGGAATGATGTACTACTTGACAAGTGTTAGAGGGAAATGTAAATATCTAGTGTTCTTCCAGAGGCAATGGCAAGGAAAGAACAGTGACAAGTACAAAAAAACCACGCTACAATTAACTTAAGACTGTATAAATCTTCATCGATTTGTTACTAAGATAAAAGATTGTTCCTAGAGGAAAGAAAGGATCAAGTGGGATAAACATTTTAGAAAGATCTTTTTATTATCCTATTTTCTTTTTCTTGTCTGGAGAGAATAGGAGAAATAATGGAACCTTTTGTCAATCAAAAGGGTTTAAAATAAGAAAATGAATTTAAAAAAATGGCAGGGGGCATTCTTTGGGATGGGACAGGGATACAATAATGGATTAAAAGAATGCAAGAAACTTTAAAGAGTTGTGAGGACAGAGGTGACATTTTATTTTATAGGGTATTCATTGTCATGTCTGTGGCTTGGGGCATGAAAAGTGGGTGTGTACTTTTGGGTAAACATCAAAAGTCTGGGAAGTTCTACTGGATGGTTCCAAAAGTTGCTTATCCAAACCAGTCTGGTTTGGAGGGGATAGCTCTTCTTGCAGTTCATTTCTGTTTCTTGTTGTGGTCAAAACCAGGAAGCAGAGAGACAAAAAGAAAAAAAGAAGAAGAAAAGATTACCAAATGTTTTAACAGCCTAAGAAATTTTGTTTTGATTTGCCTTTTGAGGTAAAGGTTCAACTCAGTTCTTTCTCCAAGTTAGTCTGTTAAACCAAGATATAAACATGCTGAATATGCTAACTAGTGATGGGGTGTCTGCCTGGCTTAAATACTGCAGTACCTGGTTTTGGTCCAGAATGTTGGTAACTCAGGCAATGCAAGCAAAGGGTCACTGTAACCATTCTGCTAACCAGATGTATTTGACATATCTTTTCAGTAATTATAGTAAATTTTGAAGAACCTTATTTAGGACAAATGTCAATAAAATGCCATCCAGCTGCAAGCTGTCAATTATTCACAAAACTGTCACAAATCTTTCCACAGAGATCAAATATTGCCTCCTTGTGATCTGCTGTAAGCTTCACAACCAAAAACCACAAAAGAAAATGTACTAGATTTGTTTTTAAGGGTACACCTGAATTTAGCAAGTAAGTCTCAAAATCACAAACAATATCTTTACAGGTTTATGGATTTACTAATTTAAAATAAAAATATAACTACAAAATTGGTCCTGTTCTTTACTGGCACATGATAGATTGTACTGCATTTACTCTGAAATTAATAAGCAAGTGTATAGTCATATGAATTTTGAAATATTAAATACAGCTGTCTAGAGTTACAGAAGTGAGTGAGGTTTTATTCTAATCTCTAGAACTTTTGATGTGATTTTGCTTTGCTTTATTTATCTACAAGATGGGAATTAAAAGCACTTTTACATTAAATTTTGTATTTGCAAAACAATCACATTATGTTTTTAAAAAAGCACTCATACTGAAGTCTGGGAAACCTGACATTACTTTCTTTTAAAAGATAAGGTGGGCAATATTAGAGGTTAGAAGCAGGTCCTTGAGCTGAAATGTCAAATCTGCCAAGACCTTAATAAAACCCTGCAAACACAAAATACTTTTCAAACACTAGCAATTGGATAAGATAATAGCGATAGTTATATCAAATACATGAAAAAAAGCTCTGAAAATTTCCTGACCCTCTCGCAGTTATGACAAGCAGGGGGAATATGGGAAAGGGGAGAAAAGAAGAGAAAAAGAGAAGAATGTGTGAAAAAAACGGAATCAAACAGAGGGAGGTCAACCTCACTGACATGCTGTTCATACTTAGCTACTCTACAAGGTGAGAGGACACACAGGCACAGCTTTGACCATATTCCTCTTTTTTGTCCAAAGAATAAGGGAAATTTAAAGAAGTAAAGGAAATTCCTCCAAATATATACTAAGAAGCATGTAAGACAGAATGAACATGTCTAAGTCTTTCAAATTAGAGCCTAACAGGACATCTTTCTGCTGTTGTGAATTATCTGGGAAATATACAAAGTATCTTTCATTAGAACCTACTGGCTGATTAACTGACACAGGGCTTCACCGTGCACAATTTAAGGCTTGTCTATACTGGCAAAAAATCTGAGAGAGGTTAAGGTTGGAGTTTTTTGCTACAACCGTAGTGAACCAGCAAATGCATTTCAATTTGCTTGTGCAATCTTAATGAATCCAGTGAGCATTTTGGAAATAATAATTTGACATGCATGTTGCAACATGCCCATTTGTTGCTGGGCTTCGTGCATTCTGGGCTCTTTTCGTGGAACTCTAGGACTTGTGGTTAAATTTAGTAGCTCTCAAGACTTCTTTTCTGATAATACATAATTCAGCCTTTTTAAATGAGCCTGTGACATTTTGAAATTCTGTGGTAGTAGGATTGCTGAGTATGGCAGTCCTCACTGTTATTAAAATGAATTAATGTATTTCAGATTCATTGGCAACCATACAGACAAGCATCATTGGGTGAGTAAGAGGAATGGCAGACAGCCACTTGGTTTATTGCTGTGGTGCTACGATTCTGTTTGAAAAGCAGGAGCTGAGAACTAGCCAATTAGCTGGTTTACATTAAATGTCCCCTTGCTGCTTAATTTATTTAAATGTGTTACTGGTAGGATACATTATGAGGATGACCAACAGTGATGTCAGAACTTCAAAATAAGGAAGGCTTCTGTGGCAAAGAAGGGAATGAACTGTATGCTGTTCATTTTTATGAAAAAGTTATGCAATTGACCTGTTTCATATCTTACCTTAAATCAACAGCGGCTCTTGTGGGGTGAAACCATCAGCAAATTAACAATAAGTAATGACCATGACAAAACCAAACATTGAGAGCTGGGCTGAGAATACCAAGGCTCATTGAGAAAGCAGTGGGGATACTAGTAAATGGCAATTATTAGCCTAACTCCAGAAGGACTGGCAAAGTCTATCCTACCCGTTCCTGAGCGTAGGAAAAAAGGAACTCTAAAGACAAAGAGGGCAGGAAGAGGCTGAGGGCTGTCAGTACCCTCCCCAAGAGGGAGATATGAGAGTAGCATGCTTAAGAAAGACTCCAAAACTACAATAAGCCTAGAAATGGATTGAGAACTTGTGTTTGAACAAAACTGAAGTGTGGTACAACAGGAAAAGCTAGAGAGTATAATAACAGAGATTTGTCTGTGCATGTTATTTAGCATGTGCTAACAGCTAGACTGCAGTGCAAAATCTATGCCCTGCTGTCACCTTTTTAGACAGTCAGGCTTGCGCAGGTATGCTAGTTCTTGGTACAGTCACACCTTCCTTCTGCTGCACAGACATTCTCAGAAATCCAGTCTCTAATCACAACAGTGTTTGCTATCTGTGCGCAAATCACCCTGGAGTTGCACCCTGCAATAGCAGTATGAGAAGGGGCGACAGCGTGGACAGTGTTTGGCTGACATTCTTCTTTGCCACTGCTGAATATCAAAGGTTGAAAACCATCTCTGAGGACAGCTGTGGACAGAAGTTTGGGAGGAAAAGAAGGTTCTGAGCTTGAGCTTTTATGCTATAGAGTCCATTTTGAGCCCAGCAGGAAAGAGGATTGATGCACCTTGGGCAAAGGAAACACTCATAGTCCTTCACATAGTCATAGCCACCATAGGTAGCATCAACCAGAAGTAAAATTGCTGATGTTTCCCAACAATGCAGTCCAAGACAGTCCTCTTTGAACCATTCATAGACTTTGCCTAGGGCTATGACTCCAAATTGACTGCATTTCAGTCAAAAATGTGATTAAAAGGACTATATGGAATTGCTATAGAGTGCACTGCACTATGCAGGCTAATGGAGCAGGAGAGAGGTGAAGTTTATGGTGGTCAAAGGAGCAACATAAGCTACCAATTAAAGGAACTGGCTCAAGTGGAAATGAACAACACAGAGGGTGAAGGAAGAACTGGTGTACCCAAAGGTATGCATGTATATAGTTACATACATGTAAACACAGACTGTTTCACTGTCAAACTCAAGATGGCCAAACACACCTGAGTTTTAGATAACTAAACTGAGATAAAAACTATCCTTTGTGCTAAACAAAGAGAAATTCTAGGAAACAAACAAACAAAACCCCAAACAAGCCCTTAAGCACATTTTGGGCAACTCCATTGAAAGCCAAGAGCAACCCAAAGGACGAAAATAACCACATGTATAAATCCTTAGAAAACTGTTTTTAAGAGAAAGTATACATTATGTTCAACTAGTTATGAAAAAATCTTACTGCATGTGACTGCAATTTTTGAAAATTATGTTCTTTTCAATGTTAACATGTTTATCTTGAACTACATTGTGACTGTACGTTAGTAATTGTATGCTGCACCAAATTGTTTTCAGTCTTGGACTAGTACTAGTGTGCATGACAAAATATAAGCATAAGGAAAGTGACATCATTCAATTTGCTGTCAATAGGTCAACTTTTGAAAAAGCATAAGAAATAATACCTATTCTTCTGATAGTCAATCAACCTGTCAAAAACTTCCATGCTGTTTTGAGTTCTGCTGAAATTGCATCACATTTACATCACACCTCAAAAACATTTGCAGTGCTGGTAAGAAGATGAAAATCAACGTGTAAAGGATTATAGGTTTCAAATGAAGAAAAACCTTCTCTTTTATTGCTTTCAGTCTTCTAACTTCGATTAAAATGATTGCTGTAAGACAGATGCCAGAGGCTGCCACAAGGAAATTCATTTCCTGATGGTAACACTGGTGACTGTATGTTATTCATGTTTGTGACAGAAGGGATACTGATTTGATTTGGTTTGATTTACTTGGGTGCACACAAAATTTTAAATGATAAATTATTATTTATCTGTGCTGTATACCAGCGAGTAAATGCAGTAGTTTTCCTGCTGATATTATAACTGATTCACAAAGTTTGTAACAATTTTTCTTTCCAGAGTATGAAGCAGGGTGGGGTGGGGGGTAGGGTGGGGGTTTACAATAAATAATTCAGTTAAGTTTTACTTTTACTTTACTTCTACTTTTACTTAAACTTACTTTAACTTGAAAGCATCTAAACACTGCATAATTACTGTACAGTGTAGCCCAAGTAATCTGTGAATTTGTGATTGTGTAATATGCCACTAAACATTACATCTTTACATCCCCGAGCTGTGAATCAGATGGGATACATCTGCTTTTGTAACCATTTAATTCTTTTCACAACAGAGCAACTGTCTGCTTTTAGTACTCAGCATTCACAGGATATATTATAGGCCAAGTCAGAAATCTTAAATCAAAATGCTATCTTTTGTATGAAATGGTGAAGTTTAGTTTTAATTTTTTTTTTCTTTTTTTTGTGGGGTGGTTTGGGTTTGTTTTTGGCAGGTCACACAGAAATTTCTGTATATGAGAGAGTACATTGTGATTTTTTTTCAAACTACAGTCACACAAAACAAGTGTTAACAAAATTATGAAGGAGAAAAAGGTACATATTTCTCATAACATTTTCTGTTTCTAGAACATTAGAAATAAGCCTGAACTACCATGGTTGGATCTCTTTTTCTTCCAGGAGATTACAGAGTTAGAAAAAGAAGGAGCCCTGCAGAATAATTCAGAGTAATTTATACCTACACAGTACTGAATTCTTTGGGACTCTTTCTACTTTTGTTTGCAAATGGAATAGTGACTTTTCAGAAACACAGATACTAACTGGTTCGTCAGGCAGTCAGATTATGAGGGAAAATACAGACAAACATAATAAATTCATAACAAAAACCGGACAAGAACACCAAGCGTCATGTCTTCATTTTCATGGCTCATACAGAAGCAGGAAGTTTCTCTTCTTTCTTGCCCTTCAAACCAGGAGGCAAAATCTGCTCCAGAATCAGTGCTAAAATCGTTTCAGTTTACAACTGTAGGATTAGAGCAAGGCAGGAAAGCCACATTCTCTTCAAAACAGTAAAGATTTGGGTAGACATAATAGTCTTCATTTGCTACTAGATGTCCCTGGAAAAGTTGAATGGCTGTTTTGTGTGAGCTTGATGAGGAATTGAGCCAAAATCAAAGTGTTTCTCTAATAGCTTTCCAGGAGGCCATTCAGCCTATTTCCTAATGTATGTCTGTTCAATGGACTTCATCTTACAGTATTGACCATGACATTATCATGCAGATAAAAACAAAGACAGACAGATAAAATGAATTTTGCTTATAATGTATAAGAATTATAGATTCTATAAGAATTACAAATCATAATAAGAAATGGACATTATAATAAGTAAATCTATAGTGTACAAGGAATGTAAGTCTTCTAGATTACAGGTAATAAATATGGATTTTTGCACATGATATATTCACCTGAGGTTATGCTGTCTTCTGTGTTTTGGATTGTTTTGGTTTTGGTTTTTTTTTTCAAATAGGTGGACAGCTGAAAACAGATGGTGGGCTGAGAAAAATGAGGTTTATCTTGCCTTCCCAATTTCATATCTACAATAGCTAGCAGCAAAAAAAAAAAAAAAAAAAGGAGAAAGAGAGATGCCAGATGTGTATCCTGGTATGCTGATGTGAAGGAAACTTTGCAATGAATGTTGACATTTTGGCATTCAGGACATTGTTCTGACTGAGGTCTAAGTGGTGGAATGTCAACATTCTTAACTTCCTCCTAGTAAAATATTTGCTATAAAGTGTAAATAAAGACTATAGAGTTTTTTCTTCACATTAGCTTGCTGAAACATCTGGATTTGTGTTTATATTGGTCCGTATCACAGGCTTATCCTTCAAAGCAACCTGCTTTTATTTTCTATTTTCTAATGGAACCTTTCAAACATAAAATGTTTTTTTCTAAGTAAGACAATATCATTTGACTATGGGAATAATCTTAAATACAAAGTGAAAAAATACTAGAATAAAGCCCAGATGAATCTGTAGGATGCTGACCTGAAAGCAGGTGAAATATGGAATGATACAGCACATACAAAAAATGTTTACATTGTTGTCTATGGACAAAGAACCTTTTGGCTGCAACTGCTGGACTCAGCTAATAAGACTAGGTATCTACTTCCTTTATATCTACAGTCAATATTAGTTCTCTAACCTAGACTGCCTGATGGGGAAGACACAACAAATGTCTCACACAATTCACTAATGACACCATGTCTCCAGATCTCACAAGACCTTGGCAGTAATTTTCAAACAGCAGCTCCTTTTTTACCCAATTAACAGTGCACTGAAACAGCAATGAGAGTCCTCATGAAACAGTCACTTCATAACAGATTATCAGGACACCACAAACTATCAAGCTACCACCAGCAGATCAAAGGCTCCCTCACTGTGAGGTTCAAAAAAAAACCAAACCAGGTAATGTTCAATATGAGATCACTGTGTCATGTATTACTGCATTCTGACCTTGCTAAATGTTTTGGTTTTGGAGCCACTATATGTACATTGGACCAGAATGATTTAGCCTGACGTGCACTAGAAAGAACAAGCATAAATCACATTTTCCGGTACACTGATATCCACCTACTGCTTTGATAAACTGTATCACATGGAATAAAATACAAAGCAACCTCACTGAGCTACTGTAAATAATGTAATGAAAGGAAACAGTGATGTTTCTGGACTACTGATTTAGGTTGAATAAGATATGACCAAGGAATTCAAGGTTTTAAGATACAAGGGCTTTCTTAAACAAATTTTATCTGTGTTATCTTTTAATGTGTCTTGCCACATCTAGTAAAATAGTGAATAAAAGTAATTATTCTCAAATTCTGTTATACCATAATTAAGGTCACTCAAAATGGAAACTCTAAAAAAGGGATGTGGTTGCAGAGAATCAAAACTAACTTTTAACAGAAGACATAGTTTAGCAAATACTCTGAAAGACTGAAGTGTCTTAGAGAGAATGTAAAAGAAGAAGAAATATGGCAACTATTTTACCCGAGAGTAAACTTGTGTATGGTCATACGGAAGCTCTGTGCAACTCAAAGAAGTAATTGATTAATGTATGAACGTCTCTCTAACCTGAAAGACAGGACAGAAATACCACAGGGATTTGAAATGTGTGGTTCTACAAAGTAATGAAAGGCCTGGAGTCTGTTTCTGTGATTTTTATCTAATGCCTTTTCTCCTAGACAGCATGGTACAATTTGGCTGTTAGAAAGAATAGTGACTTTGCTGAACAAAAGCAGGTCTTTCACTACCTTCATTTTTAACAAATACATTTTTAGAGCACCAATAAATTATTAAAATAATACAATGACAGAAATGTATATCTGGTTTTAAGTATTATAGCATGCACTTAAATGCATGCTATAAATGCAACTCTTCTGTTGTTTCCTTTAGTGTTATTTCTACCTAATACTTGAATTTGAGATGTGAAGAAGCCACTTAACCTTGGTTCACACCACACGTGTTCATAAGTGCTCAGAACTGTGCATTATATTTGAGTTTATAGTTAATCACAGCAGTAGAATTTTTACTCCCTGGGAAATTATGAAAAAGAGTAAGATTTTTTTAGTGGCTGAATAGCTCCAGATGTTAGGACAGGCAAATGCAGAAGAGTAGACACATTTCCACTACTACAGAATCCTTTGGAAGACATAATCTACTGCTTTATATAGATTTATATACCTCCATTTAAGAAAATGCTTGTAATTTAGGCATAATTACAGTTTCTTATGCCAATTTATTTTTTATTATGGAGTAAAACAAACCTCTCTCACTTTTCCTGGCAAAACTAAGTTTCGTCTCAGGCCGTTGCTGCTCACTGTCATGCAGTTTGACCCAGATTTATCCTTCGGACTGAAACCAAACATAGAGAAAACCCCTTACCTAAAGCAAGCCTTTGACTGTCAGCAGCTATGGTGCTCTAACTTCAGACCAACAAGGTGTTACTGAATTTGTAACTTTGTATCATATGAGGCTTACTTCATCAGGTATTGATTAACATTAAAAAGGATCAATTTTAAAAGTTCCTTTTTCTTCTGCTGCAGAAAGCAAATCCTAAAACTTGTTTCTTTTTTCTTTTCATCTTCTAAGAGGTTTTTTCAAGAAAGCAAAAAGGAAAAAAAAGTTGTTGCAACTAAATCTGTACATTGACAATTATATTTCAGTGACTGTAAGAGCTTTTGGTCAAAATCCCATATACCTGATGTGCATTTACATAGCAAGTAGCATGACTGAAAATTATTACCAGAAAGGGTCTGCCAAACCTTGCAATATTAAAAGCAATAATAAGAATGCAGTCAAAAATAATTTAGAAAAGCCAAAACTTTCTCAGTGATTTTCAGCCTCACTCCAAGGTTTATCTGCCTCCAGAATTAGCTTAGTGTAAAGCTATCAGTATATTTGTGCTTACTCTTCCTTTGTCTCTTTGCATTTGTTATAGCTTAACTGAACCAAATATTTCTCCTTCATGGCTAGGCTTTATTAGCAAATCAGGATAAACAGCCCTGTAATGGTGGGAGAAGAAAGTGGTTACTGACTTTTTGACAAAACTTGGACCCTCATAACAAATCCATGCAATATTCAACACAAATAATAAAGCTAATGCTGCAAATCCCTTTGAAATAAAATTTATTGCAAAGAAAAATATGCTATGTGAAAGTCCTTTTTTTGTAGACAGTAACGTTATTGGCTTATTCATTTACTGACTACGAAGAGTCATCTGACTGGAGTCTTTTTTCTCTTCCATTCCCAAGATACTTCTTATGGCATTTTAATGCACTTAATGTACATGTGTATACATTTTTGTATAAAAATTAGTAATATGCTGCTGGGGTCTGTTAGTCTGTCTGTTTATTTTACATGTATATATTTATATGAGAAATATTTTAGTTATTAAACTTCATGTCAATGAAAAATTAGCTTCCCAGTATATTTTTATACAGTAAATCCTATATTATTGTTATAGTCAGAAAAGTGATTGTAAACATGGTTCTGTTTATGAGCATACCAGTTTCTGTGTGACTTCAAGTCAGTGGGAAGCTATAGTAATGGCTCTGTAGCTAAAGAATATATTTTGCAGACTTTACTCTAGGGACACCAGCATCTATTTTCCAGCTTTCTAAAATGCTTTAACTTGAAAGAATTCCAGCTTAGCATAAACCTATATTTCAATTTATTAGCAGCACTCTAGTCATCAATAAAAGACACTTCAGGTTTTGGTCATCTTGATTCAAAGACAGTGAGATTCATTACATCTGTTAAACATGTAGCAATGGAATAGGCCCTAGAATTGTAAAGAGGCTAGGAGCTTATTTCTCTTCCTATGCAGTAGTCAACGTAGCACATGGGAGATAAATAGGCAGTACAACACACACAGGGAGACTTTTCCCATTTGCAGACCTTGATTTGAGGCAAAGAAATTGATAAAGAATTCAAAATAAATCAGATAAACCTCAGGCTTAGACAAAGGGAAAAATGAGAGCCAATTGGACTCTCACTGAGTGCCACAGGAAGAGAATTTCACTGCTGCTCACAAGTGAATGATAGCTGACTGTTGGCCTAGCTCCTACTCAGGCATAAAGTTTCCAAGGAGTGGAGTCCGAAGACAATTATTTTTTCTCACATAAATGTCTTTTTCTACCATAGCAGATAACCAGTCTGGGCACCCACCTGCGTTAAATTATTAATTACTTATAATGGAACATCTATTGTAGGTAAGGGTTACATTTTTGCAATTTATTATTGTGGGGTTTGTATTGTCTTTGTTAATGGTCACTTTGGACTCCTTAGGAATGCCACAGATTATTATTTTTTTCTTGCTTAATTCTTGTCTTGGTTTTTGCATGTTGGTTTGTTTCTTCTAGTAACTACCATTACATAACTGTTGGACATCATAAGCAAAAACTTAAATACAGCTTTTGTTTCAATGTGTGCTAGCCTTCATGCATGCAACAGGACCTGCAATGTTTTGAAAATGATCACAAAGCACAGGTGACATTTTTTTAATGCACAGATACAGAGATATAGCTGTACAAAGATATATGTGCAGCTCTTTTACAGACAGTACTTTAAAATACTGTGTCGGAAATTACAGCTGAAGACCTTTTAACTGTTGCTAAGCATCCCACCTTCTTTGGACTCCCCTACTGAAGGACAGCTAGGGTCAGTAATCTAGTCAGGTCAATGTCTTTCCTGGTGACCACAGTGTGGGCTGAAGTGAAATAACTGTCTCTGTACCTTGCTGTGCTTTTTGTAGCTCTGCCTCACTGGCTCTCTGTCTTTCGTCTTGATGCTCGAGGTGGAACAGTTGCTCAGATTTGTCTGAAAATCCTTCTTGTCTGTACAGCAGAGATAGATACAAAATAGACTGAAATAGATACTGAAAAAAATCAACAGTGGCAAAATTAGAAGTGGGTGATGTTAGAGCACTTGTGAACTAGAGAGACTACAAAACCACAATTAAAAAAAAAAAAAAAAAGAAAGGCCAGTGGCGAGAACTGCTGTTATGATGAAAGGAAAACTTAATGGCTTACTGACTTGCTCCAGACAGAAGTATTCTCTACTAAAAAGATGTGAACCCAAGCCCATAGAAAAATGAGGAAACAGAGACATGGATGTGCACACAGGATTTAGTTTAAGTTATGTACTTCTTATTTTTTGGTAGCAGTGAGTGAAATCTGCATGCTTTACACATTCTTCACATATGCTCTTAAATGTCCATAATATTGACTATAATACTGTCATGCTGGAAAGTGCTGCTTACACTAAGACAAAGCATAGGGGTAAGCAGTGATCTTACAGGTCAGAGCAAGCTGATGCCATTTCTGTGATAAGGCAACAGACGGTCTGTACTCCAAATATGTGGGAGAAGAAAGTGCTTCAGCGCATTTAGAGCAAGTCCGCATGATCTATGCAGACCAACCAAGTCTCTGCCTATGCTTCAACTCAACTGGATGCCAGCCAGCTCTCAACTGGATACTGCTGTGAATACAGTGCTATGCCGAAGTTAGCTTAAGTCTTGCTGAGAGACTGACTTCAAGCTCAGAGCTGGATCACAACTGGCAGACAGAGCCAGTTTCATTCTGTCTGCAAAAGACTGAGCAGACATAGCTTTAGGGTAAAGGAAATCTGAGATTATATGAAGTCTATGGATTAGGATTTTGCACAGAATAGCTCCCTAGTGGGAGCTCCAAGAAAGGGCATATTACCCAGACTGGCATAAATACTCTAAAACTTGCTAAGAACAAGATAGATTTGTAAAATAGTTGGAGAAGCTGAATTGGGACATCTCTAATTGGGTGCATTCTACAGGTCGATCAATCACAACTATTTATTGGAACATATTTTCCCACTTAGGATAGATCTAAAATAGATACAAGAACCTATATCTAAGATGAACCCCAGGGCCCTACATACAGTCTTTATTATCTATATGCCTGTGTGTGCATGTGGTGGCTCTTCCATTTATAAGGCTTGTTTACTAAAATACAGACATTTATTACAATAGTATATTTTGATACAAACTACAATAAAATGACAAAATATTGACAAAATATTTTTTTATTTAATTATGTTTTAACACTTTTAAAATCACTTATTAAAACTAAAACTTATTTGAAAACTAATTGCAATCGTGGAAAGATGGCTGATTGTGACCATGTCCCATATAAAATATTTGTGCCTGATAATGAAGAGTCATATACCTACTTTGAATTTTCTTGTCAGTACATTATCTTATTTAAAACTGTATGAAAAAAAGATTTTTTTCTCTGCATATTTCATGCTGAAATATGTAGCTGTCTTATACCTTTTCATCACCAAGCACTTCACTTTTGAAGCATGTTCAGCATGCTTGATAAACATATAATTTCAGAATTTACCATGCCATCCATTTTCTTATAATCAACTACACTGATGTTGAAATCAATATACTTTTTTTATGGAGGAATCTAGTTGGTTACTAAAAGGTCCATCTTTCTTTGAGGAAATAACACAAGCACTATTGAATACCAGAAAGGAGACTATCAAGTGATGGACTGGAGAAAGTTCCTTGAGGTCCAGAAAGGCTGAAGAGAAATTGTTTTGAACTCCACTGTAGCGCTGGCAATAAAAGCCAAAAGCCATGCAGACTGAGGCAAGACATGGGATAAAGAAGAAGACATGGGATAAAGAAGAAGACATGGGATAAAGAAGAAAGCAAAATTGTGTGGATCCTAAGTCTGTATGAATTGTGTGGCTAAGATGCGTCTACAGGTGGGCATTTTTTATTTGTTTTTAATTTCTGCAATTTCTTGCTGAAGTAACAACAGATTTTATTTCCAAAATAATGAACAGAAACATCTATTTTGAAGACATATTGATTTAGCCAAGAATGAGTAAAGCACAACAATATGACTCATTTCAAACAGACCAGCTTAAAAAAAGATCAGTATAGCTAAAATTGATATCAGAATGTGAAAAAAATAGCTATCCAAGAAAATGTTCAAAAAAGTCAAATGATAAAACTCAGGAGCTTTAAGATCAGAGTTGAGCCTGTATTGATCAGAGTGGTAGTTTCTTCAACTTAGTTTAATGACTCAACAATGATGTCATAATTTTGGTGGCTTTTCTCAGGAGTGTTTACAGCTCATAAATAAGTGTTGGAGATCTCTGAAAAGTTTGGAACATTGTATTTTGCAATTAGGCCTGTACAAGGCTGTGGTTTTTCAGCTTTATTAATGACCCAAAGATTCAATTCTATCATAAAGTAAAAAAACCCTAAGGTTTAGGTTGAACAAAGTGGAGGTGGATTGAAAACTAACAGAATGGCCAGGTGCAGCAGGCAGTGATCAGTGGTGTAAGGTCTAGTTGGAGGCCAGTAACTAGTGGCATACTCCAGGGGTCTATACCAGGTCCAGTCCTGTTCCAAACCTTCATTAATGACCTGGATGGTGGGGCAGAGTGCATCTGCAGCAAGTTTGCAGATGACACAAAAATGGGAGGAGAGGCTGATACAGAGGCTCATGCTGCTATCCAGCGGGATCTCAACAGGCTAGGGAAATGGGCTGACAGGAACCTCATGAAGTTCAACATGGAGAAGTACAAAGTCCAGCACCTGGGGAAGATCAGCCCCATGCACAATATATGCTGGGTGCCACCCTGCTGGAAACCAGCTTGGCCAAAAAGGACCTGGGGGTGGACACCAAGCTGAACAGGAACCAGCAATGTGCTCTTGTGGCAAAGAACGCTATCCTGGACTGCATTAGGAAGAGTGTCACCAGCAGATTGAGGGAGGTGATCCTTCCCTTGTCCTCAGCACCAGTGAGGACACACATGGAGTACTGTGCCCAGTTCTGGGCTCCGCAGTGAAAGAGAGTCATGGACATACTGGAGAGAGTCCAGTGAAGAGGCACAAAGCTGATCAAGAAGCATCTGTCCCCTAGAAGAAAGGCTGAGTGAGCTGAGACTGGAGCCTGGAGAAGAGAAGGCTCACGGGAGATCTCATCAATGTATATAAGAATTTTAAATTTTTGTTCATAGTTGAAGCCTTCTCTTCACTCTTGGTGAGTTAAATGGAGACTCAGTGGAAGAAAAGCTTTAGCACGATCAGCAAAAAGCCACTAATCAACACCCTGTGCTCCCTCTTCACAATCTCTGCTGGATCTCTATGTATAATACTATGCTAGAGTAATGACATGATCTTCAATCCCAGTTCTCTCTACACACTCATAAAATCCACTCCGGATTTGTAGAGGCACCAAACACTCATATTGGAGGAAATACTCATTGTCTTAGAATCACACTTTTGAACAGGAGACAGAATATGGTTATTGAGGAACTTTCTCTGCTCATTCAGTGGGTCTACTGCACCTTAAACGTGGAAACCACTTGCCTGTACTGGAGTAAGACAGTGACCAGACGCTACAAACATTCCTCCTGTGTTTCAGCAGCATTTGGCTCAGAACCACTGATGGACACAATGTTAGTAAGTAAGAAGTACAGCCCTTTCTGATTACTACAGAAACTAGACAAAGAGCTCCAAGAACTACCAAAGAAGCAACCTGCAAGAAAGAAGAAACATAAAGTTAAAACGAAATAGACAAAGGAAATGAAAATGGAAAAAGATAATGGACACAGGAAAGACAAATGGAAAAGAGGAGCCCTACACAAGTGAATTCATTTCAGCTGTTTACCGTGCAGAAATCCACACCTGAATTGTCTGTCTTCCCTGTACAGTCAAGGGAGAAGTGGTGATAATCCTGCCAGTGCAGGATTATCCTAGGCTGAGGTTGACTTGGCCAGTATAAGAGTCCACTTCAGGATGAGACGAATCACAGAAAAATGTCACTCCTCATTCTGACCACCTGTGTTCCTCCCCACTGTTCATGGAGAGAAATCATTACTTGTTCAGGAGCCAGCACAGGCACACCCATGAAGTCAGATGAATCCCGATGCTGTTTGCTGATCCCAATGGTGTTTAGTTGCCAAAGAGAACTGCTGCAAGATCAGGGGCATCTTGGGATTAGAGGGCATCTTTCTTGGTGTTCTGAGACTACATGCTTCTTCCTCTCCCATTTGATAAACACTTTCTGTAGACCTATGTGTGTCCTAAATATAGAAGTCCCTAATGCTGACAGGGACCAAGAATCATTCTACAAGTTCTGAAGAAGGAGTATGGGGGGATGGGAGAAAGAAAGGATAAAATATTGAACAATTGCAGGAGCAATATAGCCAGGAGGGAAAGTAGCATTTCCTCTCTGCTTTTCTTTCTTTCCCTTCAAGATTCTAGGGCACGGCAATAAAAAGTAGAGAACAATAAAAAAAAAAAAGAAGAAACACATAAATTCCACCCCAGTATCTCTGGAATCTCACCCTGTCCATTTTCCCCAATAAGTAAGTGTTGGCCTCCTCTTTTTCTTGCAAAAACACAACTTCTGAATATAAACATAATGAAAAGAGCTCATGAACCTAAGCTACTGTGCAGAGAAAAAAAGTCACAAAAATGTGTTTATTTTGCTGGTCCTGGTGTTGTGCCTTGTGACTCAAATGTGATTTGCTGACTGCTGTCAGTATCTGGGAGGGGGAAGGGCAGGTATAAACAGCTAATCTATTTCTCAGGGTGCCCCTGATAATATTTCAAAATCCTTCGTAGAACTTCCAGTTTAACTCTGGCAATGACAAAGTGATCACTACCTGAGTGACTGCAGACAGCATGAACAGCCTCTGCAAAATTCATGATGCACTGAAACACCAGGCATGAAATTGAATTCATAGCCTGGTGTGACTTTTGCCCAAAGGCTACCAAAAATGCTGTTTCTGATTTTCATGAAACTCTATTGAATCGTTAATACTGCTAAGTACCAACACTGATGAACATTCCCAAATTAACTTACATGTTCTGGAAGACAGCCTCAGCTAAGTCACCAAGATACGAACCTGTAAAAAATTATGATTCAAGAGTCTGACAAATTATATGGATAGTGCTGGACTAAGACCAGTTCTACAGCCCATGAGCACTGAGATTTAAAAAAATCCATGAATGCCACTGAATGCCTGCTCACCTAGGTCCATATTGTCTTTGGAGCTGCAACTCTTCTCCTGGTACAGTTTTTTTTTCACAAGTGGTTCACTTTCCTGAAAAGCAGGGACTGCAATTAGTTGGCATTTTTTAGCAAAACGTGTTTTGCTGAAAAGTTGCTGGTCTGCTGTTGTAAGTAGGGCATGACTTCACGCTTGGCACTATTTAGCTATTAAGCTATTGAAACTCTGCACAAATTTCCATCAAAGTGGAAAGCAAGGGAGGGGTCCAAAGAAAATCAGTGGCTTCCCCCAAGGAAGAGGATGTCATGGCATGCTACCTGCTGACTAGTTAATTGCCACATGTTTGACTTTGTCTAGTGCAACAGCTGGGGAACAAGGTAGGGACTAACGTCAGTTAAATGTGGAAAGGTAGGGGTTAATGTGGAAGAACAGCATTAGGTCCAGGGATATGATCACAGGAAAGCAGATTCCTGTGCTTTCAGGATATGGCCTACTTTACTTCTGACTGGTATCTTTTGTAAAGAAGCCTGAGCCATTATGGCATACACAAAAACAGTCTTGACTCGGTAGAGCACTGGTAAAGACACTTTCTCCAAACCTGAGCGAACCATCTCTGAAAGCATCATTTTTGCAGTGCATCTTGCACCTCACTCTGTGTTCAGAACTGCTAACATGTGCCTGCCTCAAAAATGAGCTGCAGTGCGTTAAGAGTATGTGCCTAGGTCTACCATCCCTAGTCAACCCTATAATGGGACAGTGAAGTAATTATTTCTATTATTTCCTACATACGCACCTGTTTGGGTTTTTTAAATTTTTTTAGAGTAAATTTAGAGAACTGTACAGTAATATAGATGAGGAGGGGCATTTGGAGGTCCAATTGCCCACACAAATCAGGGTTAACTTAGAAAAGGTTGCTCAGAGTGATGTACAGATGAGTCTTGAATGTCTCCAAGGATGGATATTCTACACCTCTGTGCCACTTTTTCCAGTATTTGGGACAAGGTGGGAGAAATCCCAATGTCTGTATATTGATTTAATCATATTTGCATATGGTTTCTTGGATAAAACAGGGAAAAAAATTAGTATTTGCAGGTAGAAAAATCAAAATTTGCAGGAGAAAATAAATATTTTCCTTTGTTCACAGTCAAACAGTGCAGTTATTGGCACATGACATTTTTCAGATGACTAACTGAAACTTTTTTAAGAAGTTGGGTGTGTATTTTAATAAGCAAGCATGTTCCAAGTTATACTGACCAATGTAGATAAAGTTTTAAAAGGGATAATACTTCATGATAAGTCGCTAGCCATTACCTGATGGACGATATGATGAAATATTTGTAGGAATGAAGACGCTTTCATTTCTGCTTGTTCTTATGCCTTCAGGCCCTGTCTGAAGGTATGTACTGCTGGAATACTGGACTTTCTCACCACGATGAACAAGACCACCAAAAATATTTTTTTACACTGATTACAGACAGGTGGAGAATTCAGAGTGGGTTCCAGTCAAGTGTTTTTGTGTAATGAATAAGGACAAGAAGATCCCCATCAGCTAATTCAGGAAATCTCAAAAATCTCATTTTTCAGTTTTTAAGAAGTGGAGCACAAAAGTGAGCTTTCTTGCAGGAATACTCTTTGTATTAAGCAAAATCTAAACCACTAGGTTTATGCCCATAAACCATGTCTCCATTCCATCACTGTCCTGGCAAAAATACAAGGAATCATGATCTTTTGCTACTTTTGTTCACGCTGTGGGAGTTAAAGTCCTCAAGAGCAGCAGGGACAGAGAAATTTTTGTGAGTTAGTGATCTGCAAAAGTTGCTAGTCCTAGGATGGGAGTTACATGCCATATACCTAGATCTTGAAGAAAAGTTGTGCTTCAGTAAATAATTGGCAGAATTAGCTAATTCCATGCTAGCTTTGCTTTCTTTTTCTAAGCAGAAGTAGCCATCAAGGGAAGTTCTTTTCTGCTTATCCTCATGACCGAGCTGGTAACTTTATGATTCAAAGTACATTAGCCCTGATAATATAGAATATGACACATAATAAGGGTATGTTTGAGCCACAATAAAGTGTCTGTTGAGATCAGGAAAGTCATTTCACCAGCTCTAAGGCAACCGCCAAACTGTCAAATCAGAATCTCTGCAAAATTTTGTTTTGGTAACAACTTTTACTTGAGAAACTGAAATAAACATTTTGTGTCTGGAAGTCTCAAACCAATCGTAACGTGTTGCTCTCGCCTGGAAGTTCCTGTTTTGACTTTCTGAAGTAACTAGATTACCTAGGATATACCCAAATCCTCTGTGAGTAAGCCCTGAAAAAATACAAAGTTAACTTTGATCCTGGAGTCATACCTCTAGTCCTGAGAAACTTGTTTTCACAGTACTCCTGAAAGCATTTAAACAAATGCACTAAACAAAGCATTTAAGCATATGCCTCTTAAGCAAGGCATATCATGTCAAAGGCGCTTGAACTCCTGTTTAGCTCTGTTGAAGAAGGATCAAGAATGCAATGTTGAGTTAGGGATGTACAGTCATTCTTTGGCTGGCCCTCAACAGTGGGACACATTTCACAGTCAGAGACGGGATTACCTTCCTGTCCTACAGTCAATGGCCTGCCTTCTAAAGATAGTGGGGGTATTGTCAAAGCCCTTGGCTGATCTCGGCTGACAACTGATCTTTGCTGTAATTAATACTGTTGAAGGTGTGTCTATCATGAAGTGCTGCAAGCCATTCCAAGAGTACCTGCTCGTGTTGTATTTAAAAGCAAATCCAATATTTGCATAAAACTTAACATGAAATTGAAACATGAGTTCATTTTGCCATTGGCAGCTATAATTTATGGCGGGTGGGTGTGTTGGTTATTTTCCTCCCTGTCTCGTTTAAAGAACTTCAAAATGTGAAGAACAAGTGCTGACTCCGGGAGTGAGGCATAGTTCCTTGTGTTGTTGATGGAAATATGCAGTAAGTGTTGACCTTAAAATATCTGAGAGTAAACTCAAACACTTCCAGCTCTTCATTACAGAAATACTACAGTACTCCATTGCAATAACAGACAAAATAGTATGCCAAGCAAGTAACTACTGTAACTACCTTAGCATACCGTTTGGTGCAGCAAAAAGGCTTCAGGTATGGAAACTACTACAGAAAGCTTCTTTTGTCTCTCTTACTGAAAAATAAGTGCATAGCACTTGACCTTTTCACCAGAGAGCGGCATTTTGTCATTCTGCACAGTATCACTGAATATGGCACACAGTTGTAAGCGCAGGAACCAGAACTGACATGTTATTCCCTTCACAGACTTCCTTTTCCCATGTATCATGACTATTTTTGTCAGGCATTGAAATGTAAATGGCTTCTTAGTCCCTTAAGGCAGACAGCGCACTTAAGGGAAAGACTTGATATACTTTTCAAGTCAGGAACTTTCACGAACACTTCAACTAGTCATTGAGCTGCCTTGCAGAGTCAATCAGAGCCCACAGAAATACGACAGAGTAACCCCCTGGCAGTGAAGGCAGTGACAGGGAGCAGCTTCCTTTGCCCCTGTGATCCTGACACTAATCCACAGGGGTGGATCTGGTGCCATTGGGGTGCTCCACTGATAGCAGCAATGTGAAGACCACTTCTGCAGAGTGGAGGCCTGAGACTGCAAAGATACTCCTGCCAATTCTATGTGCTAATATTACGGAAAACTAAGCAAAGCCAGGTGGCTTTGGATTGCATGAATTTCAAGCATTTTTTCCAGAAGGTTGTTCCTTCTCTTTTTGTATTCTGAATTTCACGTTGAAATTTAAGGTTAGAGGAACGAGAATTGAGACAGACTGTAAGTGAAGATCAAAAGTTGAAGCTTTTCTGTGACCATTACTTCTTTGAGTTTTCAGAAACTCCAAGTTACTCCAGTGACAGAAAATGTCCCCAGCCTGCACAGCACTTTCAAGCCTCCTTAGAAAAAAGCTGAGTATGTGAGAGTCCAAAGGCTGTAACATACCCTTGAAGTTTTATCCTCATAGAGAATGAATCTGACACATTTACTACACCCTTAGAGGAACTGAAATCAAAATACTGTCAGAATTCTTTGCTGTACTCAAATCCAACTGGTTTACAAGTTTAACTGTCCAACCCTTCAATATTTTCCTAGCTATATTTATTTACAATAAGGTATTTAGAATTTCCTGTCAGAGAGACACTGTGAGTATACTACCTCTTAGAGAAGCCAACCTTTTCACCGTGTTTTCTCTTGATGGTCTTTTGATATACTGTCATGTAGGACTGTAAATAAAATCTCACTGATTTCTTCGATAAAGGGATTCAGGAGGATAAATCCTACTCTACATATCAATCGTGCATGCATTTGCAGCTCCAATTCCAGAAAAAAATGTTCCCATGAATGCAAATACAGAAGCCCTTAACAGAATAACACAAGACTCAATTTGTCACAAGCTAGTGTTTGGAGGGAATGTATCAATGTACAAATCAAGACTTCTCAGAAAATTCCTTGCATTGTGAGGTAGGTGATAAAGGTATAACAGCGAGACAAAAGAAAGTCAGTGTAAAATGGATTTTCAAAATAAGAATCTGTTGAAATCCACTGTAATATGAATCTGAATGTGAAATATATGTATTAGAAAAGACTTAAGGAAAAAAAGTCTGCAAAGTTATGTCCAGAGCCTGCATGCTAAGATTAGGGGAAACCCTAACCATTTCCCATGGAACTGAGAAGTAAGAAAAGTTGTCATCCTGCATGAAAATAACTATGTGAGCTTTCAGAATTTTCCGTTTAAAATTCAAAGCAATATTTCTCTAGTAAAAATAGTCAAGTATGGAAAAGTTACTGCCTCTTGCTTTCATATCCCAAATAAAAAAGAAGAAAGTCAAAGCTCTTTCAAAATAGACTAGACTTGAGGTTTTCTTCCTATCAAAGAAAATGCCCCATCAGGGCAGGAAGGACTCAGTTTTCAGTTCTTCTCTCAGAATTGGACAACTCATCAGAATCTGGAGATGGAGGGACCAGCATTGTGTGAGTTTATGGCGGCTGGTGTTACCAGAAGTCTCAGCTTTGGATCAGCCTGAGGCTGAGAAGAAACTCCTTCCAAAGAAAATTTCATTGATCCTGCTGTGTTCTTGTAAAATGAGTTGGTTTATATGAATCGATACTTTTCACGAAAAAATCCTAGTCAGTTTTAACCTCTATTCAGCTTCAATAGTCAGGTTTGTGAACTGCAGTGTGCTGCAATAAGTAGACATTAAGAGTGCAGTACTGCAACAGAAAGCAAAGCAGAGCTACTAAAGAAATGATGCAAAGAGAACTCTCTCAAACTCTCTCAACGCTTTATAGAGACCGTTCATTTGCACAGTAAGGGTCAGTTTCCAGGGGTTCTCTGTCTGGTCATTATTTTCACAGCGTCTATCACTCAGAACAGAAGTGTACCATATTACTGTAGCAACATAGGGACTGAAACCTCAACTTTAATTTCACTTCTTTAAAGTAGGGATAGACTTATAAGAAAATAATCTAATTTATAACAAACGAATAGTAAGGAACTGAAACCAAAATGTGGTGACTAATGGACCTATCTTTGGGGTTGGCCCTGCTTTGATCAGGTTGCTGGACTGGGTAGATGACCTAAAGTATTTTATGGTTCTATGATAAAGTTCCAACTACGAATAATTTCATTGCCCTGTTAGCATATATCTGTAGGTTTTCTGGTGTGCAATAGCAGTCATATAAACTAAGTTTTCCTCAGTAAAATGCTTAAGCAGTTGCTAAAGTGCCAGCAAAATCAAAAGAAAACATTTGCTGAGGGTGATGATAAGGAGAATTTTTACATTGTGTAAATCAGAAGCCTATGGCTTGGGCCTAAAGCTATCTTGTTCCCTTTGTTAAACCTGAACCCTGAGCATGAACACCCACTGAATCCCACCCAGAAGTCTAAAATTTCAGCACAGAAATCTCATCTCTAAGCCTGAACATGATGTGCAATAGTCCAAATTAGGTCAAGCTTACACAATTTCAACCAACCAAGATTTAAACTACTGCTGAAAAGGGTTGACATAGCTGTCTCCTTCCTTCTCTCTTCCCTGCACCAATATTTGGACAGCTGATCCTGCTGATCTGCTAGGACCAGGTCAATAATTTCTTTTTTACCTTTTAAATTTTTTTCCTTTTTTTAAAATGAGGTTAATTTTCTGCCTGGTGATTTATCTAATCAAGCTCAGCACATAGTATCATGAACATCTAACACAAGGAAAATGGAAGCAACAGAAAGGCGTCTCCAAGTCAAAGAGGAAACAGGAGTCCTACTAATAGTTCAGATTTATCTACTGCCCGTGTAGTCACAGCTCCAGGCTGGTGTCTTCCATCCACCCTCCCTCTGCTATTTTGTGCTGCTCTTTCAGGAACATCTGCAGGACAACAGTAACTCCTCTGCCTCACCCTATTCATTGTCTCCTTCAGGTTGCCAAAAAGCTATTTAGAAATAAAATAATAATAAAAAACCCACAACACCCCAGCATTTTAGCTTTTGTGTTAGCAAGTAACTGAAAATTAGCAATAACAGGGCTTCTAAGTGAGAGTGAGAAACAGTAGGTGCTAACAAAACCTGGATTAAAGTTATTCCTTTTCCTCTCTGCTACTCAGACAAGGCTGGCTACATAACTTGCTGACCTTGTGAACTTTGTGTCTCGTCTGCTAAGGTAGCAATTAGCTAAAGAGCAAGTGAATGGAAGAGTGATAAATAAATTGCTGGTAAAAAATTTGGCCAACACACCTACAGTCTCCTGGAAAAACCTTTCTTTTGTCCCGGTGCAATAAAAATCTCAGGCAGAGGTAAAACATGTTCATGCTTCTTCATAGAAATCAGTCTCCAAAACTGCCTAGCCTGTCTTGACTTCTACAGCCCTCACCTTGCCCTTCCTCCTGTCCCAGAAGACTGGCAAGTATGACTCCCTCACCGGCACAGGAGCAGCCAGCAGCCCTCTAAAAGGAGGGAAATGGGACAACAGTCCAGGTGTAGTGTTTAGCGGTGTCTGGGAAGTGTTGGCTGGGAGACGTGGAGGCTGCTGCATGGGCAACATCCACCTCTGCAGCTGCCACAGCATCAGAGGTGTCAGGAGTTGCAGCATTTCTGCTGTGGGCTGGATGTGAAAGGCAGGATCAGGGCAGGCAGAGCACGGGGATAGGAGCCTGTTTAGTTCCCTTGCTCTGCCCAAGAACTGGGCATTTATTTGGTCCAGTGTTGCAGTAACTGCTCACAGCTGCCTACAAAGGCCACTGCAGGATGGGGTAGCCTCACCTTTGCCTCAAACTGTCATCTTTGGCAAAAATATACAACCACCAAAGAGCGTTCTCCTCCAGAAGCCATGTGCAGAAGATATCCCAGTATCCACAGCAGCCTGAAGTAGTGATCATTCATTTTCATAATCTGCCATAACAAGATTGCACTGCATCAAACTACACACCCACAAGTGCTGTGATTGAGTTTACAGTAGTGGTGACTGAACTGTCTGCTGGGTAAACCCAGACTGTTGTACATAGCTTACCAAGCACATGATAAAGTAGTGCAGAAACAGCATACATTTACTATCATACAATTTCTGAGAAGGCTATACTAAACACTTAAAAAATAAAACTGTACATTTCAATAGTCCATTCACAACATCTTTCCTTTCATAATGAAAATACCAGTAGATCAGGAACAATCATAGTTAGGGCCTTGTTCATATAGGCCTGATGACAGACCATGGAAGTCAAAGGGCATTTGACCTTGAAGTCCTTCTTACAAGAGCCTGCTTCTTTGCCTGGCAGTCTTATTCTGAGCACTTGTTTGCTGCTGAACCAGAAGATGCAGCCACATGACTAAGGCACATGATGTCACTTAACTTCCTTTGCTACTGCTAAAGTGGATTGGGGTATTTGTGTCATATTATTCCATCAGATAAAAAAAATCACTGCATTGCGGCTGCGGACCATAGGCTTAAAAACCATCATTCCTTTATTTGGCCATTAGGACTTGACTGAGGCTCAGTGTTACTCTTGTATTGTATTAGTGTGATTATTTAATAGTGCTATAAGCCTAAGGCATAACATTACAATAGATTTGAAACATCCAAGCCCTTTTTTTAAATGAAAACGTGATTGTTTATTGAGAACATTAGGTCATTTTATAATGAATGGTCCTATTGTTTACCCTATGTAGTTCATCAGTAGAACTTTATGCTAGTTTTTCTCTTATTAGTAAGACAGCTGTTTAAATGCAAAACAAGTAAATTATTTATGATAAAGTCCTCTGTTTCGATAATGTTAAAGGAATATGAGGTTGCCTTTCTCAGATTTGCACACAAAAAGCTGTAAACTAGAAATATACTTTTAAAACAATGAATGGCAGCCATTTGAATTTAAAACATTAGACCTCTATGATCAAATAAGTCAGGTCTAGGAGAAACAATTATCATAACTGAGCATAAAATATTTCCCCTCTCCCCAAAAGTTTGCGTTACTTTATCCTCCTGATAGTGACCATAAAGTTAGCAGGAAGAAAAAATACTTGCAAAAAAATGAATATAATATTTCTTTTTTTCCCCCATGCATACTACACCTGAAATATTGTTAGTGCTCTGAAGACTGATTTGAAGTATTCTCCCTTTAAGTATCACTAGATGGCACCACTTTGCAGACTTCTTCACAGTGAGTGAAAATGTGGCTCTAAACGGTGATTTAAAGAGACTATATTTATTATAATACAATTTTTTTCAGCTGTGTTAATCTATGATGGCTGCGTTCATACCTGTGTTTAAAATGTGTGTAACTTTAAAAACTCAGTGAGACAGTAAGAACCTCTTGAGATTGAAATAAAGGAGGGGACAAGCTGGGTGACTAAGACAGCAGGTCTATGCCTTTGTTTTGACTTGAGGAAGCCATGCTCTGTTGTTCAGGTAGAATAGCGGACTCTGAATATATACTAATAATATTAGAGCTGAAAACCATTTGGCTGGAAATCTTAAGAAAACCAAACCAGTTGTAACATCTCCAAGCAAACTTAAAAGTATGCAAGCAGGGGAAGCACATGAAAGCAGACTTCAGTGATATTTTTTATCGTAGTCATGTCCAGCATGACAAGGATCAATAATTTTGTTATTCATTGCAGAGGAAAAAAACAAAATTTTATTCAACCTAAAGAAAAATGAAAATGTTTTATCGTTCCTGGTAGAAATGCAAATTCTGTTCAGAAGTTGTATGTTGCCGATTACTGACCCAAAACACACTGTGTGTGCCAGAAGATATCTGGTCTATGATAAAGACAGAGTGGTAAGAATCCTTCCTGCAGGATTCCAGCTGAAGCCTCCTTAAGTAGAAGAAGAATTCAAAGCTGGCTTTTCCAAAGCTGAGGCACTCATCAAACCTATGACTGAGTGAAAGTTCAGAGATGGGATACTCTCTGTTTTATTACTGCTCCGGTTTGCACACTATCAATAAGGATTAGCAATAAGCCCAGAACTGTACAATGCCCTACTAGCCATCAGGCCTTGGGCATTCCTCTGGGAGAATGCAAGTCATGTATATAGACACCGTCAATGCAGAAGAGATCCAAATTTGGGGCTTCCCTCATCCTGTTTGCATGCACTTGACTCCAGCTTAAAAATGTGTGTGTGTGTGTGTTTGGTTTTAGGAGAAGATTCTCTCTAATGAGTCAAACAGAGATTCCCCAGCTATTGATTAGACTGTAAACTATGCTTATTATCAGAAAAGCTATAAAGATAAACACAGTTTATCCCATCTCTCTCCATGTTTTATTTACAAAGTTCGAACAAAGCTCAACCCCTCACCCCAAGACCAGAAATACATCAGCCCTCAGACCTTACCAGAGAACTGAGCCAATTCTACCAATCTCTTCTCCTTTCTGTGCATCATCAACTTCCTGTCTCCTTGGGGCAGGACTATGTTCTTCAGTATTTTGAGTTCCTGTAGGAATATCAGCAGAAGAAAGAATAGGCAATATAAAATTTCCCTTCCTTAGGTCTTGTTAATCAATATTTTAATGACAAAGTGGAAAATCCTTGTAGAGAAGAATGCTCCCAAGTGATTTGATAAGCGCCAGAAAGCTTTCCTGGATACCCTTACTCATTTGAAGATGCTTATTATTCTCTTAACATTTGTGATACCACTTCTCTAGCTGCCTAGTTCACTCCTAGCAGGACATATTTTAGTACCCTTGGGATACTCTGAGGAGTGTGCCTCTGGGAGGTAGACAGTGTCTCAGTGCCCAGCTTTATAGGTTCACTGTGCTGCTGTGTGAAGCATGTCTTGCTAGCCAGTTTACTGTGAAATCATTCTTAACTCCAGCCAAGTTAATGTAAAAATGCAAATAAAATTATTCACAACATCCAGAATATTAAACATAGTTACAGAGACTTAAGTGAAAAAACAAAGGAAAAAGCACTTTTAAGGCCCTTGCAGTTGAATTAAATCAGAAGTAGTCACTCTCTCCTGCCAGTAGACTAACTTGTAACTTTTCCTAACACATAGTTTGTCGGGGAATCTCTGTTTGACTCATTAGGAGGAATCTTCTCCTTATGGAGCATTTTGGCCACTCAGAAAAACAATAGTAAGAAAAAAATGGAGCAGAATAATCAAATTTTACCAAATTAAAGCCTAATTCCTCACCACTTCCCTTCCTTTCTCTCTCTGTTCCCTGATAACAGCAAATATCTTCATATTCTCACAGCTGCTGTTCAGGACATCATGATCTGCAATGTCCTATTGGAATTTTTGGTATAGATCATTTAAAAAAAGAAATCAGACATTATGATGAAGAAGATATTCCCAGTCCATAAATTCTAGAGGATTTCTTATATTCCCCTTTTAAAAATCTGCTTGTGTGCCATTTCCCCCAGCCATAATGATGGAGCTGTGTTCCATACAGATGCAGACCCTACCTCAGGGAAAGCTCACTCTCTCTTGGGCTGGGGAGAGCAGGGCAGGCAGTGGGAAGGTCTGAATAGAAGCTTTGTTTCTCTAGCACGATCCTTATGATGCAAAGTCACAAACACTACAACTCTGCTCTGTAGTTTTCCCAGGGAAGAGCTATTTTTTTTCTGCTGGCCTCTTCAGTTTTCCTTTTTATCACATGAGACAGATGATACGTATGAATGGCTTGTTTTCACTGACGGCTATGTCACTCTGAAGAAAAGGCAAAGCAGAGCCCTCTGCAAAGAAAACATGTCATCTTCCCTTCCCCTCTTTGGTACCAACAGAGCCTGTTCAGGGCAAGCCCCACGCTTCAAAATGTGGCACTCACATGAGAGAGAAAGCTACTGCTCCGCAGCTCTGGAAAACCGCACTGTCAAAAGGAACCAGGGACTTATTAGCCAGGACAGACTGATGAAGGAAAAAGAGAAAAAGTGTTCTATAAAAAGGTTTTGTTGCCATTAGACCTTTCTAGAATTCCTGGGTGTCCTGGTTTCAGCTGGGATAGAGTTAAGTTTCGTCTTGGTAGCCGGTATGGGGCTGTGTTTTGGGTTTAGGATGAGAACAATGTCGATGATACACTGATGCTTTGGTTCTTGCTAAGTAGTGCTAAGCTGTTGCTAAATCGGTGCTAAGTGGCACTCACACCGGTCAAGGACTTTTCAGCTTCCCCTGCTCTGCCGGGTGCACAAGAAGCTGGGAGGGGGCACAGCCGGGGGGGCTGGCCCAGACTGGCCCAAGGGCTATTCCATACCATATGAGTCATGCTCAGTATATATAAGCTGGGGGAAGAAGAAGGAAGGAGGGGGACATTGGGCATGATGGCGTTTGTCTTCCCAAGTAACCATTACGCGTGATGGAGCCCTGCTTTCCTGGGGATGGCTGAACACCTGCCTGCCCATGGGAAGTAGTGAACGAATTCCTTGTTTTGCTTTGTTTGCGTGCACGGTTTTTGCTTTGCCTATTTAACTGTTCTAATTTATTTTACTTCAATTATTAAACTGTTCTTATCTCAACCCACGAGTTTTCTCCCTTTTACCCTTCCGATTCTCTCCCCATCCCACTGGGGGGGAGTGAGCGAGCGGCTGCGTGGTGCTTAGTTGCTGGCTGGGGTTAAACCACGACACTGGGTTTTACTAACTTTCAAGCATTTCTAAACTGCTTGTATCAGTGAATGGGATAACATTAATTCTCTTCCAAATCTTACATTTACAACTTCAGTTTTAAGAGGTTTATTCATTGAGTTCTGAGCATCAAGTATTCTGAACAGGGTCTACTAAAAGCGTGATTTAAAATAAAAGTATACAATATACTTTAAGTATGTATTTTGCTCTGTTAAAATGATAGTGTTTGTTTCAATGCATTGTGAACAAGACTTTTTTCCATGTTCTGCTATTTCTATTTGTCTTTCATGGATATAGCTGATTAAATTTTAAAAGATTTATGGATAGTGCTTGCATTCTCTTTCTTGAGCCCTTATGTTGGATACATTTCACGTGTGAATTTACTCCTAGCCTGGAGAGAAAAGGAACGCGTGCGCTTCAGAGTTATTGCCTAGTGTTTTCCATACTCTAAAAATTTGTATTATCACTTTTATTTATTAACTATTTTTAAAACAGGAATTGGATGCTTCTCCATTGTTTATTTTCTCAGTTGCAAGACTCACAAGCATCTTTCGTTTATTGCGCTTTGGAAGAGCATCTTTCTACTTTATGAGCTTTGTGCTAAACCATTTCTTTAGTACAGAAAAAAAGGACAGATTATATTAATACTGAGCTGACAATGTGCAGATACTTCTCCACTCTTTTCTTAATCCAACAAACAATCAGCATCTGAGTGCCACTAACAGCCACATGGAAACTAGCTAAGTCAGCACTTCTTAAAGGTCAAAATGTTCCAAATAGCTCAAATCAAAGCTGAGGTTTTCAGTACTGTACACAGGGGTTTCATTTTCAAACACAGGCATTCAGACAGATAAATATCTCTGGATAAACTAGCAGGGATTGATTCCTAGCACCCTGATCTGCATGGGCACCCCTCCTGCCTGTCGGGGCAGCTGTAGAAGTGGTGGGGTGCATCCGCTCCTCAAGGAAGAGCCTCTTTTGCCTGTAAAGTCACTGGGGTGTTCAAACGGCACAACTGCATTTTCAGCTGCTCTGTGCGCAGCAGCTCCTACTCCAGTTCCCGAGAGCCGCCCCAGGGTGGGGTGCGTGGCACAGATTCCTCTCTTCACAGTAGTTGCTGAGTCTGTACCAGGACATCTGAACTGGACAGACAGTTTTGGAAAATGCTGAGGGCCTTTCTGGTCACACTCATATCACAAGGCATTCGTCTACCACTCCCAATGGGGGAAAAGCTGAGGAATGGCAGAAGCTGAGCTGTAGGAACTGAAGATTTTGAGAGTTCAGCATACCAAGGGCAATCTTATGACTGCCACCTCTTTTTTATGTTTTAGTTCACATTGCCTAAGAAAAAAAACCCTCTTTAAACAAAGACAGTTACAAATTGCCCTATGAGCTTCAATAGTTCCCCCAATAATATCTTCTTATATATTACTTGAACTGTATCATTTATGCCACTGGCATCAGCTATTAACTACTTGCTTGCCCTGTGCTGCTGCATCAACGAATCAGAGCCACCATTGACTCATCATGTTTGGCTTCATTCAAACCTGACTGCAATTACAGTGTGTGCCCCAACGGCTGCACGGGCCAAATCATGAGCCTTTTCCCACTGATTTCAGTGATCTTTGCAGCAGATCCTCAGGGTTCTTTTCTGATAAAATAGGATTTTATCAGCACAAGGCAAGGTCCTGATTAACCAAAATGACTAGAGAGAGTAACAGGAAAAAGGGTTCAATTTATCCGAACATTAGATCCCCACCATGCATTTCAAAGGGCTATTCTGCACACTTCTCCAGACAGTTACTGTTGACTACTGCAGCAGCAGCAAACTGACCCTGTCAAAACCAGGGCTAGTACCACAAGGTACTAAACACTCTGCAGATATAAAGAGCACCACATTACAGACTTGCAGTCTGCACAAGGTAGAGTCACACAGTTTGAGAAAGCTTTCCAATGAGGCAGCCAAAATGCTCAAGTTTTTAATACTGATCCTGGACTCAGATCATGATATTATCCATTATTAGCCCATGATATCAGCAAATTAGCTAGGAGAGGCTGACTTGCAATGATTCATCCTCACTGATCAACATACAGGGAACAGATCAAACTACTGTAGGTTGTTTTGGGAAAAAAAAAAAAAGTCAAGATCCATTTGATTGTTTGCAAGCACTAAGAGTCTGTTAAAAAAACATTCATGTGGAGGTAGCACAGATTCCACCTGGGCTAAGGGATGGGCATTTAGTTCACTCAGTGGGGAAAAAGAATGGGAGGGTGATCAGGAACCCTCAGTCAAATAAAGGTAGAAAGTCCTTGTAATAGAGAAAAGGTGGAGGAGTTAAGTCAGAGATCACATATGCTGAAGTCAAGAAATGTTGCTGAAGTCAAGAAATAAAGCTTGAAATAGATTAGAAAAGAAGCTAATCAATGCAAAGAGAAGAGACACAATTAAAAAAACCCGGTTCAAATGTGACAGTTTTTCAAACAGAGTTTCAACAAAACCTTAAAGAAATTAAAGCCCCAAACCCAGCACTTTGCTGAAAAGAACCAGTTTTATAGAAATATTTTAAGATAACAGAAAACAGTGGGAGGGATAAGCCAGCTCAGGGAAAGCTTGAGAACAGTTATCAAATTAACAGCAAGAATCAAAAGGCAAAAAATTGAAGAAAGGATTGGAAACCAACACCAAGAGCTATTTGCTCTGGAATGACCTTCTGGAGCTGCTGTAAGAAAGCCTTGATCTGTGCGCCCCACAGGTCATACTACCAGATACATAGCTAAACTCTGACTACCCTTATTAAAACCAGTACAAAGAGTCAGCAGCGTCACGGCAGGGGCTTCTCTTCTGGGCACTTGATTTGAGCCAAAAAAATCTTTTCTTTGTTCACAGTAAGCTAGTCCTAACCTCAGATGTAACCTGGCCTGTCAGTAATTCACATTCAGCGCACAAGGGACTGCACACGGCCATTACTTAAGCAGCAGTGTGATTTTCTTTGGGGAGAAAATCATGCTGAGGAACAAAACTCAACCAAAAACTTGCACCCAGCAATATGCAAAGGGGAAACAAAATAACAGAATTTGAGGCATGGAGCATGGGAGGTAAGGCAGCAATGTCATTTCAGACCATTAGTCTACAAGGACAGAGGTCAGGCACTAAACTGTTTTCTCTTTCCAAAGGTGAAAATGCCTGACAAGTTGAATAACTGATAACGAGCTAAGAGAGAGAAAAGCCAGGAAATGAAAAATGCAAAGGGTTCTTGCTGGGAGTTGCTGATTCTGGCAGCCTGATGGAGGCAACGCTGCAATGGTTTCATGCCTCAGGTCCAACCAGTAGCAAGGCTAAACATGCATCCCCAGCAGGTGCACACATAGAAACACATCTGTATAATACATAGATAGATGCATGTATGGCCAGATGCAGAGTTCAACACAGAGAGAAAACAGAGAAAACAGGCAGACTGAGGAATGAGGGCAGGCTCTCAGAGGGATTGTGTAGGAGCATCCCATCATATATGGGGAAAAAAAAGCATAGCTTCAGTAAAGGTGCTTTGCATGCTAATTTAGGAGTCAAAACCAAAGTTAGTTACATTGCCTCTCATACACTTGCAAATCATGATCAAAGCTACAAGTAACTAATTTCTGAGTAAAACCAATGTTTCCTATGTATTTTCCCTCACAAATTAAAAGCCTTAATCTTTATGGGACCTTGAGGTACAGGTTGTAACTATTCTATGGAAGATCACTGTTTGATGACGGCACTTCTGGCCAAGCATCTGTTTGCTCGAATTTTGCAGTCCCCACAAGTCAAGCTGTGCAACCAATTTTCAGTTCACTGGTCAGACATAAAAATGAAGCACAAAATTTTGAGGGCTATAACAAAGTTTCTTATAAACAAATTCTGGAAAAGTTTTAATTGAAGGAAGGGAAATGCAGTTTCAAAATGCAATCCCGAAATACCAATTTAAAATGTACTTGTGAATGTTTCATTCATTGAAATGGGTTAATAATACACACACACAAAAAAAATGGCAACACTACTTTTGTTAAATTCAATAAAATAATATTTTTCATTTTGCCTTAAGACAGTCATCCAGCTAGAGTCACACAACTGGAGCAAGGATGCCTCTAGAGTCATTCTTCCTCCTCCAGGCCATAGAGTTAACTACCCAAGTGCTCTGACTCTGAGTAACCCAGGAAAGCACTTCAAATGTCCTTCACTGGATTTTGAAAGAATCCTTCTGCTGCAGGGTACAGCCCTCTAACTCTGTGGGGAATCGGTGGATATTCATAGGTATGTCAACACTGTAGCCAAAGCAGAGGCCTAAAAGTTATAAATGTGCTAATCAGGATAAAATTAATATTCATCGAATCATAGAACCATAGAATCGTTTATGTTGGAAAAGACCTTTAAGATCATCAGGTCCAACCATTAACCTAGCACTGCCAAGTCCACTACAAAACCATGTCCCTAAGCACCACATCTACCCGTCTTTTAAATACCTCCAGGGATGGAGACTCAACCACTTCCCTTGGCAGCCTGTTCCAATGCCTGACTACCCTTTCAGTGAAGAACTTTTTCCTAATATCCAATTTAAACCTGCCCTGGTGCAACTTGAGGCCATTTCCTCTTGTTCTATCACTTGTTACTTGGGAGAAGAGACCGACCCCCACCTCACTACAACCTCCTTTCAGGTAGTTGTAGAGAGCAATAAGGTCTCCCCTCGGCCTCCTTTTCTCCAGGTTTGTTGCCCTTCTTTGGACAATGCTCCAGCACCTCAATGTCCTTCTTGTAGTGAGGGGCCCAAAACTGAACACAGTAGTCGAGGTGTGGCCTCACCAGTGCCGAGTACCAGGGGACGATCAGTTCCCTAGTCCTGCTGGTCACACTATTTCTGATACAAGCCAGGATGTTATTGGCCTTCTTGGACACCTGGGCACACTGGCGGCTCATATTCAGGCAGCTGTCGACCAACACCCCCAGGTCCTTTTCTGCCAGGCAGCTCTCCAGCCACCCTTCCCCAAGCCTGTAGCGTTGCATGGGGCCGTTGTGACCCAAGTGCAGGACCTGGCACTGAGGCTTGTTGAACCTCATACAGCTGGCCTCAGCACATCGATCCAGCCTGTCCAGGTCCCTCTGTAGAGCCTTCCTACCCTCCAGCAGATCAACACTTCCACCCAACTTGGTGTCATCTGCAGCCTTCCTGAGGGTGCACTTGATCCCCTCATCCAGATTGTTGATAAAGATATTGAACAGGACCGGCCCCAACACTGAGCCCTGGGGAACACCACTTGTGACTGGCTGCCAACTGGATTTAACTCCATTTACCACAAGTCTTTGGGCCTGGCCATCCAGCCAGTTTTTTACCCAGCAAAAAGTACACTCGTTTAAGCCATGAGCAGCCAGTTTCTCCAGGAGAATGCTGTGGGCGGTGGTGTCACAGGCTTTACTAAAGTCCAAGTAGGCAACATCCACAGCCTTTCCCTCATCCTCATCCCTCATATTAGCTTGCCTTGAACCTGAATATAGGTGTACTAAAATGACATAGCAATAGCATGTAAGTTTTTTGTAGTACTGTCAGCCAAGCACAATTTCAAAGAAGGATATCAGCAGTGTGATCATCCAAAAGGCAAAGGTGGGTGAAGTTGCACATAGGAGGCATACAAGTAACAAAAGTGCTGACAGAAAGGGCAAGATAAGCATGAGGGCATGCAAAGAGGCAGGGCATTCTCCCAAATACACAAGAAGGATGAGTGTCAAGACAAGAGAAATCAGAAGAAGCAACACAGCAAGCAGAAAGGGTACCCTCACCCCCGACCCTGCCGTTTTTGGAAAGAGACAGCAATACTGTAAAAACTGGCATGAGCAAGGAGAGCCTGAGAAGACAAAAAACACATACAGTTTCATTCTGATTTTTCTCACTAAGGATCTCTCTAGCCCACTCACCATGACCTCAGGACAAGGAACCACCCGGGACTCTGGGCCATACAGACTCACTATATGCCATCAGTTCCATGGTACTGTGTCCTCACAGCTAATTTAGAGTATGATTGTGTAAGACTAATATATATAGAATATGATCATGTCAGACTTCTGTATAAGTACAGGTATTAAGTAATGTTGTGTAAGAATTGCCCAAGTGTTGTGCAAGATTGCCAAATTAATGAATGAATTCAATGCAGTTTAAAATCAGCCAGATTTGCCAGTCTTCTAAACACAGCCATCAAATCAATTGCTAATTCCCTGAGATATATAAATGTATACATTTTGTATAGATATAGGTATATGTAGAGGCGTAAGCATAGGTGTAGGCATAGCTATACACACATATAGTCTGTTGCAACAGTATGCCTAGGCACAAGTATTTTAGAGCAAGTGTAGGGTCTCCCAGAAAAGGAAAAAAGTCTCTACTGACTTACAGAAAAATCAGAAAATTCTGAATTTAAGCCATACAGGATGAAGAGGGGAAACCCCTTACTATTTTTAGGACAGTATTAGTAATTTATTTTGCAGGGAAAACCACCACTTAATTAAAAAATCTACTTCAAATTCATGATGCTTTTCTGAAATGTCAATTGATTTGATTTAATTCTTTCATACCAGAGCTTTCAAGCTACTTTACAGAAAGAAAAACAGCTAGTGATTCAAAGAGCAAGAAAAAAAAAAACATCTGCTCTACCATATGGGGACAGTCTTGGAAATAACAATAGGCTCATGATCTTTCCATATGTTTTTACTCCTGCTGCTGAGACCAAACTGACATTGATGTTTTGCTTACTAAAAAATTAAAGCACAAAGACCTGTATGAAAAGGAGATAACTGAGGTCTGAAGAAAAGAGAAATGCAAAAATGAGGAGGGAGTTTCTTTAAAGTCTGGGAAATAAGGGCAATGACAAGTGGAATATGAAACAGAGTTTGCGGCAGTGCCCTTAGCTGAGGTGTTTAAAGAAACATTGCATAGGAAAAGCACAGCTGGCAAAGGGGAGTAGCAAACCTCCACCAACGGCCATACCCAGAAAAGGACATTTCCCCTCCAAGGACAGCAGTTCCCACTGTAGCCAGGAGATCCAGCACCATGGCAAACCCCTCTGCGCTGAGTGTAAGCACAGGGGAATTTTCTTGAAATGTGTCCAGAAGATATGCAAGAAAAAAGGTGAAACTGTGGCATAAGCCCTAAGACATCGAAAGTCTCCTCTGAGTCCATCGTCCAACACAGTTTCTCCACTGTTTCCACAGTTTGTGTTATTTAAAATAGCTGATTATGGGTTTGCTTTTGTTTGCTAAGTCCTCACAAATTCAATTTGAATCATTAACTTTACTCTTGATTTACTGAGGTGTAACTGGAGTAGAACTTGTCCATATGGACCTTAGACTTCCCGCAGATTTAAAACAAAACAAATAAAAAATCCACATGATAATGAAAGTTTAAGCAGAAGCCAGTAATCAAGAGAACATGGTTAATTTACCTAAAATATTTGGGCTGCAGCTAAAGTCAACCTGCAATAATGCAACTGCAGCATCCCTGCCTGTGGCTGGAAGAAAAATTAATTTCAAAGTTTGTTTAAATTAAAACCTAACATAACTCCAGCCACATTGTCTGTACCCCTCCGTCTTCACACTACTCTTAGTTTCTAGCCTCCCATCCTCCATTCTTTTGCTTTCTGGGATTTGATAGCCTCTAGCATCCTACACAAAAAACTACTTCTGCCTTGGGAACCCTCTTCCACCAGCCAGCTGCCTGAGGAAACCCTAATTTTCTTCCCAGTCTCAGTCTCCTCCAGCTTTTATCAAGCAATCCAGTCCCCAAGGCTCCCTTTTCCTCCAGCAAGTACCTCTGCCCCTTCTAAAGTTGCACAGGGAACAAACCTCCCTTCTGGGAGGCACTGTCTGTCTTCTAACTGCAGGCTGCAGGCTCCAGTGCTGAATCCAAAGATTTTCAATATGTTTTTTTTCATAGACACTTACAAGACAGACATAGAAATCATGTAATTCAACAGCCATTTTTGTAATATTGTCCTTTCAGAATTAAGACAGTTTGAAATGAAACTAACTGGAGCTTGACTTGTCATTCAAACCAGCTATTGAGGAATTGTCTTCTTTCACTGAGACGCATCTCTGCCATGGATCAGTACAAAGGTACATATGCTGCCAAGTGTGAAGCTTGTGAGTCTCTTAGACAAATTCACTCTCATGAGAAGAGTTTTGACACAAGCTATATACATCAGAGTTTCATTTTCAAAGTCTCATCTACAAAGTTAAATGTATGGGTTTTGGGGCTTGCTTCCTAAGTGACATAAGTTTTACTTCTTTGTGGTTATGTAATTTTTTTTAAGTCAAGACACAATATAATGGATCAGCTTCTTCAGCTGATACTGAAATGTTCACAAGATCAGAAGTGAGTGGCCCTCCCGTCTACATAAGAAAACTTCTGATACTTGCCTGGCTGACAAAAGCACAAGGGAAATAATCACTTGAAGTGGGAAAAATATAAATAACAATATTGCCAATAACATGCATATTTTAACAGAGAAGTACATTAACCACTAGAACAACTAACTAGATGGAGTGAGCATGGAGAATATTCCATCCCCCAATAGTTTAAAAAACAAGAGCAGATTTTTTTTTCTTTTTTGGTAAGATATGCTCCAGTTCCAGTCTGTGTTATTGGACTTGACACAGGATTCACTTGGTGAATTTCTGAGGTCTCTTTTACTTGGAAAGCCAGACATGCTGATCATAATGTCTCCTTCTGGCCCTAAAATCTGTGAATCTACTATGTCGATGGAACAATGCTAGTTTATGCCCAGCTCCTAATGTGCATTTGAAGGTGACAATCCTCGAGTTGTGCTGCTCCTCATTAGCCACAAGAATCATTGTAGCACATCCACCATACAGTAGGTAACAAACACAAACTCAGCTGCTCAGGTCACTGCAGAGGGAGGTTAGTCAAATAATACCTTTAAAAAGGGCTGGGTCAGAAAATAGTATATGCTATTCTAAAATGCAGAAGCAGAAACATTAAAAAGAGGATGGAGCCTGAGAGAAGGGCCAAGAATTGTTCAAGCAGAAGATACACTTGGCAAAGAAAAGGGGATGTTATTGTTCTCCTCAAATTTGGTGTCAGAAGTGTCAGAAGAGCACGTGACATGAAGATGGGGCAAACCTTGCAAAAGTCCTCCAGCACATCACAGTACAGTGTGTGGAGGAGGTGGGGCAGCACACTTCAGGGGGTTTTCTCCTCCACTCCAATGCTACACTTGAGCATTAACAGATCAAGAACATCTCAGTCCTGAAGACAGGTGAATTTTCACATGCTTCCTTTCTCATTTTAAGAGAGGGAATTTTAAGGAATTTTGGGCCAGATGCTTTCATGGTAGGAAACATTTCCAGAGGGAGGCTAAATCCTGATCTACAGAGCTTTTTTTCTTTTGCATTCCCCTATAGTGTTACTGTAAGCTGATGTCCTTGTAGCAGACCTCTCCTTACCACAGGGCTGAGTTTGACAGGTGTTTCATTTTTCTCTGCTATTGCAATGTTCCAGCCCTTGGCCATGGGTAGATTGAGACCTGCAAACGAGGGGTATCAAAGAGCAGCTGGAATGACAAGGTTGAAGGATGCAACTCAAACACAGAGCAGTGGAAGAAAAAGCATGAGAGCTACTACTTTACAGAGCAAAGCACCCCATAATTCTCTGTCCGTATATATTATCCCCTCCAATACCTTCACCCTTGTTACCGCTTTACCTCACCTGTTTTCACTAGTACTGCACCTGTGTGCTGCCACATGACACAGCAAAACAAATTCATTGCAGACCAGGTGTGAGCACACAATCTAATTTCCTTTAGGCTAGTCACACAACAAAACTGAGAGCTTATGTCAGCCTTCTGCTTTCTTGCCAGCTGCAGGAGACAAGCATCAGAAGAACGCAGCACAGCTTTGCAACAAGCAGCAGTGACATTTTTGAGAGGTTACTACAGGTTCCAAGGCCCGACTTGCGATATTTTCACACTTTTCTTTTGCTCTCCGTAGTTCCATTATCAGACGGTTTCACCATGGGTATGTTACTAGGACTAGTAAAGGATTAAAGCACCACTCGGGAGAATAAAGCAGGGAAGAGGCTGAAGGAACATAATTTGCAAGCGCTGGGACGAAGTTACCGGTGTTTCACCTAAGTAAAGAGCTGGTTGATTTCAAAGGGCGTTCTGCCTGATTAACAGCCGTGGGCCCACGTCCAGTGTATTCTACCCCAGATGATTTATTTCAGAGAGAAAAATAAAAGCACAGTGAGTTTTGATTATAAATAGCAAGATGTTTGTCCGTCGTGACAAACCCCAGGACTACACATTAACAGAGATCACTGCCTTCTCCTCTGCAGCAGTGTAATACAGCTCTCTGCATTTGGCAACAGTCCCCATGTGCAGGCATAATTCCTGCACTCAGTTTGAGCTACACATGATAACAAATTGAGCATGGCAAGGAAGACCCCCTATTTGACACGTTTAGCACAGCAAGGAAGACCCCCCCTATATCCTTTGACAGTGACGTTCCCCAAACCGCAGGCTGCTGTTTTGAACAAAGCACAGTGTGGACATGGGGTATTTGAATTCAAACCTTCTTTTCTCCAGACCCTACAGTGTGATAATGTAACACAAATTCAGGAGCCCCTGCAGTAAAATACCATGCAACTGCAGTGCAGTTTTTAACCCGATTTTGCTGATTACAAGGCACTACAAACAGAAATAGCATTCAGAGATGTATTGCTACAGAAGGTACTTGATTCCTATGACATGTCTTTAACATTCCTCAAGTCCAGGCAGTGTACGTAAAAGGAACCTGCTGTAAAGGAGATTTACGGTTGCCTGAATTTGACTAGTTTTAAATGACAAATTGCAGTATAGTTAAATGCAAATAACTCTCAGAAACAAGTACTCTCAAGGTGTAAAGTAAAAACTTCAAGCCTCTGGGTGGCACAAAGTAATTCTGTAACAAGCTTTTTCTTTCTTAAACTCATTGCGACACCTGATGCTCTCAAAACCACCTTGTGTCTCCTTTGCTGCTAGCAGGAAAAGACCTTCTTCACTTGGGGACAGCTCAAGTGAACCAGAGCTGTTCTCTGTAAGTGCTCTGACACAAACACAGGCAATATTAAAACATGATTTCAATCCTCCTTGTTTCCGGCTGTGTGACAGCTCTGCCCATAAAACCCTGTGCTGTGCACACTGCCTATAAATACGAGAGAGGAAACACACGCGTTGCTTCTCGTGCAAGCTGTTGGAAGCGCTTAGCCTTGTAACTGTGCACATCTTTGAAGGACTCAGAGCAAGCATCTTCCCAAAGTGATTTTACATGTGATGATTAAATCAATCAACTGAATCAGGATAATTTCACTTATCTATTGCCAAGGTGATAAATGGGGATTTTGGTGCTGTGAAGTATAATATTTGGGCTTAGGGTCAGCAAAAGGTGCCCTCAATTTGTGAAGTATTTGTAAAGTATCTACCGTCACCTACTGGAAACGCTTTCATTTATAGGTTGATATAAAAGCCAGCTGCCTAATGAGCTGCAGTGACAACCCTTCTGTCACCGATACTATTGCCGTTTGCCCCTCTCTGCAGATCTCAGCTGTAGGGTTTCTAGTCTGTTAGTTCCTCTCTTCTCCTGGTGGGAACTTAGGGCTAAATTCTGACCCTACTTTGATACACCCTCTCCTCAGTCTGAGCTGTGTCACTACGGTGCCGAGGTTAACTAGGAAACAGCTAGTGCCAACGTAATATACCAATAAGGGACTGTCTCCTGCTGCAAGGCATCCAAACATCGTCACGTCCCGAACCACAGGGAAGACAGGAATGGAGGGGACTCATTTGGGCCGCCAATTTCCGTTCTTCTGAATCAGTGGTGCTGTGGAAGGTCTCACGGAACATCCTCTGCCAAATATGCTCTATCGATGGCTGACAGCAAAGTTAAGATTGTGGAAGGTTAACCACGGTGAAGGGCCAAGCTCTCACCCAGGCCCTCCTCAGCAGGACGGGGGGAGGAAATGGGATGAGAAAGCTCATGGGTCAAGATAACGTCAGGGAGGCTGCTTACCAACTACTGTTGTGGGCAAGACAGACTCCACTTGGGAAAAATTAATGGAATTTACTGCCAGCTAACATAGATTTGGGTGGTGAGAAGCCAAGGCGGGCATTAAAGCAGCACCTTTCCTCCCCGGCCTGCCAGGCCCAGCACCCCCCTTCCCCCAGAGGCCTCCAGCCCCACCGAGCGCGCAGAGGGACGGGGGTCGGGCAGCACTTGCCAGTTTCTCTCGGCCCCTCCGTCCATCTCACACTTGCCCCTGCTCGGGCGTGGGCTCCTCCTCCTGGTGCTGGGATCAGCTGGAGCACGACTGTGGCGGGGCGCAGCCCTGATCAGGAGCGTCAGCAAGTGGAGGCGCGGCTCGTGAGCAGGCCTGGCTGCTGGAGCTGCTGCCCGCTAAAGGCCTCGGGGCTCTTCACAGGAAAACCTGCGCCGCTGTCACGACCACTAACAAAGTGCCGGTGCTTCTGCACTTGCAAGAATTCTGGACATAGGGGAGTGAGCTCAGCCAAGGGCGATGAAGGCGACGAAGGGATGGGAGCATCTCCTGTATGAGGACAAACTGGGAGAGCTGGGCCCCTTCGGCCCGGAGAAAGGAGAGCTCAGGGCATCTTACCAATAAGTACCTGGCGGGGACAGTAACGACAACAGAGCCAGACTCTTCTCAGTGGTGCCCGTCGAAAGGGCAGAGGCCTTGGGCACCGACTGAAGCACAGCCCTCCAGCTAGGCCCCCCTGACACCAAGCTACAGTTCTGACTGTCCCCTCTTCTGCTTTTTTTCCTTGCCAGTTTCCTTAGGAAATAAATAAGCATAATGTTATGTGAGATTGTACCCGCCATGAACAACCATGCAAAAATGATGGCAGTTTTGAAAAGACTAAAAATTTTTATCACAGCTCTCATAAAATTCAATGTCCATCTGAAAGCTCAAGACTAGGAGGCTATAGTCAGTACAGACAACTATCAGCTTTCACTTAAACTAATGAGTTTGATATGGGTTTTTTTCCCCCCAACTTACCATCGTGGAAATATGCTTGAAAATGACCATAAGACATGTAGGAAACTGATATGCCAAATGGTGTATTTTGCATGCAGTGGGAGCTTAGACTCAAGCTTGAATGCTTACGCTTGATATTATTAAATACAGAACATAACTCAACTTGTAGTAAAGGTGAATTTTTGGGGAAAAAAAGGGTATGTGAAGCTGCTTTTCTCCCTAATTTTTGTCAGTTTCTAGGAAGTTTGACATAATTCTGATTCATAAGATTATTTTCATTCTCTCTTCCTGTTTCCTTCATTGTGGAGATATTGATTTGTACTCAGGTACAAAAAATTTTTGCCTACAGAAAAGTAAAACAAAGAAAGATTTTTCCTTAAAAACAAAATTGGCAGTGGATGAAAGACTCATATTGCTTGGTTGCCATGTATGTATTTGGCAGGACACTAAATAAAAAAATGCTTAGAAAAAAAAGAGTATTACCTGAGCTGCCGCGTACACAAGTATGTTCCAGGAAATCTGTCTGTGAGAGTCTCTGCAATGACCAATATTTGTTCTGTACAGCAGAGATGGGGGACATCCATCCGTCTCCCCTTTCGCTGTTTGCCTTGGCCCAATCCCCTGCCCTGGCGTTGGCTGGAGGTGTTTGGAGGCAGCTTCCACAGCTGGTCGTGGTTTCTTGCTGAGCACTTGCTGAGGTTAATCACCATCCTCTGACCGCTGTGCCAGGGAACGCAGGTGGTAACCTGTGCTTTTTGGTGCAATGAAAATGAGCGATGCAAAAAAATTCCTCTAAGAGAAATAGCAACTTTTAAGAGGGCCCGATGGACGTCTGCCTGAAAGTACTGTATTTGTCTATAGGTATACATGCATGTATACATATTTATATTCCCAGTACAAACAGCAAAATTTAGTAATGTACTGCCTCATGTGTACTGCTTCACATCATCTACCGGTGACACGTGTACTACCAGCAGTGCACTATGTTTTCTAGTAGGATTTGAAGGGCACCTTGAGTCAGGTGGAGAGCATATCCTGCCTGATGACAGCATTTATTTGGAGTTTTTCTTTCTCTTTGTGGTTGTGGCTCTCTTGGCTGACCCCTGCTTCCCCACAGGGCACAGCACGTTCCCCTCTGGCATCTGGCGCCTGTGGGGGTGACACGGCTGCCAACAGGAGTGCCACCCGGCATCCCGAGGGGATTGAATTAGGCTCGTTTCATGTTTCTGGATCTCCACATCCCTGCTGCTCCATGGAAGTGGCAGAAATGAGGCACCCCATTAAAGGCCCTTCACCTGCAAGTTTCCAGCAACAAATGCCACAGTGCCCCCCCCGAGCGGTCCCGTTTCTCCCAACATCCTTCAAAGTCAGAAAATGACATCTCCGTTCATGTGGTCTTCGTTCCTTCTCAGTCCCCCTGGCTCCAAAACAGCTGCAGCTCAGGAGCCAGGTGTCACTTCAGCGAGAGATGGGCCTGGGATAACTCTGAGTCCTGCTGCATTTTGGAGGCACCTCCCTGCAACGAGGGTGCCCCGCGCTGGGCCAGGCGCGTGTGGGTCGCAGGGACTTCTCCATGGCCATGCGCCCTTCCTGGTAGAGAAGAGTGGAACCGGAGAGGAAAGTATTTTCCCCTGCCCTCCCCTCTTCATGACTACAGTCTTGGCCTCTCTGTGTTTCCACTTCAAACCCAAATCTCAAGGAAGAAACTGGCAAAGCCCTGTTTTCCTGTCTACCTGTTCCAGACTGGTATGGGGCTGTTTTAAGACACAGGATGCCCAAGTGAACAGTTGGCTGGGGCGGTGGCATCTTTCAGTTTCTTCTTTTTGAATAACTAACAATCTGAGAGGAGACACGGAAAATAACATTCCTGTCACGTTCTGTTTTGAAAATTAAAAAAAGAAATTTAATTTGGTAATGCAGGCGATTATCAGAGGGAGCTTTTAAGCAAAGTTTCCAGAAAAGCAATGGATATTTTACTTTTCTTTTCTCTCAGGAATGAGTACACCAAGTACGAGATTTTCAGGTTTTCCTTCGCAGTCCAAGGAGATGCCATTCAAGCTGTACAAAGTCAAGGACGGCAAGCATAGGGAGATACTCACTGCCTGTGTGCCTTCAGTAAGTGCATCTAACCAGCTTCCCAAGTTCACACAGGAGAAACTGTGGAGGCGGCCCACTGGGATTTGTCCCTTGCCACTCCCCCTTGCCTTCCACGTAGATACTTAACTTTCCATAAAAGCTGACACTTTTCGTCGTAAGCAGGACGCCTTCATAGCTGTTGGATTCACAGTCCTTCTGAAAAGTGGCTCTCTCTCTGTCGTGATATTAGTGCCGTGAAGGCAACAGCTAAAACACAGGCAAGAACTTACTTTTATGTTATTAGTACTAAATATGTGAAAATGCAAGTGCTCGTGGGAAGAACAGCACTTTCAAAGCACTCTGCTGAATTTAAGCTCGTTTTTTTTCTTTGCGAAGTAATGATGCTACAATTAGAAGCATAATTATCAAACTAAGCTATATTTTTCTATGGGAAAAATAACACAATTTAAAGAATTAAAGTTGGGAACAATTACACTATCATGAGGCAGCCATGCTCCAGCTTTCTTGGTCAAGCCAGCCCGGCTTTCTTGTCAAATTCAACAGTTGATGCAGTGGCATCAATTAAAATCGGTCTGTGCCAAAATACATGAAGAAGAACTAACAAATTTGAAACTGGAAAATATGGAGAACACAGGCAAAGGCCTTTACACCTTTGAAGAAATATGTAATAATACCACAGTGTCCACTCGTGGAATCTGCCTTCAGAGTATCTGGGAGATGGCTGTGGCGCGAGCTTGCATGGGGAAGACTGCCCTGCCGGATCAGACCCGTGACATACCTTTTCCAGAAACCTGCGTCTAGCAGAGCTCACTGAGCTCTGCCGTGGGGGAAGGTGGAGTTCCCTCTCTCCTTCCTCCTGCCCCTGAAATCTTCAACAACTGTAAAAGAGAAGTCTTTTTCTTGCCCATGGTGGAAGGTGGCATAGACTTTACAGCAAGAGGATATACTAGCCTACTGAAAGGCACTTGGGAGGGGGTGGCTAAGGGGTTTTTTCATACCTCTGGTCATTTTGTGTTCCTCATAAAATTGTCCTGCCCTATTTTGAAGCCTTTGCTGCAGTGAAATGGGGGGTCAAGGAGACCTACCAGCTGACTGTGGATAGTGCTAACAATTTTCCTCTTACATTTTAATTAGCATTTAATTTTATTTTCACATTTTTATGTTTTCCTTTCCAGTTTGTATTCAGTTTCTTTTTCTTCCTACATTCCTTTTTAAAGCTTTTCTGAAGGCTTATTTTATGGATAGTTCAGGCATACAGGCAATATGCAGAAAGAAATTTCTTCTCGTCAACAGTCTATTCATGTAGTAATATTGTTTGGTATTACAATTATTCAGAGGCACTTTTGGCAAAGAAGATAACCAATGCCCCAAAGTGGCCCAACAGAAAAGAAGAGCTAAATCATGTCCTTAAATAGTTTACTACTAACGGTAGAACACATTCTGGGGGAAACCCATTTTCTAGCTCTTTCTGCACTGACTTGAATCTGAACGGGCTCTGAATTGAATGAGAGCAGCTGACTTCAAGGGGAAGTCCCCAACGTCTTCTCCTTGGTTGTATGCCACAATGCTGCTTGTCTTGGCTTGCCTATCTGTTCCGTATACATCCTCAGAAGTATCAAGATCAAGAATAAATTTGACTTTTACATTTCTGTTGTGTTTTCTTTCATATGTCTGCGCTGTGCCATGAGAAACCATCTGTCCTCAGCGAAGGATAAGGGCAAAACCAGAATGCAATTCTGTCCTCAACGTGGCATCGGATGAAATGCCAAGAGACCAAGTGTTGGGTTTTAATACTGTTCCTCGCTGGTTTCAGGGGGGCTGCCACAAGGCATGCCCAAGCAGCCATGACTTAAGGTGGAAGCCCACACCTTGCAGAGAAACGGGTGCTTCCAAGGAAGTGAAAGATTAAGAAGGAATAGGAAAGGCGTTCCTAACTCCTCTGGGAACAAATTGTAAGCCCAGTTCCAATGACAACACTGCTTCAGGGGAGTTTTGGTGAATTAAGGAGAAAGAAAAAATGGAGGCTTGAGTACCTTTTCCTCTCCGCTCACAGGGCCGCCAAAGCCACTGTGACCTCAAATCTTCCCTTCTGTGTATCACGTTTTCTGAGCTGCTCTTCTTTCATGCAGTCTAAGGCATTCCTTTGATTTTGGCAAGAATGCATTACTTGTTGGGGACTTTTTACTTAGATTACTGGGTATCGAGGAGGGCAAAAAGAGTGCTCATTGACATTATGTCGTCCTTCTTTGGCCTCTCCTTTGCTTGCTTGCTTGTTTTGCTTGTCTTCATTGATTGCTTTGTGGCCATGTTGCACAACTTATAAATATATGATCAAATGGCTTTGGATAATGTAATGCATTCAAGTCTTTTTTCTATATGTTTGTTGATGACATGAGGCAACTTACATTGAAATGTCTGACGAAAATAAAGAACCTGGGGACATATAAATAATAAGAGGCCACGCTCTTCTTTCAGACTGCCTGTAGCACGCTGTACTCATTCCTAAGTGAAACGACTTTAACCCCTGAATAGCAATCTGCCCCTCCCCCCCAAATCTTATGTGAGCAAGAAGAGCCATGCAATATGATAAGTAATCTTATCCTTTAATTGTTTAGATCACGTTGCACCACTGGTCTCTAGGCAGAGTTTGTGAGGGTCTCCCTGGGCATTCTGGGCATTCCAGCCCAAAACCTCTGTTGCAAACCGTATCGACAAATCTCAATAATGTTGCAAATTTCAAAGCAAGCAGGGGAGGGAGATTTTGATTTGAAACTAAAATTTATTTCACCCCCTCACAAGCATGCTGTCATATCCACCTATTGGCAAGCAGCTGAATGTGTATTGCCACCGAGTCTGGACAGAATTACCTGCGGTGAGAAAGAGGACAAGACACGCAGCCTTTGGCACAGCCTTTGGAGCCTCTTCACATCTCCTGGATTGTCCGTGCCTGGGTGTCCTGAGAAGCAGCACGTAGATGTGATCGTGATGAAGTGCTAGCGTGAGTGCCATCAACACCTGCGATTCTCACAGCCCTTTTTCTGCCAGTCCTGAGGCTTCCACACTCGGATGTTCCCCTTCGTACTTGCTCATACCAACATCCAAACCACTGAACCTCTCCTGCTAGAAGGAGACTGAGGAGGTCCCTTGTCCAAACACGGACTCAGGGCAAGGCCAACAATGACTATAGACCTGGATGCTCTGGGCTGTGACCACTCGGGTGTTGAAGGCTGACCTCCAGGCTCAGGGATCCCACCTCCTCTCTGGGCAACCCACTCAGTGCTCCGTGATCCTCACAAGGATCTGGGGTTTGATTCCTCATCTCCAGCCTGAACCCGTCTCGTTTCAGGAGATGCCACCATCTCTCCGCTCACCACGCAATGCTGAGAAGAGCCTGTCCCCACCGCCTTGATGCCTTCCCCACAGGCACGGGGGTGGGCTGTGAGGTGGCCCGATGCCTTCTCTGCTCCGTGCTGAACCAGCCCCAGCCCCACAGACCCTCCTTGCCTCCCCTGAGCCCCTCTGCTTTGTCAACCTGTCTCCGGGACCCCAAAGAGGATGCAGTGTCTCATCCAGGCCTGATGGGTGCTGAGCAGAGGGGATCACCCTCGTGCCCTCGGGCTAGGGTAGAAAGACAGGAGAAGACCTGCTAGAGCGAGCCAAGTGCTGCCCGTGACCCCCCATGGAAGGAAGCAGGGGAGCTCAGGGGGCTGGCCAGCAGCGCTGGGGTGTGGGGAGAGCCTGTGGGACTTTGTCCTGCAGCCTGCCAGGGAGGCACGAGGTGTTACCCAGTGAACCCTCTTGCCCTGTGTGCCTGGAGATGTCTGCCATGGCCCGAGTGACCTGACGGGGCCCTGGGAAGCCGTGGCCAAGGCCTTGGTGACTGACGTGAAACACCGATGCTGAGCACCAAGACAGGAGCTGCGGGGATGGAGTGGGCAGTGGCGTTGTGGTAAGCCCAGATGCGTGTTGTGGGGCCACAGCGCTGCTGGGGCAAGGGCCGTGGTGTGGACGGCCCATCATGACGGCCCATCATGACGGCCATGGTGTGGACGGCCCCTGTTCTGTTATCACCAAGTCCCCAGGTGATGAGTTCTGTTGTCACGGAGGCATGGACTGTGATGTCACCTAGCGATGGATTGTGACCAGGTGCTGCTCGCTGCTGGTATCTGGGTGCCGAGTCCCACCCAGCTGGTTTGTGCCCGCACTCCGGCTGAGCAGGTCGCAAGGCTGGAGTGTTGAGCGAAGCCTTGGTGCTGGTGTCCTGGTTGCGGAGTTGTTGCTTGCAGCTCTCTGTGCCCAACCCCAGAGCCATCAAAGGATTATCCCCGGCCCTGCCAGCTTCAGGTGGCCGGGGCACCCAGGAGGTGCGCTCGCGGCAGCAGAGGTGAGCTGGGTGGGGAAACCTCACTCTCGGGAGCTGGGAGCGTTTCCTTCTTAGAGGGACCTGGGCATCTCTTCCACCCCTCCGTGGACCAGCCAATGACCGTGGCCTCTCTCCCTTTTCTAGCGTGACACCCGCTGCTGCAGCGCCAAAGAGAGGGAGCAGTTTGTCATCCCCAGCTCCCCGCAGCCCACCGCAGGGAGTGGAGAGCATGGCCACAGAGCTGGACACCCGCTGTCCAGTATGCCTGGACAGCTGGGATGATCCTGCCTATGTGATGCCATGCCTCCACCGGTTCTGTTACACATGCATCCTGCGGTGGGCCAACAGCAAGCCCGAGTGCCCCCTCTGCAAGAGGAGAGTGCAGTCCATCGTGCACTCGGTGCGGGCCGACAACAACTTTGAGGAGGTCGTCATCAGACCGTCTGGGCTGGCATCAACATCGGCCGGCACCCGCCAGGCTGGAGGAGGGCGCGGGCATCCAGCCCCCCACAGCCCTCCTCGCCCTGTAACACCCCAGCCGCTGGCGGTGGAGGCGGTGCCCCGGGCTCCAGTGGGCGGCCTCCAGCCCGACACCTGGGCGTCCCTTTTTGACGACCACCCAGCCCTCCTCCAACGCTTTCTGCCGTGGCTGCAACAGCAGCTGCGGCTGATCTTTGCGGAGGAGCCTTCAACAGCCGTCGTGATGGAGGACCTCATCCTGTCCGTCCTGGGCTTCTTTGGGCTGGATGAAGAGGTCCTGGTCCCGCTGATGCAGGTCAGCCTCCAGAATCGCGCGGCGACATTCGTCCAACAGCTTATCGATGTCGCCGTGCAACGCTGCAGCGGGGAGGCCCACCGACTGCTGGGCCTCCAGGACGGCCATGCTGCCGAGGAGCGGCAGGGCAGCCCCACGGCTGCCACTCGTCCTGCTGCCTCCCGAAGGGGGTCTCCTGCCCCTGGCCCAGCCCCCTCCGGCAGCCCTGCGGGAGCCAACGAAGAGGAGCGCCCCAGCACCTCAGCCGCTGCTCTTCGTGGGCGTCCCAGCAGCCGCCCCCGTGATGCCCCCGTTCCCACCCACGGGGAGCAGGAAGAGCGGCACGAGGATCCGGGGGAGGCTGTGGCAGGTCCCTCCAGTGCCAGCCGGGGCAGGGACCGCTCCCTTGGGAGGCCACGGAGACCCCCGAAGAGGAGGGCCGGCACCTCCCAGGACTCTTCCCAGCCCCCCAAGAGGCCACCCCGCCGGCAGAATTAGAGCCAGGCCCCAGGAGCTGCCAAAACCAGGGCGGGGTCAGCAGCTGGGGCACGTGCCAGCCCACAAGTCAACCAGAAGGCTCTCAGTAGTCTAGATCCATCAAGGAAAACAAACTGCCCAAAGGCAAGGGCTGCCCAGCTCCAGACCTGCATCTCTGCAGCCGGTCCCGGGGCAGATGTTTCCAGCTGGGGAGGTCTCCAGCACCAGCCCCTGCCCCACCGCTCGTCACCCCAGGGCTGGCCTCCTCCTCGCCGCACCCTCTGCCCCCACGTCCCGGGGCTCTGCTCTCCTCCCAGCCTGCGCTGCCCCGTGCAGCCTTGCTATGGCAGCGCCCAGATCCCTCCTCCTGTGCGTAGTCACGACTTGGTGCTGCTCTCTGCATCGCCCTAGGGTCGTACCCTGCCAAGGCAGGAGCCCCAAGAAGTTCAGCCCAGGGAAACACCAAGTCCTGCCCTTGGGGAATGACAGCCCCAGGCACCAGCACATGCGGTGGGCTGCCCGGCTGGAAAGCAGCTTTGCAGAAAAAGCCCTGGAGGTCCCGGTGGGCACCAAGCTGACGATGAGCCAACAACGTGCCCTTGCCACAAGGAACACTGCCGCTGTCCTGGGCTGCATTAGGAGGAGTTTTGCCAGCAGGGCGAGCAAGGCGATCCTTCCTCTCCACTTGGCACTGGTGACGCCACACCTGGAGCACTGCGTCCGCTTCTGGGCTTCCCCAGTACAAGAGAGAGCTGCACGTACTGGAGAGAGTCCAGCAGTGGGCCATGAAGATGATTAAGGCACTGGAGCACCTCTCCTCTGAGGACGAGCTGGGACTGCTTAGCCTGGTGAAGAGAAGGCTGAGGGGGGATCTGATCAGTGTACAAAAAGGCCCGAAGGGAGGCTGCGAAGAAGACGGAGGCAGGCTCTGTCCGGCGGTGCCCAGTGACAGGAGAAGGCATGTTGAAGAGCAGTCTGGACATGATTGCAGGTAAGCGGCTCTAGCTGTCTCTGCTGGAGCGGGTGGCCTTGACAAGATGACATCCAGAGGTCCCTTCCAACCTCAGCCTTTCTGTGATTCTGTGAAAGTATTTTAGTCGTGTAAAGAGTCTATTCTAACAAACAACTTCCTTTTCGTTGTCTAAAGTAAAGAAAGAAAGGGAAGTAGCACAATTCTGCCCTGCTTATACTTGTGAGCCATCCTCAGGACGCATACCACGATGCAGCACACAGGTGCAGTTTCTGCTGCTAAGTAAATGGTCTGAAATCTAGGACTGCTAGGAAAGACCCGTAACAATTATGCTATAGGATACATACATTTTCTCTGTCTCCTGCTGATCTGGTAGATTTTATGTCAGCTGAAACTGTTCAGTCTTCTGGACCTCACTTTGTGAGTACTTCCCAGTGTTGTCCTTGCTTTTGAGGATTTAAAAAAAAAAAAAAAAAAGTTAAAAAAAAGTTAAAATAAATCATTCAAGAGGGACCGACAATAACAACAAAATCGCACATCTCTACTTCCATTGTTAGAAATAAACCAAACCGTTCCTCTGCCTGACCCTCACTCCTAACCGTTTGCTTCATGTTCTGCTTGCTCTCTAACAGATCTTTCATGTTTTCAGACAACTTACTCCATCGTCACGTTCTCTCCTTTACAGCATCTTTAATCTTTTCCTCCAGTCAGCATGATAGTCCAACCCTTCCCTAAAGTGCCAGCATACCATAGGATCAGCCCAGAATTATGTCCTCCAAATAGAGTAAATAAAATGAGAAACTTAGGATGTGAATGGAACAAAGTCTGTAAGCTTAAGTAATATATTCTAATCTAATTAAATAATGTAATCTATTAATTATTCAATAACATACATTGCATGCAAAAAGTAACGGCCTAGAGATTTTCTAAAAACTGAATACCTTAATTATGCCTCAGAAAACATTCATACAAATATAGAAGACATTTCTCATAAAATACTAAAAAGTACACCAACAGGAACGCAGCCAGCCCCTGTGTATTTAGCAAGCTTTTTCAAAAGCTATTCAGCTTGTAATTTTGACTTTCAGAAAGTAAAGGCTTGGTCCGTATGATTTAAATTGCTAGCCAACAGCGTATACGCCTTCCTGTATTCAGGTAATCTTAGCTACTTCTTCAACCAATTAGGCAGCCAGGGACATCCATGATAGTGTCCTTTTTCAGCATCTACGTTCTCTAACAAGACTGTCCTCTGAGGTCCGTATGACTGAGCTTAAAAAATGTGTTAATCAGAAAATATTACTCAACCTAATAAGGCTTTTGTACCTATTGCAGAGAATATATGACAATGTGAGAGCAATGCTGTAGAAATGTTTGCTGTATACTGACTGTATTGTATTTAGGAGTAAACAGAAACATCACTAAGCTGCTTCTATTACAGTGAAACAGCCATTTCAACAGATTAGTCCTTTCCTTTGGTATAACTCTATGTCTTGCTGCTTATGGTCCTTTTAAGCGTGGAACTAGCAGAGCATAATTGACTTCTTTCTCTTCTAACAGTTCTCTCTCAATACAGTCAGCAACACACTGCGTTCCAAGATACGATGTGCGATTCCCTTTCACTCACATGCCTGAAGATAGCTGCAAAGCGGAGGAACTACAGAACAGGAGACCTGGGACATCCAGGAGACAGAAAGGAGTCCCTGAATGATGGGTTCTGATGTCACCGAGTCCCCGAGTGATGGGTTCTGTTGTCACCGAGGGATGGACTGCGATGTCCCCAAGTGACGGATTGTGACCAGGTGCCGCTCGCTGCTTACATCTGGGCGCTGAGTGCCCCCCAGCTGGCTCATGCCCGCACTCTGGCTGAGCAGTTTGCAAGGCTGGAGTGTTGAGCGAAGCCTTGGTGCTGGTGTCCTGGTTGCGGAGTTGTTGCTTGCAGCTCTGCGTGCCTGGCCCCAGAGCCATCAAAGGATTATCCCCGGCCCTGCCAGCTTCAGGCGGCCGGGGCACCCAGGAGGTGCGCTCGCAGCAGCAGAGGTGAGCTGGGTGGAGAAACCTCATCCTGGGGTGGGGAGCTGGGGGGGTTCCCTCCTTGAGGGACCTGGGCACCTCTTCCACCCCTCCCTGGCCCAGCCAATGACGGTGGCCTCTCTTCTTTTTCTAGCGCAACACCCGCTGCTGCAGCACCAGTGAGAAGGAGCAGCTCGACATCCCCAGCTCCCCGCAGCCCACTGCAGCGAGTGGAGAGCATGGCCACGGAGCTGGAGAACCACTGTCCAATATGGCTGGACAGCTGGGATGATCCTGCCTATGTGATGCCATGCCTCCACCAGTTCAGTTACGTGTGCCTCCTGCAGTGGGCCGACAGCGAGCCCGAGTGCCCGCTCTGCAGGAGGAGGACTGTCTCCATCGTGCACTCGGTGCAGGCGGATGGTGACTTTGAGGAGTATGTCCTCACACCACCTGCAACATCACTTGTCGGTGGCCGCCAGGCAGGAGGAGTTCCTGGCCGTCCAGCTGCCCACAGCCCTGCAGCAACAGAACGACAGCCTGTGGAGCACCGGCTGCCCAGGGCTCCTCTGGGCGGCCTCCAGCCACACACCTGGGCGTTCCTTTTCCAGGACTACCCAGCTCTCGTCCAGCGCCTTCAACCCTGAGTGCGTCAGGAGCTGAGAGTAATCTTTGGGAACCCGCGTTCTCAGGTACTCATGGTGGAGGACCTCATCATGTCTGCCCTTGTCTTTGTTGGGCTGCATGAAGAAGTTCTGGTCCGGCTGCTGCAGGTCAGCCTCCCAAACCACACGGCAATGTTTGTACAGCGCCTTATTGATGTCACTGCGCAACGCTGAGCAGGGAGGCCCACTGACTGCTGGCCGTTGGGGGTGGCCGTGCTGCCGAGGAGTGGGAGAGCAGCCCCATGGCTGCCACTCGTCCTGCTGCCCCCCAGAGAGGGTCTCCTGCCCCTGACCCAGCCCCCTCCATCAGCCCTGCGGGAGCTGACAAAGAGGAGCGTCCCAGCGCCTCAACCGCTGCTCTTCATGGGGGTCCCAGCAGCTCTCCCCCTGCCCCTGTTCCCACCCACGGGGAGCAGGAAGAGCGGCACGAGGATCCGGGAGAGGCTGTGGCAGGTCCCTCCAGTGCCAGCCGGGGCAGGGACCGCTCCCTTGGGAGGCCACGGAGACCCCCAAAGAGCAGGGCCGGCACCTCCCAGGACTCTTCCCAGCCCCCCAAGAGGCCACCCCGCCGGCAAAATTAGAGCCAGGCCCCAGGAGCTGCCAAAACCAGGGCGGGGCCAGGAGCTGGGGCACGTGCCAGCCCAGAAGTCAACCAGAAGGCTCTCAGTCGTCGAGATCTACCAAAGAAAATAAATGTGTGAAAACTACCGGAAGAGTCTTGGTGTTACTAACAATGCCAGTAGCATTTCTATGCCCACCTGTGTTCTCCCCCCCTTTCCTGGTGCTGCGTCCTCCATTTCCTCATGAGTCCGCTGGTTCCTTGGGAGTCAGTGTGTTGGGAGAGGCCGTGCAGCCATGAAGCCCTGGCCAGGAGGGGCGGGATATTAATGCTGACGGGGCCTTCTACACATGCCAGGTTCTATTTTATTGTTCCCCCTGAAGGCAAGGGCTGCCCAGGTCCAGACCTGCATCTCTGCAGCCGGTCCCGGGGCAGATGTTCCCAGCTGGGGAGGTCTCCAGCACCAGCCCCTGCCCCACCGCTCATCACCCCAGGGCTGGCCTCCTCCTCGCCGCACCCTCTGCCCCCACGTCCCGGGGCTCTGCTCTCCTCCCAGCCTGCAGTGCCTGCTGCAGCCTCGCTATGGCAGCACCCAAATCCCTCCTCCTGCGCGGAGTCACAGCTGGTCGTGGTTTCTTGTGAACTGGCTGAGCACTTGCTGAGGTTAATCACCATCCTCTGACCGCTGTGCCAGGGAACGCAGGTGGTAACCTGTGCTTTTTGGTGCAATGAAAATGAGCGATGCAAAAAAATTCCTCTAAGAGAAATAGCAACTTTTAAGAGGGCCCGATGGACGTCTGCCTGAAAGTACTGTATTTGTCTATAGGTATACATGCATGTATACATATTTATATTCCCAGTACAAACAGCAAAATTTAGTAATGTACTGCCTCATGTGTACTGCTTCACATCATCTACCGGTGACACGTGTACTACCAGCAGTGCACTATGTTTTCTAGTAGGATTTGAAGGGCACCTTGAGTCAGGTGGAGAGCATATCCTGCCTGATGACAGCATTTATTTGGAGTTTTTCTTTCTCTTTGTGGTTGTGGCTCTCTTGGCTGACCCCTGCTTCCCCACAGGGCACAGCACGTTCCCCTCTGGCATCTGGCGCCTGTGGGGGTGACACGGCTGCCAACAGGAGTGCCACCCGGCATCCCGAGGGGATTGAATTAGGCTCGTTTCATGTTTCTGGATCTCCACATCCCTGCTGCTCCATGGAAGTGGCAGAAATGAGGCACCCCATTAAAGGCCCTTCACCTGCAAGTTTCCAGCAACAAATGCCACAGTGCCCCCCCCGAGCGGTCCCGTTTCTCCCAACATCCTTCAAAGTCAGAAAATGACATCTCCGTTCATGTGGTCTTCGTTCCTTCTCAGTCCCCCTGGCTCCAAAACAGCTGCAGCTCAGGAGCCAGGTGTCACTTCAGCGAGAGATGGGCCTGGGATAACTCTGAGTCCTGCTGCATTTTGGAGGCACCTCCCTGCAACGAGCGTGCCCCGCGCTGGGCCAGGCGCGTGTGGGTCGCAGGGACTTCTCCATGGCCATGCGCCCTTCCTGGTAGAGAAGAGTGGAACCGGAGAGGAAAGTATTTTCCCCTGCCCTCCCCTCTTCATGACTACAGTCTTGGCCTCTCTGTGTTTCCACTTCAAACCCAAATCTCAAGGAAGAAACTGGCAAAGCCCTGTTTTCCTGTCTACCTGTTCCAGACTGGTATGGGGCTGTTTTAAGACACAGGATGCCCAAGTGAACAGTTGGCTGGGGCGGTGGCATCTTTCAGTTTCTTCTTTTTGAATAACTAACAATCTGAGAGGAGACACGGAAAATAACATTCCTGTCACGTTCTGTTTTGAAAATTAAAAAAAGAAATTTAATTTGGTAATGCAGGCGATTATCAGAGGGAGCTTTTAAGCAAAGTTTCCAGAAAAGCAATGGATATTTTACTTTTCTTTTCTCTCAGGAATGAGTACACCAAGTACGAGATTTTCAGGTTTTCCTTCGCAGTCCAAGGAGATGCCATTCAAGCTGTACAAAGTCAAGGACGGCAAGCATAGGGAGATACTCACTGCCTGTGTGCCTTCAGTAAGTGCATCTAACCAGCTTCCCAAGTTCACACAGGAGAAACTGTGGAGGCGGCCCACTGGGATTTGTCCCTTGCCACTCCCCCTTGCCTTCCACGTAGATACTTAACTTTCCATAAAAGCTGACACTTTTCGTCGTAAGCAGGACGCCTTCATAGCTGTTGGATTCACAGTCCTTCTGAAAAGTGGCTCTCTCTCTGTCGTGATATTAGTGCCGTGAAGGCAACAGCTAAAACACAGGCAAGAACTTACTTTTATGTTATTAGTACTAAATATGTGAAAATGCAAGTGCTCGTGGGAAGAACAGCACTTTCAAAGCACTCTGCTGAATTTAAGCTCGTTTTTTTTCTTTGCGAAGTAATGATGCTACAATTAGAAGCATAATTATCAAACTAAGCTATATTTTTCTATGGGAAAAATAACACAATTTAAAGAATTAAAGTTGGGAACAATTACACTATCATGAGGCAGCCATGCTCCAGCTTTCTTGGTCAAGCCAGCCCGGCTTTCTTGTCAAATTCAACAGTTGATGCAGTGGCATCAATTAAAATCGGTCTGTGCCAAAATACATGAAGAAGAACTAACAAATTTGAAACTGGAAAATATGGAGAACACAGGCAAAGGCCTTTACACCTTTGAAGAAATATGTAATAATACCACAGTGTCCACTCGTGGAATCTGCCTTCAGAGTATCTGGGAGATGGCTGTGGCGCGAGCTTGCATGGGGAAGACTGCCCTGCCGGATCAGACCCGTGACATACCTTTTCCAGAAACCTGCGTCTAGCAGAGCTCACTGAGCATTGCCGTGGGGGAAGGTGGAGTTCCCTCTCTCCTTCCTCCTGCCCCTGAAATCTTCAACAACTGTAAAAGAGAAGTCTTTTTCTTGCCCATGGTGGAAGGTGGCATAGACTTTACAGCAAGAGGATATACTAGCCTACTGAAAGGCACTTGGGAGGGGGTGGCTAAGGGGTTTTTTCATACCTCTGGTCATTTTGTGTTCCTCATAAAATTGTCCTGCCCTATTTTGAAGCCTTTGCTGCAGTGAAATGGGGGGTCAAGGAGACCTACCAGCTGACTGTGGATAGTGCTAACAATTTTCCTCTTACATTTTAATTAGCATTTAATTTTATTTTCACATTTTTATGTTTTCCTTTCCAGTTTGTATTCAGTTTCTTTTTCTTCCTACATTCCTTTTTAAAGCTTTTCTGAAGGCTTATTTTATGGATAGTTCAGGCATACAGGCAATATGCAGAAAGAAATTTCTTCTCGTCAACAGTCTATTCATGTAGTAATATTGTTTGGTATTACAATTATTCAGAGGCACTTTTGGCAAAGAAGATAACCAATGCCCCAAAGTGGCCCAACAGAAAAGAAGAGCTAAATCATGTCCTTAAATAGTTTACTACTAACGGTAGAACACATTCTGGGGGAAACCCATTTTCTAGCTCTTTCTGCACTGACTTGAATCTGAACGGGCTCTGAATTGAATGAGAGCAGCTGACTTCAAGGGGAAGTCCCCAACGTCTTCTCCTTGGTTGTATGCCACAATGCTGCTTGTCTTGGCTTGCCTATCTGTTCCGTATACATCCTCAGAAGTATCAAGATCAAGAATAAATTTGACTTTTACATTTCTGTTGTGTTTTCTTTCATATGTCTGCGCTGTGCCATGAGAAACCATCTGTCCTCAGCGAAGGATAAGGGCAAAACCAGAATGCAATTCTGTCCTCAACGTGGCATCGGATGAAATGCCAAGAGACCAAGTGTTGGGTTTTAATACTGTTCCTCGCTGGTTTCAGGGGGGCTGCCACAAGGCATGCCCAAGCAGCCATGACTTAAGGTGGAAGCCCACACCTTGCAGAGAAACGGGTGCTTCCAAGGAAGTGAAAGATTAAGAAGGAATAGGAAAGGCGTTCCTAACTCCTCTGGGAACAAATTGTAAGCCCAGTTCCAATGACAACACTGCTTCAGGGGAGTTTTGGTGAATTAAGGAGAAAGAAAAAATGGAGGCTTGAGTACCTTTTCCTCTCCGCTCACAGGGCCGCCAAAGCCACTGTGACCTCAAATCTTCCCTTCTGTGTATCACGTTTTCTGAGCTGCTCTTCTTTCATGCAGTCTAAGGCATTCCTTTGATTTTGGCAAGAATGCATTACTTGTTGGGGACTTTTTACTTAGATTACTGGGTATCGAGGAGGGCAAAAAGAGTGCTCATTGACATTATGTCGTCCTTCTTTGGCCTCTCCTTTGCTTGCTTGCTTGTTTTGCTTGTCTTCATTGATTGCTTTGTGGCCATGTTGCACAACTTATAAATATATGATCAAATGGCTTTGGATAATGTAATGCATTCAAGTCTTTTTTCTATATGTTTGTTGATGACATGAGGCAACTTACATTGAAATGTCTGACGAAAATAAAGAACCTGGGGACATATAAATAATAAGAGGCCACGCTCTTCTTTCAGACTGCCTGTAGCACGCTGTACTCATTCCTAAGTGAAACGACTTTAACCCCTGAATAGCAATCTGCCCCTCCCCCCCAAATCTTATGTGAGCAAGAAGAGCCATGCAATATGATAAGTAATCTTATCCTTTAATTGTTTAGATCACGTTGCACCACTGGTCTCTAGGCAGAGTTTGTGAGGGTCTCCCTGGGCATTCTGGGCATTCCAGCCCAAAACCTCTGTTGCAAACCGTATCGACAAATCTCAATAATGTTGCAAATTTCAAAGCAAGCAGGGGAGGGAGATTTTGATTTGAAACTAAAATTTATTTCACCCCCTCACAAGCATGCTGTCATATCCACCTATTGGCAAGCAGCTGAATGTGTATTGCCACCGAGTCTGGACAGAATTACCTGCGGTGAGAAAGAGGACAAGACACACAGCCTTTGGCACAGCCTTTGGAGCCTCTTCACATCTCCTGGATTGTCCGTGCCTGGGTGTCCTGAGAAGCAGCACGTAGATGTGATCGTGATGAAGTGCTAGCGTGAGTGCCATCAACACCTGCGATTCTCACAGCCCTTTTTCTGCCAGTCCTGAGGCTTCCACACTCGGATGTTCCCCTTCGTACTTGCTCATACCAACATCCAAACCACTGAACCTCTCCTGCTAGAAGGAGACTGAGGAGGTCCCTTGTCCAAACACGGACTCAGGGCAAGGCCAACAATGACTATAGACCTGGATGCTCTGGGCTGTGACCACTCGGGTGTTGAAGGCTGACCTCCAGGCTCAGGGATCCCACCTCCTCTCTGGGCAACCCACTCAGTGCTCCGTGATCCTCACAAGGATCTGGGGTTTGATTCCTCATCTCCAGCCTGAACCCGTCTCGTTTCAGGAGATGCCACCATCTCTCCGCTCACCACGCAATGCTGAGAAGAGCCTGTCCCCACCGCCTTGATGCCTTCCCCACAGGCACGGGGGTGGGCTGTGAGGTGGCCCGATGCCTTCTCTGCTCCGTGCTGAACCAGCCCCAGCCCCACAGACCCTCCTTGCCTCCCCTGAGCCCCTCTGCTTTGTCAACCTGTCTCCGGGACCCCAAAGAGGATGCAGTGTCTCATCCAGGCCTGATGGGTGCTGAGCAGAGGGGATCACCCTCGTGCCCTCGGGCTAGGGTAGAAAGACAGGAGAAGACCTGCTAGAGCGAGCCAAGTGCTGCCCGTGACCCCCCATGGAAGGAAGCAGGGGAGCTCAGGGGGCTGGCCAGCAGCGCTGGGGTGTGGGGAGAGCCTGTGGGACTTTGTCCTGCAGCCTGCCAGGGAGGCACGAGGTGTTACCCAGTGAACCCTCTTGCCCTGTGTGCCTGGAGATGTCTGCCATGGCCCGAGTGACCTGACGGGGCCCTGGGAAGCCGTGGCCAAGGCCTTGGTGACTGACGTGAAACACCGATGCTGAGCACCAAGACAGGAGCTGCGGGGATGGAGTGGGCAGTGGCGTTGTGGTAAGCCCAGATGCGTGTTGTGGGGCCACAGCGCTGCTGGGGCAAGGGCCGTGGTGTGGACGGCCCATCATGACGGCCCATCATGACGGCCATGGTGTGGACGGCCCCTGTTCTGTTATCACCAAGTCCCCAGGTGATGAGTTCTGTTGTCACGGAGGCATGGACTGTGATGTCACCTAGCGATGGATTGTGACCAGGTGCTGCTCGCTGCTGGTATCTGGGTGCCGAGTCCCACCCAGCTGGTTTGTGCCCGCACTCCGGCTGAGCAGGTCGCAAGGCTGGAGTGTTGAGCGAAGCCTTGGTGCTGGTGTCCTGGTTGCGGAGTTGTTGCTTGCAGCTCTCTGTGCCCAACCCCAGAGCCATCAAAGGATTATCCCCGGCCCTGCCAGCTTCAGGTGGCCGGGGCACCCAGGAGGTGCGCTCGCGGCAGCAGAGGTGAGCTGGGTGGGGAAACCTCACTCTCGGGAGCTGGGAGCGTTTCCTTCTTAGAGGGACCTGGGCATCTCTTCCACCCCTCCGTGGACCAGCCAATGACCGTGGCCTCTCTCCCTTTTCTAGCGTGACACCCGCTGCTGCAGCGCCAAAGAGAGGGAGCAGTTTGTCATCCCCAGCTCCCCGCAGCCCACCGCAGGGAGTGGAGAGCATGGCCACAGAGCTGGACACCCGCTGTCCAGTATGCCTGGACAGCTGGGATGATCCTGCCTATGTGATGCCATGCCTCCACCGGTTCTGTTACACATGCATCCTGCGGTGGGCCAACAGCAAGCCCGAGTGCCCCCTCTGCAAGAGGAGAGTGCAGTCCATCGTGCACTCGGTGCGGGCCGACAACAACTTTGAGGAGGTCGTCATCAGACCGTCTGGGCTGGCATCAACATCGGCCGGCACCCGCCAGGCTGGAGGAGGGCGCGGGCATCCAGCCCCCCACAGCCCTCCTCGCCCTGTAACACCCCAGCCGCTGGCGGTGGAGGCGGTGCCCCGGGCTCCAGTGGGCGGCCTCCAGCCCGACACCTGGGCGTCCCTTTTTGACGACCACCCAGCCCTCCTCCAACGCTTTCTGCCGTGGCTGCAACAGCAGCTGCGGCTGATCTTTGCGGAGGAGCCTTCAACAGCCGTCGTGATGGAGGACCTCATCCTGTCCGTCCTGGGCTTCTTTGGGCTGGATGAAGAGGTCCTGGTCCCGCTGATGCAGGTCAGCCTCCAGAATCGCGCGGCGACATTCGTCCAACAGCTTATCGATGTCGCCGTGCAACGCTGCAGCGGGGAGGCCCACCGACTGCTGGGCCTCCAGGACGGCCATGCTGCCGAGGAGCGGCAGGGCAGCCCCACGGCTGCCACTCGTCCTGCTGCCTCCCGAAGGGGGTCTCCTGCCCCTGGCCCAGCCCCCTCCGGCAGCCCTGCGGGAGCCAACGAAGAGGAGCGCCCCAGCACCTCAGCCGCTGCTCTTCGTGGGCGTCCCAGCAGCCGCCCCCGTGATGCCCCCGTTCCCACCCACGGGGAGCAGGAAGAGCGGCACGAGGATCCGGGGGAGGCTGTGGCAGGTCCCTCCAGTGCCAGCCGGGGCAGGGACCGCTCCCTTGGGAGGCCACGGAGACCCCCGAAGAGGAGGGCCGGCACCTCCCAGGACTCTTCCCAGCCCCCCAAGAGGCCACCCCGCCGGCAGAATTAGAGCCAGGCCCCAGGAGCTGCCAAAACCAGGGCGGGGTCAGCAGCTGGGGCACGTGCCAGCCCACAAGTCAACCAGAAGGCTCTCAGTAGTCTAGATCCATCAAGGAAAACAAACTGCCCAAAGGCAAGGGCTGCCCAGCTCCAGACCTGCATCTCTGCAGCCGGTCCCGGGGCAGATGTTTCCAGCTGGGGAGGTCTCCAGCACCAGCCCCTGCCCCACCGCTCGTCACCCCAGGGCTGGCCTCCTCCTCGCCGCACCCTCTGCCCCCACGTCCCGGGGCTCTGCTCTCCTCCCAGCCTGCGCTGCCCCGTGCAGCCTTGCTATGGCAGCGCCCAGATCCCTCCTCCTGTGCGTAGTCACGACTTGGTGCTGCTCTCTGCATCGCCCTAGGGTCGTACCCTGCCAAGGCAGGAGCCCCAAGAAGTTCAGCCCAGGGAAACACCAAGTCCTGCCCTTGGGGAATGACAGCCCCAGGCACCAGCACATGCGGTGGGCTGCCCGGCTGGAAAGCAGCTTTGCAGAAAAAGCCCTGGAGGTCCCGGTGGGCACCAAGCTGACGATGAGCCAACAACGTGCCCTTGCCACAAGGAACACTACCACTGTCCTGGGCTGCATTAGGAGGAGTTTTGCCAGCAGGGCGAGCAAGGCGATCCTTCCTCTCCACTTGGCACTGGTGACGCCACACCTGGAGCACTGCGTCCGCTTCTGGGCTTCCCCAGTACAAGAGAGAGCTGCACGTACTGGAGAGAGTCCAGCAGTGGGCCATGAAGATGATTAAGGCACTGGAGCACCTCTCCTCTGAGGACGAGCTGGGACTGCTTAGCCTGGTGAAGAGAAGGCTGAGGGGGGATCTGATCAGTGTACAAAAAGGCCCGAAGGGAGGCTGCGAAGAAGACGGAGGCAGGCTCTGTCCGGCGGTGCCCAGTGACAGGAGAAGGCATGTTGAAGAGCAGTCTGGACATGATTGCAGGTAAGCGGCTCTAGCTGTCTCTGCTGGAGCGGGTGGCCTTGACAAGATGACATCCAGAGGTCCCTTCCAACCTCAGCCTTTCTGTGATTCTGTGAAAGTATTTTAGTCGTGTAAAGAGTCTATTCTAACAAACAACTTCCTTTTCGTTGTCTAAAGTAAAGAAAGAAAGGGAAGTAGCACAATTCTGCCCTGCTTATACTTGTGAGCCATCCTCAGGACGCATACCACGATGCAGCACACAGGTGCAGTTTCTGCTGCTAAGTAAATGGTCTGAAATCTAGGACTGCTAGGAAAGACCCGTAACAATTATGCTATAGGATACATACATTTTCTCTGTCTCCTGCTGATCTGGTAGATTTTATGTCAGCTGAAACTGTTCAGTCTTCTGGACCTCACTTTGTGAGTACTTCCCAGTGTTGTCCTTGCTTTTGAGGATTTAAAAAAAAAAAAAAAAAAGTTAAAAAAAAGTTAAAATAAATCATTCAAGAGGGACCGACAATAACAACAAAATCGCACATCTCTACTTCCATTGTTAGAAATAAACCAAACCGTTCCTCTGCCTGACCCTCACTCCTAACCGTTTGCTTCATGTTCTGCTTGCTCTCTAACAGATCTTTCATGTTTTCAGACAACTTACTCCATCGTCACGTTCTCTCCTTTACAGCATCTTTAATCTTTTCCTCCAGTCAGCATGATAGTCCAACCCTTCCCTAAAGTGCCAGCATACCATAGGATCAGCCCAGAATTATGTCCTCCAAATAGAGTAAATAAAATGAGAAACTTAGGATGTGAATGGAACAAAGTCTGTAAGCTTAAGTAATATATTCTAATCTAATTAAATAATGTAATCTATTAATTATTCAATAACATACATTGCATGCAAAAAGTAACGGCCTAGAGATTTTCTAAAAACTGAATACCTTAATTATGCCTCAGAAAACATTCATACAAATATAGAAGACATTTCTCATAAAATACTAAAAAGTACACCAACAGGAACGCAGCCAGCCCCTGTGTATTTAGCAAGCTTTTTCAAAAGCTATTCAGCTTGTAATTTTGACTTTCAGAAAGTAAAGGCTTAGTCCGTATGATTTAAATTGCTAGCCAACAGCGTATACGCCTTCCTGTATTCAGGTAATCTTAGCTACTTCTTCAACCAATTAGGCAGCCAGGGACATCCATGATAGTGTCCTTTTTCAGCATCTACGTTCTCTAACAAGACTGTCCTCTGAGGTCCGTATGACTGAGCTTAAAAAATGTGTTAATCAGAAAATATTACTCAACCTAATAAGGCTTTTGTACCTATTGCAGAGAATATATGACAATGTGAGAGCAATGCTGTAGAAATGTTTGCTGTATACTGACTGTATTGTATTTAGGAGTAAACAGAAACATCACTAAGCTGCTTCTATTACAGTGAAACAGCCATTTCAACAGATTAGTCCTTTCCTTTGGTATAACTCTATGTCTTGCTGCTTATGGTCCTTTTAAGCGTGGAACTAGCAGAGCATAATTGACTTCTTTCTCTTCTAACAGTTCTCTCTCAATACAGTCAGCAACACACTGCGTTCCAAGATACGATGTGCGATTCCCTTTCACTCACATGCCTGAAGATAGCTGCAAAGCGGAGGAACTACAGAACAGGAGACCTGGGACATCCAGGAGACAGAAAGGAGTCCCTGAATGATGGGTTCTGATGTCACCGAGTCCCCGAGTGATGGGTTCTGTTGTCACCGAGGGATGGACTGCGATGTCCCCAAGTGACGGATTGTGACCAGGTGCCGCTCGCTGCTTACATCTGGGCGCTGAGTGCCCCCCAGCTGGCTCATGCCCGCACTCTGGCTGAGCAGTTTGCAAGGCTGGAGTGTTGAGCGAAGCCTTGGTGCTGGTGTCCTGGTTGCGGAGTTGTTGCTTGCAGCTCTGCGTGCCCGGCCCCAGAGCCATCAAAGGATTATCCCCGGCCCTGCCAGCTTCAGGCGGCCGGGGCACCCAGGAGGTGCGCTCGCAGCAGCAGAGGTGAGCTGGGTGGAGAAACCTCATCCTGGGGTGGGGAGCTGGGGGGGTTCCCTCCTTGAGGGACCTGGGCACCTCTTCCACCCCTCCCTGGCCCAGCCAATGACGGTGGCCTCTCTTCTTTTTCTAGCGCAACACCCGCTGCTGCAGCACCAGTGAGAAGGAGCAGCTCGACATCCCCAGCTCCCCGCAGCCCACTGCAGCGAGTGGAGAGCATGGCCACGGAGCTGGAGAACCACTGTCCAATATGGCTGGACAGCTGGGATGATCCTGCCTATGTGATGCCATGCCTCCACCAGTTCAGTTACGTGTGCCTCCTGCAGTGGGCCGACAGCGAGCCCGAGTGCCCGCTCTGCAGGAGGAGGACTGTCTCCATCGTGCACTCGGTGCAGGCGGATGGTGACTTTGAGGAGTATGTCCTCACACCACCTGCAACATCACTTGTCGGTGGCCGCCAGGCAGGAGGAGTTCCTGGCCGTCCAGCTGCCCACAGCCCTGCAGCAACAGAACGACAGCCTGTGGAGCACCGGCTGCCCAGGGCTCCTCTGGGCGGCCTCCAGCCACACACCTGGGCGTTCCTTTTCCAGGACTACCCAGCTCTCGTCCAGCGCCTTCAACCCTGAGTGCGTCAGGAGCTGAGAGTAATCTTTGGGAACCCGCGTTCTCAGGTACTCATGGTGGAGGACCTCATCATGTCTGCCCTTGTCTTTGTTGGGCTGCATGAAGAAGTTCTGGTCCGGCTGCTGCAGGTCGGCCTCCCAAACCACACGGCAATGTTTGTACAGCGCCTTATTGATGTCACTGCGCAACGCTGAGCAGGGAGGCCCACTGACTGCTGGCCGTTGAGGGTGGCCGTGCTGCCGAGGAGTGGGAGAGCAGCCCCATGGCTGCCACTCGTCCTGCTGCCCCCCAGAGAGGGTCTCCTGCCCCTGACCCAGCCCCCTCCATCAGCCCTGCGGGAGCTGACAAAGAGGAGCGTCCCAGCGCCTCAACCGCTGCTCTTCATGGGGGTCCCAGCAGCTCTCCCCCTGCCCCTGTTCCCACCCACGGGGAGCAGGAAGAGCGGCACGAGGATCCGGGAGAGGCTGTGGCAGGTCCCTCCAGTGCCAGCCGGGGCAGGGACCGCTCCCTTGGGAGGCCACGGAGACCCCCAAAGAGCAGGGCCGGCACCTCCCAGGACTCTTCCCAGCCCCCCAAGAGGCCACCCCGCCGGCAAAATTAGAGCCAGGCCCCAGGAGCTGCCAAAACCAGGGCGGGGCCAGGAGCTGGGGCACGTGCCAGCCCAGAAGTCAACCAGAAGGCTCTCAGTCGTCGAGATCTACCAAAGAAAATAAATGTGTGAAAACTACCGGAAGAGTCTTGGTGTTACTAACAATGCCAGTAGCATTTCTATGCCCACCTGTGTTCTCCCCCCCTTTCCTGGTGCTGCGTCCTCCATTTCCTCATGAGTCCGCTGGTTCCTTGGGAGTCAGTGTGTTGGGAGAGGCCGTGCAGCCATGAAGCCCTGGCCAGGAGGGGCGGGATATTAATGCTGACGGGGCCTTCTACACATGCCAGGTTCTATTTTATTGTTCCCCCTGAAGGCAAGGGCTGCCCAGGTCCAGACCTGCATCTCTGCAGCCGGTCCCGGGGCAGATGTTCCCAGCTGGGGAGGTCTCCAGCACCAGCCCCTGCCCCACCGCTCATCACCCCAGGGCTGGCCTCCTCCTCGCCGCACCCTCTGCCCCCACGTCCCGGGGCTCTGCTCTCCTCCCAGCCTGCAGTGCCTGCTGCAGCCTCGCTATGGCAGCACCCAAATCCCTCCTCCTGCGCGGAGTCACAGCTGGTCGTGGTTTCTTGTGAACTGGCTGAGCACTTGCTGAGGTTAATCACCATCCTCTGACCGCTGTGCCAGGGAACGCAGGTGGTAACCTGTGCTTTTTGGTGCAATGAAAATGAGCGATGCAAAAAAATTCCTCTAAGAGAAATAGCAACTTTTAAGAGGGCCCGATGGACGTCTGCCTGAAAGTACTGTATTTGTCTATAGGTATACATGCATGTATACATATTTATATTCCCAGTACAAACAGCAAAATTTAGTAATGTACTGCCTCATGTGTACTGCTTCACATCATCTACCGGTGACACGTGTACTACCAGCAGTGCACTATGTTTTCTAGTAGGATTTGAAGGGCACCTTGAGTCAGGTGGAGAGCATATCCTGCCTGATGACAGCATTTATTTGGAGTTTTTCTTTCTCTTTGTGGTTGTGGCTCTCTTGGCTGACCCCTGCTTCCCCACAGGGCACAGCACGTTCCCCTCTGGCATCTGGCGCCTGTGGGGGTGACACGGCTGCCAACAGGAGTGCCACCCGGCATCCCGAGGGGATTGAATTAGGCTCGTTTCATGTTTCTGGATCTCCACATCCCTGCTGCTCCATGGAAGTGGCAGAAATGAGGCACCCCATTAAAGGCCCTTCACCTGCAAGTTTCCAGCAACAAATGCCACAGTGCCCCCCCCGAGCGGTCCCGTTTCTCCCAACATCCTTCAAAGTCAGAAAATGACATCTCCGTTCATGTGGTCTTCGTTCCTTCTCAGTCCCCCTGGCTCCAAAACAGCTGCAGCTCAGGAGCCAGGTGTCACTTCAGCGAGAGATGGGCCTGGGATAACTCTGAGTCCTGCTGCATTTTGGAGGCACCTCCCTGCAACGAGCGTGCCCCGCGCTGGGCCAGGCGCGTGTGGGTCGCAGGGACTTCTCCATGGCCATGCGCCCTTCCTGGTAGAGAAGAGTGGAACCGGAGAGGAAAGTATTTTCCCCTGCCCTCCCCTCTTCATGACTACAGTCTTGGCCTCTCTGTGTTTCCACTTCAAACCCAAATCTCAAGGAAGAAACTGGCAAAGCCCTGTTTTCCTGTCTACCTGTTCCAGACTGGTATGGGGCTGTTTTAAGACACAGGATGCCCAAGTGAACAGTTGGCTGGGGCGGTGGCATCTTTCAGTTTCTTCTTTTTGAATAACTAACAATCTGAGAGGAGACACGGAAAATAACATTCCTGTCACGTTCTGTTTTGAAAATTAAAAAAAGAAATTTAATTTGGTAATGCAGGCGATTATCAGAGGGAGCTTTTAAGCAAAGTTTCCAGAAAAGCAATGGATATTTTACTTTTCTTTTCTCTCAGGAATGAGTACACCAAGTACGAGATTTTCAGGTTTTCCTTCGCAGTCCAAGGAGATGCCATTCAAGCTGTACAAAGTCAAGGACGGCAAGCATAGGGAGATACTCACTGCCTGTGTGCCTTCAGTAAGTGCATCTAACCAGCTTCCCAAGTTCACACAGGAGAAACTGTGGAGGCGGCCCACTGGGATTTGTCCCTTGCCACTCCCCCTTGCCTTCCACGTAGATACTTAACTTTCCATAAAAGCTGACACTTTTCGTCGTAAGCAGGACGCCTTCATAGCTGTTGGATTCACAGTCCTTCTGAAAAGTGGCTCTCTCTCTGTCGTGATATTAGTGCCGTGAAGGCAACAGCTAAAACACAGGCAAGAACTTACTTTTATGTTATTAGTACTAAATATGTGAAAATGCAAGTGCTCGTGGGAAGAACAGCACTTTCAAAGCACTCTGCTGAATTTAAGCTCGTTTTTTTTCTTTGCGAAGTAATGATGCTACAATTAGAAGCATAATTATCAAACTAAGCTATATTTTTCTATGGGAAAAATAACACAATTTAAAGAATTAAAGTTGGGAACAATTACACTATCATGAGGCAGCCATGCTCCAGCTTTCTTGGTCAAGCCAGCCCGGCTTTCTTGTCAAATTCAACAGTTGATGCAGTGGCATCAATTAAAATCGGTCTGTGCCAAAATACATGAAGAAGAACTAACAAATTTGAAACTGGAAAATATGGAGAACACAGGCAAAGGCCTTTACACCTTTGAAGAAATATGTAATAATACCACAGTGTCCACTCGTGGAATCTGCCTTCAGAGTATCTGGGAGATGGCTGTGGCGCGAGCTTGCATGGGGAAGACTGCCCTGCCGGATCAGACCCGTGACATACCTTTTCCAGAAACCTGCGTCTAGCAGAGCTCACTGAGCTCTGCCGTGGGGGAAGGTGGAGTTCCCTCTCTCCTTCCTCCTGCCCCTGAAATCTTCAACAACTGTAAAAGAGAAGTCTTTTTCTTGCCCATGGTGGAAGGTGGCATAGACTTTACAGCAAGAGGATATACTAGCCTACTGAAAGGCACTTGGGAGGGGGTGGCTAAGGGGTTTTTTCATACCTCTGGTCATTTTGTGTTCCTCATAAAATTGTCCTGCCCTATTTTGAAGCCTTTGCTGCAGTGAAATGGGGGGTCAAGGAGACCTACCAGCTGACTGTGGATAGTGCTAACAATTTTCCTCTTACATTTTAATTAGCATTTAATTTTATTTTCACATTTTTATGTTTTCCTTTCCAGTTTGTATTCAGTTTCTTTTTCTTCCTACATTCCTTTTTAAAGCTTTTCTGAAGGCTTATTTTATGGATAGTTCAGGCATACAGGCAATATGCAGAAAGAAATTTCTTCTCGTCAACAGTCTATTCATGTAGTAATATTGTTTGGTATTACAATTATTCAGAGGCACTTTTGGCAAAGAAGATAACCAATGCCCCAAAGTGGCCCAACAGAAAAGAAGAGCTAAATCATGTCCTTAAATAGTTTACTACTAACGGTAGAACACATTCTGGGGGAAACCCATTTTCTAGCTCTTTCTGCACTGACTTGAATCTGAACGGGCTCTGAATTGAATGAGAGCAGCTGACTTCAAGGGGAAGTCCCCAACGTCTTCTCCTTGGTTGTATGCCACAATGCTGCTTGTCTTGGCTTGCCTATCTGTTCCGTATACATCCTCAGAAGTATCAAGATCAAGAATAAATTTGACTTTTACATTTCTGTTGTGTTTTCTTTCATATGTCTGCGCTGTGCCATGAGAAACCATCTGTCCTCAGCGAAGGATAAGGGCAAAACCAGAATGCAATTCTGTCCTCAACGTGGCATCGGATGAAATGCCAAGAGACCAAGTGTTGGGTTTTAATACTGTTCCTCGCTGGTTTCAGGGGGGCTGCCACAAGGCATGCCCAAGCAGCCATGACTTAAGGTGGAAGCCCACACCTTGCAGAGAAACGGGTGCTTCCAAGGAAGTGAAAGATTAAGAAGGAATAGGAAAGGCGTTCCTAACTCCTCTGGGAACAAATTGTAAGCCCAGTTCCAATGACAACACTGCTTCAGGGGAGTTTTGGTGAATTAAGGAGAAAGAAAAAATGGAGGCTTGAGTACCTTTTCCTCTCCGCTCACAGGGCCGCCAAAGCCACTGTGACCTCAAATCTTCCCTTCTGTGTATCACGTTTTCTGAGCTGCTCTTCTTTCATGCAGTCTAAGGCATTCCTTTGATTTTGGCAAGAATGCATTACTTGTTGGGGACTTTTTACTTAGATTACTGGGTATCGAGGAGGGCAAAAAGAGTGCTCATTGACATTATGTCGTCCTTCTTTGGCCTCTCCTTTGCTTGCTTGCTTGTTTTGCTTGTCTTCATTGATTGCTTTGTGGCCATGTTGCACAACTTATAAATATATGATCAAATGGCTTTGGATAATGTAATGCATTCAAGTCTTTTTTCTATATGCTTGTTGATGACATGAGGCAACTTACATTGAAATGTCTGACGAAAATAAAGAACCTGGGGACATATAAATAATAAGAGGCCACGCTCTTCTTTCAGACTGCCTGTAGCACGCTGTACTCATTCCTAAGTGAAACGACTTTAACCCCTGAATAGCAATCTGCCCCTCCCCCCCAAATCTTATGTGAGCAAGAAGAGCCATGCAATATGATAAGTAATCTTATCCTTTAATTGTTTAGATCACGTTGCACCACTGGTCTCTAGGCAGAGTTTGTGAGGGTCTCCCTGGGCATTCTGGGCATTCCAGCCCAAAACCTCTGTTGCAAACCGTATCGACAAATCTCAATAATGTTGCAAATTTCAAAGCAAGCAGGGGAGGGAGATTTTGATTTGAAACTAAAATTTATTTCACCCCCTCACAAGCATGCTGTCATATCCACCTATTGGCAAGCAGCTGAATGTGTATTGCCACCGAGTCTGGACAGAATTACCTGCGGTGAGAAAGAGGACAAGACACACAGCCTTTGGCACAGCCTTTGGAGCCTCTTCACATCTCCTGGATTGTCCGTGCCTGGGTGTCCTGAGAAGCAGCACGTAGATGTGATCGTGATGAAGTGCTAGCGTGAGTGCCATCAACACCTGCGATTCTCACAGCCCTTTTTCTGCCAGTCCTGAGGCTTCCACACTCGGATGTTCCCCTTCGTACTTGCTCATACCAACATCCAAACCACTGAACCTCTCCTGCTAGAAGGAGACTGAGGAGGTCTCTTGTCCAAACACGGACTCAGGGCAAGGCCAACAATGACTATAGACCTGGATGCTCTGGGCTGTGACCACTCGGGTGTTGAAGGCTGACCTCCAGGCTCAGGGATCCCACCTCCTCTCTGGGCAACCCACTCAGTGCTCCGTGATCCTCACAAGGATCTGGGGTTTGATTCCTCATCTCCAGCCTGAACCCGTCTCGTTTCAGGAGATGCCACCATCTCTCCGCTCACCACGCAATGCTGAGAAGAGCCTGTCCCCACCGCCTTGATGCCTTCCCCACAGGCACGGGGGTGGGCTGTGAGGTGGCCCGATGCCTTCTCTGCTCCGTGCTGAACCAGCCCCAGCCCCACAGACCCTCCTTGCCTCCCCTGAGCCCCTCTGCTTTGTCAACCTGTCTCCGGGACCCCAAAGAGGATGCAGTGTCTCATCCAGGCCTGATGGGTGCTGAGCAGAGGGGATCACCCTCGTGCCCTCGGGCTAGGGTAGAAAGACAGGAGAAGACCTGCTAGAGCGAGCCAAGTGCTGCCCGTGACCCCCCATGGAAGGAAGCAGGGGAGCTCAGGGGGCTGGCCAGCAGCGCTGGGGTGTGGGGAGAGCCTGTGGGACTTTGTCCTGCAGCCTGCCAGGGAGGCACGAGGTGTTACCCAGTGAACCCTCTTGCCCTGTGTGCCTGGAGATGTCTGCCATGGCCCGAGTGACCTGACGGGGCCCTGGGAAGCCGTGGCCAAGGCCTTGGTGACTGACGTGAAACACCGATGCTGAGCACCAAGACAGGAGCTGCGGGGATGGAGTGGGCAGTGGCGTTGTGGTAAGCCCAGATGCGTGTTGTGGGGCCACAGCGCTGCTGGGGCAAGGGCCGTGGTGTGGACGGCCCATCATGACGGCCCATCATGACGGCCATGGTGTGGACGGCCCCTGTTCTGTTATCACCAAGTCCCCAGGTGATGAGTTCTGTTGTCACGGAGGCATGGACTGTGATGTCACCTAGCGATGGATTGTGACCAGGTGCTGCTCGCTGCTGGTATCTGGGTGCCGAGTCCCACCCAGCTGGTTTGTGCCCGCACTCCGGCTGAGCAGGTCGCAAGGCTGGAGTGTTGAGCGAAGCCTTGGTGCTGGTGTCCTGGTTGCGGAGTTGTTGCTTGCAGCTCTCTGTGCCCAACCCCAGAGCCATCAAAGGATTATCCCCGGCCCTGCCAGCTTCAGGTGGCCGGGGCACCCAGGAGGTGCGCTCGCGGCAGCAGAGGTGAGCTGGGTGGGGAAACCTCACTCTCGGGAGCTGGGAGCGTTTCCTTCTTAGAGGGACCTGGGCATCTCTTCCACCCCTCCGTGGACCAGCCAATGACGGTGGCCTCTCTCCCTTTTCTAGCGTGACACCCGCTGCTGCAGCGCCAAAGAGAGGGAGCAGTTTGTCATCCCCAGCTCCCCGCAGCCCACCGCAGGGAGTGGAGAGCATGGCCACAGAGCTGGACACCCGCTGTCCAGTATGCCTGGACAGCTGGGATGATCCTGCCTATGTGATGCCATGCCTCCACCGGTTCTGTTACGCATGCATCCTGCGGTGGGCCAACAGCAAGCCCGAGTGCCCCCTCTGCAAGAGGAGAGTGCAGTCCATCGTGCACTCGGTGCGGGCCGACAACAACTTTGAGGAGGTCGTCATCAGACCGTCTGGGCTGGCATCAACATCGGCCGGCACCCGCCAGGCTGGAGGAGGGCGCGGGCATCCAGCCCCCCACAGCCCTCCTCGCCCTGTAACACCCCAGCCGCTGGCGGTGGAGGCGGTGCCCCGGGCTCCAGTGGGCGGCCTCCAGCCCGACACCTGGGCGTCCCTTTTTGACGACCACC